>NC_079334.1:65089172-66289172 GCF_029582105.1 Oenanthe melanoleuca
AGCTTCATCTTCCAATGACAGGTGACCTCCGGGGTCAAGGGCGTTGCGGGAAACGGAGCCAAGAGTGGGAAAAGGTACCACATCCCACAAGGAAGTCATGATTCACATGGTGTCAAATGAAAAATTGATCCTTTCCCCCGCTCTTTGCTGGTTTTGTCTCTCCTGGTTTTCACAGGGAAACTTTGGGCCCAGGGCTGACACAAGTCTGAGCAGCCAGAGCAGATCCAGAGCGAAATGTGTGGTAGTGATGGGATTGAACCAGTGTGAAACTGGTGCAAGATAAGGATCAGAACCTTTGTCTGAGCAGCCTGCTGTCTGTGTCTGTACACAGGGAGTCTGCTTTTCGAGCAGTTCTATCAAATCAGATATGTAAAAAGGTAATACCTCAGAAACATCACAGGCTCAATCCATGCCATGTAAATTGTTGTTTTACAGTGGAGCGACCTGAATCCATATCCACTCACAAGCTGCCTTCATGTTTTTAAACAAAACACTCCCTCCCAACAGTTTTAAACCTTAATTTCATTTATTTTATGTTGGCCTGAAAGTATTTACTGACATGGTTTTACCTGGTGTTCGGTAAAGATGCTGAAACAGCTGAAAAATTCTCAAGAAACACCTGGTCTTTTCTGGGGATTATGCAAAAGACCAGGCACATTCACAAGCTCTGGCTCTTTACTTTAGTGTCTTTCATTTGAGAAATCCTGAACTCAATGCCTTCTTTACAATTAAAAAAAAATCTGAAACTGTTCACTCTGGTCATATTTATATTGTTAGCTTTAGGACCTTACAAATTCTGACAGTAAGAAGTATCCCTAGAAGAGGTCTGCTCTACATTATCAAAACCTTCTGCTCAGTCATTCCTACTTGCTTCAATGCAATGCAGCCATGACCTCTACAGTGAAAAAAAAGAGGCAAAGTCAAACGTTTCTCAGTGCTGGTTTACATTTCCCTGCCTCTTAAACTGCTGTTTCTGCTTTCCTCTGTTTGAATGTTACCCATGTTTTCATTCCTGAGCAAGCACAAACCTTTTATCTTTTTAGATAAACATGAAAACACACTAAGGTCGCTGCCCGGTGAGGAGTTAAGGTTTTGCGCGACTGCCACCCGCGTGTTCCCTTCCAGCTCCCCCACTCCCACTGCCAGCCAGTCCCACCTCAGAAATGTTTCTTGTAGGCTTTTGGAACTGTTTGGACAAGTCCTGGGGCTGACTCACATCACACCTCGCTCCCAGGTTAACCCAAGCCAAGCAGAGCAATGTGCACAACCTGCCTGGACTTCTGGGGCGGCTCACGCCCAGCCATCGTGCCCGTTCCTTTTCATGTCCTTGTTTTCAGACTCATACCCTGATGAAACGAATGTGCTCATGAGCCTAGAGCTGAACATCTCACCCACAAAACCCACACCACTGGGAGGGCTTGAAAGGGTTGGGTGAGCCATACAAGTCTGCTGCTATTTATGTTCACAACAGACGTTTGTCATGGGGGTCCTCTGGGGCTCCTCCAGCTCAGCCAAAAACAGCTTTTGCCTCCCGTGTACCAGTCTGACTGGGTGCAGTCCTCCTAATCTGAAATGGTGCTGAGCTGGGGCAAGTGAGATGGGAATCAGCCCTCCTGGTCTCACAAGGGTGTTTCTTCTCCCCAACTATGAGTAATGGTGGTGGGTAAACAAAATATTCTCCTTCATGTTGCAAGTGAGAACAGGGAGGTGAGAGATGCAGATACTGACTTCACCTTAAAGCACTGAACCTGTTCAGGAACTGGGTTTTGCTCTGGATAGCACCTCTGAGACTAAATAGTCAAATATTATAATGGCCATCTAAGTGTACAATTTCAAGTCTCAAAACCAAAGTATGTGTTTGTACATGTGCATACTTGTATATTGTCAAAGTTCAGAGTATTCTAAGACATTGCACTTAATGAAGGTAGAAATGTGTACATATCCACATCATGTGGAAAGCAAATGTGTCCTACTTTCAGATAGTCAGAGCCATAAAACCTGTGTTGGACTGCTGCTGAAACTATTTCTCTGAAAGGCAAAGTGGGGTTGAACTTTTTTTTGAGATGCAGTTATAGTTTATGCTTAAAAATTCCCACATCTTTCCATAGAATAAAGCAATTAAAGAAAATGCACATATGGGAGGTACTAGTCCAGTTCCTTCTCCTGTGTCAGAGGGTCCAAACACATACATATAGACTGTTTTGGCTTGGTTAAATATTTGGAAAAAAGTTAAATATTTCCTTCAAAGAAAAGAGAAAATACATCCCCCCCTTCCTCATTAGTTAGTTACCAAAAAAAGGATCTCTAGCTGCTGAAGCAAGACTCAGAATTTTATCCATTTCCTCAAAAAAGTGTCCTGATGACTCCAATGCTCAACTATTTCTTATATGGTTAAACCACCTCAAAAGGAGCCTGAATTGATGGAATATGTCATCTGGAAATTAAATAATTTTTGAGAGAGGGATTATATGAACAGTCGATTATACGACGTCAAGCATTTCTTGAAATGAGCTTAAGTCCTGAGATATTTTTTTGAGAGAAAAAGAATGATGCCAACATATTTTTTAAGCAATATCATGGCCAGTGTCATGTTTTGCAGATTTGTTCTAAAGATGGTGAAAGAACATTTAAAATACTGCATTCCCTGGAGAACAGACAGGGAAATATCTTAGCAGGACCAAGACATGAACTAAAGAGGTGTTTAGCAGTGATATGAATAAAAATTTTTCTTTGGAGGACAGAAAAGACAATTCTGTGTTTGATGAAACAAACTCTAGACTTGATACTTCATAGTAGAAACATTTTTTCAGCCTCTTTTATTTTTTTTTCTAGTTTTGATGATAAAATCCTCTCTTAGTAAGGGTGCTTCAGTTTTGAAGCTGGGATTTGCTAGATATTAAGTGGGAACAGCTCATCAAAATGAAAGATAGTCTATCCATTTTGAGCAGAGAAACACAGTGATGTTACAGAATCTTGAATCAAATCTGAAATGATGCATTCAGAGCAGCATTCTTTGCAATTTTGAGGAAAGAAAGAAGGGTTTATGACAGTGCTCTTTCTTAGTTGTTCACAAATCAAAAGAAAAAAGAAAAAAATAAGTGGAAACCTAGCAATTTTCACACTAATCCAAGAGCTTTTTCCAATGAACTGGCTTCTTCCTCCCTTTACTCCACTCCAACCTGGTACTGATTGAATTACCTTATTAAAATTTAGAAAAGGGAAAAAAATATCATCATGCTGTTTAGAATCTGTCATTTACAATTTCCTCATTATCCACACACTCTGAACTTCAGAAAAATGTATTCTGATTCTCTTCTGAGCAACTGCCAATGGGGAAAAAAATGTTCCAGATGTGCTTCAGTCCTGTTTGTTTTACCACACTGCAGTGCAGATTGATGTGGGACTTCCACTCCTGAATGAAAGGATGGATCAACCTGATAACAGGAAAAATGGAACCAAAGGAAATACAGAGAGTCTGGGCAATTTTTTTTTTTTTTTAAACTTTGCCTTTCTTTTAAGCACCACCAAATATCCCCTTTTCCAGATTATGGCTAGTACAGGAAATTAAAGTGTGAAGAGACTGGATACAAGACTGGACCTGGTTCAATGAGGTGACTCGTAGCTCTGTAATAAGTGTTGATGGCTAAATCTTGGACCCATTAAAATCAATGTCAGGCTCAGTGACGTGCTCTATTGCTACTGTTTTCTGTCTCTGGCAGTCATATTCTGCATTTCTTAAAAATGGAAAGAGGAAGGACTGCAGACATTAAATAACAGAAAGATGACTGTGCATCAGCTTCACTATGCAGCAGGTAAGATCCTGAGCCCCACAGGCATGCTCTAGTCAGTATACAGACTCAGTTTTGCTGCTGAACAGACCCTTCAGTCATACAAAATTGGTTCACCAAGGGGAGGAGATAATTTATAAAATGAAGGGCCCCAAAAGGAGCATAAAAGTGAAATTAAAGGTTATACCACATAATAGCAGTCTATAGTATTCCTTTTGAGTTTCTCTCCCACAGAACAGTAGCAGGAAATAATGTTAAATTCTTTTCTTTCTTTTACATCAGCTTTACACTGACCTAATACCATTCAGTTTGGTACAGCTACTCCTGATTTATGATGAGGTAAATGAAAGCAGAGTCAGACCCCAAAGGAACATAATATAGACCACCTGTTTTGAGAGAACAACTGGGTTAAGAAGTGACTTATAGACTGTACATATAAGAAGCATGTGAAAAGGGCATGGTGGGAGTAACAAAAGCCTACAATTATCCAGGCCTAGACTGGATTACATTAAGTGGAGGAAATAAGGTTGGCAGCATGTTTGTGGATCTGGGACAGGATTGCTTCCTAATTCAATATGTGCCACGACCAACCAGGAAGGAAACCATATTAAAGTTGTGATTAAGCACTGAAGGGGCATGATTGAATACCTTCCCTCCCCTTCAGAGGTAGGGGACACTCACAGATCATAAGCTCAAAAGCTCAAGAACAAACTAAACTGAAAAGCTGGAGTTAGGAAAAATGACCCAGTTGCTGAATTTGGAGAGATTAATATAGGAAATACTTGCTGCACACTGGTCTGTTAAACATGTGTCTTTGGCTTCTGTTGTCAAGGTGATTACACGCCTTGATACCACTAAAAACAACCCATTGCAAACTCACAGACTGTAGCAACGTCTCCAGTTTGTTTATAATAAAAGAAAAATCCATAAAGGAGGCTGAAAACCAAAATAAAACAAACTAAGTCTCATCTACACGCAACAGCTTTATAGGGAGAGCTGTACTAACACTTTCTTTATGAGGACACTGCTTATACTGGCAAAATTGACTTTTTATACTGGCTCAGCAAGTGCAATGAGCTAGGAAAGAAAAACCAGGTTTTGCTGCTTTGATATCTAACCTGGAAGAGAGGCTTACCTCCCTTAACTTTGTCTAACTACTGTTTGGTCTCAGATAGTTGTCTTGGACATCCTACAGCCAACAGAAAGAGATAGGTATTTCCAGAATAGGATAACCCAATTTCTGTTTAATACCAACTTCATGATGGGTTCAGTTTCCTTGAGAGTTTCTTGTTTTCTTCACTGACCTCAGGAACACTGGTGGCCAGCATTAAGTATACTGTGTCTTGCCATCAAGCTTTTCAGGTAACTCAGGTGCTCTGCAGGGCTTTTAAAGGCACCCATATTACTTGTGAAGGGGCAGGTGTGACAACACAGATTGGGTCCTGTAGTACATGGATGTGGCTAGTTCCTGGGCTAGTTAACCTGTTCCTCTGCTGGTATTTCATGGCAATGTGGTTCCACTGCTTTGGGGTCCTGAGTTGATCCCAGTGTTAGGAAATCTCTGCATGTACTGCTTAGCATAGTCACGTCCTTCCAGAAGATAAAACACCTCAACAACAGCAATAGGAAACACCCCTGTATATAAAATGTTGTGAGCTTTTTTGTGAGGACCTGGCTTAAGTTGCTGATTGTGTCCTGGTTTGAATTCAGCTGTCCCAGAGAGCAGGTTCAGAGATCAGGCCTCCATTCAGGAGGTGGAGACTGAGATCAGCTAGAAAACCTCAATTCACCCCTCCCTTCTAACAGGCTCCTAATCCAGCATTGCTTGGATTGGTGAAAAAGTAAATGTGACTTGAAAGAACTGGACTGTGAACATCAACTTGTGGTTTTGACAGGACTGTACTGTTTGGATAAATAAACAAGGAATATAGCTTTTTTCAGTGGCTGTGTTTTATGAGTAATTGTATCCTAGCCAAAATTTAATTTGAAGAGCTGCCTAATTTCCTTCAAACTAGAATTTCAATAGGATAAGGTGACAAAGTTTCCAAGGGCTCTCAGAGGATTAAGAGGCACAGTTTCTTTTAAACTCAAGTCCAGGAGCAGAGTACACCTCAGTTTCTAATAAGCTTTCAAACTCTTCTCCCAGTGTCCTTCCTTTCCTGCATTATTCTATCCAGGTTTACACCACTGTTTTCCATATCACAGTGGCTCCATTAGGAAAGTTTTTGCTAATCATCCAAATTCTCTGAGAACCACTGCTCTTCCTTACAGTCACAGTAGGCCTTTAGATTTGGACTACAGACTCAAAAATGGGCAAGTATTGAGATGGTGAAGCTTCCTCCAAGGCAAGCCAGCATCATTACAATAACTTTGCTTTCAAAATAAGATAATGATCCCATCTGTAGCCCACACATTAGTGCTGATTTCTTTCTTTTCCGTTGGTTCCCAGATTTCAGAAGGAAAATAAAGTGGGACTATGAAAGATAGATGGGGTGAACTGGAGGCAGTGAAGGGAGGAAGGATTAGTAAAATGCCAGTACACAGAGGAGGAGAGTCATAAAAACTTAACAAAGTGGGCCAGAAGTAGTAGAGGGAATTGAAAAAATAAATAAAGAAAAATAATGCAGATAATTTGAAAATGAGTCAGCAAGACTGCTAATGGACAAGTGTGGGAGAATCTGTGACAAACGAGATTCGCTTTTGGCAAGAGGTTCAATTTAATCTCCACAGCATAAATAGATGTTAAAAATCAGATATCTGAGAATATCACACAACTCTTTAAAGGGAAGCTGTAGTCATTTTTCCCCTTACTAAGTACTTATTAATGAAAAATTTGGATTTGTTACACAAGCAACTAGATGAAATATGATAGCTTGTGTTTTAAAGGAAGTGAAGTTGCATCATCTTATGATCCTTTCTGGTCTAAAATCTTTGTTTCTATCAACCTGAGGTTTTGAATGGCAGATACATTCATTAAGCATCAGTTCATTAACCTGTTGAACACGTCTCTATCTTCAATCTGAAAAAATGTTGGTAACAAACAATCTTTAGGTAAGTGCTTGACCAACTTTCTGAATTAGGTTGTGGACAGTATGCTTTCAAACTAAGGGGAGATCAAAGGCTTCAAAAGAACCATTGCACAGGCAGAAATTGCTGTGTATGTTCAGACTTGGTGGCATTTTAAATAGTCTCTCGTGTCAGGAAAAGCTTCAGCCATTGTGTACACAAAATATCAATTAGTGGAAGCTCAAAGTTCCCTTCCCAGTGCAGAATTCAAGTGGAAAAAAATAATGATAGATTTTTCATTCCTTTGTTTTCTTGTTCCTAAAGAAACAAATACTCTTTACAAAGTCAATTTTTGTGGATCCATAAGGGAGACACCAATAAAAAGAGTCCTCTGTAAAGGCTTATGATAAAGCCAGAAGAATAGAAAGAATGATTAAATTAAAATACCTCTTAGATTGTCAAGTCCAAGCATTAACACAACACTGCCAGGTCCACCACTGAGCCATGCCCTGAGACACCAGATCCAGGTGGGTTTTGAACATTTTCAGGGATGGGGATTCTACCACTTCCTCATAACTCCATGTGAGCCCAGAGGAGCTGCATTGCTTCTCCAGGAATGTTGTTATCTGTGGCATTTACAAAGCAGAAAGTGGAGCCTCTGATGCTTGGTCTGGTACCATAAAATCCACACAACACTTCCCATCCAACATATATATTCATACATGGTTCCAAATGTATAAATACTTCAGGTCAAACAATCTTGAAATTATGCAAGAACATTTATGTGGGATATTTCATATATCCCACCAATATTTCCAAATAGAAACGTAGGTAGGCCAGAAATATTCAAATGTTCATTTCCAGGTCTATTCACTTTCTTTTGTCCTTGGCCACGTTTTATAATCAGAATGTAAGGCATTGCAGCAAGCAAGATGTATAAATATAAATTAAATCCTAAAACCCCTAAGATGGGCTGACAAATCAGGAGTTGGGCATGTGCTTCTATGCTCAATTTTATTTCACTTTACATACCTTTTTCCTTCTCTAAAGCTGTGTTTTCAGGTGATTCAAATGTAGCTCACAATGAACTGACATTTTTTTGCAAACTTCACCATATCTGAAGTCATCAACAGCTAATACAGGATTGCATTATCTGTGACATATTTTTGAATTTGTAACAAAACCACAAGGATGAGAGACTTGTAATTTTTTTAAAATTTATTTTATTGGAAATTCAAATTTCCTCCTCTGTGTACTTAAGGAAATCAGAATTCACAAAAGTAAAGAATCTGATAAGGTTAGCAAGATTGAAATAGAGTTATTCTGAGGTCTAGTGCTTTGTTCTCCTGCGTGTTAATTTCCATTGCAATTATGGTGCATGGAGTTTTAAGCCTCAATTTTCCTTGAAAGGCAAAGGGGATTATTCCAAAATTTAAACCCAAATGTAATCTATGCATAAAAACACACAGGCATTCAAAGTGAAAATTGCTAAATTCCCCTATTCTCAATCTTTACTGTTGTGAATTACAGGAAAATAATCATACATATATGATTGATCTAGGACCCAAATGACTCAGATGAAGATGTCCTATACCTGCCATTGACACAAAAATCTTTGATGAAATTTTTTAAGACCTGAGGACAAACCAAGACCTCAACATGATCTTCTTTGGGGAAAAAAAAAAGAGACAAAACCCAACTCTGAGTGCTGCACCAATGCAGGATGTGCATACTATATTAAAATATTTTAAAATATCTTGAAAAACTGTCATTTTTGTCCCTCCCATCCATGATACAAATTTGATATTGATTTCATTAAATCAACACAATTTAAAATTGATTGTCTAGTTGAACTATAGCAGTGTTGGCAGATGTGACAAAATATAGATCATATTTATATCTTCCTAATTGCACAGAGTCCTGTCAAAATTCCTCTGGGGAATTTTGGTAATGGTATTAGTCATAAGCAGAAACTATCCCAGAGGTTATTCAAAATACTTGGTTCACCATGTTGCAGTATTGACCTGGTATTTTTAAAGTCTGTAGTTTATCAGCCCAATCTCCCTTTCTATCAGTTGATCTATAGAACACATTTGGGTTATTTCTCATATTCAGTGTAGTTTCTTAAATTTCTTTCACTTCCAATTGTGCAATGTATGTGTAATTAATGTGTTGCCTGTAAGTCATTCTCAATCTCACCCTTTGCCTACAGGGAGGCAAATAATCGCCCTAGAACATTCTGTTTTCATACAGAAAGATGGGCATATGCAACTTTTTATTAGAGAAATCAAGTCAAGATGCACCTGGTCTGAACATAAAAGAGAGGAATATTTGGGACAGTCTATTGAACACCCCAGAGTATCTAATTTTTTTCCAGAGGAAGTCTGTGTGCTGTACAAACAAGCTTTTCTTATGGTTTCTGCAAAATATTGCCAGAGGAAAAGCCTTATTTGTCATAGCAAATGGGGGAGGTAGTATTGGACTCAAAAGTTCTCAGTTTTTCTCATATTCACCAGATTTTTTTTTTTTTTCATTTCTTCAGAGTGTTTAATATCTTTTCAGGGAGACATTAAATGCCTAATTTTTTTCCCAAGAACAAACCAAAGCAAACTTACCTGGCTTTGAATGCCACAGAGGGTGGACTGGATGTGTATCAAAACCAAGCCTCTCAAAACAGGAATAGCTGAGAACTAAAATGTTTTCTAAATATTTAAACTACCATCATTTTTCACACAGGTGAGTGTTTATAAAACCATCATAAAGGCCTTGAAATATTTCTCCAACAACATGCTCATCCTGATTATCATATCCAGAATACAGAGTGTTTGCCTGGCAAGCATGGGTGTGTTGCCAAGCTGGAGGTGCTCTCACTCCTCAGAGCTGATGCAGAAATCTCTCACATCACCAGAAGCTCAGGCCCAGAGTCACACCTAACTTAAGGCATTTAGTACTTGAATTAGCAGGTGTCACACCAAATTCCCTAATTGTCTCTGGGGGAAACGGACAAACCTTAAGAATATTGTTCAGATTTTAATGAAATTCAGCTTTATTCTCCAAGTGTTTATGGTTCTTAATTTAGTTTTTCTTAGGCAACTGCAAAACTAGGTAGTCCTACCAAAAATGGAACTTGAACCCTTTCTAGAATTTATATTTTGATGTCTGTCCCTGCTATAAAAACCTCAGTCATTCCAAATGCATGATTAGGAGGAAAAACCTCTGAAGCTGCATCATTTATAAAGACATTATATCATCAGCACTGCTAAAACCAAATGAGCTTCCCAGTCCATATGGCATCTGGGGTCAAATTCATGAGCAAAACAATTCCATCTTGAGTGATCTGGATGTTTCACAGCTGCTCTGCCTCCTTGCCACAAAGCAAGAGAGTGCACCAGAGAATCTGATGCCGACTGTAAATCCTGTAAACATGGCACAGAGGGTCAAATTCACCCCTGACTGAGAGGCATTAACCTTATTCATTGCCTCGTGTCCCTTGTTTTGTCACCTGGCAGTGGTGTCAGCTTTGTTTAGGATTGTAATGGTAGGAAAATGGTATGAAATATGCTGGTCTATCAGATTTACAGCTCACATGACTAGTAAGCAAGAGGGAAATCCAGCTGCTAATGACTAAATGTTTTCTCCAGGAAGCACCTTTCAGCTCACAATTTGATCACTTACACTATGCAAAACACTCCACAGCCAGCTACATTATCCAGCATCCTCCTGATTTAGTCATAACTTTTAATTGTCACATTGTAGGGTACTCCCCCCATTTCATATTCAGATTTTTCTGTTCCTACAATGGGAAATAATTTTTTTCCTGTATCTATTTGTGTTCCTTTTCCTAAGTGGAGATTTGTTTAATAATGGGCAAGGACTTGGATTCTTTATAAAAGTACTAAAATATATTAATCACTTCACTTTTGTCTGTGGAAGGAGAGGCAGGAAAGAGAGAAAGCTTTGTATGAAAATGATTAAATTGGGATTGTTTGAACTCATTATTGGAATTATTGAGCTTTCTGTTAACTTGAAAGAAAAGTTCAGATCAATTATATGCACTCACTACATGTTCTTATTTTTCTAATAGCCTAAAGATAGAAGTGGGATTTCTTGCATACAATTGCAGCTGAGGCATAAAAGGCACATTTATTTCTACAGCACAAGAGAGCAGAAGGAACAAGTCTGATTGCTGTATCTTAGCTTTTCCACAGAAGAAAAAAACCCCTAAATCTTCAACCCAGCCCTATGTAGATTCAAGCCCTGAGCAATATTTCAGCTCTCTTAGACCCTTGAGGTGCCACATGTGTGCTGTAGAATCTGGTTCCAGGGTGAGATGTGTTTTCTGTGATATGGTGCAAGGAAGGTTTTTCCATCCATATGCAGTAGCCCATGGTACCACTGGATGGCAATGGTTACATTTGTCACTGGCACTTTTAACTCTACTCCAGTGGCTGTGATCTTCTCCATAAAAATTTGCAGTATTGAGGACCTGGTTTTCTTCCAGCAAAGCCATTGAGAACTTTTCCATTGCTATCTGCCAGAGCAAGATTAGACTTAATATGTTTTGAAGAATGGGTAAGTACTGCCCAGCTTTCTCCCATGCTCTTACTCTTTGCAGTGTGGGCAGAGACCCTCACAGAATGGATTTTAGGTCTCTGAGCCTTGGCCTTTGGGCTGGTCTAACATGGGGAGAGGGCAGGAGAGGAGAGCTTGCCTGTCACTGTCACCTCCTCACCAGCTTCATGTCCAAACTCTATCAGAGAATCATAGAATCATGGAATGGTTTGGGTTGGAAAGGACCTTGAAGGACATTCCAACACCCACATCCATGGGGAGGGGCACTTTCCACTAGACCAGACCTTTGGAAGATCTCCTGCACTGGTCTATGGCAGCAGCAGTTCCTTCCCCACAGCAGGAATTTGCCAGTGCCTGCTGCACATCCCACAGTGAGTAACACCAGAGGAAAGAAAGGAAAGAGCTGTGCTCAACAGCTTGGTCTGCAGAGAAAGGACTACCAACATCTTCCTTCTCCTTTGTCTTTTCTTGTTGTTCAAATGAGTGGACTCACCAATTAAACATCAGTTCTGCATGAATATGCAGATATGTATGAATATGCAATATGTTTGCAAACCTATGTGCTCAGTTTGGCACCAAGAGGGTAAACAGTGCAACCTCTGTGATGTACTTGAAATTTATTGAGTTTTTAGCTTCATGCAGCTGGCAAGCAGCAATCTGCAGACACCAGTGCAGAGACAGAGATGCTCATAATAGTTTCATGTAGCAGTGGTGGGAGCTCAACCAACAGCTGCTCTTACAAACCTCAACATACCATGTTTATGGCTGAAGTTTTTATGATGTCTCACTTGTGTCTTGTCACAGCAGATATTTGTTTTTCTAATTGGGAAAGTTTGGTTTTGTCACTTCAAAATTCAAACAAAATTGGTCATATATATCTTATTTTGCTGCGATGGTGTTTTATCTCTTGTGTTGATAATTAGGGAGGATATCAAACAAATCCGTTGAGAAATTTTGCAAATCTAAAAGTGTGATACCCACCTCCCTCAATGTGTCCTCACAGGACAAGAGCACCAGCTCAAAACAATCCTGAAGGCCTTCTGAGAAAATGGCCCAAGCTATAAATGTCTGGCTTTATTTTAAAACTGTACATTGGAAATATTTTTCATGATGGAAACGTTTCAGTTTTGACCTACATACCACTGTGAAGAACTGAGATCCTTCCTTGAAACCTTCATGTTTGGGGCTGAGCCTAGATTGGGCTGAAGGCACTGGCACTGGGTTGTTTATTTTTGTGTCCTGTGTGGAAATGCTAAATGCTCAGAGCTGAGAAGTGGAGTTGTGAGGTGGCCTTTAACACAAGAGTGGGAAAAAGGCTGAGGACAGATGATGTAATTCACCATCTTTATAAATCAGCAGGAATCACCTTACTGCACCACTCAAATTGATGCCTCAAAGAAAATTCTGGGATACCATTCTGGAAACTGCAGATAAAACACTTCACTACTGTGGAAATGAGCTCATCTCAGAAGTGGAAATGGTCACTGAGAGAAAATTGCTCACTGCTTTCACCTCTCACTCTCAGACAGAAAGTATGCACAATTTGTAGCTGGAGAAAATGTTACATCTTCCATAGCTCACTGGGGAAGTCATGTCACTTAAATTTAGGAGAACGCCTCATGAACTTCTGCATGTGAGTGACTTATCTAAACCCCCTGACTCTTAATGGTAGATAAAGGCCCATAGGGGTGCAGTTCACTTCATCCTAAGGTGGGTATTTAAGCATCATACTGTTAAATTCACTCTGTAAAATCTTGCACTTTTCTTATAGGGAGAGCAGGTGAGTACCTTTGGTGTCTTAGAGGTTTTAGGGATTCTTAACAGATACACAATTTAGTGTTAATTCATCTGCTCCCTAAAATCAGGAGTTGCACATACAGAAAAATAGAAGAATGTGGGAACTGCATGGATATCAGAAGTCAAGAGGAGTAGAAAAGAGATGTGAAAAGACAAGAAGCAAAAGTTGATGGAAAGAATGAGTGGAAAAGGTGTGTGAGAAATAGACAAAGGGGTACTTGACTACATAGGGGCCCTCCATTTTTTCTTAACTTTGGGAAGTTTTGGTGGAGGGTTTTTTGTTGGGTTTTTTTTGGCTTTTTTTTTTTTTTTTTTTTTTTTTTTTTTTTTTTTATGTGTTTCCTCTTAATCTAGATTTTGAAATGTTTTCCTTAAATTGCATCAGCAGCTGAATGCAACCTTCTGGTTGCAAACTCCTCCACACACTCACTTTTCCCTCTTCCCACACCCAGGATGCTTGACCTTTCACTGATATCAACCATAAATTAGCTGACCCAGGGCATAAATTAATCACGAGAACAGGCTCTAAGGAAATGCATTGCTGGGCAGAATTGTGCAAGTTTAAACGTACCTTTTTTATTTTTTTAATTTTTTTTTTTTCAAGTTAATCCAAAAATGATGAAAATGCAGCTTTATTTGAGGGAAAAGTTGTTTGCAACAATATGAAAGAGGGACTGAATTCCTTCTAGTTGGAGGAAGGACCATGCCATGGGCTCATAGACTTTGTAGACTGATTTTTCTCAGCCTCCAGCATCAGAAGAAGATACACTTGTGATAAATAATTTAACTCCAGAAGATTAGTCATGTAGATGACCAGTTTCATAGGATTGGGCCTATTGAAGGTTTGGAAGTATATAGATGAACAAAACAATGTAGGTTAGGCACTCATCTACAATAATTTTGAATGCTATCCTTCCAGTGTTGTCCTCACAAGGTTCCATCAGCATTACACACTCTGCCATCATTTCTAGCAGGTTGTGTTCTGGTGAGGTGAACTCTGAGCCTTCCCCATCATGATTCTAACACAATAGAGTAAAAGATGGGGAAATTCTTTCTTTTGTTTGTAAGAAAACATTAGAACTCGATTACAATGACTGCCCTAAGGCAATTTAGGGGGATATTTTAGCAAATGACTCCTCAAGATAGCCCAGCCTATTCCAGTGGGGTTCCCATGACAGAACATACAATGTACACTTGGATAACAGCATCTGCCTAATAAACCTGCAAGGCTCTGGTGACAAACCATGTTGTCCCAGCTCTCTCTGCTAGAGGAGGAAGCTCCATCCCTGGCAGTGTCCAAGGCCAGGCTGGATGGGGTGCTCAGCAATCCAGTCCAATTAATGGTGTCTCTGTTCTTGGCAGGGGTGTTGGGATGGTCTTGAAAGTCATTTCCAAGTCAAACCATTCTATAATTTTATGATACAGAGTCTGGACTAACATGTAATTAACATGAAACTCAGACTGGGTTTGTTGTATTCTCATTATCCCTTTTCCCAGTTGTCCACATTCCTTTTCCTGGGAGCTGGGTTGTATATGCTGGAGATCTCCCAGTGAGGACATCAAACAAATGAGGGTTCTCTGAAAATGAGGCCAGGTTTCTTTCCCAGAGTGCTGACTATCTGTTATGAAATCCTACAGAGATTAGTCAGATCTTCTTGGTGCAGAAAATGTTGTCATCTTGGGCATCCCTTAAAAGGAAGATGGTCACTTATCTTTTTAGGTATCTCTGCTCATTGTAAAGTAATCTAACAAGGGCTGGGATTCATGTTTAGAGACAAGGAGTGGGTGAGGGATGAAAAGTAGGTTGCTTTGCTTTCAAAAAAATAAAAAAGAGAGAACTTGAACTAGAGAAAGCTGGGGAAATATATTATCTTTGCTCCCATGGAGATCATGTATGGGATAGAAGAAGTAGAGATTTCATTAGAGTTGGTGTGCAGATCCAATGATCTAAACTGTCTATAGAATTACTTTTTAAAGTGAAAAAAAAATTATGTTTTACAGACCATTCCTTCTGCTTAACACCTTCTGTCCATGATGATAAAAGATAATAGTAAGCAGAAGGTATTAGAAAGCAAAGGCTAGTAGGTCTTTTTTAAACTCTGATCTTTTCAGAGAAGCCTCTCCAGTCAAGTGTAGTGAGAATTTCAAGGTCCAAAAGTAAACACATCTCTTATTTCTGATTATACCAGTGTAAGTGTGCAAAGACTTTAGACAAGTTTTTGGGCACATACATGGCAGATAAATTAAGTATTGAAGAAAAAACCCTGGTGGCCTACCAGAGCTAACCAAAATTGAACATGCAGCCTTTTGCATCAAGTTAATAAACTATTACCACCTAAAGCAAAGGGAAAGATTTTATAATTGAGCCTTGTGTTCCAGCTACATGTTCTGTTGCTTAGACATAGGAACTGTTGTATATTAGAGAATAGAAAAATATATTTAAGTCATCAAAGCAACTCCTAGGCCCTGTCCAGCAGACCTGACGTCAGAGGGCTTGTTGAATCTCTCCCCTGACAGCATTTGTAGTGGTTATATTTAATGCTTGCACTTCTCAAAGAAAGAAAAAAAAAATAGGATGCTGACTAAAATCTCTCACATGCCTTCAATTACACCAACATTTGCTACAGAAGCCCTCCTTATTCTCCATACTTCTGAGTGATTGTTTGAATTCAGTCAGTGGAGTCTGGCCTTAACTTTGATGTTTCAAAAACTTGCAGAGAAACTATGCAATCAGAAAAAAAAATCTAATTAAAAGGAAAAATGATGAGATCTGGAAAAAAGTTGCAAGAGTCAGATGAGAGGGGGAGGGAGATGCATTTTAAGAGCTTGCTTTTAACTTCAGGAGAAGTTCTCCTTTAATGTAAAAATAAATAAACTAAAAGACTTTGTTTTTAAATTCATTTTTTAAACGATAGTGAAGCAAAATTTGTGCAACTACATAGCAAAATAGAAAAATTCCAATTTAGAATTCCATCATGAAACGACACCATTCTAATTTCTCCAGGCCACGGTTTGTTAATATTCCACAAAGTCCCAGGATGCAACTATAAGACAGCATTCAAATCTATGAACATGAGGCAATCATGCTCAGCAGAGTATAACAATAATTATAATAGAGATTAAATAAAAATAATTAGAAAAAGTTCATCTAGTTTTGATGTATTAATTATTCTGACCCTGTTCTATTCAGAGTCTAATTATCTGGTTCAGTGAAAATGCCAAGATTTCTACGACTCATAAAAATTACATTCCAGTAATTATGTCAGCAAACTAAACAGTATTCATTTACCATGCCTTTTTATGCACACATTTGAATATGCTTTTTTAACTGTTTTTGCTCTTTGTTCCTATTCATGGGAAATAATACCTGTAGAGAAATTTGAAAGTCAGTAGCACTCTAAACGTAATGTGCAATTCTTGCTGATATTTTTCCTTTGTGAGGCTTCTGTAAGTCTCATATAACCTTTGTTTAAAAAACATGAATTAAAGTTCACTCTTCAGTTGTTTCAAAGAAGCATTTTGAAGTCTGTGCTGTTAAAAAAAAAAAAAAAAAAAGGAAAAAAAAGAAGAAAGTTTAAAGTGGCAACACAAAGCAAAATTTCCTTTCAAATCTGGTGGCCATAATAAAAACTACAAACCAGCCCAGCTGCATGATGACCACAGTGAGTGTTTTTAGACAGATTCTCATCCTTGCATGCCCTCTTTTTCTGCTTCATGGGAATAGAAATAAAGTGTGCATCACCAACTACACTACATAAAATGATATAAATCACTGAACCTGAACAGGATGACAAAAATTTGCAGTTGGGTGAGGAGGTGGCCCTGATTTTCATGAGGCTGAAGATGGCACTAAGGCTGCCTTTTTACACATAAAATAACTTTATCTCACCAGAGGGCTGTTGAGATCTAGTTGGTATTATTTAATTTTCAACTATCTAATGTTAATTCAAGCTTCAGCCTTGTCCCAATGCTTATTAAACTGTTGATCTCTATGAAGAAGAAATGGTGGAGTATATCAGTGTCACCCACACAAGAGGCCAGTAAAATCACCCCTAGGTCAAGAAAAGGATGCAAATGGGTCACAGTAATTTACTATAGATAGTAGTATTGTTACTCTGTGAAGGGAAATAAAACAGGAACTAAAGCTTTCAGCAATAAGGAAAAAACCTTCATTATGTGAAATTTATTTGTACTCAAGGGAACAGTCTAATGATCAACAGATCTGACTGAATGCTACACAAGAAAAACTGTCCCAAATCAAAATGTTGTAAATACTCAGTTCATTTAAAAAAAAAAAAAAAAGTTAATTCAGGTCATTTTCTGTGATCAAGATGCTTCCACTTCCAATTGATATTGTTTCATCTGAACAAAGCAGGGTTACAAATATATATATTTCAGTTTTGATTTTGTTTGGATTTGGGCTTTTTTTCATTTTTTAATCAGGAGAAAAGATAAGAATAAACTGATATCCCTGAACTAATCCTTACAGCTTTTAAAGGTGGAAACTCATATTTGTTTCTTCATTATTTGTTGTGGTGACACAATTTAAATTGTATTGAAATTATGAAAATGCATTACAGTTTTTACAGACTTTGCTTTAAGAAGGGTAAACACATACAATATTCTAAAATTTCCCACTCTAGTTTACCTGCTGCTTAGGAAATTTCAGCCTTTAGTACTTTTAAAAGGTTTTTCATTGTGTAAATCCCATTTGAAGTGCACAGTTTTCTAGTTCATACTAGAAAAACTTCCAGCTGGCACAAGTCAGTCCAAAATCTACTTTGTCAAATAACCACTTAGATATTTTCTCTTCACTAACCAGCCAAATAACCTAAACCAAATAACTGGTTTTAGGGTTTGGGATTTTTTTTCTCTTAGCTTTCTGCTTTGTTGTAGGTTGAAAGACCTTGTAACATTGGCCAAACCAAAGGAACCACGAAAGAATATAAAATATTATGAGGAAAATATCTTAAATACATAGCTTCTATTCAATTTCTGCAATTGCTACTTGTCTAATATGTTTGGTTATATTTGAAATGTCACAATGTGAAGCTTTGTCATAATCATAATCTATATTGCTTTGACAGAACTACCTGGACTGTCACTTCCACTGCCCAGAGAGGAAAAACCCCCACTGCATTGCTTAATTTAATAATTAATTTCCTGAAATTTAGAGTCTTTTTCTGGTTTTATAAGCTTTCAGGTAGCAAGGAATTCCTTCAGGAAGGAATATTTTGGGAATAGTTAACACAAAAGTTTGTGTCCTGAAAGATTAAAATGGTGCTGTTGTCAGGTCTTGTAGTGTCTCGTATGGAATGACTTTCTGCCTTAATCAGAAAGATAAATTCCTAATTATATCATAGAATCAGAATAAAAACTTGCACCTTTACACCATAATCAACTTCTAAATTAAAGTATAACAGCTGACTTTGTAAATAAAGATGTCAGGTGTTAGAACAGATGAAATAACTTTCTGTTGCTGTCAGAACAAGAGATGGATTGACATCCAGCTTCGATCTCCAGCATTACCAGCAGCATGTGCTGCAAATTTCTTGCTGCTCCCATATATTCCCCAAAGGTTGTGCTACTATTCTAAATAGAAAATGTGAGAATACTAAGAAAGTGCTGGATATTTGATGTTCATTGATATTTTTCATACAGTTCTGGGACAAAGAAGGGAAATAAAACCAGACCTGTTAGAATTTCTCTTGCAAAAGGCAAGAGAAGAGAAGAAGAAATAATATCAAATGTTCCTATCAATGTTATCTCTTCTACAGGCAAATTTTGCTTACATTAATGTACTAAAAATCAATTAACAATTCCCTACACTTCAGCAGAATAAGTTTTTTTCAAAAAGAAAAAGAAAGCAAACATCAAAAACACTCACCTAAAAACACTTCACATATACTCTTTTTTTTTTTGAAATCTAAAATATATCTGTTCTGAAAGGCATAAAGAGTGATTCCTTATTATTCCAAAGAAAAGCTGATATATTTGCCAGTGAAATGGAAACTTTCCTTCCTAGAAATGACCAAAATAATAAACCAAGGTTTCTTTCTCTCTCCCTCCTGCCTTCCCCTCTGTCTAGCTGGAAAGACTCAGATCATCTAGCAGTACCTATGTCAGACCACAGCATTTTGATTTAGTGTTGAGATGTCAACTTAAATTATTTCAATGGATCGTTCCCTTATGAGAGGAAAATTATCTCCATCAAAAAAATGTATCAGATGGGTGGGCTGCAGCTATCAATTACCCTCTGAGTACAAGCTTTGGCTAAATCTTGTTTGCTGCTTATTCCCTCGTGGGCCAGAGGTTAACCTGTTAAGTTGAGCACTGATCCCAAAGTAGACATTAATGTCTTAATGCATTTAGTGGCTGTGGATCTTTTTGGCAGCAAGCCCCTGGGATTGCATTGTTTCTCATACTTGACTAGGTCACCAATTGCAGAGGGCACCTGGAATGCTTGGAAAAATATGGCTCGGTTTACCCTCTTCCCCCAGTTATTATTTCAAAGCTGGATGTCTCTCTACTGTTCAAGAGGTTCATGTGTCATGGAATATTTTCCAAGGAACCAATAAGAATAATACAGGCAGGCTTTGAAGCAGCCTGGCCTGCCTTTCTTCTTGTTGTTTCAGGCACATTATTGTAGCTTTGCAGCACTGTAATTTTTACTAAAGGAAATTATTTGGGTTTCACCTTTCTCTACATCACACTTCAGTATTGGAAATGAGCAAATATGCTAAGACTGTTCACCAAGGGTCAAACCCTGAGGTCTGGCTCTGGTTTTACCAGTCAAGACTTAGCTAGCTTTTTTTTTTTTGTTCTTTTTTTCCACTAACATTTACATTTAGGCATTCTCAGGCAAAATTAGAGGATGGAATGATAACACAAAAGAGGTAAGAACACAGAGGGGCTCAGCCTGGTTTAAAGAATGTGTAGGATTCCTTCAGCCACTGGTATAAACCTCATAATCATGAGTTCTCAGAGCTCATAAGGTATTTTCACTGTAAAATATTCTGTATAGAGGCTTGGGAAATATTGTTGTGCCATGTTAGATCTTTATCCCTGTCCAATCATAAACTTCAGAAAGGACCCACAGATGTTCTGTGAGTGCTGTAATTTGTACCTGCTAGCATGGTTTTGCTCTTGGAGTCACAGAATTATAAAATATAGAAAGGGACCCACAAGGATTTTTGAGTGCAGCTCTTTGAGGTGCTGTGTGGAGAAGTAATTGGCTGGCTTTCCCAATCAGTAACTCTTCTGCAAACTGGATTTCACTGTTTCCAGCTGAAATTGAGCATTTACTGAGCTTATTATGACAAAGAAGACAGTTTTTTTCAAACCCTGTGCCAGATTTCTAGGCCTACTGGATGTATAAAATTAAGAAAGAAAAACTCACACAATGATTTAACCACAAATTTCACAACCAGAACTACATCTATAGGTACTTTATATCAATTACAGTGGCTGCTGATGAAAGAAAATTGCAGTTAAAAAAAAAAAAAAATCAAACTTGAAGGAAAAAGCAATTGCAGGGAATAAATGAGAGTGTTTGCAAAAGGCCTGTAATGAGGGGCTTCTCTTCCAAAGAACCATGTTATCTCCCTGCAAAGTCCAAAGCTTCTGAGTCCTTTTAAAGGACTCAGCTGCTCATGGGTGATACCAACTTTTAGCTGGATGAGCCCCAAAATGAGCCACCCAAGGATCAGACCACACTGTTTGCAGCCAGGACTGTGCATGCATAGGCAATTACTCCAGGAGAAAGTGATGAGAGAAAATGTAATGTAAACTCTGCACTCAGCCAATAAATCTTACAGTAGCCTAATTTTTCTAGGACTGATGCCTCGAGCAATACCTGTGTGGGCCGGAAAGGAAGGAGGAAAGAAAAAAAAAAAAAAGTCTTGAAGTTTCTAAAATTCCCTTATCCTGTTTATCAGAATACTGTTGCTTCTCTTAAATTGTGACCTTTCCCTTGGGGATTTTTCTCTCCAGTTGAAGCTTCAAAGCTTTTGGGTTCCTGCAGGAGACGTCCTTGACCACGAGTAACCAGAATCATGTATTGTGACCAACTGCAACTAATTTCATGCTGTCAGAGTGGAGTGTAACCCCTGAGTCAGCAGCCACTGCCTGTTTTCAAGTGACTTTTGTAGCTCTAACCAATGTCAGCTGCCTGAGGATGAGAAATAAAATCTTTATTTGGTCATATTCTGGTCAAGTATTGCATATTCAAGATTTTGAGCAAGTAGCCAGCTCAGCTGCAATGTGCTTATGAACATCAGGCACTCAGTAAAGAAAGTTAGCTGCAGTATTGAAACTTATATTCCACTTTCCTGCATCAGGGAGGAATATACGGGATGGTTTCAATGAGGAACCATTGATTTTCAATAGTTACATCAGCAGGACTAAAAAGTGGCAAGGTGAAGAAATAATAGCAATTCTTAAGGGTTGAATCTGTTTGTTGAAATTTCAATTTGCTTTGTCCAAATTTCCCCACAGACATTTCCCCCCTCACACCTGCTTTCTCAAATTTTTTTTCTGTAAACAAAACATGAGATCTTCAGATTTGACTTAGCAGGCATCTGGTTCCAGTCAGTAAAAGAAAAAATTCAATTGCCATTTTAAGAAACTTTGCAGAAATTTTTTGCTAAATGGATTTTAAAATATAATTTTGGTTTTGCTGGGCATTTTTCTGTTGCCTAGAGGGACTTCTTTCAATTTAAATAAAGTTTTAATGGGGGGGAAAATATCAAAACAAGGAAACAAGTCCCCCCAACTTATGTTTGGCTGTAATTTCTCCTAAAATGACAACAAATGTCTTGCACCTCCTGCTAGAACATTAAGGATATGTTTTTTAAAAAATAGACAATGCACTCTTTCACATATGGATTGTATTTATTCTTACTGAAAAATAAAGTTGAATGAGTAGAATTCTCTTCCCTGCCTTAAGCCAAATTTTGCCTTTTTGTTGCAATTTTTGCCTATTACAGTTGTAAATCACATTCAGGGACAGTTAAATCATAGGTCTAGTAACTTATTATGCAATGATAACCACTTGTGAGTCTGAGCACAAACTTGCATAAATTAACTACATTAAATGCATATGTTTAATTAATGGAACTGTGCCTACATAGATAGTTATTGTGGTTTTAAAAAAACTATCCTGAGAAGACTTAACCCTGTTTTGGTATTAGTTAATGTCAGAAAAGGGATGATTTTAACTAAATGATGTGTATTGAACGGGTTTGAGTAGGAAATAAAACAAATCCAAAGTTTTGATTAGCAGTAATTTTCATCCAGGAAGGTGAAAATTGTTTACAGCCTTTCTTGAGGTTGTGACTTTATTGCAAATTACTCGACTTTTCCTCAAATATCATGAAATACCCCAGCTATTTTGTGATTCTGGTATGTTTATTTACCCCATTTTTTCATATATTGAGTATAAGGTGAATTAATTGTCAGCCCATAAATACACTTTTTTGGAGCATAGAAGACTTGAAGTGCATTTTCTATCACCACATTAGCAGCACAAAAATTAATTTGTAAAAATCAAAGTGAAACAATCTATTTCTGTTAGTGATAGAGCTGACCTTACCTTTCATATTCATTTTTATTTCTTGTCCCTACCCAGCCTCATTCTTTTCTATCACATAATTGTGTTGTTACACGATGAAAAATGATATTTTATCCATTTTTGACATTTTTTCATTGCTTGTGGTGACATTTTTGACTGCTTATTTTCCAGCAGAATTGGTTGCTTGATCCAGTTTCACCCAGGGTCCCATATCAGTGGAAATCACAGGAAGACAAGGAGAAGCAACGAGCAGGGATGTGGCAGGGGAAGCTCCTCTCAAGCCTCACTGGCTCAGCAGGAAGGTAGTTTAAACCATCCCCAGGAATTTTATGAACCAGCAGGAAGGAGAAAGACAAGGCAGTGCCTGAGCTCCAACTTTGAAAATGTCATGGTGGATTTAGGTATGTAAATCCCTTTAATAGCCCAGCCCTAAGTGATTTGACTGAGGTCATAGTGACATTTTACAACAAATCAGGGAATGAAGCCCAGATGTGCTACAGCCCATACAGGCATCCTAACTCCTGTTCCAGGCTCCTTTCTCCCTTTTCCCACTCTAATTTTTCCCTGACACCTTTAAGATGGTCAAAACTTGCAGCCTCCATCTTTGGTGGTTTAAAGTCTCAAGGACCATCATAAAATTACCATGGGGGACAGGATTTGAAACAACAACAACAACAGGGAGCACGGAGAGTTTTTTTTCTCTATTTCACTCCCAAGGCGAGGAATTTTTACAATACCCTCTGGAGTTCCCCTGGCCTCAGCATCAAACATAGAGTGAAGCAGCCAAGAACAGGCCCACACCCTGCACAACTTGCCAGCAATAATTAATTAACTAAGGAGCAAACAGCAGCAAATATTCCCTGCATAGGATCACACGGTTTCATCTGGTTACATTCCAGTGATTGGAGTGTCACTCCATCTCTTTGTTTTGCTTTTATTTTCCTCAGTGTGTGGGTGGTTTTTTTGTTGCCCCTGTTGTTGTTTTCCTTTAAATGAAAACTCAGAATCTGATTTAATAACCTAAATCTCAGCACTGAGCCCTAGGAATAAAAATAGAAATCCAGAAATTGAATCTTTCTTATACCTTGCTAAACTTGAAACCTCAATGTCTCATCTCAGCCTTTCAAACTGAATATTGCTCCTGCATGGACAGGGCAGATACTTCTTGACAGCAAGAATCTGTTCCTGCCATGAGCCCTGCTGGAACATCTCTGTCAAGTGATAAAATTCATAAAGGACTTCAGCAGCTTGTTGTCAGCTTGTCTGGTGCTGCTGCTACCCAGTAATAATGTTCTCCTGGAGCCACAGGTGCTCAGAAGTACCTCTTTCAGAAGCACCACCTCACCAAAACTTTGGAGTTTGGCTGGTCTGCCAGTCCTAACCCAGGAACATAACTACAAATTATATGTTCTCCTACTTTCTCACTGGTGTCCATCTGGGACATAGTTGCAAAGCACAAAGCATAACTGATAAATTAAGGGTAGGTACTGCAGTCCCATTTTGTGTAAGGACTCCCCAGCTAGAATGTGCCCCATTGTTAAGGACTTACACTCATTTATGTCCCCATTTGACATTAGAGACTCATGGACTCACAGAATCATAGAAGAATTTGGTTTGGGAGGGGATGTTAAAGATGTTCTGGACAATTAGCAGCAACTAGATAAGGCAGCTTAGAGTCCCATCCAACCCGACCCTGAAAGTTTCAGGGATGGGGCCCCTCCACCACCTCTCTGGGCAACCTGTCCCAGTGCTTCATCACCACCTCTGTAAAAATCTTCTTCCTTGTAGCTGATGTAAATTGCCCCTGTTTCTTTCAAACCATTCTGCCTTGTCCTATCATGACAGATCCTGTTAAAAACTGTGTCCTTGTTTTCTCCTAGTCCCCCCAGTCTCTCATTTAACAGGTGAAACACCTTAACCAGGAGGTCTCAGGAGCTCCTCCTTCCAGAGGTTTCACATCTCTTGCAAGACTCAGGAGATGACGCTCTGCAGCTCACATCACTGTGCTGGGAATGTGGTGAGATAGATTAATTAATTATGATTGATTTCAAGCTAATCAGGGGATAAATTTCTCGAGGATTTCTAGGGGCAGGGATAACCTCAGACCTCTATGCTGAGGCCATCCCAGTTTGCAGGGAATAATTCAATATTCCTGCAGCCCAAAATAAAAGTGCATCAGGGTGCTGGAGGGAAGCTGCAGTGGCTCTGCACATATGAGCTACTCCTGGAGTTCCCTTTTTCCTTGTCACTCCAAGGTACATGTTGTGTATGGATCTTGGCTATGAGGAGATCTTGATATGTCACTGGGCTGCTCCATAATCTATTTAAGGCCCTCACCTGGCTTGTGGGGAGCAGGAGTTTGGATTCTAGCCTGGAGGACACTAAATATTTCAATACCTGCTATTAAGTATTCAATGCAGTGGGAACTCGAGTCTCTTCAGTCATTAAACTATAGATCTGTGTTAAAATGTGCTTTACCATCAACTGAACTGTTGGAGTGAAATAAAATTGGCCATAAAGGTTATGGCAACTTCCCCCTGCCCTTCACAACCCAGGAGACATATCAACAGGGTGCAGAATGTGGGCTAAAGCAGTTCCAAAGAGTTAAGAGATTCAGCTAAAATTTCTACTTTTTCAATAAATAGACTCTATTTTGAAGTTTTTTGAAAAGAAAAGATTGATGCATTTGTTTCACCTGCCTTTGGGAAGAAAAGGCCTGAGTGTCTAATTTAGAAATGTTCTGGGATATACAACTTCAGAGCTGGAAGGCTTGAAACCCTCAGGAATGCATAGGAAATAAACAAACTTTCATCTCAGCCATGTCTTTCTGGCAGAATTAGGCAAGTTTTTGCTGAATGTGATGGCTTTTGTTGCCTCTATTGACAGGCAATTAGAACTAGAGCTTGCAGGTAGCTGCATGAAAATTGGCCACCACACTGTTTGACATTGTGATAGCCCAAGTTCCCTTGATGGATTGTCCTTTATGAATTAAGAGGAACATAATGAAGGAAAGATGTGCTTTGCCTTTTGTGCCCTGGATGTAGCTATCATGAAGACAAGAAAAAAATCCCTGTGATCCCTTCCTTGTCAATTCACACCATGTGTGTTGGGCAGGAGGGAGCCTGGGATCTTCTCAACTCTTATTTTTTTGTGGGTCCTCCACAGAGTCCAGCCCAGGTTTGTACACAGCAGCTTCTTTAGGCATGTTTCTAAAATTGCCCCCTTTTTTCAGCAGTCCTTTTGCTTGTCTAAAACTTTCAGAGGTTATATTATTCCTTCAGTGAGGCTACAGACTCATTGGTCTCCATTGCCCAGACCTGCCCTTTGCATAATTGCTCCCATCTAGGCAAAGCAGTTGTAAAACCATTAACAGTTCTAGAAAGCACAGGTTTGCTACATAATTCAGCTCCCAAATTTGGCCTTTCCTTTACTGGATAACTCTATCTGTTAATGAACACAAAATAGATATCCACTCCTCTTAAAACACTCATTGGGCCAACTCATATCTAAATGTGTGTTGTAATATAGAGCTTGTTTCATTTTGACCAGATTTTTAAATGCAGGAGAAATAAGCACATGAATATGATTTTTGCTGTGTGCTGTTAGGCTGAAGAAAGCCTTAATCACATAATGAAAGTGGCCAGAATTTACCCAAAGAGAAGTTCTTGGAAAACATTTAACAGCTGCAAGTGTAACATTTGAAAGCCCAACTCTTGTGGCTGTACTTTAATGAAGTATTTCCTATCTGTGCAGTGATTGTTAGTTATGGAGAAGAGGGTGAGAGAGTCTTTCATTCTCAATAAAAATTAGGCAGGGGAGCTCTTACTCTGTTTTCATCCCAGCTCCTCTGTGTTCACAATTATTCTCCTTCATTGTTCTTGAGTTAAATTTCAAATGATGGCACACATGGAAGATTTGCCAGACCTGATTTATCAGGGATCGTGTGTGTAAGGAATTTCAGAGCAACCCAAGGACTCATCAACCCAGTACAGGAAACAAAGAAAAGAAAGAAAAACACTGAGACCTGTTTTCAGTGCCATTAGTTGCTTATGGGGGAAGGTTTGGCAGCCAAATGTCAAACTTGTTTCAATTAAAAGGTGAATGATAAGGGGCGTGAAAAAGAAAAAGAAGAAAAACAAGGGAGGATAGAGTTTTCTGGAAAGGAAACCAGCAGGCTATAGTCTTTCCTTTTGCTGGGCTCTTTATTTACTTATTTATCATCAATTAATTAACAGCACTGCAGAAACACTAGTTCCCAAGCAGCTTGCCACTTGTGCTCAGAGTAAATACCCAGTACACACAATGTAATTAAAAATGTAAATAATACTATCGTCGGCTGCTAGCTTACGTGTCAGCAGAAAGGACACTGCAGGGCTGGGGAGAAGGAGCAGCAGCAGTGATCTGAGGGCTCCAGGTCTGCTCTTTGTGTGTGTTGACCACAGGGCAGCACATGGGTCTAATCTATTTACTCATCGTGGTGGTGCCTCATTGTTGATCACCATCAATATGCACGCTGAGCTCCAGCCAAAAAAGAGAGCAGTCACTGTTGTCATGGTGATGTTGTGAAAAGAGACAGCAAAGAAAGCTCATCCAGTTACAGGAGGGGTGGCTGGGGGCTTGGGAAACAGGGATGGAGTCCCTCCCTTGTCACAGGGCTTTGAATAAGGCACTGGCAGCTCAGCCATTGGCTTGAGAGCCATTCATTTCATTGAAACAGGTATGTCAATCCTTCTGAGAGCCCTGCCTCAGTTCCCCTTCTTTACCACTCCTCTACTCAGCATCTTTGCTACTTTGGTGTCTACAGGCACTTATGTTTCCCTGGGTTTCACTTATAGGTAACAACTCATCCCCTTGTTAATTCTTAAATTTTCAATTTACAAGATCTTTGTTTTGAATGTCAGGATGTCTGTCCATTACCTTCTCTTAATCACCTTGGATAATTTTTCAGAAAGTGAGTATTCTTGCAAGATCTAAGCCAGCCATTTTTGTAAAAATATTTTGAGGGATGTACTCTGACAGATACAGATACATATACACATTGTAGAGATTTCCTATTTCCACTCAAAAAACCCAACCAAAACAGAACAAAACAAAACAAGCAAAAAACCAAAACACACCAACAAAACAAAAAGCCAAACAAAAAACAAAAGGAAAGAAAAACAAAGCCAACCAGACAAAAAATAGATCGAAAAGGGAGGAAATGGATCTCTCAAATTACAGCCACTATGAGTGAGAATTGCTGCAATCTCATTGCAATTGAGAAAAGCTAATCATAGACTCATGGGATAAGAGAAATATAGAATAGAGCTGGAAGGGACCTGAAAGATCATCTGGTGTTATCCTCTTGTCATGACCATGGATCCTTTTCACTCATTTAGGTTGCCTAGGGCCCCATCCAACCTGGCCTTGAACACTTCCCATGCTGTTGAAGCTTTGATTTGGTAAGAGTTGAGATTAAGAGGAATGCTGAGAGTGTAAGTGCAATGTGTGCCCTTGCCAAGTGTAGAATAAGAATATGTTGTGATTCCAGCATCTCCACTCATCACTTGCCAAAGGATGAGAGTACCACGAGGTTTTTGACTTCTGTCTGGATCCTACCCACTGCTTCTCCTCAGTTTCTTGGAAAAGGAACTCTTTTCTTTGTCATTCCCTCCAGAACTCAGTCCTTAAAGAAAAGCAATTGCCATTGCTGTGAACTCACTGCCTCATGAAAAAGTCTTTAAGAATTTATGGATGTGGATATACATGTATGCAAGTGTGGCAATATATGTATATACATAATATTTAATCCAGCACATTCATTATCTGATTAGGGCTACTAATTGTAAATATTATTTTTAATAATAATAGTATTACTAATAATATTGGTATTGTTATTGATGATGATGATGATAATAATAACAACAACAATAGCTAATCTTGGCTATAGAGAAGAAATAGGAAAAGAGCTTTGAAGTGAAGTCTGCAAGATTAACAAAAATAATTTTTTACATTTCTTAATGCAATCTTGGTTTAATATTCTGATCAGGAATGAAGAAGGAGTTGTGCAAAAAGCTTTGCTTGGTTTATGCAGGGGCTTTGCATCATTAACATTATTCCTTTATAGTAATATTTCCTAAACTGAGGGCACTGGATTTGTGTTCTGCTAACACAGCACACTGAAGGGTTTCTACTGCTCTTACAGGTTTGTGGCAAAGGTGTCTTCAAAAATCTCAGATTTTGTAATATCTGTATATCATTGTATTGATCAAAAATATTGCTTGTGATTAATTCTAGATAATGACCAAATTAAAAACAAGATATTATGATGTTTGTCTTGGTTTATTCTACACATCAGTAGAAAAAATCAAAATGTGGTCACTGCTCAGGGCTTTCCCATGATTTCTTAAAAATTTAATAATTAAATAAAGAATGCCTGAGATTACTTTGAGGTATAGTTTTTTGTAGACTGCTCCCTGAGATATGTTATTTAAATACTGATTTCTTATTTTCATTTTAAGGAAGCAGCAGAAAGATTTGTTTTATTTCTTGTTGAAAAATAAAATGGGACATTTAGTCACTTTTATGCATGTAAAGCCTTTCTTCTTCCCCTTTGACACTAGTATTCTTACTTTTCCCTTCAGTTTTTTTTCTCCTAGTGCTGTTTATATGCCATATTACACTCTCTAATTTCCTTTTATCTTTTCTTTATTTTGCAATGTCTCAGTACATGTCTCTTTAAGACAAGTTAATTTAGTCAATTACTTCAGTTTGGTTTCAGATAAAATCTTTAATTTATCCAGGCCCCTCTTTATTCTTTCTAAGATCCTCTTTCCATTAATTTCATGAAACATTCTAATTCTCCATTTTAGGAAAAAGCTAATTTCACTCAACTGCACAGAATTCCTCAGTCTTTTTCCTTTATTGCATGTTTTACTTACACAGTAGCATGTGGGGATTGGTGATCTTGTTAAATACCAGAGAAAATTTCCTTTCCTGTTCTGCCTGGAAATCTGCCACAGATTCACTTGTCTTCTCCTGCATCTCTGCACAGGATAGAAAATGATGCATTCCCAAAAGGATGAGGAATTTTTCCTGCTCAGTCA
Organism: Oenanthe melanoleuca; assembly: GCF_029582105.1. Taxonomy (NCBI): domain Eukaryota; kingdom Metazoa; phylum Chordata; class Aves; order Passeriformes; family Muscicapidae; genus Oenanthe; species Oenanthe melanoleuca. The sequence continues at coordinate 65,118,992 of NC_079334.1, forward strand.
CAGGAGAACACCTATGCCAAAGTCACTGAGGCCATCCCATGTCTTGCAGAAGGGCTGTCAAGCCTTGGAGCAGAGGCTGCCTGGGAAGTGTGGAGTCAGCATGCCTGGGAGTGTTCCAAAATCCTGGGGATGTGGCACTTGAGGACATGGCTTAGGGGTGAGCATGGTGGTGGTGCTGGGTTCACAGCTGGATTTGATGATTCCAGCCTTACTGATGTTCTGATTGCAGGATTCTGTACCCCTGGGTGGTGGGCATGGGATTTTAAGTGTGGATATTTATTTGGGATTGGCTGGAACACCAGCTGGACATTGCTGGGGCTGCCTGTAGGTCAGCAGGTAGAGGCAGGTGTGCCCTGCAGTCATGCTGGAGTTTCCCTTCACTGCTACTGGAATTTCCCTCCAGTGTGTTGGAAATGGAGGCTGCAACTCTCTTGAAGCCTCTCCCTCTTCTCTCCCCTTGGATTTTGTTTTCCACCAGCATTTCACATCCTGACAGTTCCCCAGGCTTGTTTGCCTCCTCCAGCAAGTTGCTCTCATTTTCCTCATTTAAGAAATTGGGAAGATAAACCCATTGCAAAACAGCTTGACCACCAACAGCCCCAGAGGGCACAAAGCAGTGAAAAGGCAGAGATTGGTCACTACTGTAAATAATTATATTGCTTCAGAAACAGCTTTCCTTGTTTAGTAATTTTCTTATTTGTCTGCACTCCTTGCTTCATTTAACTGGTCTTAAAACAGGGATTGACATGTGACAAGTCCCTGGAAATAATCAGTCCCCTTGTACTATCCCACTATAAAAATACTGCAATGTATTTGTGAAGAAGATTGCTTCTGAATTTTGTGCGGAAGAAGACTGCTTCCTGCTTTTCCATGTAAAGGAACAGACAACAGAATCAGGAAACTGGGTTTCCTGAAACTAAAAACAATACAAAAAAAAAAAAAAAAAAAAAAGCAAACAAACAAACAAAAAACCAACAAAAAAAAGCCCAAAAAAACGCCAAAAACAAAGAAACATGGGGTTTATGTAGCTTGTCAAGCTTTTTGGGTGGCTTGTCAAGCTGACAACAAATCTCATCCTGAACACAAGAAGATGGAAGTAGCTCATTGGCCAGTGTGTTCACAACCTGGGAGATGTAGAGGACTTTTATTGTTAGCAAAAGTTCCTGGAAATGTGGATTAAAAATATATCTTTTAAATAAGTTAATACCAAAAACTTAGAGCATTCAGCAAAATTGATGTGGATTAATAAGAGTAAGTTTGCTCAATTTGAAGCATGCTTTTAAAAAAAAAAAAAATTCACCAGGAAAAACCACAAAAAACCCCAAACAAAACCAAACAGAAGCCCTCAAAAAGAACTGGGTACATTTTAAAATGTCAGTGTGTTAGCCATAGGAGATGTACTTTGGTTGTCTTCTGCTCCTTGTCTTTATAAATGAGTCTGATGAGCCAATGTATATTTTTGACAAATTATTTCCCTTCTTTGTTTTGGAGTATGTCAGACCCCCAAAATATATTGCAAAAGATTATACAACTCTAACTCTGTAAAGTATTGGAAAATGTGATCCAGACCCTCAGCTGCAAGGAGGGGAGTATTTTAGAATAAATGCATTTGGTTCAGTTGAGCAGTGTTTACATACACAAAATCTCTCCATTTCTGTGCAGCATATTGACCCAAACTCCCCTAAATTAAACCCATTTTTGCAAAGGCTCTTCAAAAAGCAACCTCCTTATAGAATACCACCAGTGTGAACTACATTTGCAGAGATAACCCCATCACAGTGGACTCACATTTGGAATAATATTTACATATTCAATTTTTTCTATCATGAAATGCTCTATCAACTGTTACATTCCAATAACCATGAACGTAAATGAGTGCAGACTTCAAATGGACAATCATTAACCTATGCTGTAATGATTATACAACATCCTTCAAATACTGAATGTTTTGAATGTGATCAAGTGATTCTTTCTTGTTATTTTGACTTTCATACTAATTATTAAACTTTAATTACCCATTATGGGTAATTATTAATATTTATTGTGCATTATTGTCATTGTTCATGGGCTTTTATAAAGAGAACTATTCTTGATATAGAAAAAAACATCATTAAATTAAATATTCATTTACATGGTTTTGCAGTAACCTATTTTTAAAACAAATGGGCATGAGCCTGTTTTTCTATTAGCTGTTATGTTTATAAATATTGATTTACTGCCCATTATTCTTCTTGACTACATTTCTGTGACTTTCTATACCTTTATGTTTTCTCTATAAGCATTTTCTCCCTTGTTAAGATTACAAATGCGAACAGAATAAAAAAGAAACTTGTTAGAAAACAAGCAAATAAAAAGTTTCAACCAGTTACAGTAGCAGTAAAAATTATTGCCAGTGTTGGTACCTGGGGTAAGACAGAAATAAGAAATGCAGTCACAGTGGACTTAATTTAAAATTAGGTTAAAAAGATAATATTTCATGTATTCCTATCTCTAGAAATTGAGATGGAATAAAGCCAACTGACTTTTTGAGCAGCACACAGAGCTTAACTCATATTAATGTGCTTAAACATAGTAAGGGACCTAGTAGGATTTTCAAAAGTCTCCATGCCTGGACCAAAAATACAAGTGATACTATGGTCCAGGGTTGTTTTTAAGTTTAAATGGGCAAAGTGTGGTTTCACAGATGTCCCAGGCCAGACAGTAAGGTAGCACACAGAGTCTAAATTAAATTTGGCCATCGGTTTCCTTGAAAAATCTCCAAATTTGAGCTGAATTCTTGGAGATCACAGTAAAGAATTTCTTCCAAATATCCAATCTAAAGCCACCCTTTTTCAGTTTTCAGTGTTCAGTTGGTATGTGTGGTTCAAAGCAGGACTGAGCTCAGGACATGCATTCACTCAGGACATTCATTCACTCAGTACAAACAAATTCATTCCCTCAGGACAAATTCAAAGTTCAGCCTCAGCCACAGACATGGCCACTGGACACTTGCTGAAAACATTCCCAGCAGGAAAAGTAAAATCAGAATATTTATAAAAACTGAGCACAAAATATGTGTGTGTGTGTGTGTGTGTGTGTGTGTGTGTTTCTGTGTGTGTGCTCCATTAAAATGAATTTTATAGATGATCTGAACTAATAATATTAAAAAAAAATTGCAATATCTCCCCTTGTACATGCTATTTTTTTTCAGAAATTTATCACACATTCATTTCCATGAGACTTGTGACTTTATACCCAATTAAAATGAGCCATGCATATGTAAAATCTTCACCACCTTAAAGAATTTGACCCATATTGGGAACAATGTATGATACAGGACTGTATCATCTGTGGCTTTATTTAAAGCTCACATAATCAGATGCCATATTTAGGTCTGAAAAGGCTTGGTTTTCTGTGCATATCTGCATTGCTCCTGCTCCCCCAGAAGTGATTTGAAGCAAAGCACACTCAGCATGCAAGGAGGCAGGAGCAGCAGCTGGTTTATGCACACTTACATGCATACCAATATCATTCTCACAGGTTCATGTAAAAATAATCTCAGGATTTACTTCCAAATAGTCCAAATCCCTCTTTTCCTTTATGATAGGCTCCACTGTGCCTGCTCGGATTTCCAGGTGTCATTTAAGAATGTGAAGTGCTCATGAAACAGGAGGCAGAGCAGCTAAACCTGCTTCTGAAACAGATGACCCCATGTCCTGTGCACATCAGGGCTGGCCAGTGGATTGACCTGGATGTGTATTCACCTGTTTTCTGAGGGCAGAGGGGCCATTCTTTTATTGTGATTTGTTGTTTTCTTTGACTATAACTCTGATTGAAATCTGAGAGAAATGCATTAAAAATAATGAATGCGTGTTGCCAAAAAAATACTGCAGAGGTGTAATCTTTGACCTGGTTTCCCTGAAAATGTGCAAGAGAAATTTAGACATTTCCATGAGCACAGCAGGATTTTTACAGCTCATATTTCTGCTCCATGGTGCTCTCAGAGGGGCAAACTGCATGGGAAAACATTAGATGCTCGATTAGATAATAGCATTAGCATTTAAGATAAACTTTCCTTTCTTCACAAAGATAAACCCTCATTATTTAAACCGTGTTTCATCCTCTGGTTCCTCCATAGGAGATACTCACACAAGCTACCTGCCAATAGCAATTAAAGCTTAGTTTGCAAGGAAAGTGGGTTTAATTGCCAAAGCACTATTTATAGGAAGTCCCCCCACGAGGATTACCGAGCTGCAAGAATGCAGATTAAGCAGAATGAGGGCAGCAGGGAGCGTGATGCACTTGGGCTGAGCAGCTCTGCCAGGCTGGGGAGGTGCGGGAGCCGCAGAGCGCGACACGCAGGGCTGGGTGCTGCGGGCACCTGCAGGGTGACACCACGTCCTCTGCTCTTCCATAGCCAAGCATCTTCTCTCTCCAGGTATTATCCCCTCCTCTCACCACCCAGGAACCGGCACAGCTGGCAAAACCAGCCTGGGGGTGTTGCTGGCTTTGTGAGTTCAGGGATTACGGTTGTGCTTGTTCCCACAGGGTGTGCAGGGAGCCACAGTTCTGCCCCTAATGGGGCTGGAGTACTTCAGGCAAGGGAATTTGTCCTGCTTTCACTCCATGCCTTGCAGCAGGGAATGAGTGAGTCCAGAAAACAAAGGGTATTAGGACAGGTAATGAGAGGCAGCCACAGTTGGGACAGGTGATCTGCTGTCCCTTCCTCATGGTCTGCACCTGGCTAGTGAAGGGACAGAACCAGCCTGTGTGAAAAGGGATCATTGAACTATTTGGGTTTGAAAGAACCTTTAAAGGTCACCTAGTGCATCCCCCTGCAATGAGCTGGGACACCTTCAACCAGATCAGGCTGCTCAGAACCTTGTCCAGCCTGACTTTTCATGTTTCCAGGGATGGGGCATTCACCAGCTCTCTGGGCAACTTATGCCAGTGTTTCACCACCATCAAAATAAAATGTTCTTCCCTACATATAGTTTAAATCTGCCCTCTTTTAGTTTGAAACCATTATCTCTTTACTAATTACAATGAATTTACTAAATACCCTCTCTGCCTTTATCTCCAAAACTTTTCATCTGCCCCTTGATACATGCACAACTGACCTGCCCTATTTGCCTTCTCAAACAATATCTTCCCCTCAGTCAAGAGATATACTGCTGTAAAAATGGGAAATTTTATGCTTTCCTGTTAATTCTTCATAATCTTTTTATCATCATCATCAAGCTCAGCAAGAACATAAATGTTGAGATATTTGGGCAAAGGAGTGACTGAAAATAAATATATCACAGCCCAACACTAATTAAGATCAAATGCTCCACTAAGATTTAATATGATTTCTAATTGTTTCTTTTCTTTTAATTTTAGCTAAAAATTCACAACAGTTAATCATAAAATGTTAAAATGTTTTATTTTTTCCAAGATATTTTCAGCTATGGTTAATGAATAAATTAGCTCATCTGACAGAAATTCACAGGCAAACTAGATGTTGTCAAATCTACAGTTTCACCGAAGGGGTTCCAGCTGAAAAATTACATCCTTCTCTGATTAAATCCCTCATTAAGATTCAGGCCTGTTCTGTCAGTAAATCAGTAATCTGGTGAAAAGGGATAATATCATCATATTCCTTGTTGGCTTGTCCATGTCCATCTTTTCCCACCTTTTTTTATACTCTAAACTCCTTGCAACAGGGATTGTGTTTGTCACACAATCCACAACTTGCTGAGATCCCAGAGTTCTGTCATTGCCTATTAACTCTTGCACTCCCTGAGCTGCAAACAACAATATGTCTACAGTGATGATAATGCAAGAAAAACATGAGATTTAATCTCTTTGCAGGCTTCAGCACTGCTCAAGCACATGCTGAGATCTAGGCTAAGTTTTCAAGATTCCTCTGTGGCTGTGAAATTTTGGCAGCTCTGCTTGCACTCATTTTTAAGGAAAATTCAATTATCTCTCATAACATCTTGACTGTTGGAGTCAGAGCTTTAGGAAAGGGAAAACACAAAGAGAAGGAGTTTGACTGAAACACAGGTCATCTGCAGTAGGACCAACTTTTGTTGTAGTCCATGGAGATGATGGTCTCTTGAGAGTCAGTAAGACCAAGAACAGAACCTTGTGAGGCCATAACACTTAAGGATTAGTTTCATAATTTCCATGCTGCTTTTTTTTACTTGGACAGATGGAACACCTTATGAGGTTGCATGGCATAACATGATTCATTTGTCAGCATCTACAAGAAATAGCTCCTCTTACAAAAATGACCCTTACTTGTTATTTGGAGAGGGGCAATTAACACCCTGGATTTACCTCAACTTGAAGCCACCTGTTTAAAAGAGAGAATTGGGATTTTTTAGTCTGGAGAAGAAAAGGCTCTAGGGCAGTCCAATTTTGGCCTTCCACTTCATGGCAAGAAAGATGGAAAAAAGTGGTTTTCTGCAAGTGTGTTTAGAGATAGGAAAAGAGATAATGGCTCTAAAGTGAATTTTAAAAATGTTTTGAATTAGATATTAGGGTGAGGTCTTGGCATAGGTTAGCCAGGAAAGCTGTGGCTGTCCCAACCCTGGAAGTGTCCAAGGCCAGGCTGGATGGGGTTTGGAGCACCCTGGGATAGTGGAAGGTGTCCCTGCTCATGGCAGGAGGTGGAATGAGATGGTCTTTAAGGTGCCTTCCAACCCAAACCATTCTGTTATTCTATGATACAATGATCTCTACTAATAAAGCAGGAGTAAAACCCTAAAGAGTGCAAACTACTGGAAAATTCCAGTGCTATGTCTGGACAGATATTTAATGACCTAGATTCTGAGGAACAAAACCATGGCTCTCAGAAGCCAAAATCTTAGAAGAGTGAAGAATTCTGTTTTTCTCTGGGCAATCTGGGGAATGAAATATGTATATGCCCATGAAGTGAAGCAAAGACAGAGTGTCTATTAGTGAGAGGAGAATATGGGATCTTGCATCATTCAGCATTTCAAAAGCCAAAAGTGTGATACTTACTGTTTTTCACACACATTCATTCTCCTCCTTTTCTTTTTTTTTTTTTTCTATATTTCTTCCCTCTTTTTAGACCTACACTCCCACAGTGATCAATGCTCCCAGTGACTCCCTGACTTTAAATCCAGATTCAGGAACAGATGAGCCCACACTGAATCCAGGAGTCTCCTGACTTTGAAGCTTGAAGATATCCAGATCTGATCAAGGCTTGGCTCCTCCTCATGCAGAATAGTAATGCCTTTTTCCCATCCTTCTGACTGGATCTTTGTTTTTAGCTGGCAGAGAGACAGAGTGCTGATGCACAGCTGAACCACATTCCCCAAACAGAAGGCCAACACAAAACCAGGGTCTGCCCCTATGGCTGACTCACAAACACCAGGCACAAACTGTACCATGAAGGTTTTGAGGGGGAGCATCCTGCTTAGAACCCCATGAACTCTGCTCTCTGTTGGATATGTTCCTGCAAATATTGTCACTTCTAATTAGTCTTAGGCAGAAGGAAAATTATCTATTGAATGAACCTCAGAAATTATTATTATTTTTAAGGCTGGTAAATCTATGCTAACCAGTTATTGGTACCACGTTCAGAAGCTCAGACAGAGTTAAATTATGCTTCAGATTAATGTATTGAGCAGTTCAGGGGTTAGACAAACAGCTGTTTCTCAAGCAGGCACACTACAAAGCTTAACTGTTCACTGGAAGGATAGATACAGCCTAGCTGAAATCCCAGTGGGCCAACTTTTATTTGTTTCTGATTGGGAGATATCCAAAGCTGACTCCATGCTACTGATGACCTCCCTTAGCAGGGGCAGAAAGCTGAACCTCTGGAGCCAGTGTGATTTTACCAGTCTCTGGGAAAAAAAACCACAACAAATCTTCAGCAACTCTGAGATAATCTGCAAAATGTTGCACTTTCAGTAAAGAGCTTTAAAAATTCTAAGGGGAAAAAAAAAGATATGCAAATAGAGAGAGACTACAGGGGAAAACCATATAAAATCCCTGAAACAAACATTACTTGTGACATTTTGCAAAGGTGTTAGTTAATCAAGCATGTTAGTTAACAAAGTATATTCTAAACACCAAATTACTCAGTGGGAAAAGCCCAACACAGATTGTTGAGTTACCCAATATCACTTTAAGTATTTCAGCAAAGCACTGAGTTCTCTATTCAGAGTAGCAGCTACCTAGTTTGGGGTAATAATTAAATGCTTACCCTGTGTAAAAGAACTGGCTATAAGGAAAAAAACATCCCAACCTAGAAAGAAACATCCTTTAAAAAAAAGCAAAAAATCAAAAAAAACCAGAATTAATGGATTCAATGTCAAAAGTCTGTTAGATTCAGTGGCAGAAGTCCTATTAGTTTCAATAAGTGATTTGATCCCATCCTGACAAGATCTGCTTGCCAAACCTCAAAACACGTAGATGTGGCATGTGGGGACATGGTTTAGCATTGGACCTGGCAGTGCTGGGTTAATGCTTGGACTCAACAATCTTAGAGGTCTTTTCCAGCATAAATGATTCCATGATTCTAAGTGTGGTCATTCACTGTTTGGTGAGGGGAAAAAAAAAAAAAAAAAAAAAAAAAAAAAAGTAGGCTAAACTGGGTAGACCAAAATGTCTCAATAATAATTATGGGGGTTTCTGGATCTTCATGGGTGTACACTCAGAAGAGTTCAGGGATGTCTTTTCTGTGGCCTGTAGGGGCTTTTCTGCCAGTTCCGAACTCCCTGTGGACCCCCAGTGTCTGCCTTTCAGGTCCTGCTCCAATGGGTAGAGCACTTGCAAGTCTCACTGGTGACCAGACAGGACCACAGGGAATGGCCTGAAGTTGTGTAGAGAGGTTTAGGCTGGATATTAGGAAAAGGTTCATCACCAGAGGGTAACTGGGCACTAGAACAGGGAAATGGTCACAGCACAGAGGTCAAGAAGCATTTGGACAGCTCTCAGGTACCTGGTAGGATTCCTGGAGCTGCCCTGTCCAGGGCCAGAAGTTGGACTTCAAAGTTCCTTGTCCCCTTCCAACTCAAGGTATTCTATGATTTTGCAATCAATTATAGTCAAATTAACTGTGCAAGCTCAAACCCACCAAAACTGACAAAACAAAGAATGCAATGTGTTATATGGACATGAGGAGTGTACAAGATCTGAATGCAGACTGTCTTTTGTCAGAGCAATGGACCATCAAGGAGCACCATGGTGGTGTTAGATGTGTGTCTGCAGCCTCCTTTCCATCAGGAGGTCACCAAGAGGTCTAATGGGGGGTTTGATATTTCCATATGACTCCTCTGAGGTGGCTTGGAAATCTGTCCTGCAGCTTAAAAGCAAGTAACACAGAGACAATTCATACTGAGAAATCCAGGGGGAATAACTGGTTATTAGTTCACTTCTTGTGGGGAGTATGGAAGAAGTGAGTCATTACAAAGGATAAACTCAAATTGCAACCAGCTTTACCTTTATATTGATAACATCTATTGCTAAATTATAACAATAACAGTGACGTTATCTTGAGAAAAAGGGCTTCAAAGCACCACTTCCCATCTTATTTGTGCTCTCTACCTAGAGGAACACTAGTTGCTTAGCTAAAGAACAGAAGAGATGTGGTTTGATTCCTGGTCATGCTAAGGGCTTCCTTCTTGCCTTGGGCAAGTCCCTAAATCTGCCAGAGTCTCATTTCCAGCTCTGTGAAGTGGGGATCATGGAACTGTGTGCCTTTCATCCACCTTGATTTAGGAGGCAAAACCTTTGTGTCACAGACTGCTTTAACACATGAACTTTGGCACATGTACAAGCACAGAAAGAGAGGAGAGGGCTTAAAACAGAACTTGAACTTCTGAGGGGTCCCATGAATGCTGAAAACACTGATAAATGATGAGTTTTATTTAGAATGTACAATACAAGCAGAGTGGAATTCTTCTAAACAAATAATGTTCCCGCCTGAGCTTGTAGTCCAGAATCACAGCCAATGGGGAGGACAAGACCCTTCATCCCCAAAAATATCCTGGGCTGCATCACAAGAAGCTTGGCCAGCAGGTCAAGGGAGATGATTCTGCCTCCATTCTCTGCCCTTGTGAGAGCCCTGCTGATGTTCTGTGTCCAAATACAGCACAAGAAAGATTAGGATTTGTTAGAGCAAGTCCAAATGAGGGCTACAAAAATGGTCAGAGGGCTGAAACACATATATATATATACAGGCCATCTGTAAAGACAGGAAAGTTGGAGTTGTTCAACCTGGAGAAGAGAAGGCCCTGGGGAGACCTTGTTGTGTACTTTCAATATCTAAAAAGGTTTGTAAAAAGACAGAGAGAGACTTTTTACTAGCATAAGATGGAATTCTTTATTGAGACAGTGGCACAGGTTGCCCAGAGAAGCTGTGGCTGCCCCATCCCTGGAAGTGCCAAGGATAGGTTGGATGGGGCTTGGAGTAACCTGGTTTAGTGAAAGATGTCCCTGCCCATGGCAGGGGAGTGGATTAGATTATGTTTAAAAGTTCTCTCAAGCCCAAAGCAGTCAGTGATTCTGATTCTGTGGATCTAAAAGTAGATATTGTGAACAATTCAATATAAAGCCCTTTATTTTTTTCATTACTATGAAGGGTTTTTTTTCCCATCACAAGTTAGGTGAAATCTCCCCCCCGTCAGCAGCGTTGTTCTTTTTTTGCACATGGCAACATCACTGGAGACCATTACAGAGCACGTTCCAGGCCCAGGGGTGATGGTTGTTTGGTGCAAGTCAGCAAAGAGAATTGTGACACAAGAAGGTTGAAAGCTCTGGCTAAAAACAATATTTTCATTTGGCAAAGCTTTGTTTCCATTAGTAGCATGAAATGGGCAGGGAGAACCCCTCACCTCCAGCACTGTTCCTCTGACAGTCAGTGCTGCCATGCTGCTCACAAGAGACTGGGAAAACCTGGATCAGGTGGATTCCTGCACCCTACACCCTGCCACATCCCTAAAAGATGGAGAGGATCCCAAATCCTGAAACCCACAGTTTTAAAGTCTTCAATTGGATAACACATTGTTAGTTTTACCAAACCAAGACATTTCCTTGAACCCCTGAATCTGATTCCTTGTGAAGATCTTGGCCCAACACAACTTAAAAGCTGAGGACTCTTGGAGTTGATTCTACCTGCTTATCAACATTAATTAAAATCACACTCAGTTCCCCAGCTGGGTTTTAAAGCTGCTCTGAACAAATTTCACTACTGCTGCTGATGGCAGCTGTCCCAAGGACAGACTTCCTTTGCATCCTAAGGAGGAGTAAAAAAAGGAGGAATTTTGTGATTTTATCACGTGTAATGTTATCTGTTATGTCAAATTTACTTTTTTGCAGTCTCCAGGTTCCTGCCACAGGTTCCTGCCTGACATCTGTCACAGCTAAATAAAAATAAATAATAATAGAAAAAACATGGAGTCCTGGCTCATCATCTGGCTTAATGTAATGCCGCTGTGCTGTTTTCCACTAAAATTAGATGAAACCCTTTTGTAGTAGGAAAAATATTATTTTTCTCATTCTGGAGTTTCCAATCAAACTACAAACTACATACACCTGAAATGACAAGAATCAGAGCCCTTATAATCACTCTGAGTTACAAAATATTATTGTAATTAACAGTTAGCAGACTGATTATGAACAGAAGTGCCTCCTCAGAGCAAACCTGTGGACCACTCAGCTGAAAAAGCCTTTCCCAATGATGTCAAGTCAGGATATATTTTAGGATGAGCACAAGATCTCAGCCACTTTGTGCAGTCCATTATTCCAAATCACATCTTTCAAAGTGCTTGAAGAGTGAATAACCCTGAGACCAGACATTAAATTATTTGGCCAAGGTCAAGCAGAGATTCCCAAGAACATTCTCCAAGGTTAGATGCGGGTCCTGAACCAGGCAGGTGCATTTTCCCACATGTTTTCCTTCCAGCTAATATTTCATCCAAGAAAAGGGATAATTTACTTGTGTTATTGGAATTTAATCACGTTATGACCTCCTGTGTTACCCATTCACGTCCTTTGCTTTCAGCTGCAATGAGAGCAGAGCCATGGATTGCCCTGACACTTTCCCTAGAAAGAGAAATTATATTAATGGTACAGTCTGAAATTGTCCTTCCCAAGGCCTTGTTTCCTCACACTGGCCTCTGTAATCACAAGACACCTGGTGATTGTGGCCTGCAGAATCCTGCAGGTCTTGCCAAGAACCTGATTTGTCCTTTCTTGCTCTGTGACCATGAATTCCCTCCTGGATTAGAGAAGGGTGGATGGGGATGGAATTTAGCACACTTTTTCCTCACTCTGAAGTTATGCAATGGGTGATAGAGCAATGTCTGACCATTACGGTGACACAAATTATTTTCTCATGAGAGCAAACAGAGGGTCAGGAAAGGAATTTTATAAAAAAGAATCTGCAAAATGAATTATATTTTTATGGATGTGGCTTGAGTTGCATCAGATTCCCTTCCCTTCCCTTCCCTTCCCTTCCCTTCCCTTCCCTTCCCTTCCCTTCCCTTCCCTTCCCTTCCCTTCCCTTCCCTTCCCTTCCCTTCCCTTCCCTTCCCTTCCCTTCCCTTCCCTTCCCTTCCCTTCCCTTCCCTGTAACTTCCCTTCCCTTCCCTTCCCTTCCCTTCCCTTCCCTTCCCTTCCCTTCCCTTCCCTTCCCTTCCCTTCCCTTCCCTTTTTTCTTTCTCTTTTTTTCTCTTTTTTTTTCTCTTTTTTCTCTTTTTCTTTTTTTTTCTTTTTTCTTTTTCTTTTTCTTTTTCTTTTTCTTTTCTTTTTCTTTTTCTTTTTCTTTTTCTTTTTCTTTTTCTTTTTCTTTTTCTTTTTCTTTTTCTTTTTCTTTTTCTTTTTCTTTTTCTTTTTCTTTTTCTTTTTCTTTTTCTTTTTCTTTTTCTTTTTCTTCTTTGTGGCAGACTCCTTTGAGGTTGCAACCTGTCCAGTGTATTTTTTGAGACTGAAAAAACCCATTTCATAACCAATACACAGCTAGTAAAAAAAAATCCTGTTTCTGCAGGTTCATGGAAAACAAGGAATCATTCATCCCCAACTCAATGACTTTGAAGCAAATAAACAAGCAAATAAAATGAATGCATTTCTGGTTTGTTGTTTGGGGGGAAAAGTTCATTACTGGGATCACACTGGGGGGAAAAATACAACTTGCTTATGAAAATAATGAATTCAAGCCTGGGGCTTGAATTGCATGACAATACTTCATTTACCTGAGAAAGAGAAATAGATCTGAGAGATATTGCAACCAAGGAAAACCCCAGTTGCTATGTATTTCCATAACTCCTTTGCCATAAAGAAAATATATTTTAATTAAAATATTGGACTGAACTTGACTGTTTTTATAGGCAACCTCCCGTCATTGATCAAAACCACTTTCTCTTCTTTGAATGTTTTGTCTCATAAAAAATTAACCAGTGCAGGTTTTTCCCCTCTGTCTTGCCTGAAGCAAAACAGTAAGTTTACCTGCCAAAGGCAACCATTTTTGAATTTGCTTTCTTATGAAAAGGAGGCACCAGTGTTCAAAGCAATCAACACAAGCTCTTTTACCCTTGAAATGTTTTTCTAAGCAGCACAAACCCACTTGACATCTGGAAAACTCCACCTGTTCAGCTCACTAGCTCATCACCGTGAGACGTATTGAAAGTAAATAAGTAGATTGAAGTAAAGATGTGAATGTGCATGAGGTTGTATGTGTGAGCAAAAGAGAATTGAGAAAAAACACTGTCAACAGCATGGGCCAAAACCTTATCAACTCATTAGATTTTTTTTTTTTTTTAATACAATTTCCCAGCAAAACTGTTGAGAATAGGATGCCAAAAGTTTTCCCATCCATTTATTTGTTGGTGAAGTTAAAGGGATGCCTTACTAATCCATGAGGAAATATCTTCCTCAGTCCTGTGACCAGTTTGGGGTGCTGAGATCCAAGTACTGCCTGGTTTCCATTTCTCTTGCTTTTTCTCATTTCTTATGTCTTAATATCATACTGAAGAACTCAAGTTGTGCTGAACAGTCAAACATCCTGCAGTACTAGCAGGAACCCAGGGACCTGATTTTCTCCCTGAATTTCAGTAAAAGTAGATCAGTTCTGAACAGTGAAATGGACTTTACTGAAATAATCTGGGATTTTGGTTTATTATCTTTTCCTGCTATATGGCTAGGTTCTCTGCAATGAAATCTAGTAACTCACCTAATGCCTTTGGGGAAAATAATAGCACCTGGATCTGATGAAGTGCTCAAAATAAAAGTAGCACAGCAATTCATATAATCAACAGGTATAGCTGCAGCAAAATACCTTTTTGGATTGACAGCATACCAGGATCAGAGCAAATGTAGGAAATAAGTACCATAAGAAATCTGGGAAGCAAACAGTCAGCATAGACTGTCTGATTAACTCACAACACAGTGGTGATTTGAGCTGACAAAATGTTATTGGAGGGATCACTCACTTCAACACTGTTTGCTTTGGGAAGTCAGGGAGAGATTTATTATGGCTGAAAGCCTTTACAGCTGTCAGATATAAGTGCTAGTTAAAAGAAGAGAATATAGAGGCTTGAATTAACAGTGGGAGCTTGAGTCTGAATACACATGGGAGCATGAGGTTTTATCTGAGTGGGGGTATCATCAAAATCTTGCTTGGAAATGCAGTGCTTTTAGATCACCTTACATACTGGCAAGGTGTGCTAACTTTTCATGTATTGTGCCTTTATTGGAATACATATTAGTGATAAAGAAGTAATGCTATTTTCAGACTAAAAGCTCCTAATGAGATCCCCAAGCTCTGTCTTTTTACAGCATAGCTTCTTCACCATTGACTTTAAAAAGACTGAAGGACATGGATAAACACACACCACTAAAACTGTTCCTGAATGTTACCTGAAGGATCATTAAAATGCAGCTACTTCTGCTTAACACCGATTAATTTTTTGGGCCAGGCCAGAGAAGCAGAATTTTTAAGGTAAATGTAGCATATTCAAAAGCACAGAGCTTGCCTTTATATAAATTCAGCTGCCAAATGCATAGCTTTGTATCTGCTTTGGAAAAAGTATAAGTAACATAAGCAAACACTGAAACTTGAAGCTGTATTTTAAAGGGAAGTGGATGAAGGAAAGGGATGAGTCTCAGTTAATCTTTTAATGGTCCTTAGACTTTAAATATCTCTAAAGAGCTGGTTATAAGTCATTCTGAGAATATATTCAAGTCTCCCAGGAATCTGATCTCTTTCTTCAGTCATTCTCCCTTACTCAGGTGAAGTTAATCCAGACTACCTGAATGTGATGACCAGATCTCTCTTCAGACAAAAAAAAAGTTTAATAAAAATGAGAGGGTGGATACAGGAGGACTCCAGAAGATCACCCAGAGAATCTTACTTAGTATTAAGTTGTACTTTTAGTATGCTATAATTATTAATGATGAAAAGAGCTGCTGGAGGTTGGAACAGATTTCTCTTTCAAAGAAGGGTCAAATGCAGATGGCACTAATTAACTGCATCCCAAAATGAACTCAGTATTTTAACAACTTAAATGAATGAATGTATGGTCATTGCCTTGACTTGTTTCAGCTGCTGTGTGTGCTGCAGAACCAAGTGAGAACTGTCCTTTCTGTCACAGAAACACAGTTTGGCTAAGGTTGGCATTGACCTCTGGAGATCATCTTGTCCAACACTCTTGCTCAAGCAGGGCCACCCAGAACAGGCTGCCCAGAAGCACATCCAGACAGCCTTTAAATAAATCAGTCAAAAAGCAGGAGAGAGGAAGAGCAAAAAGTGATGACTCCTATAGTCACCATGTCACATGATGTTCATATGATTAGAAAGCAGTCCAAAGCCTATTAAAAAATCAAGGTATTTGTAAGCAAACTGAATTAGAATCCTTTTTGAAAAAAACAACATTCATCACACCAGATTATCCAGCATTAGAAGTTCCCTTTTATAAAGCCTATTTCTCTTCCATCATACTTATTAACACTTCCAAGAAATAAGAGGGCCCTGAAGTCTGCAGCAAAGCGATGCTTTAGAGCTCATGAAACGTCTGCACGTTCTTTATTATTAGAAGTGACACCATTGTGCCTTCCAAATGGAGGACTGCCAGAACATGCTGCCAGTCACATTCAGAGCAGCATTCAGAACTCTAACAAAATGCTCTCCTCTCCCAAGTGCTCTCCCAGTTCAGCTCACAAAAATAATTTAGCGAGAACAAGGGTTGTCTGAATTATTAGTGAGCTGTTGAGCAGAAAAAGATAGCTTATAGTTGCAGCTGGCATCACAAGCTTTTGAGGTCATGCAGCAGGCTGCTCTCCTCACACAAGCTTGCTTAATGTGCTGGGTTTGTTTTATGGCAAAAGTCCATTTTTAATAATATAGACGTTATTACAGATTTTATATGAGAGAAGGTGTGTGGTCTAATGAGTTGAAAGCTTTGGCACAGATTCCTGTGTGACCAGGCAATGTGTCTATGCCCAAAGATTGCCAGCTCTTGGGTGAGGAGGGAATAGCATCTCATTTTGCATTTATATAGTGCCTATCACAATGGGAGCTCTATCCCCTGACAGCTAGTAATAAAAAAAAAACCACTCTGCTTCTTTCTCTGGGAGTCTGATCAAAGGAGGTGCCAGCCAGTCATATATTTGTTTTCTGTTAACATGTGATATATATGACTGTCATATTTGCTTGCACAATGCCCAATTACCTTTCCCCAGATTTCTCCCTAAAAACCAATACTGTGAACATTATTTGAAGTGTTGCTCACAACCAGCTGAAAGGTGAGGCTATACAGCAAGAGCATTGCATGTGTGAGGCTGTGTTATTCTAACTTGCAGCTTGGCTCTAAACACATTGGCTAGAATTAATTTGGGTTGTGGTAGATGGCAGTAGATTCAGTCTAGTTGGTGGCCTGTAGTTGCAAAAGTTCTACAAACAATAATAAAGTCAGGCTGTGAAGGGCTGGGTGCTTCTCCCACCTACTGAGGACTGAGAGGTTAATAGTGTAAAATCTTGATGTGCTTTGCTATTTCTCATTTTAATACAGAAGAGGCTGGGAAATCCAATGGAGAGTCAGAGCCCCTCTAGACAAGGGATGCCATAAACAATGAGAAAAGACAGTCCCCGAGCTGGCAGCTTTACCATCTCTATGCCAGACAGGATGCAACAGTGGATATTAAATGGACAAGTGGGGGCTGGCCTGGGAGCGTGGGGAATGAGGCAACAATAAACCCCAGTTAATTTAGTGGGATAGAAGAGGTCTGGACTTGTTGCTTGTCTCACCTGAGTACTCCTTATGTGCCTGGGAACAGCTCATGAGCTCTGTTGCAGGGTAAGGATTTGCAGGGTGGGTAGAGCTGCAGGTTCTCCAGTCCAGTGCACAGAGACAGGCAGAGATTTTCCAAGAGTACTCAAGATTCACAGGGCACTGGATAAAGCATTTTTCTTAAGTATCTCATGTCCAAAGGTGTCTAGCAATTCTCAAATAATCCTAATGCATGACTAGTCTAAAGCTGGGCGTGACCCAATTTACATTATTTTAGCCCTAGATTTAACCAAAGAGAGAGGCTAATTCTCTTACCCCGTGAAATGGATATTTAAGTTGTTCAGTACTTAAGACTTTATAGCAGTGATGAAAATTTTGGATATTCTGGAGGCAGGTAGCTGTATTTTCAGGGTAAATTTGTTCCACTCTATTACATATGTAAATATTTGTTATTTGTGTCTGATGCACAGTCATAAAGTCCTTTGTAAAAGATTTATTTAAACTCTGGAAAGAAAATAGCTCTTTTGGGTTGATAAGATGCTTGACAGGGTAAGGACTAGGACAATTTTGGCCTTGTATGCGAGTAAAGATGGGAAATAGAAGAATGAAGAGTTTCAGAGCAGTGTAGCCAGGACATCAATTGGCACCAATATTCATTCTGCTGTGGTGACAAGAGCTGCTGGTTTTTATTTCAACCAAAACTCAGGGCAGTGGTTTGGATGCTGTTGAGAAGTCAGTCACAAGCACTTCCTAGGAAGTTTCAGTCCAAATTACCTGTTTTTCTTCACAGGTGGGAGTTTTCTCCATTTACCTCCTTTCCTACCATAGATGGGTAGACATGGGTGATTTCTTAATCTACTATGCCCCTGAAAAAAAGAGAGACTGAGCCTAAAAGTATTCCAAAAAGAAGTGGTTTTGAGAAACATTCCAGTTCAAATTCATCTTGCCTTTAGGGGCAATCCCGGTGTTGCACAATCCTCCTTCAATTTGTTATTAATTCAGTTCATTTTCATTCAGTTCTTTCTGCAATTTCTGATAAGATGGCATAAGAACTATTTTGTTTAATGAAAATAATCACATACATGCCCACACACACACGTACAATCAATCACATTTTAAGTATATTAAATAGTGGTGCTGTAAATACTGTGGGAAGTAAGTGGGTTTAGAAAGCATGACCTTAGAACAACTGTGAAACAATTTGCTGCTGACAACATTTCTTTAAAAGGAACAAGTCTAGATTTATTGTAGTTAAATGGTCCATTGGGAAACATTCACTATTTTAAATGTCACATACAGGAAACCCACCACATATCTTATTAAGAGAAAATGTGTCCTTTCAGATTGTAGATTCTGAGTGAAACATTGCTCATGTGTCTTGTGAAAATAACTCTTTATTTATAGCAACACGGATTTATTTTAACATTTATATATTAATAGATATATGTGATTGAGGACCAAAATTCCTACAACTGTGTTTTCTACTATAACTGCAAAGTAGGGAACAACAGAAAGCTGAGCTATGCTGGAAACAGGCCTCAAATCATAGCAGTGTCTCCAAAGATGAATACAGACAGATGGGATCTTTTCTCCTGGTGAGAGCTGGCCAGGTGGACACCAGCTGTGGTCTGGAAAAGCTGTACAGCTGTGTGAGCTGGAGAAACTGCACAGCTGCACATCCCCTCTGAACTGAAGTGGGCTCACCTGCAGCCAGGTGGGGTTTGCTGTTACAAACACTTGGCACATGGACTGGAGCAGCTCTGCAAAAGTCGGTTTCTGTTTGCATGAAAATTAGAATTATTGAGTCACATATGTGATTATTGAATCACAGAGGTTGGAAGAAACCTCCAAGGTCATCAAGTCCAGCCTTTGACTGATATCAGCTAAACCATCCACCAAGTGCTGTGTCCAGACATTTCCTGAACACTTCCAGAGTTCTTCCCTTGGCAGCCTGTTCCAATGCTTGACCACCCTTTAAGTGAACAAAGGGCGACAATATTTTTCCAGATATCCAAACTGAACATCCCCAACACAACTTCAGGCTATTTCCCCTTGTCCTATTGCTGGATTTGTGAGAAGAGACCAATCCATACCTGGCTGAAACCTCCTTTCAGGTAATTGAAGAGAGCAATAAGATCTCCCAGAGCCTCCCTTTCTCCAGGCTAAAGAAATATGTAGGAAAAAAGGTCTGCTGGTTTATGCAGAGTTTGGAATAACAGTTTTAGGTGTTAAATCACCAAGTTCTGCTCTCTGGGAGTGCTTGTGGCTGTGCCTGTGCCATGGAACCAGGGGATGGAGTGAAGGGCTGTGGTCTGGTCCATCCCTCCATCACCGTGCTCCATGGCACAGGCCTGGGCTGGGACAGCTAAAACTCTCCCAGGGAATGTTCAGACATTATTTGGGTGATAGCACAAGACAAGAATTGTTCTCAATAGGCTGTTTGGATGTAGCCACCCTGTTGGGGTTTGTTTGGGAGGGAGAGTTAGGCATGTGGACGTGAGTCAGGCTGCACCACAGCCTCGGGGCCAAGGCACAGGGCTCACCTTGTGCTTCTGCTCTAGTGAGGAGAACTTCCACCTCTCAGGCCTCCAGGATGTAAAATGGGGATCACAGCTTCTTGCCAAGAATGAGAGCTCTGGAAATAAATATATTAAAAATTAAGGTACATAGCTTTTGTGGGAAAAGTGTGTTTTGCTTATGATTAAGCATAAGATACTGCACTTTCCAAAAGCAGATAAACAATTTTATTCTCTTTATCTTACACTGTTTTGCAAAAATGCTTATCTGAAACCAAAATGTAAAATCAATACAATTACCATATTTAGGGAGTTTAGTATATTTTCATTTCTTAATTATACTCTTGTAACAGCAAATTCGTGAAGTTGATGTTGAAATTCCTACCTTTCTAATCCTCTGACATACATAAGAAATCTATTCTTCTTCAAATATTCTGAATGCAAGGAAACTGGTCTTTTTTACATTAAATATTATTTCACAGTCAATTTTACAGTCAAAGATTTTACACAATTTCAAGTTGAAAACAAATTCGTGATAAACACATAAGAATTATGAATTTATTTTTCCATTCTTATTTTCAAAGTTCACACCAAAGAAAAAGTGAGCAGGAGAGGGAAAAAGGAAAGAAAGGAAAGAAAGGACAGAAAGGACAGAAAGGACAGAAGGAAGGAAAGAAGGAAAAGAATGAACGGGAAGGAAAAGGAAGGAAGGAAGGAAGGAAGGAAGGAAGGAAGGAAGGAAGGAAGGAAGGAAGGAAGGAAGGAAGGAAGGAAGGAAGGAAGGAAGGAAGGCAGGAAGGAAGGAAGGAAGGAAGGAAGGAAGGATAGTATTTAGGAAGGAAGGAAGGAAGGAAGGAAGGAAGGAAGGAAGGAAGGAAGGAAGGAAGGAAGGAAGGAAGGGAAAAAGAGTGAAATGTTGATTAAAATAAAGATGTATCTATCACACAGATAGGGAGAGAAAATACATGCTTAATGAGATCTTTTTAGAGTATCCTATGCTGAAGCTTCAAACGCTGAAGGACACCATGTCTCCCTGCCTCAAGGAGGATAGTTGGGTGTTTGTGTGTGAAAACTGGAGGGAATTAGGAACTTTGTTTATGTGTATTTGCTCCATGTTACAAAACAAATCTCTTTATTGGGTATAAAAGGTAGAAAAGCAGACAGAGAACAGAAAGCCAAACCTGCATGGTAATGAGCAGTGGAACTGGCAGGAGCAATTACTTTCCATTCTCCTTGTCTGAAATTATCTATTTCCATTCTATAGCATCTTTGTTTGTCATTCTCCTGCCTAGGTGGTTGTACATAGACTTCCTTTGTTTTTAAATCCAAACCCATTATCATGTTACCTTTAAAGTTTGGCATCCAGTGACACAGGGGTCACCAGTGCCACTTTGTGCAGGGCTTGTATGACTTCATTAGCTAAATAGATCTGTGGGAAAAGCCACGGAGAATTGTGTTTTGTTATTTTTTTAATGGTTTTCCAAAGACACCCAAAATGTTCTTTCAGTGATGTTTTCAGTGGCAGTCTTATAGAGGACACAGATTTTCTGGGAATATAGGATATATCTGCTTTATACAGAAGGCCAAATTCTGCCCCACTGTGGGTATCTCTGAGGATGAGAGTGACAAGTTCCCCCAAATGCACAGATTTCATTTTGTCTTCATCACTCTGACCAGAAATCTTGTGTTTTATTCAGTGTTTACCTATGGAACCAAACCACTTTCCCCAACCATTTTGCAATCAGATTTTGTAGCTGGTACCTAACTCCCATGGAGCTCTGCATGAGTCTCAGACATAGTCACATGTTTTTGAAATCAAATCTCCTTTAATGAAGGGAGGCTTGGAAACAGAAGGAAAAGATTGGAGGACCTGATATTTTTTCTAACCATGGGAACTCACAGAGTTTTTTCTGAGACAGAGGCCAGGCTGCACCATCACTGGGACTTTAGGACTTTCACATGTCTTATAATATACTTGGTGTTTTTTGTGCCAAATTATTATTCTCGTTACAATTCAGCTTCTATTGCACAGAAAATGGTGCACAGAGAGAAAGGAGTTGCAATTTGTTGATTACTGGCTTGCTGAACAGTCAGCATTCATTTCGTGGGGGCCTTTATTTGGGGAATATCACAGGCTCAGGATGGTTTGAGATGGAAGGGACCTCATAGAGATCCAAGTTCCAAGCCCCCTGCCACAGGCAGGGACACCTTCCACTAGAACAGAATACACTGGAATTTTACCAGAAACTTCAGCATGGCCAGGATTCAACTTGTTGGACACATCACAAGGAAAAAGAGACTCATTCTGAACTTTGTTTCCCATAATTTCTCTATGCCCATCCATGAAATATTTTACATTAGATACTTCCTTCAATGAGTGAACCTATCCACTATATTAGGAACGGCCATCTGGGTCCTGATGGGTTTTCTGCTCTGTAGTTTTCATCCCAAGCCTTTGGCAGGTACTGGAAGTGACTCTATCCAAACAAGACCCTTCCCCATGGACAGGCAGTAATGACACATTGCTGTACCTGAAGTTATTACCCAACTTCAATACTTCAGCCCCTGGGCAAAATTCTTATTCTCCCACATGTTTCTCC
Source organism: Oenanthe melanoleuca (assembly GCF_029582105.1). Classification (NCBI taxonomy): domain Eukaryota; kingdom Metazoa; phylum Chordata; class Aves; order Passeriformes; family Muscicapidae; genus Oenanthe; species Oenanthe melanoleuca. The sequence continues at coordinate 65,141,330 of NC_079334.1, forward strand.
AACTTTATTTTATTTTAATACATTAAAAGCCCATCTTTACTGACATCATTAATGGCCTACATAAAATCAAATGTGTAGGAGATCAAGTGGAGGAATCAGTGTTTGTATTTGGATGTTATTGTTTAAAGCAAAGCCAAATCATTAGATCAGTAAACAGTACTTTAGCTAGAAACTTGGTCAGATGATAAGCACATAGTTTATTATTAGATAGTACTTTATTATACTTTCAAAGACAAACTAGATTAGTGGGGTGAAATGATCATTTTCCACTAGTAATTAAAGTGATGCAATATCTTTGGAACTAAACCATGATAATTTTTGAAGGGAACTGGATTAGAATTTCAACATAGGGCTGGATCCAGACATTTATGGGAAGGCTCATTTTCATACTGTTCACATGGAGCTTCACAGCCTATTTCAAAAGTCTGCTGATCCCAAACTAATGCCTGTTTAAATTATCTTTATTTGAAAACAATATTTGCCTTGGATTAAATAGAGGTCCATCTTTTTTAACCTAGCACAAATCATGATAAATCTACTCAATAGTCAGACCTCAGTGTTGAGGTCCAGCTCTTTCAGAGGGTTAAGAAAGGCAGACATAAGAAAGGAAAGTAAACAAGATTTCCAAAGATATCTGATTAGATGTTCAGTAGGTTCATATCTCTTCCTAGTGCCTACACATGAATTAGGGCCCAGAGGAGGGTCTCAGCCTCCCACTCTGACTTTCTGATGCATCTGGGTACTGACATGAGTGTTGGGGCTGAGCCAAGCTATGAGGTCTGGATTTTGGTTCAGATCCAAAACTGATAGAATTTTCACCTCTGGATTTAGGTTATACAGTTTTACCTCAGCAAAACAAATGAAGAGATTTCTAGGTTGTGTCTGGGATGAACCTAAACCCAAACCAAAAGCTTTGTTTTGTCTTGGTGTATTTTTGTTTGTCATCCTGGCCTATCTCTGTTGAGTAGGAAAACCCAGAGTATCAGAGGATTTGGGATATTCTGTCACTGCAAACACATCTACTGCATCACTTGGGCTATTCACTGACTCCAGCTGCCTTTGAAGCATTTGTTGAAAAAAATATGAAATCTCTACCTTGGTTTCTTGTATGTGGTATGTCAAGCTATGAATTAAAGTCCCAAAGTTATGCATAAGTCACTGATGTGTTAATTTGGTTAAAGCTAGAGGTGAGCAGCTCATCTTTGTGACTGACAGATACAGTATTAGCACCTGTGTCTGCCTTGCTTGGCTTCTCTCTTTCCATTTGTAATTGCATCTAAAATCCATACACAGAAAGACTCAGAGTTACTCGTCAGAGCTCGTCTCTCCTGGAGAAATGGCAGCAACAGCTTTTGCTTTCAATTATTACCAAAAAAAAAAAAAAAAAGGAGGGGGTATCTTTATTCTTGTGCTGATCTCTTGCTGGTGGCAGACAGCAAGTTAGTTTAGCAATATTTACTATTTCCAAGGTGTCAGCTATTTCTTATTTAGTTTAATATGTTGAGGTTCACTATTGCAGGATTTGGGACAATTTCCCACTCTCTCCTTTGCTGATCTTTCAAAGGATTCCATTCAGAGCCCAAATTTTGCAGTGATGCCCTCTCAATTGTCTTTCAGTTTAATACACAGTCCTGCACAGTTCAGCCATCTTTTATCCATACATAGATGCAGGCACCTCTTCCAGTGCAAGTCAACCCCCCAAGTCTCACAACATCTCCATCAAATTCCCTGCAGAGGTTGAGCTGAGAGCACACCATGTAATTCATGCTGGTTTTTTGCCATTGATGAGCATTTATATCTGTTCTGCTCCTGAAATAATTCTGAATGCATTTCATATTACATCATAGTGTTTAATCTTCACATAATGCTCAGTGAAGGAACATTGGAGGGACAGGAAGATGTACATGATGGAAGAACATTGATTTCCATGATAAAAAGAGGAGAATAATTTTTATTTGTTGTTTTACTGGTTTTCTTTTTTTAATTAAGAGAGTTGTACATGCACATTTTACCTCATATAATTTTTAATTTTTAGTTGTGTCTTTGAATTAACTCAGATTTATCTGTGTATAACCAAGGAGATTGTTCATATATAAATGTATACACACTCACACACACATACATATATATATATATTTGTCTGAATTTTACTAGTTCAAATAAAAAAGTATAACTTTTCCTCATTTCCTCTTAAAAGTACTCATGGAAACATTAGATAGCTATCAGGAGCCTCTTTAAGTACAGAAATGTCATCCTCATCCATTTGACCTGCTAAGAAATTAATCTCACATCGTTGTAAGTTGGAAAGAGTTTTTAAGAAGGTAAATGCTTTTTTTTTTTTTTTTTTTTTTTTTCCCATTTCCCCCCCTTTTAATAGCAAATGCTATCAAGAATGTTTGAAAACTTTTAGAATTCCCATCCAAGTTAATCCTTTTAAACCTAGCTATGCTTATTAGCTTTCTTTGAACAGATAAGGCTTAAACAGATGTGTCATTTGAAGAACTGAAGTCAATTTAACAGCAAAGAAGGATACAAAATAGTGGCTACAGAAGGTGAAATGTGGCATTTGATGAAATAGTGGTGATACATTTTTAAATCTCTTCTAAAACTATATTGTTGAAATGACAGAAATTACTAGTGAGCTGTTATGGTTTTAGGAATTATAGACATCAACCTATTTAGTGGTGCTAAGAAGCAGCTTGAATCCCTGGCTGTCTCTCTCGAGTCACTCCTGATGGCATGGCAGCTTCTGCTCCATCTGCCAACAAGAAGTGCCTTCAATTTATCAGCCAGTGGGTTGAAATGTAGAGATAGGAAACCTCTTTATCCATCTTCAGGAGCAGGAGGAAATTCTTAAGTCTGAATTAAAACAGCAATTTTAATGGAGTCCTTGCCTGTATCTCATTGTGCATCCCCCCGGACGGTGGCAGCTGAGACACAGCACATCACCTGGTTTGGATGGTCCTGTTGTGCCAGGGGATGTGCCTGCTGGGGCTGGGCAGGGTGGTTTAACTGGGATGTGTATAGCAAGTGTCTGCAGAGTTGAAAGACATTTCATTAGACATATCTGCAGCACACACAGACGGCAGAACTTTACAGCAAGGGCAGATCGTGCTGCACCGTCAAGGAAGAGCCAAAGGAAATTTTTCCACTTTGCCATACAAAGCTTATCTTGGAAGGTTATTTACAGTTAATATTCCAAACAGGAGCTTCTGAGTTTCAGAGCCATCTCTGAAAACATGCCCTGGGAATTTAAAGCAGAGGTAGTTTTGGAAACAGGAGGTGCAGAAAGATCTGGAATGGCGAGCTACTGGCTGAACAGCTTTTATTTTCTACCTCCCTTTTAGCAGATATTTGGGGCCTGACTCTTTAAGAGAGCAGCTCACCCACTCTTGGAGAAATCTGTGTGTGCAACAAGGTGTCTCCATTTTGGGGTCCTTCAGGAGCTCTCAAGCAGGATACAGAATCCTTACTTTAAAAATTAATTAAGTTCTTTTGTAAAAATTCCTGCAATTATAAACCACCACGAATTGCCTTAACATCTCTTTCACTTCTGCTGTAATCAAAAAAAGCAGGTTCTGTGTGTATTTTTCCAGTATTGCTATCTCTGAGGAAAATTAATTCAAACCTAAATTTCAAGGAGATCCTCTTTGCAAATCCAAGGGGGCTGGGGAAGGGTTAACACCTGTGTCCAGGCTGGACACTGTCTGCTGAGGATCAGTCCAACAGATGAGGTAATAGGGTTTTGCTGAGGCAGAGGAAAGGGATGGCTTAATGAGAGATGAACCAGAGCTGGAGCCAAATTTAAATTAATTAACTTCAGCTAGACTGAAATTCTATTGTGAAAAGTCAATGACTGGGGCTAGTGAGCAAACTTGGAAACACCAGGCTGGGAAGGGAGTAAAATAATGAGTGTGCATCTCAGACATACTGATAACAAAGCCTTCAATGGTCTGCAGTTACTGGTGCACTGTGACTTGCCAGAGCTTTCTTGCTTTATAGAAATCCCCACCTCCCAAAATAAATTTATTATAAGGGGCCACTGCAGCTGCTTTATAGCATTTTTATTTTTCTTTTTTCTGAATCTCAGGGAAGAGGGGGTAGGGGAGTAAAACTTAAATATGTACAAAATGCTTCAGACATAAGCACAGTCCTGTCATTCATTTATTTTGCAATTTAATTTTTTTAAGCCAACCTCCTGATTTCCAGTGTATGAAATTCACAACACTGTCATGTGACAAAAGCTAACTTGAATAAGCAAGCTCTCCATGACTGAATCTTTTAATATTAATACTTTTGTTCACATTAAGTAAAGAAAATCCTGGGCCAGATCCTCAGCTATTGCTAATGGGGGAGGCACCACCATAAAGAATCTTCATAGAAGTCAGTCATACTATTCCACAGTCCAGCTCTGTATCACAGGTTTTTTAATTTTATTTTTAAATTAAATGTGCAGGCAACATTCATTTCTCTAATTTAATTTATCTAATTTTAATTCATGCAACATTTTGTTTTGGGCCCCATGGGTAGCCAATGGGGAGATCACCATTCCTTCAAAGATCTTGGTGACTTTGGAGATTTCACCTTCACAAGAATTTTTGCAGAGGCAGCCTGAAGAACGGACTTTGAAAGATTTGGGCTGAATGGAAAAAGTGGAAAATTCCTAAGAGAAGTGTAGACAAGAAAAAAACCTACAAATCTGTGATGTCTCTGGTCTTTGATTCAATAAAGTAATCTAGATTCAATACATTAAATAAAGTATTGAGTATGTGTGTTTGTGCTTTGCTGATCAGTACTGAGACAAGGGTGTGGATGCCAACTGTTTAGTTGAGCCAGGCTTCATAATTTTTGTTGCTATTTTACCATTAATATCAATTTTGAGGTCTGTTAATAATATAAGCAGAAGGGGTCAATGGGGCAGCTCAATGCTGCTGTGACACAGACCCAGTGATGTAGAATAAAACCTCTCCAATGTGCTCCTGCTCTCTCCTTTAACAGACTAAATACACCACATGTATCCCTTTAGCCACTTAGAAAAAGATGTTATGAAATGATTGTAGACACAAATGGAGTTTTAAATGGTTTTAACATAATATGGCAATCTGTTTACAAATCCTGATGTGTTTACAAAACATATCCTTGCTGCCTAATGCGTTTATTTTAACACTTTATTCAGGCTTAAATGCCATTTTCACATGCTGAGTTTGTTTGGATTTTGCATAAGGTTGTACCACTTATTCAGGAATGTTGGACAATAATGCAGCATTGGGAAAGAGTTCAACTTTTGTTTGGGTTGAATCACATTCAAGTTCTGTTATTCACCATTTAGGGCCTGAGTCATCAAATAACAGTTAGAACTGTTTAGTTTCTGTTCTCAGACAGAACAGGTGACCTTCTCATTGGCATGACCACAGGCAATAGAAGTTAGTCTCACCTGGACAGAGCAGGACAGAGGTTAAGTGATTTCCAGCATAATCAAGTAGTTTTCCATAGCGGAGTTTCACTCAGTTAGGAGGAAATATCTCCAGGTTTCCAAAAAACATGCAGGTTTGAAACACACTAGGATTCCTCCCCAGTTCTGTAGCTCTTGTTGGTGGGTACACAGTTCATTTTTAGCCCTGTTTTCAGTAGCTGAGGGAGTTCTGTTCCATCTAGGTGAACAATTAATTGGCACTGGTTGTGTTCTTCCTTTCCTGGATGTTTTCAGCACCTGTGCTTCACACTGTGCACCTTGCAAATGCTCCACACACTGTGAATGTCCAGTTCTGGCCCCTCACTTCAAGGCAGATTGAGGTGCTGGAGTGTGTCCAGAGAAGGGCAAAGAATCTGGGGATGGAGCACAAGCCTGATGAGGAGCAGCTCATATTCTCAAATATGGAGTAAAGGAGGCTCAGGGAAGACTTTATTGATTTCTACAACTCCCTGAAAGGAAATTGCAACAGGGTGGACATCAGTCTCCTCTTACAAGTAACAATTTACATGATAAGAAATGTACTGAATGTGCACCAGGACAGGTTCAGGTTGGACAACAGGAAGAATTTCTTCACTGAAAGGGTGGTGAAACATGGAGCAGGTGGTGGAGCCACCATTCCTGGAGGTGTTTGAGAAACAGCTGGACATGGCTCTTGGTGGTGTGGTTTAGTTGACAAGGTGGTGCTCAGTCAAAGACTGGACTTGGTGACCTTGGTGGCCTTTTCCATCCTCCTTTATTCCATGGTTCTGTACCATAAAGTACCAGGTGATATCTCTTCAGCCACAGACATGATCATTCTTCCATGATGTACAAGATACAAATCAGAACCAGAATTTCACCCTCCTCAAGGTATTTAAGAGCCAGAATATCAAAAGGATACCAAAACTGTGGAATGAAGATCATGTGAACATTTTGTTTCTTTGAGATAAACTAGAACTTCTAGAGAAAGGTTACCAGCCACCTTGTGCTGGACAATGACCACCAACCACATGTCTGGCTCTCATGGGCTTTTTTGAAAGATATTATTATAACTCTTTCCTCATATAATGAATTTCTTATCTATCCACTCTACCAAGCAGAATGGACAAGTAATAATTTATTAATTTACTTTCACAAGAAAGTCTGCCAATGGATCAACTTTTCAAAGGAGAAATTGTAAGTGACATTAGTTAGAAGAAAAGACTTGACAGTCTATACCACTTTCTAGGGCAATGGTAATTTGTATTACAGTTGATATAGTCTATTTTAAATAAAAATATTATGTATCTCTTGTTGTGGATCATTTAAACCATATGTTTTTATTTCTGGTGAAGACTTTAACTTTGATACTGTTCACTGGTGGGGATTTAGCCTTCCTTTTGTCATGTTTTACTACTAGCTATTATCATAAACTCCAAACTTACATCCTATATGAAGAACCCAGTAATTATTGGACATGACTTTGGTTTGGTTTTGGGGCTTTTTTGGCATTTAAGCTAAGGGAGTTTCAAAAGGAATTTCATTGCAGTTTTAGTTTTCTCCACATTTCACCTAACCCAAGTCAGCCTGCCCATCACTGATGTTAACATGGATTCAGTGAAGCAAGGCAGCAGCAGACCACACCACATATGCCACAGTGTATTATTCTTTCTAATCAAAAGGTTTGCTTTGGTTTTCAAAGTGTGGGAAACCTGACACAAGATGCCTGTCGCAGATAGGGAAGGATCCTCTGCTCTTCAGCACAGGGTAATAATAACAACAACAATAACTTTGATTTTGTTTCAAGACTTCTCACTTGGGATCCTGCAGAGGTTCTAATATCTGCCATGCAAGAATATTATTTTTGGATTGAATGACTGGATGAGCTTGATTTACATCTTATCTCGCTCCATAGCCCATAATGTGTTTTTAAATCATGTCTAAACAATTTACCACAAAAGCAAAATTGGAGGCAGGCAGTGGGAAGCATCTTGGATAAGTCAAGCATCAAAGAGAGAAATCTCAGAGGACGAAGAGGGGTTTATTTGCAGCTGGCTGAGTCATGTTTCATGTGGGGTATGGTCCCTTGCTAATAATAAGCAAACTGCTAAAATCCTATTCCACACTTTATTAACTTGCTCAGTGAGTTAGAATGTCCTGTGCAGACATGTTCACTGGTAACTTCTACACTCTAAGAACTTTTCCCCTGATAGCCTTTCAGATAACATTAGAAAACAGCTTTTTTCCTATGTTTTCCCTGTCTCATGTCACACTGCCAAGCCTCTGAGGAGGCTTCTGCTGTGCTGTGATGCAGCCTGCAAGGGCTGTACACTCTGGATCTACAGCAGAGAGTCTTCAAAGGAAAGTGACAGTCAGAGCAAGTGAATGGCTGCCATTTAAAAAATAATACTGATGGGATTTTTTAAGATTGTCAATTGCTACTCTTTTTGTATCAAAAGTAGGCATTTGGGGTAGAAAAACAGTTTTTTTGCAAAGATTTTGTTTTCTTTGGAAATTTTTAATTTTTCTTTGTTTTTATTACAGGATGATTTTGTTTTGATGAGGATATAATTATTATCATCATTATTATTTAATTTTCAATATATTATTTTTCCTGCTTTTTTTTTTTTTTTTTTCTTGATCAGACAGGACAGAAAAGGAGAACCATGTTAGAGAGTACTGATTTATGCTAATCAGTTTGAGACTTAGTTTTCAGGAACAAATTCAATTTTTGAGATAGCTCTCACTAAATTCTCAAATATGTGGGTACATGGAATTATTGGTTACACTTGGGAAAAACTGATCAACCCTTTAACCAGGATGGGGGACAATGGATGACCAGAGCTCTGTGGCATGTCTTCCACAGCTGAGTCCCACAACAGGTTTTGTGCAGCACTCTAGAAACAACTCTCTTTGTTGTAGTGCTTGTGTTGATCAGTGTCAGATTTAAAACAATAATATGATGACTCTTCAGAGATCACAATCACTGTTTTAAACACACTGACTCTGAGGCTGTGCTTTATCTTAGCATAGGTCATGGTTGTCCTGAATATAATTTAAAATTACAGGGTATAACAATGCAAGACCTGGTGAAGAACAGAAGAAAAACAGAATGAGAGAGAAAATAAAAATTAAATTTGTGTTTAAACTGAGAGGTACTCCTGATTCTGTCAGCTTTACTCTTAATATAACCAGTGGTCCCGTATTTGCAGCATTGTGATTGGGATGGAGGAGGTGAAAACTCCTGTACAGAAAAATTGATTTGTCCCTTGGTCTTCCCTGTCAAATGCAGTCTTCCTACCCTGTGGATCCTAATGAATGATCCTGGAAGGATGATCCCCACTTTGATAAATAATCCCATCCTTGCTGAAGAAAACATTTCCTCTGTTGTCCACTTTTGCAGGCTGTGGTGTTTTCAGATACCAAATACACAACGTTTACTAAAAAAAAAAAAAAAAAAAAAAAAAAACCAAAACAAACCAGAAACATTTGAAAAGCCTTTATTGATTTTATTTAAGCCCAGAAGGGGAAAAAAAAAGAGAAAAACTAGAACCAACCAACCAACCAACCAACCAACTGAAACAACCTCCCCCCTTGAGCAATAAGATATTCAAGTTCATTTAAGCAAATCTCAGATGTTTCTTCTCTTGTTTTTGGGATTTCTCCCACAAGAGCTTCTCATCTCCACAACATTTGGAGTCTCCTGAGCCAAAGTCATGCTGCCTCTCAGGAGGGGACATGAGGACCCACATCTGCAGTCCTCACTTGAAGAAATGTTATCCCTTCTCCTCAGAGGGTCAGCACTAGAGGGCAATACTGCCACACAGACACACACCAGTGATTTTTAGTGGACAGTGTTTGTTTCACTGACATGAAAAAAGGGAGGGTGGAGATGAGTTGTCAAAACCGTGAGTCAGAGAGTAAATTGGTCCCACCTTAACCACAGTCCTCTGCCAGGCAGCAATTCCCCTTATCAGATTGCTATCAGAAATTAACATTGGGCAAATCTGCAAGATAAATATCATTAGTTCCATTATTAGAGATAGATGATATAATACAGAGAAGTTTCACAACTAGGTAGAAATTAATAACTGGAATTGCATGTATGCTATAAGCTACCAGCAAATGCAGCTTTATTTTGATTAATTTTTTAAAATGGTTTCAAGACTGGCAAAAAGCATTGAAGTCCAGCTGGATTAACAGCAGCAAAAAAATATCCTCAGACAAAGAAGCAAAACTGATATTAATTCCAATCTCTGCTCAGGGTGCCATTCTGAACTTGGCCTTGCCCTCTACATTACTGAAACTCTATATGAAATTAAGAGATGGCTGATACAGGACAGGCTAAAAAGTTCAATCTGTTGGGACCAGGATTCATTTCAACCCATCAGTGTTCATTATTCCACTAAGTGGTGACATAATTACAGAGCTGGGCTCCCCAGGGAACCCTCTTGGAGCTGGCTCCAATTTGCAGGCCACCCTGCAGGAGAATGTCAGCCCCACTTACACCAAGCAGGGGTTTGTAGGGAAACTGAGCAGCTCCATGACATACTGAACATGAATTCCTTCCTGAAAATCTCTTGCTGTCTCCCTGATAAGACTGATTTTGAAACTCAGAGAAGACAGAGCAGAGTTGGAGTTAATGTACACAGCCTGTGTTAATGCACAGCACTGCTCTTCCCCCTCTCCATCACAGTCATGCTTATTTCATTTATCATTATCTCCTACTTTTCATGGAAAATAAACCCACCACCTCGAAGGGTACTTATATTTTAGCATTGCACTCTTCTTGGTTTAGCAGGCACAAATTTGTATTTACATAGACACCAAGAATGGAAGTTTTATACCATGGAGGGATCTACCTGAGTATTTTATATGTGTTCATACTTGTAAGCTCATTATGGCCCAAGACCTTGTAAATATTCACCAGAACAATGACTGGGATTGGGACCTAAAGAAATGCAGAATTTTTATATGTTTTCCATATTTACACAGTGGAACAGTTTGATGCCTCCTTACAGCCAGGCTGGGATTGGTACCTAAATATGTTTTGGTTCATACATAAAGAGGAAAAACATAAAATAACCCTTCCGTGTGATTTTAGCCCCTCCAGCCATTTATTGTATGATACAATACTTCTACAGCTCCCTGCTGGCTTTAAATTGCTTGCAGCTCAACTTCAGCACAAATCTATTAAATTATTTCAAGTTAATAGCTACTCATCAAGGCCCAAAAGGCCATGGATAGCAAGATGCAGCTCAAGAGTGCACATCCTGAAACCCTGCAGTTTAAAGGACTCCAATAACTGAAGGAAAGAAGAGTATATATTAAGTCAGTATGGAAGAGACTTAGAGAGCTGTGTCAAAATGGATTTAGGTTGGATATTAATAAAGGTTTTTCACCCAGAGGGTGGTTGGCACTGGAACAGGCTCTCCAGGGCAGTGGTAACAGCACTGAGCTTGAGAGAGTTCCAGAAGAGTTTGGACAACCCTCATGGACACATGGTGTGACTCTTGGGCTGTCCTGCCCAGGGCCAGGAGTTGGACTCAATGACCCTTGTGGGTCACTTCCATCACATTCAGTGATTCTATAGCATACCAAGGCAAATCATTGCCTAGGGTGGTGTGTAGTGACAATTCTCTTAAACATCCCAGATAAGTCTAGAACATTTGGAGCAGCACACTGTCAATAGGCAAATCCACATTACCAATTGTACTTTTAGGCAAGGCTGACTGAGCATTGCCATGTGCTGTCAAAGAAAGTGGAGCATGTTTTCTGAATGCACACTCTGAGAGATGTGCTTTATAAGGAGGAAGTCCTGATTTAGTCAAACAAGCTGCAACACTTCTTGCAGAGGTAGCTGAGTGACATGTAAGGGCTTGCTTTGTATAGAAGGTCAGACTAGCTGATCCAATAGTCCATTCAGAGCTTAAAGTCTCTGGGAGCCTATAGTCTGAGCTACAGACTTAAGCCTCTTACTGGGAGTTGAAACAGTTTTTGTATTGTCCCTTGATCGTGTATTGAGGAGAAAGCAGACCAGACAGTGAGCAGTGGGTTGCATGCACCAGGGAAGATGTAATTTGAAAAGGAATCCATCTTTATACTGAGTCATAACAGAAGTTTTATTATTACCTCTCCAATAACACCTTATTTAAACTTGGAAATACAAACTGACTCTGAAGTAAGGATTACAAAGTAGAAAGGCTTCAGAGTGGTTAACAAGGTCTCACACTAAACGTTGCCCTTTGCCAGAAGATGAAAGGAGAAAACCAACAGAAATATAAACACTTAAAAGTCCTTATTGTTGTTTTTAAATTTGCCCATCCTCAATGAATATATAATCACAGGGAGGTTATGCTGCCTTGTGTTTGCCCATCCCTGGTCTTTCTCAGCTCACCTATTGCTTAGGCGTATTAGAAGCAAATAGCCCCTGAAAAAAAAAATCACCTCTGATTTGCATCAAATCAAAGGAGTTTGTAGCTATCTGAAGTTTTACAAGTAGGGACTTCACTTTAGTGATGAAGTTTCAATGGGTTATTTCCTGGTACTTAGAGGAAATTTGTGCTACACCAGTAACTTGTTAAGCTGTTACCCTGTTTTGTAGGTACTAATTTCTTTTAATGTGAGTTTACTTTGTCTTGCTTTGTTTGCTGTTATTTCTTGAGTGGGTTTGGTTATCCCCTCCTTAAAAGAAGATTTCAGACTGATAGTATTTACCTAAGAGAGCCATGGACATTATCTTAACCATTAATGCATCTGCCACTATTTGGGAGGATGTACTTTCTACTGAATCTAAGTAAATGCTTCTGAGTTAATCTCTGAATGTGAACAATTTCTTAAAAATGACATGTAACCATAAAGTTCAATACCCTCATGCTAAATATTTTCTGATCAAAATATCAAAAATTTATATGAAAAGAGGAAAGTTAAAATCATAGATAGACAGACTTGTGTGGTATGTGGGGTTTTTCCCCCCCCTAATGTTTGCTCCAAAGATCAATAAAGCCAAGATCCTCTTTCATTCTGTTAATTGGGTCCCATAAAATCCAAAATGGTTGTGTATTTACTATTGTATTTTTAAAACAGATAAAACAAGTAATGTGTCTCTAAAAGCATAAGAAGCAGCAGCAGGTTCTAGATGCCTTTGAAAGCCCAAGAGCTTCATATAAGCCAAAAGCATTGATTTGAATGCCCAGCTTGATGATCAGCTCAGTTAAAAAACCAAAAAACCTCCCTCACAATGAAGCATATTCTCACCAGATCACTCTTTGGCTGGTCCCAATTTCCACTGAGAAACAAAAGGTAAGGCTTGGGAAAAGCTGAAGGGAATCTTATAAGGATTTCATGAAATTTTCAATGTCAGCTTTTGGTGTGAGAGTTTGGAGAGGGCTGCTGGCCACAGTGAAGAGGTATTTTAATAAATGCCTCCCTCACCAACTCAATTTATACAATCATTCTGGCAAAGACCCTAAACTTTTTTAAGCAAAATGTGAAAATCTGGGAGCAGAGATCAAAGCCTAAAACTCCCTTCTTCCAGTTAAATATCTCCTCAGCCCTCTATGTACTAGCATCTTTCCAAGGTTTGACACAGCATGACTTTATCAACAGAATTGGAAATTACAGGAGCCAGCCAACTGAGGCCAAATAGGAAACACCAGCCAACTTTCATCTGATATCTGAATTTCCACAAACACTTGAAAGACTACTCTCTTTTCTTTCTTTTCTTTTGGTCTATTTTTCTTGTTTTAGTGCGCATGCATTTCCTCCCTTTCCTCCCCAGTTCCCCATTATCCCTTTTCTCATCAGTTTTGGTGGTTTTCACACTTAAAGTGTGAAAGAACTCAATGACAGTTCAATTAGTAAATTTTTGTACAACTTTTGACTGGGCAGAGCATCTGAGGTCCTAAAATTAGATCACACCATGTTTCAATTTCAAAGTATTTGCAATTGTTACAAAAATTCCCTTACTGAAAAAGACTTGGAAATTCTTTTCTTTTTTTTTTCTTTTTTTAATTGTTATTTGAATCTTGGGTGCATAAAAGAAGTATTGAATAATCCAAGCCAAAATCATGAGCATCTTCCAGCCCTTCTCATCACTTTACTGCCTCTATTAATCACTGCTATAGACTCAAGAGTTAATCTTCCTTCTTTCCCTTGAAGAATTTAGGATCAAAACAAGCAAAAAATGTTAACAAGTGGCACATTTAATAGGAGAAAACAGAATCACAGATATTCAGCAATTTTCCTAAAGTCACACTGGAAGTCCACTAGCAAGGCAGAGACTCAAGTCTGGACCTCACATCCCAGTCTACAACTCAAATATTTAGGTTGAATATTTATTTTATACACATATTTTAAATGCAACAGCAACAGTTTAAAGTGCAAAGCCATTCTCAGACAGGTTTTTCCTAGCTCTGATGTAATTTTTTTCATACTGCATGCTCAAGCTCTTAATGAATTTGTGATTATTGTTATTTATTACTGTAAACTGGATTATGTGACACTGTCTGAGATTGCCTTATCATAATGAACCTGAATACAGCACCCACAACCCTTCCTACACACGGGAACAAAAAATTTCTAAGAATCAGATTTCTAAGTATGATCTTTGGCGAATACCAAAGAAATATGAATCACTTGTCATGAGTCACATGAAAATGTTACATGGCATAAAACAGGTTCACGTGAAACATTTTGCATGAGAAAAGGTGGCCAGCTGACTAGGTCAGCAAAGTGGCTGCAGGACCTGTGAGTTTCCACTGAGCTGTTTTTATTTTCACATGTGTGAAAAAAAAAATAAAAATAAAAAATCTTCTTGAAGACATTGATGCAGTGGGAAATGAGAATTGCAAGTAGTTTTGTTTAAACCCAAGCCCAGCAAAAAATCACCCACCCTTGTCAAGCCCAATTTACCAAGCCACAAGTTTCTAATGGATGTGAGGAGCAGGTTGATCTGAAAACAAAACTATTTAATAACAGGTTTTCTATTGCTCCTACCACATTAATGCCATAGATTTGGTGCCTAAAAGACAAGCAGTGTACCTGTCTTTAACCCTCTCTTTATTACATGATTCACTGTTGTGTCTGCTCTGTAATTTGGCTCATTTTGCAGTGGGTCTCAGTGTGGTCTGAGTTGAGAGGCTGCTCCTGGTACCTACATAAGGCACTCTAGAGACAGCTTGGGAATCTCCACTGAAACCACAGATCCTCTGCTGCAGACGTGCCCTGAACCTTCCTTTGTGGATTTATTCACATCATCTGCCTGTAAGAGAAGAATTATTATCTTCTCTTAAGATAATAGCCAGTTTTGGAGATGATAAAACAGCTGAAGTGGTGGGGCTTGCCCACACTCAAACAGAGAGTCTGGGGAAGAGCAAGGAGCTGTCCCCAGATTATCTCAATCTTGCTCAAAAAAAGTGCTTTGCTGCCATAGCATCCTTGTCTCTGGATGAACAACAATTCCACTCGACTCTGGAAATATTTTATCTCATAAAATTAATATTTCATTTTTGTATCAGGACTCTTTAAAAGGCCAAATTTGAAGTGAAAAATAGTAAACTATGTGGGTGAACGTTTGGGTCACCAAGGGCAGAGTCTGATTTCACTGTTTGACAGATGACACAAACACCAGATAAATGCAACAGACGTAGTTTTGGTTGTCTTGCAAGTTAGGGCAAACACAGCAGGGTTTTTAGTGCACTGCAGAAATGGTACCTGACCTGGTGGTTTCCTGGCAAATGAAACAGGGGAAATAACAGGGAGGACATCTGTATGACAGATACAACCAGGTGGGCTCACAACTATCAGGAAAAAATGGGGTTTGTCCACAGAAAACTTGTAGGATAGCTGATCTGCTCCAATAAAGTTGACAGATGTGAAAGAAAATGGCAAAAATGTAAAAGAACTTTTCAAAGCATCTTTTTTTTATCCCCACTACAATGTTTACTTCTCCTTTAATGTACTGAAAAGAAAAGATTCCCATCCCAGAGGAACATTCTGGACATGCTGTGTTATACAGTAACATTATGCTGTAACGTTTCAGTCATCTAAATATTGTTTTTGGGATTACTCATGGAAACTTCACAGTGGAAGAGGAAAGGGGAGGGGAAGTTGCATGGAGAAGGGAGGGGGGAAACATCCCCTATTAAAGCTCCATTAGCTCCAGAAAGAAACACTGTGAAGTGCATGAAAAATATTGTGGATTATTCAAAGACATCTATAATTTGAGTGTCTGTTTTCAATGTCAAGTTTCCTCCTAACCCCTATCACTTTTTTGCTTCTTTTAAAAAATTTTTTTTATTATTATTATTTTATTTCTGCAGAGGGGGATAATGATTATTACAGAAGTTAGTGGGGAAAGGATGGATTGTCTTTATATGAAGTGTAAGTGTTGGGTAAGGCAATTAAGTGGAACAGAAAATAACTAGGATTAAAAGCCTTTTTTAGATCCTGCCAGGGCTGAAATCGTTGTCACAGGGAAGAAGTGCTTAAGCTCCAGCAAAGTTTGGGTGAGGCAATTGTGAAGATGATGGTCTAATGACTGTAAAACCTTCAGAATGGCAAACAGAGGAGAAGGCTTCCCACAAAGGAAGGACTTATTCCCCTCATTCCCCCCCTGGGGCTTTTTAATGTCAGATGTGAGCAGCACACCTGTGACAAATACAAACCCACAGCTGTCCCTGGAGCGTGGGCAGCAGTGGGCAGGGGACAGCATCCCCCTGGCCCCACACAGGCTCTGCTCAGCTGGGGTTTCAGCTGGCAGTTCCAGGGAAAGCAGGTGGTGAATCTCTGAGCTGGCACCCTCTGACTCAAGGCTGAGAAGGGTTTATTACACAACCTGCACGTTCGGGGTGGAGAGCTCAGGAAAGAGCAAACCCACACGAGTTCATCAGCAGCTGGGCAAAGCAGGAGCCTTGATGCTTTGCTCTCCTAAAGCTCACGGGGAGCCAATTCACAGGGGAGGATGCAGATACAGCAATATATGAAATTACACAGTGGTTGGTGCAGAGCTGATCATCCCTCAGCATCAGACCAGAGTTCTCTGCTTTGGACAGCCAGTTTTAGCAGGCTTCAACCCACGTGGAGAGAGAAAAATCGGAACAAACAACCCCTGGTACACAGGCACAGGGGGAGGAAGCAGATTTGTGAAGCCCCAAAACAGCTCCACCAAAACAGATCCCTGGATGCTGCAGCTTTTCCTCTTCTCCTCCGTGCCTGCAGCAGGCACCAGCTCACCCCCAGCCCTCCCTGCTGGGCCAGGATGGCAGATCTAAATAACAGGAGTAATGACAGCTGATGGTATAATTAGAGCAGTGAATTAAGTGTGGGAGTCTGCAATTTGAGAGGTAGCTTGTGACCTCTGGGCTGTATCCATCGTTGATGTGTGCCCTGGGACACCCCTCTGCAATCAGTGGGATGGCACAGGCAGCACATTTCATCCCATTTTTTGGCCAAAAACCTGCTATGTAAAAAAAAGCAACACCACACTCAACCTGAAAGTGAATTTGGTGCTGTGCTGAGAAATTCTTGCTCTCCTCACAAATAATCTGCTTTGGTATTTATGTTTAATAGTAGCAGTGTGTAATATTTCTGAATTGCTTGTTCTCCAAGTTGTGTGATCAGGCATTAATGGACCTCCCCAAGCAGCAGCCTGAACTCACAGACTGGCTTCTGGTTCTTCAGCTCATCACTGCTGCTCACATCACCTCTGCAGCTGGAGGGATCAAAAAGTTGTTTTTCCCTTGTGTTACACAGTGAAATTTCAGACCCAGAACTTTCTGGCATTTGCTTCTGAGGAGAAAGTGGGGAAATTAATCTGTTCTGTTTGTTCTGGCTTAAATATGGAAACATCTGTTAAACTGTCTCTGATTGCCTCCTGGCTGCTTTAAAGTGATGACAAATTTTGCCACTGATTACTGAGTGTATTGCACTTTTTCTTTTTTTTTTTACATGCAAGTTCTGTACAACACTCAGGACTGCTGTACCTGGTGGTTTGGCTGCCTGCAAGATGATAGGGACTGGATCTGCATATCAGCCTCTCATGTTGTGTTGATGAGATGCCCCACAGCTATACATCAGTGCAGAATTTTTTCGCTTTTCTAGGTCTCAAATATCTATATATTTCTACTACATTAAATATATGTGTGATATCTATACAGAGTCCACATATCTATTTTAATATATATATATTTTATATACATGCATATCTATGCTTGTACCTTGCCTCTGGGTTGGCTTTCTGACCAGAAATTGATTTGAGAAATGGAAAAGGATTTGAGCAGAAATCCTATTGCTGAACACAACATATCAGTACTAAGAAAAGAGCTCAAAGTGGAGGTGCAGAAAGAATTTCTCTGGCAGTGGTCAGTTCTGTCCCAGGAACCAGAAAATAAACAATAGGCCATACACATCCTACAAGACCAGAAAATAATCAAAGGAGGGGGAACACACTCTGAGACGAAAAAAAAAAAAAATCTTTCAGATGTTTCTGGGTTAAGGAAAAAGCTCCTGAGTGTCTGGCTGGAGAAGAGAGAGAAGTAACTAGAAAAGGATGAACAGAGGAAATAAAGGGCTGGGAGGTTTGGGTCCTACTCAGAAGTCTGGTTCAATACCCAGTGCCCTCAGGAAAGGGCACTGATGAGCATTTTGGGATGCCTGTAATCCTGCCTCAGCTGCTGAGGCAACCCCAGATTGCAGAGGGCATTTAAGTGGGCTGAGTATAATTACCTGATTGGCATTAAGCAAGAGTGTAATTAGCACTTTTTGGCACATCTTCCTCTGAACATATGGTGTTCAATGCTTCTGTAAATAAGATATTTATATGACACTCCCAGCAATACACCTAATAATGACTCTAAAGGTTATTTTCCACATTTTCCAGAAGTAAAACTTAAAGTAGGTGTGCTGGACACTGGGGATTTCTGGTGAGTTGGGAGATGGAGTTAATGGGCTAAATTCTGCTGACTGATGTAAACTGTGGCAAGCATCAAGAACATTAGGGAGAAAACTTTTGAGGCTGTAGTGGCAGAAGATAACAATGCATTCTCATCAAGAAAACTCCTTTTAACATGTGGAGCCTCAGGAATTCCTCACTGCACAGCAAAACTTTAGCAAGATGCAGGAGAGAGGCTCAGGATTTTTGGGAGAAATTATTTTAACCTGAAATATTGAACATTTAAAATGAATCAGAGAAGGAACTGCATTCTGTAGGTCTCTGCTTGGATTTAAGAACTTAATCCAAAGTTTCATAAAGTGAACACTGCAGACACACAGCCTCAGTGCATTTGCTGCAATGCTGCAATTAGTCTCTGGTAAAATAGCATCCCAAATTATCACCAATTTGCTGATTAGAGGAAAGAAGCAACAATCTCATAACGTTATGATTATTAATATTGTATAAACCTCCTATTTTTAACTGAGACACTTTGCATAGATACACATTGCTATCTCTGCTTATAACTGACAGAGGGTAAGAGGAAAATTTCTCTTGGGTTGCTTAATCCCACGTTTTCTGCAGGGCTTCTTGTACATTCTTTGGTGATGGTGATTCAGATCATGTGCTGGATCAAGCTTCCTTACTGGAGGATTAGGAAATGTGATTATTTGTTACAAGATAAATGAATGTTTTAGACATTTGGCAGAACCCCGTGGCTGACCATGAATCACAACTTTTGGTCAATCTCTGCTCAATACCTGTCTGCAAAATGCTGGGGGAGGAGGGGGTCAGAAATGTAATAACTCTGTGCTTTCTCTGCAAAATTAAATTATTGCAGTGAGCTTTGGATGACGTTATTAAAGTGACACAGTGAGAAATACAACTTTTTTCCCTTTATTGCCTTGAGTCAGTTGATAATTCACAGCAGTGAACAAAAGAAAGCCAGTGGATAACACATGTTAGCAAGGTCTCTGCAAAATTACCTTCCCTATTAGACTTTTTCTTTATCACTGAGATCCACTGCCAGTTCACATTAAAATTCAGAGTGCTGACAAATGCATTTCTCTTAACAAGATCTCCATTATTTTTTTTCTTTTTGCTAGGCAGGAGCAGGGCAGGGACTGGTAAGCAGAGCTCCTGACACCCCTGGAGGTTGTTTGTTGAGTGGGAAGGATTTTATCATTTCAGGACAGCTACATCCAGCTCCTGGGGTCTGAAAGTCATGTAACCATCAATGTGATGGATTTATTTGTGGTCCCTTGAACCACTGGGGAAGTGGAGGCAGCATCTCATGCATTGGAACAGCACCTCAGTGCAGCATCTTCCTCATCTTCCTCCCTCTCCTCCTTTCCATCCACTCCTGGCACTGCTGCCCACCACTTGGAAGGGAATTATTGTCATGGCTTTGCACCTGGAAGCTCCAAGAAGTCAGGCCCCCACAGTAATGCAGATTGTCACAGGGATTTTGTGCTTTTGCTGAACTCCAACTCCCAAGCATTGCCTGATGGTGACCAAAAAGGTCTGAAAGATTATTATTACTATTATTAGTATTGGTATTAGTATTAGTATTAGTATTAGTATTAGTATTAGTATTAGTATTAGTATTAGTATTAGTATTAGTATTAGTATTATCATCATCATCATCATCATCACTATTATTATTATTATATTTGAAAAGTTTTCATGGCCTAAAATGAAGCTGAAATTGTCACTAATTGCAGCTGGTTTCCCTGTGGGAAAATTTTAACATTTTCCTGTGCCTCTCTCCTGACCCTCAGCTCTCACTGTCCCCCCAGGCCATGAACTCAGGTACCAAGCTGCACATATCTGGCTTTTACACCAAAATGTTTTGCTGTATTAGAGTCAAAGTGCATATTAAAAAAAAAAAAAATAAATAAATAAATAAAGGTAGAGAAATCTTTATCAGGGGCACACATAGGGAATCAGCACAGATTATTGGTTTTGCAGGATGGTCAAAATGAGTCTCACCTTCTGATCAAAGCTATCACTCCTTCTGATAATAAAACCTGAACAGAAACAACTTGTCCCTGATTTGGGACAAGAAATCTCCTACCTGTTTGTAAGCACTGGAACTGTCAAACATGAGAGTTCCTGCTGTAAAATCCGTGCCTGTAATCAGAGTCTCAATCTCCAAGGATCTGGATGCTTTCAGCAAATCATCTGACCTCTCCAATAAAAAAATCCAAGCTCATATCATCTGATCAAATCCTCTCAAGCCTTGCTAGCCATTTAGGAATCACACACATCCCACCAGAGTGCTGATGCTGATAAAAATTTAACCTGGAGATCATTGGTAAGAAACCATCTGGGTGGATGCTGGGGCCCAAAGTCTCCTCTTTGTGTGGCCATCATGAGTTTCAAACAATGGAGAACAATCCAGAGCTGATGTGCCATTCAGATTGATATTTTTTTTTTTTTTCCCCAGGCTTTCAAACTTACATTTTATTTTTCATGGACAAAATCTGAAAGGATGAATAGCTAAAAGGAAAAATGCATCTGGAAAATCCTAACTGAACCTCCCCCCATGAAACCTCAAAGCAGAAGAAAAAACACTAAATATTTGGTTGGATGTCCCTCCCCATCTCAGGGCTATTGGAATTAGATCTTTAATGTCCTTTCCAACACAACACCTTCTATGATTCTTTGATTTTTTTATTCTTTCCAGCTGTTCTGTGCACCAGCAGGCTTTTGGTATTTTTGCTTTCTTTTTTTTTTTATTTTTCCCTGCAATCAGGAGAATTAATGTTTAGTTATGGGAAAAGGAAAAACCCGGGCTCTGCACACACCATATTTTGTGTATTCCCCAACTAGGTTTCAGACTCACAATACTTAGCTGAAAGCTAGAATTCTTCTGAGACACTTCTAATTTTCCAGAGGAAAAGAGATTAAATCTGAACTACTGAGTCTTTTTCAGTTTCAATGGTGGTTGGTGAGAGAAGACCTGAAACTCTTGCTCTACACTCACACTGACTGTACATAGCCAGGCTCCAAATAGGTAATTAAGAGTCATTTTGCTGTTTACTTAATATGATAGCCATGGCTCTAATCTAGAGTTTTAAAGTGTTTATTGCAAGGCAAGAGCATAAACATTGAGGGAAGTTTCTTTTGTGATTTCTTGGTGCACTAGATGGCACTAAAGCATGGCTTTTATATACATGGGGAAAAAATCCCAACAAAAATTGATATGTAGGTTCAGTAAACCTGAACTATTTTGGTCAGGTATATTTTATGAAAGTTCTTTGATATATTATTTGTAATTTTTCATTTTAATTTTCAGATCATCAGAAACAGAATTAATTACACCCACTTTGATATTAAAAGAATTTCAAATTGAAAATAAATAATGCTGGGAAGTTGAAAAAAAAACCCTGAAGAAACTAATTTACCCCAGGCTAGATGCAAAATTATTCTAATGTTCAAAGATTAGGGGGTCTGATGCAAGTAAAAAAAAAGTTCTGTACCAATTACATGGCTTTTTCATGAACTTTAGATATCAAAAACATTAAAGTCACAAAAAAATGTATAACATCTTCAGGTTTCCTATATAGAAAAAAACATTCTTAATATATAAGCAAATAGATAGCTCCACACTGTCTCCCAGGCATACCATGTTCAAAACATCAGGTAGAGCCATCCTGTAAGAACAGGGCACTTTTTCTCCCACATAAGTATCAAGAAAACAAATTTAAATTTTAATTTTTCTCTACTTCTTCCCCTCCCTTCAAATGAGGAGCTACAGCTCAGCTCATTCGAAGTTTCTTTTAAGGCATTCTTGTGTGTTGTATACAGCACTCTTTGCTCTCTTATATGATCATAATAAACAACAACAAAGGAACTATGAAGGGTGGATCCCTTGTAAAACTCAGTCCTCTAGACAAAACCAGCAAGAAATATGTCTTAGGTCATCTTGGGTATTTTGACTCCTAATGCTGAGGGTGCTTACAGAGACACTGCAAGTCTTTATGATGTTTTGATGATTCCAGGGTTATTCACTGAGTGTTTTGGTAAGAAAGGAAGCAGGAAGAAAAGAGCAAGGAGTTAAAAGGAAAAGAATGAAAGAGCAGCGAGGTGTGGACTGAATCTGAGCTCAGTCCAGCACCAGCAGTGATCCTGCAGCCCTGAATTTCCAGCATTGCTCCATTTAACGCTTCAGTCATGAAGTCCAGGGTGAAAATAGGTGTAAATACAGGTAATATATGGCCTGAGCCTGGGCTGTAAACCAAGCAGGCTGCAGAGGTTGTGGTCTCATGCTCAGGTTTCAGAAGCAGCATTTTTCCTGCAGTTCTCCCACTAAGACATGCAGCTTTGTTTAAGCTTCCACTTAAGGGGCTGATCCATCCAGCACTGGCTCTGCCATGAAAAGAGCTGCTTTATCTTAGGTGGAGAGACCTGACAATTTGCCCTGATGTTTATAACAAAGCCCATTTTTATGTACTATTGGATTTATTATTTTTCTGTCAGCTGAGTCAAAGCCTGTATCTCAAGAAGAAGTATTTTGTACAAAAAACCCAAAATGCCCACGTGAAACTATTAAATATGACCCAAGAGCACAGAAGTCCTTAAATCAGAGTTTACAACACTCAGCTGATGGTATTCTGAGAGTAATATTTTTAGTACCCCTATAGAAAATAACTTCCCATAGAATTAGAAGTGAAACAGTTTTAGCAATATTTGTTCTTAGCCTTTTCCACACTGCAAATGCACAACTACAGGAAAGGAGAAGAGAAGAAATAAAGACACACAAAAATAAAAAATAAAAAAAAAAAAAATAAAAATGGGATGTTAGAATTGCATCCTCACTAATGTCACTTGGTACGGTTTCACCACAGAGCTTTAATTTTACTGTTTTAAACATGATACATGACCTTGCCCATTTAATGAGGATACTATTGATCTAAAATGAACATCTTAAAAAAATTAATTACTGACATTATCGATAACACTTCAGGTTATTAAAAATGAAAGAATGCTAAACTTCCAATTTACTTTTCACCGTGCTGCATATGCTTCATTCAGTCTAGACAATTTCACCTTCTTTCTCATTTGGTTTCAGCTGTTGATCCTACTGTGATAAGGTTGCAGGCACCAAAGGGGACTTTTTAAAAAAATAAAGTTTCTTAACAAGAAGAAGAAAAAAAAAATTAGAAGCAAGCTGCTTGTCCTGGTTCTCTTCCCCCTTGCCTTTGTGACATGTTTGGTTCCCACACAAGGGGAATTCTTGTAGCAGGTAATTCTTTCACACTCACAATTCTTTTACACTTGGCCTCCAAGTCACCCCCATCACAGCCTTGGCTGAAGGGTTGGGTAGTGCAGCTCCTCTGCCAAGCTCACAAATTTGGGTCTTGATTCTGTCATAGAGTGGCTTGAGTTGGAAGGGACCCTAAAGATCTGCTGGTTCCAACCCCTGCCATGGCAGGGACACCTTCCTCTAGACCTGCTTGCCCCAAGCCCCATCCAACCTGGCCTTGAACACTTCCAGAGATAGAAGTTGCTTCTTTAGGGACAATAGTCAAACTAAATATATAACACAAGTCCACCTAATTTCCATATCCCCTGCACACTGACACCTTTTTGCCCCTGCAAGCTCCCAGGACCATCTGTGAGCACTCTAACCAGAAGAGCATAACCCTCAAAATTGTCCTGGCCCCTGGGTGTAGAATATCAAATGTAAGAGCATTGCAGACTCTTCTTCTTGAAGCTGACCCACAGGAGCTATGGGGTCAGGAGGACACTTGGGTTGCTGATGGGATGAAATATTTCTGATATTGTTTTATCTTTCTATGTTGACTTGGGAACAAGACTTGAAAGTCACTTAGCTAACTCAAATCCCACACAGCCACAGAGCTGGAGAGCCCTTGGACCAGTCCCCAGTTCAGTGAGAAATTAAGGACAAAATGTGCATGGTTGTCTAAGCACACAATGTTGATTAGTCTGGCACGTTGCTGTAGCATTTGTATAACTTCAGATATTTATCTGTAGGTTACTTCAGTGTTTCTGAACAAAATGTATGTATTTTCCCATTAAAAAATGCTATCAACTTTTTTTAAAAGAACTAAATTAATTTCCTAAAGATTCTTCCCAATTTGTGTCTATTGAGTGTTTTTTTTTTTTATTTTTTTATTTTTTGTCCTCTAGTTTCTCTTCTTTCTTCTTTTTCAACAAATATGAAAACAAAAGAAGGAAGAGTAGAGCAGGGCATTGGACCTAAATTGTTAGCAAAAAATATTTCAGAGTTTGATTTAATGCTTTATTTTTTTTTCCTAGGTAGTTCACACACAAATAAATTATTTTATTCAAGCAATTATATGCTAGCACAACCAACTTATGAGATCTTAAATAACTGCTGAAAGGTTTAATTTTTCAGTTTAGAAAAAAGGTAAAACAGCATCACTGTAAAGGTGCCTGCGTATTTTAAAACAAACTTCAGATTTCTTTGTCATTTAGGTGGGTGTCAAGAATGTGCATGCAGATCAGAGTGAGGGATAGAGACAAAGAAATAGAGACAAGAAATTCAAGTGCTATGAAAAAGTAATGAACACCTTCAGAGTACTAAGTTCACTGGAACCCCATCACAATAATGTCATATTCTGACACTTTTCTTTTCCTTAAATCATGTTTTTATTATTGCTTTCACTACCTAGTGAGGAATATTATTAAAAGTGGAAACACTTTTAGACATCTAATTCTGATCCAGCCTAACTCTTCAAAAGGAGGGAGGCAAAAGAAAAAAAAAAAAAAATAGAGAAAAATCAATGCAGCATAAGACGTTGTTTTATTTAAATAATTTCAGCATGCTCCAGCCCGTCCATAGCTGACAGGATGCAGTGTAAGAATTACTGCATGTTATTCTGAGCTTCTTGTTTGCAGAAGATTTGGCTGTATCACAACCATCACCTGTGACCTTAGAACCCATGAATCAGTGAGAGGAAAAATGGTGAGTTCCAGGGAAAGAGCTGGGCAGCCTGCAAGCATCAGGTGAAGGGGATTCTGCTGTGTGTGAGATTTTTGTAGACATTCTTAAATGTGTACGTGTGGGTCTGTATGTGTCAGAGTATATCTATAAAATAAAAGTTGGTTACAATAGATGCTCTTATCTGACCTACTTAAAATTGTACATGAAAGCACAGTTAATTTCATCTCCTATCTGTCAGATTGATAGAAATCTCCTGTTCAGTATTAATTATTGTATGCATGAATATTCTTCATTTTTGGGGAGACCTGATGATTAAAGCTACTGCTGACAGAAATCCTGAGCTCATTAAAATTCCCTCCCCTACCCTCACTGAATGTGTGTGCAACTTTTGAGTCAGGTTTCATCCCCATTCTGGCTGTCATGAAGTCTTTTGCACCTTTGGATGAGGGGTGTAAAATGCTGCCTCTGTGAACAATTCAGGCTTTTAAACTCTGTTTATATTCATTGCACAGTGAGGCAAATCAGAGCACAGTAGTCTCAATTTTCATCTGAGCCTCACCTAAATGCTTAGAGCTCATTTTTTTTTTTTTTGTTTCTGCTTTTAAATCCTCCAAAGTAGCTAGATCTCAATAATTTAAGAGGATGTTAATGACTTTTTTGTTCTCTTTTAATAAAATCATATGTCCTTGTTCAAAATGTTGGAGAAGAAATCAGGAATTCAAAGCTAAAGTTAATCAGCCATAGTACTGCTTGACAAACAAATCCAGAACAAAAACTTGCTGTACATCTGGGTCTCTGTTTATGGCTTTAAACTTCATAGAATGGGATTTCCTTCTGCCTGCAAGTGTCTTTTACTATGAAATCCCTGATGCTCTCCCAAGCTGATGCTTCCAAATGTCAGTAGGAGTCTCACAGACTTCTGTCAATACTGAAAAAGAAGATCTGCCCTTCATCAGATCCAGGATCTGAACCAGATCAACAGTTAACACTGTCCAATTAAGGTGTTTAGGGAAAGGAGTGTTTTAATGGTCAAATTTTAGTTATCTGCCTCGTACATATTATTTCACAGGTACCAAATGCATTTCTGTGAAGAGCAGGCTGCAGAAAAAGAGAATCCAGTTTCACTCAGAAATGCTGAGAGATTAATAAGCTGTTTAGAAACTTTAAATTAGCATCATAAAAAAATCCCTAATCACAATCACCCCCCAAACTGAGAAAGTCTTAGGATAGTCAATCGACTCATAATTACATGATCAGCCAAGGTGTCTGAAAATCAGGTTAATCTCCCTGCTCTGTGGGAGCAGAAAACAGAAATGTTCTGATGTGTTAAGTCAGTCCTGCAGTTACCAGACAGCTCTGTCTATGAAAAATATAGAAAAAAATGATAATTTTTAATTATTATTTGAGTTTGACTGTTTTCTTAAACTTGCTGCCCAGGGAAGTGGTTGGATCACTGACCCTGCAAATGTTCAGAAAATGTGTAGATGTGGGACTTGGGGACAAGGCTCAGTGGTGGCCCTGGCAGTGCTGTGCTAATGGTTGGACTTGATCTTAAAGGTCTTTTCCAACCTTAGTGATTCAATGATTTTATGAGGATGAATTTGGTCACAAGCAGAAGAGCTCCACAAATAGCACTGAACAGAAATCTTTGCATCTGCAACGTTTCTCTGTGGTACACTTAGGACTAAAACAAAAATAATAATTAAAAGAGTGATGAAGAATACATTAACCTGTTGTGTTAACACAGAAAATGTGCACTTTACTCTTAGATAGTTCTGGGTACCTTTAAGTGGCTTCGTTATTCTCACAGCCAGGTGTCTTTGAGAGATATTTGGTAAATATTCTCTTGTGCTGTAATCAACAACCCTCATGCCACCGTTTCCAGTGGGAAAAGTACCTTTGCAATGGCCAGCTCATGATGTTTGGTTTAAAAAGTACTTGGTCAGCACAAAGCATCTTTACTGAACCAGGCATGTCTGTCAGGGTCAGATTTGAAGGTGAGATTTTGAAGGAAAAAAAACAGAACAGCAGATGAAGGACAACATAAACTGGTTTAATCTAGATATTCACTCTCTAATCTCACAAACATCTATGGTTTTCCTTAACTCTACGTGAACCTTTGCACAGTGTGTTTAGCTGCATGCTGCACTGTTTTTTTCAAAGTCCTTTGGCTTGAGAGGAAAACAGAAAGAAAAAAAAAAAAAAAAAGCCTCTCATTTTAGAGTCGTTCTACAGGCCATTTATTCATCAGAAATAATTGTGGTCAGACATTTAGCTGAGAATGCTGGTATTTGTCCTAATGTTCTGTAAATGTTTATACCAAACTTAAATGAATGTAAATACCCCATCTCTGAGCTCTGTGGTAAATCGTTTGTTCTGCACAGGGAGCGTTTGGCGGGGAAGTTATGCTCCAACCCATTCCTTCTGAAACAGTTGACACCAATGGCAACTCGCCATCTAATCCCTGAGCTCAAATGTAAATACTTTGCTCCACAGGCAAAAAAAAAAAAAAAAAGAGGGGGGAAAAAAAACAAAAAAAGAAACAAGCCAAATTTTGATCAGTTTCGTACCAGAGTGAAAATAGTCTGCACCAACCCTCTTCCTGACACAATTTATTTGTCTGTGCATGCTGCTGAGATCTGCAGCCCGACGTGTTAGAAGTCAACTCTGTGCTCTTCTGCATCTCCCTCCATCTCAGAGCTCTGGTATTTGCCTGTTTCCCCACGTTTTAGCTCATGATTCAAAGGGATGAGTAGACAGCAAAAGTTTCACTTGGCTGTGGCTGAAACCTCGAGCATTTGTTTTCACTGCAGGGAAAACTCCCATTGATTTCAAAGGGAAGCAGGACTGAAAATCACAGCTCCCAGATGCAAATTGAAGGCTCTCAGTAGACAGGTATCAGTTCCGCTAATTAAGTCTCATTTATCTTAACCATTTCACTACTTAATCAGATAGCGCGGTGATAAGACGCTATAAAAATATATGACAGATAGTCAAGGTCTAGACTCCTCTAATGTGGCAATTTTTTATATTATGATCTTCCTTTGTATATGCAGATGAACTGCTCTTTTATTAACTTCCCTTTGTAAGCATTTCACATGCCAAAAAATCAGATAGGGCTTTGAAAAAAAAAAAAAAAAAAAAAACGCTTTCCAAAGTGATGAGAATGAATTAGTCCGTAATTGGACTGATTGGTAAAAGTTCAGTACAATGCAATAAAAGTGCACCATTATCAGGATTTAAACTTGCTATGGGGAATTTTTATTGCTTCTCATTTAAAAAATATCATCTTTGGCTGTGCTCTGCAGGGACTTACCAGTGTTGAAGCAACTGAAGAAATCTGAAGGGGGAAAGGGCCTCTCATAAGCAGAGCAAACATTTAGCTGTTAATATATATATTACTGGAATTACACTGGTTTTTACAGGCTGCCATCGGTGGTTGTGGAGAGAAATAAAATCCTAGGATTGTTAAGGTTGGAAAA
The DNA here is from genome assembly GCF_029582105.1 of Oenanthe melanoleuca. Taxonomy (NCBI): domain Eukaryota; kingdom Metazoa; phylum Chordata; class Aves; order Passeriformes; family Muscicapidae; genus Oenanthe; species Oenanthe melanoleuca. The sequence continues at coordinate 65,170,111 of NC_079334.1, forward strand.
TACCTCCAAGATCATCGAGTCCAACCTTTGAATAAACACAACCATGTTGACTGTGTGTACTAAAGGGTGGCCATCTCTCCTCATAGGATGTCTCTGTTACAAGCCTCAGCAGCAGCCCAAGAACCTCAGCATGTTTCCTCAGTTAAAGTATTACAGGAGTAATACACAAGAGTTCCACTCAATACAGCAGAGACACAGATCACAGGATTTAATGCCTAGAAATAGAAGCTGGGCACCAGCCTGGCAAGAAATTCACCACATATTTTAATGCTGGAAGCAGATCAATAGAAATTACATTAAAATCTTTAACTTAAAACAGGGAGTGTTTCTCACCCCACTGTTTTGTCTCATTCAAAGAAGACCAGAGAAAATGTAGGACTACTGCTCTGCAGGTGATCAGATGCCCTTTTTCTATTTCACAATCCTTTGATTTTCAAATTTCTGGATATTTCCCAATAGGGAGGTATCCTATAATCACAGCTCCTGAAAAAAAATCCCTCATAAACTTTTCTTGTTTCCTTTGGATGCCTTCACAATATCTTGTGATCTTGATGGATGCCAAGAACCCTTCAGGATCTCATAATTAATTTTTAAGATTTTGCCATTTTTCAATACTCTAATTCCCTCCAAGACTCTTGGGGAAAGAGATACTCAGTGTGATTTGAAGGATATCTCATTGGGAATATTTCAGGGGAGGGGAAAAGTAAATTCAAAGTGCACATAGCAAACATTCCTATTAATCCCAACAGAGCCTCAGTTAACCCATATCTGTATCACTAAGAAGAGTGATGGAAAAGTGATTGGATTTGTTGATTTTACATATCTTTTCCAACCTTAATTCTTCTATAAGAGTCAATATTTGGAGTAAATAAGTAGAACATAAGGGAGCTAGCCAAGATGAAATTTAGCATCTTGATCTCGATCTAGAAAATTCTGGTTCACATGGAAAAAAAAAAAAAACCGCTCACAAGTTAAACAAAAGCAAAAAATCTGGTCCTAAGCAGAAAAACCCAAACAACCATAGGGCTGTTCATAAAATGCTTACTAAGGAAGGGAAATACACAGAATAACCATAAATTGAAAGGTCCTTTTTGATGAGCAGTAACTCCTACAAGCAATGGTGATGAAATTACCGAGCTGTGTGATCCCGCTATCAAACCGCATCTCTTGTTCAGGGAAAACTGCCACAGCTTCTCTGTGTCTCTCAGCCTGCTCAGTGTGACCTTTGTGGGGCTAAAGGAGGCACAAAAAAGAGAATTGCAAGGCTTTCAAATAGTTTTGCAGCACAAAAGTATCTATGTCTTACATTAAATTTTATATTTCGTCCATTCAGTCTGAATTTCTCCATTCACACAGGGGTATCACTGGCACAAACAGATCTTCAGGGCTGATATTGTAACTTTTCTACAAAATGGGGAGATTTAAAAAAAAAAGTTGTTGCAAAAAAGTTGTTTTCAGTTGAATTTTAAGAATGTCCAGACTACTTGCAGACTTCATCCTGAGCCTTGGCATTGTTGTGTAGGAAAAGGAATAACAGGGTGAAGTATCACTGCTTTGTGCAAGACTAGCTTGGTGGAAAGCACAGGTTGAAATTTCTGATCTGAGCTTTAAAACAAAAGCATAAAGGGATTTACTTATAAAATCTAAAGGGATTTACTTGTTTATAATCTGTTCTGTAATGTTCTAATTCACAAGTTGAGGTTTCATGGATTCTTCAAAGGGTTTGGGTTAGAAGGGACTGTAAAGATCATTTCACTGATGAGTGAACTATTAAGATGCATCATAACTATTATTAATATTGGTTTAAAAATCCATTTTCTAATAACAATCAGCCACCATGGCACATAATTCCCTTTTTAGATTTGGAATATCTGGCATAGTTCACAAGTTTTCACTTACTGGAATCATACAGACCCATAATAATTTCATTTTTTATGACAGTGAAGCTTTAGACCTTAGGATTGTAGAAAGAGATTTTTATTGCAAAATCTCAAACATAGGAAAACAGGAGAAAATGCTTAAATACAGGAAAACAGCCTAAATTTCCTGTCTTTCCCATATTAAATCCATATTAAATCTCTTGGTTGTATGGCTCACCTACCAATTTAAGAATGAGGTGACTTATGAATATTGAAAGAGTGAATAATTAAAATTTCAACAGCAAAGAAATACCCTCTTAGATCTTGATGAACTAAGTCATGCTTTTTAACTGTGCTTTGTAGAATATTTTTATTTAAATTATGATAATTTATGATTAATTGACCCATACCAGAAAAATGTAATAAAATTCAGAATTTTGCACACTTTTTCTTCCCCTTATTTCTTGACATTTATGTCTTTAACTGGGGAGCTATTTTTTCCTTTGTCTGACAATCTCCAACTTATATTGGAAACATATTTGAATAGCCTATGCCTGTTTCTTTGAGATTGCATTAGGCTACTGATGACAGTTAAAGCAGAATACATTTTTAAACTGAAATTCAGAGAGTGTCAGAACAGAAACTGAAGTCTCTTAGGTGTTTGAATAGATTATCAAGATGATATTTTATCAGCATTAGGGATATTATAAATGTATTTTTATTGCAGGAAAAATAGATTCTAAGACATTTAACACAAAAGATACATTATATTGATTTCTACCAATCCCTCAGAAATTACATTCAGTAATATTTTTTTGTCCTGTGGTTCTAAAACAATGTAAGTTGTGAGGAGATAAGGTTACTGCAGTTTTAATTGCCCTTTCTAAAAGGGAAATTACTCTGCACAGCCCTCTAACTGGTCATTTGTTTTCTGAATGCTTTCAGAGCAGAAGCCTGTATTGAAATATTAACACATGCTGAAATTGTGTTATCTTCATCTTATTAGAGAACAGCTGGGCAGACAGATGTGGTAGAGACACTCCTTTCTCTCTGCCTTATTTTCATGCAGATAAAATACCCTTTCGATTTCTAAACACAGAAAATCAAAGAACAGAGTGACTGCAAGACACTTGGGATAATTTCAGTTTATTTTTCTCTCCCTCTTGTTCTTCCTCTGACAGTAGTTACTCTCCCAGAAACCAAATCTTGTCACTGGGACTTCAGTTGAATATAGGTGAGATATGGGAGCCAGAATCCACTGGATGCATTTCCACCTCTGTCAAACACAGATCCTCATTTTCCTTCTGCTCCTGGTGGCCTTGGTGTCCAACTTTCTTGGAAGTTATTTGGCTCTTGGCTTCTCTTTGGGTGTGAATCAACTCCTGTGCAGGATTAAACACATCTGCAGTGTCAGGGACAGCAAGTGAAACATTGTGAGGGAGAAACTTGTCTGGATTTGATTTGTTTTGCCTTGTGCATTCCTCCAGCACTGTTCCAGTGATCTTTCTACCCTCACACACCTCTCTAAGGATATTAGCACTGGTCAGCTACAGAACACATATTTTTAGGTTCTGCTACAGAAATAATGCTTTGATGGACTTCAGCATAGTTCCTGACTTATTTCAGAAACTTTAAAGATAAACCAGCAACAGAAAAAAAATGCAAAAAACAAAACAACAAAACCCAATAATTTTGTGTTTTTTATGACTGCAAGGTTCCCCTTGGGAGCCAAAGTTTTGCAGATAAGAATATGGCATGGCACTGTGCTGCAGTGGCTGTGTGGTGAGCTCCAAGCTGTATGAAACCAGACATTTTGCTCAGGATTGGTTATGTTTGCATTTTTTATAACCTGTCCTTGCTATGATCTCATCCTAGAAGGGGAAGGAGTTATGGGGATGTAGGAAGGGCAACCCTGGATATGCCCAAAGCACCAGGTCCATAGAAGGTGATGACCACAATCAATTTGCCATGAGCAGCAGATCTCTGTGTGGGTTCCTAAAAGACAAAATTGCACCATCCCTTCTCTTGGAGGACAGCACAGTTACTCAGAACATTGCTCAGTCTGAGATCAAGGGGGAAAAGGGAAGAGCCCTCACAAATACTGAGTGTACAAATAGCAGTAAATTACTGATTCTGATACTTGCTGTCACAAGCTCAGAGAATACTGTTTTTTTCTGCCTACAGTCCAGTTTCTCCCATTGGAAGTCCCTTGCAGGCCAATGTACACCCTCTGGATGGTGGCTTCCTCTTAAGTCAGGTGCTCTTAATCCATCCTGCCATATCTTACCTCTTCCCAAAGTCCCTAATTTCAAATAAGTGCTTGATTTTTTTACTGTATGGATAAACTGCTGTGCCCTGTTACCCTAAGTTATGAAGAAGAAAGATGCTGTCAAAGTGAAAGGCTTTGTAATTATTAAGAAAAAAATTAATGAAAGGAAAGAATTTTAAGGAACTTCAGAAAATTATTTCTGTTTTGCAGGTGAGTAATGAGAAAAGTAAAAAGACTTAAATAATCAAGGCTCAGTAGCAGGGTTAGATAGGAAGGGAATCTAATTTTTGCTAATGTGAGCCTGTTGTCTCTCATTGTCACGCCACTGTCACCAGTGAAGCCTTCACAGAACCACTCTTCCTTCCTCTGTCATGCTTTGCATGAAATGACAAATGGCAAAACATCTTCTTGGCATAGGCATCAGTGAAATTAATCTAAATGGTTTTTGTAGGTGGATCACAGCTTGGTTTGTTTGGAGCTTGATACAGTATGCACACATAAAAATATTCTAGTCCTTGGAGGGATCAATTGGAATGGAATTTCCCAAATGTGCTTTTTAACAGAAAGTTGGATGAGCAGAGCCAATCTTCCTATTTCCTTTCATTGGCTTTTTGTGTAGTGCATCTGCATGTAAAGTTATTTTATGAGCTGAAAGGAATGTACCAAAGACCAGACAAAGATCCCAGCCAGGAGCTAATCTCCACATTTTAAAAATAATTGTTAAGTAAATTTGGTTACACGAGTGAGGACCTCTGACCTGAATTTTGACAAGGAATCCTGCCTCTCACTTCCCTCTGGGGGAAGCACCAGCACCATGCTGCCCTGCAGAGGATGCTCAGGGGTCTGGAGAGAATGTGCAAACCTCTTGGAGTGACCAGGGAGCACTGAGGCTCCCAAGGCTGGAAAACAGGCACACATAGGACAAAAGGCCACCCTTCCTCCTGGTGAGCTTAGAACAGTAGCAGCTGGCAAGGTCTCCTTGCAAGGAATGGGCAAGATAATTTATTACAAATGTTCTGTCCTTATGTGACAGAACTCCTGCAGCTTCAGGACTGGTGACATCTGTGTACTCCCTGCAAGATTTACAGTCTGGGCTTGGGGCACTGTCCTCCTGCTTCAGTTTCCTTTTCCCTCTGGCAGAATAAAAATGCTGATCTCTGTTTGCAACCACCAACACAACATTTACAACCATCAATGTAGATTTGTTTCAAAAAGAAACAGTGTATGAAATTTTGTGAACACGAAGACTTGTTGAAGGATGCTGCTAGCTGGTGCAGCTCCAGTGCATCCCCTGGAACATCCCAGGCTGCACCAAGCTGCTGAACACTCCCCTGGTTATACATAAGGACTAAGGATTTGAGCCCCTGGGCTACTGTGGGGCAACTAGAGTGTTCATTTGTGGCAGATGTTGCAGTGTTTTCTGGTTCTTCTTTCCCTCCTGCTATGAGCACTGTGAAGAGATAAAGAGCAAAGGAAACAGAGATGAGCTGATGGGCTTCCTCCTTCTATGCAACAAAATGAAGGTTAATTTATCAAGAGGAACTGCTGCAGATTTCATCAGATACATAAAGCTTTAAGCCCAAGTAATCACCACTGCCAAACTAGTCTGCTCAATGGGATAAAATGTCTTCCCTGTGCCCACTGAGTGGGAAATCTGTTGTGAGAGGCATTTTCACCACCAAAAAGCATTTTTGCATGCTGCCTCTAAGATGACCTTTTACAAATCCCACCAAATCCTACCCTCCAAATCCTGGCTTCCCACCATGTTGCTAATAGTTTGATCTGTGACCTGCTAATGAGGTACATATTGTTTCACCTCCAGTAAAGGTATTAGAGTGTCTACTCAGTTCTGCAGCACCACGGAGATTATAGTTGCTTGTGCCAGGAGGAAAAGGAATTTCCAGGGCATAAGTCATCATTTAGAGTTATTAACAAAGGGATTTATTATGTTGCTGTGTTTCAAACAGCAGTGTGCACGGTGCCTAGAGCATGCCAGAGTGCAGCTCCCTACCACATAATGTCCTAATGAATCACCACGGGCTGGAGGAGCTGTAGAACCTCAACATTCAATCTCCTGTTTCTCCCCCCACACACCAAATTGACAAATAAGGACATAATGGCTCTGCACTTTTATCAGGTAAAAGTGATCTCAGGAGGATGAGTACATTGAAACCACATTGAGAAGAATGTGGGGTGGGGGGGAAATCCACTTTTGGAAAAAAAAAATAAAAGAAAAAAAGAAAAAAAAAAAAAAAAAAAAAAAGAAAAGAGAAAAAGTCTTGGTGCAGCAAAATAGGTTTAATGCAAAATGTTAACCAGGCACAGGGGGGCTGTGTCTGTGCCCAGGCAGTCAATGGGATCTTTAACCATGACTTCAGGGCTTGCACAGTCAAGTTCTACTGTAAAAAGAACCTTGCTTTCCAGAGCTGGGAAGATGAGGCTGACTAAAGGCTATTGAATCCTGCCTGTCCACGCTTGCCCTTTCTGTAATTTATTGTAATTGAAGGCCAAAGGCTCTCTCCTCTAAAACAAGCAGTTAAGAAATAATTACTGGACCAGGGTTCTGTGAGTTTTAATTAAACAATGTTTAGAGTACATATGGAGTTCTCCAGGTGGCAGGAGAGACAAATTATTATTTATTTGCTTTTGCTCATTTTATTTGCATTTTCAGGCTTAAAGGCTAAAAGAACTATGTTTTGTTCTGATTTTTCTTTCAGTAAAGGTGCTATAAATTTTCTTATTTGCTCCATATGGAAGCAGACTCAATTAATATTTATTTGTCTGCAGTTAATAGCTCAAATAATCTCTGAAACACCACAGTCCTCTCTGGTTGTGTTTTGGGAGAGGTGAAAAAAAAAAAAACAACCAAACATATCACTAAACTCTGTTTGATAACTGAGGAATTGTTAGCATTTTTTAACACTGTTTTCATTTCAGATTCTCACTAATGCTTTTTTTAGGGGCAAGTTTTCCCCTGGGAAAACCTTCTTTTACCCTCATGAAAGCAAGTTGCTTTATCTTGGAAGAGAGCCAGCCCTTAAATGGACTGAGGAACAAGTTCATCTCCCTCCACAGTGTCCCTCATCCTCTCCCTCCTTCTGTCTTCCCTCTCCCAGCCATGCCCTGTGTTAAGCAGTGGGGTTGGAAAAGCCTTATAGAAAATTTTGGCAGATTGCAGTGTTCCTCCTGCTTCCATTTATTGATCCTTCCAGCTGATAAGTTATAGGATTGTGAACTTTTAGCTTTTTATTATTGGTTTTTTGTTCTTTCCTTTTGATAGTTTACAAGGTAGAAGACTGATGGCATCACAAGCAATGATTTTTAGGATCATTGAGCATCTCAAAAAAGAGAATTTCTGAGAAAAGAGAGAAGTGGCAGAGGAACCTTCTATTTTATAGCAAAGCATGGGCCAAATTCTGCTTCCACTGCTCTGTTGCACAGCTCCCACAGCTTGTGTTAAGAGGAAAGTTGGGCCCAGGGGATGATGAAGCCAGTGATTATACAGCACATTATGCTGAAGAAAAATTAAATCAAATGCAGCTGCTTTTATATAATTCAAAGACAGAACTCAGTGTTTTCTTAAATTATTTTTGGTTTCTTTTCCCCTCTCCCCTCTCTGCACACTGATTTCTTGCCTACAAAGAAAAACTTCAAAGAACATGAGCAAATCCAACCCTTTTATTTAAGTTTTTCTTTTTTACCACTCTTTTTATCCATTAAGAAAAAATTAAGAGAAGTTTCTTCTGCTTGACTGTGATGCAAAAAATTCTGCTTCTTAGTTGCTTTGGTGATGCCTTCATAGTGGTAGGGGTCTCAAAACTGCTGTAAGAGGGGACAAGTTTTTGTCTCAGCCTCAGCTTTAGAAAAGTTCCACCATCCTCTTCAGTTAAACAAGGATTTCAATGCCTGTTCAGAGAGAATTGCTTTCAAACTACAATTACAAGCTGCTGCTTACTGGAGCCTAACCTATCTAAAAAGGTAGATCAGAAACCCCCAGTGGGTTTGATAAAAACTGCATAAACCAAGCTCGAAATTCACTGGTTTCTACTAGGTGGAAAACAGTTATCAAGTTAAGAAGAACAGGATTTCAAGGTAAACAGACACATTGCAAAGTGCAGAATACCATACCTCTTCCAAGAGGGAAGTCCTCAGCTGGAAAAATTTGAAGTTTTATTTAATCATTGACATGATTCCACAGTTAAGGACATTATCTTATTGCTGTTCAGGTGCTGATTCATCAAACTTCTGGAGCCCACATGAAACCTGAGCATGTTTGTGGTTCCACTGAGTTCAACAGGGGCACAATTACATTATAAAGTGAGATATGTGAGTGCCTTTCTGAATCAGGGCCAATGACAAAACTTTCATTAGCAAGATCTGCCATCAAATAATTTCCACTGGAAGATAACGTTTGCCTTGCTTTGCTAAGTTGATTGATATTCTGTTCTGCATTTGAATATAAGCAGACATCATTATTAGCAGGTCCTTGACAACCAGTGCTCGTGGAAATAACATTGCTGATATAATCCTGATAAATGCTAAGGTTTGTACACTACTATGCCATTCTTTACATCATGCCCCAAGAAAAAACAATTGCAACTACATAAGCAAATTCCCCACAGAGCTGGAAGAAGGATGTCTCTGATGTAACACTACTATTTTTAATTATTTTTCAGATGTGTTCAATCACTCTGAGAGGATCTGAGGTTGTGACTAAGTAGATAATTTTACACAGAGTGAGATACAAAATTTAGCACATGTGTTTTGGAGAACCTAATTTTTATTTTTTTTTTCAGGGACAGGAGGTGAGATAAAACTGCCAAGGGGAATTTTTAAAAAAAGAAAGAATGAGAAACAACTTTTTAAATGAAATTGTTAGGGAAATGGCACACTATCCAGCTGCAAGCATTCATTTTGCACATATAATGTACTTTGTCCTAGAAGAAATGTTCATAAAAGCCTCTCAATTCAGTCATTTGACAGATGAGATCTGTTCTTGATGTCAGTCACTGAGTTACATGTCTCTTCTTCTATTTTGCTGCTGTGATTCTTATTCAGTTTATCTTTGTGCCCACACAGTATATCAGTATAAATTTATATGTGTGTGTGCATATTCTATACATACAGACTATCTTTATTATGCAGATGATAGCAGTGTTAAGCTTGCTGCAGAGGGCATCTCTTTCATATTTCAGAGGAATGCTGGGCAAGGAGATCTATTCTTGAAGCCCACAGTATTAAAATAAGAATAAAATCATTTTCATAGCCATGCAGTGGAGGAAAAAACATAAAACTCTACAAACAATGAACGTGGAACCCTTTTTTATGACATGCAGCAAAACAAAACCTTGTGTTGAAAATATTTAGAGCAACCTCAGCACTCAGGGATGGAGTTTCTGGGGTTGGTTCAACAGTGTCAGAGAGCAGAGTGGGTGGAAATCATCACTGTCCTCCACCCTGGCACGGGCTCCTTCTGCTCCCACCCCACTTGGTGCAAATGACACAAACACAGTGCAGTGGAAACATGGAGCCAAGATTCTGTGCAAAAACAGCAGATTCTCTGTGGGCTTTTTAAAAATATTTTCCTACTGTTCTGTTTTTTTTGTAAGTTTTTAAATTGGTGCTAGTGCTGCTATTATTATCGAATTAAAACCAGCACATCCATTTTATGGGCTCAGGTTTCTGTTTTCTACTGCCCACATAGAAGAAAAGCTTATTAAGCAAGTTCTGTGACCTGTGAAATTGCTGAAGTCTCTTTCTGAAGACTTCCAGTGTAGGTTTCCCACAGGCTGGTCATTAACTGTTGTCTTCCATGACCCCTCTGGCACCAAGTCATACTGAGGCTTTTCTCTAAGTCCAGACTAATTAGGACTTTCTCATTACTCAGACACCTATTTTTTTTAAAAATTCCTCAATATTCAATATCTTCAGAATTTCAACTCTTTTGATGAATTTTGTTTAAATCAATCACCAATACTTAAAAATGAAAAAAAAACCCAGATGTAAGTATGGACAGCAAACAGCCAACCAATGTGATTGCCTCTATTTTATTTTTTTTTTTTTCCACAAAAAACAATTTTTTTGCCTTTTTTTATTCATATGCCCAGAAGTGAGGATTCATCTGACTTGGCCTTAGTTGCCTATTTAGGCACCTCTTTGGAAACTGTCATCTGGGGGGGTAGTCTGGGCAACATTTAAATGTTGTTTCCAACTCAAAATATATGATTTTATGCTCTAGGATGAATGAACTTGCAGGGGGGGAAGGTTTCCTGAAATATATACCTCAAACAAACACAAGCAACAAATCATATACATAACAGATGCACTTAAAATAAACTACTTAGAGATGAAGCAATGTCAAATATTTTCTGAGCCCTGGGTCCTAATTTTACCACAAGGAGTGTCTTCTTCCACTTGTTGAAGCACAGCTGGTTTTGGATTGGATTCACAAATGTCAGCTGAAAATGCTGCACAAAATCTACCTTTGGTTCCTTCAAACAATGCACAATCCATCCTCAGAAAATCTAAAAATCAAAGAATTGCAAATTGTTGTGCCTAGTAGAACAGCCCTTAGCTCAGATTGCACATATACATGCAAAAAGGGAGCTGGAAAAACAGCCTTCTTTTTGTAGCAATTTTTTTTTCATTAAAAATAATCTGTGTAATTAATTAACAGTGCATTTGTGGATGATTAAGTGCAGAGAAAAGCTGTTGAGAAAGGATTTTAAAGGCTGCACTACTGTAAATCATTGCAGTGTAAGACTTACTTCTACACAGATAATATATCCCCAAATGCCTCTGAAATTCTGCAATAAGTGAGAGGAATAGAAAATGAAGGGTAAGAGATACTGTTATCTTAACAGCTTCTTAACATCTCTATCAAGGCAATACATTTTACCTCAGTGTTAAAAATGCAAACAGAATCTTTAACTCCTAAGATCAATTGCAAGCACAGAGAAACTCTGGGTTTAGGAAAAGCATTCTGTCTTGTCAAGCTCACCTTATCATCATGGAAGAATAAACAACGTAATTATTCTCACCTTTTTGTTTGTTTTCTAATTGGATCATTTATTACTTTTGGGAAATTCAAGTCTGCATCAGATTTATAGCATGAGGATTCTGAAATATTGCTTTGGTTATAGAAATGTCAAAGCTGGCAGGTAAGCTGTCTTGTTGCCTCAGGAGCCTTTTGCAAGAGCAAAAATTATGGAAAAGGCCTTTAGAATTAAATAAGTTGAACAATTTGTTTCTGTGTTCTGCATGGTTGAAAACTCTGTTTTTTTACCGATATTTGAGGTCCATTTATCAGTCTGCAGTTTATAGTGTTGGTGTGCCTGAATCAGGCACACAAAGGATGGGATTGTAGCTCTTCTGTTTTGCAGAATGTATTCTGCTTCTAGGTTGGCTACAACAGGATTTGGGTGACTTTTAACACAATTTTTCTGGTTAATAACCAAATATCTACCAATGTGAACCATTAGTGATCCTGAAATGGCTCCTCTGCATTCCTTGTAAACTCTGAGGGGCTCAAACTGTTTCTTATGAATGAAGTTTGTGCTCTCTGCTGCTCAGAAACACAAGTTTCTGCCGTGCCTTTCACTAAAAAATGCAAAGCAAGGCCTGAAACACCATTATCTCAAACAGGTACCATAGGAAATCTGGTTTAACTCTTTATCTTTTAATTTCAGGAAGTTTACTCATGGGTTCATCATATAATTTTGTGAGTCAATCCTAGCAGATAGCACATAGTTTTCTGCAGCTACAGAATCAGAAAAATCACAGAATCATGGAATGGTTTGGGTTAGAAGAGACCTTAGAGATCTTTTAGTTCTGATCCCCTGCCCTGGGCAGGAACAGCTCCCACTAGTCCAGTTTGCTCAAACCCCCTCCCAGCCTGGCCAAGTTTAATCAAAGTTAATTTTGTGTGTTAAAGAGATTGATCTTTGTTCACCAAAATATCATGGACAACAAAGAGCTCAAGACTTTTGATCTAAATCTCACTTGAAGTCACTGAAAAAAAAACAAAAACCAAAAACCAGGTTTGAAATCAGCCTAATAAGCTGCCATGACATAAAGACAATTCTGGCCACAGCTGGTGACGTTCCTACAGCACAGAATCTCCCATCAGCACAGGGTGGTGGTGCTGGAAGTGGCTTTCTGTCTGATAAGCTTTATCTCTACCCATGGCAGGAAGAAGCAGCTGAGGGGGATAAAACTGTGTGAGCTGCTCCCCCTGGGTACCCTTAACAACCAGCAAAGGGAAATGGGTGTTTTTAGGACTTGATGCATCTAACTTCATTTAGTGGGTTTATTTAAAAAAAAAAACAAAACAACATTGACTAAGCAGTAGGAGAGCTCATTTGTCTTCTTAGTCTACAGTGGAAGAATAATTTGGAAGTGTGCATTTGGAAGTGTCACATATAAGGGATGGCCAGAAGATACTCCCATGAACACTTAAATATTCCCTAAAACACAGTTACAGCAGGGGCTTGGAAGAATTGCAGGGAGATAGGGGAGAAGAGAAATAAAAAGAAAAATGGAGGATTCTGTTCCTTTAAAAAAAATCTTGATTTGGGTTGGTTTTTTTTAAGAGTGATGTTTTAGAACTCATGGTAAATCAGGAATATTAGAACTTTATCTTCCTTTCTTCATACATATATATGCTGTTCCTAAAGACTGCAATGCTTTATGAGATAACAAGCAAAGGAACCAAAACAGAAAGTAACTATTCATGTATATACCTCTCCTTAGAGCCTTTATTAAGATTACATTTTTAATATGGTGAAGGAAAATGTATTCCAATTCTCACATATAGGAGTAATGAATTTTGAATTTTTTTTTTCTCAAAGGAAGGCCGAATTCAAACTCAGTTTCGAGTGAGAAGAGGAAAACATACAAAAATTTCAGTTTCACTGAACTTAAGCAAAAACATTTTGTTGCTCCCAGTGACTTATTTCAGAAATTAGTCATTATTCAGCAAAAAATGAGTTATTTTTCTGCATATTTAGTATAAAAATATTTCTGTGGGATAATATGAAAATATTTCTGAGGCAAAAATATCTCATCAGTCCAAGGTATACAGGACCATTTTTAATTAAGACATCAATTGCTATTAGGCATTAGGAATTGGGATGTTATCAGTGTGTTTCTCTTAAGAAAGCCCCACGCCAAACCTTCAAAAATAGAAAAATAAATTTTAAAAACCCTAAACAACTGTGGAAAAAGAAGTCATAGAAAATATGTGAACAGCAAGAAAACAAATTACAGATTAGCCACAGGGTTTTTTTGAGGAAATTGTAACAAAAATGGGGAGTTTTCATGTATTTCCACAGATAGTACAGAAATCTAAGATGATTAGAGAAATCATAGATAAAAACATGGGACAGCATGGCAAAACTTCATGTGTTATGATAAAATCCTACAGCACTTTCTGTAAGTATGTAAATTATTTTTAAACAAAGCATGACAGCAGAACTCCTCTGCCCCTGAGTATCTGGACAGTACTGCAGGAAAATTAATGCAAATAATACAAATTTATACAAATTAATTCTAAAATCCTCAACCTCTGTTGCTGCAAACACAAATATATACAACAGTAAATACACATAAACAATTTGTCTCTTTAAATAACAAGTTTTTTGTGTTTATGTATTTATTCCTTTATGTTGTCAGATCAAGGCCAAAGTTTCTCTTTGTGGTCAGGAATCAGGATCTAGAACACATCCTACTACTGACAAAATTCATTAGGGTTTTATGCCACATTTAGATCCATGATAAGAAATCCCCCTAAATGCAACAAGAATGAGGATTGATTCTTTGCTTTAGCTTTTATTCAATTACTTGTCTAAATGACAAGCAAGAACCCTCAGCCCAGGTGGGACCTGCTGCAGTTCAGTTATTAAAGCCAAAGATTAGTAGTCATATCACCTTGAGTTTAATCCTCTTTTTTTTTTTCTTTCTTTTTTGTTCTGGCTCACAGTAACCTTAGGCAATATGGATTCTTTTTTCCTTTATTCACCTGCAAAACAACAGGTTGTAATAATATTGAGCTGCCTCTGGGTTGCTCCCTCATAATTTCTTTTTTTAAGCATAATAAATATATTAAAAATGCTTTCAGATGATTACTGCAAAGAGCAATAGTACAAAGTACTATCACCATTATGACCTGCAGAGCTGTCCCTAGCAATTGAGCAAGCCCTTAATGACAAAGAAAGCTTGTGGAAGGCTGCTGCATCAAATGACTTGCTGTAAACTAGTGCTGTTCAGTGATATCTGCTCTTGGAAACCAGATTATCCAAGTGAGGATGTGACCAAAATCCTTTTCTTCTCAGAAATATCAGCCTGTGGTGAACCTTTAATATCTTATTTTTTATTTAGGGCAGAGTGTGAAGCAGCATGGCTGGGCTGGGATTGCTCCAGCACTGCCCAAGGGGTTGGTTCTCCAAAAACAGAGAGTTCCACTTTGCCAGGGCACCCCATGGTGTGGGCATGGAATTTTCTAGACAGACGTGGTGACCAATTCATGCTCTGAAATGTTAAAATATCTGAGTACAGAATGAAAACAGTGACCAGCTTGTAGCCTGTGTCTGGCAGCCACGTTTTTTCCCTATGCAAATCAAACCACTCACATAGCAAAGGCCCTTCTGGTCCACTTTTTTATAGGAAGGAAAACCAAGCTTCTTACCAACATGGGTTGGAAAAAATGAAATATTCAAATTTCATGTAAAAAAAAAAAAAAAAAAAAAAAATTGGCACGGGTTTTCACAGAACTTTTTTTTAGCCCTTTTCAAAGTATTCCTTTAAATAGATCTTTCCTTTTCTCAACTTTTTTCCTGTATAATACATATTTTGTTTGCTATCTTTTTCCATACATATATTTTGTTCTAAGCAGAGAGAAAGCTATTATTAAACTAAGCAGACTTGGTCTTAATTCATTAAAGGTCTTGATCTTTTTCTCATTATAAGCTGAGTTAAACAAAATTATTAAAGCATTTTCTTAATGTTTTTGAACTTACCTTAATTTTTCTTTTCCCTCCACTAATGGGAAATGCTGTTACTTATTCTCAGTCCATCTGCCTAATAGAAACTAGCTTCTGACAATTAAAGTGCTCACATGTAAGTTCTTGAATGACATACCCCTATCTGAAGATTAATTTGTGCAATTCATGACTGATGAGATGCATTATTATCTGCAAACTTATCACCTCTCTTACCCAAGTTCCAGCTCAATCTGATCTTTGTTAAAGCAAAATGAGAACAAATGCAGTTCTTGAGAACAATGGAAAAAGGTGCAAAATGCAGTACATTTTGTTTAAATCATTTTTTAGAGACACTGTCTGTGGGTGTTAGTATAGTTATGAATCATTTTATAACCAAACTTGAAACAAAACAAATAAAAAACCAGAAAAGACACTTGTTCTTAGAGAATGAATATTCCATCAAAATGCTTCCCATCTTAGCACCAAAAAGGGCAGAAAATGGAGCTTCAAAGGGTTTGAAACTGCAAAATTATGATTAGGGAACACAGTGTCAAGCAAACACTCACTGACATTTGGACAGGGGTTACTTTCATTCTAAAGAAAATTCTTGCATTCAGTCAAACTCCTCTTTGAGCAGTCATGAAAGCTTTCCACACCTTATCTTCAAGAGTTTCTTCTAAGAAAACTAAAGAGGATGGTTTATTTTGGGGCTTGTGTGAGTGACTTGCTGGGTGAGCACTGGCACGAAGGCTGTTCCGAAATCGCCGTTGGGACACAAGGGCAGATTTGAGCACGTTGGGGCAGAGCAATGCAATCAGGACCACCAGTCCAGCCCCAGTTATCATGACCCAAGGTCAGTCTCACAGTCTAAGCAACACACACATTATTTTGCATTTTTTGCCTCGTGTCCCATCCTTGTATTTGGCAGTGGGGGCTGTAATGTGCAACTGAGGAGTGTTGCATGAACATGATGGCAGCTGAGAGGTCTGGCTGTCAGTTCCACATTTTAGGGTTGTACAACCAGTTAGGCTGGAAAATCTCTCTAAGATAGAGTCAAACCATTAGCCTACCACTTCCAAGTGTACCATTTTCCTAAGTGCCACATTTATCTGCATTTTTGTTTATCTGTCCTCAGGGATTGTGACCCCTACAGATCCCTGGACAGCTGCTCCAACCCTTGACAACCCTTGTGGGGAAGAAATTTTTCCTAATGTCTAATCTAAACCACTAGCACAACTTGAGGCCATTTCCTCTTGTCCTGACCATCTTCTATCTTGCAGGGTGGTTCTTTCACCTCTTTTGGCATCTATTTTCCCTCCCCTCCTTCACCTGCCTGGTCAATTTAGGATGCAATCTCCCTGAGCCCCTCTGGTTTTTAGTGTGAGGTGTTGATTTCTAAAGAGCCTCTCAGTATTATCACAGTAAAAACAAATCATTATGTCCAGGAGACCCCAGGGGTTGAAATCTGGTCTCTCATGCCCTGGTAAATGCTGGCAGAGTCATCCATTCCAAATGACATGTCACATTACTTTGAGCTTCTCTTACTAAACACTATAGTAGGATTTTCTTCTGCCAAAAAACTGTTCTGGTTTTGGATAGAGCAAAACCTCCAGTTTCTGTGGTACAGGCACAGTCTCAGGACATGTGATTTCTATAGTTCTTCAACCCAACTGTCCTGGCCACAAAAAGAGGCTGGAATGAGCAAAATTTTAAACTAAACAGCAGAAAGAATCTGAGGACTCATCAGTGTTGAGGTCTCATAGATGGCTTGCTGAAAAAAATTAAAACCAAACAAAACCCAGGAGCCTTACACGGGTTTCAGGGAGCTTTGGAGGAAGACCTCAAGCAGCTCTGATACTTAGTTCTGGTTTAATTCTTGCCTCAATGTGAAGAAATCCTCTGAAACATATAAACAGCACTGCCAAGGGCAACGGTTTGTTTTTAAGATCACAGGGGAGTGGAAGGGCTGGGAGGGGAAGAAAAGCCTAAAACTTCTCAAAGACTCTTGCAATGACTTTTCCTTCCTGTTCTGTGCATTGATCTTTTTGCTCAGATTAAAACCTCCAGTGTCTGAAAGACACCCACAACTGACACCTATTCCACTAGACTGAAAACCATTTAAAAATTATGCTGCACTGTGGGGGTTTTTTTACAGTCACACAGCGATCAGAGTGGAATAGATTTAAGACAAGGTTATTTACATTAAAAAAAAAAAATTGATCGCTTGTCTAACAGCAAAACATTGTTATGTCATTAAATGATAAGGACTGTATATGGCACAAGGATATCTGTTCTTTTCATAACACTGAACACATTTCTTATCCTCCTGACATTACAGTAATTTAACTTTGCAAAGTTATATACAGATCCTGCTAGTTTTAAATGCTTCTGTACATACTCATACAATTCATATTATGTTATCCATCCTCAAAATAACTGTCAAGCCCTCCTGCTTTAAAGAAGACACAGTGTATTTCTCTGAAACTGTATGCTGCAGAACCAGAGCACGAAGACTATTAAAGAATGTTAAAACAATAATGTGGATTATTATTTCCTTGAATGGTAGAATTGTCATTTATCAAAATCTCATTCAGCAAATTGCATTTCAAAAGAGATCCTGCACAGCACAGGACTGAGGTCTTTGAGAAATTGAGTCGTTTGAAGTCTTCCACTTCTTCCTCTTCTTCCTATTCTTATTCCTATTCTTATTCTTATTCTTCTTATTCTTATTCTTATTCTTATTCTTATTCTTATTCTTATTCTTATTCTTATTCTTATTCTTATTCTTATTCTTATTCTTATTCTTATTCTCATTCTCATTCTCTTTTCATATTTCATGTCTGGGGACACGAGTGATGTCCCTGAATATCAGAAAAATGAACACTGCATTCAGCCCTGGTTCAATGTGTTGAGAGGAAATGCAAGGCTGAATCCTAAAAAGCAGCATTGTGTTCATAATCTGTTCAGTAACTCTCAGGCTATGATTCAGCTCCTTTGGGTTTCCCAATCACTGAGTCACCTTGATCAGGATCCTGATTACTGATGGTTTCCCCTGTAGTCAGGGGGGAAAGAAAAACTCTTATGGAATCTCATGGTAGGAAGCCTGAATCACCTGGGGGGTGACATCAGCTAAATGGAATAACCCATGCCCAAGAGGCACATTGCTGCAGACCCCCTCCTGGACATAAAATTCAGGAAGGGAAATGAATCTTGCTACTCCTTCCCCTTCTTAATGAGAAAATATGTTTGTTTTGGAAGGGCTAAGCAGAGAAATAGTTGTGTGTTGAGCAAAGACAGGGGAAGTGAAGCAGATGCACTTCAGAGAGCTCTTTCATGGCAGGAAAGGGAAATGGTTTGAAGATCATACAGCAGTACAGTAGGTTTGCTCACCTATCACTTCAAAGGTTCCCTCATCTTCTATTCCATTTTGGGCAGTGGATGAGTTTATGGGTTATGCCATTTGCTTGGCCATTTTTAAAATAGCCTTCCTAAGCTATGCTTCCCATGCTGGCTAACACCAGCCATGGTCTGCAACCCACCTGCTGTGGTACTCTTGGCCAAGTTGTCTTGAGATGGCACAAAGTACATGAAACTTCTAAAGTAGCCTGAGCTGAAGACAAAAATTGAAATAAGTACACTAATATCAAACCTTTTGTTTTCACAGGAAAATGCTGTAGCAGGAGAGATATAAGTCAGTGAAGATTTGAATAGGACCTTCAAATATCACCTTTATTAATTACAGTGATCAAACCTGGGTGTTTCAGTGGGGATCCTCAGGGTGTTCCTCAGGGCTGGCTGCTGTTTAACACCTTTTCTGGCAGCACAGACAGTGGGACTGAGTGCACTCTCAGCAAATTGCTGATGGCACCAAACTGTGTGGTTGACACCCTGGAAGGAAGGAAAGTCATCCCAAGGGACCTGGGCAGGCTTGAGAGGTGGGACCATGCAAAGCTTAAGAAGTTCATCAAGGCCAAGTGCAGTGTCCTGAACTTGGGCTGGGGCAGTCCCAAGCTCAAACACAGGCTGGGCAGAGAATGGGTTGGGAGCAGCCCAGAGGAGAAGGCCAGCTGTGTTAAAAAGAAGCTGCCAGTGTTGGGAAATACACCTGAGCTGGGTTAATGACATTAATGACATTTTAAATGCTTCATTTTGAAAGGTTCTTAGATACTTCTCCATTCTTGAGTAGATGATAAGTTAAAGAATCTGGTAGATTTTACTTACTTTTATCAGACACATCAACTTCATTGGTCAATTTAAAAATCCAGAAATTGTCCCAAACAGTGAGATGGGGGAAAGAAGAAGGACAGCTCTGTGTTCATTGCATGTACAGATCCTGATGAATAGAGACTTGGCAAATTCCATCTGGACATGGTTAACTGAATTCTAGGATACAATCAAATTCACCATCTTCTTTTTTTTCTCTATCTAATGACTATAATTCATTTGGGAGAAAAGCTAGATAAACAGATAAAACAGGCATTTTCCATTTCTCTAAATCTTATATTCTTGGAAGTCATGTACACAATCACATATCCATGTCATTTCAGTGTTAGTTTTCCTGTCAAAACCTGCACTTTCATCACTGTTGGCCACAAGTGCAGCAGTATGGGGTTGCCTTGTGTTAAATTCTGATAATCTATTGAGTTGCCTTTTCACTTCCAGGGTTCATCCTCTGTTAGGCAAACACAGCAACATCAAAATGGTTAATAGGAAAATATTTTGCAGAGATCTTGACAAGCAGGGGGGTTTACACATTGGTTATAAATGCTCACAGAAGAATTGAGCTGAGCACAAGTCCCCAGCCATGGCTGAGGAGGAGCACACTGGGCTCTGCCAGTGTGCAGTGCCAGGGTACTGGAGTGTGCACAGTGAATTGTCAAAAACATCCTGGGAAATGCAAAACAAACAGGCTGGATTCTGCCCCATGAACCACCAGGCCAAATTAATCAGAGACTGCTTGACAAGTCATGAAAGACAGATTCTGTGACAAGGAGGGAGGGGAAAAAAAAAACATAATCAGAATCTGTCATTGTGCCAAATCAATCAGAATTTGTAGACTGGATCCTGAAACTCACTTGTTAAAGTATGTTAAAAAAAAATAACAAAAAACCCCAAACTGGGATAAAACTTTGGACACTACCAGTATGCTAATTCACTGGCCAAAACTGATAAAAACGGGAAAAGCAATCTGAATATAAGTTGTGTCATTCAAATATGGGACTTCAGACTGAAATCTGATGCTCTGAAAGCCATAAACATGGACATGTTTTAAGGCAAACACAAGGATTTTTTTAATGCTTATCAAGCACCAAAAGAATGCACTGTAATGAGTTACTGCTATGGGACTTACAGCTTCAGGAAGTGGTGCTGATGATAAGAATTTTCATCAGCATATCTGCATCCAGTGCAAAATAGATATATCTCTCTCCTGGGTTTGGACAAAAATAATATAATGCCATAGTTTCATACTGATTTGCTAGATGAAAAAAAAAAAAAAAAAAAAAAGAAAAAAAAAAAAAAAAGAGGTTAAAAAACCCATTTGTAATTCTGTTTCCTGAATAAAATAAGTTGTAATATTTATCACTGAAAATATAGAAATTGTAGCACTTCCAATTAAACTTTCAGAATTAACTCCATCTCAAAATTCAATTTCCCTTTTACCACTTATTTTGTTAGTTCATGCAACAAAAAATAATGTGAACAGCAACACCTTTTACTAATTCCTGTCATGTTTCCTATTAAACTGCTGCCATCTTAAACTATCTCAGACTAAGGGAAATACTGAAATGTTTAGGATGCAGTTTTTGTGTTTCTCCTTAATTGGATGCAAGTGTTGAGTTCAGGGATATGTGACTTTAGACTTAGTTGTCTGGTTTAAAGGAAACCAGATTTCATTTGTAGATCTCATTGAGACTTGAGGAAAATTGTTTCAGTGCTTCCAGTCTTACAGACACTTAAATTTGGAAAGATATAGATTAAAGTGAGATGAAGTTAATAAAAGAGCCACTGGGAAATAATAAAATAAAATAAAATAAAATAAAATAAAATAAAATAAAATAAAATTTCCTTTGCATATATTTTAATAAAAAAATTATTGGAAATATACCTATGCTTTTTATATCCAGCATTTCCCTGAACATTTTACTTGATAATTAGGTTACTACATGAAAAGCAAAGAATGGTCCTCAATTTTAAAACACCTGAGCACATCTTCAACTTCTGCATATAACTACAGTCACAATGAAGCCTTCAAAATAAATAAGACTGCTCCCTAATATAAATGCACACAGGCATGTTGACAGGTCTGTGTTTCAAGGTTTGATTGTTAATAATTTTTTATTTGTCCTAATTACATTTTTAATTGAAACATACAAGAAAAAATGTGTTAGGTTCACTCTTGACTAATTCACACTCAATCATCTTAACATAAAAAAAATAATATAAAACCCCAAACATTTACCTTTCAGTTGAATCCAAGCATGGATAGTTCCAGCCCCTCAAATTTATTTTGAGAAAGTTATGAGTGTCTGAGAAGAAAGGGGAGGGAATAGGCTGGAACTGACTTATGAATGCCATATTGTGTAGCTAAATCCTGTTTCCCTGTTATTACAGAATGTTGCTCCTTCCCTGCAGATTAACAAATAAAGAAAAATATATACTAGAAAGATTCCAGTCTTTCCAAACTATGTATTATGAACACTGCTCATGACTGCTTTGATCTTTTCAATTTCTAAATTGTAAGTCTATTAAAGGTTTAGGATACTAAGAATCAGGAGCTAATCTCACATTAAAGTGATTTGACTCACAATAGTATAAAATGTTGATACAACCATACATGCTATTTATTTAGATGCCACACAAAGGCCTCTTAAATTATGATCTCACTTTTCAGTAGCTTGAGGGAGCACACCTGAGTCTGGTTCCTTCCTTCTGCAAAGAAGCCACAGGGTTCAGACCTGAGACAAACTCAGGAAAAATTCTTCATGAGATGACCCTGTCCATTACTCTCACTGCAGTTAGCTTGGCCTGTTGCAGAAACTCCATAGAAACAGAAAATAAAACCAACAAATTAAACCCAACCAAAGGTAGTATACACTGGGAGCTGTCAGGGTTATGTTCTTGGTAAATGAATCTGGTTTCTGTGTGCACATGAGTAATAACAGCTCTTCAGTGCTCTTTTCAAAGTTCCTTGTAAAAGACTCTTCTGTCACCCATAAGATGAAAATGTCCCAGTTCATGTGCCTGAAATGTATTAACATGACTGCAGAGATCACATAACTTGATTAATGATTACTTATTTGATGATAACAAATCATATAAATTACTGTGGCAGTGAAAAGCCCTGATGTCAATCGTTCATGTTAATGAATTCATGTTAGTGAAATAACTTGCTGGAGAGTGTGTTGTTTGGTTTTTACTGGTGAATGGTGAACCTAAGTGTTTTATGGCTTCTAGGTCCAGGATTCAGGATTTGAACCCACAAGGTGTTGAGCAGCAAGTTTAGATCCTAAAGTGATTTAAACACATATGTAAGTTCCTTTCTGTGTTGTTCCCAGATGAGTCAGCACCTTCTAGGGACAAACTTTCAGTGTTAACTGAAGAAGAAGTAAAAAATTCTTCTGCTCTTGCTTGCCTCAGGTTCCAGCCCCAGCTGCCAACACACAGAGAGTTCATTACACCAGCTCTGTTTTTCTTCTGCTGAGATGTATTTATCAGGGTGATGAACAGCAAACAAAGCTTTCAGGCTTCCTAAACTCTGCCTTCTGGAGCAGCCACAAACACCTGTAGAGGTGAAGATGCCACAGACATCACAGTGGAAAACTGGGCTTGTCCTCCCTAGGCAGAGGTAACAGTGAGAGAAACCCCAATAATACATCTCACTGCAAATTCCCTTCAGCTTGGCTCCCCTGAGCATCACACAGGAAAGGAGGCTTGAAAAACACCTGAAAATCTCATGGTGAAGTTGTAAATATCTTGCCTTTCTTTGTTTTATTCTAATGTGTGTATGTGATAAAGAAGCCAGTTTCTAATACTGCTTTATTTTAACTGATGATATTAAATATATGGGTAAACAGGGTTTTTGCTTGATTGGTTTGGGGATTTTTTCAGTTTTAGAAATATCAGATATGAGTTGGTCTTTAATAAACCTCTTTATGACCACCTGGCATGTGACAAATATTGTGACATCATTGTGTCTTGAAGAACCAAGCATTCTTCATTATCAATTTTGTGTGATTATAGGACTAACAATCTTTAAGCATGATATGGAGTCTGAATATCACTGAAATTCAGTTACTGCAATTTTTAAAGAAATAACACTATCATCACTATGTAACTTGAGAAATACCTTTGCTTTACAGATTTGTATTTTCAAATCATTCAGGAAAAGCACCTTCTTTACATTTTTCCTGACTAAATAAAAGTTTTATCCATTACCTGGCTTTGTTGCTAGTCTTTCAATGTCATAAACAAATAAATAATAATTTCCTGTAACTCTGAAGGGGTAGATATGGCATGTAAGGAATTGGTTTTCAGCTCTTAAAATGATAATGTCTAAAAGTGTTGCTTTGAACCCAAACCTGAAATCCTCAGTCTAAACAAGTATTGATCATGGTAATGATGCTGGGCTAGAACAACTTATTCCTTTATTTCATGTCAAGTTCTGCATGAATACTCCTGCTGTTCAAATGAAAAATACAAAATTCACTTTGTCAATTTGTATTTTTAGCTTTCTTCTAAAAATCAGTATCTGAGCATCACATGCAGAGAAAAAACTGAAACTACCCAGAGACAAAACTACATAATATACATTAGTTTCAAACTGGGGAACATATCTTTGCAGATTTTTCAAAACAACTGAATTTTTAAAAACTACTTAAAAATAAAGAAAAACTGTATTTTGTTGCTACAAAGAGTATGAGGTACTAGATTCATGGAGAAAGTTCTAAAGGAATTACTTGAAAGAAGTGAGGAAACAGTAGTAGAGGGATTATTTTACTTTAGGGTTGTTAAGAAGTAGCAGAAATTTATGTAAGAGTAAAATCTTCTTTCTCCAATTCTAACATCTACAAACTGCAGGTCCTTCCAAGGTCTCAGTGAGGCAAAGGTATGGAACTCTATTGCAGTTCTTTCCATGACCTGATATCTCTTTATAGAAAATTATTAGGAAATAAAAGATGATTCTGAGATATATTTCATTGCTATGAGTTTGTAATCTACAAAATTTTGGAAAGATAATTTTTCCACTTTCTGCCTGGCTTTTAAAGCTGGTGATATTTTCATATATTTTTTCAACATTCCAATTCTTTTTAATGAAAATCTTCAGCCAAACCTCTTCAGATGCCTTCCTTATTACTAAAAATATATTTCTGTTTAAAGCAAAACAAATAAAAAAATTGAATTGCAATATAAAAATAAGTAAGCAAAGAATTCTAAGCTAAAAACTGATTCAAATTTTTCAGAATGTTAAAAAAGGAGGAAGTGTCAATGTAAAAAACTTTGTGATTAATCTGTGATTAATGTCTTGCACCCAGGGCTGTTGCAGAGGTGAGTGGATTCCTTCACTGGGTGGGAGATGAACATCCAGTGCTCTGTCTATTGGATGATTTGGATAAATTGTAGGTGACTACCAAAATGCAGAATTCACAATATCATAGAATCATGTAATGATAGACTATCCTGAGTTTGAGAGATGTACAAAGATCATTAAACTCCAGCTGCTGGCCCTGCACAGGACTCCTTGATCTCCAAGGTCCATTCCAAATCCTTAACATTCTATGATTCTATAGGTGTACTCCTGAATTCTTGCAGCAGAGTGCCCTAAGATGAAAATACATTGCACACACACACAAGCTAAGACTGTAATTCAGGACAGACTTTAATAGGAATTGTTGCAAGTACAATACAGATCCAAAACATTCTCTATTTCATCTAGTATGTGTGATGGGCCATTTGAGGTCAGCTTTTGGAGAGAAGTAGAGCTGGCATTGGGGGTGGGTTGCTGCAGCAAGCCCAGCCTGTGTCTGCAGTTCCTTGATCCTTATGATGCTGTGGGGTCAAGCATCACTCCCAATAACCTACACATGACACCAGCAGATATTGTTTCTCTTCCAAATTTCAGCCCCTGTCCTGACCTACCTATACATTCAAGTATAAAACTTTTTGAAATGGCTGTTAGAAACCACAGGTTATGACCTAAAGATTCCACTTCTAATAAAAATGAAAACACCAACCCAGCAACAGCTGCTGTTAACAAGTTTCAGATGCCCAGCTTGCAGCTCTGCAAGGGAGTAGATCTGATGTAGACTAATGGCAGCATCTTTCCTTATGAAACATCAACAGAACTTTTCTCAGAGCCCTGGTGGTTTTCACAGTCACATGCCCTTGATCCTAGGAATTTATATATTTTTTTAAATATTTTCCCCAGAAGTTTAGCTACAGTTAAGATTCATCAAAAAGCAATAAAACTCCAAAGAATTCATTCTAGGTTATATACAAAATACAGTAACTCCTGAATAATGAAAGTGTCATAAAACTAGTAAAAAAAAAAAAAAAAAAAAAAAAAAAGTAGAAGCTGAAGACTTTGAATGAGTGAAAATATAATGGAAAAAAAATAGAAATATGATTTTGAGGTAAAATGTTTCTTGTAAGATTTAAATCCCAGGCTGAGTTGAGTCTCCTCCTTGGTGAAGTACTGCTGTGTTACTGTTGTGTTCTCTCCCTGTAGGCAGAATCCTGTCAGGAGATCCCAGTCTGATCCAAGGTGAACCTTCCACATCTCATCAAATGAATTCTCTAATGAAACTTTCAGCTCCTAAACTTTCAACTAGGAAGTAGAACTGAGTAAGAAAACCCAGCTTTGCTGGGTGACAAAGATCCAAGAAAACAGTTTGAGAACAAACCTTGTGCCCTTCTTGCCATGTCCTTGCCTGTCAAACCCTTTTCCCCCTTCAGGCTCTTTATTACACCATGAGACACCTCCTGTGTGGCCATTGCTGCCCAGGGAAAAGAGGCAAAAATGAATAAAATATTTGATTGTACAGTGAATAGTTTTGCATTCTCTGATTCTCTAACACTGTTGAAACCTTCTTTGCCTGGGTGTACATAGTATATTTTCCACAGAGTAATGGCTCCATGAAAGAGCTTACAGAGGACCTGAAGGACATCTCTCCCCAGAAACCATCACCCTTCTTGCAGTGTGAAGGGTCTGAGTTCAAATTCTGCTTGAATTCAGATTTTTATCATTGATTCAGATAAAGATTGGGACTGAAAATTTTCAGACAGCCTGTGAAGGCAGAGGTGTGTCTTTTTATGTGTTTGTGAAAAAACAGTTCGTTTTTCTATTCCTGAGCAACCCCAGCTCTCTCAGCCTGTCTTCACAGGAGAGGTGTTCCAGCCCTGTGATCAATTCAGTGTCTCTCCTCCAGATTTGTGCCAACAGGTTTCTGGTGCTGGAGACAAGAGCTGGACGCAGAACTTCAGGTGGGGTCTCACAAGAAAGGAGTAGAAGGGGGGAACCACCTGTCTTGACTTGCTGCTCATGATTCTTTTAGTGCAACTATCCAATTACTCCACTGATTATGAATTGGAGCGTGATCAAGCACTTACACTTTTATGAATTGCACTGCAGTGGGGTGTAGAAATATTATAGTAGTGTGTAGATTTCAGAATATCTTAAGAAAATCACAAGGAAAAAAATATTTCAGTTAAAAACTGTTACTAGCTATTATTCACTTTCCACACTGCCCTGAAGTACACAGCACACAGAGTTCTGCAATCCCACTGCTTTGGTGAATGAGGACATTTCTGAAGGTCTGAGTCACTTTCATGCTGTGTAATGTCTGGGGGTGGCTCAAAGGACACCACTTTTCACTTATTGCTTGGTTCAGATCAGCACTGCTGAACCTGTCCCAGAGAGTTTCAGAATCATTCATGATCCCAAACCTTCAAAGCTGAGCAGTGAATGAAAATTGAACTCATTCAAGAACACTCTTGAAAGGGAAAGTTTGATGACAATTTAGCATTTTCTATTTTTCCAAGGAAAGGATGAAGCTTTCTTCTTCCTACCCTGCCTGAGACTAATAGAATAAATTTAGTAAAAGAATAAATTAACTCTGGGCACCTTTATGCTATACTGAACTCCCTCTTTCAACATCCTTCCTTTCTCTTGAGTATTGGTTTGCACTGAAACATGCAATATTCTTACCATGTTTTAACATAAATCCTTATTTAAAGCAACTTTTACCATCTATAACAGATCTTATTAATGACAACATAATCCCAGCTCTGGTAATGACTCACTTGGGTCACGAGAGCTCCAGAGTGTGATTCCTCTCCCTTGAGAAAAATGGTCCAAAATAGATAGCTTGACATGTCTTTGGAAATGCCCGTGCTATATTCAAATCTCTTTTGCTCAGTTAAGCCATTTTAACTCTGGAATTATTATGCTGCTTTGCTTCACAAGACTGTCACTCAGATAGTTCACAAACTGCTTTGAAGGTGAAAAATGTTGTTATGACTCAACATGGAATTAGAGCTTCCCTGTAAGGACAATGGATACCAGTTTTGGTTGAAGCACCAAATAGGAAATAAAGACATAAGAAAAGTTTGCAATGTGTTTTTCAGGCTGTAAATATCAAGGATCCTCCCTCAGATGGTTAATATTTTTTCATTACCCTTGTGTAAAATTGTAAATATACATAGATGAAAATAATGTACCAATTTAGCAAAGAACTTGTACAATGTATTTGCAAGAACCATTTTGTATCTCAAAATCAAAACTGACACTTACTCCTTTATCAAAAGTGGATTTATAATCTTAGAATTTATGCTTCAAGACAATAGTTTCCTATTGAGAAGTCAGACTGCCCACAAAACTGCTTTCCCTTCTCAATTGCTACAAACCATTTTTAGCTCAAATTTAGAATTACATAACAGAAATAAAAATTCTTGGAGAAATAGTTGCTTTTCAAGCAGTTGTAATGAAATCAGGTGTCTTAAGAAAAACTGAATCCAGTGCCAGTATCAAAGTACAAGGAATTAATATAGATCATTTTACACAGAACTAGGGGGAAAATGGACTTTAAATGCGATAAATAGAGAAATAATAAATATAGAAGGTAATAATAATGAAGAAAGAAATACAGTGTTATCTTATTTACAAACTAACAAAGAAGACCCCCACCAAAGGTCACTTTTCAATTATCTTCTTGTTGCTGAAGGAGGGAGAGTCGCGAAAAAAAATTAAGAAGAAGAGAAGTCTCAAATCACAGAATCACAGAATCATAGACTCATAGAATCACAGAATGGTCTGGGTTGGAATAGACATTACAGATCTTCCAATTTCAGCAATCCTGCCATCAGCAAACTTCTACAATCTCAGGTTGCTCCAAGCCCTGTCCAACCTGCTTTGGACACTTACAGGGACAGTTTCTTTGAGCAACCTGCTCCTGTTCCTTCCAATTCTCATTGCAAAGGATTTCTTCCATTTGTGTGATCTAAATCTGCCCTCTTTCTGTTTAGAACCAGTTCCCCTACTCCTGTCACTACAAACCTCTGTAAAAGTCTCTCTCAAAACCCTCTTTTGGATATTGAGAAGTTGCAATAAGGTCTCCTCAGAGCCTTCTGTTCTCCATGCTGAGCAACTGATAACAATCACAACTAACTTTGGTTTTGAACAGAAATAATGAAAACATGAAGAGAAAAGGAAATTGAATTTCATATTTTCGAGACTTTCTTCAGCCTTTGGGAAAATACAAAGTTGTCACGCACACAGACACCTCCTCCTCCTCACTTTTGTTTAAAGGAAGGTTAAGGTGGCAATATTTGCCTGTCTTTATTTCTGTAGAAACAATTCATAGTAATGTGTACACATAGCAAATTCAGATCATGTGGGAATGAAAATGTGTGTTCTTACTGAAGGAGTGAGAAAATCATTTGTGTTTGGCATCAGGAGTACAGATAGAAAGAGGTGGGCGGCCTTGTGGTAACAGGAGGGGGGAAAATTAAATTCTAAGAAATAAGAAGGGGTTAGTAGCTATATGGAAAAAGGGTTATTTTTAGGTTTAAGGAACACACAGTGTTAAATGAATGTTTAAGCCTTGAGCATTGCTTTTCTGCAAAATGTCAAGTTCTCAAATCCCATTTTTCAGACTTCTTATGCACATAAAAGGTTGTAATAATATAAGAAAAGCAATACTAATTCAGGTACAATAATTTAATTTGTTATGTAGGGTTAAACTGAATGTTGTTGTTTTAACTCCATTAATTCCATATTAATGCAAACCATTGCATTAAGTATGTGATACACAAGCAACAAGCAGTAGAAGAAATCTTTTCTTCACTGTCTGTTTTTGGCAGGTGACTCTAAAATGGATGTACCATTCCACAGCACCTACCACTGATTTACCTGTTTTCAGACTGCACTGTGCCAGCATTAAAGGGGTGTGGGAATGTGGGGAGGGGGGCAAGAAGAATAAAACTCTCAGTTTTAACTGGACCCCAGTTACAAGCTCTCTCCTCTTTCAGAACAGAAGACTGATTTCTAAAATATTTCTAAAATATCTGTGGCACAGGGAGAGTTGTTTATTCAGTTTAATCAATGAGCACCCCCCTACCAGAGTGCAGAATAGTCACTACATCCTATTTACAGTATCTTCATGGGACTCAATGTGACAACCACTCTGGGCAGAGGTAGAATTGTAGAATTAAGGAACCACTAAAGTTGGAAAGACCATGAAGATTATCAGGTCCAGCTGCCAACTCAGCAGCACCACCAGGTTCACTCTGAACCACATCCTAGTGCCATAGCCACCTGTTGGACACTTCCAGGGATGGTGACTCTACTGCAGGAGCAGCCCATTCCACAAAGAAATTTTTCGTAATATCCACTATAAACCTCACCTGATGCAACTCCAGGTCTTTTACTCTCATCCTGACATTTATCACACGGGAGAAGAGACAGACCTGCACCTCACTACAATCTCCTTTCAGGGAGCTGCAGAACACAATAATGTTTCCCCTCAGACTCCTCTTCTGCTGGCTAAAGGACTGCAGCTCCCTCAGCTGCTCCTTGTAAGATATAGGGGAAAAAAGAACCCTCAGTGCTGTAAAAAAATTCAAAAATATCGCCAAAAAGAGATACACTTTGGGCTAATAATCCTATTTCTGAAACATCCCTGCTGTAAGGACCTGCAATTATTACCTCAGTCACAAGCAGGGGCTTGTATTGTTCAGAGGGTAATGACAACCCTAAGATTTTTTGCTTATGCCAAGCATATAATATTGCACATATTTGCATATAATATTGCACAAACTGTATGGACTTAACTGTAGGACCCAGGTTGCATTGGCCAGTGTCTGAGATGGAGGCACCCATTAAAGAGTAAAACTCTATGACTGCAGCTCATGGAGCTGTAGGTGATATCAGAATGAATTAGATGGCAGTGTTACTCTCACCACACTGAATTCTCACCACAACACTGCAATGTTCCACGTGTGGGGACACATGAACAACATTTTCCTCTGAAATGGTATTGAGAGAGATGTGGGTGACCAAGCTGACCAAGGAGAGATGAGCTCTTGCCTTCTGACTTAAGTCATATTTGATGTTGAGGTTAAGCAATAGAGTCATAAAGATATTTCATTCCGTCTGAAAATGCTAAAATTAAACATGTTCCTGAGATGCCTATTCCTGACCTTTGGATTGATAGAAAACCTCTCATTCACTCACTTATACTAGATATCAAATGTAAATTAAATATTTCCAAAATAGAATAAAAATAAGCCAATAAAGTGATTTGGATAGACAAAAAAAAAAAAAATGCAATTGGGAATTTTAAGGTGTCACATGAGTTCCCACAAAGGAAGACCATGCCATTCACAAGCACACTTCAATCTTTGTCTGGAGTATTATGCACAAGGCTGATTATGTATCTACAAGAAAATTAGTTTTAAATAGAAGAGCAAAGCTGTAAGTCTGGGAGTGAGTACAGTGTTCTACAAATATATGTGGGAGGAAAATGCAAAAGAGAGAGAATATAAACCACAATTTTATCATGAATAAGGATGATATAAAATGTCCATTTGCACATTTAGCCTGGAAATAGGGATATGATCATATGTTTTAGTGAGTGGCTGACCTATATAAAGCAGGATTCACCATCCAATTCCTTGTGTCTGTGATACAGCCTGTGCAATCTCCTTAGCTATTCGTGTCTCATTATACATGACACATCCTTCTTGATTCACATTAGCCACAGAATGCTGGTTTTTGCTGACTGCATCTTTCTCTTAAAAGACATTAAAAGGGGGTGAGGGGAGTGAGAAGAAAACCCTTAACTGTGAAAGTAGGAAAAGAGAAAAAGAAGCTTAGTGCAATGTGTGCATGTGTGCACTCATTTGCAGATGTCCTTAACGCTGATCACAGTGTAAAACTTATAGCCAGAAATGTATGTATTAAGATCTCTGTCTGCAGCTGAATCTTTTTTCTTTTTTTTTTTTTTTTTTTTATCTGTCTCACAGTTCTTAGTGGATTTGAGATTTCTTAGCTTATAAATTATCTCAGAAAATTCAGTGAACACTGAGACAAAACTTGGAGTTTGCCATGTGGTCTGGTAGCAACCTTGTGCAAGAGCTGTGCCCTCAGACATGTGCATAGAAGTAATTTTGCTCAAACACAGAACAGGTAGATGCTTGGCAAGGTCTCAGAAAAGAGTTCATTTGTTAGGCTCAATGGCTCCAGCTTGGGACAAGGTATTGAATTTCTAGGCCACGAAGACTGAGCACTTAGTCTTTGACCTAGTGACTAATCCAGTTACTCCTTGGAAGAACATCCCACCCAGAGGCATATCTTGAAAGGCAGAGTCCATGCTAATCACTGCAATAGCATGACCTACATCCTACCACAAAAATCCATGGATGTGAAGTATCCCTGTGAGGCCTGGGGCACTCCAGAGGTTAAAATAAGAAACATATTTACTTAATAGTGAGCTAAAGCCTTACCAAAAGCTCTTATAATTATAAAAGCTCCCAACCTCTTTTGCATCCTCCTTTCTTCCTCCTTCCTCTGGAACTACAAAGGGAACACACAGCAAACTACTGGTTTAGGGCACAGAAAGGCATCCAGTCAGATCTTTTTGGGTTATGCCATGAGATGCAAAGGTCAGAAAGTATGAGGAAAAATTAATCAACAGACCTAGTGAGAAGCCAATCAAGTTTCATCAGCAGAGGAACAACAGAGCAGAGGCTTTTGCAGATGTGATTAGGGAAAAGTAATGATAACTTTCCAGAGCAGGACAGGAGCCCAAAGGGTCTTCAGTTCACTCTGGTGGCAGTGCCAAGATGTGTATCTGGGTAAGGGGAGCAAGGGGTATTGCTTATAGGCAAATGCCACACAAACTTCTGCTTATAGATAAACCCAGCTCTGCTGTTGTTCCCATAGAATGCCTTTGAATTGTAGTATTTAATCAAGAAGAATGGTTTTAGCTGCTGAACCTATAGAGGAGCATGGAGCATCTTTTTCTCAACAAGCATAGTGCTTTTTAAAAGAAAAATGCATTTAAAAAAATCAAAAATACGTGCAAAAAACTAAGTTTTTGCTGTTGCCAATACATAGAAATGAGGTTGCAGTGGTGGTTGGAGAAGGTGCATCCTAGGACTTGCTCCAGACACCAGTGTGCTCTTCTCATGCTGTTCCAAATATTTCTCCCAAAAAATCCAGCATCCTCCCTGAGCACACTCATGGAGAGATTTTCAAGGGCTCCAGTTGTGTGTGAATTAATATTAGGCTTCCTTGCCTCAAAACTTGGAGCACACTAAGAACTTTATTATTTTACCATTCCTGAAAGACAGGAAAGGCAGTGTTGTTGTGATAAAATTGAAGATGTGGAGAAATACACAAAAATTTCTTACCAAAATGTGAAAGCAAACCCACAGCTGAGATAGTAGACTTCCTTATTCTTTTCATTGACATTGTTCCATTATGATCTCAAAATATAACCTAATCCTGAAATACAGAACCCATGTGGTAACAAACCACAGCTGTGTATCTTTTACATATCCACAGACACAAATAAATTATAAAAATTTATGCAAATATTTACTTCATCAAAGCATGATTTTGGTGCCTGAAAGGGAACTGAACTCTGTGCATCAGCACTTTATTTTTTTATTTTTATATAATGGGCACATTTCTTCCTTTGTTCATCTGTGGAAAAGGTAATGGAGCTGATGCTGAACAGGGAAGAGCTAGAAACATTCAGGACACTGATCCTGAGAGATTAGACCACAAGCAGAGTATATCAGCATGGGATTAAGACTGGGTAAATGGCAACTCCCTTTAAATCTGGTGTTCATTATCAACACAATACTACAAGAAGGGAAGCAATAAGCAGATGTCCAAAATATCTAGTGAAAAAGAGCAGAAAAAAAAAAAGAAAATAGGCTTTAAATATTTTCAATGCCTTGTGGAGTAAAGCAAGCCAGCAAATAATAAAAATAAGCAAGAAAATATCAAAAGAAACCTAAATCTTAAATTATTGTACTTTGTCATCCTTGTCTTCAACTGTTTATGTGTCTCATTTTTTCCCTTATTCATGGAACATCTCATGCCTTTATCACTTTTGATATAAAACTGTCTTCTCCAGAGGACATGGAAATTATGAAAGTTTCAAAAAAAAAAAAAAAAAAGTCAAGTTTTTAATCTGCTGATTTTAATCTTACAATTTGAACTTTCTTTCTTTTCTTTTAATATCAGAAGACAGTAGATAAGAAGAGAAAAGTCATGGGAAAGAAAGCAAGAGAAGCTGTGGATGCCCTATCCCTGGAAATACTCAAGTCCAGGCTGGAAGGGGCTTTGAGCAAACTGGTCTGTGGAAGGTGTCCCTGCCCACAGCAGGGAGCTGGAACTGGATGATATTCATGATCCCTTCCAACCCAAGCTATAATTCCATGAAAACATAAAAGGAGGAGGATTACAGGGAGGCAGATGGACATTGCCTGGCAAAGCTCTCTTATACTGCAGGACAAGCAGATTTTGAAGAGTTTATCTGGGCCAGGATAAGAGGGCTGGGTGTGTTGAAAACCCCCCTGGAATCAACAGGAAGTTTTCTATTGATTTCAGCTATTGATGAACCCTAAATCCAGCATGCTTCAAAACATAAACAGAGAGACAAAGGTACCCATAAATATTCCCAGACTTGAAGTCCATCCTGTCCAGCTTTGAGGGTATTTCATCCATGCTGAGTGCATGCTGTGGTATGAATGACAACTAAAACTCTTCTCCTTCTTCCTGAGAACAATGACATTTTCTGCAATTCCAATACATCTTTTGTCATTTCACATTATTTCAGGTAATTTCTCTGCTATTCAATCATGTGAGATAGCCAGGAAGATAAATGTTTTTTGGGGACAGCAAAGAACTACACAGCAGCATTTTAATGTGTCCTGGATTTCTCTGTTCGTTCTTGGGTTGTTTTGTGTTTGTTTTTCTTTTTATTTTCTGGGGTTTTTTTGGTTTTTTAGGGTTTTTTTTGTGTGTTTCTTTTTCTAATTTTAATTACCCCCTTTAAAGTTTACTTGACAATAGCATTTATTTCGTGTTTCAGTTGTTACAGGTTAACACTATTGTTTTATCAGGGAACACTTATCTTTGGGAAGAAAGTTATCCTAATACAGGACATATCTTATCCAAGGGCAAATAGAAAGGGGAACATTCAGAGAGGGTGATGTTAATGTTCCTAATGCTATAAAAATAAATGAAATCTGATTAACTCTGCTATGAAGAAGTCACAGCTTGTATATAAAATATAGTTGCCTTGATTGTGAGCATTATTTTTGGCAGTTTAAGACAGTGCATTGAAAGATGTGATGGCACTAAAAACATGAAAAATATCTCAGTGCTTTGGCATTATAAATAGAGGTTGAAATCTATAAAACTGGAGAGCTTTTAAAGTCAGCTTTTCTTCAGTGAGAAGGAAGTAACACACTTCACATCTTTCCTTAGTTTCTGACATGGAAATTTACACTTGCACAGTGGGGAAAAGTTTGTATGGAAATGAGAACTTTGGGCATTGTCAGTATTGATTCCTTACTGTTAATTCATCCACTTGCCTCTTCCAAATGCCCCCAGATTTTAGAGCAGTCTCTGATACAGTCCAAGATATTTGGTTGGTTTTTTTTTCAGTTATGCTTCTCCACTTCTGAGCTGGCAGCATAAAAGTAATTTTGTCCTTCTGTTGCATCTTACAGTTGGTTAATAATCATTAGTATGAAACCTAGAAGGAATTAAACATTCCTGTTGTATCCTGTAATATCAATTTCAAGATGCAACATTTTGAGGTAAACTGGGTGGGATCCCAAAGTTCTTAACTAAGGAGATTTGTGTTGTGATTGATTTAAATTTTCTAAATTATGTAAACACAAAAGAATCCTCTCCTTTTCTGTCCCCTGAAGCAAATAAACTCATGGGCCAGATTCTCCTCTGGTTTTTATATTCCATAACTAGCTGTGAGTTTCCTGTTGTAGAATTAAATAGGATTAAAGATTTTGCATTGGTTGTTCTGACACTCAGGCAAAGAGAACATGGGCACAGCCACAGGGATGTGACCAACAAGTCAGACACCTGCCTTGGGTCTAATTGCAGTGTTATAAAAAGGAAACTTTCTTAAAAACCTGGGTTTCCCAGATGCTAAAAAAACAGAAATAAGGTGCTTTGAGGACCTTCAGAGGCTTTCTACATTCAGAACCTAAAACAGAAAAATGAGATCTGACTTGAAAAGCTTCAGGGCTTTGTATCTCACCACATTGTACAGAGAAATATTGTACAAATTGCCAAAACTGTCAATATTCCTAAAATACAAAATGAGGAAGACTATGTCCAACAGTGCATGAGCATCTGCAGACTGAAAATAAAAAGGTACATTTTCAAATCAGAATTATAAGTGCAGGAGATTCTGGTTTTCTGCAAAAGTGTTGAAGTTCTCTGAAATTTGTGTCATCGGCAAAACTAGAAAAGATTGATTTTTCAATTGCAAGTGTCACTTAAAGGAAATTTAAAATTTCCATGCAAATATATGCCTGATCTTAGAAAAGGATGGAATTTAAAATAAAGGTTTTCCTTCTACAGTTGCCTGGTGTACAGGAAACATTTGCAGTAACAGAAAATTTATCTTCAACTCCCTGCTCTGTCATGTCAAAACAACTGCTGTGAACTTCCAATGAAAATTCTGCATATTCTGGTAATCTTATTTTTTTGTTGACATAAACCATTTCAGCCAATCTGAAAAAAAGAAACTAAACAATTTTAGGACCTATTTCTGTTTCATTTGTGTTACCCCCCTGTGTCTCTATATCATAATGATAAAGTGATGCAATCTCCATGAAAACATCTTGAGTATGATATAAAATATTTATATCAAAGGAATTATATCAATTTGTTTATAGAAATGGGAATAATTTTAGCAGTATAAGGTATCTCTCCATGACAGCCCTTTGCTCTAAGCAATCACAGTTTAAGTGATGCTAATTGAGAAGCAGTTATTTCCCTGTGAAAAGAGGGAAAGCCACCTACTCTCTAAGGAAGATACATTCCTTCATCTTTATTTATTGCATTCATATGCACTTTGGCACATCTTGGGACTCCAGAATTAAGCTGAATTAAACTTGCAAGGCTGTGGGGTCAACATTGAAATTCTTCATTCATTGAAATTCTTCAGCTCCAGCTGAATTTTAGC
This sequence comes from Oenanthe melanoleuca, assembly GCF_029582105.1. NCBI lineage: Eukaryota > Metazoa > Chordata > Aves > Passeriformes > Muscicapidae > Oenanthe > Oenanthe melanoleuca. Next base: position 65,206,949 of record NC_079334.1, read on the forward strand.
AGTGCTGTGAGCCAGTGTCAGACACAGCCTTAATGTGAAGAGGTGAGGTCCTGACATTGCAGGTCTGCAGTGGACTAGTTTGAAACATAAACCACATAGAGAACATTCCCACTTCTGGAAAAAGAGACTGGAGTCTCCCCAGTAAATCCACACAAGCATTCAGCTGCAGTGAGGAGAAGAAAAGGTATGAATGGAGCCAAGGGGAAAGTTTCAAAAACTGAGATACTGAGCACTTTGAAAAAAGATTGGCTCTTGTTTCACATCCATCCCTGTTACCACAAAGTAGACAAGAAAAATTGTTTGCAGAAAATTGAGATGTCATGTCATTTCCTACCACTGAATTCATTTACTTCATTAAGAATTAATATCCGTATTTCCATTATTTCAAATTTCCAAGTTAGCAAAGCCTGTAACATTTTGCTATTAAGCTTGCTCATACTTCAGCATTTACATTTGCATCTCTTTTTCTGGTTCATTATTCATTAGCTTATTTATCTATCTTTTTAATTTTTATGCCCATCTGCTTAATTATCTTCTTAGAGAGATTATCAATGCGTCCCATTTTCTTTGATGTCAATTTGAAAAGGGACAATGAGCTCAGAGACAACCATTATTTCAGCCATTTTGATGACATGCCTTGTCCTTTGACCAGCTTGGCAATCATCTGACCCCCCTGCTGACCTTTGCATAATGACCTATCCAATTTCCTTATCACCATTCTCCCTTTCAGTTCCTAAAAGCAATATAGCTGTGGTCACTGTCAAAGTCACGGTGACCTTGTTAGGAATCCTTCTATTGCCCTAATGAGATAACCAATTAATCACTTATTTCTTTATCTCAAGTAATTTCTAAAACTCCTGTTATGTCTTCTTTTTTGTTTTGACTAAATGTTAATTAACTTGACCAACTTTACCTTTTTGCATTCACCCATCATTTAAAACAATAAAATATATCTGAACAGTTTTGTTCCTACATTTCCTCCAAGTGTTCAGAAAGTGAGTTACTTTCCAGATTAATTTTCTCCCTCTACTATGTACTCCTTAAATAAGCACAAAGTCTAAGGAAATTTTATGGAAGCAAATTTTGTGAAGCTATTCCACAAATAATTCACAGGAATAAATATCAAGGTTTTTTTTTATGAATAGAATATATGTAAAACCCTAAGCTTCAGCTTGCTTTCAAGCTAAGGTTGGAGAACATTTTACCTGCCTTCCCTGCTGATTTCCTATGTCTTTCAAAAACTCTAGAAGAAAGAGATGAGTCCCTCCTGGGGACCACTAGAGAAAACTACAATTGTCAAAAAACTAAATTTATTACAGATTTGTTCGTTTGACATCCCTAACCCCTTCCTCTGCTTCTTAAACTTGCAGAAGTATGTTCCATATTTCTCAGGGGAATTTGCCTCCATACAAACACTGCCCCAATTTAAATATAGCAAAGACCAATACCAAATGGAGACAAGGAAGATCCACAAAGTCAAAGATTTATAAACTGTTTTGGGTTAGAAGGGCTAAAGATCATCCAGTTCCAATCCCCTGCCAAGGGCAGGGATGTCTCTCATCATCCCAGGTTGATCAGAGCCCTGTCCAGCCTGGCCTTGGACACTTCCAGGGATGGGGAAGCTTCTCTGGGCCACCTGTGCCAGGCCCTCACCACCCTTGAAGTAAAGAGTCCCTTCCCAATATCTAACCTAAACTCACCCTCTTTCATTTTAAAACCATTGCTCCTTGCCCTGTCACCATCTCTTTAAATAAAAAGTTGTTGGAACCCAGAAACCTGGAATTTTTGAGCTTTCTGTGCTTTCTGGCACTGACCCCCAACAGAACACTGCTTTTGACTTGAGGCCTTGGAGAAGCTTCCAAATTTGGGTGATAAAGTCATGGGTGTGTAATTAAATACAAGTGTGTAATTTCACATGGTGAAGGATTTTGAATTTGGGGTTTTTAGAATATAGTAATAGGTATGGGACACGATGGAGGTTCTTGGGTGCTGTCTCTATATTCTTCCTTCTTTTCATGATATCAGGTGTAGTTTTTGGTTGGACAGTGCTGCACTGTGGGTCACAGGTGTTTGGTTATTAGGTCAAAAGTATAAATAATATAGGTGTTAGCTCTTTATTGGACTGTTTAGCTTTAAAAGACCTTGTAGCTGGATTCATCTCCATGTTGCTCACTTTTAGCTGGTAACTACAAGTGTTGCAGAACTCTCTGTACTTAAGATTTAATAAACAGCCAAGTCCAAACATGAGAAAATTCATCTCCTTTGTGTTTTTAATCCTGGCTCTGAGTGAAGATAGAAAAAAATGAAGAAAAGCCACTAATTAGGTGGTACAATTAACCCATTACAAAAAGTCTCTCCTTTTTGTAACCTCTTTTAGGGTGCTGGAAGGCCACAGTAAGGACTCCAAAGCTTTCTCCATTCTCAACAACCCCAGCCCTCTAAGCCTGTGTTCTAGTCCATAAATAATGGACTAAAAAAATAAACTAAACCAAAACAAACAAACAAACAAACAAAAAAACAGACAAGAAACAACCCGCCCCCAAAAACAAAAAAAAACCAAAAAAAAAAAAAAAAACCAAAAAAAAAAAAAAAAAAAAAAAAAAAAAAAAAAAAAAACAAACAAACAAAAAAAAAAACTAAACAAAAATAACCTGTCAAGTCCATACAGAGTGGGTTAAAGAGATCTTCATGCCAAGACAATAAGGCAATCCCAGCTGTTGCTGTGCAGCATCAGCCCAGGTATCTGTAGCCACAACCATGTTTGTGCTGTGTTCACCTTGAGCTGATAAGGTTTAAATGCACACCCAGAAAGTCAGCTCAGCTGTCCCTGGCCTGTATCTCCTCTCAGGTCTGGTTCCAGGGGTAACTTGTGAGGAGCCAGCTCAGGTGTGTGCAGCCACAGGATATGCATTCCTCAGGAGAAGTTGAATCAAGGCTGAGAGGACAGGATCCAGCATGTTGTTAGGGATATCAGGCAAGCTGGCTTTCAGAGAAAAGACACTCATGGAAAGGAATATCTTCCAGAGGATGTCAGGTGAGACAGGCATTCCATAGTCTTTTCATCTGAGTCCAGACATGTTATTACAATAATAAAATTGAAGTGATAGATATATATATAAATTTTAAGGTCAGAAAGGACTATTTTGGTTCTTCACTCTGATATATGAATAGCAGTGTTGTGGGTTCTTACTGCACCCCCATCAGACTCTTGGCCATCCCAGAATATCTGCCTTGAAAGCAGAAAAGTCACATCAACAAAATTTCTCTGCAGCAAGTGTTCTTAATTTTGCCATGAATCCCTCCAAAACTGCACATAAACAAAGTCAACAGATGTTAAATGTATGATCAATAGGCAAAGGCTGTGACTGAACAGCATTCATCTCTCCTTCAAAACTGACATATTCGTGGAGGGAACCAGTGCCAAAACAAATACAAGCAAAGCAATAGCCTGGAAATACTTTAAACATATTATTTGAATTCTCAGAAGTATCATTTTTAACTTAAAGTAAACATTGGCATGCAAACCTAACAGTCTGCGTAATCCAGTCTTGAAGTGTAACTTTATTTGTTATGGGGATTTGCTCAAGGAAAGGGGGAGGGAGGCCGAGGTGGGAAAATAAAATAAAAACACCCCTCCTTCCAAAAATCCCTCCTCCTACTACAAAGAGGAGCCAGTTGTTTCTGCAGTGCTGCAGACATTTCACAAGGTCATGGAAGTGGCTGTCTCAAGCTGCCTTAGCAATCTGGGAGGGAGGAGGGATGGAACTGTCGTGCACTTGGATGTTCACTTGGCACACCGGCACGGGGAGCCTTTGTCCCTGTTTTAATAGGAGTCAGAGGCTGGGATGTGCCAGCCAGATTCCCACCCTCAGGAGCTCAGGAGCTGGGTCCTGTGGGATTATTCTTATGTGAGGGAGGAAGGGCCATCCCCCTCCTTCTTTGGGAGCCTCTGGTGTCATGCTGTGGCTCTGCCTGAAACCGTGCCGGCTCCTGGCAATCTCCAAATAAAGTCTTTAATTAACAGGGAAACAAAAGCCTCTGAGGACTCTAGCCAGGATGTGCTATTAAATGGGAGATGTTGCAGGCACCTTTTCCAGCTGAGAGAGAAATGAGGAGAAACATACCCAAAATATTTTAGCAAGAGACAACTGGCAGAACAGCCCTCCCTTGCTGGGGATCAATTTTATGCACTAGGAGAAAAAAAAACCATAAACCTTTACACAATAATAGAGTCATAAAGGTAGGAAAAGACCTCTAAGGTCATCAAGGAGTCCAACCACTAACCCAAGACTGTCTAATTCACCACTAAGCCACTGTGTGCCCAAGTGCCACATCTACCCATTTTTGAATACCTCTAGAGATGGTGACTCAGTTTTCCTGGTCAGATTGTTCCAAGGCTTGACAACTCTTTCCATGAAGACTTTTTTTCCTAATCTTCAGTCTAAATCTCTCCTGACATAGCTTGAGGCTGTTTATGATTTTTTTCCCATCTGCATACTAGCCAATAATCTGAATTAACTGATAAAGTGGATGAGTCTTTTTTGGCTTTATAGTCCTTAATTCTTCATCTCAATGGAGTTTTCTGACTTTCAGGACTCAATCTTCCTTAATCATACTTTGCTTTGACTGTATCATCTTCACTGCAAAACTAAAACTTTATTTCATTATTAATTTAATGCTGTGGCTATTGGTATACTCTTGTACACCATTTATACTCACTACCTGAAAAACAGAGGCTCACTTTATATATATCTAAGATTGAAATGGTTAGTTGCAGCTTATTATCTAGGTTATGTCTTTGGACAGAGAATTGGAGACAAAATATGAACAAATTCATTTTGTCCTGAGGTATTTTAGTATAAAAGAGTGACAGCCACTGCTTAGGGACTGGCTGGACATCAGTGAGAAGATGGTGGCAATTGCACTGTGCATCATTATAGTCTCTTATAATCATTGTTATTTCCCCTTCATTTTCTGTTGAGAAAAATTTTATCTGATGAGTTTTACCTTTTTTCCAATTCTCTCCCCCATCCCCACAAAGGGAGAGTGAGTGAGCATCTCTGTGGTGTTCAGCTATCTGCTGGTTTAAACCACACCACTGCTCCGTACAGAAAATTGAGGAGAATTTGTCTCCAGTTATTATTAAATAATTAAATATTCATTGGAACAAAGAGACAAACTGGTTAAGTAGTTAATGCTTCTGTATAGATCACATGCAAGATCATATTTTAAGTCTCTGCCTTAATGACTGTTTAATTATTTATAGAAAATGGAAGCACTTCAATGGCAAGTTCAGAGAGACACCTGCCTCCATACTGTCACTGTCACAGGAACTCAGCCAGTTCCCTGTTTTTGTGGTTCTTATCTGGAAATATGAGGCTGAGTTCTAGATCTCACAAGAAGAGGACTTGAAGTTAGATCCTTTCCATTCTTGCTGAGTCCCAGAAGGCATCATACACGTGCAGATGGACATTGGCATTTTTTATCCAAATTTCAAAACAACTGTCCAATAGAGAATAGGAAGCAGGGTTTGGAGGGAAAATCAAAATCAGAAATGAAAGTTATACCCAGTGTTTTCAAATCTTAGCAGCTCCTGGTTTCATTTTTAGCCTGAGATTCTCAGCACTACTTTCAAACAGCAACATATTTTCATAAGGTAAATGCAGCCTCACAAACTACTGAGTGTCCAGAAGCATTTGCTATAATTAAAAGAAAAGCCAGAAAATTATTTAAAGAAAAGGGAAAAAATATATCCCACCCCTTCTCCTCTTCCCTACTTTCTTAAAAAAAAAAAAAAAAAAAAAAATTAGAAGAGAAGAAAACAAAAACTCAGCCTAAGTGAAAGCCAACTCACCTCAGGAAAATAATTTGGCATCAGCCTTTATTGACAGCTGCACTTCACTGCAGCACCTGTGTGTATCATTGCAAGTGATGAATGATTGGGGAGGCTGTTTTGTATTAGTGAGACACGTTGTGGCAAAGCTTGTATTTATATTTACGGGGTAGGTTTGAGTTGGACCTGTCTTATGAGACTCAGATCTTGGTGGTAGAGGTGGGATGTATTGGCTGTGCAGATGTTATTAAACTCAGGAATGCCTCCAGATTTTAAGGTCTGAGTAGGTACATTGGCCATGTCCCAACTTGGTGTTAGGGTGAGTCTGTCTCCACCCTATCCCAAATTCTGGTTTCATTGAATACAGTGATTTTGATAAACAATACGGTGTGCGAATAAAGGGGAGAAATATATGGGAAGTAATAACCTCACTGAATAGAATGAACTTCTGTAGAACTCAAAAGTAACCATGTTTTTGATACAAATTTAAAAATAACTTCAGGGAAGATAAGGTGAAGAGTGCAAAAGGAACTGAAATAAAAAGTAAAGTAAATCATCTTGTTATTGTATTTCAAAATGGCATTTTCGCAAAGGGATTAACTTGCATCAGGGAGGAATCTTACAAGGAGGATAAATGATAAACAAGCCAAACATAAGGCATTGGACAAAACACTTGTCCACTAAAACTGTAGAATTGCTTCACACACAAAAAAGAAAAGAAATTCTTTTGGATTAATCCAAGCTGAAAATACTTTTTCTGGAGATTTTTGTTTTTCTCATTAAATTGAAAGCTCCTCGTATTTGTACTGCTTTAAGATATTTATTTCCAGAAGCTTACTTCAAATCCCATTGAGATCAGCAAAAGACTATCAGGTGACATTAGTTATTGTTCATTTGAAGTCCATGAGATTAAACCTTTTCTTTTTTTTCTGTAACTTTGTCAAAGTTCTGTGTTGTCAAAGCCAGAGAATCTTCTACATCTGGTTCTTCTTTTCTTTTCTTTATTGCATTTTGGAGAGATTATAAATGTTAATAGTTTCAAATGACTTATGAAAAACAAGGCAAAACACACAAAAGCTTTCTTCTTTCAGTAGTACTTATTTTGGGGATATATTTGAATTAACATTATCATAATGCTGGAATTATGGATTCTTGGCTGGTGGAAATTGCAAAAATCGAATTGATGGATCAACAACATTTAATACTCTTAACAGTCTACTTCACCATTTCTTCCAAGTCAGATTGTCATAGAACACAGACCAGGCTACAACAGGACTGAGAAATATTTACTTATCTAATGTGCACTGATTCCAAGACATAGGAATGAATTTGCTGTGCATCAGTTCTATTACCCAAGCTGTTTCCTCAGACCAATATTTAGACTTTTTTAAAATGTTTCCACCAACATTTTTGGTGGAAATATTGTGATCACTTATTAACAGGTATTCATTTTCATTTTGCTACTTATTGGTGTCAGTTTCAGTTGGTAAAATTGTTCATCAGTACAGGACAATAGACTCATGATAATTTTTTTCTCAATTTCTGACTATTATTTAAAGTGATCATATATGTTATCAAGTACCAAAAAAAATTCCTGAAATTTAAAGTCCAGCAGGAAGTGCAATTTTGCACTAAGCTGTCCCAAATACACCTTGACCTCCACTTATCCTCCAGTTTACTCTGCTGAGTGATTCAAATGTGCAACTGAGTGTGTGACAGTTAAAATCTTGTGCATATAAGGGCATTTTTTTCTGTCATTAGAATAGCTTCTCCATCTTTCTCTTTGTATGTATACACAAATTCAATTGTTTATATTTACAGAAAAATAATTAATTTAAAAATTAATTTCTGTTGAATGTTGCTCCAGTGTATAAATTAATTTTCATGATGAAGTTCTCATGATGGAGTTAATGTTATCAAACATAGTTGAATCCCAAGACCTAATTTTGTCATTGTAATTTAACTTTATGTTTGAAAATTAAAATAGAATATATTATTAGTAATAATGGAGATTATAATATTGTTTTTACAAATGGTCTTTCATTTTGTCCATTTTTCAAGGTAATCCTTGTGTTACACAAATAATTTCTTAGGAGGATGAGATAAATTTGCCTAATTACTACAGGTGTGATATTCACAAATGAAGTGATTGCTTTAAAACGAGTCTGATGCCTGCCATTGGTGTCAAGGGAATTATCTATTTGCCTGGATCTAATTATGCTGAAGGGAATCTCAAACACAATTAGCTGTTTCCTCCTCTTTCGTAGAATGAGAGAAAATTAGCTGCTTAATTAATAATGAATGCTTCTCAATTTTACCAATGTGTTGGTGTTTTAAATAGTTACAAGGTTTGAGGTTTGGTGTGAGTTTGTTTGCTTGCAGAACGCTGCATTTGTTTTTATTAAAAGTCTACATGCAATATTTGAGAGGGAGATCCTCTTCCCCAACCATGAACAATTTAGTCCAAGCCACTCGTCAGACACAAACTTTGGGATTCAAGGAACACAGTCAGGAATGCACAGGGCTACACATGGAATAATACCTGAATTAGTGGTGAATCAAACAGGTTTGAGACCAGTTTGGATACAGTTTTCAAAATCTAAACTTAAGTTTTAGTTAATTGTGATAGTTCTTCCTACTCAGACCAGAGGGACCAGCAGTTCAGTATCTGAGCATCTTCTCTCCACCAAACCACGGGTCTGCAGGGTTGTGATTTCTGTTTTATTGCAGGTAAACTAGAATTAAGTGGCATAAACCTTTGATATGTCAAACCTTCTCTGGAAAAGGGTGATACCTATTGCACATGGAAGAACAGGACAGACATAGAAGGAACCACTCAACCCTTTTTCTGTGACTTTTTTGAAAGGGTCAACTACATGGCTCTTCACAACAACTCCCTGAGAAAGAAGACATGACAGTAGTAATGCTAATCCAGTTTTGTCCAAAATAACCCTATTTTTAGCACCAATTTTACATGGTTTTCCTCCTATGTGTTCTTCTTTGGGACCATTGATTATCTGCCACAGCCCATTTCTGTCCATCACCAAAAAAGCTTTCTCTGCTTTTCTCTACGTGTACTTTCTCAGGGTCAATCTCTTTGAAATGTACACATTTAGGCACTATTAACTTATACTTTGCAATTTTTAACCCTTCTTGTCTTACTGGAAATTTGCTTTCTTTTCAAGCTGTGACGCCAAGTCATTGTGCCACTTTTTAAATTAAAATCCTGACATCTGTTTCCTGCAACATCACCACTCTGCAATCTCACATAAGTAGAATTTTCACTGGGCTATCCTTGATGTGGAGGTAAAAGGCCTTTGTGGTTGGTTGCAGATTCTCAGCCATGATTATCCATATAATCTTTATAGTCTTTTACCCTTTTTCTTTTTATATTTTTCTATTTTTTTTTCTTTTTTTTTTTTTTCTCAGGATTTACCAAATTCATACAGATTTAACATATTTGTCTCTTATATTATGTTTCTCTCATTGCTGCAAGAATTAGTTATTTAAAACAAGAACATATCACTATCTGATGCAATTACCAGATATTTTAATGAAACCAAATTTCTATCAAAGAAATAGAAGAATCAGATAAAAAAAGTCATATATAATGTAAATATGTTTCTGTTACAATATTTCGCTTCTCCTTCACCTCATTCATCTTCTTCATCCTCCCTCCCATCACTTTTGTATAAATTTTTAATTTTTTTCACTCTGTATTCCTTTCTATCTGTCCTCTTACTTATTCCACTCTTAATAATCAAATTATGTTCAACTTCAGGTATATATACAGTCCTTTATGGCTTCATCAGATTTTGAAGAAGATAAAACAAGATTCTTTAATATTACTAGAATACCCTTACTTTATTGCTTTGTTTGAGGATGTTTGCTATATAACATAAACATTAATCTCTTATTATTTTACTTGATAAGCACATCTTCTATTGAAGCTCTTTTCTTATCCATGAGGCAAACTGCAGATAGGTACAACTCAAGACAGTAAAACCAGTCACTGTTCTTTGGGACAATGTAACTGGTTACAGAAAACTTTTTAAAAATCCCCCATACCCTGGAGGAAGAATTTGTCAAGATGCTCACGTAATTGAAATTTTCTATGGCTGTTAAGAACCAAGAGAATAGCAGTTCTTCCCTCCAAATGAAATCTCACTGCCAGATTTGTATGACATTTCATGATCCAAGCTTAATTTGTTATACATTGTTCCCAGAAGGTGAGATGAGATTACATGGAGCCATACATTAGTTGGAAGATTTATTTTACACTTCCCCACTCAAAGTTCCTTTCTAGTTATTCAAGCAGAATAGAGAGATCTTGATTAGTTAATCTCTCTACATCAGCGTTTTTCCACAGAGCACTTCACAGAAATGTTTTAAAATTTCACAATTAAAAAAGCAATTAAAAAGGATTATCAAAATCAAAGTTGATCTTTAATTACTGCCTATATCTAGATCTTTAATCCATGATATACCAGATAAAATACTCTTAAAAATGCTTTGTTAATAGCTTTTTATTACTGAGAACATAGGAAATTTCAGTCTTTTGAGGCACGTCCCTTTTTAGATCAACTTCATTTTCAGGTTGTCATCTAAAACTTTATTTCCATCAATCTTGCCTTGCTCTAGCTGAGTAAGCCATTCCTTTATCTTCTGCCCACTGTGAGAATTGGCCACCTTGCAATGACTTGGGTAGTGTGGCCAAAGTACTGCTGGAATTCCTCCATTGAAAAACTGCTTTCCATCTCCACCTTGCTGAGCAAATCTCTTCTGGCATCTGCTCAGTCAGGTCTGCCCCAGTGAATACCTGCAAGCAATTTTTAGACATTTAGACTTCTAGAAATATTCAGGGAAATATTCAACTGCTCTCTTTCCTCAGGCATAATGGTTTGCTAAAAGTCTTTGCAGTTTTACAGTTCCTGCTGAAAAGTAGCTGTTGTTGAGCAGAAGTAATAGTGAAATAATAAAGGTTCTCTGAAGATGATTTCAGCTTGACTAGCTGCAGCATTTAAATTAAAAGAAGGGAAGAGAATTAAAAATGCTAGCACTCAGGACAGCTCTGTGTTTGAATATATTAAAGAATATTCTGAATAATGAAGAATTTTTTTAACTGAAAAAAAAAACAAAACAAGAGCATATATATAAATAGACATATCACTGGATTTAAAATCTCACCATAGTGAAATTCCTGCTTGGTTCAATAAACTTCTTTGTTTTTTCTTGCTAACCTCAGATTTGCAGTGAATTATGGCTTCTCAAAAAGGACCCCATGTCACATACCTTCTATGCAGAAAATAGTGAAGGTGAGGGTCAATTCACCAAATTTCAGCAACATGAAAACTGCATCTTGTCTAATGGAGTCACCTAAGGCTTGACTCACAGTATCAAGGGTCATCTGAGATGTGCTTGTAATCCAGTATCTATTTGGTTTCCAATTGCCTCTCCAAAGTGAATCTCTTCCAGCCTCATGTAGATACCTCAGATTTATGGGGGGCTTTCAAACAGTACTGCACACTTTCTTCAGGCAATCTGAAAGCAGGCTTGGTCTCCAAAGTGTGGCACTGAGGATGTAAAGTTGTGAGTCATTTTATCTAATTCAGGTATCTTAATCTACATGCTAGACCCCCCAGATTTTAGATTACTATAAATAGGTGTCTGGAGGTGAGCTGGGGGTCTGAGGCCAGAGTTAGAAAAGTGCCAAGGAAAACAACAGAATGAGGTCAGCATATAATAATAAGGATTTATATATGTATGTATATATATATATATATATATATATATATATGTAATTAAAGTTTTCTGAAGTTTTTCAGGGTGGAAAAGACAAGGAAAGCAATAATTCTCAAATCCCTTCCTCCCATGTTGAGAGACCAGAGAACCCCCTGAATCATTACATTATACTACATCCTACTATAAAGGAGATCAAAAGCTCAACTTTTGCCCTTCTGCCCTTAGAGTTTGTGGGACCCTGAACCCAGCTTGTTTAGTAGTGCAAATTGATATATCCAAATCAATAAATCCCTTGTTGGCCTCTTTAACTCCATCTGAACTCCTTCAGGTCCCAGCCCCACTGAGCCCCTGCAAAGACAGTGCAAGCACAAGGCAAGCAAATCTCAGGGTCAGGTGAGGCTTTTCTGAAGTGACAGCAGAGTGAGGACCTTGTCAAAGAATTTTATTGAAGTCACTCTCCTCTCCTGCACAAGCATTAGGCCACCAGGCAGTGTTTTCAGACTGACTCTCACATGGGAATTTTATGCTGCAGTAAGATATGAAACCCCAATGTTCTCAAAATCTTTCCTTTTTAATATCTGGATTCTTTCCTAATTATTTTCAGATTAATTTCCAGCTAATACATAAGGATGAAATTTGGTGCATGACCTATAACCCTAAGCATGTTGTAATTCTGTTACCAATCTCCTGATTTCATGGGGGGCTTAACAAGCACCATATGTGACATGCTGTGTTCCTGTGCCTAATGTGGCCTAATGATCCAGGGAATCCCTGGCACTATCCTGCCTTGCCACACCACCAGCAGCTGAACAATGATCTGATGACATATTTTTTTTTCCCATGTCAATATCTTCAAGGGTGAAAAAGGACTCTCATCACCCAACAGTGTGACTGTGCTAACCAGTGTGGGATTTGGTTTGTTTGCCTCTGGTGGGTGCCTCTCCTCAGATGGTGAACAAGGTAAATGCCATTTTCAACCCTTGTGATGACTATGCACATGCTGTTCAACTCAGACACAACTAAACAAGCATGCAAGAGCAACAAAATTCCCTGAACTGGGTTAAAAATATTCACACCGAAGGGGAAGTCCTGGGGGCACTTTGGAGGAAAGAGCTGGTTCAGGTCTGAGAGAGGAACAGTAAATAGCACTAATGAAGAGGTCAGCATACAATGTCATACCAAATCTAAAGGCAGAACAAGTTTGGAGTCTTAGCAGCCAAGTCAGAAAAGAGACCAGCAAATAGAGATGAACTGTCTACTGGTCCAGGTGCATCCCTGGACACACATGCTTGACTCCAAGCCCAGAGATATCCTTGGGAATATTTCTACCAGCTTCAGTGGGATGTTTGGATAGCATCTGATAGGCATGGCACATTTCTTGCTGCTGGAAGAAAGTATGGTTTCATGCAGTAGAAATGGCTGTTCAATTACATGCTGTTCCCCCTCTGAATCATAACAGAATCATAAAGTGGCTTGGGTTGGAAGGGACTTTAAAGACCATCCAATTCCAGCCCCATGCCATGGGTGGGAGTGCCACCTGCTAGATAAGATTAAAGTGTCCCTCAGCCCTATCCTGGACCTGTTCCCTCCTTCAGGAAGGACTCCATTTTCCACTCTTGCTTCAGAGAAGAAGTTGTTGCCCCTTTCCTCCTTCTCTGTTTGCAATACGTTCTCCTCCTAATCACCTGTCCCATAAAACCCTGCAACACTAACTACACTATTAATACTTTCTTAAACCTATATGTGAAATGGCTCTATAAACCACCATGGATCTTGTGTATTGTCTGAAAATGAGCTTCAAATCTAAAGGTTTTCAGGCCTTTGGGGGAGAAAACCCATTACATGTGATAGCTCTCTGCAAATGTGGGTAATTACAGATAGAAAAATCCTCCTTAAACTCTCTGTGATCAGCTGCATTCACAGTGCAACCTACAGACTGTAGGACTGAAAAGGCTTCACTAATGATTTCTATATTGGACCAAATGATATCCTTGACAATAAGGTAATCCTGAGAACCCTTGCTCACTTCCAGCCATCACCATCGGGGCCACAGGCTGGCACAGATGAGCCAACACTCTCCTCCAGACCTGCACTTGTGTTTCAACAATAAAAGCCCAAATGCAGAATGTTTTCTTCTCCATCTCCTCCCTCCCAAATGCTACTGATCGTCCTATTACCATGGCAACCAACTCCTGCTGGCATGATCAAGAAAAAACCTGATTTGGGATTTTAATTAATTGCTTGGAAATGGAAATGTAACAGTGACTGGCAGTTCAACTAAGCACGTTTGCAAAGTGAATAAAAATAGAGTTTCTGAAATACTTGAAATTGTTTCACTGGATATAACCCACATTTTTTACGAGACACCTTAATTTATTCTGCTTCATAAAATAAATCTGCCAAATGTACTAAGCCATTTTGTCAACACAAATCATTTTGGCAAATACTTTAATCCTTCTTCTTAACAAAATGTATTGTATTAAGAAAAAAAAAAATCTAACCCATCAGTATAAACCCATAGGCTTGATCTGAACGGATGCCTTTTTCACCAGTAGGTCATATTTATAAAAGGCTTTCATCTTGTCTTCACAAAAGAGGATGTTCTTCTGATGCACGTGATCACTCATTAGCATTGATGGCAGCTACACCCCCATATTCAGCAGAGAATTGAAAAGAAATGGCTTTCAGTTGATTTCTATGACCCCCAGTCTCCCTGTTCTCAAAGAAAATAGAGTTGTCATTGTCTGGGTATGGCATTGCCCACTCCTGCATGCTGCCAGTGCTGCTGAGGTGGTGTCATGGGTCCTGCATTGCTCAGCCAAGAAAAAGCCCATTTCTCTCCAGATTTTTAAGAACAAGAGGATTAGGATGTCCCTGTTGTCACTATGCAGGTCCAGGTACCCACAGTTTCCAGTATAATGCTGATTTTGTAGGCCTTGTAGTTTCACATTATTCGTTATATATATATATATTTAAATAGATACATCTAAAACTTCCTTCTTTAATAAATCAGAAGAGGTTATGAAGGATTCAGAAGCTCCACATCATACTCAAAACTGGAAGTAAACTTCATCAACTGCATGAAGCCCTCCAGTTATCTCTCCTGAAAGTTGTAGTGAGGTGGGGGTTGAGAGCAGTGAGTTGTAGTGAGGTGTGGGTTGGTCTCTACTTACAGGTAGCAAGTGATGGGACAAGTGGAAATGACCTCAAGGTGTGCCAAGGGAGGTTTAGATTGGATGTTAAAAAACATTTCTTCACTGAAAGGATGGTCAGGTGTTGGAACAGGCTGCTCAGGGAAGTAGTGGAACTACATCCCTAGGAGTTTCCAGAAAACATGTAAATGTTTGCTTTAGAGACAGAGTTTAGTGGTGGACCTGGGTTAATGGTTGGACTCGATGATCTCAGAGATCTTTTCCAACCTTGATTCCTTCCTTCCAAGTGATTCTTTGATTCTCCACCTGGAGATGTTCCCACGGGGAAGCTGAAACATGGTTGCATTGTAAAGATGTCACGGGCACTTCTCAGTGACAGTACAATAATGTGGCGCCACATGGAGACAAAAAAAAATCCTTTTTATTGCTAAAGGACTTCCTTATTCACATGCAAGAGTCAGGGCACCTGAATAGAATCAGAATCCTTCATTGCCAACATCTGTCTTACCTTCCTCCTTGGAGATTTAGCTCTCCACTTATTTTTATTTATAGGCCAGTGGCCTCCCTGACAACCAAAGCTAAGAATAATTCCACATTAACTCACTTATTTTCACATATTTACTGATTTTCCTCCAAGCAGATTTTCTCAGTCTTCCAGATGTAAAATACCCTGCAGCTCCAGAGTATTAATTCACATCACAGGATCACATGGCTGACCCAAAAGTTACTAAACTTCCTTACTCAGGGCTTAATTATGTCTGAGAGGTGACTGGTTCTTGCCAGTTTTCACACATTGACAATGTTGCTCTTCAGTGAACATTATTCACTCATCCCCTGAACTCGACTCCAGCACATGATAAACAATCTCAGTGGGCAGATTGTACTTAATGATCTGAGGTGAGTTTAACCAACTATTTTTAAAGATTACACATCACAGGGTTGGAAGATGCTCTGGAGAGGTCATTTGGTTTTCAATCTTAGGCCATATTTATTCACCATTCACCATTCACCATTCACCATTCACCATTCCTCACCACTTTTCCTTTCTCCCTTTAAAATACAGGTAATAATTTCCATTATTGGAACATCTTTTAGGACCTAAATATCATTAAACCAATAGAAATTGTGAGACAAAATGAAAACACAAGAAATCTGGTGATTATCTATCTCTTACACTCTATCATCTATTGATATTCCTAAGGCAACTATCTTTGTGTTATCTAAGCACTGTAATATAATGCAATCACTTGCAAGTTGTATCTAAGTGCAGTGGGTTTTACTTATTAATAACATAGCACTTATCTTCAAAGTGTTTCACAAACTAATTAATTCTCCCAGCACCTTCTCCCTGTCAGGCAGGTGAGACCACTATTATTCCCATGAAACATATCATTCTGATTATTACTTGAGGAAATAAGGTTAAGTTACTCATCCTATCTCCCAGAGGAGACAGTGGGTGCTGGAAAGAGCATCTGGTCCCAATTTTTAAGGAACAGGGTTTTTGAACTGATTTGAGACCACCTCAAAGTCCCTCATGCCTGGGCAACATCACTAGTAACAAAATAATTCTGCACTTTTTAAAAACTAGCATGGCAAAGCAGGACGGGATTCTCTGTCTGAGATTGACTTTTTTTTGTTTGTTTGTTTTTAAAAGGGCCCTGACCAACCAGCTCCATTCTGCTGTGTGAGTCATCCTCATGCATCAGGATTGTGAAATGACTTAGACTGACTTGGCTGCTTCAGTTTTTATGTGCTCCATTATGTTGGCATTATTCCTCAGCCATGCAATTCCTGCATTCAACTTTCTGCATCTTCCAGGTAAGGAAAATAAATGGGAAAGATATTTAACAACCATGGAAAAGAAAGGAATGGTAATAATAGGGCCTTACTTGTTAAATCATTCTAATTCCTTGATCGTTCAAATTCTTTGGTCATTTTTGCCTCATTGGACTGTTTTCAACTCTGTCACTCTGGTTTATCTGAAGGTATGGATATCTCAGTGTGAATACACATTTATGAACTAATTCCACTCCTCAGAGCTTCAATGCCTAGCTTGGAATTAGGATCATGCCATGTGATATTACATAACTATTGGCAATAGCTAATGGCATTCATCAGATGAAGCAGTTCCAGGAGGTAAACAAAGATAAGGGCATAACAGTTGCCCAAGTGAAGGATGTCTTATATTAATTACCCCCATACAACACATCAGCCTTATCAATCTGTAGGGTGGCCAAAAAGCTGCTTAAGCTCCCATTTCTTGTGTAAGGATGGCACAGTGGGCAGAAATCCACCAGCTGCCTCCTTGGAGGAGAGCACCTTCCTCAAGGTCCCTGCCAACAGAAACATTATGCACCAGGACTAAAATATGTTTTAATTATTTTGCTGAAGGTCAACTTGACAGTGTAGCCATTAAGTATATACATACACATACAGACACACATAACTTTATTCCTGTAGAATTAAAAACATGAGAAATTGGATATTGGCACACCTGTGTTCCATAAGGATGAAGAGGGAACTTCAAAAGACAGGTTTGAGTTTCAGGAAAACACTCCAAGCCTTTGAGGTGAAATTCATCTGCCCTAACTTGGACATCTTAAAACTAAACAACTAAGTCTGAGCTCATCACTCCAAGCTCCCTTCATGGGGAGAAATGGGCACCTGCAAAGTGTAATTCATCTTATCCCATCATAGGAGTCTGAGAGTGGATGAGCCATTCCCTGGAGATCCCTGTGTGTCTCTGCCACCTCTGAGAAGAGCCTAGCTCAGATTTAGACATTTAACTTTTTGATACTAACACTGTGTGACATGAATTCCATCCTTACATCCTTCTCTCAGGCTTGGTTCCAGACCCTTCACATCCAGTTGGTGTTGGCATGAAAAATGTAGACCAGGGTCAGTGAGTACCTGGAGATTTTCTGCTGCTTTTGCCTCTAGTAGAACAGAGTTCCAGAAATAAAGTGGCACAGGGATGGTGAGGAAAATAACAACTTCTTCCTCCTAAAAACCAGGGAAAATTTGTGACATTCTGTAATTTAATGAATGAGGGACTTGCTGGCAGGACTTTCTCCATTTGATATTTCCTCACTGAACCTCCATTCACAGACCTCTGTTTTAGCAGCTGAGAAATGCCTTTGACTCCAGGAAGATCACAGGCCAGTGAAAGTTGAGTACATACATAAATGTTTTCAGGATCAGGCACATATAAATTAATTAGAATTACATATTTAAATAGCTTTGTGGATCTTGGCCTTTGTTCCTAAGCTTCATCATCTGAGGCCTGAGTCTGCAACCTTCATAGAACACAATACAAGACATTCATTTTCTGTTTGGAAGGGTGATGCTGAGGAGGAAGGGGAGAAGGAAGCAAGACACTTTTACAGTTTTAACTGGACAGTGTGATCGTGATTTTAGTGGCAAGACTTCCAGATTGTTCCTGAGATATTTGTATTTAAGTTAAAATTCTGAAAACCTTATTTCAGGGTGGAAAAAAAGGTGCAAAGTATTTGCCAGAGGAGATTTGAAAGGAGATGAGGGTAGTCCTTGCATTTCTATGCATTTATTTGCATAAATACACAGAAACTGGGGGGAACAGTTATAGGCAACTTTCAGCCTATTTCTAGTCAAGCTGCTAAGTCACTCCTGAATCTGCTTTAACTCTAATAAATTTTAACTGTATAGAATTAGCTTTGCATAGACTTTTAGTGTAAAGACCATTTCTATTCTGTATGCACACCACTTAGAACAAAAAAATAATAAAAGCAAGAACACAGGCACACACGGAAAAATTATTTTCTCCCTCTCTACCACTTTCCTATGTCTCAATTTAAAATGAGAACCTCAAGATCAGTGGAAAGCAGCAACATAAAAGCACCCAATTCTTGCAAATGCAGCCTGGAATAGTGGGTGGGCCCTCTCTCAGGTGAGAAAAGGCAAGCTGCAAAGCAAATACCTGAAGTGACTTCTCCTTGTTTGAGTCTGCTACCCTTAGGGCTGTGTTCTTTTGGCTGGGGATATCTGTTGATCTTACCTCTTAACAGTAATTATGCCAGACAGCTTTTTGGCTTTCAGTTCTGCTCCATAGGTAACATAAATCATACAAATTATTACCACAATGCTAAACTATAATTACCCACAGACCCTGACATGCTAAAAGGTGTATTAATTTGATAATATAATAAATACGTTACTGCATAAAACTATAATTATTACTTCAAAATTGACACTTATACCAGCTTGATTTTTTTTTTTTCCCAGCAGGCAACTCAATTGTACATTGACCAATACCAGAAATGATATTTGAATTCACAGAGGCATATTGAAGTGCAATTTGGTAACATGTGGGAGGCCTCTCTTAAAGGAAAATGTCACTAGAGTTAGTTTGGGTTTTGGAAGTCATAATTCCATGAAGCAATAAATTACTCTAGTTCAAGAGGAAAAATATATCTGACAAATAGCCCAGGAAATGGGAATAATATCAGCATATCTATCAAATAACCCAGGAAATGGAGACAATATCAACAAAATACCTAAAAATGTCACCAATGGGGAAAATAATTCACATAATAATGTAAATAAACACGCTTATTTATGTTGTTTCAAATGCTACTGGGGACAAAAAAGCAACTGACATTATAGGAGGATATTTTCCCTTTTTTTGCTTGGAAAATCTGACAAACACATCTGTGGGAAAGACTGAGGTCCCAATTCTGCAACTGCTTGGGTGTGGACAACCCCTGGCACAGCTCCCAGGTTTATTTTATTCAGTGGCTGCCTAATGTAAAATACATAAACAAGCCTGGGAACAGAGGTCGTAATCCAGACCTGCTCCTGCTCAGCTCAGCAGCCCAACTGCTGCAACACCAACTCTGGATCCTGTTTCCCATTTTCTATTTTATGTCTTCCACGTGGTCAATATAAACTTTTAGGAAGTGAGTGGTATATGTTCAAGCCTTCCTAAAGTCAGGATAAAAATAAGCTCACTTCTTGCTCCTGCTTGACCCCTTTAACTGCTGGTGAATGAGCAGGAATCAGCCACACACACCTCTGCTGGGCTACATGGGATTGATATTTACACACTGAGTGGTTTTTCTGACGGTTTCTCTTTGAGTTTATTATTGTTATTAGGATCTTAAAACGTGTAGCTAAAGGAAATCTTCAAAAGCATTTGTTCCCAAGTTTTCTTTAACAACTTGAATACCAGTGATTTTTCAAGTTTTTCCCTCATGTCTTGTCCTCATTTATATTTTGGCTTGCAAAAAGAGGGGGGGAAAGTATCAAAGGAGAAGGGAATATCAAGTTTATTTCAAGTTTTCATTTCTGGGTGGTATTTGCTATCATTTAACTTCATGTATTTACACTTACACCAGTTGCCATAGGCATATTCTGCATTCAAAGGACAGCTATAGGCATCTTTGGAAGAGCCAAATCAAGGATCTTCCTTCTGCAGGTGTTTCCATTACAAAAAAGTGAGACTATGATGATTAACTCAGTAAACCTCATCCAAAGTTTCTAGGTTTTTTTCATTACCACAGCAGAAATAAAGGTAGGGGAAGAATTGCTCAGAAGTAAGAAGAGAAAACTGGAGAAGAAATTAAGGATAAAAATACTAGAATATTAATATAAAAAAAAGTACCTGAAAACAGCTTTGTTTCTTTTCTTTGACCTAAATAAATAATAAATAAATAAATAAATAAATAAATAAATAAATAAAATGTGTTTGTTGAAAAACCTTTAAATATTGCCATTAACATTTTTTAGAATACTTGAGGGAAAAAAAAAAAAAAAAAAACAACTATAAAAGTGTATAGGGGGAAGTTTGTTTGATATCAAAAACATTTGCCACAGAAGTAGAAAATCTCATTTCAATGCCCTTGACTTCTTTCAAGAAGGGATTTATTGTCTATGTACTTGCAAAATAAGTATATTTCCAAATGTGAGGGATGGTGGGAAGATACCTATTTTGAAGATTATTCATTATGATGTTTGAGACCCTACAAATGAGTGAAAAGATTCTCTTCATGTAAATCTCTGTCTAACTTGTCTAAATAGTCTTAACAAGGTGAGTTCCTGAGTTGCTCTTAAGGGTCAGTGAAAATGAATGTCATGCAGCTTTATCATTGCCTTTAGCTCCTCCACTGACCAGACTGAATGATGCAAACAGGTCACTGAAACTGCTTGGCAGACACTCTTCACCTGGCCTAGTGCATGTCTTACATAGGGCTTTATTGACATGGTTCTCCTCAGATGCCAGTTTGGAATGTACTAACAGCTTTGGCAGAGCTTCTGGTGACTTTCATCCAGTTGGAACAAAAGGTGAACTGTGTGGGGAGAGCAGGAAGAGAAGATTTCCACCATATCATCACTGTTTTCAATGAGACACGAGCTGAAAACCCACCATGTTGATGCTGAGATCTGGATAGAATTATTGGCCAAAATTGAAAAAAACACTGGGGCAAAAGAAAAAAAAAATAGCCATGAAAGGCTATAATAGTTTGGTACAGAAGACATGAAACAGGCTGTTGGAATATGTTGCCTAACTTGGAAAAAAAATATAAAGCTTTAAACCTGGAGATATAAAGACTGTCTGTGTTAACTTCTTACAGAACAACTACTGTATGCTTGAGCCTGGAGAATCCTGGAATCACTGAATCAATTAGGTTGAAAAAACCTTCTAAGAGCCCAGCATTGCCAAGCCCACAATGTCCCCAAGTGTCACATCTACATGTCTTAAACCCCTCTGGGGATGGTGACTCAACCCTGGGCACCCTGTTCCGACACCTGATAACCCTTTTGGTGAAGAAATTATTCCTATTATCCAATATAAACCTTCCCTGGCACCTCTTGGGGCCATTTCAATTTGTCTTATGGCTTTCTTATTGGGAGAAGAGGCTGAGCCCCAAGCCTACAACCTCAGTAGCAAAGAGCAAGGAGGTTCACCCTGAACCTCCTTCCCTCCAGGCTAAACAAGGTGAATTCTAATAACTTCCCAAATTGCAGTGTACATGAATGTGGCTTTTTGACTGAATTTTTATTTCTTCTGCTCATAGATATTTTTGGTCTAAGCAAATTGCTTGTTTGAATGCACAAATATGATATTACAGAGAGCCTTAAACATATTTACCTGTCTTAGGTTTTTCCTATGTAAGTGATTATTGCAAATCATTTTGGTGAATCATGTTGCTTGATAGAAATAATAGCTTACATACACAACTGGAATTTCCTTTTCCTCTTGCAGCATTTTGGGGGAAGGAGGAAAGAAAATAAAAAAGTAGCTGTGATTACTTAAATCTATCTTTTTAATAATGTTGTAGACAGTCAGCAATGATGATGTGATTCATTACTTGCCTATAATGTTAATTATACATTATTAGCTGTTTCACTGTATGATAGCTGGCAATTGGTGATATGATTCATAAAGTGCTATTGTTAAGCCAATCTGAAAATCTGTTTGATTTAGGTTAAAAGAAAGGGCGATAGGTCATAAGGAGTTGAAAAAAAAAAGAGAGAGAGAGAGAATAAAGAAAAGACACCGATATAATTTGCGGTTCTATTTTTATATGAACAACAAGGTTTACAGTGAAGAGCTGTTGGATACAGTTTCGGTGAGCAAGGATTTTGCAGAGAGATTAGATCAGTTACAAATTGCTAAATCTGATGACTTAGATAAAAATTTAACCAGAGGCTTTGAAAGAGGTAGAACATGTTTCTGTGGAGAAGTGATTGCCCCGTCTTTCCGAGATAGAGCTAATCAGAGAAGGCCGCACTGCTGTACCCTCAGAAAAAACTGAACAGGGGAGAAATTGTTTATTTGGGAATGGAGATTATTTCCAGGCTGAAAACTGCACTTCAGTCTCCAAATGAACCCTGTATTTTGGGGAACCCCCAGAAGGCAGTCCTGGAACTGAACTAAAACATGTTCCCTTCCAACGTATCTCTACCAGATCTGTGTTACCAGCTGAATAAAATGAATAAAACAATTGTTCCCTCCTCCACATCCTTTGTAAGATTCCAAAACCTTTTCCCATTTCCAGAGAAAAACCACCAACTTTAACCAACCACTTAAAAAACCCAAAGAAAACAGATTTTGCCCAGAGATAGCAAATACTCCCAAGGTTAAACATTCATTCCAGACTGGTTCATATCTGCACTTTATCTGAGCTAGCAAGGGGAATTGAAGCTTCATCCTTCTTGCTCCAGCAGGCACCAGCTCAGGCAGAGTGGACCTCATCCTTTCTCTCATGTAAGTCAAAAGTGAGTTACAGATCTGAGCTTCTGCTTCCCAGTAAGGGCAATGTCCATAAAAGCTCATCTCGCAAACATTTCACTTCGTAGGAGTAAATACTACCTGGTTAGGAGCAATTTGTTAAAAAAAATAATAAATCCACCTAAAAATAAAAATCAAAGTCATAAAACAATTCAAACCAATATTTTTCTTCATTCATTTTAATATCCCTGTAAGTCTTAGGGGAAGGAGTTAAAATGAATGTTATGTCACATTGTTCTCAAAGGGATTTATGTCTTCTGTTATCCCAGATAACGCTCCTAAGGAATGAGATAAATCACACTGGCCACACAGTTCTCTCATCCATTTCCTCACATACCCAGCTCTTCTGTGCAGCAACAACCCTTAAAACAATCTTTTCAGAGAAGGCAAGAGAAGTGCTGGGTTTCCAGAACTTCAATTGCATTAAAATACATGACCCAGAAATGCTTCATGGAGAATTTTAAGACTTTTTGCTGCTATTAAGGAATGGTTTTGTGGGACAAAGATAGGCCTGGGAGCTAGGAATTCCTGAGTACTGTCTCCAGCACTGTCTTGACTGTCTATTGCCTACATATCACAGTGATTGTGTGATTTATTTATAAAACATAGATTAGATTAACTCAAACAAGATTAAATTAGATAGAACAAGTCACTTAAACTCTCACTGACTATTTCCTCATCTGTAAACCAGTGATATCTGTATTTACCTATTACATGGTGACTGTGAGGATTACTTAATCTCCCTAAAGAATTATCATGATTATCATTAATCTGGAACACACAAAACAAGTCTCGATAAGGAAACAAGCTTGTGAATCAGCTGAGGTGCAGTAAAGGTACCAAAGCAATTCTTCTGCTGATCTGATAGTCAAGCATTCTTGATAAACGTTTTGGGATGGCTTCATTTCATATTAGGCATCTAAAATATAATGTTTAATATAAGATAGCTGTCTAAATTCCCTCTGTAGTCCAAATGTGTGTAGATGGATGTCATGCATTAAATGAGTCAATAATGTCATAGTTCTGGGATGAATCACCTAATGGATTTCTCTTCGTTATCTGTAGAGGGAGCCTGGACAATTAGGCAAGATATATTTTAGATAGTTAATGTTATATGAGACCAAATGGAAGGATTTAGTAACTTGCTTGAAGGACTATACCACATAACACGTTCTGCCCACACAGGAGCAGAGTAACAATCAGTACCAGTTCACTCCTAAATTCTTGTCACCACATTCTTGCTTCCTAAAAACTTAACATCCCTTTTGTAGTCCACAAGACCTCATGATACTTTTGAGGAACACAAATATTGTTCCATAGTACAGCATGGTTAAGTATTTTGTACAAGGAGCCCTTCTATTTGGGGGCAGGGAGGACAGGGGAACAGTTTGGGATAAACTGTGTTTCCTAGCTGATCTGTTCTTTTGGGAAGGGACAGGAGATTTTCCTGGAAGAAGTCACTCCATTTTGGAGTCACACAAGAGGTGATTAAGGATAATTTTTTTTTCACTCTGGAATTTATTTTCTGCTTCACAAAGGAGTGCAGGTCCTCCTATATGACTTTCCTCCCCAGCTCTTCTCTTCTGAAGGCTGATGCCCCATCCCTCTAGTGAGAGCAGCTCGGGTTGGTTCCAGAGTTAACCCAAGAGCAGAACATCCTTCCTGCCAGAAAGAAAGACGGAACATCTCCCGCTCTGCCCTAAAAGAGAGACCAAAGGATGTAGAAAGGAAGGTGGAGGATGTGAGGATGCAGTGGGGACAGGCATGGAGTGGGGCTGAGAGGAGACTGAGGTGGAGCTGGGCTGGGTTTGGTGTCACAAATGCTGCAGTCACACCAGAGCCTGAACTGCTCGTAGTTGTTTGATTTCACACAAATTTGGGGCTGCAGCAGAGTCCTGGTGCAGCTACATCACTCCCAGGTCTGCTCAAAAGCAAGCAGGGGTTTCTCCTCCAGAGCACTTTAACAAAGCCTCATCAGGCAGCTGCTGCCCTGACGACACATTCTGTATATTCGTATTTTGGGCCAGAAGTGAGAAATACCTTCCTAGCAAGGGAGGGGTCTGGAAGAAAACTGTGAGTATAAGCAGGTGGGAACAGGCTAAGATTTACTCCCCCTTAGCAAGGCTCAGCTGCAGAAAGGCCTTTAGTGTAGATCTAAAACTTTTCTGAGTCAAGAGGAAAGCTGCTGCTGATGTAAAGCAAAATACGTGGGCGAAGGTTATAGGAATGTTCCTTGTGAAGAAAAAACATAATGCAAAAACCTACATATATAAAGATTTATGCAGTGAGAAGCTCTTTAAAACTTTCTTCTTAAGAACAATGGCAAAAAGACCAATAGGATTGAGCAGACTTTTAAAAATTTTAGAAGCCAAAACACGGCTGGGCTTTAATTTGTTATAATCTTAGAATAGGAGAGGAAAAAAATCTTTCTAAGTCTAAACTATCTCTTTGTTTTTCTTAGAAAAAGGAAAACTATTTCAGATAAAATAGAAACCACCCTGAAGAGACATGTGGAATTTGAAATTATTCCAGACTACCTGTGAGTAAGATGTGCAAGGAAGGGTCTGCCTTCAGTCGTGCCTTGTACTGAACTAAGAATGCTGTCAGCACTTAATAATGTTAGTAGTAATAGTTCTTTTCACACATCTTTTCACTTCTCAGTGTTGGCTGGGACTGGAAAGAGCAGAGCCTTTCCAAATGGAAACAGAGAGCACTAAAAATTACATTTTAAAAACAAAAATAAAAGAAAGCCAAACAAACTGAAGCTATGCTGAAGTTTTCAGTCCTTCAGTCCAACTTTGAAAACTCATTAGTGGTAGATAGTTCAGATAAGGTATGAATCCAGATGTTACTGTGTTTATCTTCAGCAAAACCGGGTTCAAAATTTTACCAAAAAAAAAAAAAAAAAAAAAAAAAAAAAAGGCTAGGCTCCTAAATTTGAAATCAAACATGCAAGAAAATGCCTTGATGGATAAGAGCATGCAGCTTTTCTTGACCTTAATGAGATGTTCAAGGTACTTAACACTTTTGAAAATCAGGCCACAATTCAGCAAAGCATTTCAACATGTGTTTAACATTAAACACATATTTAATCAGATTAAAGCATATACTTAAGCACATTCCTGAACCAGGATCAATTTAAACATGTGCTTATGATCTTTGCTAAATAAGGTTCTCACTTAAGTTTCTAAATAAGGTTTAGAGAGCCTAAATTTAGGGGTTTTTTTATTTTATAAAAGCTTCAGTCTGTTTTGAATGAAATAAAAAATTAAGTGAAGGGGAAAAATTTTAATACCAGTATTTGTTTTGCTAATCATGTCTATCAGTGCTTGACAGACACCAGGTAACAAAAAATTTGAGTCATTATGGAGAAATAAAAATATATATTGTAGGAAAACATAGATTTTTCACATGCAATCCAATTTTGCTAACTTGGAAGTGTTTTATATCAGATATATTTTGACCCAATATTATCCAAAATGAGAGGGCAAAATGAATTTCCACTGTGTTTTCTCTAATTTTATCCATAGTGTGTCTATTGCTAATATAGTTGGAAGGAACTAAATAATTATTTATCTCTCTTTTTATTTAATTTCCCTTCTATTTTCCTTTCACTTCTCTTTTTCCTTACTTATTTTTTCTTGCCCTTGTAGCAGAATAAGCCACATTCACTCCCTTTCTGTTAACACCCCTACATACACTTGAGTTTCCATCAACCTCCTATCAGTCTACCAGTGGTGCAATAACTGTGCTAAGACAGAAGCAGTGTTGATGGCCACAGTTTTGATTAGGAGTGACTCACTGGGACAGCAGCAATCCAGAGCGTGTCCATGCACACGTTGGCATGGATGTGAGGCAGCCAAGGCAGCACACAGACACACAAATAAGATTGAGCAAGAAGGGTGAATTTGGAGTTTGTTAGCAGTTGCACACACAACATTCAAGCTGGATGGTGGCCAACCCCTCTCCATCCTCTCTGGCGTTCCTGCCAGGTGGAGGACTGCAGCCCAAGCTGTGCAATAGTCCTTTTCTAAATATATTCCCTCTTTCTCCCATTCTCATTGGAAATATATCAGTTCCTGACTGCTTCAGAGGCTGGATGTGGCTCTGAGCAACCTGGTCTAGTGGATGGTGTCCCTGCCCATGGCAGAAAGGTTGGAACACAATGATCTTGAAGGTTCCTTCCAAACCAAAACTCCATGATCTTACAATTTAACACATGCATATTTTCACCCTGTTTTTAATAGGGCAGCATTTGCAGGTAGGTTATCTCTGAATTAAAATTGAGTTTTTTGGAAAGGAGGTGCTCAGGGTTAAGTGCATTAGCAGGTACTGCTTAATCATTTGCAAGCTGTAAATTCATTTTCTGGCTTATGCCACGATAACTTGTGTTCAAATTCATAGCTTGCTTAAACTAGAGCAAATCCCTATGTGGACACACTAATTTCAGTTTTAGAGTGGCTTATCTCAGTTTATCGTAAACTTGTACTGAATCAGCTTATGCCAAACTGGAATAAGCCTAATTTTAAATTGAAATAAAAGGATTAGGATAAATGAAATTGGTGTAAAATCACACCTTTATTTAAGCCAATACAACTCTGCTTGCAGATAAAACCCTAGGACTGGTGTTTATTTAAAAGTGAGTGTTAAAGAAAATAGAAAAATACAATTAATAGGGTAAATATTTCCAAACCCTGTTGAGAGAACATTAGAACAACAAAGAGTTAAAAATAATGCAATTTGGAAAGAACTATTCTAAACTTGCCTAATCTCCACGGTTCAGAGCCTCTCCCATTCAGCCACATTAGACAAGAAGACCCTGCAGGCACTTAATAATACTTTTATATAGTAGCACCTTACATTTTCTGTGCTGTAAAACATTAACTAATTAATCTTCACAACAACCATCTGAGGTTGAGAAGTGAGGACTAATATCCCTTCTTTAAAGATAGAGAAGATAAAATACCAGGCATGTCAAGGGCCCCTGTTCCTGACTATTTTATGTGTTTTGTTTTGCAAGTGAGAAGGCCTCTGATACCAAATATGATGGGGTGAAGTTGGATAGCCAGAGCTAGCCTCCCTCCCTCCCTCCCTTCCTCCTCCCTTCTCCCATGACAGGCTGCTGTTGAAAATTTGGCTTCAGGAGATATATTTTTTAGACTCCAATCCAGGAAGGCCCTTAAGCATATGCTTAACATGAATCACAAATAACATGGGAAAGCCAACGTTCTCCTGTGAAAAATATGTGTGCAGCTCAGTGCTTTGGTGGCTCAAGTTCAGAGACATAGATTTCTAAAGAGGCTTGAGTGCCTAAGTGCCACTGGGGAGATGATGAGTCAAAAATCTCTAACTCCTGGGCCTTGATTTACAGAGCCTGAGTAGAAACTCAGAAGTTACTAGTTCACATTTTAGTTTCAGAATTTGGATCCTGCCCATTGCAAGGGGTCAAAACAAGAGGATTTATAAGGTCACCTCCAACCCAAACCATTCTATGATTCTATTCTGTGATTCTATGACTCCATTAGCTCAGCTTCAGAACTAAGCTTATTGAATCCCAGAGATTTTGTGATGGATGCACCTTAGAATCTTAGAAACTTTGAATGGTTTGTGTTGGAAGGTGTGCCTCTCTCTGTCTCACCTGTAGAGGCACTTTTGATAGGTAGTTTAGATTAAATATCCAAATTTAAGATAGCTAAAATTAGATCAGGCAAATGTGGGCGGATTTTATGTTATTCTATATCACAGGAGGCTGAAAAATCATTCCTGATAAACTTACATGATGGTTTCTAGTGATGGTAAATAGTTACATGGTTAAGTAGTTTCCAAAGTCAGCTGGATTAGGACTGACTTGAAGTCTTGCTCTTCTTGGAAACAGGCACATACCTCAGCCTCAGTTTAATCCTGGTGTATTATTCCAATTATTGCTCTATGAATTCCTTCCTCAGTATTTATTTTAAAGCATAACTTAGATACAAAATCTTCTTTTTTTTTACCATTAGTTGAATACAATAGGAGAACCTTGTCCAGCAAAGCAAAAGTGGCTGCAAGAAGAGCTCTGATCACGTTCTAGCATGCCATGTTGAGATTTTGGCTGGCACTAACAGGCGTTGCAACATTTATTAATTCATTACTTGGGAAATTGTCTCACCCAATTTCTTCAGGCTGCACCTCACTCATTGCTACACATTTGGAGAATAAGTTAAAGATGCCTCATGTTATTTCAAAGTCTTAGTCACTGTTGTTTGGGTGTGGGCACTCCTTAACCTGGGCTGCAGAAATTGAAAATAAATGAGAGGTTGAGGTACAGAAAGTATTCTCATCAAAACCAGAGGGAAATGAAGAAGCAGAAAGATGAACCCTCAAGTAATTAAAAAAAAAAAAAAAAAAAAAACAACAACATAATAAAAAATGAAGCAGTCTTCTTATTTCAAAAGGTATAAAAGAATCTATGTTGGATACTGAAAATCCTGAACAAGAGATATTTAGGGAGACCACTCCTAGAATATCCTATGTTACCAAAACATAGAGCAGCACAGTGCATGTGTTATCTGAGGAACATCATATCAGATAATCTGATATGCATCACTTTGGCATTCTTTTCAGTGTATAAAAATGCCAATGGAAAATAAGAAGGTAGTTAGTAAGGCAGACTAAGCCTTCAAATTGATGCAGACAATTTCATTTTTCTGATGTTCTTCTGGCATGTCTTCTTTTATCCAAACAACTATTTTTTTCTGAATGTCTGCAAGCATTTTTAAGATTCACAGTCTAGACTCACAAATGGCAAAATCTTAACTTAGGACACATAAAGAGAAATTCTTCTCTGTGAAGGTGGTGAGGCACTGGCACATGTTGCCCAGAGCAGCTGTGAGTGTGACCATGAAAAAAAATGCCACATGGACAGATATGAATAAGGTCCACTGAAAGTTTCAAATCCTACCTCCTCAACTGTAAGTTTAAATTTTCCCTTGTCCTCTCCTTGGTTTTAGACTTCAGAAGACTGAGATTCCTTACTGTTATCACAATTATAAGACTCAGTATAAAAATAGCCAAGGTAAACTTAATACTCTGTATTACACAGGACATCAGTATAACATCTTTTTCCCAGTTCCAAATTGTCTCTAATGTTTAATGAATCTTTAGGAGTTTTTTAGATGTGATTTTGCAATATCAATAAAATTTTGGGAGTCTGCTAGCAAACTAAATTGAGCATGTGTAGTGTTCTAAAAGTAAAAACAACTTTAACAGGTTAAAAACATAAGAATAACTAAGCTAGCTTTCTTTACATAAACAATGGAGTATGTAAATTGCAAATCTAGACTTAGTCTAAGCTAGTCCATATTAAAAATAAATTGAAAAACATTGCAGACATTGTTAATTTAGCATGAAGGCAAAAACATTGCTGAAAGATTACTGTAATGGAGTATAGTTAATTCCATTCAATTCTTTTTCATGGCTCTTAAGGATAGGTCACAATAAATATTAAATCCACAGGAGATTTATTGCTTCCTTGGAAAATCAATATGCCGTGAATCAACATTAACATGAACTTTGGACACTCTGTGTGTTTTCTTTCCTGGGAAATTTTTGGTAAGCCTGGCTGAATCCATGGATATTCTCACCACGACTCATGAAAACCTGTATGCAGCATCATGCCAGCTAACTGTGATTAATACATGGATTTAGCTGGGTTTGAGGCTGGTGAGACCTGAGAACATTCTTGAGGAAGGTGGAGAATCGAGAGCTAAGCCTTGAACGCAACCAAGCTTGGTTAAAACTTACTTGAAGTCACGGTCAACATTGTGCAAGTGCCTCAGACTTCACCAACATGTTAAACACAGCCAACACTTGTAATGGATACCGCCCCACCTGCCCAGCCTTTGCTAATATGGCACATAATTATATGTCATCAATATTACCAGCCTCCTTTGCTGGTATCACCCTTTCCATCTACTCTTTCTGTCTGTTGCCATCACTGATTAAAATTTTGCTTAGCTGCTCTTGGAATGTAGGTTGGGTTTGTGTTCAACTCCCCAGCACTTAGTTCAATGTTGGCATACACTGGCGACCTGTTTGGACCAAAAGTCAGGAATCTGGGCCAATATTTCATCTTGAGTGCGACCTGCCTAACTGAAGTGTGCTATTTAAATAAAGTTTGATTTTGGTTTTGTTTGGTTGTTGGGATTTTTTGCCCTGCAAAATCTTCTGTCAGAGGTCAGCTCAGCACAAGGCTGATGTTATTCAGCTTTAGATTCAGACATGTAAATTTAGAGATATAATTACATGAGTATAGGCTTGACTTAGTTACCCACACAGATATTTAGTGCCACTTGAGAAACCACCTGATATGCTTGTAGGCCTTAAATATTTTACTTGGGATTTCTAAGAGACCCTCAGGCCCTCTCTGACCCTTCCTGATACCCCAGGGTATTGCAAATGCCAGAAAGAGCCTGTGGTTAGGAAGGTGGACCACACATTTGGTCAGCTGAACCTCTCTCATATGAAAAAAATAAGAGTTTAAACACCAGATGATATAGGCACCTGAATGGAGACACCTAGTTTGGGAAAGGGAGCTTGGAGTCAAGATATTCTTTACCTGGCTACTATTACATAAATAAAAAGATCACACTGGCACTTTCCTGCCCCTTGCCTTCCCCATCTTTTCCTAGTCCATACAGCCTCCATCCTTGGTCCTACACCACAAGGCTGGGCAGCTTTGCAGACCTTGGGCAAGGCTGATGTAGCCCACAGACTCTTTGATCATGCTGGAGGTGAGAGCTCTGCAAATTGGCTCCCGTGGGAAGAGGTTGGATCTTTGATTCTTGATATCAGAGATAATGCACTGAAACCCAGCATGCCTGATGAGATTCCTGAAATAATCTCACTGTTGTATCTTGTTGTACAGAAATGAATCATGTTTAGGAACAGATTTACTTGCAGGTGAAATGAATAAAGAGGGAAGGAGAACTGTGAGATATTTAGCTCTTCTAAGTGGCATCTCTTACTCCACCACCAGGACATTTGCTGATACTCATGTTCCTAATCCAGTGCAGCACGAAACTTTCAGTTGCCTTCACACAGCCACAGAGAGCTAGGAAAAAACTTTTTATTCAACAAATGCCAAGGATCTGTCAGAGGAGATGGGTTTTCCACCTTGGTCCCCCACCAGAAACCTTGGCCATCTTTTTCTACCCACTGAAACTCTCCTTTTTCTATGTGTTTTATATTTGATTGTGAAACTTGTTGAACTCATTCAGGATTAACAAACTGATTATGAAACGGGTATTGGCTTGAATGGGAACTAAATAGAAACAGTTTCTATTTCAACTAGAATGGAATTGAAAAATGTTTTGCTAAAGTCTCTGTCCTCTTACCACTGAAATGAAAAGTCATACAACAACTGGCCTTCAAGGTGTGTCCACATTGCAAGTAATGGCAAAAATAATAAATACAATGATGCTGATGTTGTTGACAATATAATAATGATAATAGAAGATATTATTTGAGGAGACGTACTGCCTGAAAGTACAGAGCATGACATTCCAGTATAATTCTATTTTAAATATAACACAACATTTTTATAATTACTAATGGCTTTTTGGTTATCCATCAGCACATGGTGGGTGTAACCAATGAAGCCAGGGAGTTTTATTTGGTTTCTTGGGGGTTTTTTGTTGTTTTTTTTTTTTTTTTTCCCATTTCTTTTTTTTTTTCTTGCTGAATTTCTTGATGTGTATGCTTTTCCACACAGATGGCACCTTTGGCAACAGCCTACCTGGCAGGATTTCAGGGCACCATTAATCTATCAAAGCAATGCTAATGAAGTTGGACTCTTAACAGTTTACTCACCATCTGCTTCTAACCGTCATCCTTCCCCGTGCTGTCCCTAATGCTCCTCCCGTGGAGGATGGGAACTCTGAACAGCACTGATTAATGTGTCTTACTGGTACAGCTACCAGCTCCATGCTTTTGCTGAAAAACAGTGTTGAAAAGTCAAAGCCACAGGTTTTGAAAAATTTCACAGAAGGCAAAGGTGAAGTTTAGACTTCAAAATATCCAAATTTTGCCTGACCTTGTAGACATCTAGGTTTCCACAAGTTTCTGTCTTTCCTTTAGACTAGATTATAAAACTAAAGTTTCTAAATTTAAACTAACACAGAATGCCATAATGTTATTAACATGAAATATTTCTAAGTTTGTTGCAACCCCCGAAAAAAAAAGAAATATTTGGGGCTTGTTTGTCTAAGACACCAGCCTATTTTTTCTAGTGATATTACTTGGTCTAAATAA
Organism: Oenanthe melanoleuca; assembly: GCF_029582105.1. NCBI lineage: Eukaryota > Metazoa > Chordata > Aves > Passeriformes > Muscicapidae > Oenanthe > Oenanthe melanoleuca. The sequence goes on from NC_079334.1 coordinate 65,240,235, forward strand.
AGCCACTGACTGTCCACAAACCTCACCTGACATTATATCTCCAGACCAGAAGAGTTACCACAGCCACCATTCTTCCAGTAAAACCCTCTTCTGCAATAGGCTCGTGTTGCCAAGGTTTTCCACACCTATTCTCAATCCACCATGGGCTGGATTTGCAAACTAGGTGGTTTCCCTGCCTATCTGGCTTGCAGGACCTAAGCCAGAAACATTCTCAGAGCACAGAGAAACTCATCCAAGAAAAAGAGATTTATAACCCTCTTGCTGACTTCTTTATATTCAAAAGTCTCATGGCTTCACCTGGAACAGGGCAGTCCCAGGTGCAAGTTTCTCTTTCTCCTGAGGGGGTTTGAAACCACATCTCTATTTCTCTACCTCCCAGGAGAATACCCTAACCACCAAGAGATAGTCCAGGAGATTGTGGGTCTCACAATCTCTTCCAGTAAATCTGTTCCACTTTAATTAAATATTCATTGTGTTTTTGGAAGAGATAATAACTCCAGACACAAGCAGAATGGGAAAAATTTGGTTTCTAACCCCATATCTAACAGATATGCTCAGCATGATGCACATGTTAAACTAATTTTAGAAGTCACATGCCTTATTCCATGAGGCAGAGCACAGTCTCCCTTTGAAACTTCATATCCAGCCAGCAGCCAAAATCAGACAATGCAGCAATGAGCAAAGTTCTAGTCTTTCTGCCACTATCTCTAGTGGCTAATACATCACTACCTGAATTATTTGCTTTTAATTAGAAAAAGGAAATAATAACAACAACTCCCCAGTGTTGTAATTGTAGGCACACAGTGATTTAATAATAACAATTGCTGCAAACATATGGGCTAAGCAACTTAGGGCAGTGAGTAAAACCATCAATTATAACTGCTGCAACATTTATAAGACTAGCCAATGACAGTGACATTACAATTTACATGATCATCAATAAAACAATGAGAAAAACAGTAGGATTTTGAGCCTAATTTACAGTCACCATTTAAACAGAGGAAAGCAAGGGCTTGGCCATGGAAAGTAGAAAAGTTTGAGGCATCGAAAAAATTCTTATAGTGAAAAATAGACCATGAAAAAAAGAAGATAAACAAACACAAGGGATGTGATAGAGATCATAAAACTGGATGTTCACAATTACCCCATTTCATATTACAAGAATAATGAAGCATCCTATGGAATGGGATGGCAAGACATGGAGAGAGGATAAAGAGGAAGACATTTTTTCACAATAGATAATTGACCTGTGGAACTGATTGCCACATGATAGCTGCAAGTCCAAGAGCTTAGCAGGTTTTAAAAAGGATTAAACATGTATAGGGATAATTAGTTCATCCATTATTAAACAAGATAAGTTTTATTAGTCACTAGTTATATTAAACAAGATAAAGACCTTGTAGGAAACTTTAATTCTTACCCAGTGAGAAATTCCTGAATATCAACTTCCAATGGAATTTTCAAAAATAAATATTTTTCTACCCTATTTCATGGGAAATTTTGAATTTTAGTTTCAAAAAAGCCAGAATGCCTCTGCCTAATATAATTAACAAATAATGTGATTTCATCTTGTCTTAAAGATGGATTAGTACTGACATGTCCTGGCTAATAATTAGTATCTGCACTGAAGTAACTCCTGTAAGATGACATGAATATCAAGGTTTTTCTGTAGAAAACTAGGGAGAGCTCAAATATCTTTTCAAAGTGTTCCCAACTGAGATTTAGTTTCTAGAAGGCATTTCTACCCAAAGAAAATCACATCCTCTATACTTACAGGGTAATTGGATACCTTGCATTCTAGAGTGACAGTGCTCACCTGAGGACTCCACCTATGTGCAGTCAACCACTTTTCTTTGTCACTCATTCTGAAAATATTCCTTTTTCTTGGCTCAGGTTCTATCACATGCTAGAATTTACCAGAAGCATCTGCAGGAAGGTATTCCTCCTTAACATTCCAGTCAGTGGAGAGACTGGCTGCATCCAGATGGTTTCAAGAATCATGGGACCACAGAGACACTTAGGGCTAGAAGGAACTTTTGGAGGTCATCATGTCACAACAGAGCTTACAGTGAAATTAGACCAGGCTTTGAAGGGCTTTGTAACTTCTGAATCACTCTATGGAAGTGGGCATCTCTCTTCCTATAGAAAACTTCTGTAACAACAGAAGGAACCCAGAAGAAGGCTGAATGAACAGCTGAATGTAATTGGGGTAAATCCAGGCCATTCTCAGATTCTTTCCATCTCTCCCTTATGTCCTATCCTTTCCACACTCCTTGCTCACCTGTCCAAATGTGTCATCAACCCCTAAATGGGCATTTTCTAATAGCTACAAAGAAAGAAGAGATGTATCCTGAAATAACTGCTCTATTCCTTTCTGGCTCAATTCCCTGATAACTTTACAAATAGATTTCAGCTCATTCCTGAAATACATCTTGTCCTTTGCACTTCTTTTCTCTCTCCCTCTTACTCACCTGATCACATTTCCCTCCCTTTGTTTTACAGTCTATTGCTCCTAACTGGGGCTAAAACAGGTTTGGAAACAACCTGTACCAAATAATGTTTCTTAAAAGCTGTAATTGAGAAACCATATTTTATTTGGTGTTTTTTTCTACCAAAGTATTATTTTCTTTCCACAATTTTTCACCTTGGCAATACCTTGCTTAGAGCTCTGTGTTGAAGTGGTTAGGTCTGTGCTCTGCTTAAATCTAACACAGGTATCTCAACACTATGCTTACAACTGGATGGAGTCATATCTTACACACAGCTCTTGATGGCAATCTTGTCAGCCATTAGTGTAAAAGAAACCAGAATCCTGTTCCAAGAATTCATGAGATTGACATCAAATTGTTTCCTTCATTTGGCTTTTGATTATTGTGCCCTTAGGGTTGTTCAGGTACAGGCACATCATCAAATTTCATTTAATTTGTCCTGTATTAATAATTTTTTTATGGGAGTCAAGTATGCCATGGATTATTGGAGCGCTGCATGTTTTTGAATGTATTTATCTTCACATCACTCTTATGAGGAAATCAAGTACACTCATTCCCATTTCACAGTTTAGGAACCAAAGTACAGAAAGGAAAAAAACCAACTTGCTGAACAATTGTGTCCATGTCAGAGCAAGGACTCCAAAAACCAAACTCACCCTTCACTTCAGGGATTCATTTCTACTGTACTGAAATCCAAGATCATTTCATAATCACATGCTTCAGGAGCTGAGACAAACTCTAATAAAAATTCCCCTGAAAATCTGAAAATTTAGGTTTCTGCAGGTTTCTAGGTCACTACAGACTGGGATACTTCACTTCTCTTTTCGGTCCAACTCAGTATTTCCTTTAAAGAGCCAAATGCTTCACATCTGTTCCCAAGACATCAGCAACAAAAGTTAGATATTGCTCTAAAAATGGCTGTGTACCTCAAAGTGCCACCTTTTCCCCAATTCTTAGTCTGACAGCTCATTTTCACTTGTTCTCCTTATTTCTTTATCCCACCACATTTCCAGTGCTCTTTTCCCCATTCCACTTCTTTTCTGTATCCCCCTCCCTGCCCCATAAATCATTTTCTTGTACTTGTATGTTTTGTTTTTGAGCTCACACTGCTGAGGGTTATTCCCACAAGCCCTGGAAAAGTCAGTCCTACATTACAGGATGTGTGAACAAACTGGCCAAGTTACAGAGCAGCAGCTCTAGGTTAAGTCACAATGTGTTCCCAAAACACCTGTTAGAGCTCTCCAAAACATTTCACTTGAAACAACTTGCTGCAACACATAGAGACCTTTCCAGAAACATGTTCACCTGGGAACTTCCTGGTGCTGGTGCTGTGGCTTGTCTAAATAATAACCAGCTCTCTGCAATGCTAAACTTTATCTCTGAATACAATACAAAAAAAAAAAAAAAAAAAAAAAAAAAAAGATACTAAAAAGGCTGGATTCTGCCTTTTAGCTTTAATTTATTTTTTACTATAGATGGGCTGTGGATAGGTGGGTTAATCTGCAGATATCTCCAGGCAGTTGGTAATACCAATTTAATATGGCTCTGTCTGCATTTTATCTCAGCTGAGATGCTAAATTAAACATGCATTTAAAAATAATGGCATCTGAACAGGGTGTCTCATTCTATTTTAGCTGGCTGCAGTATTTTGTTATGTTTGCATGTTACTCTGTAAATGTTTGTGTTCCTTATCCTGATTACAGATGGAATTTTACAGCCTGTTTATTGATTTTAAAACTTTAGAATACCATTTACATCAGCCATAAGGAACCTCATTTGTCTGGCAAGAGATTGCAGAAGGAATTTTAGGCCTGATTAATTTGGTCTTGTGTCGCTTTTCCACTTGAACTTGTAATAGGAAGGCTACATATTCATTGTATTGTTTGTATTTGTAGAAAGCCAATGCATCACATTGGTGTATTTAAACACATGCAACATTTTTTTTCCTTTCTTACTCATTTTAGTTATCTTGTATAAACAGTTTGAAATAAATAAGTGTACACATGAAAATAGATAAGAATTCACAAGGTTCAGTTAAAGAAACACACACAAATAAATATGTACTGTATTTCTCCCTGTAAATAAAAAGTTTATATAATAGTGCGTTTTTTTGATATTCAATCATAACCACAGGAGTTAGATCACTTTAAATTTTACCTGAGTAAAGAGCTCATTATTGGACCTAAGAATTAGCAAAATATTTAGCACTAACAGAAAAAAAAAAGAAAAATAAAAAGAAAAAAGAAACAAAAGGAAAAAAAAAAAAACCCAACAAAGCACACAAAAAAAGCCAACAAAACCAAAGCCAAAAACATACAAAAGAAATTTCTTCAAGGACACCTCTCAGGCTGGAGTCTAAGCCAAGAACAACTGATTTACACCAATCAGCAATCCTGTAATCCTGTGGACTAAGAACCATCCCACTTTACAAAGAAGAAAGACAAAACCCCACAGTAAAAAACTCCCTTACCCAACACCTACAAACTCATTGTTACCACTGAATGAATGAAGAGTTCACAAATTCTCTATGCCCTAGAATATTGGTCCAATGTTAAATTGTCATTGCAGGGTACTTGATACAATAAGTGACAAATAAATATTTATCTGGAAAACTTTTATGTTGTTTTAAGCACATTATTCTCCAAATCACAGCTTGGACTGCAGTAATATTATAGGTAGGTAGAGTCAGAAATTCATGAGGTCAGGGGTGCCTGTGAGGTGCAACATCTCTTGGGTACCTAATGCTAGACAATTTCTCCTGTGGCTGAATGCATAATTCAGTGGATATGTCCTGGAAACCCCATTATGGGGATATTATAAGGGATTAGATCTTTTCCCAAGTTTCTTAGATGAAATTGACTGTTTTTTAAAGGATTTCATATTCACCCTAGACAAGTTGGCCAATTGGACTTGTCCAGGGTGAGGGAAAAAAAAAGTAAATTTCAAGAATGAATCCTTTAAATAATTGACTATTTCAGTTAGTGCTACTGAGAAATGTTTAAATTTTTTGTATTGAAACTGATTGATGTGTCAGTTATTATGAAGAGAAATTAAGTTTTTCTGAAGAAAGAGAAGAAAACAGGGTAGATTAAAATTCTTTCAGAAGCTGAATTTGTTGTGAGAATTACTGTAAAATGTAAACAACCCACACATTTTCCCCTTTTATCTGAAAGCAATCATGATTTATGCAATATTTTTCCAAAACTGAGGTAGAAATAGATTGATATTTGTAAGAAAAATGAAAATTTCCTCTATTACTCTGTAAACTGTGTGTGTTTTCTTTGATTATAGCAAAGAGGCAGGATTCCATCTTAGCATGGTCTTACAAAACTGAAAATTGCTGTATTGAGCAGCAGTCCAATGTGCCTGGTTTTCAAAGATGAAATAACCCACTCATTGGGCATTTTAGGACATGTTTTGAAAATCATATTATCTGACAAAATCCTTACTTAGTGAGCATTCCATAAAGTCCAGTTGGAGACCAAAAAGGGTGAAGTGACCAGCTCTGTGCAAAGAGATTTCACAGACTGAGGAGTCTCCTGCTCTCCAGTGCCCAAATGTGCAACCTGATACAGCAGCAAATGCAACACTGTTGATTTTTTTGTTGTTTTCTTAATTGACAGCTTGGACAAAGGTTATAATGTGAAAACTCAGGGGTAGTTGGAAGCCAATATTCTCATTTTTTCAACAATTTCTGTTTCTGGAGAGATTTGTGTATCAACTTCACCTTGAGTAAATAAGATCCTTTTGAGCAATCTCAGAAAATCATCAGCCTCTAAACAAGGGTCAGTGAGGTGCTACCAGGCAAAACAGGAAAAAATACTTAAAAGGGAAGGGCAGAGTGCCACAGAGAGTGATGGGAAAGAATAAAATTATAAATAGTGGGGTGAAGAATATCCTAGTGCTAAACATTAAAACTAAACTGAAAGCCCTCTTGCATAAAGCACTGGGCAGAACAGAGCAGTAAGCAGAGGAATCCTCCATAATTTGGAGTATTTCTATGAGCCTAGAAAAATGTCTACACCAGCAGAAAGATGAAAAATTTGGTTAAGGTCACATGTGGTCAAAAACAGATCAAAGTCAAAAGGGATCCAATGGTTTTGGAGTCTTCATCTTTGGAGAGAGTCAAAACCTGACTGGACAGATCTTCAGCAAACTGCCCTGAGTGTGAAGTTGGATGGGAGATTTCCAGAGGTTCTCTCCAACCTCAATGATCTCAGATTTCTTTGATTGACCTGACAACTCAACACATGCTACTTTTGTTTTGTTTCCCATGAAGACCAATCCTTCCAGACTGAAGACCTGCAATCCCTTTGGTCAGGGACGTCCATCTGCCTTCAATTGTGTGGCCAGGAAGGTGAATTTCCTTTAGAAGTCCAGTGGCTCAAGCAGCACTTACATAGATGCACATTTTTCATGAATATGGGCTCTGGAATTGGATGAAGATATTCTGGAGGCAGACCTGGCTTCATTCTGCTCTGGAAATGGTATAAGTTACACCAGTAGATAAATATCAGCCCTGGCATATTTTCAAAGACTCAGACAGTGATAATAAGAATGTAGCATAACCCAAACCTCCTGGTATAACTTCACTGAAATCAATGAGATATATAATACAGACACAATCCTGTGAGGAAGAGCCTCAAATCTGTTACATAACTGAACATTCCTGACATCAGGAATAAAAAATAAAAAAAAGGGTCCCTTTTACCAGAGCTTCATAGGCAGAGGTTCCCCATCACAATCACAGAGGGTGTTTCACTGAAGATGATGTTGGACACTACCCACCAAAATGCTCACATTCTGTAATCATGGTTCAGATTTCAAATGAGACACAAAATAATGTTGCTGTCACCCTGTATTTGCTGCCATGGTATTCAAACTTTGGATCCTTTCAAAAAGGAGATACTGCTACATTCCACATGATGGCAGGAGATCTGTTTTTCTTACTACAAAACCAGAGCTTGCAGTTTAGGATTGTCCTATTAAATATAGCAAGATAAGCAATCTCCCATAGTCTCCAAGCTGTTTTATAATAATGTGTTCTCAAGGCATACTCAAAAGGGACAATTCTTCTTTGTTTATTAAAAAAAACAGCCCAAACATGCTGAAATAGTTTTGCAAAGTTTACCTAAATGATTAAATAAGTGCTTTGTAAAATAATACATACAATTTAACTGGTATTTCCAGGCAAATCTACAATGCTTACCTTGTTTTTGTTGTACATAATTAACTTGCTATAGGATTTTCTATATGCTGTTCTTTATGCTGTCTTTGTTTTTATTAAGAAAGAGAAACTTTCAGGGGCAATTTAGTAAAACTGACTTTAGATTTTTTAATACAAGAATTTTCTGCTTGTTTTTTTAACTGAAGAAATACTGGAAACACTAGGATTGCTTTTTCCTGGAGGTTGATGGGCTTTACTATGACTTTTCTGGAGTGCTTATGGAGCCTTTTAATTAAAACATTGAACATGGGGTCTGTTATAAACATATAATAAAGATGTTCAAGTGTTTAGTAGGCAGTGAAATACCAAGAAATATTCTTTAAAACATTAATTTAAAGTGCTTATTCTTCACTTTCTTGAGTTGGATTATGTTATAATTATTTTTTGTTCTCTACCAGCCATCTGCTATATATATATATACATGAAAAATTAGGACAAAATCAAAACCAAAATTTTATATTTAACAACAACTTCACTGCTTGTTCACTACTGTAACAAACATGGCAGGAAAAAAAAATCTCATATTATTTCTTGTTTTTCTCTTTAAGCTCATCTTTAAGCAATACACATGAATCATTAAATAATTATGCAAGAGTATGTTCTACTAAAAAAGTGCATCAGGTTCATCCTGTGTTTTCCTCTGCCAGGGAGTGCCCAATTCTTTTGGCACGTTCCTCTTTATTAACTTGATTTTAGGGCCAGAAAACAATCATAATATGATATCTTGATATCACTTCATGCTCCCATTACCTGTATCAAATTTTTTATAAGGTTGCTTAACGAGACAACAAAATCAGATGATGGGCAGCCATTGGCAGAAGTTATTTAGATACTAAGAACACTTAAGAGATAGGTTAAATACATAATTCCATGATTTTCATGTGTGAAATCGATTTTCATGGGCTTTTTTTCTGCTTCAGATGTCAGCCCCATCTGTGGCTGAGCTGCAGCTGTGGGTGCAGCAGCAGTGGTGGCTCCACAGCTCCTCTGACACAATGAGGGAGGAGCAAGTTTTGAGCAAGTGTCCAGGTGGAACACCCAGAACCAGTGCCAGCAGCAGCTTGGACAGGGTGACATCCCCCCACCAGGCAGGGGAAGGCAGGAGACAGATCCCAGTCTGGGAGCTTGGCTGTGTGATAGTCTGGAGCTGCACAATGGTCACTCCTTCCCCCTGGTACCCCCAGCTTTTAGGCTATGGAAATGTACAGAGTTCTGGGGATTATTCAGCACTTGGGAAAACAGAGACCATATTCTTAAAATTTACCTTTAATGACTCTAAATCTATCCTCTCAAATCCAACAAAAGAGGAGATATTCCCCTTTGGTTTTATAACAGCCAGCAGAGTGAAGCACGCTGCTGTAAGTATAAGTCCATCAAAGGCTGGCACCTCCTTGCTTAATAAACCTTTCTCTTTGTGTATTTGACTCATATTTGATCATTTTAACTGCATTTGAGCACTGTTAGCTCTGGGGAGACAACTCAGCTTTTGGCTCAGAGATCAGGAACGGAACTGTAGGATAATTTTCAATTATAATATCTCTCATATTGATGATGAATGATACTCAAGAAAGAAAACAAAAACCTGAGCATGATAGCATAGTTTTAACTTGTAACCTGAACAGATGCAGTCTGTGAACTTTGAGACTTAATAGCAATGGAATGCCACATCATTATTTTCCAATACTTTCTGAAGAAGAATTTCCCTGAATGAGTGCTGATGACAATTTAGAAAAACATTTTTCGACTGATCAGTGCCTAAAATGCAGTATCAGCTAGCCAAGCTCATTCACTTTGCAGCTCTTCCTTGTTTGGTGCTCTGTAGCTTTCTTTCAGCACGTCTTTTAATTTTGGAGAAGAAACAATGGTTATTCTCATAATAGATTCTAGTCTGTTTCACGTCCCTTCACTCAGGAACTGCTACAACATTTTGGTGATTGACTTGTAAGAACCTGAAGGTAATTTTAAATTTTGAACTCCTTTGGTCCTCTCTTTGTTTTTTTTTTGTTGGTTTTTTTTTTGTTGTTGTTGTTGTTTTTGTTTTATATATCTTTACTTGATTTTACTTTTGAAAAATCAAACTAAAAAAAAAATCCTCAGCAAACCCCTAAATTTTGAGGAAAAAAAAAATTAGTCCCAGCCACATCCCTTTAGTAAAAGTGAGGGTGAATTTTGGAGAAACTGGAGCAGCAGTTTCTTTTCTCAGGACAAATGTGATCTGGAAAATCCACCAATCAAATGCTTATCTTGTGTTGGTGCCAGCACATAACACATGACTCCTTGGTAGATGAATGTCTACTGTAGGATGCATTATTAGTCTGTTTAGCCTCATGTGCTGTGCTGACCTACTTTAACTTATTCTTAATAATGCACAGCACTGAAGCAATATTGACTCATATACTCATTTCTCATATACAATGAGGCATTAATAATACATTGGATTTTTCTTTCCTCTAAAGCAAAGATATGGTTAAATCAAATGGGCCCTGATGTGAACATCAACAAATGAAACAGATTGGCCCTTGTACAAGCAAAATGATGTCTTATAGGGAAGGTATTTTATTCTGCTTCCCCTGACAGATGTTTCCTTAAATATGCTACTGCTATTTTTATGCTGGGCAAGGTGGGGTTTCTGGTTTTGTTGGGTTTTACTCGAAATTTCCACAGTAGTTTTTTCTTACCTGCAACTAGAAAGCAAACCAAAATAAAAAAGAAAAATTGAGCATGTTTAAAAATGCATTGACACAGAAAAAAACAGAGCCTACAAAAATCCCTTCAAATAAACATTATTAAAAGGTGCTATATGACAAAAAGGAGCCGATTCTGAGACAATAAAAGCAAAAATCAACATAATTTGTGTAAAATGAATAATTTACTCCAAGGAGCTTGTTACCTCTTGAGCCTGATGAGACCAAACCCTGGTGAGGGGAAGTTAAGAAGAAACAAATGAACATTATAGTAAATTTTCTTTGTATTTATGGCAAACTAGAGGACAAATGTTTTTCTACAAAGAAGTCTTGTAAGTGAACTTGCTTATTTGGTTGAATCATTTTAAAAAGTTCCATGTCCCTTGCTATACTGCTTTTCACTATTTTTATTTTCTAGGATAAACCAGCAGATTCTGGTTAATGACTGGACATGCTGCAGTGATGAAATGCAGGAACTCAAATATTCTGTATTAGGGTAACTTGCATCTAAAAAACAACAATACAAGCCATCAGTCCCTGGACATACAAAACTGTATTCAGACATTTAAAATATAACATGCAACTTATGATTTTATTTTTTTTTAATTTCAAAGCAGGCTGTGCTTGTTTTGAAGACATACACTGCAAATATCAGTAGCTGCTCTTCTTGCACTTGAAACTCAGATGTAAGAAGCTATATTAACACCCTTTACTCCTATATTTTCATTATTTTTATAATCTTGAAGCACAATTCACTCAGGTAAAAGAACACTGTTACACTAGGTTCAAATAAGGGAGTTTGGGATAAGAATTGACTCAGATAATCTAAGTTTATACTGACATATTTTAAAAAACTGATTGCTTTATATAATTAATTAAAGGATACAACAGTTCTGCTGTACTGAAATAATTAACAAGCTGTGTTAAGAGCTAATAATTTGGCCTTTTTTCATAAATGAAACCTTCTCCAACTTTTCAGCTTTAAGCTTTGGATAATACTTCAATTTGCTGTAGAGTTTCAAGAAAATTAGCTAATTAGTTTTTCAGAGATCTAATCAGTTGGATATTGGCCTTCAAAAATGTTTGTACATGTACTATCATGACTTTTAAATCTCCATCCGTTTTAAACCCATCAGTAGCAGAAAATAATTTCTTTTTTCAAATACCAGAATCAGCTGTTCTTACTGAAGTATGAGAATATTTTGTTAATATGCAACCAGGAGGCAACATTTCTAGTATTATGTGAATATAAACTTTTCAAAGGGAAAATCTTTTGGCAGTTTTCTCCAGAATAGTGTTTAGAAATATTATGAATGTTTCAAAAATTCTTTTTTTTTTTTTTTTTTTTAAACCAGTCTTTCAGTATTTTCCTGCATTGATATTTAAGAGAATAAAACCTAGAATGTGGATGATTTGCAGCAATTTCCAAAGGATAGGACAGGGTCTTTATCAATTATATTTTATTTGATAAGACTGTGCCTCTGATTTAAATGCCCAGTTGCTGAAGTAATGGCACAAATACCTTGAGGACCTGGGATTGCACATCCTTGCCAAGGGCATCTCATGAGTCAGATGAGTGGCCACTCTCTGATTCACTCAGGAGAAAACACTCAGGTGCTGGAAAGCTCCAAGAGATTCCATGCCCTTCTTCCAGTGCCCCATCTCCTTCCTCAGTGGACCCAAAAGTCAATTAAATGTGTGAATGTTCCTGGGTGTCGAGGAAGGTCTGTCTTGGGGGACTTTGACCTGGATGGGGGACTGGGATGGTCCCAATGGGAACAGGAGAAGCTGTTAAAGGGCAGGAGAGGAGGACTTTGATCACCTTATAGGCTCCAAGGAAAATTATGCCTGGCTCTACATTAATTGTGGGGTATAACAATAATACCTGTAGGATTGTTCTACCTGCTCACAGGAATATGCAATTATAGAAAGCACCTCTCCCTAATGTCATATGAAAAGTATTTGAAATATTGGGGGAGGGGGGAGGAAGGCTCTGTTTTATTCCACAGCAGAAGTGTTCAGTTTCTGTCTCTTTTCCAAAAAGCAATTGAAAGGCTTCTGGTTTTAGAAAGCTGCATCCCTGTATGAGTCAGAGTAGCGACTCTAAAAAGCTTCTTCCCAGCCTATGGTTGTGAATAGCATGTGATCAACATTCTCTTTGCCCTACTCCATCTTCCCTTAGTCTAATAATTCCTTCGACAAAAATAACTCCTTAGGAAAAAAAAAAAAAAAAAAAAAGCATTCACATGAGTTGGCACTTTTTGCACCTTAAGATAACCCACTGGAAAAATTCCTAAGCAGCTCCCCCTGTAGATGTTCGTGCTATCAGTGTGTAGATACAGTTAATTTCATCATGCCATTATTGACATTGACAAAGAATTTCTTATCTCTAGCTCCTAAAAATCAGGCAGACATCAACAAGATTTCTCTCCAACGAGACATGCTAGCACATGATGACGTTAGTTTGCGCACTGAGAGTTCATTAAAGGTGCTGTTCCAAGAAAGATACATAGCCAGGGGTTTGCCAGCTAATAAATGACCTTGGATTTTTTACTTATTGTATATTACATTTGGAATTGCTGCATAAATTGTGAGGACCTATTTTCATAAGATTTGAGCATGTCCACTCTTGATCTCTGTTTTTAGTAGACAATATCTCCAGGTCACGCTGTTACAGGATCTCACAGTCTCAATATTCTTTGAGATCAATATAATCATTACCTTTCCCATCATCATATGCAGTAGCAAACAGAGGAATTGCTGACCTGGGTTTTCAGAAACCAAAGGGTATGGGGAAGGTATTGGGAAAGAGGGGTTTTAATTAAAAGGCACAGGATCAGACCTATTTCTGTTCATATACCTATAAATTGGTGCATGGGATCGATTTAACTGGATGTGGGGAGGACCATATAATTATTCCCACACCTTGTGTCCCAGAGCACATGCAGTGCCTTGTTCCACTCTCTCCAGCAATCTGAACCTGAACATGCATAGTCTTCTAAAACAAAACCAAACAAAGTAAAATACTGACATTGAAATAAGCATCTGCACTTTCACTGCTCTGATATAAATACTGCAGTTCTACCTACAGCTCAATCTCATAATGATAAGAAAAATCTTCCAGTTTAATGACTAAATTCATTTTTCCTTCCTTGAACTAAATGCACAGTTATTAAAGCCAGAAGGATCACTGGCAGTTTCCCCCAGCTTTCACTCTAAGCTGAAAATGGCATTCTCATCACAGAATTAATTAATGTTCTTGATGCAAAGAGATAGAGGATAGATTTACGTTCCACATGTTATTGAATAACTCCCACACGTAATATTGCTTTGGCACGTTTTATGTTCCTGGAGTTAAAGTGCACATCAATAGCTCAATGCATCGATAACCTGAGTGTCAGTGCAGCTATAAAACCTGATTCTCCTTGAGTTTTGCAGTTTTCAGTACACTTGTCTCCTGGAAAGGGGTCCTTGTTGCTGCTGTGGAAGTGGCACATAGATTAGAGAAGCTGAATGATATGAACCAGATTTTTTAGGGTTTGTTTTCATTTTTCGTTTTGTTTTCTTAGCCTAATTTCATCTTGCTGAAGAAGTGCCCTCAGAAGGATTAAAAATCGCACTTTGCTTTCATTTTTCCACTTCTTGGAGTGTCTCCCCTCTTGGGTTGTCCGCTCAGCCACTTCCAAACTCAATTCAGGTCTTTAAGGGGCTCAGTGAGACATCACTGCTTTTAAGGCATAATATTAATTACTGGAAATTAAAGAATAGAATAGAATAGAATAGAATAGAATAGAATAGAATAGAATAGAATAGAATAGAATAGAATAGAATAGAATAGAATAGTCGAGAACGACCTACAGTGAACACTAAGTCCAACTGCTGTTATTTCCTCTGTGTTAGTTCAAAGGTCTACAAAAATTCAATGATTATTTGGTTATTGCACAACCCCTCCAAGGGGTTTCTTTTCATTACAGTGATAAATGCTTTGCATAGCACAAAAAAGGCATGTGGAGGCATTTGGAGGTGCCAGCTTTGTTGGGTTTTTGTCAAGGCATTACATAGGACAGATGGAGAGAGTTGAATGTGGTTTTGACATTGCTTGCTTAATCTCACTTACAGCAATTTTATATTTCCAGGTTTAAAGTTAATTATTTCCTTTACTCCCTTTATTTCCTTCTTTCCATGCAAACTGGAAGATATTTTACCACTCAACAAGCTCTCAAATAGGCTTCATGCTTTTTCTGGAGAAAGAACAAAGATGTGAATATGCATCTAGCTCTAGTTACATGGTGATATCATACCAGCAGAATTTCCATTCAAATTTTTGAGCTAAATGCAGTAAAACTGGTGTGTCATCAGACTCAGTTCCACACTTAACCAGCCTGCTCTCCTGGTAAGATATGATCTAATATAATTTGAAAAGAGATAACATCAACTGGGAGGAAAGTTTGTGTCAATAAGCTTAGAACGGGCTTTTATTGTCCTAGCAGCACATCATTGTACTTGTTATTTGATTTGTAAAATCAAATAGACTAAAGCATGAATTGTGGTTTTGTAGCAAAAGCAACAAAAATATTTAAAATACAGTATTTACCAAGTAGTGAACTTTACAGTGGTAAGGCTATACTGATATCTCCTTTTTTACAACTGAGGCACTGAAGAATAGAAAATATAATATTATTCATTTCAGAAAATTTCAGGCATTCCAATGCATTTTTTGACACCTTTTAACTGGACCTTTCTGCTCTGGCCCTCTTTGCAGTTAGGGGAGAAAACCAGGCAAATTCTAGGCATGCTTCATATGACATAATTGAGAGGATCTTTGAAAATGAGATAAATAGTTCTGGGCTTCACAGGATATATCAGCCAGATTTCCCCTGACTGTAAAAAAAACTGGATTGACTCTCATGGATGTAGATGCCTCTCTTGCCAACATGTATCTTTGCTCAGATGCATCCTACCCTTTTTGAGAGACAACTCAGGAAGTCTGTGAGGGAGCAGCATTTCTCCAGGGTGACTATCATGACCACCTCTCAGAAACCTGAAAATCAGGTTCTGTCAAATGTAATGCTGGTATAACTCTCCCTCCATACCTCCCAGCCTTTATCCCAAGCTATCCTACTTATCATGTGGCCTTCAGCAGAGTTGCTAAAAAAATAAATGTGTGCTGGCCTGCAAACTTGCATTATTTGCTACCTAAGCAAAAGGTGCTGCACCACTCTGTTGAACAGTTAAAGGACCATCAGAGCCCATTGCCAGAGTCCTTATGCTAAATCTGAGGACCAAAAGAGTGTGAAAACAACTCCAGGTCATCTCAGATCCTTCCTCTACATGAACTTAATCTCTGTTGGAATCAGCCTGACTCATTGTTATGCATTTAGTCCATGATGTGCATGAAGCAACACACAAGGATGTCCAGGCTGTGGCTCATCCACACAGTTGCCACCTTGTGCCAGGTCAGTGTCATGGCTGAGGGACAATTTGCACCTCGGGCAGGAGTCTGTGAGCCAAGCCAAATTCTTGGATAAGGGAGGAAGTCAGGCAGGGCTGCTAAGGCAGGTTCCAGCCCCCATCCATTGTGCAACAGCGTGAGTTTGACAAGACCAGTCTTTCCCTTGGCTGTGAAACATGGCAGGAATTCCCTCTGTGGCTGCCACCCCGTGTTCCCTGCCTCTCTCCCCCTCACAGAGATTTTGGAAGGTGACCCACAGAACTGAGGAGGTAGGAGGAGAACAACGGTGTCCAAAGAACATGGATAATTGCTCATAATTAATACTGACAATTGCACAATCACATGTGAAAGAGTTACATTACACAATCTCTTACATAACACCTAATCTTAACCTAATTCTGCTCCACTGCATATGCCTTGTACTAAAATACTGTTGTCATTTAGAAGGAAGAATATCCCCATTTAAGTAAAATTTAAAAGTGGATGTTACAGCTCTTGAATTATTCAAGAATCTGATGAAAAAGCAACATTTTGGGTTTTACTGAGGTTTATTTTATTTAAGACACTTTTGCCATAATATCGTTTGCTATCTTAACTCTTGGGAAACTGATGTAGATTATTAAATTGTGCCAGAAGTAATTTTGAATGGTTCTAAAAGGAGGCGAAAAATGAGCTTCTTAACAGAAAATGACAGTACATTTCCCTTTCCCTAGTCTTTGATTTTCTTTTTCAACAGTGTATTCCCAAATGTCTCAAAGGCATTTTTTATTTCAACAGGCACTTTTCCCAGTTTCAGCAACCCCAAGGGTTATCCTACCCCTGTTAAGGAATGTACCTCATTTCTGAGTGTTTTCATGAGCCCCAAAGTCTGTGTCTGTGAAATATAACTGGATGTTTTAAAAAAAGCTGAGAACCTCAAATCTATGTGCCTGGGTTAGATACCAGTTGCTGTTATTATTACTAGTATTGAGTATAACTGTTAAAGTGCATTATTGCCCACATTTCATGAGCACTCATCCCATAGGATCTGGAACCACTGATGAACATAATGTGCGTCATGTTTTCTAATGGAAGCCAAGGTCTGCTCTAACTTTTGATGGCAAATTATCAAAGGTTATGAGGAAGAGAAGTGGACTCCTTAAGAAATTACCCAAATGTCTCACTAGAGAGGGAGCTGTTGAAACAGATTTGTACATGGTCAGACTTGGCTGAACTACTGAGAAGCCAGTTTGTGACTGTGGTCTTTAGACTCCTACCCCATGTCCTACAAAATGCACCCCAGAGGAATACTAGAGCATCCTCCTGGATATCCTCCTGCAATATCCAGCTTCTGCTCCAGAGTTTAGGCAAGGCACTCAGAGGGACATTGGGTTTCTGCAACCCAGAATACAGCAAAGTCCTTTCCATGCTCCTGCCATGGGACAGTGAGCATGAAAGCTCAGAATAACAGTCTCAGGGTTTGTTAGGCTGGATGTTGATTGTTCTGATGAGTTAAACTTCTCCCTGGCTATCATTAGAGATAATTTGGTCTGGAAGTGATACCAAGGTAGGACTGTGTGGCTGCAGCACTCTATTCCTTAGAGTTATTGAAAGATAACACTATTGTCAGCTGAGGCTGGAAAATTTAAGGAATTATGAACACAAGTTGGAATCTGTCTTGGGAAACAATCTGCTGATGATGATTGTGAATTATACATTTATGAGTTATATGTTCCTGCAACATTACTTTTTTTCCTATTGCTATAGAACTTATTGCTGCAGGATGTTTTAAAGGCAAAAGAAATAAATTAATCAAATTAGCAGAACAGTCTATCAAAGTTACCACGCATTATGCTCCAAATAGTTTCAGTTGAAGTGATGTAAATCACTGATTATCAAAGCATTAAGTTTTCTTCACTTTTCCTCAAAATCTTCTATCTTTTGCTGTTAAAAGGGGATTCTGGGGAAAGACTAATTTTGTTCTGATCCTGGACATTGGACTTATGTTCCTGTGCTTTAAAACAGTACTGTCATCTGAGAAGATGACAGCAAAAGGAGATCCTACATTCTGGAGAATAAGATCACTAATTTATAGAATCAAAGAATGGTTTGGTTTGGAATGGGACCATAAAGATCCTCCTGTTACAATCCCCTGCCATGGTCAGGGACACCTTCCACTGTCCCAGGTTACTCCAGAGCACCATCCATCCTGCCCTTGGAAAATTCCAAGGGTGGAGCAGCTGCAGCTTCTCTGGGTAACCTGTGCCAGTGCCTTAACACTCTCACAAGAAAAAATTTCTTCCTAATCCAAACCTACCTTTTTTCAGTTGGATTCTTCTTCGAGGGACAGTGCACCTCAAAAGCAATACAGCACCCCTGCTGAAATGGTTTATACTGTGTAAAAGTAATCTTATTTGAAATGTGACAAGTGAACATTGCTCAGCTGTTTTCAGCTGAGAATGTGCTAAAGGACAACCAGGTCTTCAAAGTTCTGTGCTTGCCATCATCACTCCCATCATAGTTATATGGCTGCAGTTGTCATTCTCATAAGCATCCTACATCTACCAGAGACCCCCACACTCTCCTCAAAATATGGAGCAATAAGAATTGCTGTATCAATATTTTACCAGTGACAGAGTTTTAACATTTCTTGGTTAAATGTATGTTCCAAGGCTTATGTGAATATACGTTTATTTAGTTTCACTCTGTGTGAATTTATGTCACTCAGTTATAGGAGTACACAGGCTTTGGTTAAAAATAAAAACCATTGGGCAGCAGCTATTAGAAGGCACACACTCTATCTCTGTGTGTTAGATTTTTCTAACGTAAAAGCAAACTTCAATTAGCTCAGCACGATATTCAGATCAGAACTGTCATAATGAAAGGATGAATCATTTTCCATTTCAGGGAGAGGGTAACAAAAAGAGTCTATAAATCGGTGATGTAAGTTCAGCTTGTTGATATATTGAGAAGGACTTTCATTCAAATTGTTTAGGTTTCAATCAGCTTCATTACTTCAGACTAAATCAATGTTATTGCCATGCCTTTTTAATCACTGCTCTTCTCATGGCACCTGTCGATGGGGGCCATGCAGGAGGCAGAAAGGGGATAATTACAATAATTTATTTTTTTTTCAGTCACAATGAGTCCTGAAATTATTCAAACTCTGTTGCCAAACTGTGGAAATCTGAATTCCTGATTCTCCAAGAAACAGCCACCCTGTCTCACTGTTGTAGGACTCTATGAGGACATTTTCCATCTCTCTGAAGTTTATCCCATTTGGCAATAAATTGATCATGCACCATTCTCTTTGCACCAGCAGAGGAAAGGGGGGCACATTGCAACTCTGAATCAAACTCCTTTTGTTTCCCTTTGTGAAGGTGAGCAGGAAAACGCTCCTTCTCAGCATGCAGAAAAGCTCCTCTTGCACTGAGGTGCTTCACCTGCCACTTGTGATTAATTCCCCATTCTGCCCAATGTCTCACTGTGATTATTAATGATAATGCTTTGATGGATGACGGGTGTCTGCTAAATACTTTATTGCCAAACAGGCAACAATGCTCTTGTTCAAACAGATACATGGTGGAGGGGACCAGCGCAACAGGCAGATGAGCCCATATCCTCTTGGGAAAGGGCTTGAATCCAGCTCATGCCAGGATCTTTACCTCCCAGCTGATGGCTTTGGTGGTGCCTTTGGAATGGGCTAGAAATTCCTCACAATAAGCAGGAATGACAGCCATTAAATAGCTCATCTTCAAAGTCAACGTGTGTGGTAAAGTCCACGAAATATCAGACCAAGGAAACAACTGATAGCCTTCCTCTCTTCCCTACTGGAAACACCCCAGCATTGTTACCAGTGAATAGCTAACACATGTTAATTTTCCCACCACAGGGCACTGGTGGGACCAGGCATTGCAATTTTATCTGTTGTTAACCAAGGTGAGGTCAGCCCTGGGCTGGAGGGAAGGGAGGGGAGAAAGCTTAAAGTGCTGACCTCATTTAACTACTTTGTAGAAAAAACAACAGGTGTCTACTTTCCAATCAGATTTTACACTAAGATCATTATCACACATTAAGTATATCATTACTAAAAAATAAAATGCACTTTAAAGGCTCCTATCCGAAAACTAATCAGTATCTTACTATTGCCTCTGCTTATCTCTGATGTTCATTACACTCTTAACTTTTATTTTTGCAGAAGAGCCTAGAAGTTTAAATGGGTCGTACTAAGGCATTTTACAACATACACAAAGTAAACAAGGTACCATCCCCAAACAACTTGCAATCTAGAAGGCAAGATGCAACAGGTGGGTGAAGCAAAGAAGCAGGTGGGAGTGTAGAAATCATAATGATAGGATGTGTTAACACTTGTACAGTTCATAGATGATTCATCAAAATAGTTGAATTACAGCTGTCTTTCCTTTCTGTCACATAAGACAAATATTGGAATTAGCATTCAGTTTTGTTTTGGGTTTTATTCAGAAAAATATCCTGTACAGGTCAAGAGTGGGTTGATTTAAATGAGGTCGAAGCCTGTCCGATGAACAATATATTGAATACTTTCAGGCAAGTCCATGGGGCATATTTCCACAACTTCCTAATTCATCTCCCCTCATACAAGGATTCTCACAGCTGATTGTTTATTCAGCATGAGTTTGGTGAAGAGCCATGCACTGATGCAAAGTGAGAACCTGAAACTATGGTGAAAACACAAATCACAGCAAATCCTAGAGGAGAGGGAATCCAAGTGTCCATGTTTGAGTACCAGACATATCTCAATTTCATTAATTATTGCTGCTGATGAGACATTGAGGACACCAATTCAGTGTGACCAGGAAACAGAGAGAAGAATCACAGTGAATATGGAGCTCTAAAAAATGGGGAAATGGCCGGGAGAAGGGAAGGGAGCCTTGACCACAGAGGGAGCACTGAGTGAAAGGATCCTGCTGAACTTTGAGAATGTGGAGGGAATCTGTTAAGGGAATTGTGTTCATGTCAAAATATGACTCTGCAGAGAGACATCTGAACACATAAAGGAAACATTTGGTAGTCTCACACCATGTTTTCTCAGCTCAGGGGATGAATCCAGTGCCTTCAGCTCCCTTCCAGCCCCTGGATAGGATGATCCTCATGCCAATATCTTTTATAGGCATTGAAGAGAAGCAAATGCCTAAAAGCCAAAATTGCCCTGTTTGTTTAACCCTGACTGCAGTGTGCCACTCACCACATCTTAGTGTAGTTAATCCCTTAATGTTCTAGAGGCTTTGCTGCTCAAAGTCTATGAATGAAGAGGTAAAAGGATCTGAAATAAATTTCCCTTTGACACAGTTACAGGGTAAATTCTGCAGCTCATGCCACATGCAGGGTGAAATCCATTAGTCATCAGCACCTGTTTTTCGACAGTTTGTGATGTAGGAATACAATCTGTTCTCCTAAATAAAGACTTCAATGACTCCAGTTGCATTATCCATGAAGCAAAAACTGATGCTTGTTTCTGTATTTTGTGTTGTACAGTTCTGAATTAGCAAGCAATGCCCAACAAATAAACCCCTATAAAATACTTAAATTAAACCTTACCACATGCCAGATAAACAGTTACAGTGAGGAAGAGAGAAGAATTTGTGCTGACATAATGACATAACATGAGGATCCTTTGGGACAATAAGGTTAGCTGCATCTCAGAACATCTCTGCAAAGTAAAGAAATCCCCATCATATCACCTAGACAAAACCCTTTTAAATATGCTGTGGCAGATGATGTCTCTGTGGGAATCAGATGTCCCATCTTTGGGTTTTCATCTCTTAAGATGAACATGTCCAGTGTGAGAAAGCTGTAGGTCTGTGGGCATGCATGTAATGAATGACAGATGTATTAGAATTAAAAAATTAGTACCCCAAAACTCTCAGTGGACCACAGAAATGCACAGATAAATTTAATAAACAAGTCTTTTGTATTTTTGTGTTGCCATAGAAGGAAACTACATGTCATCAGAATTTATAAATGCAGTTTTCAGAAATGGGTTGTAAGATTTGAGATAAATTTTGCATCTCAGAGGAAAATAAATTCTTTGAAACGAACCCACAAGTTAGTCCTACCCTGATATTCATATTTTATCAACAATCTCACTTGACGTACATGTTTTTGCTTGGGATTTTGACAAAGATAGTTATCACTCTTGCAGCAGGCTTTGTAGACCTTAGTGGGTTTAATCTTAGTTTGGCATCTTATGCATTGAGCACTTTTTTTTTTTTTTTTTTTTTTTTTTTTGGTGACTGAATAACCATATGTTTCAGAACCAAAGCTCTAAGAACTGTGGATATTTTGGGGCCAAATGAAGATGTATTAGTAATTAAAGGTTAACCTGAATGAAAGTTTACATGAAGAATTTTAGGGAAACAAGGCAGTTAAACTCTGTCACATCATACAATTTAGCTACAGTCATCCCAGATATTATTGATAAGCTTTCATTGTTGCATTTCATAATTCAAGGGTTAAGTTCCAAATAACTCAAAATAATAAGGGATTTTGGTAAAGCCTTGCAATATCCCAAAGGGATAGTATGTGCACTGGTCTTTCTCCAGAGCTGCCAAAAGTACTGATAGGGGTATCAGAGAGAGGAAGAACATGAGGAAAAAAAAATCACTGTATGAATGGCTAAAAAGAAACAAGAAAAGCTGAAAAATTGCCACTGTAAACTAAGGAAAAAGTAAAAACCTGCATCAGGACCTTATTAGTAATTAAATTTTAAAAAATTAATATCACAATAATCTGTTATGAACATTTGACAGCTCACTGGGTGAACCTGCAGGAATTTTTGGTCCCACATAAGAAATGTTCAAGTGAAATCACATATTCTGGTATTTCCCAGCTATTTACTCCTGCTGTGAGTGTAAAGTTTTTATTCCAAAGACTGCTTCAGCTTCTCTGCTGCTGAGGGTTGTGGTGATGGATAGTACTGAGCACCAGGTAAGCATTTCTGAGAGCCAAGGCTACCTCCATAATCAGGCTGAAACCAATAAAAACACAGGAACAACCTCCCCAGCTTGGTTCTTAAGATATTAGAGTGTATTGAGAGTTGTTCTAAACACATCAGAGGAAAATGTTTGTCTGTTTGATACACTGAAAATTCTAATTAATAACTAACAATACAAACCAAACCCAAAGCAGATCTGTCTTTGAAAGCCAAACATTCTGGCTGAAAACTGAAGAAAATGTATTTTCATATTAAAATGAGGTGTTTCCCTTGAAAGATGCTGCCTCATTTTAAGCTCATTTTGACAGAAAAATTTTAGCCTAGTTGCAACTTAGGAGATATTTCAGTTCACTGAGACATAAGTCCTAAAAACAAATGAGACAATTAAAATCACGAAGCTTCACTTTTTTCAGAGCATGGTCCTTTATCTCTCAGCATTTTCATCATAACTTTTGGATGAGCTCTAGCCTGGACAGCCAATCCTTGTGGCCTTTATGATCAGAATCATCACATTGCCCACCCCAGGTGGGCCAGGGAGGGACAGCCTGGAGGTGACAACTGCTCCAAGGATCCCACCTCTTCCTCCCCTGTGGGATGGGACAGGGACAGTTTGGTGCATCCTGGGGCACCTCATACTCAGCAATCCTGGCTGATCACCCTCTTATTTGCAGAGCTCAGCCCAAGCCTGTGCATCAGGGAACATATAAATAAAGGACCTGTGTTCAACTGCATGGATTCCAATGTAAAGCTCATAATAAAAATTTGCAAAACAAAAACAAATGTGCTTTCACTCTTCCAGTAGATTTCTATGAAATACATACTAGTGAAAGAAGTACTGCTGTATGGCAGCTATTTGGTTTTAAAGTAGCAATGGCAATGTTTGTGGACAGGTTTATACTTTGGACACAAAACAGCCTCCGTATAACCCGGCTACATCAGGACTAGAATTCTCAGACATAAGCTTTGTCAAGTGCAGGGGACAGCATAAATGACTGTTGATTCATATTCTTTTAGGCCTGTAAAGTTATAACCATGTAATATGAACACAGGCTCTTTAGGGTAGTTTAGAGCCAACCTGGAACCCTTCCAGCCTGCATTGAAGGATTTAATGGCATAGTTTTTATTTTCTGCTTAGTGCAGTGTACCATTAATTGAAGGTAATTGTCAAGAGGAGACTGGCTTTCAAAAACTACATAGCTCTCGACTGTTCTGGTGCAGAATGGATGCCCTGAGTTTAGGATCACATTTCCCCTGTGCTCTACATTACATTTGTCTTGTCACACAATTGTGTGATTGTGTTCAACTAAATAGTTATTCCGTGCTATTACGGCATTTGAAAATGAGGACTCAAGTAACACTGCAGGGAAAGACAGAGAGGGGGAGAGCCAGGTTTGTGCTGGGATGAGGACTTGTCTGCTTCAACTAAACAAAAACCTGAAAGGTATCACAGGTCTGAAGCATTTAATGGAGCAGCTCGTTTGATTTCCTGAAGAAGGAAGTAGTTTGTGGCAGAATATGTTAAAGGGAAGAATTAGCTTGTTTGCAGCCACAGAATGTGCTCCTCTGCTGTTTCCCTGCTCCCAGAATGACATGTGAACTTGAGCCATTTCTCTGCTTTTCTTTGCATGAGGAAAGGAGAAAATCATAATGATCTCCACCATGTTCTCCATCTTGGAGAGTCAGGAGAGCAAGTCACTGTACAATACAGGCAGAAATTTGGCCTGCTGACCCCAACCCTACTGCTGTGTGTGCAGTTACCACCATTCACTTAAGGGATGTAATATTGCATTTTATTGTCTTTACTGCAGCAACCCCCAGGAATCTCAGGCACGATCCATGAACCACATCAGGAGAGGCATGGCACAAATAAAGAGAAGAGTCCTTGCCCCAGACTGGAGGCCATTTGTATCTCAGGGTGTAACTTGGCCCCAAACCTAGAACTTAATTAACATTGATGTTGATGAGGTGCGAGGGAGAATGGAATCTGGTCCATCCTTCCACAGCTGCATCAGCTTTGCAATGTGAAAACCCAAGATGAGCCAAAAGTGATTAAGAAATTATTTTTCAAACTGGAGTCAGCACATGTAACCGCAGTTAGACAACAGGGATCAGCAGATCTGCAATGTAAGGAGGTTTGAGTCTTACAAAGCAGCTTTAAAAGTAATGCTCCCCTGTGAAAGTCCCTCCATGTTTTATCAGCAAATTTATCAGCAGCATCAGCTGAGGAGTGTGATCAGCCATGGGGGAAGATCTGCTCTCTTGTATCTCTTTTCTTAGAAATCGTTTATTTGGGTTTTGTAAAAAGCATGTTGTTTCTCAGAGGCATTCTTTGGATGAATATGGGGACAGTAATTTGATTACAGATTGTATAAATGCACCTGTTTCTGGCAAGAATGACACATACCATAATTTGACTAAAAATGTGAGTGATTTCCATTAAAAATCTCACTGTGTGAGCTTCATAGGTGGTCTCTGTGCTTGTGCATGTACAGGTGGTTAAATCCTGAATAGGATCAAAATGGAAATTACAGTTGATACTTTCAAACACTACTTGAGTGATCAATTGGTCTTTATATGTTCAAACTTCTTGAGCATATGGTGAAACACTGTTTCTCTGTGTGTGTGTATATATATATATATACACATATCTTTTTGCATACATAATTAATTTCAAGGGACTCATATATAGGTGCTGCATTGTCTGCAATTCATTAGTGAATAACCTCCCAAAATTTTTGATCCACTAGTGATAGAAGTAATACTTTATCTGGTCAGAGCTATCCAGAATAGAAAGAACTTTTTTTTTATATGTCGTTGAAAGGAAAAAAAAAAAAAAAAAAAAAAAAAAAAAAAAAAAAAAAAAAAAAAAGTTGTGCTGGGTGAAATATAAAACTTCCCTGTGATGGTTTTGTTGCTCTCTTCACTAGATTCACAATCTCCCTCTCACAATTTCTAAAATCTATCCCCTGCTATCATCCAGGGGTCCCCCAAAACCCATTACTGATCAAGTATGTAGAGCCTGTGCATGCATGTTTGCAATCACACATCCCACCCAAACACAGGGTACTCATTAGCTTTAGGAGGTTTAGAAGGTTTAGAAGATTTCATCTGCCTTGGGTGAACTGTTTGACTCAGTGGAGCAGAATCTGAAATGTTTTTTTTCTTTTCTTTGACATCCTAAAGCTACAGCTCTCAATCACTTTTATTTTATTGGACCTTAATGGTCATATTCAGGCAGGATGTGCCAATGCTTTCATCTGGCTTGAACACACAGAGATGACTCTGGGACCAAACAAAAACTTCAGTGGAGCTTCACACAGCACTGATCTCCTGGGACTCAACATGAAAGAAGATTTTTATATGATTGTGTGTGCTTTCTCACACGTAGGAAATGATATTGCACTTTGTGTAGGTGTATGTGTTACATATAAAATTATCAGCACCAATATATTTTCTAGACACATCCTGTGCTATTCTGAAAACACTTGGGTAAAATTGCACCCTCAGAACTGTTCTGACCACTTGCTCCCATAACAGTGAAGGGCTCAATTTAAAACAACTTTCTTCTATAATGAATTAAATAATACAGCTTCATAAATCACCAGTGATTGAAAGATGTTGAACTGATTCTGATATATCTTTAAACTAATTACAAAAACCAATCTCCATTTCCTCCTGGTGCCCTCAACCAAAACAAATGGTGCCAACCAGTAGCTTTTAGTAATGTTTAGAGCTGCCTTTCGTTTGGGCTCTCCAGGTGATTAATCGAAGATATGGAAGTAGGTAAACATAGTGCTATTAGCTTGTCTCCTATTCTGATACAGACCAAGCTTTGCATAACCCAAAAGACATGAAACTCTTAAAAGTTCAGTGTTTGGGAATTTAAGTCATTGAGGAAAGTAATAGCTCTAATGCATTTTGCCACTTCCCTTGTACTTTTGGGGAAAACATATTGACAGTCTGGAAAAATCCTCAGAAGAAAAAAAAAGTAAGAATTTGCACTGAGGAGGAAAAAAGGACAAGAGAGAAAGGGGCTCTTTTATAAGGATAATAGTCACCATAACTTTTTATTCCTATAATGAAAAGAAAAAAAACAGTGGTAAAATGATTTAGCAAAATGTTGCAACTCCATTCTGACTTGCTCATCTGCTGCATTTATGAGTTTATAAAACATACAGGTTATGAAAATAGGAACTCTCCTGTACATCTTTATAGATGATTCATTTACTGTTTCTGAAGAAACTGCAATTTATTTGCAGATTATGCAGTTCATTTACAGAATGTTTCCACATTTGTCACCTACCAGCCTCTTTCTCTGAAAAGCAATAATGGAAATAGAAATGTGAAAAGAACCAGTTAGAATCAATAGAGCAGAATCAGAAAAAATGTCAGTAAGTGTGTGGAAATAAGAAACAGAGAAGATGCATGTTTATTACTTTACCTGGAAAGAAACAGATATAGACATATATGTTTGTATATATATTTTTATATATGTGTGTATGTGTGTGTGTGTGTGTGTGTGAACAAACATTTCTTTATTACCTTTTTTTAATTAAAAAAAACAGGAGGCATCCAGAGCTTTGTGCTGATTAGTCAGTTTTTTTTTGTTTCCTTCCAAGACAAGCTCAAATATGGACTGAATACCTTCCTTCCCATTGGTGTGCACATCATCAACCCTTAGGATGTCCCTGGGCCAGCTTTTTGAAGAATGGGCTGTATCTTCAGCTCTACTCCTTTGTGAGCATGGAGAAGTCTCTTCAAACACCATCACCTCTACTTTCCATGGTAGAATTTATAGGTACCCTCCAATTAAACTTTTTGGACTGTGTGCCCATGAAGCAGAATTCTGCTTTAGTGGACTGTTATCTGGGGCCTCTGTATTGAATTAAAAAATGAGCAGAGCAAAGCAAGTCCTTCATTCTCCCTTATACTCTACACTTCCCAAACTCCAGATTATTGTCTGAGACCTAGATAAGCATTTAAAAAATATATTATTTGACATCTACTGCAATATATTACTAAACAAGTGTAATTATCACACAACAGTAAGTTGATGAGATGCAATCTAGTAAAAGAAGAAAACAAAATTGAAGGAATTGGAAAAAAAGAGAAATAATGGAATAAAACCAATATAATGTTATAAATTGCATGTACATAAATTGACATCTGAAAATTCATGGTGATCTTCCTGACCTAGGTCAAAAACTGTAGGAAATTATGCTCATGCTTTAGCATTTTGCTGTGTGTAGTCAAATGTTCTCAAGATGTTTGGTAGTGTGAATATATGAAACAAACATTTTCAAATGCATTGCTGAATTGGACTGAATTTAATGAAGTGTGCAGAAACCGTAGCAATGGAAAAACTGACTCAACAACTAACAAAATCAACAAGGCAGACAAAAACAAATAAATATCTAGATGTAGGGTTTCCGTTGGCTTCATTCTCAGAAGAGCTGGAACGTCCATAAAACAAAATTCTTTGAATTTTGACATGATGTCTATTGCAGGGCTGATCCATAGTCAGTTGTGGCAAGTAGGAGCTTTTCCACTGGTTTGTGTAGTTTTTGGAATGAGATTTAGATGTTCAGGTGTGAATGTAGAATGAACTATTGCTCAGGCAAAAATTTTTGGTGTTCAAGAAAAGAATTGACAGAATAGAAAGGTTAGGTAAGAAATAATATAACTGGCTAAAAAAAAAAAGACTCTACCTTGATATGAAAAATATAATGGAAAGGGTCACTGAAGAGATTTTCAAGCAGCTCTAAAAAACAGTAATTAAGTCTGTGCAGGATTTCCAATGAGACATATTTTTTAAAAGAAGATTTAAAGCATCTGGTATATTTCTGATATTACACCTATACTTGAAGAAAAATGATTATGAATCAAGACCTGTTCTCAACTTAATGTGAATATATAACTCCCATTGGTGATGAAAGGAACTTCACATGCATTCCAGAAGGAAATCAATGGCTAATAAAGCTATGAAATATGAAATGAACCCTCTGATTCCATGCAACAGGAATAAATACCTGGAAAAAATGTCTTTTTTCTGATATCATTAGCTCAAAAATATCTTAGTAGATTGGAGGAAAAATTCTCAGCATTATTGACAAGGACTTGAATTAGTAGAGTATCTGAAATGTGCATTCATCTGTAAGAAGAAAGCACACTGGGAGAAAGTATTGAAAGGTATCATAACATCTCTTTGTATGGGAAATACTCAACAATTATCCTTCATGTATCAGAGGTGCTGCTAAAAATATAGTTGGAATGTGTTGTGGTTTGGGAATGGCATTCCCCACTTTAGTGCTCCCACTGAAACACACCAAACCACCTTCTGCTTGCTCAGTGCCCCCTCACCTTCACCCTCCATCTGTAGCAGATGGGGAGGAGAATTGGAGGCACAAAAGGCAAAGATCATGGTTGGAGATGATAATTTTCTGGAAAGAGCAATGAGATAAGAAAATGAGCAGTGACAGCAACAATACCAATGATAGAGTGAAGAAGAAATTAATGATTCACATGTGACTGCTCATCCCTGACAATTCCCAACCACTCCCTCTGCAATCCCTCCAACCCACAAGAGACTCCTTTCCTCCCAGCTGGCTGGAACCAGGACAAAGTGACACTGCCCACCCCTGGAGCTGTTCAAGGCTGGGCTTAGTGGGTCTCTGAGCAGCCTGGTCTAGTGGAAGCTGTCCCTGTCTGTGGCAGGGAGGTGGGAGCAAGATGATCTTTAAGGTCTCTTCCAACCCAAGCCATTCTTTGATTCTAAAAATTATTATTTCCATTAGTGAACATAAATATGAATTTAGTATTCCAAATCCTACATTAAGCTATCACTTAGAAGTAACTAAATAGTAAAAAGCATCATAAGAAAGCAGGGATTCAGTGAAGTGGGTGCAGAGTGAGCTCCATAAACATAAACTTCGTCAACACACAGAAGAAAGTATCTGTGACATGATTCTTCATGAAAATAACTTGTCAGTGCATTGGAAATCTAGTTTTAATCTTGTGTGTAGCTGTGCAAACCTTTAGTAAGATAGCTAAACTCAATAGTCTGTGATATTGTGAAATATTGTAGTGAGAGTACAATTGGATTTATCCTCTGCAAACAAGCTGCCTTCCCCCATCTGAGTGTAAAACAACCCTCTGACATCCAGTTGATTCAAACTAAGAAATAAATTTTAAAAATATTTATGAAAAGTTCAACTGAACTCAAATCAAAACTCAAAAATAATCCTGGACATGAACACAAAATATTTGTTTCCAAACACTACTTTTCAATTTTTCTCTGAAAAATGATACAAATCTTATCTATTTTGTAACTTCTTTTTGTACTCCAATGTTACTGCAGTGAGAAAATTCAATGCATGCAAGCAAGAGTTAGATGGCTAGTATCAAAATATATTCTACCCATTCAAGGATGAATCTAAGCTGGTAACCTAACATCTTTTGTGATCTTTTTCACACACTTCTTTCTTTTTTTTTTTTGACAGAGACTGTGCTCCCAGTCATACCACTAAAGTCTTTCCCTCACTATCCAGCATCTCCTCTGGGAATTCAAAAGAATGGCAAAAATCATTCCAGAAGGGAAACTGCATGGAGACTTGCTGCTTGAGAAAAAAGGAAAGATGATCACTCCTAAAATTCAGGTAGGAAATGAAACAGGAAAGCTATCAGATCCAGACTTCCTCCATGAATAGAGGTTACCAAAACAAGCACTCCAAAATGAAAAAGGAAATCATTGACATTTGGTCAATCGGGACTGGCCTGGCTGGAGCTGTTCCGGACAGAGACTGAGTTGCTGTGACTCACACAACCAGGCAGGAAAGTTGCTGAGGGCCAAATGCCAGCAAAAACATGGGAAATGTGCTACTCCATCAACGTTACAGCAACTTCCCACCCTTGCTCCCCTTCACCACTCCCCTCTTCCTGGTGAAACAAGGCTTGGGCAGTGGCAGAGTCCTTTGGATGGCTCCTAATGAAGGTCTGAATTTTCCCATCCTGCCAGCCTTACCCCTTCTTTCAAAATCTCACTTTTAGATACCACATCTGCTTTCCAGCCCAACCCTGGGATAAAATCCTGCCTTACCACCCTCTCTCAACTCCATCACACGACTGTGTTGGTGTTTCTAAGAGTCCTTGATGGAACAAATGAGTCAAAAGTGTTTCAAGAGGCCAGGCCAGGGTGAGGGGTTGACCTGCACACATCAACACCCACAAGGACTATTATCATCACTTCATCTCACTCCTGCCTGATGCTGTCTATGGAATTTCAACAGTGATAAGTTTCCTGAGCCCCCCTGAATTGTTCTGAAGCTTAAGGGTATTTTTCACAATGATATTTAGCCCAGATTTTAAAAGTGAAAAGGCTCTACTCCTCTTGAAACACTTCAAAATGATTAATTGCTCATATGTACAAAAAAAAAAAAAAAAAAAAGAAAAAAAAAAAAAAGAAAAAAAAGGAATAGAAACTCTATACACACCCTCACATGGCTTATAGAAGGAATTTTGCAGTTCAGAAATTCATCTGAGGTCATTCCTGTGTAACTCCCTAGTCCTAAGAAAGATTTGTGGATTATTCTAAATCTTTCTGTTTCAGTGTCCAGATTTTATGCTATTCTTAAACTCCTTCTCAGAGGCATTAATATTTTGATGATATAGAGTTTGAGTTCTGAGTTGTGTGACTACAGTTTTATATAATCAACACTAGGCATTGACAGACCTCTTACATCCCCACATTTTTACCACACAGCTCTTTTAATTAAAGTTACAATATTATTGTCTTTTTAACTATATATTACTACAATAAATTAATGAAATATTTGTATTGCTTCTGCACCAGTTATGACTGAGCTAGTCTCAGGGAAATAAATAAATAAATAAATAAAACAGAAATGTGAAATAAAATGAATTTTGATACAGATACAGTGCAATATTGATAAATCTGAATCTGGAACATTTCACTGAAAGTGATTCAGATATGAAAACATGCACCCAGAGTTAGAAGGTATAAGCAGTTGATAGAAGAACACTTTTAATCTTCTCTGTAACCATGGTTTTAACATAGTCATTGACTCACACTTTCCTATGTATGTATTTAAGATCCTAATCCTTAAATGTGGAATGCAACCAGAGCAGGGAATCAGGTGAAATGCATGTCTTGCTATTCTGGGCATGTGCTGTGCATAAGAGTATTCATAATAAAGGGAGTATACAAGTTTGAGATAGATAGATACATAGATACACAAACTGATAAAAAGTGGATTCTCATTTGCAGAACTCCTCAAATAGCTGCATTATTTAGCTCTCTTTTATCTATTCAGATATCTCTCTTCAGGAGGGAAAAATTGCCTAGGAATTCATTTCCTTTGAAAGTTTAACTCTTTCTCCAAACTTACCCAGTGAGATGAAATTTGCCAAAAGGTTCACAGGTTACTCTGTGATCTCACAGATACACAGTGAGGGCTTGCAGAGTCCTCATGTCCTTACAAAATCAGACTTAAAAGGCTGCATTTGTAAATCTTTCTACAAAGATGACTCAAATTGGATGAGTTTGATGAGCAGAGATCAAGGAGAGTTTCACGATCCAGAGAGTAGCTCCAGATTTTAAGGCTAAAGTAAGAGATGTGGAAGTGATGTGGACATTTTTTCTCTCTCTTTACCATTGGGATCTGGCCATATTTTCTTTCTGTCCCTGGCAGGACTGGACATTGTGGTTTTGCCCCAGAACAGAGCTCTAGGAACAAGATGTTTTATTACATGGATACTTATGTGTCTGCTACACTCCTCTACATAAAATCATAGAACTTCAGCATCAGCCAAGCTTCAAGTGACCTTTGCAAATCTCCAGTTCAATCTCTTGCTTCCACAATAGCTTGCTCAGAGCCTTGCCCATAAGTTTTGTGATTCCCTAAGAATTTAAGAAGATCCCACAGCCTCTCCAGGGACACTTCCAGCTCTTAGCCACTTCCACAGTAAACACAGCCCCTGTGTTAAAGGTCCTGTCTTGCAACATCAGCACAGCCTCTGCACCTATTTTAAAACACATTTGGCAAGAGTCTGGGCTCATCTTTCAGTGCCATCCCTTAGGCAGTAGAAGAGAGTTTTACCAAGCCTTCCCTTCTTTTAAAGAAGACTTTTTTTCTCTTTGCTTGTGTGAGAACCTACATGTAAGGTTACAAGATGGGAACACAGAGCAAACACATCCCAGAAGAGGCTTGTCTGACCATGTTTGAGGCAGTCATGGGGTGTGTTAATCCTTTGATAGAGGACAAGAGGCCATCCATCAAGCTTTGTGTGGGGTTCCTCCCAATGCAGAATCCCACTGTGTGCTGTTGCACCCACTTTTGCAGCCAAGAGTCAAGCATACCTAATCCTTTGTCCTCATTCCTCATGACCAGATCATGAGAGAACACAGTATACACATAAAATCACTCCCCCCTAATGCAACTTGTCACAATAGGGACCTATGTGACCCTGAAGGGGTATAAAAGTGAGCTGATCACTTGGAGCTCTCTAATATCAGGAGAGGCAGAAAGAAGCATGAGCAGGGGATGACTCATATCATTGAAAAGCAGCCATCTGAGCTGGGCCACAGGTTTTTCCCTCTAATTTTTTTTTTTCATTTCCACTCAGCCTGATGTGATTAAAACAAGTACAGAGACAAATTCACAGTGTTTGTGAGGTTCTCTTCATGTGAAGACATTATCTGCATCATGAGGAAGTTCAAGAATCCTTGAGTCAGGAGGACTAACTTCTGTACATCATCAGAAAGTCAGCTTTGACAGGGCTGATCTGATCTGTCAAAACACCAACAGCAACTTCTCCCACTACTTTGTACATTTGCTAAAAAAATATTTGCCACATATCCTTTTAGAGCAACATTTTGGTTCTGACTAAACTCTGTTATATTATTGTCCAGGGTTGAATTTTTGCTGTGAAATGAATGTTTCAAACAGTAAATATTTAAGTAATATGTAAAAAAAAAAAAAAAAAAAAAAAAGCCCAACTGTGATACAGCATAAGCAAGAAATAAACCTGCCCATGAAAATAATGAAGAAAAATAAGAAGTGTTTGAAGCAAATTTAGGGCTAAATGATTTTTATGTAGCCAAGCTCTGTAAATACTCAAAGCTTGAAGAAAATTCTGCCTTTTCTTTCTGTAGATGGAAAAAGAAAGATATTAAAAAAAAAAAAAATAAAATAGTAGTTCTGAAAAGATGTTGAGATGGGCTTTTATGAACCAGAAATTTTGAACATTTGAAAAAAACCAAACCTGAAGCTTCTGGGTTTTGTCCTGAATTCCTGAGACATCTGAGGTTCATCACTGACTGAACTTAGAGGTGGCTCTGCCTTAATCACAGTCCTTGGACTGGACAGAAGTCCAGGATCCATTTGGAACAATGAGAATCATATTATTGTGTTGTGGAGGAGCTGAAATGATTCAAAGGGGCTGCATCACCCAGTGCTAAGCTCCAGACTTTGCCAAGCAAGTCCATAAATCAGGAGCTGACAGTAAATTTTTAACAGTGTACACACTCTGCCATGAGCAAGAGCCCAGCTCATTTTACAGGCATGGTGATAGCAGAGAAGAATGCTGCAGTGGATGGAAAAGGTGGTGGCACACCTGTAACCTCCAGGTC
Source organism: Oenanthe melanoleuca (assembly GCF_029582105.1). Classification (NCBI taxonomy): domain Eukaryota; kingdom Metazoa; phylum Chordata; class Aves; order Passeriformes; family Muscicapidae; genus Oenanthe; species Oenanthe melanoleuca. The sequence goes on from NC_079334.1 coordinate 65,274,686, forward strand.
TGAAAGAGAAAACTGTTTGCACTTCATCATTCCAGGAAGAAAAAAACACCCAGACCTCCTGCCACAACACACCCCAAACGGAGCCTTACTGTCCCGAGGAAAAAAACCAAACCATAATGTACAAAGTATACCTTGTCAATGTTATTCTCAGTGATTATGTGCTTCCCTGGTATGTGGAAGTTTTATAGAGCAATTACATCCATTGTGACTTTGTAATTACAGCATGGGGAGGTCACAGACAGAGAAACTTGGCCAACTCTATTGATTTTGAAGGCTAGCCTGAGCAGGATATAGATTTGCTCTGGACTTGTAGGTTTTCAATACGTACACAAAGTGCTGCATGCTCAGGAGATGAGCACTGGCAAGTGATGCTCATCCCAGCCATGGACCAGAGTCTGATCTCTAGTGCTCTTTCAACATTAATCTGCATGATCACCATGGTAAAACAGTGTCTTTGTGTAATTAGGGAGATGTTTTAGAGATTTCAGGAAATAGTTAAAAGTTATTTACCAACTAAAATCAACCTTCCTGACTACCAGCCTGGTCTGGATTGTGTTTATAGACCTTAACTATTTACTTTTCAATTTTTTGGTTTTTTAACTATTTGCTTTTTGAACCATCTCTCCTACAGCAAAAATTCCATTCTGGACAATAATGTAACAGAAGAGCTGATTGATTTTTTTTTAAGCTCTACAGTGCAGTTTCACTAGAGAAGAAAAGCTAAAAAGAAAAGAGTTTTTATCAAGTAAGGGACAAAATTGCTTGAGTTATTGAACTGAGTAAGGTTGAACTGATCTTTTTTAAGTAGATAAGAGCTGTGTTCACAGAGCATGGTGGATCCCAACCACACCACTATTTGTGAGAATAATGGGAAACCTCAGCCATTCCACCTAGCACACATTCCTTAGTAAAAAATTAGGCACAGAGCTTCTTGTCAGAATGGGTAACTGCAAAATTAATTTTCTGAAAAATATGAAAAACAATTTAAGCAAAAATTGTGGGTGTTGGTGGGATTTTGTTGCTGTTGTTGTTCAGTTGGTTTTGTGTTTTTTTCCAGGGTATTAAATAAAAATTAAATTCTTTATTTTAAACCAAAGGAAAGTTGTTTTTAAAAAACTTCAGAATGCTTCCCACTCGTTCTGATATGATGCAATCTAGATTTCTTTCAAGCATGAAAGGTTTCTTCCACATGCTGTTGTTAATAAATATGCAGAACACTTATAGAGAAAAAAGAGCTCTCTGAAAACAACATTTCCATAGAAAATATTGAAATGTAGTGCTCTACTAATGTAGTGATAGGACAAGGGGGAATGGTTTTAAGCTGACAGAAGGCAGGCTTAGATCTGATATCAGGAAGAAATGTTAAAATGTCATAATGTCCCATCACCTACTGAGAATCATGTAACAGCTTTTTTGAACAAACTTCCTTTACAATATGCTTATGAAAAGTCTGTACTTTTTAAAATTCCATCTAGGATTTTTTTTGATTGGTGAAATAAGGATCAATCTCCCTTTAGTTTCCCATCCTGTGCATACTCTAGGTAGATCTGAAAATCACCTCTGCCTAAAATCTGATTCATGCAAATGAATTTTGAAGTTTTTTTGAAAAAGATTAATTACTTTCAAGGAACATAAATATCACAATGAATATAATGAATAAATGAAATTTTCTTCTTTAAGATAGCAGAGTGTAGGAGAGAACATTTACTGTATACAAGACTCTTTTACACCAGGGTTACTGGGCACAGCTCAGTGTAACAGAATGGGGACATTAAATAAGGGTAACTGTAATTAATACATAACATTACTAAGAGTCAATTTTCTTTCTCTTCTTGAGGCTGACTGACATTATCATTATTTTATTTTTTAATTTCCTGGTGATACCACTTTCTTTACCAGCCTTCTCACATGACTGAGATAAGCTGTTGCACATTTTGATTTGAAAGCAAGAGGAATGGTAATTAAGTAATTTGAAAATGAAAAGAGCTTAATCAAAGGGGCTTGTACAATATGAAACTGTGCAGAACCTCCATATACTTTTGAGAGAGACCCTTCTGCAAAATCTCTCCTGGCTAAACAACCACGTTCTGATCCAGGTCTCATTTATTTCAAGAGGAAAGACTTCACTGATATGTCTAACATGACACCTCAAAATATCATTATTTCAAGAGGTGAAATTCGTTTTTAAATGGGTGATTTAGGGCTTGGAATACCAAAGAAGCTCAAGTGAATCTGCATCCAATGTGTGGATCAGGTCCACAGAGCTTCCCAGGCACACCAGGTTGTTGTCTGAGTTGGTCACACCACTCACACCATCCAGTGTGATTCTGTGATTCTGTGATTCTGTGATTCTGTGATCACGACAGAGAAGGGCTTCAGTGACACTCAGCAACACAGAAAAAAGCAGCAACAATACAAAAAAAAAAAGAGGGAAAATTGCATTCTGGTTTTAACTTTTTTCACCCCATAATTTGCAAAATAATGAAGAATAATCAACTGTGAACCAAAATTCAAGACTGTTTCCTTTTATTTGAATGCCATAACTCTTGAGCCACAGACACAGAGAATCATAAAGTTCTCTTAGCATGAACCCCCAACTCTATTCTCCACAGCAAAAAAAAAAAAAAAACCACTGCATTTTTTGAGTTCTGGTATAACCTGATGAGGTGGCAATGCCTGTGAACAAAAGATGATAGAAGTTTGAAGACCCTGTGCATAAAGAAAAAATGACATTTGGGTCACCCCACACCCTGGACAAACAATCCTGTCCACATAATGCCCAGATAAGGGAGAAAAGAACCAGGTCATGTGTTTCCTTTCCAGCTCATATACATGTGTGTGTGTAGTGAGATGCAGATTGTCATGGCCATTTTTCTCTACAGATTATGGTAATGATTAAATAAGCATGAATACGGACTTCTGAAAATGATAACAAGTAGGGGAAATTCCATCCTATTTTCTATCTCTATCTTTCCTGTGAACATTACTTTGTTATCTGCAATATGCAAGTCTTTGAATAGGTGCTATTAATTTAATATGCATTTATTCTTTCTGATCTCTCTTTAATTTTAAATTAAGTGAAGTCAATGATCAAAGAAAGGCCAGAATAATAACCCTGTAGGATGATTTTATTTTTTTTTTATCTTTTCTTTTGGTCACAGAAAGCAATGAGAAGTAGCACTGTCTGTTTTTTCTAGGCCAGTTCTGCAATCTGTACCTAGGTGACAATGTGGCCTGCAGTAACACCAAAGTACATGGGAGTCACCCAAATAAACAACTGCCAAGTAGAGCAAAGGCCCAGGATCAAGCTCTAAACACCCTTATTTACCTTTTGTGTTTCAGCAGTTGCTAAGAGCCACAAGCTTATTGCTCCAAGCCATTAAACTTGGAGCAGAAAGACTATCCCTGCCCCAAAGAATTGCAGTAATAGGTTGTTTAACTCTCTATAACTTAATCTGCTTATGAGTGAAAGACATACACTCACACACCCAAACTCTCTTCAGCAGAATATTTAACTATGCTTTTTAAAAAGCAGGACAAAGATTGTAACCATCCCCAAGCTACCAAATTTCTTTGATGTTCTGAAGAAAACAAAGTCATGTTCATGACAGAATCAATACCCAGACATTACCTGGGAGGAACTGGGATGAGAATTTACCAGTTTATTTATCATAAGCCTTGACTAAAGCAAATTTTCAGACAGACCCCTGTAACATGTCTACAGTTTTATACAGAAAAATGAGCTCTGCAGAGAAGATAAAGTTTTTTGTTGGATCCACCAGTATTTTTAGGGAACAAAAACAAACAAACAAACAAAAAAAAATCAAGCTCTGAGACATAATGGAGCTTCATTCAGCTAAGGGACTTGTATATCAGAAACACAGGGGATGTATTTAACCCCTTTTTTCCTCACTTAATTTCATCACCTGTTTGTTCAAAACTTTTCTTACATCCACAGACAATATCAGTCAGTAATTCAATGAGCTGTAAGATGCCTAGCTGAAGGACAAAACTCAAAATGGAGCCAATTCTTGGAACACAGGTTCCTCCTTGGCACCAGGAGTTAAGCTCTGGACTGTGAAGACCAGAAGTGTGTTTAGAATTTTTTTGGATGTTTGCCCTACTCTTGACTTGCCATTAACCTGGCAGGTGAAGATTCATAATAACAAGCCCTAAGGTTTTGAGTCTGTGTGTTAGAGCAGCTGCAAAGGAGTTCCTTATCCAATTTGGACATTTTGGGGGGAAATGTCATAATGCAGAACAAAGCTTTGGAACTTTTTTTTTTTTTTCCCACATTTTGAGCTGTAACCTGTACTAACAAACCATGTCCAGCTCCAGTTTTGCTAAACTGGTCTGCAGATAGAAAAATGAAAATTTTATTGAATTCTTTATGGGCTTTGGTGACTAAAAGAAACCTTTAGCATGAAAAATTCTGATTCTGTTTCAAAAATTTAAAAAATTATTATTTCTGGGTAATCTTGCTCTTTGGTTTGCAGCTACCATGGTGAGAGTTAATTGTCTCTACATTGGACCAACCAAACCTGCATTAACATTCAGTTCATGCAGCCTCTGGTAGCACCTCTACCAAAATCAGCAGGTTTTTTTTTTTTTAAATTCAGAGTCTGAAATAATGAAAAAGTTGTGTAATACTTGGGTTGTTTTCCATTAATTCTTTTCCCAAGAGGTTTTTTTTTTTTTTTTGTTTATTTGTTTGTTTGTTTGTTTTGTTTTTTGTTTTTTGTTTTTTCAAACCACTGGGTTAAATCACCTGGGTAAAAGTTTGGTGGCTTGGATTATGTCACAGATATTGTTAGTAGGGCTTCAGAGCAGTGTCCTCTCTGTTAAAGAACTGGGAAGGTGGAGAGAGATGTCTTCACTTGGCCTCCTCTTCTTCCACCATTGAGGAGAATCCCAGGGATGATCCAGCTGCAGAACTGAACCCAAGCCTGTGCTACTCTTTGATCATTGCTGCATTTTTAATCTGAAGCCACTTAAAAGTTTAGCAGAAAATTGGGTTTTCTATTAATTCCATACTGAACAGTGGGCAGAACTTAAATGCTGCTAGATTTAGAGATATATCAGTTTTATATCAGAGAGAAATATTTTTTTATCCCTCCTCACTTAAATGCATCTATTTCTGGGGTGGATTCTGGCAATTGCTCATTCCACTGGTAAAAATTAAGTTAAGATGGGAAGCCCCTGGAAGGGATGACCTGGGCAAGTACAAATTCAGGCACAAGTTTCCATTTCTGGAAAGCACTGTTACCATATGGAAAAGTTGGTTGGTTAAATCACACACAGTGTACAGATAAACATCACGTCTTGATATCAGTGGAAATTATCCCCACTATCAACAACAAGAGCAATTACTTATGGGGAGAATCACCTCAGCTAAATGTAGTTATCTACTAGTCAGGCATCTGACCTAAGGTAACACCTCAGCTCCCTCTGTGATGAACAGACAGAAATAGGCAGTGGGAGACAAGGAAACTCATCCTGTTCCAAGATAAATGTCCTGAGATAGGTAGACTGAATCACCTTCCAGAGGTGCTTATCTCTCTTTATTGACTACAGAAGGAACACAGATAATTAGCCATGACTAGACACCTAATTTTTAGATACCTAGGCACCTAAACTTTTGCAAGATGAATCAGAGCCGAGTCATTCCCACTAGGTAAATTTCCTCCTTCCCATTCCTCAGTGAGAGAATGTCTGATGCCTGTAATATAAAGCTTGGATTGTTTCCAAAATCATCTTTTTCCTTTTCATTCAGAATTTTTATAAGTTCTTTTCTTTATTGCTTTACCTTGTATTACCTGATTATGGGGATATTCAATTTGCTGCTGTTAGACAGTGCACAAACTTCTATTTTTATTGGAATACCTACAACAATGAACTTTCAGAAAGGAAAATGGCAATATGTGATAAATTCATATTTTAAAATGTTACAATAGAATCATCTGTATTTTATTTGCTTTCCTTCTAAATCTGATGTAATTTTATGTACAACTTCTATTTCCCATGGGATTTTATTTTTAAAATACAGATTTTTAAGCAGATCTGTGCCTAAAAAAATCCAGCTTCATTTTATTGCAGTGTTTGATATAATTTGTATAACTTCCAGCCTAATAAAAGATAGAGGAGCAAACTTCAAGCCACACCATCTGTTTTTTTCCCCCAAGTAAAGATATAAAATTATATTTGTTCTGGTTCTTTTTGTGTGGTTCATCAGATTAGGAAATTTTATTAGACCTCCTACTTTGGGCTTGTAACAATAAGATCCTTCCTATGCCAATAAATCAAGCTTAGAGAAGTTCTGTTGTGCTTATAGGCAAAGTGAAAAATATGGGCTGGAAAGGCATCTTCATTTATTTAAGCACATACTTAGTACAAGATTAAAGTTATTTGCTTACATGCTGTCCTTAATATGGATAGGCTTAAAGGCATTTCCATGTATTTTCCTGAATGGGGAACACATTCTCAGATGTGCAATGAATTTTCATTATTGTTTATTTGATGTTAAGCATCTGAACGTTAGATGTGCTAATGCAATTAAAATGGAGGTAGACCCTGGTAAGTAAAGTTCACAGGGTGCAACACAGGGGGAAAAGGGCTGAATAACAGATGAATAAAAAATTCATACCTTTGGGCTGAAATTTCCATGTAAAATTTTGCTCACATTTCAAATGTGAACAGCATATACTTGTTACTCCGGATTTTAGAACATTTTGCCTTATCCCAGTCTATATTTGGCAAAAGAGATGTTTAGGTAGGGGCACATGTGTCTTCCAGTATCAAAATTTCTCTGAGATTCAGAGAAAGCCATATGCACTCACAGGTCTAGACCAATATTTTCCAAGTCTTGTGAGAGGAAGTGATTTTTTTTAAAGGAAGTCTGGATAAATTAAGAGACTCAACAGCAGTGTAGGGCTTGCACTGTGCTAATTGAGGGCTCAGCCATGGGTAGGGAAGAGTCAAGCAGGAATTTTACCACTAGGCAATTAAAATCATTTAACCCTTTGGAGTTCTTATAAATACAGACATTGAGATCCCTGGGACAAGCCACAAAGGGAGATTCTAATGGTATATCACATTTGAAATCATCACAGACCTCAGGGAGCTTGTTTCTGTCTTGCCAGCTCTAAGAACAGTGAAACCAGACTGTGAAATCTCGATGATAAAAGAAGGTGAGCCTTCTGTTACAGACAGGTTGTTATTGTTTTCTGTTTCTGAAAAGTCTGAAATCTTTTCTTTCACAGAAAGAAAAAAACAAAAAAAAAAATGTGGTTTTGTGGTTAAGGCACTGAATTCAGACTAAGCAGTGCTGGATTCTTGTCACAGCTTTGCTTTGGCATGAGGCTGGAAAGCCTTTCACTTTTCAAACCTGCAGCAGTATTGAGGTGCACACTAACCAAACCAAAGATCACAGAATCATATAATGGTTTGGGTTGGAAAGAATCTTAAAGATCATCTAGTTTCAACCCCCTGCTGTGGGCAGGGACACCTTCCCCTAGACAAATTTGCTCAGGGCTTCATCCAACCTGGCCTTGAAAATCTCTCAGTGATCATTCCAGTTAGTGGGATACAGGACCAAGGCCTTAAGTTCTCTGTGACTCTTCCAGATGTGCAAATTTAAGTCTAATATACTTCCTTTGTTTTCTGTCTCTATTTGCACTCTATATTTAAATGAAACCCCTGAAGCAGCCCTTTGCTTCTGCTTGGCTTAATTTGAAATGCAGTTTTCAGTATTGAGGAAATTGGTTTAAAAAAGAGGTGAGACAGGTGAATGTCTGGAGAAACAACAACATAAATGGCAGAATGCTGGAGGAAAGACAGCAAAACAGGGGCTTGTTGATGGCTGAGAAAGGAATAAATACAATATAAAATCATAGAATCTAGGGATGGGAAGGATGGGAAGGAACATTAAAGATTCTCAAATCCCAACCTCCCAGCCATGGAGGTGCACTTGCAGCAGGACAGGCAATGATGAATTGCACTGGATGACCCTCCCAAAGTCCCCTCCAGCCCTTTTGCCTGTGTTTTCTGCACTGCAAATTTTGTCTGGATACAGGATGTTATCACAGTTGGTCCTGAGCTTCATGCACACCTCCAGTGCTCCTGCAGGACAGAAAAACTGGGCACAAACAAACATCTTTGTGTCACGGTGGCTTTTGGCCAGAGTTTGTAAGAAGCCATCCATCAAAGAGCAAGAATGCTTACAAATTCTGAGTTGAGAAAGTGCAGCAGCAAGCTTTTGGGGGGATTTCACAATACTGATTTCTTGGTTTGGAGCAAAATACATTTACAAGAGCATCTGCTGGTGTGAGTCTCTTAAATATGGCATATACTCCGTGTTACTGCTTCATCATCATGTATAATTGGCAATAAACCTATTTAGAATTCAAGATGCATAAAACTGAAAGTCTTTGAAGGGAATAGCTGCTGAGATTATATTTATTGTGCTTTCCCACAATATTTTTCTATGCATAATGTGATAAACCTCCAAGGTGGTTGTAGGCAAAGCTGAAATATTCACAAGTATGCAGTTATTATGAATTTAGACAGGTTGTAAAACATTTTGATATCAAACTCTTAATGAATGGCAGTAAACATATTCTACATTACTTTATTAAAATGCCTATTAAAACATACACATCCACAGAATGATCACTGGATGTGTTTACTTGCGAGCAAAAAGGCCATGAAGAAAACAGCATGGAAATAAATTTTCTTTTCCTGCACCACTATGATAAGAATTAGGGCATGCATTTAAAGTTCATATTATTTTCAGTGTGTTCACAGCACATCCAGATAATCAGATATTCAAAGGAGGATTCCCAGTCAGTTCCAATGTGCCACGACTCAGTAAATCCAGTTGTGTAAATGATAGTTCCATATCCAACAATGTTGTTTTGAGATTCCAGAAAAACTGCTACACTCCAAAACAACAACAAAAAAAACCCCAGCCAAACAACAAATAGTCAATAAATATATTTTTGCTATCTTGATGATTTTCAAATAAAATTTTCTATTTGGCTAAATTTTTATTAGCAAAAAATTAAAACTAAATGTCCTGTCGAGCTAGAATATGGGGATTTCTTTTATTTTCAACATTTTTTCAACATTTCTGAGTCCACAGTCTGAGGGGAGGAAAAATTCAAATTATGAGCTGAAAACATATGGAAATTTATTCTTTCTGAGTAAAATTTTTATTTCTTTCCTGATCAACACCCGTGACAAACACAAAAACAGAAGTCTCCTGTAAAATCCAACAAGAATTCCATTGCTCCATGCCATGCTGTTAGTCTAGAGCAGCTGTTAAGGGGATTGAGTATGCCACACTTTCTGTGGCAGTGTAGGAACCTGCCTCCTGATGAAAGCACCTCTGTGGGACACATCCCTGTGCCAGAGTGCAGTAGGTATCAATAGAAAAGAGCTATTATGCCATAAATTCACCCCAAACGTGGCTTTAAGGTGAAGTGTGTGTTGGATCAGCACATGGGACTGGGGAGCTGGGAGAGGAGAAGGAAAGGCACCATGAAGCAGATAATGCCTCCCTTAGGACAGACTGAGCTAAAGTTAATGCCTGGAGCTCTTTGCCTGCTACCAGAAAAAGAGAAATAATCTTTAAATGTTGGTGTCTTCCTGATATATGCTGCTTCTGTAGCTATTTGCTCTGAAAATACTGGTGTGACCTGTTTGTGAGAAGCTTTCTATGCTCACAAGTACAGCCAGCTGCTGGATCTCTATATAAATGATAAATAAAGTGGGATAAAACCTTGGCACAACAATAACCAGCACTCATGCTTCTCTCCTCTGTGTCACTGCAGCTACCTTGCTCTTGCTAGAACAAGGGGAAATGGCTTTAATCTTTAAAAAAAAGAGTGGGAATTGATGAGATGTTTGAGATAAATTCTTCTTTGGGAGGATGGTGAGTTCCTGGCACAGGGTGCCCAGAGAAGCTGTGGCTGTCCTTGGAGCCCTGGAAGTGCCCATGGCCAGGTTGGATGGGTCCTGGAAAATCTGGGATAGTGGAAGGGGTCCCTGTCCATGGCAGGGGGTTGGAACTGGATGGTCTTTACAGTTCCTTGCAAGCCAAAAAAATTCTATAGTCCTTACATTTATCAGTCCTCAAGAAAATACAGATTGCTTTTTTAGGAAAACTGAGTCTCAGCAGGCTGAATTAACAGTGGGAGAGGCTTGCAAAGTAAGGAGCTGTACTGGTCTCTTTGCCTTTGTCCAGCAGAACTCCATGGAAATAACTTGTACAACACTGAGAAAATGCCCTGAGGGAGTTTACTGTTTTTTTCTGTATCATGAGTATACAACAGCACATTCCCACCTGCCTGTTGGAAGTATTTTCTCATTCAGAAATGAATTTTTTAAGAATGTAGAATCACAACATACCCTACAAAACTCCTATTTATACAGCACTGCTGTTGTTATAAGAGCTGTTTATAAAAATAAGTAACATAGCCCACAGTGCAATATATTTCATTTGCCTAATGTACTTTTTGACACTTGATGAGGAGCTGCAAGCCCTAATCCCCAAGCTCAGGTTAAAATGATGGAACAATGTCCCACCCAGATGAAAGGCTGTCATTGTTCTGGCTGGAAGGAGACACATCTATTTCCATGTCTGGCAATAATATTGTTTTAAAGCAAACTGTGAAGAAGTTATCCGAGCCAAGTCAAAAGCTGGAATATGCATTTAAACATCCTATTAATAGTCTTGGAAGAGCATATTTATTTTAAAAAATTGCTTTATGTGGAACCCTTTTCCCTAAGAAAAATGTCTTTATTTACTGTTCAAGCCATAATACAATGTTATAGCCCCACAGATATCACTGATAAAGGTATTATGGGGTGCCAGATAGGCAAAGAACAGAGTAAGAATGGAGAAAATAAGGGAAAATAAAGAAGCAACAATGTCATGTCACTGTCTGACATGCTGGGAGGTCAGCATCCTCACTGCCATGAGAGGTTTTTTTATTATCAGTGCATCATGAGAGAGGACTTTATCAGGAAGGGTTTGAAAGGAGAATATATGACAGTATGAGTCCAGGTGTTTCCCCTAAGCTACAGAAGGAGCAAGGAGCTGGAGGGATGTGTGAACAGTGAATGAGCAGAGAAAAGCAGATACCATTCCCATGGAGCCACTACTTGCTCCACTCATGTGTGCAAAAGTCCCAAACCTTCCCAAAATTCCCAAATCCCCAAACATCTACATAGTAATAGTACAAACCCAGCAACTGCTTTTAAGGATTTCTCAGAGCAGCTCAAATCTTCCCTTTATATTCATTTAGAGCCATCATAAAGGTTGTTGTATCCTAGTAAATTTATATTAAAGCAAATTTTTTTAACCCCCAGACATGGGGAAAAAGAGCAAACTCTTCCCAGTGTGCACATCACTTACATATTTCCCCTCTTCTTTCTCCCCTTCCCCCCTGTCTCCAGCACTGCTGCTCAAAGGAGAAAGTAACAAAGATATTTGAGATTATAAAGGGTTTTGGATGAGCGAACCTGGAGTGAGTAAAGCTCTTAGAAAAGAATTTGAAGGCTCACAGTGGCATGCAGTCATGTTATATAAACATATTCTGAATGGTACCATCGTACGCCCAGCCCTGGCGCCACAATTGCATTAAGTGAAATTTTATACAGAAATTGTGAAAGTGCACCAGGCTTGGCTGATTATCTGCTCTTTCTGTTCCCTTTCAGACATGAAGCAAAAAAGCCAAGGTGCTGAAGAAGAATGTGGACAGTGCCAAGAGGTTCCTGACCTAATTTAAGCAAAAGGTTTTCTTTCTTTTCTTTTTTTTTGTTGTTGTTTTATTTTTTTTTTCATCTTTCCTTCTCTATTTTGGTTTCCTCCACAGAGTTCAAAGCTGTCAGTCCTCAGAAATAACCACCTGAGACTGACTGTCACTGGAATTTAAAATTTCCAAACACCTAAGGAAATGGAGAGAAGAAATTGGAATAAGGTCATGGCATAAAAGCTACTTCCTGAAGTGTCTAATGAATATTTCCCTTATGTATCTCGACAGTTTTGAAACGTATGTGGAGGAAGGGAATTTACAACACTATTCAGGAATTGTTTATCCTTGCCAAAATAAGTTAATTAAAATGAGGCTCTGATTAAAATGAAAGGGTCTGGCTCATTTGAAATATTAATTTAGGCCTCTATTTCTGCAATCTGCCTGCAAGGGTCTCTGTGCAAGAGCAGGGCTATGTTTGTGGAGCAGCAAGGCATTGTTGCAGTTAAAGCCAACCTTTTATTTGTTTTTAATGTTGTCTGATCCCTTCTCCTGAATTATCCTGAGTCTGTTGACCTTTGGGGCAAATTGTAAAGCCTCACTTTTACTTGCACCAAGGATGAGTTTATGGTTTGTGTTTGAAGGGGGAAGGGAGTTGGGAGAAATCTGTTGTGTGGGTTTGGGGTATGACTTTCTGGAGGTTTTCTTTCCTACTGATGCTCTTACTCAGCCCTGGTACTACCACTCATGTAGGATTTCCCCATTAATCTGTGTTACTGGCAGACACTGCTCTAGCAATGGAACAAGAGGCAGCCTCTACCCAGCTCAGAGAAACTGGACACAAGTGTTTAAAATAAGGAAAGTTGATGTAATTTCTAAGACTTCTCCCTCTCTCCTCCCAAAATATTTTTTTTCCATATAAATTTCCAGTCACTGAGATATTCTGAGGATATTCTGTGCCATTCTGAATTAAATATTTTTTTTTCATTTCTTGCTCACATAAATAAAAAAATTTTAAAAAGAAAATATACTTCTCCTTACTTTCTCTATCAGCTCTAAGTATAAATATTATAAGTAATAATTATAAATATATAAACAAAATAAATAATATTATAAATAATATTATTAATAAAAGCATAAATAATAGTATAAATATTGTCTTCTCTAGACAAGGAATTCAGTTGTGTGCTATAACATATCCCAAAGAACAGGAGAACCCAAAATGTTCTGTCAGGGTTAATGTCACAGCTCTCTGTTTAAAAGTTCCAGGAAACCTGGGAAACTCCTTCATCCAAATCCCATACAAGCCATTATGGACAAACAGCAGAAACTGGTTCTTCACATGCAGGAACTTAAAACCTCCACCAGCCATGTGAAATAATGCCTGTTTTACTACAAAATGAGCTTTTTTTATTATTTTTTAACACCAAGACCTTCATTAAAGTTGGAGAAATAAATCAGGCTGTGATGGTTTAAGAATAAAATTAAAGTCTATCAGAAAATATTTGCCTGATTTATTTCAGGGAATATTACTTAAAAGTTCTATCATGTCATTTAATATTTCTGTGAAATTCTTCTATTTAGACTTCTGTTAATAAGAGTGCTGGGAGCAATGGAGGGCTGGCAGGATTGCTTGGGTCAGATATTATTATATATTATATATATTATTATATTATTATATATATATATATAATTATATATATATATATTATATTATATATATATTATATATTATATTTTATATATATATATATATATATATATATATATATAATTATATTATTATATATAAGTTTATATGTAGATCTGATACCCAAACATCTAGTTGGAAATGAAAATTCCCCCTGTGCTTTCAAAGTTTTGCATTCCACCTTCAAGTGTATTTCCAGGGAAAGTTAGGTCTGCATCTTCCTCCTTTTGGCATCCCAAATGAAGGAGCTGAGCACGAAACAGGAAGGAGCAAAGTCCCTCTCCTGAGTCTAGCTCAGCTCACCTGCCTGGCCTCCATAAAATATGTATTCCCTTATCTATATTTCCCTTCTGAGAATGTTTATATTTATTTTCCTTAGACAAAACATCCCCACTCAGTCCATACTTGCTCTCCATCCCCATTGGTGTGGATCTTTCCTTCTATTACAGCACAGGCATTTGGCAAAACAAGATAACAGCAGAGAGCTTTGTTACAACCCAAAGGCTAAAAATGAAAAGCCTGTAAGTGGGAGTGTTTTTTCTGATGGAAAGTGAGGCACCAGCTGCTTCCCAGGGCTAAAACCTTTCCCTGAACCAGCACCTCTGTGCTTGTGTTATGTGGTTCCTCTCCTTATATCTCTTTTAATTTTCATTTATATCAAGATTGTTTTCTTAGAGTTGTCTCACATAGGGAAGAGGAAGGAAAGCATGAATAGACTATTGATGGCTCTAGCTTCATATATAATGTATATGGCACTCTTATCTGTGGAAAATATTATCTTTATAGCAGAATATATTTAAGAGGTCAGAGTACTCAGTTTGTTTTGGCTGGAGAGAGGTTTTGGAGTGACTGGCCACATCTAGCAGCAACCTAAGAGTCAAGATGCTCGAGTTGTGTTTTCCCCTCTTCCTGTGTTACCTTAAGAAGCCACAGGGGTTTTCTCTGCTGATGGATGTTGAATATCTGTCTCCAGAGCAGCAGCAGCATGTTCCTGCACTCCCTGAGAGCAGCCTGCTTTCCTCCCCACAAGCCCATGTGGTTGCCTCTGCTCCTGTTTCACAGGAGGAAAGAGAGAGGGAGCATTTACCAGGCTCACAGTGCAGACATTTCATCTTGTAGCTGCATCTTCCAGCTTTCCCACCAACACTTTAACTCTTAGAGGTGCCTTTACCATCCCATGGCTGTCTCTGCCCCAGTAATGAGCTTCATTCAGAGGTGAAAGAACTGTGAAGGTGCTGTTCTCACCTTAGGGGCTGTTCCTTCTGCCAACAAGAAGTCAGGAAGTCCCACAGCAGTTATGGTGCAGAGATTGGGATTATCCCTCCATCCCCAGACTTGCCTGCCTCCCAGTACACAGCAATGCTCCTTTGCTCAATTTCTGTCAAATCCTTTGAAATCAGCAGATGAAAGATAACACAACTGCACTGTTCTGGGTCTGTGTGGCTACAAAGGAGTAGGATTCTCTTCACAAAAGCTTAGACTTGTTGATTTTTTTTTTTTCCCCCACTTAATGGAAATTTCTGAAATCCATGAAGTAGAAGTGTTTTGGTGGTGTGCTAAGGGTGTTGAGCCAAACATTTTGAGAGAATTTATCCTATCCATATAAATGCATGCAAACCAAGGAAGGTCAAGAAGAGAAAAACTTTCTCCTTCCTGCTCCACGTGCATTGCCATGAGAGCAAAAAGTGAGACAAAAAGAGAAACTTGGTGAGGTCCAGCTGGGACTGGAATCCAACCATGACAAATAGAATGAAAATGCAATCCCTGACCAGGCTCAACAGCCTAAACCAGGAGCACCATCAATCAGGAAGGGAACCAAGGCAGAGATCTGCAGATTACACACTCCATGATCTGTTGGAGGGTATGTCAGTCATTTCCAAAACTGAGTATGAGTAACCTGAACCTCTGCTCAAACAGGACCACAGCTGCTCTTAGCACTGAGAGAAAGACTCAGTTTGCCTAAATGAGGAAAATTATCCCTCTTCATCTCTTGTATGTGTTGAAACACAGTCCTTCAGACCAAACCAGTATGGTTATTGACACTAAGCTCTTTAGATTCCCAGAAGACACGAATTTTCAGTACAGAGTGCTGGCATGGCTACACACAGATGAAGGGTAAATTCTCTGTAGCTACTCACCTGATATGCAGGATATGCAATTTAGCAGGTCTGGTTACATCTCCAGCAGCTTGATGCTCTTCAGCAGGGTGCTCACTTTGAAATGCTGGAGCAGTGGTGCTCGTCCCCTGCACTGTGTCCTGCACAACAGGAGCTTTGGTGCTGGCAAGGATGGAGAGGGAAAGCTCCACATGGCTCCCTTCAAACTCCCTTCCCAAGAAGTGAACTTTCTCTTTTTTAATCTATGGAAATACAAGCTCATTTTGCACAACGTGGCGTACTCCAAGGACAAAAGCAAAACAGCTCTTCAGAAATTTCTTCATGAGCTGGAGATAAAAGTAATCCCTGCTAGGGATGGTTTAGCAGTATGCATATATGGCGGAGGAATTTCAGAGAAAGGGAAATACCCCTCCACCCCATCCTGGGTTTTCAATAATACTTTGTAGTTCTGCCCAGTTTTGAAGTAGCTTAAAAGAAATGGAAGTATTTGGAATGTTTTTACACGAGAAATACTTCCTTTTGTATAATTAAAATTATTGTGGTTGGCTCCTAGAATGAGAGGCTCATAAATTGGTTTCCAGTAGCAATCAGTATAGTTAATACCCATCCTATCAAACTGAGTTTACTTGTGTTCATTTTGGGCCTCATCCAGAGCTTATTGATGTCAGAGGAAAGAGACTATTGACTTAAATGTGCTTTGGAGTAGACCCTACAAGGTGAAAAGAACAGATAATCTGTTCATTTATCCAGTGAAAATAAATAGGTGAAACTCAAAGTAAAATAATAATCAATTTTTTAAAAAATATATTAAAAACCAGACAAAAGAGTATAATGGACAGTGTGTTTTGTGTGACCCTGAGTTGTTATAGGGAAAGGCAGAGAACCACATGGTGCAGAAGATGACCACAACAACTCTCAGAAATCAGGAGGAGACACAGTGAGATGAAGAAAATTTGCCTCATTTGCCTTTGATATCTGAAAGCATAGAATTAAATCCTGACCAGGGTGAATATTATATGAGATAACATTAGGCTTTATGTGTTCTGGCCAAACCTGTGATATCAGGTTTTGAAGTTTTCCCGTTAAAAACAGAGATCACAAAAATTACATGAGACAAAGATCCTGAAGGACACACAAACCTAGGGAAGGTTTATAAAGAATCCAATCTGGCCATGCTGGATGAATTATCAAAAGCTATGAGGATCTCTGAAATGAGTTCAGCACCCAGCAGGTTTCCCATGAGAACAGGCATCTGCAATGCAAATCCCGTGCCCAAGCCCTGCAGCATGATTGCCAGATCCAAGCATCAGAGTGATGAATAAATCCCCTTTTCATTCCCCTTACAAATATTGAAAATATAAGGAATAAAGGATGTGAAGTTTTTTTTCATTGGCCTGATGGTTTAAGGAATTTGAGTGCTTGCTGGCACTCCAAAAGCTCCTCTTTCCAACTGTATGAGAAATTACTTTATTGTCTAAATCAAGGGTGGGATACTCACTTC
This sequence comes from Oenanthe melanoleuca, assembly GCF_029582105.1. NCBI lineage: Eukaryota > Metazoa > Chordata > Aves > Passeriformes > Muscicapidae > Oenanthe > Oenanthe melanoleuca. Next base: position 65,291,747 of record NC_079334.1, read on the forward strand.
TCTACAGGTCTTCACTTGGGCTCCCATTTGGCTTCTCTCCTTCCTGTTTCCATGTTCTTTCTTTGATTTCTTTTCTCCATATTTCCCAAAACATCCTGGAGGTGAACTTTTTCACTACAGTGAAACCATTAGTAAAATATCTGTTGAATTCAGGAGGGCCAAGAGGATGTCAGTGGCAACTGACTTCACTTCTTATTCTGCAATTCTATTTAACTGTAGGTAAATAAGTCTGTCAAGTTCTCTGCTCTGAAAATTTCCCCAGCATTAGCAGACATGGATCACCTGTGGCCAGGATGCCACAGCTTCCCTGTGCAATTTCCTCACCCAAAGTCAAATAGTATTATTGGTTAGATGTCCCTATAATGTCATTTTTATCCCAGTTATGGCTGCAGTGACTCTAATATTGTGCACATGGCCTTGGATATTAATTCTGACTTGCCACCCTGTGTTTGCTTCGGTGTGTTCTTTTCATAAGGCCAAGATCATGCTTTACATATTGGCTTTGTATTAAGCAGATTTTAAATAGTGCCATTCAAATGTGAGTTTTAGTAGCCCAAAAGATCAACTTAAATCTCCAAGGACAAAGAGCTGGCATAAAAGTCTAGTCTACCAAAATCTTTCACAAATCTATAAAATTCCTGTTAGACAACATGGTAAGTCACTTGACATTTCCATACTTTGATATCTCCAATTCTGAGGTAACACTCTTATCTTTTTGAAGGTAACATGAAACTAATTTTTCCATTGACAGATTATTCTGGGGACTTCTGCCAAAGCAAAGCTTTACTAAAACCTTCCAATGAACATATGTCTGGAGGAAAAACAACACAGAGATGTGTAAATAAGAGAATGCCATAAAGGGTCTAACCTCAGTTGACCATTGTCATTGTATATTTATGCAATTTCCTTGTTGAGAGATAAAATCCTTAATTTCTGTTTACTGATCTGGCTCAAAGCACAACAGTGTTGAAAGAGATATTACAGGTTTTGCTTCTGTGTGTATTTTTAAGGCAATATCTCCTTGATTCTACACAACCAAAGCAACACCCTTTTCCATTACCAATTTAAAGGGTGATGCATGGTTGCTATAGATGAAGGAGGCAAATTAAAACTACTTGAGGAAACAAATAGAAAGCTGTTTTAGTCATCACATTAAGGTTAAAAAAATACAATATGATTTGGCTATATGTCAGTACAGATGCAAATGGAGTAGTCATATTTACACATATTACTGTGAAGGAAGTTTTCCTGTTCATTTGCATAGGGGAGAAAGCCTTTCATTCCTGCATTCAAAAGGGAGGGAAGAGGCCCCATCTACAAGCAAAATAACAGGGAAAAGAAAAAAAAAAAAAAAAAGAGAAGTGAGTGCATGTTCAAGTACTTGGAGAAAAGTGTTGGATTTATTACTGGAGCCTCCCCAAAACTGAGTAAATGATTTCCTTCATTAGAAAAAGGGTCTGGTGCTGCAAAAACTATATCAGGGTTGTTAAAATACAAGATTTTGAGTCAAAAATTATCCTGTGAAGTCAGGAGCAGACATATCCTGGGTAGAGAGAAGCCAAAGAGCTTGTACAGAGGTTTCCATACAGGAAAAGTTTAACTTGGAGGAAATATGTTTTTTGCAGTTAAAAAGTTTTCCCACACACAGAGAAAATAAAACAATAATAAAACCAAAACACTAAAAAAAACAAAAGCATCAAACAAATACACACACAAAACCAAACTCTTTTGTAATTGATAGAATGGAAAAAAATCAAATGTCAATAAAATTTCCAATTCTTGTACCAAGACAATAAGAAATTATTAATTTTGACTGCTGGTATTAAACCCTGGCCTTACCAGCCAATCCCATAAGAAAGGAATATATTTCTGGTTTTACCAGGTAGTCTAGAAGGAAGCTGGATTTATGATTAAAAGGTTATCTGACAATAAAATATGTGATATACTTCCTATACTTGACATAAAACTGATTTCTATGTAGCAATAAAACACTAATTATATTATTGCCACTTCAACATTAACTTGCAATTTTTTTTCCCAGAAAGGTTTTCACATAATAAAAATGCATCAAGCCAACTGATTTTATTAACCCAAAGACTAAATAATATTTTTTAGTATGTGCTCAGGCTGTTCTGGCAAATAATCCTCACTTGGGCTGGCACTGCATTGTCTTAGTTCTCATATTAGGTGTATCTTTGTGATTTTTGTTTGTATTTACATAGAAGATCAAGTCATGTTCTCCTATCTTCATTAGGAAGAAATTTAGTTAGTTAAAAATGTCTCCAGCCAGTGCCTCCACCTGAGCTAGTCTGAAACAGGTGTCTCAAAAAGATGGGATGAATCATGCCAAAAATAATTGTGTTCTCCATGGACTGCAAAGGGAATTGAGAAGTTAGCTCAGCTGCAGTCTTCTCACTGAGATAATTTGAATCCCCTGGTCCACCAGAGAAAAGAAGTGGGACATCAACCACTTATCTTGTCCTAAAATAGGCAGCACCAACTTTTTCTGAAGCTGCAGACATACCTCTCTTCATAAAACATAAAGTGAGCTTTGATGCCTTACCTTTAGCAACTAAAGTGAGAAAATATAAACCCCAAGCACAACATGTAAAGCAAGAAGTCTGTGACACCAAAGTGGACCTTTTTGTATATACTGCAGTGCAAATAATGAAAGAAATATAAACTAAGACAAGCTATTAAACCTTTCAGGCTAAATATATCCTTCCAGCTTCTGTTGATATTATTGTTTTTCTACACCAGAATAAAAGATAAAATTTTGTACTGTATTTGCCAACCAGCATCCAGACAAGCCAGAGACCAACAAGTACAAATCTTGTAATCCCTGTTTGTGAATTTGCTGTTCTGAACACATAATTCTGTATTTCTTTAAAATAACTGCATCACAGATAGCAGCAAATATAATATTAAAGGAACTCAACCCAAAGCTTGTTCTAAGGTTATTCAAAGGCACCCATTTCTTATCAGCCAAATCACTCAAAACCAAGATTATCACCAGATATAGCAACATTACCATCCGCATTTACCTCAACTCATATCACAAAATGTGAGAACACCCAAAAAAACTCATCTCCAGTGCCAGCTCCCTCCCACTGCTAGTGCACAACTGACCACAAAAGTCATCAAAATTACATCCCCAATTCCTCTCTGGGGCTGTTCCTTAACTTAACCCTTTTATTTGCAGAAATAAGGGGGAAAAAAACATAGGGCTGAGCAAACAGAGAAAGATGAAACCCCAGATTTCCATCCTCTCTGCTCAGTGGGTTGCATGTGAAAATAGGAAAAGCTGGGGTTTTTTTAGGGTGTGAGATGCCTACAGATGGCAATGTGGCCCCTTTAACCCTCCCTGCAGCCAGCTCAAGTGTACCAAGGGTTATAGGTGGGAGATGCACCCTGACACTGCAAAGATGGGATTGAAACATGCCAAGGCCCCTCAGAAACTCCCCTGGGAAAAGTCTTGCTTGACTGGCTATGGAAGGAGGCTAAGAAGGGCAGATTTCCTAAAATAAATCAATAATAAAAAATACAATTCAATATAAAATCCGCCTACTCCAATAAATCATCTTCTCATGTTCCTCCCTTGGACATTTTTGTTTGTAGGTACACTCATGCAACTGTGAAAGGGGACAGAAAGGAAGAAAGAAAGGAAGAAAGGAAGAAAGGAAAAAAGAAAGGAAGAAAGGAAGAAATAACTACTTTTATTAAGTTTAGTAAATAAGTTACTGAAAAACAAATCACCATCCTAAGATGGAACACCCAAAAATCTTATGAAAGAAGAACTTTTAGGTTTCAAGAGCTAGTCAGTGTTTTAAGAAGGCAGCTTTATAACATTTCCACAAGCCAAATCATTATTAAAAACGTTTTGCAAGATCTAGATGCACAAATGAGACACTGACTGTGCATTTCAGACTGTAAATGCTAGGATGTGACACAAAACTTTTGCTTATGTCTATTAAGAGATACCCTCATATTTGACAGATTACCAGCTTGGGCACTAAAAGGAAAGTAAGAAAAGCTGTTGAAATTAGAACAGGAAGGAAACCTCTCATTTTCCTTCCACAATGGAGTAGAATCTTGTCAGACCACTTGTCCTGGACATGGGAGATTCACTGTTCCCACTGGTGCATCCATGCACACATCATGGAATAAAGGACTTTATTTGGAAACCTACAGGCTAATTGCTGGTTTACTGAGCAAAGGGGAGATGCTGATTTATCTCTCTTTAGAAAATGCATCTGCAGGAAAAAAAAAGCAAACAAACAAACAAACAAAAAAAAAAAAAAAAAAAAAAACCCCCAACAAAAACCCATCAGATTAATCAAGCAATGAGGTAATATCATGATTGAATAGCCCAGCAATTACACAGGTTGCCTGTGATCAGAAAGCAGCCTAGAAGCCAGTGGATATTCCCTCTGGAACAGTCAGCAGGCAATATGCAGAAAGCAGTCTCCAGCCTAGGAACTGAGATGTAGGACTCTTCCCATCCAGCTGAGCTCTTGATCATTAAAAAGGGAATTTTCCTTCAGGCTTTCTTCTCAAAATAATGGCAGATTGTTTTTTAGGCATGTTGATGTGGAGAGTACAGTGCACCTTAAACTCTCTAAAGAGATAAAGCAGAGATTTAGATTAGGTATTAGGAAGAAATTCTTCATTGTGAGGGTGGTGAAGCACTGGAACAGGTTTTCCAAAGGAACTGTGGCTGCTCCATACTTGGAAGCATCAAAGACCATCAAAAACCAGTTTGAATGGGACTTTGAGATACCTGGTCTGGTGGAAGTTGTCCCTGCCCATGGTATGGGGGTAGGAATGAGATAATCCAAATCACTCTGGGCTTCTGTAATTCTATGATTAATGCATTTCTCAGGGAAACAGAAGCTTGGATTGTGCCCCAGCAGGAGCTGAGCACACATTCAGAAATGGTCTAAGCACTGCACAGCAGTGAAGTTTGACTTGTGTGCTTAGTTAACAGAATGTGCTCATCCCACTGAGACTGTAGGCCAGGCAGTGGGAAGTGAATAAACTCTCTGTTTCCTAAATCCTAAGGAAACCATATTTACCCTCATTCATCTTCCACTGAATAAACACTGAGGATGCTCCCTCTGCTTTGTCAAGCAAGGACAGACTTGGGGTCATGACTGGATGGACAATGAGCAGTTAACCATCTTCAGGTTTAGAAAATGTAGAATTCAAAGCAAAAACTTAGTGTTTCATAATGTTTTAGTGAAGGAAACTACCCATTCTGTGGCAGGACTTCACAAAATGCATAAAGAATTTTTATTTTGCATATAGAAATCAAGCAGCTTAATGCAGTCTCAAAAAGTCCTCATGTTTAAGTAGTAGGGGAATAGAGGTACAATATAATATAATAAATAAAATTATACTTAGGCCAGGATCTGTAGGAGACAGTAAGAGAAAATAGCTCAATTTCATTGGAAATCCATTGTGGTTCCCATTTATGTCAGTGTAAAGACTCTGAACACAAGTGGAAATAAAAATGAGCTGCTGGTTTGAAAACAGAGCAGACTGAAAGCAGTTTGTTTAAGGCTTCTGCATGATTGTAAATTAACACTGTACAGGGCTAAATGTAGATGCAGTTTCAAGACAGATGCAGGGGAAGTTTCCAGCCAATGTAAAGCAACAAGCATTCTGGAAAATGAGCTTCCAAAAATTTTCCCTGCTGTTGTAGGCTGAGTTAAACTGATATGCAGCAGGAGAGGACATTGCATTTCTACTGGAAAATGAGAAGCACATGGGAAATAAAATTGTCAGAGTTTTTGCTTGGAATTGAAAATTGTTGAAGGCTGAATTCTTTAATGTAGGGGGTTTATCAACAGAAGCAGAATCTGTGGTTTCTATCTGAGTAGCAGTGAGGTCTGCAAAAGGCACTTCCTGCTGATGAAATTATAAAGCTAGAGATTTCAGTCCTAGATTTTGTACTCAGGAAACCCTTGAGAACTTGTTTGCTGCTGTCGAGCTGCGGGAATTAATAGATTGAAAATTAACTACTGACATATTTTTGAGGCAGTCCAAACCTGTCACTGCAAAGATCCTAGTGCCAGTGGGATGGAGAAGTGTCCCTCTGTCACAGTGGGCAGGAGAATGGGCAGTGCTACCAGCAGCAGCTGACCAAGCTGTTTTCCCTGGGCTGGAAGGCAATTCACATCCCAGGATGGCACAGCCTCTCTGTACCACCATATCCTTACCCCCCAAGGGGATAGGTCACAGACAACTAGCCACTGTCATCACAGTTTTCCAATATCTCTCTTAATTTTCAATGCCCACACCAGTGAGGTGTCTCAAAACCATCCAATTATCAGATTCTGGGCTAAAACACAAATCATTCATTTTGCAATGGCCTAGCAGCAACAACAAGTAATGAAGGAGCCCTAAATCATACATTCTGCAAAGTAATATCCAAATTGCTACTTTTAGGGTTTTCCTCATGAAGGCAATGAATGTTATGCTGCTATTACTTAATGGCCAAAACCTTACAAGTAATTTAAATGTGTGTGTATATGTATATGCCTCTATGTATGTGCAATTGACATATAGGCAGCAATTGCCTCTTTTTCACCACTGTACAAAGAAGGGGAAAATTTAAATACAGTAGGAAGGAATGTAAAAGGAACTAAATCAGAAGTGAATGATAACCTTGTAGTAATACTTGTGGGAGCAAAAGTGTTTAACACCATCAGAATGCCACAACAACATTAACATCAGCTGTGATCCTGCAGTCTGATGTGGACAGCTATTTCCAGTACCCATCACCTCTATGGAGAATGGTAAAAATGTTTCACCTTCCCATATGCATCCAGCTGGGGTCTGCAGACCAGCAATTAATATGACAGTCTGGGAAAGAGAAGATGTGATGGGGAAAAAAGATCCACAGAAAGTGTGACTCCTGTGAATCAAAAAGCAGCTCCCCCTCCTTCATGGGTAGCAAAAAGCTGCATGAGAAACATGAAGGAAACATTTTTGAAAATGTAATCCTAATGCTGGGTGGAATTTTTCGGTTCCTAAAATAGCCTGAGCTGTTACAAGTGCAGGTAGGAGTTTCTGCTTCCAGGAAATTGCTTTGCCTTTCTGAATAGCACAAATGTTTCTCCTACAAGTAGGCCTATGAAGAAGTAGAGTCCTCCTCCAGGGCATGCTTCTGTCCTGAGGAAATCAATGAGAGCGTTGCTATTAACTGTTTTGGGAGCAGGATATGGCCCATAATCTGATTAACAGATGCTTTGAGTCTGTGTAGACTGAGTTTTCAAAGACATACACAGATAAAAGACTTTTACTTTCATGTCACACTTATCTTTCTTTGTTGTAGCGTAAAAGTCTGTAAAATGTTACCTTACTCTTAACTCATAATACAGCTGTTTTACTTATGCTCAAAATATTTCATCCTGCCAGGGCCATCATGGTGGATAATCTAATTATATAGTTAATTCCACACATGCATTGTGGCCTTCAGGGAAATGACAATTTGGGACTAGATGTTTCACTTCAAGCATGGCTAAGTGCTGACAGAGAAGTGGAGCAGCAGCATCCCTCCTGAGTAGCAACAATATCAGCCTGACACTTTTGCTACTCTACTGAGATTTAGGCAATCTGCTGAGAAGGGAAAGTCAGGTTTATCTCTTGGGGCTGAAGAGATTGAAATCCTTGGTAGGAAGATGGACAACTAGTCCATACTGATTTTGCCAGGTTTTGGTAGAGGGAAGGCTACAGGGGTGGCTTCTGTGAGAAGCTGCTGGAAGTTTCCTCCATGTCCAACAGACAATTCCAAACAGCTCCAAGACTGGGCTGGCCAAGGCTGGGCCAGTCAGAAATGGTGGCAACACTGCTGTAAAAATATATTTAGAAAGGAATAAAAAAGTTATTGCATGGTGGTGTAATAATTGCGGCCAGAGGTGAGACTGTGTGAGGAGCAGCCCTGCAGACACCAAGGTCAGTGGAGAAGGAGGGGCAGGAGCTGCTGCAGGGTCAGAACAGATTCCCCTGTTGCAGCCCAGGTGAGGCAGCTGTGCCCTGCACAGGGAGGGCACAGGGATTCAGGAACCACCTGCAGCCCATGGAGGAGCCCACACCAGAGCAGGTGGGTGCCCAAAGGAGGCTGTGACCCCGTGGAAACCTGTGCTAGAGCAGGGTCCTGTGGATCCATGGAGAGAGGAGCCCACTCTGAAGCAGATTTCCTCAGATACTGCTCTTTAAAATGTCTTTCTACTTCTGTGAAAGATGCTGAAGCCACAGCATAGAGAGAGGAATGAACTCTGATTTCCCCGAGGTCTAGGTTTAGCCTCCTCTTCCCAGATGTGTCAAAGGGCCCAGCTTACCCAGCAATGCATTAAAAAGCCCTTCCCAAACCTTAAAATGAGAGCCTCATTTCTTTAGAGCTGAAGTTTTTCTCTCTGTTGAATAAAATTGATTTTGCTCAGAAACCATGCTTCTTACCTTTCTATCTAAGCCTGACAGGTCTCAGATCCCAGCTCTCTCCTTGCAGCTGCTGTGAGTTTTTCTTCTCTCTCCTGACACTCATGGCCTTGTTCACAGTCCATCAGGTTTGGATCTCAGTCACAGAGCCTTACACTACACTTAGAAATATGTGGAAATAAAAAAAATCAGGCAACTTGGTGTGTGCCAGAAATAAAACTGAACTTTCAACCTAAAGGTTGACAAATTCCATGTACCCTGAATTTACTCCTTTATGGCACTGTGATGTTGGAATAGGAATTTCTTCTCTTCATTGGAATGGTGGGTTGAGATTGTTTTAAGGTGAAGGTGAAACATGTCTTTTTTAAGTGGCCAACATGACCTTAAGTGGTTTTGTTGACAGCTGGCACTCACCCTAACCCCTGCAAAACCCCTCTGCAGATATTTTTTTCCCTTTCTGCTTCCCAAAAAGTCCACACACTTCAAAGAGCAGCAGGGCTCACTCCCTACAAAAGCAGTTCAAGACAAAAAAGCCTCAAGCTGCACCAGGTTTAGAGATTGGATATTAGGGAAAATTACTTCACTGAAAGGGTAGTCAGGCATTGGAACAGTGATGGAGTCACCATCCCTGGAAGTGTTAAAAAAAACCCATATAGGTATTGTGCTTAATAGTTTGGTGGTGGGCTTGGCATTGCTGGGTCAATGGTTGGACTTGATGACCTGAGAGGCCTTTTCCAACCTTAGTGATTCCATGATTCTAAAAACTGGCATGGAAAGGGTTGTTAGTGCTCCAAGGGCTGTTGCAAACTACAGCTGATGCTCCAGCATAGGAACAGCTCCAGACTTTGCCCATGAGTAGCTGCAAAGGACACTGAGGCTGCACAAACATGTATGTTATTATTCATGTTGTTCCTGGGCAGTTCCCTGTCCATTTTCAAAACCAACATGGGGCATCTTGCTGTTTCCTGATAGATATCTCATTTATTGCTGGTTCTGCTATAACAGTGGATGAAAAAAAAAACCTATATAATCCTTGGCTGACCACAGGGGCCTGAGTTTTTAAAAATCACTCAGTGTTGAGATAAGTTTGTTCCCAGTGATGTCAGAAACTTCAGCTGCTTACAGCAGTGTGGAGGCTGGTGTGCATCTCCAAGCAGTCATTCAGGCAGACAGAATGAAAGGAATTTGTACTCCCAAATCCCAAACTGCCATCCTAAAGTCTCCCTAACATGAGGAGTCACTCAGCCTCACCTCACTAATTTTGGTTTGAGTTGTCCAGGCACTTAAGGCTGCACGTGCACTGAACTTCTTTTCTCCTGGCAAGGCAGAGTGGAACCACCCTGCCTGGTGTCTAGACAGCTTCACAGCCTACAAGGAGTTCCTCCTCTTCCTGGGTCTCATGGAGAGGCCAGACTGTCAGGCATCATCATTCCTGACATGAACCAACAGGCTCAAAAGCCCTGGAAGGAGCACTGCTGACTGCTGCTTGTGACTGGCAGTCACCTTGGCATTTATACCTCAGACTTTAGGCTACATCACTTGTCTAAGCACTGGAGAACTTAAATGTTCATTTCCTAATTTGGCTGGTTGCTACTTCCACCTCCTAGAAAATTTGTCTGTAGTGCCCAGACCAGAAGATATTTGGGAAAGGAGTACTCTGCCCTTCCTCCTGATGCTCAGCAACACCTGCAACAGCAAGGTCAAGCTGAAAGAAAAGTCTTGATCTTAGTGCAGGGTTCATGGCATTCACCTGGGAGAAACCTGCTGGGTCCTGTTCCAAAGGCCCTTTCCAATATCACCTATGACACTTAGAACAGATTGAGACCAAAAACATTCCAGTATGCATGAAACAGCCATTAGGAGTCCCAAATACTTCTCAGAGTTCTGTAATTATGGTGCTAGAAATTTAGGTTCTTTCTAGTTTATTCTTTATTTCAGTTCCTTTCTCCAACACTTTAATTTTTTTCCCTCTCCATCTCTCTGCACAGTCTAAACACACTTCCTCCACAGGATAGGAGGCTACTTTCTCACAAAAAGAGATGCACACAATAACTTGAATGGCTTCAGAAAGGAAATGGACTTTTTCCTTGCATAAGGTGGCACATGTAACTATCTTGGGAATATTTAATGTAGACTTCTGCATCTGGGCTGGTTTCCTCAAACTCCATTGACAAACAATGGAGTTAAGTGGTTTATTTTTGCAGCTACTTTTGGATGTGAAAAATTATGCCCAAATGCTTTCTTTATTTTTCAACTTGACAATAAAGGCAGCTGAGGGAGACTGGCTCATGTGTGGATGTGAACACTAGTGATACTTAAACTTTGGTTCATCTCACCCTTCACATTTTGCAGGACCTTATTTAATGGAACTATTTACAATGACCCAAGGCAATCAATTGATGTACCTCTGAACTGAGGAAAAATTGGATTCAAGAAGAGATCAAACCTTGTACTCTGATGTAATTTCTAATCTTTAGATGTATTTTCTCATTTTCTTCTAAGAAGCCTAGTGAAGATACCTCTCCTGCTGTTTCTGATGGTGAGAGACTGAGGCATGATTATGATTGATGACTCTCTCCCCCAAAGAAGTGGAATTGCATCTGCTGAACTCCTGCTCAGAGAAGGACAGAGCTCATAACTGGCTGAAAGCCTCTTCAGGAATGCTGACACATGCTACACTAATTCACAAGAATGTGAAAGCAATCTCCTGGACATGACAATTCAGTGACTGGCTGCAGTTAGCAAGTGATTGGGAACATGATCTAAAACTCCAACCTCCCATTTATCTCAGGCTAAGTGTTGACAAAACACTTTTCAGACTCTATGGAGCACAGGCATGTTGCACAGTCATTTAGGCAGGAATTTCTTGGCTTTAGCCCTTGGACAACCTTGTAGTTAAATAGTTAAAGAAAAATGGTCAGAAAAATTAATAGCATTAATTATTTTTGGCCATGCATGTTTGTTTGTGTGTGTGTGTGTGCATGTGTGTAGAGAAAAAGATAAAGATGTTTAAAGATCTGATAGTTTTATGTCAATTTAGCTATATATACCACAGTTTGGAGTTTCTGGTGACTTTGCTTTCACCCAAGTCCACTCTGCTAACCATTGGTTGCATGGTCATGATGGTTTCATAGAAACAGAGAATCATAGAATTGTTTACATTGGAAAAAAACTTGAAAATCATCAATCCCATCATTAACTCAGCTTTGCCAAGTTTGCCACTAAACCATGTTCCTAAACACCACATCCTGATGTTTCATGAGCACTTCAAGGGATGAATTAATTCATTAATTCATTGAATTAATTCAGTCATGAACTTCAAGGGATGGTGATTCCAGCACTTCCCTGGTCAGCCTCTTCTAGTGCTTGACCACCCTTTCAGCGAAGAAATTGTTCCTAATCTCCAATCTAAATTTTCTCTGGTTGTAAAAGATCCTTTGGAAAAGTTAACACAAGTTTAGTAAAACATCTCATGGTTTTTGTGATCTGATAAGCAAAGATGAAACTCCTGGCACGAGGAAGGAGAAGGTCAAGTGCCTCTCAGCATCCCCCATGAAGGTTTTACTCCAAATTGTGATTGTTCCTGGCACATCCTGAGCAGGAGGTGAGACCATGGGATCCTGCAGCCAAACCCCTTCATCTTCTTGCTCACCAGCACTTTAAACAAGTCACTGCTTGAAAAACTGCATTTTCAGCAGTGCTCAGGGACAAATTTTTAAGGCTCCCAGCTTGGGCTGTTTTTATAAGATTACTCCATACCTGCAGTTCACCCAAGATTTAAGAGTTTGTTGTTGCCTTATTCTACTCCCATGTAAAAAAAAAAAGTGTGAAGAATTGATTTCCCTCCGAGGAGGTGAAAATATAATTTTGAACAGGAAAATGCTGCAGACCAGTAATTTCTAAGAATAAAACATGAGTTCATTTACTATCATATGTTTCACAGAAATCTACCAGGACATGTGTTTTGTTTTTGTTTTTTTAATGGTAAAATCAATATTTTTTTTTAAAAGAGAAATAAATATAAAGAATTCAGGAAATGGAGCTTATTCTGAATCATAAAACTTCTTCCACATGTACATATGCATACAGAAAACCTGGCAAAATTATTTTGGTGCATGACCCTAAACACAGTCATTTCAACCAAATGGAGAAGGACAATGATATTAAAGAACTCTTTTCACTTTTTTTGGCCCATAGGTTCTCTCTCCATACCATCCCTGTGTTTTCTTTCTCCTCCTTCTTCCTCCTTTCATTTTCCCATGTCTTGGCAGGATAGCCCAAGGGCTGCTCCAACCAGTGCCAGGTTTTTATTGCTATTTGCACAGGATAGGAGCTAATCAAGCAGAGCTTCTTGATACAAAATTAAAATGAAGCTTTGTGCTAATAATTTCCTTCATGAACAGACCCACGTGGGATATCTGAATTTTTCCATTCAAAGTTGCAAAGTAGCTTTGATATTTGGACCTTTAAGAGCAGCTGAGCATCTGATCTGATAGAAGAGGTGTAGTCCAAACCCTCCCCTCAAATCCAACTTGAATTTAGATGTTAGCAATTTACAATTAACTCCCTGGCTTGAATTGGTTGTCTTCTCTGATTAAACAAAATAAATCTCTCTAAAGCTAGAAGAACATTTTATATTGAAGTAAATGGTAAATATGCCCTTCAACACTTATTCTGATGACAATAAAACAGAGTCAAAAGTTTCATAAAAACTTCTTGAAAGCTCATTTACAACACAATTATTTCTACAAAAATCAAGGGTAAAAAGTGAAATCTTAACAGAGTCTTTCACTTAGCAACTTGTTTTCTTTCCATAGGCTCTTATTCCAAATAGCATTTATTAACATTTAGCCATGCAGGAAATTGCTAGTTTTGAACAGAGGTGTTGAGTGTGGATGCAACTTACTGACATTGGCACATACTGCTTGGGTTGAGATCTTGGGGGAGGAAGGGACACAAAAGTGGGATGAAAATAAGAGATCAAACCCTGATCTATGCAAAGCACTGCATTGGTAGATTGTCTGTAGTAAAAATTACACAAAACCTGTCCATCAGTTATAACTTTGGGTCTTGCCTCAAAGCAGACTTTCCTGAAAAAATGTTAGAAAAATTCTTGGGGTATGAATGTCAGAGCAGTGGGGTTAGATTTTTGAAGGTTGTGGTTCAAATTTGACCTTGTTTTACAGGCAAGGCTCAGTGGCAAAACAAGACAGCCCTATATGCAAATTTTTATATGGTTATAGGATAATTCAACTGGCAATAATCTGGTCCAACATGCTGGTTGAAGTAGGGAGCAGGGCCAGCTATGACCCTCCTTTATCTGTATAATTTCCAGGTTCTGAAAGTAGACAAATCACCAAAACATTTCATTATAAACTTTCTTATTTTTTCTGCCCCGATCTTCAATTCATGCCAAATCATGAACTGCACAGGAAAAATATTTGCTTAAGCAAATGACATAAAAACTTGGTGCCAAAACTTGACACATGTTAAACAATTCCTTACAAATTCTGCTCATGCTAACTGGTTATGAAGTTCCTTTAAAAATCCCTATCCCACTCTTATTTCATCTCCTATTTCCTTGTAATTCTTAATCACACAGAGAATTGGTAAAGTTTGAAGGGATCACTGGAGGTCATCTACTTCAAATTCCCTGTTCAAGCAGGAGTGCTGTCCTAGAGATGTTATTGAGAATTGTGTCCTGATGCTGTTAAATATCTCCAGAGAAGCAGATTCCAAACTTCCCTGGGCAAATGCATTCAAAGGTTTCCTTTCCAGACAAATGTAATGGTTGCTCACACTGTGGCTCTGAGACTCTCAGGAAAATGCAATAATTAAAGAATGGGACAGAAAACAGAATAAAAATATTTTGTTTTGTCCTAGAACTACATAAAAATATTGGTCTTGTCCTAGAACTAGAACTGAGTGCACACTGCAAAATATAAAAGCAATATCAAATTTTGGGACCTGGGGTGGGGGTTTGGTAATTTCTTTTGGCAGCTAAGTGCATTGTTTTCTTTTTTTTTTTCCAAGTCGAGTGCACTATCATCTGCATGTGCAATCCATCTTCAATGGCTGAATGAGCTTGTAGGCTGAGCAGTTCATAGCTTGCTTTGCTTTTCAAAAGGAATCTCACATGTACACCATGCAAATTGGTTATTTTAAATTGGTTATTTTCCTTCCCTCTTTCCCTTTTTTTTTTTTTTTTTTTTTTTTTTTTTTGGTGACTACCCTTGTAATTCAGAGGGGCTGACTTGTTATTTTTGCACAATATTCTGGAACCATTAAACAGCCTGTGTGTTATCAACCACTCAATAACTCAATAACCCCCTTTTCCTCCCCTGCTAACAGGTTATCATCTTGCCATGCTCTGTGCTTTAGATTCAGTCATTGCTGGCGTGCAAGGAAAGCCTGCAGCAACCAAGCAGGGCATTCCTTCAATCTGTATTTAGCAGTTAATTGCAAACCTGCTCCTTGAAGTACTGCCACAATTCCTTGCTTGGCTGCAAAGTCTTTGATATCAACCTGCTGCTTTTGGAAAGATTACAACCTGTGCACTCGGTTACCCTGGTCAGATGTGCACGAGAACATCAAGTATGAAAATAAAATTGCTCTCTCCAGTGTGTGTGAGCCCAACAAACCTCTCAATTGCTGTGTTAGATATGCTTCAAAACAGTGCAACCCTGCAGGGCAGGTGCTTTGGGAGAATGGAAATTTCCAGCCAGGGAGATGAATTTCTGGGTGGGAAGGGAGGGATGAAATGGAGAGGGGACACATAACACGGGGTATTTCTCACATATTTTGCCAGAATTTTGTTCACACCAGATAAAGATCTATTGTCCCTCCCAGTACCTTAACATTGAGTATTATTCTCCTTTCCAGGAATGTAAATCCAGAATGGCACACTAACAGGATTTTAATCCAGATTTATAACTCCTCTTAGGGAAAAGACATGACACACATTGAACAGAAAATTAAAATTACACTTTCCACCTAAGTTGCTCAAACTAATAAACTATCAATAGTGAGATAAACTCAGAGTACAGAGCACACAGAAGAAAAAGCTGTCCATCACTTAGGCTCTGGAGAGATGTGTTGAAGCAAATAAAGTCTTACATGACTTGGACTCATATGAATACTTTGGGTTGCAAGGGACTTTTAGAAGTCATCCATTTCCCCCAGTCTGCAAAAAGCAGGAATGTCTTCCATTAGATCAGATTGCTCAGAGCTTCATCCAGCCTGGCTTTGAATATTTGCATGGATGGGTCACTCACCACCTCTCTGGACAACCTGTGAAAATGTCTCACCCCCCACTGTAAAAACACTTCTTCCTTATATCTAATCTAAATTGAACCTCTTTTTCTTTAAACCCATTACTGCCTGTTCTATCACTACAGGCTCTGCCAAAAAGTCTCTTCCACTTGCTACATTGTTCTAATTAATATTTGGAGTCCACTAAAAATTATTGATCTTTTTTATAGTCAGATTTGTGTAATTTGAATGTCCTCAATGCCTCTAGCACCTCACTAATATTTTAGTGGAGTCCATGTCAATGTTAATGCATTGCCACAAGTGTCTCTATTGTCTGACATTAGAGATTTGTGCATAAATGCATAAACTAACTAGGTATTGATCTGCTCCTTCTTTTGTGGAAAGAAGAGTTTGAGCAGAGTGGGATCAGGAATTGCTGATTGTATTGTAGGTTTGGAAATATCTTTGGCTCCAGGCAGTCTTACCTGGGTATAGTCCAGGATCTGCACTGGCTGCAGATGTCAGTCCATGGTGATTTACTTTTTTTTTCAGACTCATCTATAACTTTGAATGCTGTTTGACTAGGAGGACCTCCTTATAAGTTTGCAACTTCTCCATGTCCTCCATCTGAGTGTTGCACCACTTCTTGTGCAGACTGGGAAATCCTTTTCCATCCACACAGTTCACCTCCTGCTCACACATGCTTATGTGATAAAGTCCAGTAATTCCTTTATTCTAGGGTAGACATGCAAAATCCAACTTCAGCCTGGAAATCCAGGTCCATGGTAGGGGGTAGGACCTAATGATCCTTCAGGCTTCTTCTAGCCCTTCTATGATATGATGTGATATGATGTGATATGATATGATTGTTGTATGATATATGATATATTATATATGATATATGGTAATATATCATATATATGATACTCCCCCACTCCCAACAGATTCTTTTCTGACCTGTGCACATAATCACTCCCTATGGGATATATTGGCAGGGTTAGGGATAAGCCATGGCTTTGGGAACTATCAGTGAGTTAATGGGCTTGTCAAACCACTTTTCTGCTTCTGTCTAAGTGGGATCAGGAATTACATAAAGACTTTCTGGGCTGAGGTTCAGAACAGGAGTGGAATGAAAAATTCTTAAAGATTTTAGAAGAAGCAGCTGGAAAGATTCTCCTCATATGTCTGTACTAGAACAAATGTCAGACTAAATGATCAACAGCAGTTGTATAGTAAAAAAAAAAAATTATCACTGAAGAGGTTGCTACAATCACCTTGCAGGAGTATTTGCTGCAGAAAGTCTAAAGAAGGTAACCAATGAGAGGACATTTTTGGTTTGGACCTTGAATTCAAATTATTCTGTAGTGAAAAACATTTTCCAATTTGTCCTTAGCCTGATTTAATTATGAGTACCAGAAAGGCACATATTATTTCAATATCAGTCTTAGTGATGTCATGTATCTGAAGAGCATCCCCTTCTACATGGTTGGATTGTATCCTGCACTTTAGAAACTTTTACAGATAAAAATTGGTCTAATGCAGAAAATAATCTTCATTTGGGTTTGAAGTGTTTTCTAAACCACTGTTTTCCAGAATGCTTACGGATTGTGTTTATTCTGCATACACTGGTGAATGCACTGTGCACATAAACATCTCTAGAACCTCACATCAGTTCAACTCAGTTCTGGATATATATGATTTTCTTACCTGCCTGTTAACCATGATTTCTTCTTACACCTAAACACTCTTTTCTGAGATGTTTCAACAGATTTAAGCACCTGTGTTACCAAAGCCTCATGAAAAGGTTCTGGGTAATAAACCTGCACACTCACAGCAATTCTCCCAACAGCAGCTTACATCACTCAAAAAACTCACTCAGGTTCTGCTTTTATTCCTTACTCGAGTGAATTATTTATTTAAAGGCCTAAGATTCCAACAGCTGCTTTAGTAAAATGAAGCTGAGCTCCACAAGCAGTGATTCAAACAGAGCTGAGTAATTTTTGCAGTGTTTGGGGTAATATTTACATGACTAGTGGTACTTGTTGCAGTGCTAGCAAAGGATAATATTTCTGCATTGCTTCTTTTTCTCATGTATGAAACTGCAAATTGGAGAAAAACCAAAGAATGTTTTCATAGAGTTGCATGCACATTAATCATTTTAGAGACTTCAAACAATTGCATGTGCAACATTATAAAACTGAGAAGAGAAAGATGTGAACTAAAATCCTGGAACTGAACAAGCTGAAGTGTTGAGAGTGTGTTAAATCAAAAAACTGGATCCAGATCTGAAATTTTCAAATGGCATCAGTCTGGCTCCTCAGCAAGCATAACCTAAAGTCTAGTAACAAGTTAAGCCTGAATTTAGGGAAGTTCACATGCCACTTTTAAATGGGAGGGTTTGGCTCATTTCTGGAATTCACAAGTACCAAGATGGATACTGCAGGTTAAAGAATTTTACCTTTGACTTCAACAGGAGCAGATTTGCCAAAGCACTTTACTGTTGGCAGAGTTACTATAACAAGTATGGAAACCAACTCATCGACTCTGGGTTTGAAAGTTCAACTTTAAATCATATAGTCCTGAACTTGCCTTTGGTCTCAGGATGTAAAAAGAAAAAGATCTCTTCCATTACTCCCCACAGAAGAATGGTTTGTTTCTGCAGAACAACTGACTTTCCAATTTTCCACATCAGGACCTTATTCCCTTTATTTCCCAGTTTACCATAAAAGTCACAAACATATTCATTTCTCTTTTGCTAGCAATTAGTTCTTCAAGACATAGGCAGATGTTACTCTTTAGCTGTAGCCTAAATATATGAGCTCCTATTTGCCATAAGATGTAATAGATCATGTTCCACATACAATTTTCAAATGACTTCAAGCCTTAATCATAATAAAGACTCAAGAGTTAACGTTCCTTTCATCTACAGATTATTACTGAACATTTCTAATAATCTAGTTAAGTTGTATGAAAAGCACATAAAGGGACATGAAACAGATTTCTCTTCTCATTTTCTTCAATACCAAGGTAAAGAAAAAGACAAATCCAACAATAACACATTTTTTCTTTCCCTTTTTGCTTTCACACGGAGCGATTTTCTGTAAAAGAAAATACATTGGAAGCAGCCAGGAAAGCTATTAAATGTTGTTCTTGTTTTCTGTTTCACCTATGAAATACCACACAGAGATTTTAATCTTGGCTTCAGTATTTTTTCACTGAATTAATTCATTTACATGAAACTAAAATTCCTTTGATTAAAAAAAAGAAAACTACAGCCACAGTTTATATAAGGTTGATTTTATGCCTTTAAATAATAACTACATTCAAAAGGTGTGAGTTCATTGACAGGCTGGCTTGGTAATTGCATGATGCCAGTCAATAATTACCATTGCCAGAGACATTTGCCCATCCTATGCCAAGGACAGGTAGAGGAGAGAAGAAGGAAGATGTGAGCCAGGGGCAAGGGTGAAGAGGAGAGAAAAATGAAATATGATTCCCAGAGGTAGGAGATTGTGCAAGGTTTTTTTTCTAAGCTCAAGCTTTAACAGCACTTGTCCCTCCTGCTGCTCTCATTTCAGATCAGGTGGCACAGGCCAACAGGTTGGATGTTGGCTCAGAGATCAAGAAGCTGATCCTTGGGTTCATGAGAAATGTGGTTGTGGCCAAAAACTCCTGAAAAAATGTTGGGCAAAAAGCTACAACTCCTTTGATTTTGATAGCTGGGAGTAACTGAAAGCCAAAGTGACACAAATACCTTTCAACATTTTTACCAAAGCACTCATGAAATTCTTTTTCTTTCCCCAAAATATGACACTTGGTCTTAAACTGACTGCAAATGTATGTTGACAGAGTGGGAATTTCACTGAGTGGAAATTCCAGCTTTGGTTCTGACAATCTATATTTGGCCAGAGTCACCAGACTTTCCTTAGCTATTTATCATTGTTTATATTCAAGATGACCTTTCCAAACAGGCATGAAAACATTTGGTCTCTGTTATTTAGGTTTTACATCATGTTATTACTTAAATACTTATTTCATTTAAACTGCTCACATACATAAAAATTATACTGATGCTTAGGAAATGAAAGTGTTTGCCTTCATCTATGCTGAATATACAGACAGCTACAAAATATTCTATTGTTTTATGCTATTTTATTGTATTTTATTTTACTCAAAATTTTGGAGGAAGAGAACAAATAAATTGAGATGGATGCCATCCTTGAGGAAGATTTAACTGGGAAATTTTCAGAGTTCTTAAAAAGACCAAAAGGTAAACAAGATTGAAGAAGTGATTGATAGATTGCAAGTGATTAATTTCTACAACAATAGTGGAAAAAAATAGGGAATTAGCTTTCCATTATTCTTCAAATCAGCTTAATTATGTCATTTGGACTCCAGGATATCTGACCTGTGGGGATATGGGTGTTATAAATTAAAAAGTGAAATTTATTTCATTTTTTCTCAGTTTCCCCATTTGCACAATTGGCAAAATGTATCTGGTGAGTTGTGCAGAGTGTGTAGAAAACCTCTGAGAATAAAAAAGCAATAAGAATTTTATCCCCCTATTTTTTTTTCTCTAAGGAGCTGTCATTCATAGATCTTGGTGTGCTTTTCAATTGTCTGACTAAATCCTCTGCCCTCTCCACTCTGCTCTACAAGCAGAGTTTTGTTTCTGCCAGCTCATTTTACAACCAGCCAAATTCCTGCATCAGTGTGAACTCTTTGAAAAGTCTCTTTTCTTTTGACCAACCCATTTCAATGAAGATATGGGTTAATAAGTCCCTTGTCTGGACTGATGTTTAGGAGCAGATCCTGCCCTTCCTTAGGAAAACTCTTTAGAAATGAGTGAGCCATCACCATCACCCAGAGTGGGACTCACACCAGACCCCCTAATTTCCCTGCTTGCTCAAAAATCCACATTTCTCCATAGCTTTGCTCCACAGATTGGAAACCCTGAATCTTAATGGCCTTTCATTGCAAACTTCCTTTCAGCACACAGCCCAGCAATTAGTCCCCAGCCATGCTTCACGACCTCTGGCTGCCTCACAGGAGCTTTGATCACAACTTTGCTCGCTGACACACATCTAATAACCCACCATGGCACCAGCCAAGCTATCAGCTCCTAATTTATGCCTCACCCTGCATCCTAGGCCAAATAGGGGGTGTAATTAGCTATTATACCAGCCAGAGGTTTGACCTGACCTCCTGTTCTGAAGTCAAGAAGGGAAAAGAAAAGAGGAAAGCTACTGGAAATGAGTTTCATGGGTCTCTGCAAAAAGGAAAAAAAAAAAAAAGAAAGAAAAAAAAAAGGCAATATCCATCCTTTCTCTGGGCTGGTTTATAGACTTCCACTGATCACCATCAGAAGAAGAAATTGCTTAATGTCTACCCATTACCTGAAGGTACCTCTCCACTTTAGTAGAATATAGTTCCTGTGAAATCATGCACTCCTCCAAAGACATGAGCACAGTCAGATGAACAAGCAATGTTAAGAAGCCCAGTGTTTTCCAACATAAATTTAAAAAAATTTGGAAAGATATGTCAAACTCAGTAAGGTTTTTTTTGGGTGCCACCATTTCTGGATTTCACAGTTAATGCTTTTATACTGTTTCTGAATATTTTTTTTTAGTGACATAAAAATGATAGGTGACAGCAAGTTGAACAGGAGCAAAGGCAGTTTTATTTCAAGCGTATTTTTTTCAGGCTGAAATGAAATATTACAGCTCTGAACCCTTGCAAAGGATGTTTATTCTACTCTAAATAAAACTGAAGTATATTTTCAAATGAAACATCACCTCAAATTACTTTGAAAGCATCAAAATAAAAAACATTTACATTTTTTCCAAAAGCCATTTCCCATTTTCCTACTACTTTTTTTTTTTGTTGGTTTGTTGTTTTTTTTTCTCTTCTCAACTGAAACAAATCTCTTTGATCTGCATAAATTCACAAAACATTCCAGTCAACTCACTTGTATAATTCCAGTGGGAAAAATCCTTGCTTGGATCAACCCTTCTGTCCAGTGCAGCCACTGCTCCAGAGACAGAGAGAGAGCAGAGCTGGCAGAGCTGGGTGGATTTTCCTTATATATCAATATTTTTACTTACATATCAATGATACACAGAGGCTTTTATTGTGGTATTCCTTATTTAAAAGGAGAAATTCATAGTTGTTGGGGATTTTAAATGTGTTTTACAGGGTTTTTTTAAATTTCCTTATAGTATAGGTGAGAGAGAAAAAAAGATAGAAAAAATAATTTAAAAGGGGCATGGGCACAAATGTGAAAAGTGTTATTTTGCACAATTGCTCTTTATGTTTGGTGCTATATTCTACATTTCATTTCACTTGAAAAAACTGTGATGGTCAGATGTGAAATTTATACACTGGGAGGATGTCAGGTTTTGGAGTTTATTCTGTCCCTATCTGCAATAAGCCATCAAGGATCTGGTCTCATAACCCCAGCTGGTCTAAAACTGGTCCCATCCACTCCCTGCAAACTCTTCAGAGAGAAACCTGGGATCTCTTCCAGAGCTTCTCTGGCAGTGGTGTCCCATGTCTTGGACCTTGAACCACCATGGACATACTGCTCCTGACATACTGAGGAACACATGGAGAGTTTTTGTTGCAAGAGCTCTGACCACATGAAATCCAAACTATGTCCTCAGAATGCTGCAGCTCAGATAAATGCCCCCTTTATTTCCCTTTCTTGCATTAAGCAGTACCTCCTCAGGTCCCTTTCTGGTGGAATGGACATTCCCTAGATGGAACAGGAAATCATTCAAGGTCCAGCTCGTACAGGAGGTGAAAGTTTCCAGACAAAAGGTATTCTTCTGGCTTGATGAAGATGAATTCAGTCATGCAATAGCCCCAGGAGGAGCAGACAGCTGATCTTCAGGAAATACCTCTGCCAACACTGATGGACTCACTGTGTCTGGACAGCAGCAGCAGCAATTCTCTTTCAGGGGAGATTCAACATTCCAAACAACAGAACAAAGGTTTAAAAACACTATTAAGAATTATAAATTTTAGACATCTGGGCTAGACCAGTGTTATTTATCCAGGACTAATTTGGTTAGGAAGAGATGTGGTGTCTGGAGCACTCCATATCTTGGCTTTGGAGAGGAGAAGTGTAATGAGGGACAGTGCAGAAGCCCTTGGTCTCTGTGCAGAGCTGACTGGAGCAGTGTAATCACTAAAAAACATCATTTATAAGCACTGTGGGCCTGAGATGATTATTTGACATCACACTTCCAAGAAACCTTTAAGTCAGTGCTGATAAAAATAAAGTGATGGTAGAAAGAGCACAAGAGATGTGAAAAATGAAAAAGAGCAAATCATTATCTGAGTCATCTGACAGGGACCTGAGCAAGCAGGATGTTACACTTCACCCAAAAACAGATGATGGACAAGGAGGGGGATAATTATTCTACCGAAAATGGGTATAACAAGATCTGAAAGGTAGAAGTGGAAGCTAAAACAAACACTGACTGGAACAAATTAGAGTAATTAAATATTGGAACAACAAATTTTGCCACCAGCCACTCGTAAATCTAGGCTGATCTGTGCTGCAAAGTCAGGATCTACTTAAGATTAAAGCAAGAATAACTTCAGAGAAGTCCCTTTGCCTTTAGCAGCTGATAGGTCAAACAAGATGACAAAATAAGCCCTTTTTGGCTTTAAAAATTGCTGAGCTGATAGTCTTACCAAGACATTAACTGTTCTAGACATTTGATGAGCAACACAGCCACCGTGAAATGGATTAAATGCCTTTTTATTTTTTTTAAGAAAGCATATAATTAACTTATGGAATGTGTTGCCATGGGATGTAAGGGGAGCAAGTATCTCAGATTCATGTTAAGTACTACACACCTATTTGTGTAACCACCTAGTTAAATGGAGATCCAGACAAATTTCCCTGTATCAGAGCATTTGATTAGGTAAACTTAATATGGTTCTCTTTTTAAGCATTAATTATTTTCCTCTTGATGAACAGAGAATATCTGGTTCCCATTGCTCTGCTGGGAGATGATAATTGCTAATTTCTGTTTCATCATGCCAGATGCTATTGCAATTTTCACAGCTCCATTTAGAGGCTATTTCTTTGCTCCAAATGGTTTGGTCTCCAAGGAGGCTGCCTCAGGCCAAAGGTACTGAACATAAAAATGTTTGAAGGGATCATTTCTTTAAAGATGTTTCTGTTCCATTATACAGAACAAATGTTTACCTGGTACATGAAAAGTGTCTAGATTCAAGGCAAGATCTAACCTGCAACTGCTACAACTGTTCAGAAATATAATAACTTCAATTTTTCCAAAAAATATTGCCAAAAATTAAACGGCTTGCATGTTTACCTTAGCTCTGGGTCCTAATTTCTTTTTTGCTATTGAAGGACAACTTACTTAAGTAGTAGTGATTACAGCTCTTGGAACAATCTGCTTTGAAAAGAATCACCATATAATATTAATTACAGGCTTCTTCCTGCCACCTCATAATCAAAGCCCTGAGAGAATCCATATTGTGAAGTGTGAATCTTATATTTAATAGGTATTTAATTTGAATATTAGTATGGTTGTGTTTCAGGGAAGGCCTTTGCTTAATACTTCTTAGTAACATCTTACACAATCCAATTTCAAAACCTCTCCTTCCTTTTCAGCATTATTTGCCCTCAGTTATTTTCTATCAGACTCATTCATGGTCTGAAAAGCTATTTCACCCTGTACCCTGTACTAAAATTTAAATTAAATTTTAAAAATACATTTTAAAGGACAGTTATCTACCTAAATAAAATTAATCTTTTTTTTTTATCAGAAAAGGTATGAACCTGACCCTTTTTACAATTGAAAAGTTATTTATGTTAAGAATTACTTGATTTAAAATAAGATACTTCTAAATGAAACATTTCTTTTTGAACTGCTATTTCAGAGAATTCAAATTAGGTTGTGGGGTTTCATTGGGGTTTTGGGTTTTTTTCTGCATTTGAGGAAAAACTGATGTTTAAAAAGCAAAATTACCTTGAGGAGACAAGCTGTTTCCTAGAGCATAGAAAAAATTTTCTAAGATGGAAGGACAAAAAGGCATTATCTTGGAGCAAACAAATTCTTTCCTATTGCAAAAACACAGAATTTTTTTTTTATTATTTCTTAAAAATTAGATTTTTTTTTTTTTTTTATTTTTTTATTCTTACACACAGTACTGTACTCCTGATATTGTGTTTCTCAGTCAAACCTCTGAAAGGTTGTCACATCTGTTTTGGGCACATATATCTGGCTGTATATAGGGCTACTTCAGCACAGGGTCTATATATCTCCCTGCTTTGATTTCTCTCTCAGTGACCATCCTACAGGAGAGATCTTCCTCTTCAACCCACATGAAGGAGTCTGAAATTTCATTTCAGATTTGGTGAAGTGTCATTCCAAGTGTTGCCCCATTTTCTTCTCCACCTGAAACAAAAACTTTACAGGAAAGGAATGTGTCACCTTATTCTGGTCCCTTATTGCCTACGCACTAGTGCAGCCTCATCCTGTCCATCAGAGTGATTTTTAGTGTGCATTTATCATAGAATCATAGAATGGTTTGGGTTGGAAAAGACCTTAAGGCTCCTCTGGTTCCAGCATCCTGGTCAAGGGCAGGGACACCCTGCACTGGACCAGACACATCAAACCTGGCCTTGAACACTTTTGGGCATGGGGCACCCCCAGCTGCTCTGGGCAGCCTGTTCCTGTGCCAGGTGATGCCAATTGTTTGTACAGGTAATGACTAAGATGTGCTGGGGTGTGAACCTTCCACACATCAGCTACACCCTGAGCACTGCCTGCCATGCAAACAAAAAAAACGTGGAGCAGCTAAACTCGGTTTAAGAGGGATGAGATTCCCTGTGTGTGCAGAAAGACAAGGACATGTCAGAGGAGTGGTACACACTGGATTTATGTCTCATCTTCTCTGTGAGCCTGGACTCTGAGTCTGCCCCAATGAAGCACTGGGTATTCCTGGATAAAACACAGTATTTGCGAGTTCATAACAAATTAAATATTTCAGTAGGCCAGCAATAAAATCAGATAGCATTTTAAAAATTATCACAATGGGACAAATCTAGTGATTGGAACATTGATTTTTGAAACATTATTTGCAAGGATAACAGACTCCAAAATCTTTTCTGTGGTCTAATTTCAGCTTACCCCGAGAGCAGAAGCAATCTTGCTGCTGGTATCAAAATCCTACTGCAGCAGGAAGGTGCCTGATGCAGGCAAAGATGTGATTATCCATAGGAAGGGGAGATCCTATAGCTGTGGTCGTGCTGGGGCAGTGTGCTGACTCAACATAACATCCCCTGTGAATGTGACAGCTGCATGGTTTGCAGTTTTGGAAATCCAAGCATCTTTCTGGGTATTAGTCTGAGGCTGTGGACAAGAAAGAAGCTGCAGAGCAGTGGATGAGGGATTAGCAAGTGCACAGAGGTCACAGCATCAAACAACATGTGAACTTCACTATTTAGGTCCTGCTCTGGTAAACAGGGCTAGGAGTTGACCAGAGCTTTTTTTCCTCAGCCTATGGCTGTCTTGGAGTCAGTGTAGCAAATAGAATTTGTTTGCTCACAGCAGGATCCTGTGATCAGAAATTTGTTTTGTAAATACCCCCGTGTCAGAGGCAGGTTACAAAAGAGCTCATAAGCTAAAAGCAGGCAGATGTGACTCAGGTCACCTCTTTGGCTGGACTGAGTTTTGGGGAGAGGAAAACAGGTCTAATTCTCTCTATCTGTACTCATTCCTCACCTTGAGTCTGTGCTCAATTCATTTAAGATGTAGGCAGGCCAGCTTTGCATATTTAGCTGAAGTTAAGGAGTTACTGCTTGCTACAAGTTTTTGGTGCAGCTTCTGTGACTGCTGCTGGAAGACAGAGTGAGTGCTCCTGAGTGCACTGCAGGGCAAAATAGTCGTGGTTTAAGCAAATCCATCTGGGAACTTAAACTCCAGCTGTTTCTCTGCTGATGCTGCTCTTACTGTCACAGAGAGGACCTGAGGCACAGAGGGCTCAGACTTGTCATCATGTCACTACTGTTTAGTACAGAAACTTGTTAAATGAAGCAGTTTCACACTTTGCCACTGCTGAAGGTTGCCAGGTGTGGGGAGCTCTGACTCACATTTCAAGTGAAATTTATCTGCATCCAAATAGACCAGCACACTCCACACCAGTAGGTCCCCCTGAGTTCCTTTTCAAGTTAACTCTAAAATAGCTGGTCTATTTGGGCCCTTAACTTCTGTGAAAAATAAAATACATCACTGATGCTTCAACATCTGGCCTGTGGTCATGAAGGGAATCCAGGCAGCCACATCCTAGCTGGATTGCAGGCACCTCCATGTGTCCCTTCTTTCACTTTCTCCCCAGTGTGCTGCTGGGTAGTTTGGTGGGTGTGAGTGCAGAAATGTGGCAGCACAGAAGGGCAAATACAAAACCTTCTGAAAGCTTTTCCCTCTCCAACCAATTTATTGCAACCTGCATCTCCTCACTGACCGAGCTGGATTAAGTCTCCATGAGGGGAAGTCAGGAATGCAGATTTATTCAGACTTGTTGAAGTGGTGGCACACATCCCAAGGAAGACAAATGGCCTTTTGTGAGATAATTTGCTAACACTGTTCCACCCTAACATGCATCTGTCCTGTTATCGCATGACTAATATGAACATAACCCTGCACACTTTTATCTGACATGCATGAATATCTCATCCTGATTTGTGCTTGGGTGGCTGGAGGAGCCAATGGACTTGTGCCCCAGCAAAACTTGCTGAGCTGAGATCAAAATCTGGTGTGTGTTTTTAATTCACTGCTCGTGCCTGTTTGCAAGGAGTGGCTTCAGTTCACAGGAACATTTGCAGAAAGGCTGTTTTTCATCCAGTCATGTCTTTAACCATATGTAGAAAACACACAGAATAAAAGTATTTGTCATTCACTGTCAACATTGCAGTGGTTTCTGTTAGTCAAATTATTTTGGTTAAAAGGGTGGTGGGCATCTGATCAGGAAGGAACCTGCCCTGTGAGTAATTCTACACACTGAGTAATGGATGGTTGATTAATCTTGTTCTTTTACAGCATTTTAATGAATGTTGTAAAATTCTGCAGCATTTAATGACTAACTTGATGTAAATAATCTGATGTAAATAGCATTATTACTCATCCTGCAGATAGGGAAATTGAGGTACAGGACAAGTCAGCATTTCTGGGCAAGGAGTCCTGGATCCCAATTCAGCAAAACTTCTGCTAACTTAAACAGCAGGCAAAGAGCCCTTCCCAAATCTGTGCTAAGAGGTCATTCAGAAGATTTAATTTCACCTGTGCCTCCTCAGCAAGTTTTCTGTGTGAATTCATCTTCTTCCAGCGAACAGAAGGCAATGATATTGCCTTTACAAACCACCTGCTGAGCTTTGATTCTTTCTGCTTTCTGCTGAGAATGATTCTTTCTTGGGCACTTAGAAGCACAGAATATCCAGAGTTGGAAGGCATCAACCAGAATCCTAAAAATCCAGCTCCTGGATTTGAATGTCTCTTACCAAAAGCAGAACTTTCTCCTGACTCTGCCACCAATGCCAGTGATTAGGAAGAATTATTCCAAATACATTTTGGGCTGGAACATAGTTTTGTTTTTTTTGTTTCCTTCAGAATATCTGACTTTCTCAAAATAAGAGAAAGCTGAATAATTTCTCTTTCCTGCTCAGACCTGAAAACTTTTGACTGTGATTTTTTTCTTTAAATTTTCCTCCATAAAAGTGGCACATTGTGACTTCACTGCAGTGAAATCCAGCCCCAAAAACCATTACTTAAAATCCCAATTGATGGATAAACAACCAGCTACATCCTGGACACAATTTCCAGAAGTCCCTCATTTCTTCAAGGCAAAACAAACCAAGAGATCCAACTAATGTTTAACAGTGTTTGTGTCTTACTGAGAGGTTGTTTGGTGTTGCTTTGCTGTTTATCCACATGAGGACAGGCAGATTTGTGCCAGTGATGCAACATCACCCTTCAGAGGATGTTGGTTTTCCTTTTACACCAGGATGACTCAGCTCTTACAGGACAGTTTCTCTGAATTTAATTTGTTGGAGCTGTGGCAAAATTCTGTGCAGGAATTGGCTCCTTTGGCTTGTAATGCTGAAAACAGCTTTTGCTTTTCCCAATTAATCAATAAAAGCTGTGAAACCATTACAGTGCTAGAAAATAAAGACAAATAGAAAGTAGATTCTTGACAAAAGCAATGAAGCAGCTACTCAGAAGCAGTGACTTCATCTGAACATTGTAAAAAAGGTAAATCCATCATGTCTTTTCATGAAATTTGAGAGGGAATACATCCAGATTAAACACATGTTTTAGGAACTACTCTTCTGCAGAGACCCATGAGCCTCTGCTTTCCCCAGGAAAAGCTGAAGTCAGCTTAAAACTCTTCCACTCTGCCATCTTCTTCTCCATCACAAAATGCTGTAATCAAAACAGAAGCTTTGAATACAATTATGGAATTGTAACTATTTCTGTCAGAAAAAATAAAATCAGTTATATTGTTCTGTAATATTTTCAATTGGTTTCTAAGTAATTTGAAATTAATTTGGCACCATAATTGTTTTGAAAGAAAAAAAGAATAGTATGAAACAGAAATTCAATTGTTTGATTGACCCAAGTCTTTTACCATAATTTCATTTCAGTTCCTGGAAAAATCTGAGAGGAAAACCACTTTGTTGTGATTCAGAACAAGGACCAATTTCTGGGGTCTGGAATTCCTCTGAGAGTGGAAACTGCAAGTTTAATCACAGTTTTCCACTTAAGGCCTCTGTAAATTCACTTGCAGTGGAAGCAGAAGAAACTAGGTGGAGATTCAATGCAGAATCATCCTCCTGTCACACAGATTCCACTCCCATGGCAATCCCTGGATTTTCCAATGTCTTATTCCAAGGTTCTTCCCGTTTCCTTTGCCATGTGACTCCACAGTCTGCAATATTCATGCTCTAAGCATCCCTAGTGAGTAAGTAGTCTCTCTACTTTTTAACAATGGCACTTAAAATATTTAGAGAAAAATAATAATATCTAATATGGTGGCTTACAAAGTTGTTTTTTTTTTTTTTTAACCACAGATATTTCCTCATTTTTAATGCCAAAATGCATTTTCTTATCACTGCAGTTATTTTCTCCCTATGAGATCACCTTTTAACATTAAAATCAATATTTTTAAACCCCCTTTTATATCTGCTTGTATTCCAGTTGAAGGAAAGAGGAAATAAATGTTTGTAATCTTAATATCCAGTATATTTTAAGATCTACTATAGCTCAGGTGTGTTTTTCCTAGAAGTGGAAGCTTGATGGTCACTCAGAAGTACAAAACCAAACCACCTTTCTGGTGGTCATAAGATCTCATTCACCATGAGATATTATTCAAGACAAATAAAATAAAATAAAATAAAATAAAATAAAATAAAATAAAATAAAATAAAATAAAATAAAATAAAATAAAATAAAATAAAATAAAATAAAATAAATAACATCAGTGGCATGATGGCTTGAAGAAGAACTCAGAAGAATGCTGAGTCTGCATTACTGCATAATTTGGTATCAGTGACTGCTTTGCCTGATGATGAAGAAATTTGTTAACAAGGCTGAGCCTGATTAAAAGTGCTTATTTTTGGCATAATGTAAATCAGACAACGAGCCCTTCCAAACACCACTCACACCTTTCAGCTACTCTGCACTACATGGGAATTTTCACCATTCATGATGAATCATTCTAGGAAGACAGTAAGAGGGCTGGGATGGTGGAGCAGGGAGGAAAATGCCAATTAATACTGGATTATTGTGAAATAAGTACTTTTGGTGGGTTGGCTTTAGTGTAGTGAATAGACTCAAGTGCAGAGAAGTGAATTTAATTGAAGTGTATGGATTAAGGTAGATATGGAGAACAGATTTTCTCTGTGTAGAGTAACTTCTGTTAGTTCATTTCCTGTAGGTTTTCATTTTAGATTATTTTTTGGCTCTTCAATATGTTCATATATACACACACACATACATGTGTATAAAAATACATATACATACAGATATTACATAGACAATTTTCCTTGATGTTTCTAGAAACCAAATGCAAAGTAATGCTTGGAGAATGTCAGAGCACCTGAAACACAAATTTACAGTCTAACCCAGATGAATTATTGTAAAAAAACACATGATATAATTTAACACAGCTGATGATCATGTTCTGGTCATCATCTCTACTGCTATGACCAAGTAATCACCCTAATATTCCAACTTACTGTGGGAGTAAGTTCACTTTCCTTATTTTTAGATGTCAACATTCCCCCTAATCTTCCTGAGATCCCTGGGCAGTCAAGAGATTTGATTTATACAGCCTTTAGTACAAGTTTATTTTATGATAAGGTGAACTTTGTCTTAAAAGTGGCTCTTTTCCTCCACCAGTCACAAAGGAAATGTAGCTCAGACAGAGATTTTGGCTAGTGATGGGTATGGAAAACACAGATACATCCTCAGTGCCTCCCATCTGATCCCTTTTAGCTGAAGCCACCCCATGCCCTCCAGCTCCACAGCT
The DNA here is from genome assembly GCF_029582105.1 of Oenanthe melanoleuca. Lineage (NCBI taxonomy): Eukaryota > Metazoa > Chordata > Aves > Passeriformes > Muscicapidae > Oenanthe > Oenanthe melanoleuca. Next base: position 65,323,007 of record NC_079334.1, read on the forward strand.
GATGATGAGAGAGCTCTCTGAGACAGGAGCAAGAGAGGATTACAACTTTGGGTGCCACAGCCTGGCAGCCCCATCTGGGAATTCAAACCCCTCCACTTCAGACCATGAAACAGCACAAGTTTCAGATTGGTTCCCTCTGTGAAAGACAACATCTGGCAGAGGTGAGGTGAGGAGGAAACGATGACAGAGGCAATGTCTTATCAAAATCCAAAAGGACTGTGAGTCATAACCCATTCAGAGGTACAAGTGCTCTTGATGGGATCTAGAGCAGCTGTGGAGCTGCTGCAAGCTACACAGGGAATCCACTTTCACTGCCAGCCTGCTGAAGAATCAGACAGGTGGGAAGTCATCTCAGACCACCTCTCTGATCAGCTGTCATGTTCTTGGCCCAGCGTGATGCAACCCCTAAAGCTCAAGGAAATCAGCAGTGAAAATTGCTGAGTGCAATTCTGGGTCGTGTATTTGTACATGATCAGGAAAAGCAGGATGTGAACTCCAGCTCAGGGGAGAGCAGGTGGAGGGAAGAAGCCTGTAGGTATATTTGTTTATGATATTTTGCACAAGCCACATGCCTCAGAGCTGCTGGCACTGCTCATTCTGCTTTGATAAGCACTTAGGGTATGACCATGCACCACTTCAGCACAGACAGCATTTCTTTGTGTGGGAAATTCCCCTGGTTTTTTATTTTTAATGTGAAACAAAGGATGAGTTAGTCTTGGGAAAGGTTGTTTTCTTCTTACAGAATTTATGAAGCCCTCTGAAGAAAAGGTCTTTCCCTGCAGGCCTTTCTACATCTAACTACATCTACATCTAACTATGGAGTGAGTGGGAGTGAGTTATAGCCATGTGCTGTAGGAAGTAGCTAAAAAACATTGAAAGAGGCAGCAACAATTAGCTGCACTAAACCCATAAATATGGTGCAGTAATCTGGGAAATCTGATTAAGGACTGCTGCACTCCTGATCCCCACCACACTTCTCAAAGTCTGCTCCTCTATTTGTTGTCTCTCACTCACAAGCATTTACCTGATTCATTAAGTCTGCCCCTGTGTGACTATGACCACACAAAAACCATGGCTGAATTCCACCAGGTAGCCACAGGGTCTCACTGGAGCCTCTTGTCCAAGGCGAAACAAGAAATGGAAATTAGAATACATCAAACCCTACCTAAACTTAGCTTTTCATCTATTTTTTTTTTTGCATATGCACACGATATATGTCTACTGATAGATATGTGTATAGTATAATAGAGAAAATATTTATTAATATATAGTATATAATATATAGTATATAGTAAATATTGTATATCTTTGCCTAGAAAAGCTGTGGCTGCCCCATCCCTGGAAGTGCCCAAGGCCAGGTTGGATGGGACTTGGAGCAACCTGGGGTAGTGGAAGATGTCCCTGCCCATGGCAGGAGGTTGAAATCACAGATCCCTGGATGATCTTTAAAGTCCCTTCCAACCCAAACCATTCTGTGATTCTATGATTCCATAATATCATATATGATATTATATATTGAGAATATGTTTTTTGGTATTCAAAATGATAGGTGTTACAATAATGCATTTATATTACATATTACATGTATATGTATTGATAACATATATTTTAATATGTTGTAGTAATATATTGTTTATATAATATTGGCCAACTCACAAGTACACAAACACTTTAAAATCTTGACCTATTAAAGGGTCAAGAAACACAAATCACATACATAAGTCCACATGGACAGATGGATGTGTTACAGTGCATGAATGTGCCTAAACATTTAAACACACACACATGTCCACATGTATTTTAGAAGCAAAATATTAATGTTATTTACATATTTGCTCTCATCATTTTGTTTGCCAGAAAGCTTCCTCTGGAAGGTAAGACTGTTAATTTGGGACTGGGGATGAGTTTAGTGGCAAAGGATCAACGAAAGCTGTGAGATTTTAGCAAACATAAAAAAGTGTCATCTAATAGTCCATCAACCAGCTCTTGTCACACAGATAAACCTTTTATCTCTCTCTCCCAGATTCTAATCAAGGGTACAGTTTGAATGTTTCTTACATCACTGCAGCAACCAATTCAGCAGGGACTCCCCATGCCCTGGGAAATAAACTAATTTTGACACAAATGAGCATTTCAGACTCTTGTTTTATCTTTTCCCATTAACATTTTGGTTATTATTTGTTAGTCAAGGCAACAAGAGCGTGTTTTCTCACCAAAGGGATGTGTTGCATAGCAGACTGTATCTGTTTGTTTGGAGAATTCAGTGTGCAGAAGAAAACCAAAATAATTTACGGTAAATGTGGTTGCAAGATAAAGTTTTCATTGTGGTTAAAAAAACCATTTGAAATACACTGGAATTTTAGGTCTAAAGAGTATAACTCCAATATTTATATTATTTAACAATTCAGTTTATGGTTTCCAGAATGTTTTCTATTATCCAAATATAGTAAAGCCATTCTAAAAGAAATTTTTAAGTTTTGTATTCTATAATATTCCTACAATATTTGCATGGTGTAAAAAATTGTGTGTTTCAGTTTGGCTGTGCACAATCAGTCTGTCCTGGGTTTGCATTCACAATTACTCACATTGAAGATAGAAACCAAGTGACAAATGCATCATTGTCTCAAGGCTTAACTTTGAAAATACAGAAATAAAAAATTTATGTCTTGTTTTTATTGTAAGTCTTATGGCTTTTGATAATGAGTTTAATAGTCTTGGGGTTTGCAATTGTTTCCTTCAGTTTTCATTCAGCTGATTCTAGTTTCTAGCTTAGATGTTGATAGTTTAAAAATGGAAGGTCTTAGGCTGTGTCTGTACTCAGAAACTGAGTAAGGCTCAGGTTTAAGGCTTGAGCTGGCTCCTGGATGATTTTCACCCAACTACCTCTGCTTTGGGCAATTTTCACATGCTAATAATTGCTCATTTATAACTTTCAGCTTTTCTTATTTTCTCTGGAGTATCTGGATATTTGGGCGTACACTGTTAAGCGAAATAAGCAGAAATTGGTGGAAAAGAATGAGTGAATGGATGTCCTGAACACTCACCTGGTTGTCCTCACCTCTGCTTGTATACAAGGGAGAAAAAGCAACTTTTTGGCAAGTTTGTGACGAGTTGTGTGATGTGTTTGTCGCATTTTCACTTTTCTTTATTGTCACTTTTTTTTTTTTTTTTTTTCACAGATGCCTGATGACATCTCCCTCATCCAACAGAGGAAGTTTAAGGCAGCCCAAGCTGGATGTCATGGAGCTCTTTACTTTTCCTTACCACAAAAGGGGAATTCTCTTCCATCCTCTCCAACTGACTGAAGAGGTTTTTTAGGAATATTCTCTTCCTTAAGCATTGTTCTTATTAAAAATAGTTTACCACCTTAGGCCATAAAAGAAATTCTCTTCTGATCAGGCCTCCTGCCTCAAGCAACTAAATAAATAGCATACGTTTGATGTAGCAAATGTGAAAGCTGCATGTTTACTTCTTCACTTTGAAAAATAATATATATTAGTTGCTACAATTTTTTTCCCCAAGGTTCATGTTGTTGTAAAATAAACAGATGTATGGGGGAGGGGGGAGAAGTTTAAAATACTCCCAGTCACCCTGATTAACAAGCATAACAAAGGATGATAAGGAAACAGAAGATATCAAAAGTTGCTGGCTTTGGTTTTGTTTTATATTTTCTACTGTGAAATATCTGGCATTGCCAAAAAAAAAAAAAAAAAAAAAAAAAAAAAAAAAAAAAAGTAAAACTGCTTTGAAAGCAAGGCATCTGTTTTCAGAGCTTTTGAGACTGCAGGCATGAAATGTAGGAAATATAAAAGAACAGACCCCAGCAAAGAGTCCTGTCCCCCCTTCTCAGAACATGAAAAGCTATAAAAATCAAATCAAAATAAATATGGGAAACCATTTTATGAACCGAAGTTCCTTTTTAAAGCCAATGGTTTATGTGGAATATATGTAGCACTCACTTTTCAAACCTGAGCTCCTTCACAAACCCTTGTTGAGGAAATCCCAGCTCAGCACCTCCTTCTAGAGCAGCACAAAATTTAAGCCAGCTGTTGTGTAATGATATTTCTGTGCCACTGGCCTATCTAAGCATCACTTAGTGGGGGCTTACCTGGAGTGATTAAGATTTCTCACCTCACTTGCCCTCTCCTTCCCTCCTACTCTGAGGAAATAGAAATGAAGAGTGAGGACTGAGCATCCCAGGGCAGATACTTATTGTTCCCAGTCTCATCCAACAAAACAAATCCATCAGAAATCCATACCTGGAGCCAGGTGGATCCACAGCTGGTGTGATTGACACACTCCATGGATGATCACAGATAGTGGTCATCTGTGGAAAGGAAAATCAGCCACAGCTGTGCTGCCCATTTAATTAATTTGAGCACTTTTCATGAGTGTTGGGATTACTCAGAGGGATCTTTGAGGACCAGGTACAAAATCCCACTGGAGTCCACAGGTTGCCACCAACTTTGAAACAAGAGCCAAAGCAGTTTCACACTCCTGTGACCAGTTATTGGCATTTCTGTCACACATGCCTTCATTCAGTCTTTTCCTAACTTGCTGTTTTAATACACAAGGCTTGAATTGTTGCATTTCTTACACTGGAATTAATTTTTTGCTTGATTTTCCTCCCTTGAGTAGATCCAACATAAGCGTGGCTTTGCTAACATGAAACTTTGCAGAAAATTAAAATATGTGGACTCTACTTTTTTATTCTACAGAACAAACATACAGGTCAGGAGAGCTGAACATTTTTCAGCACAGGGGCACAATTCAGTTTTTTTTCCTTTAGACTTATTGTTCCCTTAAACTATTACACTGTTAACTGTATAATATATATTTTAGCAGCTTCTATATTTTACATGGCACTTCAGTTCAGTGATATGGCCAGTATTAGTTTTAATATTTAATGTATAATTATCTAGTTATTACTATTAAAAAGTATTAAAAAGTTTTGCTTCTCTGGAGGATTCAGCCTTGACTAAACAAAACTGAAATATTACTTATTTATTAGCAAAGTGTAAGCAAATTGTTCTGCAGATGTAAATATTTCCCTTGTAAACCATGATTATTTAGAAATTTTTAACATATTCTGTGAAAATCTCAGAAAGAACTTTGAAACTCTACTCTCTCCTGTTTTCACCATTTTTCAGCAACCATGGATTTTGAATGTCCTGCCCTGACAAGAGGACAGGAACATACAGAGAATTTATACTTTATAGCACAAGACCAGAATAATTAAAGGAGAAATAAGAATTGCTGGAGAGGAGGTGAATGAGGATGTTGGGACAGAAAATCCTTGAGGTTAGACCTATTCTGCATCTTTTTACAACAGAAGAAACAAATCTGGCACCTGTCTCCCAGAGGGGTTGGAGGAAGCACAGTACAGCCTGCAGGTCAGCCAGGAGCAGAGATGATACCACTGAAGAAGATTTGATGATATTAAATTGAAGAGGTCCTGGGAAAGCTCCTGATTCACCCTAAGAGAAACCAGGGAGACCTGGGGTTAAGATTCTTAATTTATGGAAATTGCACACATGATTTGTGCCCTTCAAACTCTGATACAATCAGTTGGTAGCCAGTAAAATATTATATATTGTATTAAAAGGTTCCTTCTTGGAATTTTCCTCCTTTACCTCAATTGATAGAAAATTTATATGGCCTATTCATATAAAAACATAAGCTATATTCATTTAAAAAAAAATTGGGATATTTTAACTTTAAAAAATACCTACCTTTGCAAATTGGAAATGCACACACATACATGTGAAATACCACATATGTAAGATTTGCTAAAAAATGTGATTTCCACATGGATGATTAATTGTTTTTAAGTGGAATCTACTTCTAGTAAGTAGTTTAGGGTTAGAAAACCAGGCTTCAAAGGAATTTGGTATGCCTTCTTCACCTTTGAGATTCAAACACTGGAGCCAGGATTGAAAACCAAGGTATTTCAGGTGTCTGCATTTAAAAGACTTTGTTTATGTTAAGGCTTAGGTCACCTTAGCAGGTATGTTTTAATGAAAACATTACCTCTCTGTGACCTTTGGGATTTGAAGGTTAAAATTCAGTCACTGGAAAAAGGAATCCTCATTGTCATGGATGAAATCCTTGGCATTAAAGACATCATTTCTCATCCTTGTGAGTGACTTAGTGCAACAATAAAGTTTGTTCTCTTCAGAGAAGAGGTAACATAGAGGCTCTTGATTTGTCTTTTTCCCCAAAAAACACAATTCTGAAACATTAACAAAATTAAGGAATGGCTTAAAAATATTTGAAGACAGTCTTAAAATGGTCATGCTAAATTTTTCTCTAGATAACTGAGCCTTGCACTGCTCAAATATTAATAAAATCTATGCTGATACCTGTGTTTTACAGGACTTTACTTAGTTATTGATGACTTATTTTCTTCCTTGTTGCTCAATAAATAATATCCATTCATTAAAACAAAATAAGTCATAGCAATAACACACTTTCTAGAATCATAGTCATTTATAAACTATGTCAGACATCTGGGACTGAGGTCCTTTATGTCAAATATTAAATCTATTTAGCAGTTTATTTGTAACATATTTGCAACTTCAAAAAGAAAGGAAGAAAGGAAATAGAGTGGGTTTTTTTCTTACTTTTTTACATTAATGAAGCTAACAGCCCTTGTGCATTTGCAATAAGTCAATTGAAGTAAATGACTTTTTGTGACCATTATTAACTTCAGTTGTCACTGGAATGTCATCAACAAGTTATTCATTGCATTTCCAACTGGATCTTTTAAGTACAATAACATCAGAATTGCTGAAATCCTAACCTTCATTTTTTCTTGCAGGGAACAGGAAGAGTGGAAAGGATCTGTCGGTTCCCTAAATTCAGGTCAAGGCAAAGTGGTAGGAAAAAAAAAGATAATGTTTCAAAATCATCATTTTACACTAGTTTAAAAGCCTGAGTGATGAGCGAAATACATCATATTTCCACTTAACTCTTGTACAGACTGAAGAGAAAGATGGGCTTGTGAGCCTTTCTCATGTGAGTTATCTACAGCAAAATCCAAAACAAAACAGGACTCAGCAACACCTATCATGTGGTGTGTGAGGGAGCCCTGATGTGGGAGGTGAGCACACAGAGCCTGCATCTCTCTCTGGAGCCAGGCTCATGCTGTCCAGGCATTTCCCAGCTTGGAGAGCAGCCAGCCCTGGGCTGGAAGTGACACAGACCCATTAGTGCTGCTGAAAGGCAGAATTAGGCACCAGGAGTACCTGGCTGTGTCACCAACTACAGGACCCCTGGGAAAAGCCTCAGGAGAGCTCACTCCAAGGTTAACTATAAAGGTTATACAGCTTTGCTACCTCCTTTCCACACAATTCTGTGTCTCCAGCCTGCTGGCGTCACTGTAGAATCATAGAATTATTAAGGTTTGGAAAAACCTCTAAGATCATTGAGTCCAATTATTAACCCAGGATTTCCACATGCACCACTAAACATGTTCCCAAACACTATGTGCATTTTTAATGCTTCCAGGGATGGTGATTCCACCTCTGCCCTGGGCAGCCTGTTCCAATACCTGGCCACACTTAGAAGGAAGAAATATTTTGTAATATCTAATCCAAACCTCCCTTGGCATTTGAATTTGAGGCCATTTGCTCTTGTCCTGTCACTTGATACCTGGGAAAGAAGACTGACCCCCAGCTGGCTGCACCCTCCTGTCAGGGAGTTGTAGGGAGTGAAATGATTCCCCTTTAATCTCCTTTTTTCCAGGCTGAGCCCCCTCAGCTCCCTCAGCTGCTTTTCTTCAGACCTCTGCTCCAGCCCCTGCCCCACTGCCCTTCTCTGGACACAATCCAGCACCTCAATGTCTTTCTTGTATGAGGGACCCAAAACTGTGAGAATTTCTATATTATTTTCTACACCAAATACAGGGTTAAGAACAGAGCTCTGTGGAGTTCTTCACCAACACAAACTTGAAGCCATTGGTATCTCCTCAGCAGGATGTAAAGTTTCTGCTGCAAGATTTCTGGTGTGGGTATGGATTTCATTTGAAGCAGGAATCCTTTCCAGTTTTTCCCTCTTTCCTACAGGCATCACTGTAGCTCCACTGGAAGAGAGAATGGTTGGAAGCAGTTGCTGCAATGTTTATTTGAAGGAAAGACTGGGTTAGGAAGAGGAATAGAGTCAGGCAATGAGTCCTAATGGATACAGCAGGAGAAGGCACAAGGCCAGGCCAGAAAAGAAAGAATCCCCCAGTACAGGGCTACAGCAGGCTGGGCTGCAAACTGGTGAATTTGCCAGAGCTTAGTCCCATTTCCAAATCCCCATATGTGGAAATGACCTTTGCAAACCTGCAGCTCCTGTTCTCTGCCCCCTGAGAACAGCTTTTGTGTAAGAATGTCTGTGTGCCTCAGTTTCTTGATCTGGAAAAGGACCTAATTTTTAAAATTATTTTGAATCTTGAATGAGTGCCTGCTTCTGTTGTTCCAGTATTGACACCAGGAATACACAAGGTTCTCAGGATAAGCAAGAATCAGAGACTACATCCAGAAAGTGAGGTGAAAGAAGGTGAACAGCTAAGAGAAGAGCTCAGACAAGGTTAAGATGTGTGTGTACTAAGTTTAGCTCTGAAGTAGTTTCCTCAGGCATTGCTGGCAGTGGGGAGTTGAGCAGAGTTTAAGCCACGCTCCTCTGTCAGGCTTTGCAATTTGGGCTTTTCTCTGCACCCTCTGCATGCACTACCCAAACAAACAGTGGGAATTAGCTCAGAGGTATCCACAAGTGGTGCAGTCACACCTTGTCCTGCCCCAAGTCACAGGAATGGAAAACATCTACAGCTCCTTCCTGGAATGAGAAAATAGCCTTTCCCAGCACACAGGTCAGGACACCACTGGAAGCTTGAAGAGGCAGGAAGTTTTAGCTTTGAAACTTCTTTATACAAGGGAAAAGAGTTCTTTGTGCTTGGCAGAAGAACAACAAAAGTCTTTGCTTTAATAGCATTCTAATAATATGTAATATTATATACATTTGGCTAGTAAAACACACCACAAATTGCTTTTGTTGAGCACTTGAGACAAATACTATAAGAAAGGAAGTCCAGTACTTGGCCAAATATGCAATTAGCTGCCACCCTGAAGCAGGATTTGAGATCAGCATATTATCTTTTCAGGATTAATGAGGTGGCAGTTAAAAATAGGAAGGCATAATTAAAAAGAAAAAGAGCAAAAGATTTAAGAGTACTTGTGATGAAACTCCTCACACGTGATACAAATTATTGTTCTGCCAGATAGAAAGAAGCAGGGAGGTGAAAAGAGCAGAGAATCTGATCTTGTCTTAAATCCAGCTGGATCCTACAGGCAAAATTGCCTGACCACATGGTGCCATGGGGTGGCATCTCAGGCAGAACTGCCTCCTCCAAGTCATTCCCATGACAAGGAATTCATACAAGCACCATTCTCTTGGTTGCCTTTCAAGTCAGTTGTAGCAGTCCTGGATGCTTCCGTGGCATCTGACTTCAGTTTTCATTTGAACCCACCAGCAATTTTGCCATGAACCCTGGTGTAAACAAGATCAGGATCTAAATCACTGGGGTAGGTTTTTAGCCAATATAAATTGCCTCAATTACAAGATAGGGCTGTAGCAATTCCACTTTCAAGCTGCAACAATTTGCACCATGGAGTTATGACAACGCTGCCTTAGGGGCAGGATAAATTGCCCCATATAGCAAATGGCATTTTTTTTTAATCTGGAAAAGATCTGCCACTTGTTTTAGAAACACAGGTGGTGCTTGCAATCATATGCATCTAACATTTCTTTCCATTAAATTTGAGTCAGCAGGGCTTTTGCCACTCACAACATCAAGGATAACATTCAGCTCTTAATCAAACAATAGGAGAAACCACATTTCAAAAGAAAAAAAATACTAAGACTATAGCATCTGCTTTACAAAACAATCTGACCTTTGTTTACTGATTATGTGGTTACAGACAGCAGGAGGGCAGGATTTAAAGTTAATATAAACATTAAATTATTTTTTTCTGGCATGACTCTTTTATTAAAAAGTAAATAAAATTAAAATAATTTCAAAAATAAATTCCGAGGAAAAAAAAAAAAACAACAAAAAATAGAAAATAAAACCCAAAAAACAAAAACCACAAACACTCATCTGCCAAAATAGACTTATGCTTGCATGAGCTGAAGGTTGATGTCAGACAAATTTCACTGAAGAGGAGATTTATAAACATGATGTAACTCTGACAAGCTGGGCTTTGTATCTTGGCAAAGGCAACTTTAAGAAAATACCCATGTACACAGGCACACACACACATACACACATCTATATTATATATTGGGTTTAAAGGTTTACTCCGCCAAAAGTCTTATTGAAAGAGATTATGTGTCTCATCTTGTCTCCTTTTAAAAATAGAACACTTATATGTGTTTTTTATTAGCTTGTTTTAGGATTACCTTAATCCTGCCCAAAATTTTTCACCACTTCCCCCTAGTGCAATTTGCAATGGTAATCTGTTTGTGAAGGGTAATGTTAGAATAACTGTAAATATCATCTTGACAGAACCCAAATAATAAAAACAAAAGCTGCAGCTTAGGGGAGCTTTGGTGTGCCAAAACCCAAGCTCACTTAAGCAAACCCTGTGATGGATAACAATCCAAATCGTGTCATTGAACCATGGGAAGCTGTAAAGTGTGGGATAAACTCAAAGAAACTTCTGTTTGCTGGGAAAATCCTGCCCTTAATTCATTTTCATATGGTCTCATGGGTAAAACAGGATGATTTGGATCCTTCTGTGGTTTTCCACAAAGACTGAGAGATTTATCTAAATGATAAATGTAACCTGGTTTGGGTTGTTGTTTTCTTTTTGTTTTGAGAAGATTTTGCAGATTTTTAAAAAAAGTTATTTTAATATGGTCTTTATTTTATAAGGCTGGTGAAATCTGCTGAGTCTGTGTGTAGAGCAGGCAATGGATACCAAGGTGTCCAAGTCCCTTCCTGTCCTGATCAGAGATAGATAGGAGTGTGTTATTGTGTTATACCTCCCTATTTAATCCATGTACACAGTCTTCCTTCCCATGGAAACTTTAGGGAATGAAGGGTTCTGTGTCTATTGGGGACTCATGTCTATTCAGCATCACATCACAGCTAAAGCATCCTCAGGCCTGCCAGATTAGAAAAAGCTTACAGAGCCATATTTCTACTTAAGATGGAGTAAAAATCAACCATATTTATTTAATAAATAAAGAAAATAATAATTTCACCTATTTGGAACTGAAAACATAATAATGAGAAGTGAGTTAATTCTAAACTGTCCAGCCCAAGAGCAAGGGAAGGCTGTAAGGTGAATTCAGGAAGATTTGTTTTGCCAGTGAACCCAACAGCTGTTCAATCACAAATTCTTGACAGAAAATATCAAGCCAGGAACAAATAAAACCATGAGCATGCTCATGTGCAGGACTAATTTTGTGTGATGGGTTGCTCTTGTGCCTACTGCTCCTTGGTAAAACATTGGGGAAGACAAATGTTGGGCTGAGGAGAACAGAATGGGGAAAATCTCTCCTTATGAATTCTTATGTTTGATTTTAATTTCATTCAAGATCAATATTTAACTTCTAACTTAGTCTTTCATCATCAGTATCATCATCAGGGTCATCTCTGGATCTGATCTCCTCCAGTTGCAAAGCAGACACCACAAATACACACAAAGTGGCTTCAGGGGCACCAGGGATGCTCACAAAGTGATCCAGGTGTCTCAGAGTGAAAAGCAATCTCCACAGAAAAGGGGCAAACCCCAAACCTCCCCCATCTGAGAGCAAACTTAGGAATGTGCATCTTGATAAAACTCCACAAGCTGGTCTTCAATTCTGGGGGCACAGCCACAGTCAGGATGGAAGTTTACATAGGAGCTAAACGTGGAAATGTCAAAAACTACTTCCATTCCCTTTGCAGCTTAGATTCAGGGAGGAGAGTGGCCTGAAGCACTGAGAACTCTCATATCAAGGGCAGTGGAAACGTGCCTTTGAGTAGACAGTGCCTGGCAGAGGGCTGAGACTTCAGCCAGAGGTCATTTTAAGGGAGAAGGATATTCCTCTGTAATATTTTACATCTTTGAGACAACAGATCTGCATTAGAAAAGCACACATCTCCCTCTGTCTGATCCTTTTTCACATACTCCCTTTTTCACCTATGCTTTATAAATCAGTTGTTACTGTTTTGCTATTGTGAAAACCTGAGTCTTCACAAATACTCAGTATGCAGCAAAATGAGTCCAGTCTTCTAGGTGCTGCCACATAGCAACACAAAATCCCCTATCAGAATTTTCTCAACAGTGGAAATGAAACCTTTCTGAAATAGAAGAATTAAAAATACACTTGGTCAGGGAAGAGGATGAGAGATGAAGGGGGGGAGGACAAAAAGGTGGGCTCATTAATCTGCTCTAATAATAAATCCTTATCACTTATGCATTTCAGTTACTCCTTCAGCCTCCACATTCTATATTTAAATACATCTGCTTCACACATGCTTTGCCAATTAGCTGGTGATATTAACTGTTCAGCACTATCTATTAACACATGGCACTGCTGAACGACAGGACAGACAAGCTTGACCAGGAGAGATAGTCATTCATGAGGCACACATTACTCTCTATAACTCCAAGCAGGGAGATAGGAAAGAGGCACAACAATTGACCTCTGTTGTACATCAAGGCTAAATAGACACAGAGTAAATTACAGACAAGTGAGACAAGCTACTAACTGTTCCTTTAGCAGCCCATAATGTCAGTAATTCTATTACAGTGATGGCTGGTTATGCAGTGCAGCTGAGATGTAGATTTTTCTTTTTTTTTTCTTTTCTTCTGTCTCTCTGTCTGTCTGCATTGTGAAATTTTTAGCCCAGTGATGGAACAGATACATTTATCTATTGCAGCAGGGGAGGGTTTTAGATTGGATATTGGGAAACATTTCTACATGGAAAGGGTTGTCAAGTGTTGGAACAGGCTGTCCAGGGAAGTGGTAGATTGAACAAAACTGGAGGGGTTTAAAATTTGTGTAGACTTGGTGCTTAGGGTCATGGTTTAGTGGTGGACTTGACAGTGCTGGGATAACAGTGATCCTAAAGTTCTTCCCCAACCTAAATGATTCTGTGGTTCTCTATATGAGCAAGAAAGGGTCATTGTGATCAACTTCCAAGAGACACAGGCACAGATCTTCCTTCTTCAACTAGAGAGCAACATCAAAGCTGTTTGTCTGGTCCACTATACCACAGAAAATATCTCAATACTGAAACATTTTTGCAAGGTGATGATGTAAAGGCTTTTCAGGCTGAGGTGCATGATATCAAATTAGTGATAGAACTGAAGCTACTCTTAGACATCTCAATTAAGCACTAGATGTGTATCATTTATAAGGAGATCTTGGACACCTAAATCACCTAAATGAAGGTTTCTTAACCTGCAAGTTACCCTTTCCATTGCCTAACATCTGCTGCCAGCTAAAATAATTTGGGATCTTCTGCCTGACTTTTTGTTGCTTCTTCAGAAAACTGTGGCTCTCCCTTGGGTTTTGTATGTGTAGATGTTTCAGATGCTCTATGACAAATCAGCGACTAAACTGAAGAGCCAGAATCACACAGGGAGAAAACTACCCATTGTGTTTCCAAAAGTTAAAAATCAGTGGAGCTGTGAAGGAACAAGTTGTGTCAATGCACAGAAGCAGAGAACAAGAAGAAGTTTGATTTCTTGCCACCCCACCACTTATCCTTTGCATGCCAACAATTAGGTGGATTCACCATCCACGTCACTTTACTCATCTAACAACTCTGACTTCATCTGGAGGACAGTGGTGATAAAATGGATGTGGAATTTGGGTTTTGTGATGCGCTGGTTAAGGAGTGCTTGCTGTCTCTGCTTGGCAGGTCACAAAGGGCAGGATTCATCTTTCTTATTTTATAGCCATCCATAAGTAGCCTTGTCAGCCATTCAGGTCACTGAGTAAGTGCCTGAGGCAGAAGGACAGAAAGCCTCTGGAAGTGCCTCTATCTCAAGGATCTCTAGAAGAAGCCTGAGCACAGATGAGACTGAATGGCTATTTAGACAATTAAAGTAAATAAAGTAATGATATGCCCTTTCCCCTTTCTTCATCTTTCACTTGTTTGTTTGTCTCGTGATACATCAGGAAGCAAAGACACATCAGATAAAGATTTATCAGGAGGCAAAGTGAGAGCTGAAGGGCATTCCCAACATAGCCAGTCCACAACATGGCCATGCTCTGTTCAGTCTGGCCTCTTTTCCCCTGTTTCCAAGGTCTGACAACAATTAGGAAAATGCTGATTACAGCTAAAGAGGGTAGTAATTGCTATAGAAAGCAAATTTACCCAAAAAGGGAGTAAATATATAAAAATTCTGGGGCGGTTTTAGCTTTCCTTCAGAAAGAAAAAAGCCATTGAGATACCCAAAGAAGACTTTCATCCACACTGATCAATGCTAATTTTCTGCAAACTCTCTTGAAATCAGAAAACATTTTGCTCAACAGAGTTACAAGGCAAACACAAACCCATGGTCTCATTTTGTAATTTTTTTAGTTCCCAAAAAGGTCAAAGTCCAAAAGAAGGAAAAAACAATGATAAAAATATTATTCAAATTATCAATTGAAAGAAAATTGGGTTCAATTCCACGGTGAAGTTAAAAGCAGAGACAAATTCATATTTTTTTGTGAATTTTCACTGTGTAGTTAATGACAGACTGTGAAGTTACACAAAGTTTCTTAGAGGATTTGGCAAATAGTAACTAGGCTCATTCTCATTGTTTGAGTTACTGGCACGTGGAAAAGCATTGAAGAAATAAAAATATCTTCCAAGAAGAAAGTTGATGCCCTTGGATGACATCAAAGAGTCTGTTTACAAATAGATGGATCTTGGTTGCCTAAACACAGGTGCCTGGACTCTCAGAGCACCCTGGGGAAGTTCAGAGAGCTCCATGACATGATGAGGGATTTGGGGTGGACCTGAACCACCCTGCAGCTGCAGATAGTGCAATACCTCACATAGATATGTCCATAAAATGCCTGTGCTTAGGCAAATGAATCCTACTCAGTATGTCAAAACCAAAACCCAGCAATTATTTGGAATTAAAACCTATTCTGCACACGCAGCTGAGCGTGAGCATTGTGCAATGGGTGAAGGCAAATGGTTGCATTTAGTCATGCAGCATTAGTGAGGGGTATTTATACCCCTGTGTTTGCACAGCTACACTAGAAAGCTCAACACTGCTTTCTGCATAGAAAAAAGACAAGGGGTGATTCAAACAAGGGGTCTGTTGTATGTTTAAATAATGCTCTGAAGAATCCTTTCACTCCTCTTTGCCTACAGAGGGGCACAAGCACATTCTTTACACCCTACAGGCTGTGACCTATGGTGTGGTCAGGCTGGCCCTTCTCTGGTCTGGAACATCAAGCCCTTCATGGGTGTCTATAGACCTACACCAAAAGGAAGGTTCTAGATGTTTTGAAATTCTAATCCTAAATTTGGCGCTGCCCCTTCTGTGCTGTGGGAAACTCACTTAAGCACCTCTTGCTGATTTGCAAGAAGGGATGACTGTGCACAGCTACCTTCCCTGCCAGGTTCTGGGAAGGATTATGGATGCAGTAACTTAACAGCCCTTTGAAGTATTAAAAACAAAAAGTCATAAAAGTGCTAAAGCATATTGTTAAAAGAAGTGGTCATGGAACGTGTAAGAAGAGCTTCTAAGTCTCTAGCCACACAAATGCACTTTATAGAGTGAATTATTTGAGCTGTGCAGCCCTGGGTGAAGAAAGCCCCCAAACATGATCTCTACTCATATATGTACACAGAAAGGGCTGCAGGAAGCTAAAATGTACAGAAACATCATCCCACAATGTTCTGCAGGGACTAAACCATACTGTGTGAGGAGAAACTCAGGGCACATCTGCCCAGCTGAGGATGGCAGACACCTGAATTATATCTCTGAGTGCAGACAAGGGTGGCTCTGCTGGAAAGGGTCCCTACCCCTGGCAGGGCTGGAATTAGAATCTCTAAAGTCCATTCTGTGAATCTGTGTTTCTATGGCTGCAACTCCAAAACAATAACAGGAGCCACCTGTATCTAATTTTTTTTTTTTTGCATACAATTGCAATTAAAAACAAAAAGAAAAGAAAAAAAGAAAAAGAAAGGTCAGATGGGAATAGGATGAGAAGTGTCTGATTTCCAGACATTTTGGATAGTAGGGATATACCCAGAGAAAAGTATGGCTATGTCTGTTTGGGGAAAACTCTCACAGGCTGACTCAGATGAGTTTTGTGATGGAGACAGAAAGATCACTTCTGTTTGCTGCCTTCAGAGATGGCAAAATTGAGATCCAAACCATAGTTTCCTAAAAGAGAAAAACCTTTAAACAGGCACATGATCAAGTTTTGATATGACTCCCCTTTTTGTTTTAAATAGGAGCTACCTGGAGTTTATTTTCAGGCAGTTTGATTTCCTGTGCGCTCTAGGAAAGGACTCAATACCAAGCCTAGTCTGAAGCCCATGGAAATGGATGGAACAAATATTAAATATTAAACATATATTAAATATTAGACACACTGTAGCCTTTTGCTGCCCCCTTCATGCTTCTGAGCAGCTCCAGGCTGTGCTTAGGGATGAAGGAAGGAGACGATTGACTGGATCTGTCATGCAGCACCTGGGTCTGAAGCCCTGTGGGAACCCATGCTGCTGTGCTGGAGATGAGAGTGAGTAATCCACTGAAAACTAGACCAGCTGGGACATGCCATGACCTGCCATGAGTTATGTGGCCTGATAAACTGAGTGACCCTACAGCTCCAGCTGAAGTGTGGGGTGTCATGCTCTGGAGGAGAAGAAAGGAGAAGGTCTCCAATAAGCTCTGGATCAATCCTACAAGGATGTGAGAGGTGCCCATTGTTCACTGGGGGGAACCTTGAAGACAAATTTAAGCATTGTGAAGGATGGAGTCCCAGATTGTTTGTAATCATCCATTTCTACTCAGTTTTGAAATTCAAAATCTATTAGGTCTTAACTCCTTCTGTAACAAATTTTATTTAAAAAACTTTTACTCTTAAAAATGTTCCTTTGAACTTTGTTCTTCATAAAATAGTAATTCATTATTACTGGAGATAACACCAATGTCTAATCCCTTTGTGATCCTTTGTACAGGGACTGTGGGAATGATAATTAAGTTACTTTGCAGCAAGAACACCTGTGAAGCAGGTAAACATTTATTAGCTCATTTTAAAAAATTAATTAAAAAAATGTTTGTTGTGTTCTGTGCAGCTTTTCTTTTCCTTGAAGGCACAGAGAGATGAAGCAACCACGACCTATATTATGAAATTAGAATGCAATTATTGCTTTAAGTAAAACAAAGCCCAGCCTCACACAAAAGGTGTGGAAATTCAAATTGCTAAATGATCCGATTGTAGTCACACTTGGTAATCAGCTCCAGTGTTTTCTTGGCAGGGTCCTGTTATGAATTATGATGGGAAAATGAAAAGACATGTCTTGTCCCATGCCGTTGCCATGTCAATGTATGGATCATGTGGAGATATAAACACTGGAAAAGTCTTGAGTTACACTGCCCATGAGTAATTGTCATCTCTGTAAGCAGGCTGGTTGGAGTTGTAAGAAATAGGAAAATTATGCCTTTTGTTCAAGGTTTGACAATGTGGAAGAGCCCTGCCAGACCTGTCTTGTTTAATCATGTTAGCTCAGCAGCAAAAGGAACAGCTTCTCCTAAAGGGAACTCGGCGTTCCTGGAGGAGGAGGAGGAGGAGGAGGAGGAGGAAGATGAGGAGCCTGTACTCAGTGGCTGCTCTCCTAAGCCATTCACACTGCTCTGCTGTGAATGGGAAGAGCCTGCAGGGGTTCCAGGCTGCATCATTTAGAGGAGCAAGCAGCCTTCAAGTCAGCTTGTTCCTGAGACATCCATGCCTTTCCATAAATTCAGAATATCAACCCTGTCACCGTTATCTCCTGTGCCAGGGGCTGTGCATGCTCACATGGATCATCCACCAGGAAATGAAAGGAAATATTGTGATGCCCATGGGACACCTGGGGATGTGAGACACAGAGAGAGATTACTGCCATTGTGATCATTCAATGGATTCATGGCAGAGACCAAAAGCAGGCTGCAGGGGTGGCTCAGTGGGTATTTTTACCCTGACCCCACCAGGCTGCGAGCATTTCTGCTCCTGCCACCTCCAGCCTCAGGCATATCCCTCCCCCAGGTGTGCCAGCAAACACCTGCATGGCAGCACACCCAGGTGAAGGGGTTGGTCTAGCATGTGCAATGAGAATAAAAACAGGAACAAAGAGATCCAATCTGGATCTGACAAGCAACGGGCAATTAAAATTTAATATATTTAGATGGATTTCTACACACATAAATTTGAAAAGAGGCCCTGTCTTCTCTAATGTAACCTTAGACAATTCTGTTCAGTCACCTCCATCTGCATAGTCTGGTTTTCAGACCAACCCAGATACTGGTCAAGATTATGGTTTTCAGGAATAATTGTTTCTGAGCAAGAAGAAACACTGCCTGAAGTTTACTCAAACTTTTCTCCCTGATCCCATGACTTCATTACAGCCCTTGGCAAAAGGCATAATTGGGGAAGGTGAAGGACAGGATTGAGGCATTTTTGGTACTATTTACTGTGTCTGATTGCTATAGAAACAGGGAAAATGAAAACTGTTAAATTTGTTACACCTTGTATCACCCAGGCATAGAGATTAAGAGAGACATCTCCTCAAAGCAGAAAGTTTCTAGAGGTTTCTGAGTAGCTAGAGAAGGATGTCTGATTTACCACATAGGCCAGGCCATATTTTAAAGTCCACTTTAAAGGTAAACATGTCCTTTAGGGGGAAAATTTTCAGTCTTTAATTTTAAGTGCCCAACAATAGGGATTTTTTTTTAAGCATGATTTTGCTATTTCAGTTGTTTGCTGGGTTCATGGTTAAACCCTACTTCCTTTCCATCTGAATTTTTCTGTCTCCTGTTTTTGTTTATTGGATGTTCTTAGACTTCTGGACAAAGAAAAGCATCTTTATCATGTAGGTGCATTCAAGCTGAAATCACTGCTCAGCATCCTCTTCAATAAAAATACAGTTTGAGTTCATGGCATCTTTCGTGCCAGTGCAAGTCCACACTTCAATATTTCATCATTCTGATGACTGACCAAGATGTGAACATGACCAAGATGTGAACAAAGGTCTCATACCTGAAGGGCAAAATCATACCCATAAAGGATACACACCTGTGGATTAAAAACCCATGATGCACCCTGGACACCCCAAAGCTCCTTTCTCCCCAGCTGTGATCCCCTCTAGCACTCCCTATTACACTGAGAGCTCCATATTTTATTGTGGAAGTTGTTTACTTTCTTCTCATCAGAGCAGCCTTAAGATTGATGCAGACTAAACAAGGGTCAATTTATATTTTTTCACAGTGGTTAACTGCTCTGTAGCACAGTCCAAGTGATACCTGAAGGTCAGGAGAAGCCTTGGCCACTTGTGACTGTACCATCTGTGGGTAACAACCTCAGAACTCTGAAAAGCAAAGCCAAAAGACATCTGGGACAGTGATAATTTCAGTGCTTCCAGTTGCAAATACTCCATACTTCTCTTTGTGTGCTGGTGTTGTTGGTTCTTCATATTTTTGTTGTATCTTTAATATCATGTCTGTATTTGGTTTTTTGCTTCAGGATTGAAATAGAGCAGTCCAAGCAGAAGTTTTCCAAACATTTGAGTCCTGGCCCAAGCCTCTATTGTGTTTTTCTTCCTAGAATATGAAAGTCAAAAACTTCTTAAAAATCAAAATTTCAGCAGTTCTTCTCTGAAACTAACAAGGAGTAAGGGAGCACCCTACCAGCCCTCTTGTGTTACCTGAATAATCCTGTCAGGTTTCCCTATGGACCTTCTCATGCCATCAGTCTTGTTGCATCCACTCAGAATCAAATTGGATACACAAAAACATCCCTGAAATGAAGGCTGGTTATACTGGTGGGAGAGACCCACCCAAAACTAATGAGCTGCAGAGCCTCAAGTGAGTTATAAACTACATGTGCAGCAAAATCAAACACACCCACAGTGCTCCCACTGGGGGTTCTCTGTTCATGCCCTATCCACCAGATATGGCTGACAGAGCCTTTCTTCTCCACTGCTATTTCATTTCATATTTCAGCAAATTGAAAACATAGGGCACCTCCACCTAGTCCCTGACCCATGAAACCACAGGGGGGTGAAGGAGAACATGTCAGGATAAAAGCAGTGGTGTGTGTAAAATGAAGGCTCCAGTCTGCTGGCAGCTGTACACTTGTCAAGTGAGATAGCCCACGTCCCAAAACATTTTCTTCCCATTACTAGTTTTTACAGAGGAAGCAGAAGTTGCTGAGCAACTAAAGCATGCCTGACAGTGGAATTCTGAGTCTTGGGGAACTATTTGCAAAAAGTACACAAGATCATAGCTTGGTGCTTCACCAAGCCTTTTGACAAGCACATGGGCCTCATGTATTTTCTATCCAGTAGAAATGGGTACAGACAGTGCTTTTAGAAAGCAAAGAAAGAACTAGAGAAACTCCATTTCTGCATTTTGTACATGCAAATCGACCAAACTATGTTTTTGATGGATTTGGTCTGATCAGAAAGCTTATTTTTTTTAAAGGAAGCACTCTACTCACTACTTAGGTCTTTATTTAGGTATCCATTCTTTCCTGAAGTCTCCAATTAATTGTACAGCAATATAATTTATCTGCCTTAGAGCTCTGACATATTTCTCAGCATGGAGGGCTGGATCACCTCTGCTGTGAAGAGAGGCTGAGACAGTTGGAGCTGCTCAGCTTGCAGGAGAAAAGGCTCCAGGGAAACCTCAGACCCTCTTCCAGTGCCTAAAGGGGGCTATGAGAGGTCTGGGGAGGGACTTTTGGCAAGGACATTGAGGAATAGGACACAGGGGAATGGCTTTAAGCAGAAGGAGGGCAGGATTAGATTGGATACTAGGAAGAAATTCTTTACTGTGAGGGTGATGAGGCCCTGGCACAGGTTACCCAAAGAAGCTTTGGAAATATTAATCAGTGGAAGTGTTCAAGGTCAGGTTGGATGGGACTTGGAGCAGCCTGGGGTAGTGGAAGGTGCCTTTGCCCACAGCAGGGGGGATGCAACTGGATGACCATAAAGGTCTTTTCCAACCCAAACTATTCTATGAATCTACAGCTTTCTGTTTTTATTTACAGACTTGCAACAATTTCCTTTCATGACTATTAGCATGCATGTGACTTTCCCCATAGTCCATCACTTACAGCTTAAAATGTGGATTTTATAAAGCTTATAAAGGTTTTATGGACAATTTGCTTACTTATTTAACTAATACCTGTTATGCTGAGTGTCTAATCTTCTGTGGGATATTTTTTTCCCCTGTTGCAGCTGTCATACACAGTATAGGTGGATCTGCTAATGAAACCTGTTATTAATACTGTCCAGCACTTCCTGTTATAAGACTCCTTTTGTGCTGTTTGTAATTATCTGCAATTTTCAAATTTCAACTGAGTAGGCCAGGAGGACTTACTAAGGCATTATTAAGCTGTTACATGCTTTAGGCTGGTGGAGACTGTTTATTTTAATCCAGTACACTCAAACGAGCAGGAGTCATTACTGTGGCTCAGCCTGAGCTGAACTGACATGCCAGGGAGTTTGGTGGCTTTAGGAGGAGTTCATAAGCTCCCTGTTATCCTGCAATGTCCCCAGTGAGGCCAGAAAGAGCAAGGAGAAGGTACCTACATGTTCCATCACCCTGGCTGTGCAGTGTGGATCCCCAGTGCTCAGATACTCAGCTTTCCTGGAGACACCTGCATGCCAAAACCTAAAAATAAATGTCTCAGTCTGTGAACTGAATCATCCCCACTCAAAAGAAGATGAGAAGAATCCCACTAAATTGTCTAAATTCTGAAAAATCAAAAGAGTCTTAAAGAAAAAAGCTACTATTTGGATGGGGTATTTCCAGTAACACTTAGCAAGAAGAACCATGGAAAAGCCCAGGAGGAAAGCAATCACTCTGTCATCAACAAACAATAAATAAAAGTGGAGAGGACCACCCACTGAACAAAGAAGATTAAACACAAATTTGAGTAGATGTTCAGGGAGTGAGACCCAGCCAATCTGCAATCTGAACAAGAACAAGACTTTTTGAGTAGGATACATGTGCAAACTAGGGTGTGGAAACTGAGAGGAATTTAATGTGAATACATGTAGGTGAGCAAATCTCCACTGGTACCACTCCAGGTACACAGAGTGAGATGAGGATGACTAAGCTGTGGTCAAGAGCATGCTGATGTAGATTATACAATTCCAGAGCCAGATTTAAATTGTTCTTTAACTGTATTTTTAGGTGGAGTCATAAGTAATATCAGAATTTTTAAGTCCTGAAGGCTGAACTACCTCTAGCTGCAGTGTAATTATTGGGAGATTTAAAAGATTCACCAGTCATAACAGAATTGAGCTCATGTGAAAGGCTGAGACAGAGTTGTGTTTTTATGGTAGGTACAGTGTATTTAACCTATCTCCTGTTGAGATACAATAATTTTTCTGAGAACAGTGTAAATGCCAAGCTGAAGTCTTCAGTCATGCAGTTTTGGTTATTATAGTCACTTTGCTGAAGTTTCTATTTTCAGTTTTCCCCAAAGAATAAATAATGTTCCCTCATGCAAATTATGCAAGTTTAGTTGGAATGAGTAGCAGGTACAAAGTGAGATTGCTACTGATGTGTTATTATGAGGATAATGAATCTGAGTTTTTAATGTCTCTTGAATAGCTCCTTCAGACATCTTCCACTACAAAAACTGAGGAAAAGCAGTTTAGATGTCACTCCATTAAAATAATTCCTTCTTGACAATTAGTGGTTTTAATAGACCAGATTTTGTTGTTTTGGACAAATCTGAACATAAGACATAAGTGAGAGGTCATGGCCATTTCTTATTGTTGTTTATACACTGGCAGTCAAGTGTGTCACAGCAGTAAGATTAATTTGTGCACAAACTAAATTCCATGTGAGATTCAACTAAACTGTTCTACAGCAACTGCAAAACTTTTGACCAAAGTAAGGGGGTCCCTTTGCCTCAGGCACAGAGGAACATGTAACAAAAGATCTCTAACTCTGAAGACTTCTAAGCTAATGAAAAAAGTTCACAGAAAGTGGAAGAAAACAGTCTGATATCCAGTGGGGAAAGTGAGATGCAGAAAAACAAAAAGATAAAACTGGACCTAGCTCCTAGCTGCCTGTGCCCATGGTTTGGCTGCCCAGGAGCTGCAGTTTGCTGGAAGAGTGTTCATTTCCATGGCTACTTTGGGATATTGTCTGCATGTTCCTAAGGAGTGAAAAACAATCCATTTCAATGTCCATATATTTTGGCTTCAATACCTATTTCTAAATCTGTATTAGGTTTCTTCTGCATTCTTTAGTTTCTGTCAATTCCTTTTTTGGTTTTCCAATTTTGTGATACTTTTGGCTAAGCATTGTTATCCACTGCTATTATTTCATTGTTTTGGTTTTTTTTCTTCCCCCCTACTTGAGTTTTAATTAACATGGTGACATTGGTGTATAAAAGCTTTTACTGTTCTTGAATTTTTGCAAATATTTTTCATCACTAAAGTGTGGGCTTCAGGACACTGTGTTACATTTTTTAAATCCCTCTAAAAGTGTGGATGGAAACCCTTATGGGTAAATTAATTTCATTTCCAAATAACCTTAATAAAAGAACAAAACTTGGGGTGAGGTTTATCAGTTTCACAGATCAGTTTGTGTGTCTCAGTCTAAGATCTACCTGATTACCAGTGTCAGGGTTTAACCCCAGCTGGCAAATTATAACTAAAAAAGTGAGAAAATCCATGCCTAAAAAGTGGGAAAACTCATGGGCTGAAATAAAGACAGCTGAACAGGTAAAGCAAGAGCCATGTGTGCAAGCAAGCCAAAACAAGGAATTCATTCCCCACTCCTTATGGGTGGGCAGGTGTTCAGCAATCCCCAGGAAAACAAGGCCCCATCAAATGTAAGAGAGGTTTGGGATGACAATCATCACTCAAAATGTTCTTCTCTTGCTTCTTTTTTCCCAGATTTATATATCAACCATGACTTCATATGGTCTGGAATATCCCTTGGGTCAGTCAGGGTCAGCTGTCCAGCTCTGACCCTTCCCAACTCCTTGTGCACCCCCAGAATTCCTGCTGGTGGGGTGGGGTGAGGAGCAAAGACCTTGACTCTGTGTAAGCTCTGCCCAGCAGTCATGAAAACATCCCTGTATTATCAGCATTATTTCCAGTACAATTCCAAATCACAGCCCAGTATCAGCTACCGTGAAGAAAATTGATTCTATCCCAACCAAATCAGTACAGTGCTGCAAATGTATTTTTGATATTCAGAAAACTTGATTTGATTAATTTGTTGTACCAGAGAGAATAAGTCAAATGTGTTATCTCAAAATATGATTGAGCTTCAAATAAGGTCTGTACCCAAAAAGCAAATAATGTTTTACGATGGGGGGAAAAGGAGCTTCTGAGTGGAATTGCTTTAAGTAAAACCTGCAAAAAATTAAAACAAAATATAGGAAGACACTGAGTCCCCAAAAGTACTTTTTATTCCAACTCCTAGATGTGTTTGATAGGGAAAAGAGATGGTGTTCAATGTGTTTAATGCATGAAAGGGATGCTGATGTCTGACTAGTGGGTGAGGCTTTGTACTAGGGGACAAGTTCTTGGTTTGTGAGCTGAGCTCAGCATGGGCCTGCACATGAGATCCTGATGTACTCTGTTATAGCACATCAGGCTATTTGCACAGGAGACACACGCCTGCTTTTTAAAACTTCTGATTCACAAGAGGAATAAAGGTGTCAGCAGTAGTCATAAATCCATCATTCTGCTAGCCAGCATTGTCCCTAACTTCCTTGGCATTGTGGCATAAGGATGAGAAACAGAAAAATACTGCAAGATGACATTTATTTTTTATTATTGCTGTTGCCATGCACTCCCTTCAGCAGAGGGCTGGTTGCTGCAGGGTCTGAGGAGCCATGACATGCTCTCAGAGCAAACCTGTCCAGGTGCCCCAGTTGATGTCTAGCACAGTGGTCTAAATGCCAGGCAGGTCACCAGTTACAGGGCATTGTCATCACTGCCATTAAACTCACAGAGACTCCATGTGGTTGTCCAACTCATGATTCTAAATTGCTCACAGTCTATAATTGGAATTTTCCGTCCTGCTGGAAGTGCATGTGAGAAAGGATGTAAGACCTCAACATCCTGGGGGTTATGAGCCTCCATGTGGGACATAGTGGCAAAAGGAATGAAATAGGAAACAGGCTGGGATCTCATTCCCTGTTCCTTCTACCAAGCTCTCATCTGCTCTAGCAAAGACCCTTAGCTTTAGGTTTATTCATAGCTGAGCATCAAAAAAAATCAGTCATGGTTTTGATCATGCCACAGACTCAAGTTTGAACATGTACAAGTCACAGACAGGATTGTGCCAACCTATCTTATTCCTTCAACATTCAACTTCTACAGCTGACCTGCTCACTCCAGAGTCCCTTTGTAGGACAGAGAATAGGAGTTTCCTCCCCAATTCATTTTATTCTTAGCCAGCTCCCTGAAGGCTGAATCACTTGCCTGCTGCTGTCACCTACTTCTCTCTAGTGACTAAAGAGGGCAGCTGGGGTAAACACCTCCACCTTCTTTTGGCAACTCCAGTCACAGCCTACTGGTGTCTCTGTTCTCATTTCTCACAGGTACAAGGACTGTTCAATTCATAAAAAAGTATATGTAAGGAGATTCTGGGCTTGTTATAAAGACACCATATTTTAGATGTCTAACTAAGGTCAGTGTAGATAATTAGTTATATCTTTGGGAAAAGGTGAGAGAAATTAGTCTCTATCCTCAATTACAAAGAGTCATAACAATTACTATCATTGTTACCATTATTAAAAGTAATCTTAAGCTTAATTATGCATAGGGACATGTATGTTTTATGCTAGCCTTGAAGTCAAACTGATGACAAGCAACAAAAGGTTATTTATCAACAATGCCCTTTCCAAACATGTAGGTTCTGCCAGAAATAAACATGGATTTTCAAACTTTGGAGCTGCCATTTCTAACTCCAGCTTCAATATTTATTATTACTAATATTTCTATTATCCTGAATCACCATGCAGATAGAAAAGGGACGAGGGATTAATTGTTTTTGAAAAGCTTTCTCTTATGTCTGGGCAAGATATAGATGAGTAGTCCCAGACAGGAAATTTTGTGGAATTCAAAGGAAGGATGAAAGTCAATCTCTTCCCTGCTGCTATTTGAACTTGCATTTTCTGCAGGTTTGGATATTTCTAAAGACATTCAGAACACTAACACATTACTTGCAGCTGCCAGTTAATTGATTAAAGACTATGTTTAATTAAAAACCATCACAAGAACAGAGCAAAGGAAGGATGGGTTAAAATTACATTTCAGCCCACCTGAAATAGTAAAGCTCAAAATATGCATGCTGAATCACACCACTAACTGTGAATGCATTTTCAAGGGCACATCCAGAACCTTCCTGGAAAGATCCAAGAGAACATAATGGCACATCTGTCAACATTGCCTGTGGATCCACACCTACAGGCTGCACATGCATTTGGGGATTTTGGCAGGGACTGGCTTGAGAGGGTGGAGGAAAGGCCTTTTTATTCAGTTCACAGAGATGGCAACATGGTTGTATCTGAGTGAAATGTCCACATTTAATGGACATGGCTGGGTGCCCTTTAAAATTTGCCTAAATTCACATCTTCAGAAACATACGAATCCTTTGTGGAGGTTTTTTTCTTTTTTATCTTTGGAGGTTTTTTGGCACCAAGTCTTTTCACTGCAGCTGGCCATTTCCCTCATCTCAGGACAGACTCTGCTGTCACTAGATCAATTACCAGCACTCATTTTGTCTCGTGCTCTGGCCCAATGGACTCCTTGTTCTCCCTCTGCTGACAGCCTGAGAAGGCTCCAGCCAAACTGGCCACTAGCCACTGACCCCTCCACAGACAACCTCATTAGGGTAATTGCAAGGCTGGAAGCAGCCTAGACTGGGGCCCAATTACACCTGTCCTTGTCCAATTCAACCAGGGCTTAAATTACCTGGATGGGTCAAGGATGGTAGTGTGCTCAGGTGAACAAAAGCTTTCCCTCTATTCTTGTGCCTTTCACAGACAGACATTCTTAATTATGCTTGTCATTGGGGCATAATAAGGCTGATTTCTTTAAACTGCATCTTTCCTCAGCAGGGAAACTGATGCATGGTCTGACTGAGCACCAGCACCCAGCAGCCCAGGGACTCAGAGCAGTGTGGAGGTAGAAGCAGCTTTTGGGGTTTTCCTCCTCAGGTGGTCGTGCAACAGAGAGAAGTCAGTGCCTAGTGTGCTTTATGTGCTCTTACACAAGCCAGTAGTTAATGACAGTGGTGATAAAAGCATGAAAAAAGGGTTTTTATATTGTTTTCCCATGACAATAGTCAGGTTCTGAGCCCATTAGTTTAATTTTGTTGGGAGGAGATGGTCATTCAAAGTGTTGACATGAACTGTAACGATGATTTATGGACAAAAAGCAACGAGAGCAAAATTTGGCCTCACATCCTTTAATTGTCTTAATGAGGGACTTGGTTTCCCAAAGTTAGGAGGGAGCACAATCATACCTGTGAAATATAATATTCTCAGGATTTTTTAAAAGAACTCCAGCATTTAAATATTTAAATACATATTTATTAATCTGCATCTTGAGTTCTCACACTTAGAAATCTTGGGAAATTACTGAACTGAGTATGGACATATATCTGTATATAAACATATATATATATAATATGCTTATATATTTATTTATTTATATTTTATATATATTTATATAAATATATATATGTATGTATGTATATATATATAAATATATATATACTTTTTTATTATTTTTTTTACCCTTCTGACAAAAATTCAAAATTTCAATATTTAATGTGACAGCAAATGGCAGTTTTGTGCACACAGCATAAACACATGTTTTTCTACTTTTTATGCAACAGTGAAAGATGATTTGTTTCGTTCCACCATATTTTACAGGCCAGGTTAAATGATTTCCAAAAATAAAATCAGGAAAATGTGAAGCAAAGTAAAAATTTCTAGAGAAGATAGCATATATACTAATCTGAAGAATTAAGAGAAGTTGTAGCTTCAGTTCTTAAATTTCATTTGGATATTTTCATCAATATGATAGAGGACCTGTAATAAAAACTGATTATAAAATATTAATTGATAACTTACTAACAGAAAATAAGGTTTTGTGTTATAAAAGGTCAAATATCAAGAAAACAAGTGCAAAATAATAATTCAAACAAAAGCTGTTTATGACTCCTGATAAAATAATGCAAAAAATATGAAAATTTAAAAGTATGAATACTAACAATTTATAAAAATACCTTTCCTGATTTTATAAAATCATATATCAAGGGAAAAAAATATTGCCCTAATTTTTGTCCACTTTTTTTTCCTCCCACAAATCTTCCCTTACCTGTTCACATGGTTTCAAATATCATATTTGACATTATTTAAAAATTATTAGTAAGGAAAGTCATTGCAAAGAGTTAATTTTGATAATTTCTAATTTTCACTATGTCATTTCTTTACAAAATCAGACTAAGACGTTTCAGGTACCTGCTAGACATGAAGAACAGATTAGTAATAAAATTTCAGGAGAATAGGACAGGATGGAACAGAATAGGACCAGACAGAACCCAACAATCCCAGCATGGATTTGGGATTTGGGATAATTAATATAACTAAATATAACTAAAATGACCATCAGTGATCATTTATAAGCAGAATTTATAAGTGTATCTACAGTCTACTAGATCTAAAATCTAGTGGTTCTGTGCTAATATTACTTTTATCAGGACTAAATAGTGCAGACCTAAATCTGTGGAATATTATTTCATCTTGCAACAACCTCTGGATAAAATGAGGGATTACTGAGGAGGAAAAGTTGCACATTTGCTGTCCTAGAGCAGACCTGTGTTTGTAACCCTTCCTTCATCCTGAATTCACTTTGTCTGCAAAGAGCCTGACAAAAGCCATAGTGAATTTCAATGCACTTTAGCACATACAAAGAAGTCAAAACATAATTTCCCAAGGAAGAACCCTAGCAGTCTCAAGGAGGCAGCGTGAACCAGTGAGTTCCATCCCATTTCTAGCAGTCTGACTCTGAGCTGGGTTTCATCACCAAGTGTTGGGATCACTTCCAGTTTACTCACAGCATTCCCCTGCCTTCTGTCTGATCAGATCTGGCCCTTGCTGTTAATAAGTTCTATTTTCCATGACACTGTCTGCTTTGCCTTGTGAGAACCTGTTATGAAACCATTTTGCATCACTAACCCAAATAATAATCACTTTTAAAAACTGTTGAATCTATCTGCTTTAAAAAAGATACTTTGAAAGGAAAGGATTCATCCTAATCTAAAATATGGCTTCAAATCAGGGGAAATTTTCTAGTTGCTATTAGAAGATGAGCATTTCATCAGTTTTTGATGGACTGAATAAGGTGAAATTAATCCAACACAATGGAATTGAAGCAATAAATATAATAAACCAAGCACATATTGCTGGAAGTAAGGTGTTAGCTCTTATTTCCTTCCTGAGCTGAAGAATTCACATTCTTGGAGTCCTGCTATGTCCCTGGCAGTGTCAGTCCCAACCCACAACAACAGCTGGAGGCTGTTTAGGAAAAGTGTCAGTCCCACAGGTGGGGGAGAAAAAAGAAGAAAAAGGATTATTTCTGGAAAAACTATTATAAACCACTTCTATTCAAGATTAAAAAAACATAGCCTCATAAGAAGCCACAGGATATTAATATATTAATGATAATGTCTTTTCACTTCACCCGAGGACTTAAATACACTTTATAAACACTGTTTAAATGTCATTGCTGATTTGGTGAAGCCATTATGAACCACAGCAGACATTTCCTGACTCTCCCTGGAGACTCTCTAGTTTTCTCAGCCTTCCCATGATACCCAACACACACAGTGAGCAACACGAGCTCCTATACAGGATGGAAAAAGCACAGGGAATAGGAGGGAAAGCCACTCCATGAATGACACACATGCCAAGATGGTGAGATGGAACACAAAGATTTTATTTATTCCTGACACAGAGTGGAATGTTTTTTATTGTCCTTTTCTCACCTTAAATTTTCAAAAGTTATGTCAGATTTTTCCTTTAAAATCCTGGCATGTCATCCAGATCTCCAAAGTCCTTTTCCTGAACAGATGATGTTCTTGATTGCATAATTGCTCATCTGAGATGCAGGGCAAACTGTCTGGAGCCACCACTTTGCACAGCTTGTAAAAGACTCATGGTTTTCCATCTCTACACCACTGCTCTGGAGCAAAATGGAATTTATCATAAAGTTTATACAATACAAAATATTGATTAGGGGGAAAAAAGTTAGAAAAAGGGAAAAAAAAGTTAGAAAAAAACCATCCATCTGAGAATGGTTTACAAATGAAGCCATGTACTAAAAATCTAAGAAATTGCTCCAAAGCGAGCAGGCATGATCAAAGAATCATAGAATGGCTTGGTTGGAAGGGACCTTAAAGATTATCTAGTTCTAACCATGGCATGGGCAGGAACACCTTCCACTATCCCAGGGTGCTCCAAGCCCCATCCAGCCTGGTCTTGGACACTTCCAGGGATCCAGGGGCAGCCACAGCTTCTCTGGGCAGCCTGTGCCAGGGCCTTACCACTCTCACAATGAAGAATTTCTTGCTAATATCCAATCTATACCTACTTTCTTTCAGTTTCAAAAGCCATTCCACTCTGATCCTGTACATGAGCCTCAATACCTCAATACGTGGCCTCACTCGTCTCTGGTTTTGGGGGAAAAGAAAAAAATGAATTAAAAAAAAAAAAAGAAAAAATAAAAAAGGGGTTTTTGAAATTATAACTCCCAATTCAGTTCACGCTTCTGCCAATAATGGGATACAGATTGTCTCTCGTGCCTTTGATGCATCTATCAGGGCAGCTTGGAGCCACCTTTTGCACAGATGGGAATTGCAGTATCTGGGCCAGATCGAGAGCAAATTTTGCCATGTTAGAGTGTGTGTTTCAATTTGTGCTGGCAGAACTGAGATCAGAATCAGTCATGTGAGCATGGAAGTGAACACAACTCTGCTTCCCATTTGAAACAGCTTTCTCAAGTGGGATTAAGGGATTAGGTTTTGTGGTTGTCTTCCAGAAGTAATGTCACGGGGTGGTTTTACTGCGGAAAGTCCTGGTGCTTCGCCAGTGCAAAATGAAGTCTGCTGGCAACATGAATGCAAAATCACTGAGACAGAGGCTCAGCTCAGCTGCAACAGCCTGGCCTCAAAGTTACACAAACTCTGACTCTTCTGCAGCATAGATTAAAATTAGCTGGTGAATTTCTGAAATTCCCCTCTCTCTGTACTGCCCCTCTTCCAAGATTGCTTCTTCTCAGCAGGAGAGTCTGAAGCAGAGTATGAGCAACTGCAGCTTTCCTGCCAATATTGAAATGCACAATTTAAGTGCATTTTAATCTATCAGGCTGATTAGCAAATTTTTATTACGGTTTCCACTGGGCCTAATGGTGTACTAATTCAGGAGGTGCTTCACAGACTATTTAGACATCATACTGGTAAGTCCATGGAATGGGGGAGAGTGAGGGGTATGAAAACAATACTGACCTCAGCTATACAGTTTCAGGCAGCTGCCATGTGTGGGTGAGAGCCATATCTCTGATTTTTCCATGGAGCCTGACCTCAGTACAAGTGAGAATACCAGACAGAGCAGAGGTGTTTGAGCATCCTTCCATTTACCAGACTGACTTCTCCAAAAGCTGAAAGCAGCAGAAGTTTATTTAGCATTCATTGGAGCTTCTGAGGATATTTTTAATGTACAAACTCTGTCCACCTTTAGGAAATTTCCTATTGAGTGATTACAATTAAATTTGGTCTAACATGATTAAATTATTTGATTTAATTTGGTCTAACATGAGATCCTTTGGCCTAGAAAAGTCCTTCTGTCCTTCTGTCTCTTTTCAAGTCACCATTTGTTGATGGGGACAATTGTGCTTTCCTATTTTAATTTGGAGAGTTGTAGGCTAAAAATCATCAAAATTACAGTAGCAAGCTGATAAAGTCTCATCTTTATCTGAGAATAATAATGCACTCCAAGAAGCACTTCTGCCTTGAAAGCTACTTCAAAAGCCTTAAGATAATGTCAGGGATTTGGTCATCAGCACTACCTCCACCAAGATTAACATTAATGACAAATGATAGCAGCTTTACTCAGCTTTATTCTTAGATCCACACATAAATTTTCTCACTTTGCCAAAAATTTGTCAGTATTCTCTTGGAAAGAGAGAAGTAACCTGTGAACCTTTCCCTGGAAGTCCAAAACTTCACATTACTGTCTGGAACTCTGGTTCTC
Source organism: Oenanthe melanoleuca (assembly GCF_029582105.1). Classification (NCBI taxonomy): domain Eukaryota; kingdom Metazoa; phylum Chordata; class Aves; order Passeriformes; family Muscicapidae; genus Oenanthe; species Oenanthe melanoleuca. Next base: position 65,355,503 of record NC_079334.1, read on the forward strand.
ACCAAAAAAAGCCCAGGAATGCAGAAGCCCAGAAGTGAAGCCAAATGTCAGCTAGCAAACCGAGCTGGCTGCAGTGTGGAGATCTCTCTGTTCCCCTCTTTTGTCTAAACCCCCTTCAAAACTCTTTAATGCTCACATGAATGCCACATCTGGTGACTACAGCTCTTTGAGTCCTGGTAATCAGCCAGTTCTGTTTCTTAGAAGTGCTGGAGACACCCTAGCACAGAATTCAGGACTCTGTGTTCCTGCAAGGTGAGTTAGTCAGTGGCATTTCTGTGCTGCTGCTTCACACACCACAGGAAGATGCACTCTCACAGTGCCTCCCTCCCTCCAGAGCCCTCATCTCACCCCTGTGACTGGCATTGGCAAGCCTGTGCCACTTGAGAATCCCTGCAGTGTTCCCACCTCATTCCCAGGGTTTACCAGTCACTCATTTGCATCCCCAGATTGCATCTCCTCTCCTGCCCTAGAGCTCTGCGTGCTGAGACAGTCAGTGGCCACCCCAGCTGCACATGCCCAGGGGCTTGCAAGGACACCAGAATGCTAACCCACACTTGGGAGATGGTTGGGATCCCAAACTGAGCCCTGTTGGAAGGCAGACTGCTGAGCTGCACATCCCTCCTGTCTGTCATGCCCTGGTATTCAAAGCCCAAGGGATCTGGCTAACTGCACTGGGTGATTTTTCACAGATAACTTTCTGAGTGCTGTTAAATTCATGACTCTTCATAGGTCTCACTACAGCAAAGAAGTGTTTAAATATCTTGTATAGGAATAGAATCTTTTATGTTGGAAAAGACCTCTGCTGTTGTCCCAGCACTGCCAAGCCCACCAGTGAACCATGTCCCCAAGTGCCACATCTTCATGCCTTTTAAATACCTCCAGGGATGGTGACTCAACCACTTCCCTTGTCAGCCTGTTCTAGTGCACATTGGACAGGAAAACTGGAGAGCTGTTGCTTGAAGATGATTTGTAGTATGCTTTGAAAATTAAAAAAAATACACAACAAAACCAAAACCTTGTCTAATGAGAATGCTGAGAAAGTGATGTGACACCACAGCTACCTGGCTCCATTTTCAAGAAAGAAAATGTGACAGTGCAACAAAAAGCTTCCAAGAGTCTTTTGAGGAAAAAAAAAATAGCATAAGTGATATTAAACACATATAAATCAGAGGTATAATTACTGCCTGGAAATATGTCAGATAAATTTTATAGTGAAGCTTTATAAGCCTTCCCCTTCAGGCAATGTTGAGACTGTGATACTCTTTTTATAACCATTCCCTGGGCTGCTCCATGGGTTTGATTGTGACAGTCATATGGGGTTGATATAATTCTCACTCTCCTAATTAGCAACATTGCATGTTCCATTATCCAACACACTGCACACATCAGCTTCTTTTGTAGTAGCATGTAGTATGTGACAGTTACTAGCAATTTAAAATTGTGATAAGTCACCAACAACATATTCTTCTTTGCAGTGTTATCACTCTCACACTGGTGAAGTAGAGGGAGAAGGAAAAAAAAACCTTTTATGTAAAACCACCATGCAAAGAGAGGTTTTACAACCACAGCAACCCCCCAAAATTTAGGCTTTCTAGGGACCACCCAATTAATCCACTGGGTGCTGCTCAGTAAATCTTTTTAATAATACAACATGATTAAGCTATTCCCTGATTTTTCATCTCCAAAGATTTACAAAAAGTTACTCAGAGACACCTGCGTGGAAAAAAACATAACCTAATCCATCATGGTTTGATGTTTGCCCACAGGCAATTCTCTCCAGCTGAACTAATGGCACTGTGTCAGGTGAGAGTCGTATCTTCACACCACAGAACTATTTTGCCTTTGGGAATATAAGGATTAAAAAAAAAAAAAAAATTATTCCTAGTTGTTACCTTTGTAGCAATGTATTTATGCAACAGGTGATACTCTGGAGATGAGAAGCGATTCCACTGGAAAACCACATTATGTTTAAGGAATGTCTCTCTGTTCTTGCAGTGGTGTTCTCTTCCAAACTGAAAATTTTTAGTGTTTGCAGGCAGGACCTTTCTCCCAATGGCCTACAAAGTCATCTTTCACAAATTAAACTCAGAATGTTTCATAACATATATAAAAAATATGCAGAAATTCTGATCACATATTTGTCTTGAATATGAAGTGGGTTTCCACCTTTTTTCAAGATGCTGAGGACAAAGAGAAAGCTGCTGCAGAAATATCCTGGACTCTGCTCTGGATGTTTCTCCTATTCTTCCTCCACAGCACCTTGTCATTGGACAGTAAAGGCACAGTCGCTTCTTCCCATCTGTCTTGGGTTTATGTTAAGCCATGATAAACCAAGCTACATCACTTGTAAGAGCCAGGCCCTGTGTCTTCCTATAATTCCCAAGGTTCAGAAAAATTTTCCCAGAATGGTAGAGTAGACCAAGCAGCTGTAGAGAAGTTCTCCATTTTTATTTTTGCCCTTGCATCAGTAGTTTCAGCTATTACTAAAGACCTGAAACTCTGGAGTTGAACTACTTTACTACAGCTGCAATCTTCAGCAGGTCTTTCATTCAGGTAACAGCTGACTCCTCCTTAATCCACCAAACCATTTAATGGTTAAAGTTGTTTTGTTGTTTTTTTTTTTTCCCCAGCTTATTCTTTCATTTCAGCTGTATTACCCAAACTTTGTCAAGCACAGGATTAAAGAAAAAAGGTGAGGGAGGCAAAGCATGTACGTAGAAGAAAAGCCTCAGTATCAAATCTGGTCTATTTTCAGGAACAAAACCAAGCCATGCCAGATTCCAGGGGATGGATGGATGGTGTCTCTGCAAGGAGCAGAGACCAATGCAAAGATCCAGCTGCATATGGGTGGGAAATAGTTGTGTTTCTTTGCTTCCTGGACCAAATGTCCAGCAAAACAGCACCTAAATAAATGCTGGAAATTCAGCAGTGCTCAAGTGCAGGATTGAAACCAGCTAATGGCAAAGCTACAGCTGGATGGAAAAAAAAAAAAAAAAATAGAAAAAAAAAAAAAAGCTGTCTGCAACTGTGGCTACAATTTAATTGCAAGCATCTACATGCATGCATTTTCACACCTGGATTGTTTCCCCACCCATTCTGGAGACCAGCCCTGAACTCCTCGCTGACGCACATGCAAGAAGAAAACAAGTTGCTTTGCAGTCTGTCCTAACGGAGAAAGTCTTTAGGCAAAGCACTGGCATCTGGCAAGTCTACAAGAGGCAAACACACAAGCAAGGATTAGCCACATTGGTTTTGGTTTCCACAGCTTGCTCTCTTTTATTGAAAAAAATGCCTAAATTATTAAAACTGGTGAAGGAGGAGTGGAAAAAAAATATATGGGTCTCTTTGAATCTAACACTAAGTCAGAACAAGAAGGTTACACAAAGAATGAAGAAAGATTGTTTGATGGCTGGCTTTGGTGGTGTTACCAAAAGTTAAATTGCTGGGTTTTCCTTTTCCTTTTTTTTTTCTTTTTTCCTTTTTTCTGCTACTATATTAGTCTTGGTACTTTATGCTGTATTTATTGGATGATGTTTGCCCCAATCCCATCCTGTAGTTCAACATATCTTGACAAAAGAGAAACTCTGAGAGCTGTGCTTCATTAAACCCCAGGGGAAAGGATAATTTAGTGGGACATAGATCCAAATTCTGCAGATAAGAAAGAAAATTTTCTATTTTATACCCAGCAACACCTCTGTGAATATGTAGCCTGTCATTCAGGAGACTGTTAAACACCAGCCCTTGATTCTTACTTGCATCCAAAGGACTGAATGTTCTAACAGTGAAATATCTGTGTTTCACCTCTCACACATTTATAACTTGTTCTATATTTCCTATCACCACAAGTGCCACTACTAGTTCCCATTGCATATCTACATTGGCTCTAATCAGTGAAACCAGTCCTTGAGGCTGCAAATCTCCAGGAAAGAGAGAAATTTTTGGGAATGACCTATAAAGGCAAGTTGTATTGATAAGGGCAACCCTGCAGCACACCAGTCCTGAAGCCACTGGTGGTTCTGGGGCCAGACCAGTGACCTCCTGAAAGCACCTGTGGTTCAGCTAGAAGTCTCTAAAGCTCATTTCTCTGCTTAATAGATGCAGAGGTGATATTATTGCTTTCCTATGTGACCCCTGCAACTGCCTAGAAAGAGTAATAGAGAAAATTAACCAGACTGGAAGAGGAGTGGTTTTGTTATGTTGCATTTTCTTAGAATACAGCACTGCCTGCCCAGTGTGGCAGCTCCCTGTACAAGCTCTTTTCTGATCTTGAACATCTGCTCCTCTGCCTGAAAAAACCCACAGGGAGGAAGGGGGGGAAGGAGTGGGAAGGGAATGAAAAAAAAAAAAATACTGCAAACTCAAAATGTTTTGAGAGCAGCTACCCTATTCTCCTAGGAACCAAATGTCAGTGGGCTGAATAGGTCTCCTAATGGGTATGAGCACATGCCAGTGATCACAGACAATCACACTAAATTTCCCTTAGCAATATCCAACAGACCAAACTGTGATCAGTGATAACTGAGCCCTTAGGGACTCACTTGTAGCCCATTCAAAAATGTATATGCCCTCAAGGGAAGATTTGCCTTGTTTTCCTGAGGAAATTAAATAGACTCTTTATAGAATTAGCAAAAAATCAGCAGGGGTTCCGATTTCCCATAGTCTTTCACGACTTGTGGTTTAATAGCAGACTTTAAGTTAATGTATATCAGATACATGCAGTTTGATTTTCCTTTCACTTACACTGAAAAAAAAAAAACATAGATTTTAATGAGCTAATCCTGGTTTCTACTTTAAGGGAGAGAAAAAGAACGGTCACAGTGTCCAAAAATCTTTCCAAAGAAGAATTTCAAAAATTTTATGTTTCTTGTCTGTGACAGACATATAGATCACAGCACAAGGAATATACTGCTTGACATTTGCAAAGCATTTGCAAGAAGCATTAGATCAGAAGCAGAGGTAATTATTCAAAAAATTTGAGTTGTTAGCCAAAAAGATGTTTTGTCTGCTTTCTGGCAATTTTTAAAATTCTAAGGTAGGGGAAGACCTCTTGTTCCTTAAAAAATTAAGTCCAAGTACATAGGCATTATTTTTAAATTGTACCAAAAAATTAAAGTCTTGTGAAACTGAGAATTTAATTTGCTACTGCTAAACATTTTTTTGGCAGAAATATCTCCACTGGCTCAGGATTCCTGTTTCCAGAGTCCAGATGTAGCCTGGGAAAACTGAACTTTGCAGTGTTTTGTCCCACAGACTGTATTGTGGCAGATTGGAGGGAGCAGGCAGATCATGGCTCTCATTTCTTCTTCGTCCTTCTACTCATCACATCACACTAAAATACACGTGTGTGGTTCTGGTAAAGCTCATTCTCTGTTGTAAAACTTCCCAGGAGGATTTGTTGTGCCTCTTTCACTTTGGACACCCTTGGATTGATGCCTCCTACTCTCAGTACAATGAGTTTGCAATTTGCAGCCCTGGCAGTGTGACCCAAAACTCTTCTGTTCAGGTGTCCCATGATTTAGTGTCATCTTGAGAAGATGAAGAACACCAACATTTGACAGCTCCTTGTTCAGTGGAGGTGAAATCAGCAACACCAGTCACAGGAAGGAGTCTCAAACTGAGTTTTTTTAAATTGTCAGAGGACAGGTTTAGATCAGATATCAGGAAGAAATTCTTCACTGTGAGGGTGGTGAGGTCCTGGCATGGGTGCCCAAGGAAGTTGTGGATGCTTCATCCCTGGGAATGTTCAAGGCCAGGCTGGACAGGTCTTTGAGCACCCTGGTCGAGTGGAAGATGTCCCTGCCCATGGCAGGAGAGCTGGAATCAGATGATCTTTAAGGTCTCTTCCAACCCAAACCATTCTGTCATTCAAACAAACACTCTATCTTGTAAGGCATAAATAAAGTACCTAGGTTGAAAGAAAAGAGCAAGATATTAGATGCACTAATTCATTAGTTTCCCCAAATATTTTCATGCAAAACCTGTTGTTGGCCAATGAAAACATCCAGCTCCACCCTACTTTCTTGAGTCTCTTCCCATGGAGCCCTCGGAAGTTTTTGGTACACTTTGCAATGGACAGGTAAAAAATGTTCCACTTCTCTTCAGCACTTCACTGACCAATTCATTACCATGGATAGATGGGTTTGGGGGGGCTTTCTGAAAATAAGAGCTTCTTTTTTAAAAAAAGCTTCTGGAATCTGAGAAATCTTGTCACTTAAGAGAGTTTTGGTCTTATTTCCCCAACAAGAGTTCACCAGTGCCCCAAGCTCACCCCAGTCGGGGTGGTGCTGCCTCTCAAACAGATGCAGAGAACATCCAAGATTTTTACCAGTGATAATTTTCCTGCTAACTCTCTTCCTGCTTTCCACATCACTGTGAGGATAATTTGCCATTTTCCTTTCAGTCCCTCTCTCAGGAATACACCACACTGTGGAGCAAATCACGTTCACCTGTAATATAAAGGAGACGGGATGTAGCTAATAAAGAACAAGGCAATTCAAACTTTTTTCCTGAGCCCTCAGGAGGAATACCCAGGTGTGCTGAGGAAGATATGCTTGGAAAAAAAGAAAAGAGCCATTCTGCAGTCAATCTAAAAGCACTAGGCCTCCTTTCATGAATTGATTTACCCACTGGGTGACATATTGGCAATTTTCTGTTACCTACCCAGTGATATGACTAAGTAGATGAAGCTTAAAGGCAGGTCAGATAAAAAGACTTTAATCTAACAAAGGCAGCCTGAATTTCACATGTCAAGGAAGATGATTTAACAGGGAATAGCAGCCTAAATGCAATACTGAATCAAGGTGGAGAATCCATAATTAATGTTACACTGCAGAAATGTTTACTCCAAAACAGAATGACAAAAAAGGGCTCGATTCATCTGTCCCATAAAAGGTCCCAATTCAGCAAAATACATCACCAGGGTCTTTTTGTTAAACATGTGCTTCAATCTGGACCTGCATGAGAAGGAATGCCTTTGAATCCATCTCTTTACAACCAGTGCAAAAAAGAGCAAAAATCAGTCATGACAAGTTTTATAGGACACAGGCTGAGTGCTGCAGGAATTCGATGCATACACTCAACCAGGTTAGATTTGGCAGAAATGGTTTTCTGAGAATTAATTAAAAGTGTTTTCTCTGAGGAAGGAAATGTGTTTTGGGAAAGCAGTAATATCATATGCAAGTGACATGAGACTTGTTCAAGTGTTTTCAGCCCCAGGGGGTAAAATGCCTAAAGGACTGCTTGGTCCTTGAATAATTTATTTATCTTGCAGCTATGCTTCACCATTTTCCTACCAGGGTTAGTTGAATTTCTTGAACAGCAGCCTGAAAAGTAACCTCAAGTAACTAAACAACACCAGGGGAAGAGGAAGGCTGTATTCTGCTCCTCAAAGTGTTTTATTTGTCCTTGCTATTTTGATGATTTCTCTAGAGGAAGATGTCCCTGCCACAGCAGGGAGGGTGGAGCTGGATGATTTTTACAGTCCCTTCCAAACCAATTCTGTGATTCTCCTTTAAAATTAAAAGTGAGTAGCTGCTGTGTGCTTAGTCCTTGCATGCCAAGGAAACAGTCTCTGTCTGCAGCCCCTCAAATGTACCAGGAGGGCTCAGACCTTGGAGCAGGTACAGGATGAACTCACTTGCGAGGACTGGCTCAGGATGAGCTGGATGGCTTTAGGATGGACAGACGCAAAAATATTTTTTGTCCTTTTTCCTAGGAAGCCTTGAGTTTGCTCCAGGCAGTCTCAGGGGTGTTGAGGACTGAAAGACTGTGTAACCTTTACTTCTCACCTCCTGCTACTCATCCTCTTACTCTGTTCAGCCAGGGACTATCTCCCACCCCTTATTGGCAACAACCTCAGCACAAGGCAACCTTCAGATTGCCTCCCAGTTAATAACCTTCTCAAATTGAAGCAATCCAACCTGAAGAGACAGCAGTCTTGAGGTCAAGTACTCTGACCTGAAAACCTGTGAGCGCCCACGTTGCTGCCGGGGGCCCGCTGGAGGCTGCTCATTGCTGTGAGACCAAAAAAAACCAACACCAAACAGAAATTCTGCAGAAGACCCTTGATTAATTATCCTCATGACTCAATGCTTTAACCCACCTTGTCAGCTCTTCCCACTCTGCCTTGCAGGAGGAATACAATTTCCAAAATGCCTGGAGCTAATGGCAGCAGGGAAACCACACACAGACCAAAGTGCTGACAAGAGCAGAAACTTTTTCTCCATTCAGCACCTCTGACTTCAGAAATGCTCACATGCTCTAGCCAGCCTGCACAACATGGGTTAAAATCAGGTCCTTTGCATTTAGCTCCTGATAAAGGATTTCCTCTGCTCTTTACCCTGATGGATTGGTAAGGTTCATTTCTGACACCTGAACAGAGAGGATTTGTTCTTAGCTTTCCCCCCCTGCTATTGCACAACTCACTTGCAGTGTCATCCACACATTTATATGAATTCTGCTGTGAGACTGTGAGTCACAGCTGGGATTTAGCATGAAACAAACCTCTGGACTTTGAGGCATCTTAGATGAAGCTCATGTTTAGAATCATAGAATCATAGAATGATTAAGGTTGGAAAAGTCTTCTCAGGTCTTTGAGTTTGACCACTGACCTAGCACTGGATTGTGAGTAAGATAGATATTGTGATTTGTAGGAGTAGTGGGGGTTTGTAAAGGAGAAATGCTCTTTTTTTTTTTTTTTTTTTTTTTTTTTAAGGTCTAGATATCAAATTCCAAATGTCACTTTGGTACTGAGACTCAGGGACATGTGGTGTTGAAGCTGACATCCCCACTTGGCTGCTCCAGGATAACATGCTCAAGCTGAAATCCCAGGTGGTTTTGATAAATCTCATAGTTAATTAGCAATTCCCAGCAGTTTCCAGCCTCTTTTGCCCTTCTTCAAAACTTTGCCACGGTGAAAATCAGCCTGAGTTTGCCTTTCAACATGATGCAGTGCTGGGGCAGTGGCTTCCTGAGGAGATGAATGATCCTTAAAACAGGACTGGGAACCTCCAAAAACCCATGGGATGTAAGAACTAATATATTTGCTTCAAGGTAAACCATGGAGACTCATCCTGAAGAGTTTCATTGTCTGTATTTACACTTTATATATATACATAATATACATTTTATATATTTTTAGTTATATATAAATTCTTATACCAAGCATTAAAAATGTGGCATGATGGGCTGAAGAGAGTTTTCCTGCCTTATCCTTGACTACATACAGATTTTAGCCTCTGATTTTTGGATGACATCTTTACCCTTAAGGATAAAAATGAAAAAGGAAAAAAAAACCCAAACTGTTACAGTTTTAATTGCCACCAAGTTTGTCCAAAACCAGAGGAAATTGAGACTTTTGGAGCTATTCTAATGACATTAAATTTAAACTCCAGCTCACTGAAGAATTTGATACAGCTGGTTGATTGCTGACTGTTCTTGCTAAGCTTATTAGCCAATAAAACAATCAAAATCTTATGCTGAAACAAGCATGAGCAAACTTATCTCTTCTCCATATCCTGGGATGGGACAGATTCACATCCTCACATGTAAATGTACCTTAATAAATAGAAGACTGAATCTTTTAAAATCAAATTTTTGTGGGAAATCTTAATTTTCTGTTGCACTTCAGTTTTTGTGACAACCTCCGTTATAAAAATAAAAACTCACAAAACCCTCAAGACCTAGAAAGTTTCAGTGCTGTCCAAAACAAAATAAATATGAAGTTAAATTAAATGAAAGACAAAATAAATTAGTATAAAATTATAAAGTATAAAACTAAATTAAATAGAAATGAAATAAAATAAAATAAAATAAAATAAAATAAAATAAAATAAAATAAAATAAAATAAAATAAAATAAAATATTACTGGGTAAGTAGAAAGTGGGAGGGAGAGGAAGAGATTTGGCTTTGCAGCAAAGCTGCTTGCCTGAAGATGTAAGAACATTTTCCCAGTGAGCTCAGCATTCAAAGCCAGGCAGCCAGAACACGCTTCACAAGAGAGAACCTCCTGTGAACTCCTCACCTTTGTAAGGTAAGTCAGTGTTCACAAGGAAATACACCACCACACCATTCCCTTTGATGTTTTCACTCTGCAGAAGGGAAGGGTGGTCTTTTTAAAGAATTCACAATAGAGAGAGAAGGGGAAGAGGAAGCCCTTTGAAGAGAGCAGAGAGCCTCCTCTCGTTTTGCTGCAGACTACAAGACACCCCTTTTCCTTTGTGCCTTGCACAAAAGAGGGTTTGCAAGCCCACTTCCCCCTCAACCAGACACATTTTCTGTGAGTACCATACCGAGGGGAGGTGGCTTTCCAACACACAGAACTCAGAGAGGGGAAGGAACTGTATGGCTTCACACGTCAACCATGAAACAAACCTCTTGAAAAACTTCTGTGAAAAGTTGTGAGGCCTGGTGGGTCTTCCTGTGTCTCCAGGATGAGCTGCAAGAGCACACACACCGTCCACAGGCAAAGGTCTTGAGAAATACAGTTTTCCCATGTTCTTTCTTGGATCACTTTAGAGTTAATACTTCAGTCTTGATAATGTCAGGAAGGCCGAAGCTCTGCTGGACCTAAAAAGACCTAAAGGAAGAGAAACAATTCCATGGGAATGTGAATAAAGGGAAAACCAGGGAACTATAAACTGGTCAGTCTCACCTCAGGCTCTGGAAGGGTCTGGGAACATCCTCCTGGTGTCCACTTCCAATCTACTGAAAGACAAGAAGCAATCATAAACAGTCTAAAAGGATTTGTATAGGGCAAATCATTGGTAACTAACTTGATTGCCTTTTATAATTTAATTCTTCATTAATTGTCTGGCTGTAACAGGGACGAGCAGAAGATATTATACATCTTTAATATATAAGGATTTTGTCACCCACAGCATTATCATTAGGAAGCTAGAGAAGGACTAAACTACCAAACAAATGGAAAATTAGCCTGATATTGAGTGCAAATGGTTGTCAAGTGCAGCTCAATGTCCTTTTAGCAGCTGGTAATGAGCATATTACAAGTAGTTGATAACCTGAACAGTAGATCTTCAAGCCAGGAAGGTTTTTAAGGACTTGAAGACCAGGGCAGCTGAGACTTCATGAAGTATAGAAAGCATAGTATAATTTCTGCAGCTGAGTTGGAGTAACCCCATAAATCAGTAGAGGCAGGGGACAGGATAAATAACAGCCCAGCTTCAAAGAGGACACCAAACTGAATGTGAGACAACAGAGAATATAACAAACTTTTTGCTGGGTTACATTAGGAGGAGTGTGACCAGAAGGTTACAGCCCAGAAATGCTGTGAAATCTCCATCCTTGGAAGTTTTCAGGATTCATCTAGATAAATCCATGGTTGGCCTACTTGGGTGTTGGAAATGTGTCATCTCCAGGATGGAGGCTGGACAACTGACCTCTCCAAACAGCTCTTCCATGGTCCCTGAATGGGCACCACAAAGAGCCACCAACAATGAGGAATTTGGATCACTTTGTGCTGCAATGCAAGGAAACTCAGCAAACTGTACACAACTTCCTAAAACCCTTTTCAAATTCTCCCTTAGACACTTCTGGGTTTTGCCACAGTCAAGATCTTTTCTCGTATTTGCTAATCAGTCCAAACATTGACATTTGAAAGCACATTCAGCTGACTAGACATGGCTTTTGTGGCTGGAGCCTTGCCCAAGGGAGTGGGAGATGAACCTGCCAACAGCCTCGTGCGCCGACGCCTTCTGTGCACGGCAAGTCTCTTGTTCACAAAGATGCTCTGGGTGTCTAGACAGCACCTCCACTGCACTTGCAGCATCCATGGTACCTTGTCTCAGCACGAGGAAGGAAAAGGGGGTGGGGGAAAGAAAGTTTAGGCAGATGAAAGTGCTTCCAAGTCAAGAGTGATTAATTGTGAAAGTAGGCAGGTTCTCGTGGGCGATCTGCAGCACAGAGCCTGATGAACAGCATGTGCCTCTGCATGCTGGGGGAGGAAGAAACATCCCAGACATCCTCTCAGACCCTTCCCCAGCTCTGTGAGACAATGGGCAGCACACCCATTAGGCACCTAATGCTCTGCCTGGCCCACGTTTGTCACACTGAAAAAACACCTCTGGTTCCCATGATTTACGTTTTGCACCTGTGGCCAGAAGCATGAGCAGCTTAAGGTCCAGCAGAATCCCTGCTCCAGAGAAACAGGAGAGTCAGGATATCCTCAGCTCCCACGTGCCATCCAAAGCAGGCTGGGTTTCTAGACCTCCAGAAGAGATGGAAGGCAGAAGCTTGGACCAAGCATTAGGGCCCAAGTGAAAGATAATGTGATTGCAGCTCTGTTGATTAATAAACATCAAACAGATTAGGAGCTGTGTGCTTTATAATAACATTCTAAAAATATGTCTAGAGCAAGACATGGGTTTTTTTTCTTTTGCCTGTCTTTTTTTTTTTTTTTTAGTACTGCAACACATATCAGGCTACATCAGTCTGTTCTAGAGTAAATATGTAGATATAAGATACTTCAGCTGCAACACTGCTTACTATAAAATCAAGATTGGAGGCAGATGACAAATCTGGTTCTCTCTTCCCTCCCAGATTTCCACAGCATTTTAATTTCCATCAGAAAATAAGTAAGCAACAGTATTTAGACTTAGAAAATATTCTTTCTTGTTTTCTCAGCTTTTTTTCATCATTAGCTGGGGTATTTTTTCTAATTTTTCATTGACAATTAAAAAGAAAAACTGAGTAAGAAAGCAGTTTTTGGTTCCAAACACTAGACCTTCAGAAATGTAGCTATGTCCCCTTTCATCACCACCAAAAAAAAAGGAAAAAAAAATCCACTCCTACTGGTATTACAGTATTTCACTCATAAAGTCATTGAAAAGGTTGTCTTCAGAGAATATAATACCAAGTTATGAGATATTTTTGGCAGAAGGACAAGGTAAGATATTGCCAGACAAAGAAAACACTTACTTATAATTCAGTTAATGGCTGGCAAAGTTATACCCTTCTGCTACTAATTAATTTTCCATATTTCCAGCCAAACAAATGCAAAGAATGTATAATCACATGGGACAGCAGCCTGCAAAGTGTTAAATCATCATTAACTTAACCACTCGTCTCGCCCTGGCTGCCGCATTTGTCATCACGACGAGGCTGGGCGTGGATCTGGGTAGAAGGAAGGATTGGGATTGCCAGGCATGGAAGCTGCAGGCCCAGCTCTGGTTTTTTGGGACACTTGTGTGTTTGTTGGAGCCCAGCTGGGACCCAGCCAGCTCCAGCGGGACGGGAGCGTGTCGGCGAGCGGCTGATGTGATTTACGGGAGCCACCTGCACGTGCTGTCACACCAGACACACACAGAGGAGAAGGGATGTGACCATGCTGGAAGGAAACCACCTGCAGGGAATGTTTGGTGCTCTTTACTTGGCCTCCCCAGAGCAGCAAGAAGAACAAAGCAAGAGATTTTAGTTCTTTGGGCCACGATGTGTTTCCGGGTGTTTTCCTTGCTCTGGTGGAAATTCAGCACTAAATGGAGGATTAATGCACCAATAAAACTAAATTTTCTGGTGCTTTAGTCCAGATTCTGAAACTACTTATAAGTCTTTTATACAAATTTTATACAATCCATTGTGGAAAATTACTGGTGATCCAGTTCATTGACATTTTGCATCAATCCTGATATTCCAGGGCTGGCATAGACAGCATGCACTACCAAAAAACAAGGGGAATTATGGCTGAGGATAGTTGACTTGCATTATGCCAACCCAAAAATATTTCCTATGAGGTGTCAGGTGAAATTAGAACTAAAAATTATCTCACTCTAAAGCAAACATCATCTTTCACGTTCTTTTCAAGGTTTTTCCGAAAAATCACAGTGGCACGAGCTTCAAAACAGGTGTTTTGCAACCAATTTTTATTTTTCAATTACCTTTTTTTTTAAGTTTGAATTTGTAGGAGGCTAATCTTTTTTTGCTTGTTTTTTTTTTTTTTTGGTTGCTTTCAGTGCACAAAAGCTTTTGCCTTCAGAAATAAAAAGTGTGGGTTGTAGAACCCAGTCAGAAAGATCCTCATCTGTGTGCTTAATAATAATATACAGAGTAAACTTTTCACCCTCATACCCAAGAAGTAGTTTTACATTTCCCAGAGAGGGATTAACCTTTTTCTAATTAATCAATTAATGCACCTTAATGGCCATGGATTGTTAAGAGCCCTACTATTTTGTATAGCAAATCATTCTCTGTAGATCAGGTTTCAATACTTTAGTATTAAATTGCTTTCTCATTCAGAATAACCCCCCTATTTTTATTTTTTTTTTCTGACAAAGCAATTGGTCCTGATTTTTAGACAGCTAGATGGACAGACATGGAAGCTCAGGGAAGAATTGAGTAATGCTGTTCTGGCCTCCATCTGTCTCCTTTTCCATCAAGCAGAAAACATCACAACTTTTAAACATGAATCATTTAAACATTTTCAGGTTCCTCCTTCCCTGGTGGCCACTATCCTGATGTGCTGACAGGCTCCAGAGGAGATGGTTCCCAACTGGCCACAGCACCTTGCAGGTCTAATTCCTGTCAGGAATCTACTCATTAGAAGATAATTGTGCCCTGCTTGAAGTATGTCACACCTGAATCAAAACTGAACCATCTCAGCAAAATGTTTGAATTACTGTGAATCAGCTTTTTCATCTGGGAAAATAAACAAATATTCCACTGTGGAGTTTTCAGCCAGATTTAGTGAAAACCAGTCTTAAAATAGATTGTTGTGTCTTTCTACCTGGAAAATTTGGCAGATTTCAGTGGAATATGTGACAGATACTAGCTTTTATTTCCAAAAGCAGTTGGTAATCTTGGTCTAGATAAAAACTTGGACTTGATGAAAACATTACAAAAACTGGCTGAAAACAGGAAAAGGAGTAGGAAATAAAAAGCAGAACAAAATTTCTGAAAACCAAGAGTTACTTGTTAAGAGGTATTTCTTCTGCATGCAACCTTCAGTCTATTCTCTCCAAAGGAAAGGCCAGTTGAACAATTACAGAAATTTACTTCTGATCTTTTATCTGAAGACTCGTTCACGTGAATACGGAGCCCATGATCTTTAGACCCACAGAAAGTTTCAAGTAGTTATTTTTGGATATTCAACTGCACATACCCTGAAGGGATTTGATTTCCTGAGAAGTTGCTCAGCATTTAGGTAAATTCAATGCCTTTGAGATGTTGAAGGCTTGGCTTTACCCTTTCCACCCTGAACTGCAGATTTCAAGACTCATAGAAGTGTTAAAATCAGGTGGAGTAAGGGTGGGTAACTAGACATGGCTGAAATATTGGAAAGGATACCTAAAGCTGAATCAAACTTGCTAAATCCCTTTTTTTCCAAGTCCAAATTCTGACTGACTGAATCACATGCAAGGAGTGTTAACACTCACTGAGGCAGTGGCCAATTTGTGGGTTTGCATAGTCAAGGCATGAGACCTCAGTCCTGCTTGGCACAGTTGTGCTTTTCTTTCTGAAGGGTGGACCAGAAGTTCAGCCTGATGAAGGGAGCAAGATTTCATCCTGTAAAACATCTGTTTGGCTGTGACTGCCAGTATCTCTGGTTTTATTAAACAAAATCCTTCAACAAGTCAGTGTATTACAGTCCTGGACACTCACCATTCTTGCAAAGGAATGTCAGAAATGCTTTTGGGAGCAAATTGGCACTCACAACAATACAGGTATTCACCGAGGTATCACACAGCAGCAGAGCTTTGGCACAGGGGTGATCATTCCTGCAAACCAATCCAGGCTATGCTGCTTTAAAAACTCTGCCTCATTCCACATCTCTTACCGAGATTTATGACAATTAGCTGCCGATTCCGTAATTAGCAAGTGGTAACAGATCAGCAGATATATCCAGTTCTGGTGACACCTCTGACAGATTGGTGTCTACTCCCCAAATCCCTGCAAGGCTTCATGTTTTCCCTGTGACCACTCTCAAGCCAGGTTTTGGCAAGGCTGTCTCAGCAGGGAGGAGAGGGAGGGCTGGGGAAGAACAAGTTCTCACAAGCATGACAGGACCCATGCATAACCATTTGACTTTGCAATTAAAAACATGTTCTTGTCTTCCTCTGCGTCACTGAGGGGAGCATGTAAGTAACAGTGGCTCTGTAGAGTGCCTTGAATTCTAATCTGGAGGTTTGGCTTCCTGCACAGGGGGTTTTGTGTGCTCAGATAAAGGGGGGCTTTTTTCCCTTCTCTGAGAAACATTTCAGGAACCTTTCTAGGGAGTAGAGGAGGAGGAGCTGTAGTTGTATTGAAGACACTCTGTAGTGAATCCAGGGGTCAAGATGACAACAGGGAGCCCCCTCCCACATATCCAAAATCAGATAATTTATAATTCCTTTACTGCTGCTCTTAAGAGGATCCAAGTCCCTCTGCATCAGCTTCACCTGTCCACCTTTGAGATATGTCATTTCTGCAAGTGTGTTCCAGGAGTCTAATATTTTACAAACACTTGGTGATATCTTTACCCTTTCTAGCCAAAGTCTCCCAGATTCCTGATCCATTTCTTTCCAACCTCAAACTATAATTAAAGGTTTCTATGTGCCTTGTGCCTCAGTGCACCCCTTATTAGTAGATGTTAACTGAGTGCATGTTTCTCATTTGCAACCATAGCTTCAACTTAGCACTTTCATTTTCAAGCCCTGCTGGGCATAACATTTAGGACCATCAAAGCCCTGTATTTATGAAATTCACTGCTAGAGAAAAAACAAGATGTGAAGGTTGGGGTTAGATTAGGTCTTGTGTACAAGGTGACTTGGGGAGTGTGTGGCTGAGCCCGTATCACCTGGATTTCAGCCTAGCTGGCTGCCATGCCTGACTGACAGGAACCACATTCAGATCATCTTCTGTGAATTTGTAACACAAACAGCACAGCTGCTTATTGCATTGATTGTATTGGAAGCCTGATTTGGCTGTAATTGCTCCAACTCAAAATGCCATTCTGTTCTGGAGGGCAGTAGGAGTGATGTACAACCTGAATTCAGCCCTGTGTCACTGTCTTTAATGACACTTTTTTTGTTTTGTTTTGTTTCATTTTTCATTCAAAAACATACCTATTGCAGGATGACAGCTCTATCCAGGCTGTTTCATGAAAGGCAACTGTACTTCTGAAATCTTGCATTGGTGCTTTGAGCTTGTACCTAGCTGCAAGAGAGCCTGAGAATGCAATGTAAAAGTTTGTTGATTTTTTTAGTTGGAGGAGGTATGATTTATCTTAACCAAGCTGCTGAAGTAAGAGATGTTGGGAAATGGTCAAAAAGTTACCTTTTTAGTTGTTTGTTTTTGTTTTGCTTTGTTTTTCTTTTTAGAACTAATAGAGACAAAATTATCTGTGCAAAAGTGGTCACAGATTTGCTGCTTTTCTGGCTGCCTTGGGAGATTTCAGTGGAGAATCCTAACTGATTTTTATGTTAGTACTTAGCAGAACTGTCCCTGCACATTTTGTCTAAGTAAGAAGAAGATCTGCAGAGCTATTCAGGCTGAATTTGTTTTAAAAGTAAGCTGGTCTCTTCCTCTCAATGGATTTGGACTGCTTGCCCCATTGCTCTTATGCATAATTTGAAATTTCTGTGTCTCCATCACCGCAGTTTCTGTAAGGACAAAAAAAAATTGCCAAATTATCTTTGCAGATGTGGGGCTAAAGAGCTCAGCTTGAGCTGTTCCATTTGACAACCTTGGCCTTGCTTCTAGTTAGAGAATAATCTAGAAAAAGGAAATTTGTAGAAAAATTTCACAGCTCTTTATAAAAATACATCCAAGAAAAATCACATTTTTGTAGCTGGAGGCCTCTATAGTAAAACTAAGGCAGGAATAAGCTGACCAGGAGACATCTTCATGGTCTGTAACTGCAACATGTTATAAGCTATATTTTACCAAATGATGGAGCTTTTCTTATCCATCCTCTTGCTGCTTTGCTTCTATACATATTTATTACCTTATCATAGCCAAACCTGAACAAAATAACCCCCCCAAAGTACAATCCTTCTTTTTGCAAAGAATTTTATTTTACAGAAACAACCACTGGTTTGTTAAAAGGGTTGTTTGCAAGATGACTAGATTAGATTAATTAGTTAATGTTTGTAAAGTACTTTGAAGATTAAGAACAGTATATAAGTGTTAAGTATTATTGTTATTATAATAGATAGAGAAGGTAGATAGCTAGATAGGTAAAGAGATACAGCAGTGAGATAACAATAATTATAATACTTAGCATTTCTATAGGGCTTTACATCTTTTGAGTGTTTTACAAACATTAACTAATTAATAGAGTTAAGCAGACAGATAGTAGATAAAATAGTAGGTAGATTGATAGATAGGAACAAATTTTGCCTTTGGATACATGAATAGTATATTCAATGAAAGTTGCATCCCACTGATGAAGGCAAAATTTGGTCCATAGACAAATTTAAAGGAAAATTAGCTAGTGTGTTTCGAGGGCTGGGCTGGGAATTATTTTTCCACAGACAATTTGACTTCCCAGTGAGTAGATTCACTGTGGGAACAGAAAGTTCCCCTGGAATGCTGAGATGAATGTATCAAACATGTCAAACTTTACAGCGACATATTATGGAATCAAAGCACATCGTTAAGATTAGTCACATCAGTGTCAGTGACGCAGCTTTGCAACATCTGAAATGATGCATTGTGCCTTTGGGAAGCCAGATGAAACAGCATTATCAGCGTGCTCAGGTTCATCCTGATCCTTCACATTTTTGTGAGAGTGCAGAAGTATGGTCTACTGACTGAGGAAAATATAGGGATTAAAGCCAGATGTGAGCATATTTTAGTTTCATTAAATAAATCTGATATTAATTAAAACAAAGAATAAGAATTATATAAAGATCAAAGAATGGACATGACACTTGTTTCCTTTTAGTTTGTGACTTCTTGAACACTGATATGCTTCTGCAACCACTTATCCTGAAAGCCATACATAGATGAGGGAAAAAAACTGCTTTTTTTGAGACAAATTCATGTCCTGGGTGTATTTGAGATTGAACTGTCAGTGAGGTCCAGATGTCCTAAAGCTTCTGGTACCTCTGCAGTAATAAAGGAGGAGAGGAAGAGAAACCTGGGTGTGAACAGCTCACTCTGGAGCATAGTTGTATCAGTGTTGAGGTTTTCTAAGGGATTCTAATGTGGCACCAGCACCTGAGTGAAGCATCAGTGCTGCCTCTGCATCTGGGGCAGTGCCACCAGTGCTGTTTGCTCCCAGACTGGGACTCAGCACAGCCTGGAATTGCATCCTATGAACAGAACTCGTATTTCCCCTCTACAAAGCACTTCTGCCACTGGGTGTATGCAGTACCATCTCAAGTCTCCAGGGCAATCAGAACCACAGACCACAAATAAATCTTGATGAAACAATAAAATACAGCAGAAGGAGCCACCTTCTGAACTCTTGGCAGCTGTGATGTAGATACCTACATCTGGGTAGACACTCTAGGCTTCCTTGGCTGTCCACAGAGCAACAAGGGCTTAAAAGATAAATTTCATCTGCTTTGTGTTTATGTCTCCATTAGGATGAGATGAAACTGCCTCTTGGAAATCTTGTTTCTCTCCACTGACTGACAGTAAAGCCTAATTTAGCTCAGATGAGGCCAACTCTGTCGTAAATAATTAAAGTGAGATATGACAAAACCCTTGTGATGGGATGACCTTGGCTGGCTGCCAGGTGCCCACCAAACTGCTCTATCACTCCTTCTCAACAGGACTGGGAGAGAAAATATGATTAAAAGCTCATGGGTCAAGATAAGGAAAGGACATCACTTATGGTCGTGGTCAAAACAGGCTCGACTTAGGGAAATTAACTTACTGTCAAATAATCAGAGAGGGAAAATGAGAAATACAAACAAAACTAAAAACACTTTCCCCCCTTCTCCCTCAAAGTGGCCCAGGTGGATATCAAATAGGTGTTGGGATCAGTTCACAGCTCTTCATCCTTGCTGCTCCTTCCTCTTCATGCTCTTGCCCTGCTTGGGAGTCTCTCCTATGAGCTTCTGTCCTCTATGAATTTCTCCAGTGTGGGTCATTCTCAGGAACTGCAGTTCTTCACTAACTGTTCTGATATGATTCCCTAAGGTTTCACATGTCCTGCAAGGAACATGCTCTGCATGGACTCTTCTGCCTCACCACAGTCTTCTCCATGCACTGCAGGAGACTGGAGCTCATCCTCCCCCTCCTTCTTCACTGAGCTCATTGTCTGCAGAGTTGTGTCTCATATTCTTCCTTTTTTTTTTTTTTTTTCACCCATCCCCTGTGTAGCTTTTCTTGGCCTTTCTTAAATACATCATTGCTACCAATGTCACTCGTGTTCAGTGGCAGATCTGTCCTGGAGCCAGCCCAAACTCTCTCTGTCCAACATGGATGCAGCTTCTGGTGACCTCATGGAATCACTGCAATCCCTCTTCCATCAAAACCTTGATGTGGAAATTCAATAAACCCATTCAAAACGTTCCTCTTCCCTCTTCATCTGAAAGATCTACTTAGTGGAGTTTCCCAAACTCACCTCAGTCTCACTAGGACTGATGCAAGGGGGTTTAGCTGGAAATTGGTGGGAATGTCATTGACCAAAGAGACAAGAGTTGAGTCCCCATACAGTGAAATCAGCAGCAACACAGTTTTCCCTTCAGCAGCACCATCTGTCAGTGGTGGGAAAGCCACCACAGTGAGGCATGTGCAGAAGGCAATCAGCCATCCTTCTGACTCAACCAAAAAAGGCAACATCCAAATATGGCTCATAACAAACATTGTGCAAAATAAATACACCCTTCATCAACACAACCACCCTTTGATCACCCAAAAAAGGCATAAAAAAATTAAGCAGGCAAGCAAGAGCAAGAAATAGTGGCAATGCCCTTTTTTTAACCAGGGATGGACTGTACACACCTTGGTAATTAAAGCTCATAGTTTCTTCTCAAGGAACTTGAACCCAAGTCTCAAGTTATGGGTGAATATTCACAGTGCAAGGTTTCAAGACAGACCTGTCTAAAGTTCTCTTGTTGGGGCAGTTTTATTTGTATAATACACCTCACCATTTCCTGTGTCACGGGGAGAATGATTTCTAGTTCAGTGGTTAGTATTCACCTGGAAGAGGAAGTCCTTAGTTCCTGTGCCTGCTTCTATGAATGTTTCTTGTATTTCTCATTTAAGTATTCATTGATGTGGATAATGGAAGCCAGGCCCTCTGCTCCCAAATGAAAGACTATACCACGAAGATACATAGTCATTTGCATAGGTTTGCCATCTTCCTGTTCCCATGAATATTTAATTAACCTATGCAAAGTGAAATGGTTTCAATATGAGGAACTGAGAATGCCCTGCCCTAGAATATTCTTTACCTTAGTGGTTAGGGCAGTCAGGGAAGTGGAGAGACAAGTTCAAATCCCCTTAAGCAGAAGAGGGATTAAACCTGGGTCTTCCAGAGCCTGGTGGGTATTCTCAGCACAATGTTATTGGTGAGAAAAAAAAGTAGCATCTCTGCTTCCTTTTCTTGCCTGAGCTAATGGGATGCCCTGCCAAAATGTTTATCGTACTGAAAGATCATCACAGAGTGTGACTGATACAATCTTTATTAGAAAACAAATTATTTCACCATGAACTTTGAAAGAAATGGAGTAAATGGTGTGACAACAAAATGGCTTACCACAAGGGAGCATACTCACACCTGTGTTATTTGTGATCTACACACAACATCTACCAATCTGTAATGACAGAAAAAAATAAAAGTTGCCAGAATTCAACTCCCAAGTCAAGGACCTGTCCCAAACCAAGGCCATGGCACCATCAGCACTCAAACAGATCTCAGAATATCAAATAACAAATTGATGAAATTACACTATGGATGTGATGCTATCAGGTCTCTTTCTTCTTTAAAGTTCCAGGCCCAATAAACAGAACAGAATTTCCAAAGAGATGTGACTCAAAATCCAGATTGCTTGGAACTGACATTGGACTACTTGCCTTTCCCCAGGGCACAGATAGAAAAGACAAAGTGTAGGGTTAACCTGTAATATAAATTACTGAAGAAACATGTGAATTCCAGACTGAAGGTCAGCTCTGCAATGCTGCAAACCATGGCACTTGCATCCTGTTATTCGGTAGATAAATATTTATGTCACACATGAAAAAGCACTGATATATCAGTACACATGAAGAGGTTAGATATCCTGTTGAATGAAAGTGATTTTTTTTATGCATGCCTTAGGCCAGCTGAGGGAAGCAATCTGTATCTCCTAGCTGGGATCACCTGACTGGGGAAAAGATGGGGGGAAAAAAAGAAAGGAGGAAAAAAAGCAAAAAAAAGCAAATGCCAATGGGAATAAAAGAGAGGAGGAAAGAAGTGAAAAGCTTTGAGGCATGCTATTAAATGTCCAGAATTCCCTGGATTGGTAAAATTGAATCAGTAATATGCTGTTCCCAAGCCCAGTAAATTTTAGATAGATCTGGCTGATAAATTTCTATATCCTGCTAGTTTCAATTACTATGAAAAATTTCTCTTCATCATTTCCCACTCCTTTTCCATTTAAGCTCACTCTGAAAGTGAAAAAGAAATGAAAACCAAAACTTAATTTTGATAATTTTGTATAAAACTGTCATTTATTGACAAAAGACTCTCTCTATAGTCAATTCTCCATATTGACATCATATCTGCTTGATGTCAACCCCTGTCAGTGGAGCTCTCAGGCAGCTGCACCACCCTCTCACAGCTTTGGAAATCTTTAGGTGAGAACATCTTCATGCACAGTCAGCCCATAACACAGATTAAATGCAGAGCTGCACAAAAAAAAAAAAAAAAAAAAAAAAAAAACAGCAGACAGGCCAATCTTTGTCAATCCCAGCACAAACTTCACTGAGGTATTTTACAGCCAACATTCTTGGAGAGCGAGCACAGACTTGCACAAATGGGATCTTGCCTGTTTAGGTTATGAGCTCTCTGGGGCAATGACTTTCTCTTCAGATGCAGGTATCCACTTCATAGCACCAGTCCTGCTGTAATAAAGCTAATAACAACAGTAACAGCAGCAATAATAATAATAGAAATAATAATAATTCCATGCAGGATGCTGCACAGCAGAGCTGAAGGGCAGCAGGTGTGTTGGGGAAATAATATAATACATCAAATCCTGCACAGCGAGCACACGAGCGTGTGATATCAAAGACACTACCTATGAAATTAATTTGCCGGTGACACTGCCTTGCCTCCCATCCCTGGGCGTTGTGAGAATTAATTAATGCTTGCAAATGGCCTTGGGAGCTGGAGAGGGAAGGAGTGTTGTGCATGCAAAGCCCTGGTGCCTGCCCCGAGCCGGCTGCACACCTGTGCCCGTTGCATCACGCGCAGTGTCTGCTGGCGAGTGCTGGCAGTGCTGGTGTGGCCTCACATGATTGATGCTGCACTGGGCTGCGGGCTCTGGGAGCTCTCCCCTGTCAGCAGAGAGCTTGTCTCCACATGCCTGTGCGCCATCAGCCTCCCTCCTCCCGGCACAGCTGTCAGGTTTCCCAAAACAATGATTGCCTTTCCCCAGAAACAAACCTCAGTCCTGACACCTCTCCCAGCTGGAGCCTTGCTCCTTTGGAAGGGTCTGCTCCCCACCTCGTGTGGAGGTTCATTCCTTCATCTTGCAGAGCACGCCAGTGTGAAAGTGCAGGAACAGAGTGCTGCATGCTCTTTCTTTAGGGTCACTACTAGCACATAACTGCAGCCATGCAAGGTGCCCAAGTTGTGCCTCAGAGATCACTACAACCCCTGAAAGAAGGACAGCAGCACTGGAGGCGTTACAGGAACAGCAAGGTGAGGCTTCTCCACCTTCAGAGTGTCCATCCCTAGCCCCAGAGGACCTGAACGTGCCTGCAGGTCATGGCATCTGCTCTGAAGGGAGATGCAGGAACCTCGTCTGCAAGCCCAGTGCTGAGGGGACACTGAGTTACCAATTTCCTCTTACACTGAAAATAACTCCCATTTGCAGCAAATAATTACTTACAGTGAAATAAAATCTTATTTCAATGCTCTTTTCTTCTCTTTCTAAATCCAATCCATTGTTTTAAAGCATTAGCATCACCTGGTTTTGTGGGATATTTTTTTCAAATGCACATATTTAGGCTGAGTTCCCAGGCTGTCCATGACACCCCTATCATGGTACACCAGCCATGCTTACATTTTCCTCAAAAGAAGTGGGGAGAGGGCTCTTGTTTCCAGCCACTGCTCCCTCCCCCTGGCTGTGCAGCCACACCACAGCTCCACAGGTGCTGGAAAGCATTGCCCTTCTGTTGCTGAGTGATTTTAAGCAGCAAACATTGGCAGCCACCTGCCTTGCCCTGTTCCAGCACTCAGCAGTGTGTGGAGGGGAGGGAAGAAGAAGCAGGATGTATGTTGGAAGGAGTCAAGGCTCCTTTCATCTACTTTTCTGGGCTTCAAAAAGAAGTGGTGGAATCACTAAATAAACCTCCAGCCCTTCTCAGGGTGGTGAAACCCTGAATACATTCCTGCTGAATCTGAAGTTTGTCCACTCACAAAATCAGAATCAATTATGAGATGCAGTCTTGCCCTTAATCTCAGGTGCTGTTCATAGAGCACTGTCTATGAGATCAATATTAATAAAAGGATCATAGGAAGAGCTTCCTTAGACTACAGTTAAAAATTCTCTCAGTGCTTCACACAGACTTGTCTTAACCCACAGCAGAAGAGATTTATTTGGGAATCCTTTCTTTGACCAAAACCTCCATACATATGTCATCTTCTCATAAAAATCAGCTTATTTTTGATATCAAAAATTTTGCACATTCACAATGCTGAGGGAACTTATCAGTGCTGGTGGTGATCACAGAATCACAGAATTTATAGGGTTGGAGGGGATCCCTGGGGATCATCTTGTCCATCCCCCCTGCCAGGCAACATCTTGCAATGTTTTACAAGACCTTCTCAGAGGACACAAATTTATTCTTGCTGTATTTTCCTTCATGGTTGGCTTCAGTCAAATACTTTCAGCTTTTTGTTTATTCTATCTCTGCTGTAGATTTGTCTTTTATGAGTAGTCTGTTTAAAAAAATATTTTGTGTGAAATACAATTATTTTCTTTTTTCAAGGATCAAAATTGTTCCTTCAGATTGTCTTATTCTCCCCTTCCCCCCACCTCCAGAAAAGCTGGTGTTGGAAAAAACCCTCAATTTCCATTAAGCAATGATTCTGGTGGATAATTAGAATTTAATTTCTCTGACCAGCATCCTCAGGGGCATTCAGATGTCTTCTGCTTCACCATTCCTGTTTCACATGAGCAGGAGTAATAATCTTTTCCTGTTCTACCCAGATGTTGGAAAGCTGAGTGCTTAAAAGCGTGCTTAGCTCCTTCAGTGGTTAGTCAGGGCCCTCAAGGGAGAACATCAGCATTCAGTGCAATCTCCCTTTGGCTTTCCCCTTCACCCTGCCTCCTCCTTTTCCATGCTTTGCATGGGTGCTTGGGTTCTACCTCCTCTGAAGAGCTTCAGCCCATTCCATGCCCCCAGGCAACCTAATAAAGGTCAATCTCAGATATAATGAAAGGGGACAATGAGGCAGTTCTGGCCACTCCTAGTTTTCCCCACTGCTTCTCACGAGCTCTGCAGGTTCTTCTGGTTCCTCCACCAGCCCTGAATGTCAGGGGGAGGCTGTTCCCACCACCATCCCCAGCTGTTCCTCAGCAGTCATGTCCTTTGAAGATGTGCATAGTTATCATGTTATTTCAAAATACCAAAGGTCACATTACCTTTGCTTTTCCCTTCCTCCCCGCTGGAAAATAAGGGCAGAAGGAATTACTGAGTAAACAAGGAGAGGGTTTGCAGAGCTGCTGTGAGGAACTGGGGGGCTCCACCAGGCTGGCCTTGCAGACACAACTCCCTTGATCCCACCTCACCCTGCAAATTAAATTTCCAGAGGTCTGAAAGAGGTTCTAGTGAAAAGCATTTTCCCTATATCTGTGTTGGCCCCCCTGTGACAGAAAATCTGGCTAGATGTCCAGACAAAAAGCAACAAAAAGCTCAAAATTTCCTGCCTTTTTTACTCAAAATTCCATGCTGGAAGGACAGAACAAATTTTCAGCAGTCATATTAAACCCCAGGAGGCATTGCAAACCACATATGTAAGGGTTTGGGAAGTAAAGATATGTGTAAGTCACAGACCACCCCAAATTCTTGATGACCCTCTGCCAAAACAGGAATCAGAGCTGTCTCAGCTTCCTCCTTTTGCAGCCTACTATGCAGCAAGGTTCCTACTCACTTTTTCTGTGATTCCTATGAGGTATGCTGGCCCTGAAGGATAAGAACTGCAGTTCTGCTTGGCAATTGCATCATGTAAGTAGAAGGTCTCCCTCCAGCCCCCTCAGCTACAGGATGGGTAGAGCTGGGCCCTTAAGAAATACTTTTATGGGACTTCTGAAAAGCAGGTGGTCTGACACACAGAAAGCACATTAACACTAATGAAGATAAAAAATTTCACAGAAAGATAATTGTTTGCCTAGCAGCTGAATTTATTTCGTTCTCAAGTTGTAATTAAGGGAAAAGTTGCAGTTTAGAATGCAGTCTGGTTTTCCCTCTTTTTTTTCTTGCCTAATAAGCAGAGCAAGAAGTTGATTCATTTTTATCTACAAGGGAGAAATATCATTTTACCCACACCTGATTTAACTGAAATGAGTAGAAGACAGATAAACAGCTGGAAAAACCTGAGAAAAAACCACTGAATTCAATTTACCAGAATCTTGCATGCCTGGGAAAGAAAAATAGAAAGAAAGAAAAACAAATAAAAAACAAAAAGTGGGGAGTCATCCATGGATAAGCAAGTTTTTATCTTAAGATGTTGGGTAGTTAAAGTTCTTTTTTCCAACAGCAAGGATGAGAAATTTCCAAGTACCCAGGTGTTTTAATTGCTACTATCATTTACTGTGTGTGTAGTGTTTTGGAGTTGTACACTTTGCAGTCCAGCAGTCACACAAAACTTAAAGGTGTCAAAAAAAAAAAACTGGTCTCAGATCACTGTGTGCTGCTCAAAAGAGCAAAGAAACATGAAGAAAAAGAAAAGGTCTGCTCCAGAAAGGCTGCAATCAAGGCAGAAGGCAGGCAATGAAAAGCAGTCCTTCCTTCAGATAAAGACAAGGAAAGAACAGGGCAATACTGAATAAAGGACGATTTTCTCATGAGAGACATATCAGTTTCTTGTATATGTCTCTACTACATGAATAAATTTTGTTAAATGAGAAGCAGGGACAGTATGTTGTATCAAAATTGGAAGGAAGGTTCATTGTATAGGGATGGAACTGCAGAAAGATAAACATGTTTCCAGGCACAGAAAATAGCATTTATCTCTGCAACTACTTGCCATAAAGTAAAAAGTTTGGATTGTCATTTTGGATTTTGGATATTTGAACTCAGTTTAAAAAAAAAAATAATCAAGTACTGCTTTTCCTTTAAAATAACCCATAATATTTATGCACAGATCTCAGAATGGATTCAAGTGTACAGATTAACCAGGGAGAGATGTCTGAATACCTTTGAGATTCTGGGTCTCATGTTCACTCTGTTCTGAGGAGCGTTAAGATAAAGGCCAGACTGCTGCAAGGGTCTAAATATTGACCTCCTGGATACACCTGAATGTTTGTATGGAATATGATCTTTTCTCTGCCAGTGACTGGGTTCAAATGCATCTGAAGAGATAATAGTTATTTACACTAAAAGGAAGAACTACCTACCCACCTTTGTTTTTATTGAATACCTATTCTTAGTTTCACCAAGTTTAGATCTTTAAGAAAAAATTATTCTTCCCCTTCCTTTCTCCAGCCACCTGGAAAAGCCTCCAACTGTTTCTTGGAATCTTGCTAAATCTTCAGGACAGCAATTAGTGAGATTGAGGTAACCAGGGAGCAAATCACAGGAGCCAGGCAGGAACACGCAATTGTTCGATGTCGCAAACGCAACTGCACAAACAGAGTTAAACTGCTCCGACCACTTGGCCCAACACTGAATATCTCAGGTGTGCCCTCCTCTACCTAGAGCTTCTCCAAAGACCCCAGAGCATGAAATTGTCTGGACACAGGCTCAGCTTTTGCTGTCAGAAGTTCCTTCTAGATTGTGAGCCTCAGAATGAATAAATAGTTTGGTTTTCTGAAAGTGAGGCAGGTTAGATTTTAGCAATTAATTAATGCTTAATATAAATTGATGAGCACTTTTAAAGATTAAAATTATACTCATTTTTAAATCAGTTTGATTATTTTCCAGAGGTATTTTTTCTCTGAGAAACAACCCCTGCTATAAAGGTTGTTTTTCCCACCTTCCTCCCAAATCCCTCAGGTATTTTCTGTTTCTCTTTCTGTGCTTTCAGTTCGCCCGTGTAGAGTAGCAATTTTTGGCACATCAAGCACATTAGATAATTATATGTCAGTTGAGAAACTCTCAGCTCCTTGTCACTAGTCTATAAAGCTCTCTGTAATGTTGTAATACAATATCGCTGATATCTCAAGGAGATAACATGTTAAGTGTCTACTGGCTATATAATTTGAACCAAAAGTTAACAAAGAGAACTGATCTTTCGGTAAACATACAGTATATTTTTGTCATCTCTTCCTGATAGTGGTTTTGATAAGCAGATTTAGATGTGGTGTTATCCTCTGATTGCTTTTGCAGTGTACTTGCAAGACAGGGAACTCCTTCATAATTCCTCAGACAGATGGTTGAGAGGAATTTCCCAAGTACCCACAGATCAAAGATTGTTCCCTGTAAATGGTGATGGTTGCTGATATTACAAATCCACCCAGACATTTTATTCTTCCTGATTCTAAACACCCTTTCACTTCTCTCTGCCCAATGTGGATTCCCATTAGGTGGGAAGAACAATTTTAAGCAATCAAGAGTCAGTGTGATAACCTTAGATTGCTCATTAAGGACCAGGTTGTGAATGAGGGGTAGATGACAGAGATCTGTGAAATCAAAGAGGCATGGAAATGACAAGCAATTGTTCTCTGTCTTTTCCAAAACAAGAGCAAGGGGACATCAAATGGAACATGGAGGAGACGGGTTCAAAACAAACAAAGGGAAATGATTCTTCATACAATGTATAATTAAGCCGTGGAACTCCTTGCCACAGGATGTTGTGGATGCTGTAAATTTACATGGGTTCAAAAAGGACTGGACAAGTTCATGAAAGAAAAATTCTTCAAGAGCTATTAAATACAAAGACATTACCTCTGGCTCCGGAAGACACTGCAATGCAAATCTCAAGATGTTGTGAGAGTGCTCTAAGGAAGTCTCACTTTGCCATTTTACTTTTCCCCAAGCATGTATTAATTCTTGGCCCCTGTCAGAAAGAGGTACATGTGTTAGATGGATCCCTGTATAGCTGATACAGCTCTTTTTGTGTCCTTGCTTCACACAGCTGTCTTATTCAGGGAGCAGATCAAGTGATGGCCACACCATACTTTTCACTTTAAATGTTCCTTCTCCAATTAGACCAGTAACTAATCTGAAAATGAGTGTATTGCTAAATACTTTTATTTTTAGGCACTTTAGCTTCCCAATTTTCTGCCTGGAAGAAAATTGCAGCTTCCTGGCTGACTCAGGAGAAGAGGGCACAGTGGGCTCTAGAGACACCTCCCCACACTCCAGTTGGTGACATGGGCAGGCTTGTGTAAAAAAGAGAGGTATCTCTCTCAGCTCTTCACCTCTCTGGGCTGTCTAAACAACCACCCCAGTACTAAATAGTTAGTGATTCAGAAGCAGAAACACACGTTTGAGGTACTTGACTAAGTGAAAATTGGCTGGGAAATCCCCCAAGTTTTTTATTCCTGTTACTTCTGGCACTGGGCAAGCCCACCAGTGCCTCCTCGCCTAGAACATTGCCTGGTAATGAGGAAAAGTGGAGAAAAAGTGAGGAAAAGTGTCTCCATCCTGAAAGTACTGCCTGATGCTCCACCTGATAGCCTGTCCATTTGAAAAGAGGGAAAAATATCCCCTCCTCACTACCATTTCTTAGCAGCTGGGTTTGAGGAGATTTTGTGCGGAGAACAAGTCCTGTCCTGCACTGGAATATTCCTGCATCTGCACGGGCCAAAAAACCCTTGTTAGCCACCCCCTGGGTCCCTCAGGCTTAGCCATTTTTGTGGGTTAAATTAACACTTTGGTGGTGAGGAGCCAGAGAGCCACTGCAAAATGAGCCCTGGCTGTGTGATGAACACCCCCATCCTGTGGGACCTGACAGCTGGCGAGAAAACTCAGCTTCAGAGCCATTACAGGTGCCCCAAAAAGCACCCCAAAAGCATGGAGGCACTCCAAAATGAAAATCCCCACTGCAGGATTTAACCTGGGTTTCAAAAGCCATTCCTTTCCCTTCCCAGAACCCCTAAAAAGCCTTTTGGGCAGGGAAGGCAACTCTTCAGGCTCCACGGGTATTATTATTATTATTTGGAAGCTGTTTTGTATTTGGAGTTGGCTGCTCCTTGGGTTCACCCAGGCAGTTTGGTGCATGCATGCCGAGGTGTATATTGGATGTGCCTAATAGCTGCAGTAGGTGGAGAGGGAGGAAGCTGTGATCCAAACGATGGGAACTCCTGCAGGGAGTTGTCTTGCCACTGGCATGCTGTCAGCGTGCCAATAAATAAGAAAGTTGAGATGATCAGAGGCAGCTATCTAAACAAACTAGGGTGAAAGCTCCCAGCAATCAGGCACAGGAAACTCATTCAGCGGCCATCCAGCTTCTTCCCATGGCTCAGGTTTGGTTTTCTATGAAATGTGAAGTAGGCAGAAGATATCCCCAAAAAAAGGCCCTGTGGCTGTTGTCCTTTCTGTCATGCCATTGCTCCTGCCAAACACCTCTCAGAGGATTAGCAGTGGGAAACATGAAATGAGAGGTGATTCACAAGCCCTTTGTGTGTCAGTTTGCAAGCACCAGAATTAGCCACTGAGTAGCACTATCCCCAGTCCTGGAAGAGAAGGAGTTGCTCCTTGAGGTGTTGCAAATCAGTGACAAATTCACTGATGTTTAGTGCTCCAGATTTCTTCCTTGCAGAGGCACAAACCTGATCTCTATGGCTGTGAGGAAATGGACAACAAAAGTTAGGAAAATACAGAAATCAAGTATTAATGCCACATGGGCTGGTAACACACATAGCTGGCTGATCAAATGCATAGCTGGCTTTTAATATGTATAAATATACAAAAAATACATATGTAATATGTTAAAAAAAGCTTTAAAATGTACAAATACACGGCTGGTTTGACCCCTGTTCAAAGCCCCAATATTCTTAATAGGCAGTGAAAGAGCTGAATTTTCACCTCTTACTTTTTACCTGGCAAAGCTAGAAATGCAGAGATTACTCTGGTCATCAGTGTCTTCTGAGTTCCACTTTTGTATGAAATGTCCAAAGACAACAGAATGACCCTGTATTTTAACTTTTAATCCATTGAAGTGGGAGACACAGATCTCTTCCAATAAGAATGGGAAGATCTGAAAGCAAATTTCCAAGATATCAAGTGAGTGTTTCAACTGGCTGCTGGAGATGTAGCTCATGGACGGACAGAAGCCTGTGAAACATGAATGAAAGACAGTATCTGCCTCCAAATCTGGAGTTGGGCACCTGGTTTCCAAGAAGAAAAGAGCACAAAGCCTCACACCCTACCCTTGGCCTTCCTGCCCTCAGACTGGGTTTTACCTTGTGCTGTCACAGGTTAAACCTTTTCAGAAGTGCTTGATGCCCCAATGCATTGCATAAGAAGCTTACTTGCCTAAATTGGGCAACTCCATATCAACAAAGCTCATAAGAACTAGAAGCTACTGAATTCCAAGCTGTGATAGGCAAGTCCTTTGGTAGATGTAGATCTTTGATACCATGCCAATGACAGAAGGGCTGGAATAGTTTAGAACAGAAAAGAGTAAGTGCTTTAATCCTTATTCATGGGTACCCAGGATCTTTAATATCCACAGCATCTCTGAATCAGTTTAGTTTACTTAGCACAACTAAGATGCATTTGATCTGCTAAAGCTGCCAACCTTCTTGTTCATCAGTCAGGCTGTTTATCACCTTTTACACATGAGAGCTCTGCTGTCTGTCTGTCTCTGTCCCTCCCTCCCTCCCTCCAGCTGAAAATCAGCTCTCTCCAGGAAATAGTTGAATCAAATGCATTCAATGTTCCCTCCTCTTAAGCGTATTAAATATGCCCAATTAAGTACCATAAACACAATCACAAGACTTCTGAGTTCAACTGCTAACCCTAAAGCTATGTACTGATGGCAGATGGTCAGTAAATAAACCAGCCTTCCCCAGTCAAGTCTGCATTTGCAGACTCATCAATAAGATCCAGAGATTTACATTCAGTAAGGATTTTGCAAAAAACACAAACTGAACGAAAACCCCAGCAACAAACCCCACCTAAAACATCTTCAGCTTCACCAGATTTCAACAAAAAAACTGTTAAAGCTCCTTGGTATGGAGCTGGGAGAAACAACTTGCATTGGATGTTTAATGACAGCTTCACTTGGATATTCTGGAGGTGCATAAACACAGACAACCTATATATATTATGATTGTGTATTAAGTGACATATAGATAAGAGCTGCTTGAATGATTGGAGGGACAGAAAATCTGCTTCAAAACGGAGACAAAAGGGTTGACTAAGGGTCAAAGCACAGTGCCCACACCCAGCTGCCCCAGCTCTGCTGAGAACCAGAGCAGAGCTGACTGTGACTTGCAGATCACCTCCCTGCACACCAACACATTGTCCTACACAGGCACATCAGTTATTCACTGGTGTCTTCAGTGCTACATCGATGAACATGTCTGAACACAGCTTGTTGACTTTAAAATGCTCAGCAAGGAAGGATTATAGGGGTTAGAAGTGCCCTGGATAAATACATTGAAGCATAAACAAGGGAGAGTAACAAAAGCTCTCTCAGCTAATGGCCAATGCTCTTACCAGAACCAATGGTATTTAATGTCTGAGATTGTAATTAAAACAAGGTCTTTAAAACTTCAGTTCATGTAGGGGGAACAAAAGAGACAGCAGGAGTTTTGATATTATCAGCTGGTGAAAGGTATTGGTGTTATGGCTGGCTAGAAAGTTCTGCAATACAGAGATGTATTAGGTGTCCAATTTACTCTGGAGCAGTAAACACTCCTCCAGAATGGCATGTGTACTTCACTGCATCACTTCAGAGCAGGAGTTCTATGGGAAAACTTCTTTTCCATCCTGAGGGATGACAGGGGTGTCAGAAATTCTGGGGTTTTAACAAAAGCTGCGAATTTCCACTATTTATAGTATCCAGCTAGGAGATAACAGAGGTATTCCTGTAATGGTTTTATTTCTCCTCAAGAAGTTCTTCCATGCTAGGCTGTGAGACTGGCCAGAATTTTCTTGTTTCATGGAGTAAATACTTGTGAAGAGTACAATGATCACTGTGAATACCAAGCCAGTGAGGGCAGACATTTCCCATAAATGCTCTCAGGCCCACATCCAGCATCTCAGAGCAAACACAAGGATCTCCAGGGATTTGTCTTACCCATCAAATGCTAGGTTTTGGCTGCTGGGTCTACCCAACCTGAAGATCTGTATTCCCACAGAGAACTTTGACACATATGAGCATGACCAGCTTCCATCTGCCCTCACCTACATCTTTCTGAGATCACAGCTCAAAGGCTCTCAGCTTAAATTCTCTTGGACTCTGTGTCTCTTCGCTTTGTTAGTGGTGGAAAGGTTTGCCTGGATCTCAGGAAAGAAACTGTGGAAAGGACTCTGTGCAGGGGCTATCTGTGCTGGAGGAACTTTCTGCTTGAGCCTGTCCTAAGAACAGGTTTCACCTCCAAGCAAAGTGAAAATCAGTCCCTAACCCAGCTTCTGCCAGATGAATAAATGAGCTCAGGCTTAAATGATATCCCAGAATAGTTGGGAGTTGGTTTTTTCCCTGCATGGATGATCAAGCATTTTGGATTACAGTTTGGGTAGCTTGTTTATATACAGGAGACAAATCCTAAACTAATATGAAAAGTATTCTACCCAAGAAACTTGGACATGTAACTTAACTCAGAAGCTTTTATTTTTTAAAGGTTATTTTTGCTGCTAAATATTAGATGTTCAGGTTTGCTGAGAAGAGCAAAAGTTTACTTCTTGTAACAGAGAAAGGGTAGAAGTAAGCTTGAGACGTGGGGAAGTTTTTCATTAACATATGTTTAGTATTTCAGATATTTAAATACTGCTAAAAATTCAACAGAATGCTCTTTTTGCTGACTTTTAAAATTAGTATTTACAGTGCTACAAGAGATTATTTTGTCATGAAAGACTGTGCTGATCTGGTTTTTCCTCAGCTGTTGAATCTGGTGTACATTCTAGTGTGACTGTCTGAGACCAGAAAGCAGAACTAGAAATTAGAAATCCATTATGTTATATTCCTTATATAGGGGGAAAAAGAATCCACACATAAAGTAAGAAGCAAAAATAATGGCAACAAATAGTTATTTTTAAATAGTTTGGATGTAAATAAAAATCTATTATGACCTTAATAAATACCCACTTTTCCAGCCACCTCCTTTTCAAAATTCTCAGTATTCCCAAATTGGGATTTTTTTAACTGTCTGTATTTTAACCTGCCTCTTTAAGTGTGTACACAGTGTACACATTTTTTTCCCCCTAATGTTCAAAATTAAGCCCCTCTGTGTGCCTTCCATGCCGAAGTTTATAACCTCAGCCTGCACAAGTCCAGTGCAGAAAGATCTACAGCCTCCAGGCAGAGCGAGGAAGCTCTTTAAAGATGAATCATTTTCATAAATGAGTGCAGAGGGAGGTCAAGCCAGGGGACACAGAAGGTTACATGTGTGGCTGAGATAAGGCCTCATTCATCCACTTCTTACTGTCAGGTCTTGATGGGTGAACATTGCCTTGAGCTCCCATAAAACATGTTGTTTGCAGAAAACTTGCAGGTGGTTCATAAAAAAGTCCAAACTGTTACCAAGAAATTTATCTCTCAACTGCTGGATCTGTTTATAATAGAAGTGAAGGATCTCATAGAGAAATTAAGTATCAGAGACTGACTTATATTGGCTTGCCAGACTGAAAAACCCAACCTGCCTTCCAAATGCTGCACTAAAAATGTCAAAGCAATTGTATTGATGACATCTTGACAAGATACTGTACAAGACTGTTAGAAATACAACAACAACAACAAAAGAATGTTGCCCGTTTATGGAAAACTTGTCCCTGGGGAAGGGATGTGGGTATTTAAGAGAGTTTTATGGAGGAAATTCAATCAGTTCTCCCTGAAACATTTGATTTTAGAGACTGTCAATCTTTTATTACTCTGGTGCCCATTCGAAAGGCAGTTTTTTAAAAGGGTGTCATTGTTTCTCCCTGTGTTTCAAAGTGAATATTCAGATAAAGCTGAGTTGTGTTGGCAGGGAGAAAAGGTGAGGGCTAAAATCAATGTAGGAGGCATCCTAGAATGGACAGTTTGATATTATTGTGGATATTTATCCACTGAGGGCCAGATTTGAGACCTTTTGAAGTCCATGAAGCCTCTCTTTTGACTTCACTAAACTTTTAGCTCCAAGGAATTGTGCAGAGACCTCCAGCTGGTTTCACATAAACTGCCCTAGAGCCATCAAATAGTAGCAGCTTTCAACATGTACCAACCTGAAAAGTGTTCACATTGATGTTCAAAAGTCCCTCATACTCCCCTCTCTCCTCCACACAAAAATACAAAGTTAAGTTTCCCACATTCTCCTGAACTTGTTCTCCCATGCTTTCATATTCATAGATTTTTGTGGCCTGAAGGAGCCATTATGATAATCTGGTGTGACCTCCTGAAATCAATGTATCAATGGGATTGCACCAACATTATGGGAACAGTGCTTGGCCTTTAGACATCTTGCCATAAGGGACAACACTGAATGAATTAAAATGGGATAGGGCATTCATCATGAATTATTTGCTTTGAGGGCTGTACATCCAACATTCAGCCATACTCAGGGGTTTTTTACCGGACTCAAGAAAAAATTGTTTCCTCAGGAGGATCTTTGCATAACTTGTGTGTGACCATCTCAGTACTGTTGCTGCAGTTCTTGGGCAGAACATAACAGGAGCCCCAGGCTTTAGTTAATGTCTTCTTAAAGGTTTTGATCAAAAAATTAGTGTTTCACTGTCCATCTCCTGTCCAGTTCCTTCTCACCAACTTCTCTTCCAACTGAACTCCCCATTATCTGTGTGCAATGCCCATGGGGTGTCTCTACCCAGTCACTGCAAGGATGTCACTGGTCCAGCACAGGTCTGCTGCTCCATCCTCAAGGAGCTCCTCAAACATCTCTTGCACCACTCAGGGCTTCCCCACAGATTTATGCAAAATACATCTACACACAGAAGGGTCAGCACTCGGTGTTGGGCTGTAGTTACCCCATACTGACCATTTCCAAGGATGAGTGTGGTGATATCTAACTCAGATACCCTTAAAACTCAGACCCCTTTAAAAACACAACCTCAATGTTGTCACATCACAGAGAATCTGAAATTGTACTGGGTCAAGGTCATTTCCAGGAAATCACTGTAATGTCAGTAAAATAAAGCCTCATGTCAACAAAAACCTGAGAATCCCAAGGCATATGGGAATCCTTGGTCAATCAGATCCATCTTTCACTTCCAACATCCTCAGGCCAACATTAATGATTTGAATAGGGGCAGGTCGACTTCTACAACCTAGAGCAGCTCTCACTCTGAGAAAGTGTCAATGACAATCAAAGGGCCCCAGATACAGTGCAATTGCTTCTTAATTAAAGGAAATTTAATGAGAATTGCTGGTAAACAAACATCAGGTGATTATAGGATGACATCTCTCCACAGATTACTGAGTAATTGCACTTCTCTGACCCAAAAGGAATTTCCATGCAACTAGCAGTGAGGCTTAGAAGACAGAGATAATTAGGTCTTTATTCTCTCCAACTTTTATTCTTTTTTTTTCTTCACTCCCAAGTATACAGAAGTTATCAGAGGCTTCATCACCCCTAGCACATTAAGTCCCACTTAGAGAGATGGTAACTTTTCTGGTTCCCCACAGCTGCTCATCTTCCTTCAGCTGCTGCCAAGCTTTCATTAGGTTCAGCTTTGAAACTGCAACAGCAGTGAGGTGAAACTCTCATCTGTCCACTCCTCTGCAAGATCTGCCCTTTGAAAGGTCTGAAAAAAGCACTGTATTATGAATACAATATCCCATTCCAAATTCACCATGCTGGAAGTGAAGATTTTGCTAAAATTATTCTCTGTGTGCAGCCCATTAGGGTTTTAAAGAGCCAGCAGCCCTCCTGATGCAGCAGCATTTGTTAACATTATTTGGATTATAAATTTTTCTATGAGAACAACCTGATTTCTCAAAATCAAGACATTTTTTGGGAGCTAGTTGACTGTGCTCATTTCCTTGTTGGCAATGTTTCAAGAAGAACCCAAGATTAAGGAAGTTTGGCCTTCTTTGTTTTATTTGTTTGGAAGTTTTTTCTTTATTTTATTTTGTTTTTCTTGTTTTGACTTTTAATATTAACATTTTGCAACTAGTCTTCATCATTTAGAATGATGGTGCACAACAGTACAAGATGTTTTTTGTTCTCTGGGATTTCTATAACTATGTGTGGGCATCACCAAGCCAAAGAACTTCACAGTGGGATGGGAGATAAAGAAAAAAGGATTTCCTCAGGGCTTCCACCCTGACCCTTTGCTCTGACACAACAACAAATATTTCTAGATCATCCTTGACAGATATGTGTCCAACTTGCTATGGAAAACCTGCAGTGGTGATGATTCTTTATCCCATCAAGGTTGTGCTGTTCCTCTCCCTGAAGTTAGGATTTTTTTATATAACTAACCTAAAACTCTTCCCATTTCAAATTAAGCCCATTCCCTCTTGTCCTACCAGCAATGGACACAGAGAACAATTGATCACTGTCCTCTTTTAAAAACCCTATTATATGTTTGAAGACTTGTAACATGCCTCCCTTCCTTCACTGCTTTTCTAGACTAAACAAACTCAATTCCTTCAACTTTTCATTTTAGGTCATGTTTTCTTAAACCTCTTTTCCTTCATGTTACTCTAGTCTGGATGCTTTCCAAAAGGTTTATTACTTTTTATTTTTTTCAAATGTGGTGGTCAGGACTGCATACCTCAGGCCAGCTGAGTCCCCACCTGTGCCAAATGGTTCAGACTAATGACCTCCCTTGTGATAAGTGTGTTTCTGTGCTTCCTTTAAAACAGCTTGTCTTTCCATTTTGTGAAATATCACAACTTCTAATTACCAAAACAAATTCTGAAATCCTGGAATTTCTCACACAATGAGAACAGTTTCTTCTGCTTGGTTCTGCTATGTTTGAAAATGTGGAAGTTGGAATACATGATACCTTCGAGTATTGGAATCCAGTTTAAATATTTGTATGGAGAGCTTTTTATCTGTAGCCTTGGTATTGTTTTAACAATAGAGTTTTTGCTTTGTTATGTGAGGTGGAAGGGGGTCAAACCAAAAAAGGACCCGTCCATTCATCAGGTCACATCACAGGGCATGAAGATGGCATTCACCTTATGAGGAGAGAAGCAAACAGCTGCTCAATCCAAATTTAGGAATCCCTAGTGACCCATGCAGCTCAAAAAAGCACATGCAAATATGTGTAAGATGCTCTATATTGGTTTAGCAGGGGGACTCCAAAGTCTGACGGTTCCCACTGCTATCAGAGGGAACTAATAATCTACAGCAGCTTCTGTCCAAAACACACACTTTGAGTCAAAATCTATTCAAATCCAGCCTTCCCTTCTCTTTGAGCTCAGGTCAGACATAGGTGCTGGCCCATTGCTCTGAGATTTTGGAGTTTTGGGTCCTGCACCCAACTGCTTCAGGGATTGACTGCTGGGTCATTCTAAATAAATCACTTTCCCCTACCTCAGTGCCCTGTCTGCATATGGAGTTGCCATGCTGTTCCTCCAGGTATTCCTTCACACTGACTCATGAAATTCCCTAAGGAAGAGGTCGATACTTTTATTGCTATTTAGAAAGGAAAAACAGTGCTGTAAAAAGTGACAGTAGATTAACTTTTATGGAGAATAGTGTCTCCCTTGATGAAATGAAATCAAATGTGTCTGAGACAGAATGGAAAAATATGGAACATGACATTCAGGAATGTCCCTTGCTCTCCTAAAAGTCTGCAGCAAATGAGACCCTGACGTGAATATTTAAACATAATAAAAATATCCGTCTGACTGGAAAGAATCCAGAATTTTCTGAAATATTTTTATTAATATCATTTCCTCTGCAATAGCCACAGGTCTTGCTTTCCATTAACACTTTGGACTCAGGAAGCTCCAGTCTCTGCTGGGCTGTATGGCTGGAAACTCCACAGGAGACAGTGGAACTTTCCCAGTTCATGTTAGCTAGGGAACTTGGTCTTTGCTGGAAATGTCTTTTTATGATGCCTTGAGGAAGACAGACATTGTTTAGAATGAAAAGATGCAAAGAAAACCCTCAGATTTGCTGGGCCTGAGTTTTATCTGTATTGGGCCTTGGATTTTAGGGTGTTATTGACTCCACCACTCACTCAGCAGTGATAAAAGTGCATCTGTCTCCTCATAGTAGAATAGTTACAACTGAAGGGTCTTCTGTAAGAAGAGGCCAAGGACTATTTCACCCCATACATTACAGATATTTTAACATGGTGCATTTAAAATCCAGAGAAGTACAATCCTGTATTCCTGAGGAAACAGATTTTTTCCTTGACAAAGACCTACCACATATCCTTCATCTGTCACTGTGACCATACCACCAGAGGTCCTTGATGTCCCTTCACTGTAGGAGTTTATTTGCACCTTGTAACTCCCACCTCAAGGCCTGGTCCCTTTTCCTCCCCCTGTTCTGCATTTTGATCTTATCTTCTGAAAGAGTCAATCCCCTTTGTCTCCTTTTGTGCCTTTGTTTTGGTATTTACAGAGTTTGGTGATAAATATCACCCCTATAGCTCTGTGAGGGTGCTGGTCTCTGTGGTGTCTTCCACCACCCACACACACTGGCATGACCTTTTCGTGCTGCTGTGTGCCAAAAGTCCCTTCCTACCACACATGTTTTCAACTAGATTTCCACTGCTGCTTTCTGCCTCCTTTTATTGCTGTGCATGCTCAAGAATTACCTGCAACAGAGCCCACAGAACCACTTCAACCATGTCATCCTAAGAGATTGGCTTTAATCCTTTGAATATCCTCTTCCCTCCAACCAGCAAACTTTGCTTACAACTTTTGTTTGGTGGGGGGTGGAGGGGGGAACACATTTAATTTGTAAAGAATTAAATAACGTGGTGCAAGTAATAACTGCGCATTTCAGGGTCTTTTTTCCATGATCATGGACCACTACAACAAAATTATCCATTAGCTTTAGCTCACCAATCCATATTCAACAGCTTCCAAGGGTAGTGTCAAAGGTGGTGGAAAAATTCATATCAGTTGGAAGGAAATTTTGCCACCCTTCATCTTCATGATACCTGACATCATGAATTTATCATTGAGCTCACTGAGAGCGAT
The DNA here is from genome assembly GCF_029582105.1 of Oenanthe melanoleuca. Lineage (NCBI taxonomy): Eukaryota > Metazoa > Chordata > Aves > Passeriformes > Muscicapidae > Oenanthe > Oenanthe melanoleuca. The sequence goes on from NC_079334.1 coordinate 65,396,035, forward strand.
TTTAGAAAAAAAAACACATTTTTTTGGTATTAAGTGCTATTAAGTAGTGGGGAGAAAATCTGAACAAAGGTGCATGAAAATAATGAAATCAAAAGCAGGAAGCCAAAACGTGGTTGACCAGCTAATTTTAAACAGAAAGTTTGGGGATTTTTCAGAGTACAAGAACTCTGGATTTTAGAGAAGAGCAGACTTTACAAGAGGCACATCTCTCCTGACTGCATGCAAGCAGAGAGGTTGCTGATATGGAAAATTACTTGGCCATTGGCCAACCTATATTTAGGTTCATGTAAAGGGAACGAGAATATTTCAGAAGAAAAATCTCAAGGTAATACATTGACTAGTTATTATCACAGGGGATAAAAAGAGTCAGTAAATCAAGAGAGTTTAGAAAAAGAATATTAAATATACATCAGTTAAAGATGTATTCAGTGGCAGGGCATCATTTGTGATGTGTCTTCCTAAGGCATAACAAAACAAAATAAAAATACTTGGGTTAACAGGGCAAAAGGAAATTAAGGAAGATAAAACACACCCAGATATCAAGTCACCTAGATAAGTACTAAATTATAAAAATACAATAATTAAATCATAAGTATAAAATAATAAGTATTTAGGTGAGTTATAAAGATACAATTATTTCCAGAATCTGCCAGCTCTGGCTTAAGTCCCTTCTTTGTGAAGCCACCTTACTGTTGCCCTTGAAGAAAGAAATGGACATTCCCTAAAAAAGTTGTCCTGTAGGAAAAGCTGTGGAGCACAGGACTGAGTGAGCACCCCAAGTTAAACTCCATCCTAGACCAGAATATTGCTCTGGATTTGTTTCATGCTGTTTCCTTCTGCCCTCTGCCACCTCCATGTCATCCCTTTGGGACTAGCTCACATCATTTAAAACAAATTTCTCAGCCATTAGCCAGGGAGGCAGCTTCAGTCAGTGCAACCCAACTTTTTCTTGGCCAGTTTCCCCACGCCTTCACTGACATGCTGCTCCAAGTGACTGTGGTGGGAAGCATCCAGCAGCCACACTGCTCCCAAAGTGCTCAGTGTCTGAGTACAAGAGGCATAACCTCAGTCTGTGTCTGCTGCTGCTACAATTTCCTGCCCCTAGGAAAAGTGGGCAGTGGACAAAAAGGATGAATGGAGATGCCCAAGATAATGGTGATGAGTGCAATCATTTTGGGCACTGAAATGTCCCTCCACTTCTCAGCCTGTCCCTTTCATCACACAGACAATATTTTTGGATGCAGATTAAACTGAGCTAACTGGATTTACCAATTGTGATGTGACTGTGTTTTGCCTGCCAAATTCAGCACCTCTTCATGAGTATTCACAAGTGAGTCATGACAGGGAAGGAATCAGACTGGATTGAACAGGTCTGATGTGACCTATCTGTTGTAGGCAAACTTCAACCCAACTCCTTCTTTCTTTGGCTGATTTTAATGTGAGATGAATCAACAAATTAGATTGATTTTTCTTCTGCCTAGCAGTCATTTAGTTCTACATAACCCCTCATTTCTTTTTCCTAAGAGCTGAAGATCTTTACCTGTTTATGTTGGGCTGACCAATGCTATTGCCACATCTCTTATTCTCAGGTGTGCATCTCTTTTCCTCTGGGATTTCAGAACTCACATATTTGCAGCAGATCTGATTCTGCACTGGCACACCTTTCAGAGCAGCATTTGATATGGCACAGCCCTGAACAGACAGAATACTGAGCAACATGACATAGTCTGTAAAGGTTTTTACAATATCACTGGGCATTGCCAGCCACTCTGATGGACAAATCCCATCTGCTGTAAATCAGATCTCTTCTGTGGAGCTATGCCAATTTACACCAGGTGAGAACTGCTCTTGCTATTATTAACATATATATCCTTGTTACCACCACTCCCACTTTTATTTCTTGATATGAACAGGAGAAACCATGGAAAAGAAACTGCCTCCTCAGTAATGTCTCATTGATCTCAACTGAATAATTCACAATATCAGAAAGGTGAGTAGGGGTGGAAAAGACTGAGTGTTTTTTAAAAGTCAAAAACATCTGGTCCTCATTTGTGAGAATTACTGAGTCTTCTTCAGTCCTTTAACCCTTTCACCCACATTGTATCTGTGCTTCCATGGTTTATGAATTTTATCTCCCAAACCCTTTCAATGAATGACACTTGATATAGAAAATTAATCTTTTCTACAGCCCCTTCCTCAGGATTAGAAGAAAGACTGATTCAAAAAACCCCTACCTCACACTCCTTCCTGACATCAACATCACTCCAGTTTAGGGTTGTGTCAAAATTTCTGACATAAACCTTTCCATTCAAAGCCAGTATTCCCACCAGGGTGGGAATGTGGTAGGTAAGGTGTCCGCTTGGGAGTAGTTTTGTGACTGATCCCAAATACAAAGGATACTCATGGTCATACAAACCTTCAGAAAGCATTTGGAGATGGTGACAATACGTTTTTCCAAAACTACCCATCAAGAACAGATTTTTGACAGAAGGATTCCTAAATTTGGAAGCTTTCCTCTGGTAATTCTAAGGGCTGGTTTTCAGAAACTTCTCAGTATTGACTGAGTGGATACCAGACATTTTAGATGCCCCCATTTGGGTACCCAAAGGCAAAAATGTCTGTATTCCACTCTAGACTTTTGAAACCATCATGCCTCTAGCATACAGAGACTGCTTTTTCTTTCTCAATTAAGCTGAGGCGAGGCAGGGTGTTAGTCTAGATGTGAGGTCTGATTACATGAGTGACTTCTGAGTGGGAAGAGACTAAAATATTCTCTTCCAATTTGTTAGATCAGCCACTGCAGCTCTTCAGCAGGGCAGCTTGAACCAAGGTTAATCTCTGCTCCCATTGAGAGAAAATCCTGCTGGTTGAACTTGCTGAGAAAAGTTTGGTAAAACCAGTGGTGCCAAAGTCTCCTCCAGCCTTCCCTTGGCCACAGTTGTATAGCCCTGGGAGGACCCACCTCTTGTGACCCCACTGCTATAGATGCACATCTTTCCCCAAAAGGAAAGGGGAAAACAGGACCTGGAAATCTGCTACTAGAGAAATGGAGATTAAGCACAGAAATGCCTTTAAAAATAATGTTTTCACTTCATAATGCCTTATGTTGGATCCAACCTTAAGTCAAGCGTTCCCTATGGGGTCCCTAAAAGAAAGGTAACAAAGTTGGGGCTCTAACCAGCACTTTAATCAGCACAGTGCTGAGCAACTGTGACAATTTCAAGGGTTGATATCCCATGTGTGTCTCTCCCAGATGTGGGGAACATCAGGGGTTTCTGATGTCCAGACAATTTTCCATCATGCACTGTTGTCAAGTCTGTGCTCAATACTGATGTATCAGAATATTAGCTTTATGAAAAATTCTCTGATTTTTCCCTACATTTAAGATTCTTCCCCCCAGACTCCCCCCGCAAAAAAATCCCCTTGTAATTTACAAAAAAAAAAAAAAAAAAAAATCAAAATTTTTAATGTTTTTTAACCAGCTGTATATTAACAAATAATAAGTAGAAAAAAAAAAAAAAGAGGTTTAGCCTTGGAAGTATGACTTGCATCCATTACAGACAATGGAATTAGGATTGCCCTTCAAAGGTCTGATTTACAGATGGACAAAGTATCCAAATTACCACCGATTAGAATATGAATAAGAGGAGCTGCACATCTATGAAATTCAGGCCTCAGATGACTATCAAATAATTAAGAACAGTTAGCAGCAGCCGCTAACATAAAACTTCATCAGAATTTCACATGCTGGCACGGACTGGGGAGTCTTAAGCAATAACAGAAACTGAGTTATACAATTAAAGCATATAGGGATGAATTCTGTTCCTGATAAAATCTGTGGGAAAGCTGCCATTGAATTCAATATGACCACCAAGATGTGCCCATAATTGTCAGCAATGCATGAAGCATTTTGGACACTTGGTAGAGCTGAATAAATGAATTGCTGTGCATCCACAGGCAGGAACTGGACATTGCATGGCAAGTTTGTTGGTTTTGTTATAGGGATAATCCATAGGACAGCAATTCTGTTTTACCATGCTTTTTGAGGTTTGAAATTTGTTTCCCTTCCACATTGGAAGGAAGAAAAAGAGAGAAAATTAAAAAGCTTTTCAAATATTCTGTCTAATTAAATGACACTGGAATTTTAATGACGCTTTTGTACTATCCATGTAACAGAAACCTGAGACTGTGCTTCTCCTGGAATACTGTCTTTGACTAGTCTTGAACCTCTAAAAATCTCTCCAAGAGAAGTGTCAACAAAACTTCTCTACAAAATGCTTCACCTTTGATGCAACAGGTTTTAATAAAATGTATTTAATTAACAGCTCTAATTACTATGTAGCATGCAATTCCAGAGGTGAAAAAAACTCTGCTGCATACCAAGAGCCTTCCATCACAAGATAAATTCTTAGGTTTTTTGGGTTCCCTGTGTTTCCCAATTGCTGTTGACAGCAGGTATGGACACTATCAATGGCCCTGCAGAAACATAAATACTTGGCCAATGCACTGCACTGTAGCTGAAGAAATTTTAAAATGAAAACTCAAAATCTCCCAAGAGATCCATCGGAGATCCAGTTTTGTCCAGACTTTTCCACACCAGTGTTTTAGAGATATTTCTTGACCATTTGACATTTATTATCTTTTGTACAACTAAAGAGGAAATGGGAAACCTACAGTGTGATGATGTTTTGAGACTTGAGTCATGTAGACTCGGTTACCTACTCAGCCAGAAAATTTCACTGTGAGTTGCTTCTGAATTTGTTCCATCCCTGGGAAATTGAAGAAAAACATAATGTTAAAGACTGAATGTATTAAACTGGAAGGTGTTGAATTTTAAGGACAAGGTACAAAAGACAGATATTTTGATAATCACAGAGTCAAAGAGTAATTCAGATTGGAAAGATCTGTTGTTAATTGCTGGTCCACTTCAGAGCTTTGTGCTGTGAATATGAGCAACTAATCCTATTTTTTTATTATTACAATATTTACTGTTTTTTCCTAAGGATCCCTTTTCCAAACTCAATACAGTTTGTTGGGTTTGCAGAAAGATTTATTTTAAGCAAAATGTCATGTCTAGTTGAGCAAAATCTGCAGCAAATATGTCAAGTATAACAGTTTAGGGGTAAAAAAAGTTAATTTACCTTAAAATTTAGGAAACAAAACCTTCCGGGTTCCCATTTTCAAATCATGTTTCATTTCAAATTCCGTTGAATTGAGTATGTCAATGAAATAAAAATCAAAAGTAAATATTTCATTTATGACAAAGGAAAAATATTTTTTTCTTCTTAAGTTTCTTTTTCTTTTCATTTTGATAAGGAAAGTCCCACCAAGAAAAGTAACATTATTTCCCAGTGTTTTCAGAACAGTGGTTTAGCCACTGAAGCTGAACAAACCAAAGCCACCTAGCCCCTGGTATCTACGGGGTTTTTTGGTTGAACGGTTTCTTTTTCTTTCCCTTTTCATAGTATTTGAGAAAGGTGAGAAAGTGGAACTTGGGATGGCAAATTTAAAAGTAAAAAAGGCGAGAAAATTTTTTCAATGTGTCTCCCTGGAAATTTTGATCCACGAGGTCTTTTTATTTAATGTTGTTGTTCTTTTTTAGCGGCGGGAGAAAAAAAAAAAAAAAAAAAGCAAAAAAAATAAGCAGGGGATTTCCATTCACTGGATGTATGGAGCAGTAAGATCATCCTTTTGCAATTAGAGGATTCTCATAACTCTTCTTTAGTCAATGTCCAAGACTGACAGGGCAGCTTGCAGCCTCTCCATCCCGATGCACACACATTATTAAGTGCATTATTCCCTCTTCAAGGAGCAGTGGTGCTGACTGAGGAGGTAAAAACCCCCACACCACCCAAAGGGCTCACCACTGCCTCCCAGCTGAAGGTTCCTATCTCAAATCCAGCCCAAAGCTGGAGATTGCACCTTCCCTCCCTTCTTTCAGCCAAAAAACAAGCCAAGAAGATCTACCGATATCAGGAGTAAGAAATTCCACTTTGCCCGAAATGGTTGGAGCATGCACCCAAGGTTTCATATCTGAAACTGGGGAAGAAACTGGAGAGCCCCAAGACTCACCTTGCTTCTTTTGAGGAACAAGCTCTTCTGCCAAAACTAGCCTGGAGCAATTGCTTTCCTTGAGGAGAACAAGGAATATGACTCTGATGAGTAAAGTCTTGCAATTCTGCAGACTTTCAAAAGGCTCTCGGAGATATAAGAATACAAATCTGATGGAAAGCTAATGAAACTTTCACTCCTAAATCTCTTAGGTCCTTTTGAAACTTTGCTCACTTATCTTCAAAGCCCTGTTGAAGCATAAGCCTTGGAAATTTGCGTGGGTGATGCTATATAGGGATTAACAGCCATTTTATAGATGAGGAAACTGAGGTGAAGTGACGTGCCAAAGGCCACACAAGAAGTCGTGTCAAAGGATTCAGATGGAGGAGGATTAGCAAAGTGAGAGAGGGGTGTTTCATCACTCAGAAAATTTTGGAGAGAAGAATGAGTGTTCATCAGATTTTTAATTAAAATTCTGGGCTTTTTGGCAGGAAAATACGATCATCCACTTAAAATTTGTAATTTTGAAAATCAAGTTTTTCTGTTCTTGGGTGTTTTTTTTCCTTCTCTTTCGGTATTCTCATTACTATTTCTTTTGTTTCTTATTTTCTAAGTTGTTTGTTTATTTGTTTGTTTGTTTTAAAAGTGAGTGGAGAAAGACATATGTAACATAAAAATTGATGATATAGATCCAAAAACCTAAAAGATGGAAAAATCTGTGTAAATGGACAACACAATTTGCTGTGAATTAGGAAAGAGCAAGGGTAGCAGAAAATTATGTTGAAGTGGTTAATAATAATGGGAATATTGTGATCAAATCACCTGAGAGTGTAAAAGATGCATAATTTACAGAAAGATAAAATATCAACTGATAATATGGGAAAAAAATAACGAGTTTTGGCGTGCTTAAATCTTTCAGATCTGAAGCTGGCAGTACACTTCAGTCTAACTAGAAGCCTTAAACATTTGCTGTGTGCATAACTTAATTATGTTAATCATCTACACAACTGGAGAGAAAAAGGTGGCTCACGAGCATGGAGCAAAAGCAGGTTCCATTGGGGCAGAGGTGATAAGGTTTTACTCCCTCTTGGACACAAGAAGCATGGGTAATTGCCTATGGAACTCTGAGGGATTATCTGGCAGTGTGAGTGAAATTATAATGTGCAAAAATGCAGTTATGTCTTTAAGCAGCCAGCTCAGGTTCCAGTGGCCAGTGCAGCGCAGAGCAACTCATCCTAATTATGAGCATTTACTTTGCTTCATCCCCTGGTTTTTCAGCCCACACAGTGTTCCCTGAAACTACAGCAATCCTAACAATGGCACTCCAGCAAATTAATTTAAAGGCAGCTTGGGGATACCTGAGTGAACTTCAGTGACTGCGGTATAAACATCCCCAGTTGTGGGGCGAAGAATGGGAGCGAAGAATGGGTGACTCACAGCTAAGACAGAAGTGTGCCAGGCAAAGTCTTTCCAGGAAAGCACAGAAGGAACCAACCTGTCTCCCAGACATAGGAACTAGTTGGGCAGGGGTTGATTGGTAGGATGTTGTGGAGGAAGTAGTTGTTCAAAGCTGAAAGTGTTGAACCTTCCATGCCGGGCAAAAAAATTATGGTTTGGCTAAAAGATGAGCACGAGGCTGTGCCTGCTTGGTAAAAAGGCATAAGCAGTAAGAGAACTGTCCAGGTTGACATGATGCCTTCAAACTCTTCCACAGAGCAGGATACAACCCCTCTGGGAAGCAATTGAATGCACTAATCCATGTCTAAATGAAGGGAACTGCTGGACAGTCTTCATTCAAGAATTGTTCAAGAATTCGGGAATCAAGAAACACCCCTGTGAAATTAGGACCCCCTCTCATTGACTGCAGAAACCAGTGACACCTCAGGGTAGGATACAGTTAGTCATGTTTTAAAAATCCTTTGGCACTTCAAACCTGTTTAAGTTTCTTAGAATACCTCTCCTGCCCAGATCCTTGGAAGGACTGATGCGCTTAACTCCCACGGACATCATCCTCATCTTTAACCTGCCTTTCAAAATCTGACCCTGATTTGGTACTTCAAGGCCTTTGGCCTTGTTCCCTGAAGGTGTTGAGGAATATCTGCTCAGCATCAGGACTTTCATCACCTACCCCTTGAATCTCCATCCTGAGCATTTGAGGCTAGTGGCCGGGTCCCAAGCCTATCACTGCCAATAGGAGGATTTCCATTGGCTTCAATGGGCCTTGGAACAGCTTTTAAATCCTTAAATAACCTGCTCTGAAAGAGTCTATCCCCAAAATTAATCAAGGGAAGGAAGGTCTGTGAAAACACAGCCATCTACGTTCCCAGCTCCCTCCCAACCCCTCCCTTCCCCTCCCCCACGTTTCAAGCGCTTCTGCAGGTGATTTCTGTAATTTTAATTAATTTTAATTGCCTGATTAATTTAATTGAAACACCACGGAAATTAAATGCACACATTATGGTGTGTAATTAACATTAAGGCAATGACACAAACTGGCCGGAGTGGAGCGAAGGTCTGAACGCTCTGTTGGTGATTCATGCTCTCCTATTGTTGGTGCTCAGGAACACGAGTTAGGAAGGAGTGTGAGACAGGGGCTGGTTTTGCAAGAGGTGCTGCTTGTTGGGAGAAAGCCACAGCAGGCTGGGATGAATTATGGGTGGCATGGCATGAAGCCTTGTTGATGAAACCTGCCTTGATCTGGAGGGTTTCGTCATGCCACCTGGTGAAATGAATGTGGGGTATGGGGTGGGGTGAGGGAAGAAGGAGAGCTTTCCTCAACAGAGAAGAAAACCTTCTCAGGAGAATGCAACAACAACAACAGTTGGGATAAAACTTCCCTTTTACAAGAAGTCTAAAAACTGCCTCTTTGGAAGAAGTCTATGTTCTGTCTTTCCATCTCTGCCAGGAACCATGGATGTATTTGCATGTTAATTTTGAGTGCTCATTAGAGTCATTTTTTTATTTTCCTAACCTGAGGCTTTTTTTTTTATCAGGAGGGTGGATGGATATTTTGCACGATAAGATCTTGTTTGTTGGGTTTTTTCTTGTGTTGTGCTTTTTTTTTTTTAATGCTTTTTTTTCCCCCTATTGCTTTCTTTCTCTAACCCGGTGTATCAAATTCCAGTCTGTGTGAAAGGTGAGGGCGTGTTAGAGAAGACAATGAAATGTTCTGCATATGCAGGGAACTCTGGAAAAAGCTCAGGGCTTTGCTCATCCCACCCCACTCCACCCCTGCCACTCCCAAAGAGCAACACAACACAGATGGGTGAGATCATTGCTCCAAGGGGGTAATAAAACCAAACCAGAAAGGGTAATTTAGCAACCCTATATATGGAAAAATTGGCCAGTTTTGTGCAACCACTGACTACTGCAAAGATGCCAAGCTGACAGAGGTAGACCAGATAGGATCTTTCAGATCATTTCTGGTAAAGGCAGGGAGACTCCCCTTTACACATTTTATACATTTGACACAAATAAATAATTTTGGCCATTTTTCTTATCTCTTTTGTGGAAGAGTCAATTCAGAATAACACTCTGGGTTGGAATTGAATTATCTTCAGCTTTTACCTGATGTAAATGAAGAGGAATCTACCCCTAAAACTCTAAATCGCTGTTGCTTACCACTAACATATCCATTCAAGATAAAATTTTGGAGACTTTCCCAAGATATAAAAATCACTCATTCTCTTATCATAGCTACAGGTTCTGCCAGACCCATCAAACTTTTCTGTGGCCATCCCTGACTCTCAGTCCATCAGACCATTTCCAGAGACCATGTCTCCTTCTGCACATACAAGCATATTCTTGGCACTTTCCAGGGCATAGTAGAATATTGCCAGACAGGGGAATGTGAATAATTATCTGTTCTGCAGGTAAAAAGCCTTAGAGCAGTGGGGGAAAAAAAAAAAAAAAAAAAAAAGAAACACAGAAAGTAGGACTCTGCAGAATCAAAATCCATCATTTTTAAGAAAACAAGGTCAAATATCCATCTCAATACCCAACAGCTGAAGAAGAGCCATCCCATTTCCACAACTTTAAGGCAGGATCTTTCCTTTAGGTTTAGGAGACCTGCATTAAACTCTCTACCCTCTTCAAGTGGATTCAAGCTCATGCCTCCCACTCATGAAGAGCCTCCCAGCCAGGCAGCATTAAGAATTTCCAATTCCCAGTTGATTCTATTCCACTTTGCAGCCAGTACCTGGGTCTGGGATCCAGGTGCCTCCCTCCCAGGAGAGCAGCCTAATCAGCAGACTAGTGACTCACCCTGGCTCTTTGTGTGAGCTCTGAACTATTGCCTGCCAGGTGGAAGGGCTCCAGAGCCTTCCAGATCCCTCTGCCCTCGGATACCCTCCAGCCCAGAGGCTAGACCACTCAGCAGCTGGTTGGGAAACATCTGCTCTGTTCAACTTTCTTCCTGATTCAGCTGCCTCCTCACCAAATATCCTACTCATCTCCCTGGGGAGTGCTAAGGGAGCCTGCTGCCTTTCATTCTTCCCCTTGGATCTCTTCCAATCTCAAAATAATTTAATATTTTTCAATGCGTAAAGCAAGTGGACTAATTCCTAAGGGTGCTGGTTAACACTTTTTCTGTGGGTGTTCTGTGACTGCATATTCACATGAAATAAGATTTTTTGGACAGGAAGGGTGAAATATATTCACTCTTCTTCTCACCCAACAGCATAGGCACTCTAAGAAAAAAGAAATACTGAAGCTAAGTTTCCCACTTCTTGCACAAAAATGGCAGTAGCTGAGCAACCTCTCATGGAGCAGATGTATCCTAGTCTTATTTCTCCTTTAGCTTATGGTTACTCAAAAAAAAAAAAAAAAAAAAAAAAAAAAAAAACCCACACTGGAATGAGATTACCAGGAGATTTAACCTAAATGTCCAAGGAATATCAGGAAACTTCACCTATGACCAAAAAATTAATGATAGAAAAAGTGGATCATCATTTCCAGGTCCATCTTTTCCAGGTGCAGTTTTAATGAGGAGCCACCATTAGGTCCCTCCTCTGCCCCCAGGCACTCAGTGATTCACAAAGGACCAGCTTTTCCTTAGATGCCCAAAGCCAGAGGAAGAGCAGCTGCAGAGCAGCTCTCCACATGCACTTGGGAGATGTCCCAGCTTGACCCCAACTCCCTTTGGAGCCCCAACAGAGAAGGACAAAGGTCCTTGGTGTGGGTTCCAGGGAGTGGGAGCAGGGCTTTAGCCCTGTCTTTGAACAGAGAATCACAGAATGGTTGAGGTTGGGAGGGACCTGGAGGTCACCTGGCCCTGCTCAAGCAGGGAGATGGTTGCCCAGGACCCTGCCCCAATGGTTTTGAACATCTGCAAGAAAAGAGACTCCCCAGTCTCACTGGGTGACCTGTGCCAGTGCTCTGACAGTGAAAAGGGTTTCCTGATGCTGAGAATCTCCTGCATTTCAGTTTGTTCAGGCTCATTGCCTTTGATCCTGGAAACATCCTGAAAAATAGGAGAGTGTAAGTGTTCCTATATGAGACAAATATCTTTGTGAAAGTTTGGCTTATTTTTGTTTTTAAACAGGTAAAACAAAAGGCTTTGGTTGTCCCTGTTGTGGCAATGAACTGCATTGCACCATTACCACCAATTCTATGGTTTCCAATCACATATAACTTCTGACAAAGCTAATGATATTTTTAATTTTATATAGACAATTAACCACAGTCAGGATATATTTCCACTCCAGTGACTGATGTATGTTCTGACCAAGGCACTGGATAGGAGGAGGATCTGAAGCCCATTGCAGACATTGACAGCTACTGGGGCTGCTACTAAGTTTGTAACTGAGTTGCCTCTTCATTATACATTAAAAGGACATTTTTATTCCAGAATTAAGTTTTGCTCTGAAGGGAATTTTCATTTCCCATTACTCTGAAATATACTACATTCCCTGAAATTTTTCTAATTCAGAAAGAAGTGGAAGAAAGTTTATCTAATCCTCTACAGATGCATCTATAGGGATGGGGTTTTGAGCAGCCTGGTGTAGTGGAAGGTATTCCTGTCCCTGGCAGAGAGTTATACAATCTCTAATGTTCCTTCCAAGCCAAACCATTCTATGATTCTATGAAGTGTAGGACTATCCAACCTTAATATTGCATTTCTTGCTTTCTGAATGCTTGGCCACCCAACCTGAACTACATTGAAGCTTGTTGCTTGCTCAGAATAAATATCAGCTTCCATATGGATGCACAACTCAGTTTATTTATTAGGCATCATCTCCTGAATAATATTTGTCAACTTCCATAGACACTCCAAAATAGAATTGTATAATCAAACTGGCAGGAGAGCAGGGAGAGACAAAAACCAAGCCATGGTCACTAAAATAGAAGACCTTATATTGATTTCACTACTTGAGTAGAGATTTCTTTTATTTGACTCTGAGGCAAACAGCATAGAAATCCTGAGCTATATAGCATTAGATGCACTGTGTTCAGCAGGAACACACTGCTCTGGAAAGATTGTGGAGATTCCCAGAGTTTATCCACAACTCCAAGGCAGGAATCACTATTCCAAAACACTCATTTTCAGATACAAGTTGGATCAGCACTCTCTAGCAATAGAGACTACAAATGCCTGGAGCAGAAATAATATTTGAAGGAGGGAACAGAAGCCAGGATGAAAGCAGCCTAATCACCAGGGAACAAACTGGGAGTAAACACGATGGGTAAAAGTTAATGGGGAGCTGTGGGCTTGGAGTTCCTCTCTGGTCCTCTCTGCCTCCCTGGAGCAGCAGGTGACTGGACAGATTTTCAGAGTTCTCATGTTGAGACCTGAACAGCAGCTCAGAAAACAAATAAAAAGCTGTGAATCCCCTTCAGCATCAGTCCCAGAAAAGCAAATGCTGAGCAGCACCAATGCCAAACTTCCCACTGCTGGTGGGAGCCAGACTGTTTCCTCCCCCATGACTGAATCACAACAGATCAGATCACATTCCACCTATATTCTCCCCCAGAAAAACTGTCTGAGTTCTGGAGAGCCTCATCCAGGTTTCTAGGTTTGTAGCAAAGGCAGAAATGCCCTCTAACTCCCCCAAACTCCTCCCGTGCATCCCAGCAAGCACAACCCCAGGATGCCGCAGGGCAATTGAAAGGCTTGCACTGCCGAATAAACAGTGACAAATTGTAGATTAAGAAAAAGCCTGTTATTTGTGTGAAAGAGGCAGCCTTTGCAGCCAAATGGATTCATCTGTCATTGCTACTGATTGCTCCCTTTCCACTGAACGTCCCCTAAGAAAAATGTAAATCCTATGTAAATCCTTTGTTATCGCCCGACAATGTGCGTATCACAAGCTGCATGGGTTAGAACACAGGTCCATTTTTCTCCAGCCTACACCACTCCTCTTTCAAATTTCAAGGTCTTAATGTCTCAAGAGTGAGGTGGCAGAAGGCATTCAACCCCCCTGGGAGAGCCTGAGCGAGGAAAGCCCTCACAAGAGGAGGAGAAGGGGAATCTCTTTATGGGTTTTGCTGCTGCAATCAGCCCCACTGCAGTTTATTCTCTTCAGGGAGATGAATGGAGGCTGAAATACAAACCCAGAGCTCAGAAGAAGAGCATCTCCCCACAGTGAGGAGGAAAACATAAAGAAGAGGAGGGAGGGAAAGCTAAACAACAAGGAACTGTGCAGAATTCACCTGCCACAGCACTTTCCCCAAAAGTTCCTTCCAGTCTTTGTGCCAGGTCATCACCTTCACACCACATTGCCTGGCTTATGATAGAAAAAATAACAAATATAAATGTAGTACCCAGTCCCATGTTTACAGAAAAGCCAGCAGTAGTTAATCAAATTAATCTGGGGGCTGTGACACTCAGCATTTGTTACTGAAATATTTATCAACTCCATTTGCTGAACAACTGTGAAACACTGGGCCAGCCTGCCCACCAAACCCCAGGAACATCACAGACATGTACAGGTCACTGAAAGCTACAGTAGCTTATCTCCTTCTCACAACAGCAGGACATAAAATACAAGTTACTTGCTAGATTTTGCTCTCAATACATTCTGATGGCACCCACAGGTGGATTTCAGCCCTCTGAGCATACCCTGGTTGGGATAACATCAGCCTGACTGTTAACCCAACAGAAGTCCTTCTAGTTTTCCAGAGGCCAGTATTCCTCTTTGAAAATCCAGCCCTAGAGAGCTGTTTGTGGAGCTGTGATTACAAAGATAAAGAGTGAGGAGTTCCTGTTTGTCAGGTGGGCATTAAAACCTCAGATTTCTGGGGTTTGTGACTACCTACTTTAATAGGTGTACAGAAAATCACAGTTATTAGATAATAATTTCATGAATGCACACCATTATTAAGGATGACTCCTGACATGTAAGTCCAGCTGTATCCAGGGACTTGCTATTATTATTATTATTATTATTATTATTATTATTATTATTATTATTATTATTTATACCTTTTGGAGCTCTGCTTATTTTAAGGTCACAGGTACCCTGAGGGTAACCCTGAGGTACCTCTAGCTTACTTCTCATGGAACAAATCAAGTTACCTCTAGTTTTAGCCATAGAAGTTTGCTGAAAGTGTAGATGTTTGTGTGCACTTGCAGGCAGTGGTGAGTTGGGGTAATTTACTCTAATGTCACCCACAATTAAAGACTTTTATTTTCACTCTCTCCAAAGACTACAAGACTTTGCTGTTAAGGATGATTTTTGTTTAGTGAAGCAGACTTTCACTGCTTTGATCATAACTCTCAGGAGCTGAGATCTGCCATGCAAAGAATGGAAAAGGCTCTCCCAGCCATGCATTTCTACCCCAGCTCTCATCCCCAAACCCAGCTGCAAAGACCTGTTCCTTTGTGTGCTGCTTTGCCACATAGCCCTACCCTGTGCATCCTTTCTCTGGTTCTATTACATCACACATAAGTCACTTGTCTCCACCTTGGCAGTCCTTAGTATTCCTAATTTGGTCCCCTTCATGGGATACACCATTAAAAACTCAGCAGGTGTCCTGCTAGAGAAGACTGGTACAAGACACACCATGTTTTCTTTTTCTCATGTAGACTTAGGGAAGGGCTCCTATCTCTTCACTGTCTCTGATGTTGCTAGACAAATTATCCTTTTTGAGGGGTGTGCTGAAGTATCTGCAAACATCTGAAGGAAGAATTCAACCTCATGCCAATTAGCTAATTGCACTAGCAGCAGGTCTCATTCCACACAGCTCTCAACCATTTCTGCAGGATTCCTCCTGCCCATCAACCCTCAACTCTCTCTGCCACAGTCACATTCTATCTGTGTGGCTTGAGTCCTCTGTGAACATGATGCTATGTGGGGATTCCAGGGCAGGGAGAAAAGCAAAATCTGATGTTTCTGTGGGCACCTCTGTCTTGGCAGAGGCAGAAGCAGACACAGAGCAGCCAGGAACAGGCACTGATCTAACAGTTGTTTGGCCACAGCCCTGTGAACAGAGACAGTGTTTTGCCTGCATAGCTATGTTATAGTTACAGGCCAACTCCAAACTGAAATTGCTGAAACCTTTGAAGAAATCATGTCTTTTTAAGGGTCTTCTGCACAGCCATGGACACTCACACTGCACAGATACTGCCAAAAACCACAGAATTAGAAATTCCTATTTATTTCTATGGATGGCAGACCCAAAGCTGTTCAAGAGAAGCCCAAGGTGACAGATGCCACCCCTAGGCCATACAATATGCCTGCATGGTCATATCAGGCGTCGTACAGGTCACTCATGGTAAGATTCACACCCAAAAATTAACACAGGCTTGGTGACAAAGCACAATTTGGCTGAGCAAGGTGTAAGCTTGAGGGTTTATACCAAATGAGCTGAGGAGATGTGGCCAGGAACACTGTGGGTCAAATTCACAAAGTTCTTGTGTGCCTTCAGCTCTACACAGGCCCCCAGTGGAGTGTGCAGAAGTGAGTGCAGAGATGTAATGAGTTATCTAAAGTCCTGCTGATCTCAGTGCTGTTGAAGATCAAGGAATGAGTGCTTACAACTATGAGATTTTGGAGAGCTTTCCAAGCTCTCCATTTTAAGAAGTCTAAATATCTTCAGTAATCTAGCCCCAGTAGTCAGAGGAAACTGTACACAACAGCGTTCTCCCAAATTAAAAACCTAAGCACCAAGCAAAGGACTTAAGTGCTAATTTATTTTTTTTTTTGGTGTCTGGCCCTGAAGCAGAAGCCCAAAGCAGAGGAGGCCCCTGGGCTCTCCCTGCCTGATGCATAGGGAGTGTTAGGTATCTCAGAGAGTGGAGCCTCTCCTTACACCTCCTCTCTGGTCCTGCTCAGCCTCAAGCTGGAGGCTCAGAACTAGGAAGTCTGCCACAGCAGGGAGCAGCCCTGGGGCCAGACTCCGTGCGGCGCATCGGAAGCCACGGAAAGCCAGCCAACTTGGAAATGCTGAGCACAAAGGGTGTGCCCGAACCCCAACCCATCCTAAAGTACATGAATCAGGTCTGCAAAGTGAAATATCTCCCTCCACTTAGGTTCCAGAGGGCCGAGCCCACTCCCGAGGGGAGACATCTGGAAGCGCTCAGAGCTGAGCTTTGCTCACTCTTTTTAAACACGGACCAAGACAGAGGTGCACACACCTTTTTTTTTTTTTTTTTTTTTTTTTTTTTTTTTTTTTTTTTAAATCAGGAGACAAGTTAGCAAAATCGCTGGCCCATGAAGTGAGAAATCTGGCTGCTGTGCTTTCTTCAGCCTGGAGGGATCCAAACCACATTTCCCACCTCCCAAGAGAAGGCCCAAACCAACGGGGGTAAAATGAGGTTGAGATTGGGGAGATAGGATGCTCAGCCGTCTCTTCTTCTTGAAGTGCATTCCGGGGGGCACGGGGAGATCAAAGGAGCCTCCCGGAACCCAGACGCACGCAGCCCACCACTCGCAGTCTGTGGTTGTGCTCTCAGCTGGCCAGCGTGGCTCTGGGTTAGAGTTGCTCTAGTCAGAGCCTTTCATATGAAAATCAGTCGTAGGGCAGAAAAGAGCAGAACTGCATCTCACAGCAGGGAGAGGAATCCAGTGTCTCCATCGCTTCTCCTCGCCAGAGGTGCCTGTATCAAAGAGCCGGGAGTCAGGGAGCTGCAGAGCTGTGAGATAATGTTTTTCAATCTGAGGGCATTTTTGCTGTTTCTTTGGTGGTGGTTGTGTACAAAACAATGCATGAAAATATGGGCCAGCTCACCAATTTGGTGTTCCAAACTCAAGGAGGGGTTGTAGTGAACAATATTAGAGACTAGAAGCAGGTAAAGATCCGTTCATGTTGTTTTTTAAATTTTCTGGGCCATGTAACCTAGTGATAAGCAAGATTTCCTTACAGCAAATTATATTTCTTTTTACCCATTAAATTTTGTGTGAGTTGATATTCCCTGGAATCACATGGGAAAGACAGAAGGGATATACTGGGGACACCTGGTGCTGCTGAGAGCGTGAAATGGGTCAGGTACTTGGGGCAAAATGTAGGAGCCCAGCAAAAGCTGCTGCCAAAGCATGGATCTCCCAGTAATTGTCCACCAGCTGGGCCAACCAGTCATATCTGGCTCATGGGGTGGATGAGAAAGGGCATGGCTTCATTCCTCTTGTGAAGGATACCAGCTCCTATGTGGAGCAGGAGGGGAAAGGGAGATGGAGAATTCTTTAGTCTCAGTCCTTGAGACACTGATGATCAATTCCTTTCTTACCCCATTTGCATCCTTATTCCTTTGCTGTCTTTCAGAGCACTAACAACCCCAAGGGCTAATTCTCCCTGTTCTAATGAAAGATAGGATTAATCAGTGGGTTCTCCCACGAACTTATCCCTTGACTTCTTTCTGATGTGAGCCCAAGAGCAGAGGAACTGGTATGCCCAGGTAGCAGCTTTCCCTCCAGAGAATTCTCTTTTTTGAGGACCTTTGTTTTTGAACCCCTTTGTGATTTTGGGCTGAAACAAAGGAAGATTATTAGTTCATAAATGAATATGAGGAATCATTTCAGACAACTATGGTCCAAATCTCCAAATATACTCATGGAAGTGTATTTGCATTTACCAGTGTGGGCATGGCAGATGGAAATACTGCCTCTAGAAACAGTAACAGTACAGTTCTTCCATGTAAAGCTCTGAGAAACTCATTCAGTTTTTAACAGCACTGATGGAAAACCTTCATATCATATGGGAGTGTATGTTTTTTGTTCACAGTGTTGGGAGATGCCCTGGAAGCTCCTGTTTAGCAGAGAGGCTGATTTAAAACAATCCCTGGTCTCACCACCTACGCTCGATTTTTAGGCATGGAAAAGAAGCAAAGTTTAAACATCCTCTCCAAGGTGGGACATGTCTAAGCAGTTCATGGCCTGGAACCTAGAACTTCCCATGGCCGTGATATGCATTCACTGAGCTTTCTGAAATGAAATTTCTCTTACTTCTCTGCATATTTTAGTGAATTCACCCAATCTCATTTTTCAACATTTGCATCTATCGCCATTCATCTTGCAAATTAAAATATTTCTGCATGACACTCTGACACACAGGAGGGAGAAAGAAAAAAAAAAAAACACAACACAAAAGCATTTCTCAAAGTAACAGAACTACAGAGCTTTTCAAACTTCCTGTTTCATAGCTCTGATAGAAAAAGTACACTGAGTTCCTATGAAGCACCCTCCTGACATTTCCAGACTTATTAGCCAGTTTTCACACTGACTTCAATCAACCTCTTTAATCCTCCAAGGAAAGAGCATTTTTAATTCACCGATTGGCTGATAAGCTTGAAGCCAAAAAATGATTTACACGTAGATGAATTGTGCTTACAAGATGGAACTTCGAGCATTAGAAGCGGATCTGAATTTCCTATCTGTCATTTTATTTGCCACATTCATTTTTGCTCTGCCATTACCCTTGCTGATTATGATCTTTCAGCGCTATTGGGCTCCTGCTTCCACAGTTTTTAATCTGCCTTTAATCCCATAGATTTTAAATATTCCCCGGCACCGAGAGACTGGAGGCAATTAACTGCCCTTCTGATGCTCTCCTTATCAGTTGCCTCCTTGTATCTCTCAGAAGCAGCCTCAAGACACTTCCAGGCTGACAAATACTACCAGCATTTCTGATGAAGCAGCCGCAGCAAATGCAATGTGAAGTCCAGCTGCGTAACCTGATTCTAAAAAATCCAGTCATTCAAGAAAATAAATAAATGCAGCACAGGCATCTAAACTCCTGTTCCATTTTGACTTGATGCAAATGGAAATAAACAAAATATCTCTTTAAGTTTTTAGGTTGGGGGGGTTTTAGGCTTTTCCTTTGGCTTTTCTTTTGTTTTGGTTTGGTTTGGGGTTTTTTTCCCCCTTTTTTTTTTTTTTTTTCTTTTCCTGAGAGATAATTTCTGTCTCTTCCAATCTGATTGCTGTTTCAAATTGAAAAATGAGGCTGTTTTCCTCAATCTGCCAGGGCATTTCTGATGCCTGGAAAACAGATCTGCTGGGCAGCCAAAGATCCTGGGATCAGAATCCGCATCTTTTTGTTCTCAAGCACTAGCAATAAAAAATCAGCTGCGCTAGTTTACCTACCACTAGTTGATGCAGTGTCAATTTTCCTACCTTTCTAAAGGATGTCCACTCAAACTTGAGCTTTGTAAACTCAGCTCTACTTATTTTTCCATTACATCAAAGATCTGATACTATAAATAAAGAATCAAATCAGCATGACACAGCTCATGAAAAGATGTTTTTCATTAAAAAACATCTGTTTATTCACTAACGTATACATTTACATAACCCTTCAAGAATGCTAAACTTTCATTCACATAGGTCACATAGCAATAGTTGAGAAACACACAGAATTAAATGCAAAAGGCCCAATTCTCCATGGCTTTGCACCTCAGTAAATCAATAATAGCCCAGGAAAACAAGGGAAAGGTGTTATTATTTTCATCTCCTTTGTGCAGGCACAAATTACTACCTCTGAGATAAAAGAATTCTTTTTTCTAGCAATATATATACATATAAGTATATACCTATATATGTAAACATATCTGTATGTGCATATCTATATCAGTTATAGACAACTGAGACTTCATCTTTAGAGATAGTAATTTGACTAAAGCAAAGAAGACAAATGTTTTACCTAATTTATAAAATTGCTATTACTAAACTCTGCAATCTGGTAAGATGGTATGGAGTGGGAAATTTACCCAGGGTAAATATTCCTCATCTTGTTCCTAGAATAGCTAAAAATGAATATGTGAAGTTTGTGTTCTTCTATTTATTGCATTAACTGTCTTTTTTTATTATTATTTATTTAAATGCTCAAAACAATGGGGAAACACTGTGTTAGAGTGAGGGAAAAGGAAACAAAATCCCTGACAATGATGAAAAAATTTCTAGTCCATAATCCATTTTTTGGGAACTTAAAGCCAGCAGTATCTGTCCAGAGCAAAAGTCCTCTCAACTTAGGATCATGTTTTAAATAAAGGCCAAAAGCGAACACGCGCAGAACATAAGAAAAGTGCAGGCACACGATGGTACTTCCCAAATATGCCAGAAATTTGCAGATCGAGAGTTTCTGAGCCAGAGATCATGTCCTTATATTTAAGAACTTTAAACAGTTTTCTCTTCCATTGACTTCTCCAGTGGCCCCCCTAAGCTGTGTAGATTTTAAGCATCGACAGCATCCCGTGACAGCGAGTTTGCCAGCGCAGCTCCCCGGCAGAGCTGCTGATGTTTGGAGGAGATCTGCTGGGGTGTATCACATCATGCTGGCTCCTTCCAAGCACTGGATATATCAGATCCCAAAAAAAAGGTGCAGAAACAAAAATTCTTGGAGTAAATTTATATTCCTCTGCTGAATCGAGTGAAGGCATTCCAACTAAGTCAGAGGAACTCGAACAATTCCTGCTTGCTCAGTAGCTTATCTGAGGTTAGTGGAACTATGCTGATTCTCATTAGCTGAAAATTTAGCTCAATATTTTACTTTCGAACACGTCTTACAGAATTACGAATTCCATTCCCGTCAAGCTGATATATTGTGCTCACAGCTGCAGGAGCCGAGCAATTAAATTGATAATATTTGATGATAGTGTATGTATGTGTGTGGGGGGAACACATTCAATTTTGTTTGGCTCTCGAAACAAAGTCTCCGATTTTTGCAAGGTTGCAATTCTGTCTCTCCATGTGCAACTGAGCCCGTCTTTCCCTTCCAAAGGGAGTGCCTGCATGCTGGAATTAAAATTTGCTCATGACTATCAGGCAGCAATCTATGACCGATTTGTTCTCACAATCTTCAAGGCAGGTACGGAAGAATGAACATCAGAACAAGTTTTCTCTTTCCATATGCATCAGTTTGCAAAGGCTGTCCCGTAGGTCAACAGGTAACTCACCCTTTGTGCAATGAGTTTTCTGTGTCTTAATACAGAACACCTCAACAAAGTCCTGGGAGGAGATATTTTTCTTTGGTGGACACATCTCCTATGAAAACCAACCATGAGCAACATCTTTATTTCACATATCCAAAACAAAAAAAAAAATAAAAAAAAAAAAAAACAAAACAAAAAAAATTACTTTTGTCCATTACAGGCCTGCACAAGATTTGGACCAGCAATAGCAAGGTAGAAATACCTCATTTAAAGGCTCTTTGTTTCCTTTCTCTCTTGTGCATTCCTGATTAAAGACCAGAAGAAAGCAGTCAACCGTCAGTCTTGGATCCTGAGCCAAAAGCATATGAGTCAATGAAAATATTTGTTATTGATGTCATAGCCTCCAGAATGTACTGCAGTGAGCTACTATGACATTTGTATGGACCATGCTTTACGGGTTGTTATCCCTTGTTCTTTATATTTGCAGATGGAATAAAACAAAACTAGAAAAACAGTTCTTTGTTGTACATTTGTGCAGTGTCTAATATAGACACAACAGCAGACTTTGAATGCCATAAAAATATAAGATAAAACATAATTGTACTGGCCATGCAGAGTTCAGTTGTGGAGTTTTCTATCCTCAGTAGCTGGCATCATGTTTTTTCAATCATACAAAATAATTGTCATTTGCATTACTTAGTGTTCCTTATTAATTATAATAATTAATTATTACATATGGGATAAAAAATAGTTCAACAATATTTTAAAACTAATGTACAAAATAGTCATGAAGATATGTTTACTGCTGACCTGAAGATGCTTCAGGGCTGAAATGCACCAGCATAAGAGCAGGAAAGGACCAGGGGAATAAAAAAGGTGATAAACTAATCCTGAAATAATTGATGCTAGTTTAAAGATAAAAATACATATGTATATATGTACCTAGTTGAGAGATGCCACGTATCAAATTCATAACACAGCAGAGGGGTTTGTATAAAAATAGGTTGGGGTTTAGAGGAAATAACAGAGCTTTGGTTAGATTTAGAATTTTTTTTGTTGTTGTCCTTTTTCTCAAGAAAACATAAACAATTACCCAACAAAACAGCAAATTGTGGTAAGAGCAAACAGACCGAAGGAAGAAACTTTGTTATATAACATGAGGAACCTGCGGTAACCATCTCCAGTGTGTGTTGTTTGCTGTGACTTACAGCTTTGCTTAAGCATTTTAAAGATTCTTGCAGGTCTTTTTCAAGCTGCCAGCTCTAGCCTAGGAATTATGGTAATGTGCCACTTCTGAGCCCTCGGCAGGATTTGCAACAGAGAAATCACATCAGCCTATGCTGATTAACAATTCCATTCCATCCAGAGATTTATATAAAAAAACTATCTTACATTTTGCTTTTTAATAAGAACGATCGCTATCTCAAATTGAGTCCCAGCAAATTTTAATAAAGGCCCAAGGTTGAGTGGCATTTTGCATGCTGATTTAGCTGTGATTGCTTGCTTTTGATGAGCACCAGCCGGGCATGTATAGCTTTCCTCAGAGCAGGTTTAAAGACCAGTAGTAAGGAAAAGGATAAAAATAAAAACTTCCAACTGAAATTCGAGGTCTTTCCTCTCTATGATTGATTACTGAATAAATACCTACACATATCTCTGCATTCAACCCACAAGTAGTATTCCCTACAGCAAAACAGCTGTTTTAATGGCTTTTAATATACTCCACTGTCAAAATACGTTAAGTTTGAAGGCTGCAATTATTAAAAAAAAAAAAAAAAAAAAAAAAAAAAGATATGATCAATCTATTTTCAATCTATTTATCTACCTATCTTCATGACAACTCCTCAGTTTAATCAGCTAAGTATGGATTGAAATAAACCGATGCTTTTATGCTGTGCTTGTATGAGGGTCCCCGTTTAGCAGATTTTTTTTTGGCCATTGTTTTGGGTAGCACCTTCAGGGCTCCGAGTAATAGTGGCACATCAGTGTGATAAAGGTGTCGGGTTTCTGTCATTTCGCAATAGAGACGGGCTCTGTCGGGCATTGTTAAAAAAGAAAAACAAATTGTCAGCGTGTAAGCTTTTTGTAGTCACATTTTCACCTCTTTGTGTTTTGAGTAAAAATGGGTATTGGAAATATTTATTTGGAGAAAACTGTCTTCTGAACATACGAGGAGAAAAGGTTGCAGAGAGCAGCTGAAGTCAGAGCTCGTTGGCAGATTTTGTGTGTGTGTGTCTGTGTGTACACCTTATGAAAGCAGCAACGCCATAAAAGTGATCAGGTAAAAGCATTCCATTTGTTTTGATTTAGCCTTTATGGTTTTTCTTTTTCATCCTTCTCAATAAATTGTATTTCAACTTCTCTCATTAAAATAGTAACCCTTTCTTGCTCCAACTTGGGGAACAACACAGGCAAAAAAACCCTTTCATATAGGAACCATCCATCATCATTAGAAATAATGATCCTCCCACACAGTAACTAGTGCAATGTACGTGAAGGAGCAACTAATTCCCACCCAGTTTCCTTTGCCTCTTTCTCTTTGAGGGATTGCAAATGATAATTTAAAGAAACAGTGTGTGAAAGACGCCTTCAGTCACAGGAAAGCTATTTCCATCTTGTAAACTGGGAAATCGCGTTAGGTGAGACAAAAAGGATCCCGTATGATCTCAGTGGAGACATGGCCCTATTTTCCAGATTAATGTCCCATGTTGCTTTAGCACACACACACAGGGAACCATTTCTACTGAACTGATTTTGTTTCATAGGGAGTAACAGAGGAAAACAATTATAATAATGGCCAGTACACTGAGGCAGCTCCAGTGACCTGCCTTTAGCCTACCTCAGGCACATCACTTAAGCACAATGCTTAAGCCCATATACTTTAGTCCAAGCACACAGAATAGTTTGGGCTGGAAGGGACCTCAAAGATCATCCAGTTTCAACATCCCTGCCATGGGCAGGAGCTCTTTCCACTAAGTTGCTCAAGCCCCATCCAACACAGAACACTTCCAGGGATGGGGCTGGAAGTCCACAGCTTCTCTTGGCAAAGTGTTCCAGAGTCTCACCACTCACAAATAATTTCCTTGTTACATTTAAATCTAAGTCTACACTTTTCAGAGTAAAGTTATACTGAAGCCCACATATAATTTTAAGTGACCCTGCATTAAAGCACCTCAGTAGCTTCTCTTTGTGGTTAGTGAAGAGAAGAGCACATCCTGGAAGGGGAATTCTGTGTGTCCATGGAGGCTGCCCTTCCTAAAGGACCTCAGTGTTTGCTGATGACATCTGACAGAAAAGATTTGGGGAAATTTCAACACCCAAAAAAATCACAATCCCTAAGCCCTTCTTTCTACCATCTCACCCTGGAGGTGCCTCAGTTCATCGTGTGCCTGGCTTGGCTTGGGCAGTCCCATTGACATCCAGCATGGCAAGGCCAGGTGGCACCAGAGTCCCCTGAGGGACCCAGTTCTGGAGAAGTTCTGGGAACACACACACACCTACCTCTCACTCACAAGATCACACCCTTCAAGAATGCAGTCATAGTTGCTTTCTTCTTTTAAATGCAGCTGGCAGGGGAGGAGGCAGCAGTGGCAGTGCCCTCTGCTCCTGTAATAACCCCAGGATTAAAGCACTCACCAGAACAGGGACAGTGGGTCCTGGGCCCTCCTCAGCCCCAGGGCTTCAGAGTTCCCATTTCCCATGAAACCTCCTAAACTCTGAGTTTATGAGTGAGGGTGAGATCCAGGGCATGGGAAGGAGAAAGTATTTATTTCCTCCTTCAAACTATGTTGATGTACTCATCATAGAAAGAAAGCAATGAAGGAGTCATGGTACTCCAAGGTGACTTTAAAGCAGAACACATGTTCATGTCCTAGGGTTTAAAAAGAGGACTGTCTTAAATTTCAATTTCCACTTTTTTCAATTTCCACTTTTTTTTTTTTTTCTTTTTAATGACTATTTTGCACTACAGTGCTATGGACTGATATTTGAAGGATGTAGAGAGTATAATCTCTAGGAGAAAATACTTTATTCATTAAATGCCTCTCTGAGTCACTCCTGAAATTATCACTCCCCTTTCCTAAATCCAAATCTCCTACTGTGTCTAGATAAACAGATATCAGTCTGACACAAAAGGGAAAATGCCCCAGAAGCCCAGCATCTCTTTTTCCTCACAAAGAGTTGTGGGAATCGCTTCATCTTTCCTGCACAGTCCCACAGTTTGACCAAGGAATGCAGAAATGCTTTCTCCACCCAGAGTCACCTGCAGTCTTGTGGTTGGGGTACTCCCATGGCAATTGGGAAACACAGGTTTGAACCTCCCAGGCAGAGGCAAACCCAAAACTTGTCTTGCTTTTCTTGGGCAAGTGGTTTTAACCACTGAACTACAACATAAACGGTGAGAGGCTCCTCCTTTTCCTTTGGAGACTGTGTTTTTTGAAGGGAGCAAAGCAAAGCTGATTTTCTTTGTCCTTTGAAGACCTGCTCAGGTGAAGCCTGGGACCTTCTTGTCCCAGTCATATTTCCCTGCAGCCCTGGTTTGGGCACTTCCACTTGGTGTTTTCTTTCTTGACAATTTACTGCTCAGTGTAGGGGTCTGGAATTATTTATTATCTATTTTTCTAAAATATTAAATGCACTTCACAAACTGACATGAGGCCTTAACACTGAGCTGGGGGCCCATTCTGGGCACAGGTACTGCTATGAGTTGTCTCATTTGGAACAAGCATTAAACACTCCTGTGTTGCCAGCTTCTGCAAGTGACAAAACTTTCTCTGGCAGTGAATCTCTCAGGATTGTGAGCTTTCTTCACCAGGTCTACCCTCCAAAAAAGTTCACAGAGCTAAAAGCAGGCAGGGTAAGAACAAGACCTCTTCCAGCAAGATGCCTAAACCCCTGTGGATGACTTCAGCCAGCTCCAAGAGCAGCTGGGAATGCAGTGCCTCCTATCCTGGTCTGGATCAGGCCTTAAGGACAGAGCTGAAACTTCAATAAAGGTTTTTATGAAGGAAGGAGGGATAACATACCACAACAGAGATGCCATTTCAAAAAAATTGAATGACTTAAGGCAGATACTCAGAAACCATAGAGGCGACTGTGGGATGGCCTGGATCCTCAAAATGTTCTGCACCCTGGCTCAGACCCAGCTGGGAAATTCAATGCACAGCTCTTTATGGCATATAACCAGGGTCAGTGGGACCAGTGCTGGGTTTAAATATGCAGCTGGATGCAAGCCAGAACACTCAATACTTTGCCTATTTTAGCTTGAAAATATATAATAGGGAATAATGCTTGTCAGTGGATGCATCAGAAAAGTGAAACTTCTTATCTGCCAGCATAATTTACAATACTAATACCAGCTTGTGACTTATCCCAGATGTTTACTTAGGGTAGAAAAGTGTCCTGAAGTGCAAGTAAATATGCAGGTGTGAAATGAATTGA
Source organism: Oenanthe melanoleuca (assembly GCF_029582105.1). Taxonomy (NCBI): domain Eukaryota; kingdom Metazoa; phylum Chordata; class Aves; order Passeriformes; family Muscicapidae; genus Oenanthe; species Oenanthe melanoleuca. Next base: position 65,422,829 of record NC_079334.1, read on the forward strand.
TATAGTTTTCTTGATTTAAGAGAAAAATATATTTCTGATATCACTATATCACTCTCTCTCTTACTGCTGTAATATGCCATGGGAGAATAAGCCACCACTTTCCATTTCTTGTCTTTTGAAGTTAATTTCCGATCCTAACAGTAAATCAGAGTTCTGTAATCTTGCTGATACATTAGAGGGGAATGAAAATTTAATTTTTAATGAGATCTTTACTTTAAAAAAAAAAAAACTTACAAAAACGAAGAAAGCTGTGTTCAATCAAAAGTGGGGCTTTGGCATATGATGGCTAAGTTTAGAATGAAAAGTAACATCAAAGAGATGTCTTTTAGTTTAATTTCAAACAGCACATGCCACCTTGGAAGGGATAAATTCTGGAACATTTCTGTAAAATCTAGAAAATGCCATTTAAGCCTAAGGAAATCTAAATAATAAGCAAAATATGACATTCACTGGTGAGTGAATACAAGGACATCAAATTCTATGTGTGGTCATCAGGAAGAGTAACACGTATACATAAAATAATCACAAGATCATGCTCAGTATATCCAGTTGAAGGATGTTGCCTGAAAATCCCTATATGCCTCTCTTCTACTGCCTGACTTGGTACTACTTAAACAGAATCCCAGAAATCTTTTTGTATTTGGCAAATTCCTTCTTCCAGATATCATTTATGGGCACTTTGAGCATCTTGTGAGCTGCAGAGTTAAAAAATAACCAGGGACACCTAGAAACTGGCAAAATATGCATGCAAAGTGTTTCTTCTGTTGTGAAAATATTCAAACTTTCTAGACCAGACAGTGTCCTCCACAGTGATGGCCACTTAGGCATTTTCTGCAGGACCAGACCTGTGAAATGTACAGGTCCTGGCTGCAAAAAAAGCATGAAGAGAGATTCAGCTGGATAATTCCTAAAATCCATGAAAGTTGATGGGCTCTGGGTAACGAATGGAAATTGAGAATGCCATTTTGCACACAACAAATGTGACATTGTACCTACTTCCCAAGAGGCAATTAAGGTCAGCAACCAACTTTCATGGATGTTAGCTCTGACTCAAAACACTTTCCAAAAGAAAAAAGCCAAATCCACCAAGCTCACTTCCCTTTGGTGTGACAACCATTTTTACGACATTTTCACGGTAGCATGAGCTCCTTCCTGTCATTTTTCAGGCTGGAGAAAGCAGAAGCCCTCAGGCAGGAACCCATGAAAAGTCACATGCCATCCCAGAGCATTCAGGCCATGATTCCAGAAAAAAAAAGGCAGTTTGAAGAAGCAGTTGGAGTTTGGACCTATTTCACTTCAATATTTACTTTTACTGGAAAATCCACCTCATGTCAAGCTGAGCAGCAATGCCAGAGAGATGCTGCAGAGACCCTTCTGGAAGAACTATCCACTAAGCAGATAAAAACTAATGTCTGTGACAAACAACAGCTTGTCAAATCAGCACATTTTAAAGACCACATTTTTTCTCAGTCCAGGCTGAGATTCCTATTTGTACTTTCACACCATTGCTTTGAGACCTGATAAGATGCTATCAACAGCCCCTCTAAGTGCTCAAGAACAACTTTAAGGGGAATCACTGGGGCAATTACCATAAGCAGTGAAAGATATGGTATTTATTGATGGTAGATTAATATTGGCCACAATGCAATTGATTTTTTTTTCCCCTGCAGCTTTATTTTCAAGTTCTTACAACGTTTTGTGGCCTGCTGTGGTCTTTCAGGTTTCTTTCTCTTTTAGATATGAATTTATTTTTAACTATCATTCTAATTGGTTGGAGTTCTTCCAAGAATCTCCAAATTAATCTTAGCATTATATGTTTCATATAATTTGCCCTAATTTAATTAATAAAAGGAATGATGAGTTGAAGAAGCTGTGAAGCAGGATCTTTGTGATATCAAGTTTCGACATAAACATCCTAGATGTAGTGAGGAAGATTTTTCAACCTAAGACTGATATTTCTTAAAGGGACACAAAACTAAAAGCTAGATCTAATGAGAAGACTAAAGTATGTGCAAGCTAGGTGTTTTAATGTTCATTTTAGGTGCTTGGGATGGCAAAAGAAATACAAAACCCAGAAATACAAATACAAAAGAAATACAGAAATACAAAGAAATACAAAACCCAGAGCTTGGCTTTTCAGCTCTCCTAGTGGAGGTCAAACACTTTTGGTGGAACACAGATCAGCCAAACAAACTGAGTCATTGGGCAGCTTTAAGCCTTCCTGCAGAAATGTGGAGTGTGACGTGGAAAACAAAGGGGTGGGAAGAAGGAAAGACAAAATTTTCCAACAAATTTCTTCCCTTAAGTTCCTTCAAAGGCTACAGGCAGTCAAAACTTGTGTTGTCTTTTTTTTTAATGGGTAAGTGTACATGGAGTTGAGTACAGTGTTAGACAGCTGACAAGTAATTGGAGCAGCTACACACAAAGTAGGCAAAGGGGATCCTCAACTAGAGAGAATGCTAGGTGTCCCTCCTTCCTTAGCCCCATGTGGGGTGACATCCTGCCAGGGCACTGAGACCTGTTCTTGGACCTCATGAGCACCAGAGGATGCAGAATCATTAAATCACAGAATCATTAAATCACAAAACCGTGGAATCATAGAATGGTTTGGGTTAGAAGGAATCGTAAAAATAATCTAATTCCAGCCCTGTGCCATGGGCAGGAACACCTTCCACTAGACCAGGTCACTCAGGGTCCTGTACAAGCTGGTCTTGAACACTTCCAGTCATGGGGTATCCATAACTTAGAATCACAAAACAGGGCTGGTCACTGAGTGGGGACTGAAGTCAAGGCCATTTAGACAATGGCACCAATATTTGTGTCCTTTTTTCTTACTAAAGCTTTGGAAATGCTGCTTTAACTAGCTCCCAAACAGACATAAATAAATATCAAGTAGATCTTCAAAGATGAAATTGCAGCAGAGAAATTACTAATACGTGATGATTTTTTGAGTGCCAAGAATTAGACCTGGTGTTCACTACATGGTGCTCAACATATCTTAAAATATAAAGTTTCTGGGGTAACTAGCAAAACATAAAAAGTTCCCTAAACCATTCTTTAAATTAGACTTATAAAGCAGAAATTTAGATACTAAAACTTAAAACAAAAAATAATTTTGTTGAATTGTTTGAGGTACAATTAGTAGTAGTAGTAGTAGTAGTATTTAGCAACTTTAAACTTTGCTGTCTAATAAATATTGAGGGGGGAAAATTCGTGCTAAAAATGATTTCTAACAGATAAACCTGTGAGTTTGAGAAGTTACATAAAATGAAGGAGGATATTTCTTTAAAAAAGGGTTTTATTAAAAGACAAGTCTTAGAATTCTTTTAAATTAAAAAGGTGTATTTTCAGGGTCTCTTTAGAATTAAGGAGAATCAAAACTAAAAGACAATGTTTTTTTCTCCTTGCCTTTAAGTGTTTCTTCAGTTCTGCTTGCCTTTGAAAAATGCAAAAACTCTCTTGCCTGCCAAAAAGCCCCTTGTGGCAAGCACAATGCCTTTGCTGGCCAACATGAGGATGTCTAACTTCTCAACCTTGCATTCTTTGCACACACAAAATTCTCATTGATTTCAGTGGGAGTTCTGCACAAAAGGATGGATTCTTTGGGTTAATATAAGACTATGAAAGGGGAGAGAAAGTGCTTACTGTACTGAGAATATGCATCTGAATTGGTTTTATCACAGCTGGCAGGGCAGTAAAAGAAGTTTATGTGCAATAAACACCTCTTGTGGTTAGAGTGACGTTGTTCATTCCTAGCCCAGAATTTGGAAGGAGTTATTATTTAATAAAGTTTAATTTGATGAAGAGAATATTTTTAACGCCCTAAACGGCACTCTATGAAGATGACTGATAGGCCCAGCCCACTCACAGAAAGAAATGCAATTAATTGGTTTAGTGAACTCACCACATTAATTAGCTAATGTCTGTGCAGTTTCAGAATGCAGTTGAATGGGCAAATCCTGGAGAAGTTGTGCTCTGGAGTAATTCCTCCCAAAGATCCTTTTGTGCCTCTCCAGATGCAGTGGATGGTTACCAAAATGGTCAGATGGGATGGACATGACACTTCCCTTTTGTGCAGAGCTTGGAGCTCGAGGATGAGCTCCATCAGTCCTAAGAGGGAGAGGGGAGATTATGGGAGATGGGCTAACAGCAGAAAGAATAGGTATTTTGTGGTAAATACATAAAACAGCATTTTTCTGCTTGTTGCAGACTCTGGAGAACCTGTGAGCACTGGAATATAAGAGCACAAACATGGCTTTTCCAAGCACCTGGCTTCCCCTTGGACAGGTCTGCTCCTGCCAGGATGAACTGAGGGACACGTGCCAGCATTTAAATGCATGACGTGACTCAGCATGGCCAGAGATGTCAACCCAGGTCTCAGTGTGCTCTCAACGCTGGATTTTGGGACAGGAACCCTTTGTAGGTGCACTCAGAGCTGCCTGGAATGTACCTCACTCAGCTTGACTCTACTCTAGTCAAACATAGAGTGGACAGGAATGGATGGAAAAGCATCCCACACCTTCCCAGGGAGGAAAAGGCAGGCTGAAAACAGGATGGGCACAAATGTTGAGCTGACAAAGGGCCAGACCAGAGCTAAATTAGGGTCTGCAATGAACAGGGCAGAAGATTTAAGAAGTCACCTTTTCCTCACCAGCCTCAAACTCAGTCCTCAGAAATACAGGAGCTGGGAATGGTTAAAACATCCCTGGCTAAAATGGCACTAATGGCATTTATGACCAGCTGCAATGAGGGCTACATTAGCTAATGTCTGCAGGTTGTTGGGAGGTCATCTGATAAGCAGGTGCCATAAAACATATTTTAGTTCACTTCCTTTTTTAATCTCCCTGGTGCAAAGTATATTTAGAACAGGGAAACCCCACAGAAGCAGGACACTAATATGTGACACAGCTCTGCAGCCTCTCAATATCCTACAATTTTATCAGGCGATCAAAGAGGAAGCAGTGAGCTGGGAGATGGAAGCACTGCTCATTCACCTCATTTGGCTGCCTCGTAGTGGAGCTTTGCTTGTGTGAAGACTGACGGATCAAGGGGAAGAAGGAAAAAAAAAAAAGACACGCTCGGTGTTAAAGGGAAGCCTGTTTATGCCTATAAGTAAGAAAGCTTGCTCAAGAATAAGTTAACTCTTGCTAGAGGATTATACCTGTAATGCTGGCAATTCTGGCCTCTGCATGAGCTGTAATATCTACTTGCATTACCTCACAGGGTGTTATGGGCCTTAATTAATTAATGTTTGTAAAGCGCTTTGAAATCCTCGGATGAAAGGCACTATAGAAGTGCAAAGCAGTTATTAATATTAATATTGCATAAGTGGCTTGGCTCCCTTCGCACTGCAGAGCACACTAACTCCTGCAAGGGCTGCAGCCCTGAATCAGCAATCTTCACACCACCAGGCAGGAGCCTCCCTTCTGCCTCCTCCTCTGATCTCTTTCTTTAGGACTTCCATGGACTCCTCTCCATAAATCCCCAACAGCCCTCCTATCTTGTGTCTCATGCAGGAGTGCAAGCAGGAGAACAGCACTTTTCAACCTACCACCCCAGTCTGGACAAGAAGCTGAGCAGATCTTGGAGTGATTAAAATCTCTGCATTTGGGAGGTGGGACTTTACAGTTCTGTTTTTTACCTTGAATGCAAGACATTCAAAGTCCCACTTCTGCAATAGAGAGAAGAAAACGGTTGAATTTTGGTGTATCATTGAACCTTTAATATAAGATTGAGATCACCTTCTATTTTAGTATAAGCAGAAAACAATCAAGACCCTCAGCAATGCTGGTGCCACTCCAGATTTTTTTCATGTTTTAAAAGAAATAAAAAAGTACTCAAGTATACAGGTTATTTCCAAAAAGGTTCTTTTTCTGGTGAAAATTTCCCACCCAAAACCATAACCATACATGTAGATTGAGAGTCCTCCACCTCTCAACAAGAAATATTAGTGTGTTGGAAGAATGAATCCATATAATAAATTACATGCATATTTCTCATCTGATGGGCTGCCCTGGTGAGTAACAATGACACAGGAAACTGAAAAGAAGGTAAAGGTCACTTTATATACAAAGTCCATGAAAACATCTCAAGATCAGTCACTTAAAGGTGATGAAGCAGTTCTAGGATTGATTTGGTTAAATACAAATTCTACCTAATTTGTCTAGAAATATTACCTCTGCAATGAACTCTGAAGAATAATGATAGTGAAATAACAAAAAATAATAATGATAGTATCAAACATACTGAAGATAATCCTGTTCATGTTTACACATGAAGTTAGAGGAGGTTATTTTTAACTTAGATGTGCAAAAGCAAGCGTTACTGTGAACAAGTGAATAATAATATTATTAATTAGAGGAAAACAGATCATCAGAACTGGATGTTTTTCCCATCAATGCACTAACAGATCACAAACCAGCTCCCCTTCTAGTAGCTGCACTGGCTGCCTATAGCATTAGCACTAGTTTGTACTTGTTTATGTCAGTGAAGTAACATAGAAGTTAAAAACAAATTGGGCTAATGCACTTCAGCAAAACTCTTCTTGACTTTGAAGGAAGTTTTATCTGCGTACAGAAGGCGAGCTTGACTCAGAAGTGAAAACAATACCCTGCCAGTTCCACGTATCTGCCTTCACAAAGGAGGCAGGGAGAGCTTCCCAAGCTCCTTACCACAAAGAGTATAACGTTTGCAGAGATTAGGAACTGCTGAAGGCAGCTTCAAATCTCAGTTTGTTACACGCTTTGCTGCAGTCTTGCTGTAAGGCAAAAAAAAAAAAAAAAAAGGTGGTTCGTCGCACCGAGCGCATTTGCTGGAGCAAAGGAAATGGTGCGTAGGATGTTTTACCAAAAGGAGAGCAATTTGGCCCAGCCCAGGAGTCAGGGCACCCAGGTTTTCTTTCTTGGCTCTGCCACTAACTTCTTACGTGGCCTTGGGCAAGCTGTGCAACCTTGAAAGCCTGCTCACCCCCAAAAATAAGGATGATTATAGGAATTAGAAGGCAATTCATTAATGCATTAATTAACAGGCGGTGGGATGTTAGAGACAGAGCTGTTCTGATTCACCCTGGCAGCCAGACAACTCCAGTCCTATCAGCACCACTGCAGGGGCTCCCCTCCCCAGTGAGACCCCGGGAGCAGGGCAGGGGGAGCGCAGCAGCCAGGCGGGAAGGGAATTCAGCCTCCGCAACTTGGAGTTGCCCTTTTTTTTCTCAGGCAGAGGGAACCGAGAGAAGGGCACAGATCTCCATTGTTTGCAAAGAGCCCGTCCCACGAGACAGCTTGGGTTGAGATTTATTTTTGTTGCCATTTAAATTAAGTATAGGCAATCCTGAGGCCGTTTGGAGCAGATCCAGCGTGTGCAAGCACCATGTTTGGAACAGGGTGGGAACTCTATTTGTGCTCAGACACAGAGGAAGCACTTTGAGCCCTGTCTGTAAGACAGATGCCAGGGACCTGTGCTGGAAGGTGCTGAGCAGGCACTGGTTAGCAGTGAATATGATTGCTCTCTATAAATACATCCTAGGGAGGGGAAGGTGGGCAAGCGCCATGGAGGGAAATGAGGTATTTAAGCAAAAGGACAATGTTGGCACAAGAACAAACTGGCCATAAAGGCTGGAAATTTGAAGATTTCTAAACATCAGAGGAGTGAAGTTCAGGAAAAGCCTTCCATCAGAGAGGAGAAGGGGCATAAAAATTGCTTGAATTTCTCTGGCAGTAGGTTAATGGCTGTGACCTAGGAGATGTTGGCTGGCAAGAGCAAGGGTGTGGTGGATTTCAGAGCAGAGATTGACCCTTCCAGGAATGACTGGGAAGGGCCCTGAAGAGCTGGGCTTTGCTTTCCCAATAATGCCAAAAAAAATCAAGAAATCAAGAGAGTGTCAGTGGGTTTACAGCAGACTGGAAGTGGGCAGGATTTGGCTTGGCATGCTGAAGCTCTTTAGCCAGACCATAATTACACCAACAATTGTTTTGCTGACACTTTTCAAGGGTCTTCCTGGGAGAGGCAATAAATGCCAGGTTAAATGGAAGCCATGACACTCGTTGGCACTGAGACATGAGGCCAAATCCTTTTTTATTTCTCAGTGCAAAGCTTCAGTGTAGCAGAGGGCCTAAATACATGCTGAGCTTTGCTAGTGGAAGGACAAGTTGTGCTGTCAAAAGCCTTTTCTGCACCAGGAACACCATCCTGAAAGAGTGACATAGAGATCAGATTCCTTCTCTCTCTAGGTATCAAACAGCCTTCTGGAACCACTGTAAGTCTAGATATGAAGGCAGAATAAAAACAGTAACAGTGGAGCAAAAAAATACAAATTCCAATCATCTTTTGTTTTCATTTCTCAAGGGGATGCTGATTTCAGAGAAGTGCTGTCATCACTGAAAGGTGGGGTTGCTCAGCACCTCCTCGGGATGCAATAAATTAGGGGTCAGTGGGGGTCTGCCAGAAGCCCACTGAGTCCCCCACAAAGTGGCCCCATCCATTGGAATAAAGAGGTGACAGAGCTGTTAATCACCCCAGTGATAACCAATTGGCTGGCACCACAGAACAACCTTCCATAATAGCCTGAGTCTCATCACTCAAGCATTTGTATGGAAGACATAAAAGCAAGAGTTGTTTGCAATTCATTTTACACCCCAGTGCTGCTCTCAGAGCTTGCTCCTGGGGCTGCTCTTCCTTCAATGGAAAGTGTTCCAGAGCAGTAATTCCCACTGGTTTTCCAGCAGAGACTGAAATGAGTCCAGTGATGGTACACTGCCCTGGACGTGGAGCCCAGTAATGGGAAATTGCTGTGCAGTGCCTCTCTCTCAGCCACATTTATAATGCTTATTAGCAAAGCCAGCAGCTGCTGGGGCTGCTGTAACCCTCTTGTTGGTGTCTCTCTTGAATTGCCTTGGCTTGTGCTTCCTACTCAGGCACCCAAGGGCAAGTTTATGGGGTTCCCTCCTATTCAGACATTATTATTATTATAGCTGCTATTATTATTATTATTATTCATTACTAATATTAATTATGCAGCATGTGGTAGTGCCTAGGAGCCCCAGACTGTGGCCCAGAACCGCAGTACACCCAGCCCTTCACATGCACTGAACATAAAGACATTCCCTGCCCCAGAAAAAGTGCAAGAGCTTGTAGTGGAGTAACAGAGGGAAGAATTTGCTACCTAAAGGCCAAATTCACCACAGCATGAAGAAATGCACCTCCCTTTAAGTACATCTGTACACCATGAAACACATCTGTGCAAGCTACTGCAGAATTCACCTCCTTGAAGGACAGGGTTGGAAAAAGGCAGATCCTGGAGATGAGTTTGTGGATTTTTTTATTACACTGTCATAAGATTTGTTTGGTTGAGGATTAGAGATTTGGATTATTTTTTCAAACCAAAACTTTTATCCCTAGTGCTGCTGAAAGCAATAGAAGCCCTGGAGCCTGATGACAGCAAGAACTTCAAGGTTCCCCTCAGAAAATGAGAGTCCCAGAGTTGTATGAAACCCTGAGATCAGACAAAAGACAGCACACCTCCAACCCCCCCACTTGTGACTTCAAAGTCACACTGATCAAAGATCTAGAAAATGTTTAAAAACTCAAAATTTTTTCTTATTTTCAAATGCATTTGTGATATTAGTGGGCATGGTATTCAGTCAAACCTCCTGTATTGCTTAAACAACTAAGGTGTACAATTAGTTTGGATTACTGCATTTCATTATTTCCTTAGGATTTAGTCTGTAGCAATTAGAGAATACAGATTTTGCACGTAATGTTACACAACACAGCCTGACATCCACAATGAGCCCAAGGACCTGGATCCTGCCTCCCTCTGCAACAGCCCTGCAGGAACTTGCCAAGTTACTTCACTTCTCTCTGCCTCAGTTTCCTTCTCTGTGAAAACAGGGATGAGTGTAATTTATTGCAATTCCTTTGTAAATTGTTTTGAGGTCTGCTGAGCTCTGTGATTTAAATGAGTGAGTGACACAAGGAAGAGCAGAAAAGTGATGCTCACAATGTGTTCTCATTTCCCTGCAACACTGACCTGCTTGTCCTGCAGTATAACATGCCACTTCAAGATTTAGTTTAAATAATAATTTAATTACTACTTTAAAATGAAAGTGCCAGACTTCTCAAGTCAGGGGAAGTCTGTGTATAAATGCCTCAAGGCCTAGGAAGCTTTCAGCTCTAAATGCTGATGGTCACTTGAAAGATACTTTGGCACTTCTTAAAGAAGGGATTGTGTGTTTTTACATCTTGCAGTGGTTTAAAGATTGTTTTTCTGCTTCTCTGGTGTGTAATTGAATATGTTTTCATGTGGAAATTGGGCTTTTCTGTTGCTTTTAGAAAGTTTTATGAGAATTGCAGATGAACAATAGAATTCAAATTTTCTGATTATTTAGAAATAAAGAGAAACCCATTCTATAAAAAAAACTTGAAAGGGGGCACTTTGCTCTAAGGGCAGATGAAGTCCACTGTTTCTGGCACTCACATGTTTTAAATCTGGCAACAGTTCATACATTGCAAAGAGGAGGATCAACTCCTGGAAAAGCTCAGAGTCATTGACCAGGTTGTACTGATTTCCAGGTATCAGTGAGTAGGTGTGAACATTTTAGACTTGCCCTAAAGACTTTATAAAGTAATCAACAATAACAACAACAGCAAAATCAAAACCAAACAATCCTTTGAGCAGAGAATCTTGGCTATTTTCCCTCCTTTTTAGTGGATGAAAGTGATTATGAGTGAGAGGCAGTTTTGGCCTAAGCCTCTTCTCCTTTAGTTCCATGGAGCAATAAATATTTTTGGCTACAGGAATAATTAGTAAACAATGATAACAACAAATGGGAAGTTTTATCCACTTACCTTACATGCAGAATGAAGTATCATGTTGAGCATGTTATAATAATTATTTTATCATCATTACTATAACTATATTTACTTTATAACCCAGAACCCAAATCAGGGGCTTAGTACTAGCCAAATCTCGAGTCCAAATGGAAAATTTAATCTCTTTTGGCTCCCCAGGTAATCAACAGAGGGACAAAGATTTATCTAGAAGACAAAATAACTCGTGTTTCAAATCATCACTCCTGAAATATCTGAGATTCATCAAGTGTTGACAGAGGTTTCAAAGCAAAGAGAACAGACATTATTTAAAAGCTGGGAGAACCAAAGCACAGCAGGATCAGGGGCTGTGCCTTTGTTTCCAGTTCTGGTCTAAACCAAAATCCTGTCTTTTTGGGTACCACTGCATCTGAAGATACAGATGTCTTTTGATAAATTCATAAAATGATGGAATCACTAAGGCTGGAAAAGGCCTCCAAGATCATCAAGTCCAACCCTTAACCCATCACTGCCAAGTCTACCCCTAAGTCATGTCCCTAAGTACCACATCTGCAAGGTTTTTCAACACTTCCAGGGACAGGGATCCCATCACTTCCCAGGCAGCTTATTCTAGTGTCTGACAACTCTTTCAGTGAAGAAATTCTTCTCAATATTCAATCTAAACCTCTCCTGGAGCAACTTGAGGCCATTCTCCCTTGTGCTATTGCTTGTTACTTGGGAGAAGAGACCAATTTCCCCCCCACTACAACCTCCTTCTAGGAGGGAGTTTTAGAAACAATAAGGGCCCCCCTGAGCCTCCTTTTCTCTAATCTAAACAGCTCCAGCTTCCTCAGCCATTACTCATAAGATTTGTGCTTCAGACTCTCCATTGGTGTGGCAGTGCTGAATCCACCTCCCTCTCCCCACAGACATCAGCTTTAGGGTAATGGGTGTTGTTGGATGTTCTTGGAAAGCTAATGCAGAATTTCCCAGCCAGGAAAGTTATTGGTGCATTAGCATGACCTAATTCTGCCCACATTTCATTGTGTGGTCACCTCAGAGTCAAAGAGCTCCAGCTGATGAAAGAACAGTGCAGGTGGTCCTGATTCCCCCTTACAAATGCCATGGTTGAGCTCCTTCTTGGAAGCAAAAAAGCAGATTCCAGCACAGTGGAATCATTGCTCTAACAAAGTTTAGGTGTCTGTCTGTCCTGATTAGTTTCTACACTCAAGTCTTTAGCCAACAAAGAGAGAGACTTCTCCAAAGATTTTTTAAATATGAACCAATCCAGACAAAATTACTTTTTTCAATGTTTATATACAGAGCATTAGGATTCCAACTGGGCAATTTCAGTAGCTTAACTGAGCACTTAGAGTAATGAATTTCTATGAAGGAGAATTGTACACTTAAAGGAAGAGTCCCCTCTCATTCAGAGAATTATTCTAAGCCATGGGTGGAGGCTGCTTCATATTAATTCCCATCAGGATTCAAATTCTAATGGCCAAAAAGCATATGTTTCTCTGAAGGTAACATTCTTCCATCTGGAATTCTTCTAATCAAACATGCTATATACCAAAACTCAAAGGGTGTCTGAAAAGACCAAAAAGGGGAAAAAAACCCAAACTCAAACCACAAAGAATGCATTGAAACCCAAACTATAGAAACCTCAAAAAGAGAACTAATAACAATAGCATCACCCAAATTCCAGTTGCATCTCATGAGAGCTTTCCTGCACAGGGACATACAAGGCAGTGCAGGCAAGTCAGCTAACGACAGGTGGGAAGTCAGTGCCCATAAATTACAGCACATGTGCAGGTTCTCATTTAGGATTAAAATGCCTTTAGTGCTTAATCCTCCTCTGAGGATTTAGCTACAGCAATGTAAGGTGACTTTATTACTGAATGAGAGCCTCCCCACAAGGGCTAAATGTTTTTAGCCAGTGCACAGTGACTTCACACTTTAGCTCATTCACCTTCCTGAGGATTCCTGGAAACACATGGCCAGGTAATGCTTGGCTGCAAAGGGCCCAGAAAGTGGGGGACAAAAGCTGGCTGGGGGAAAAACAGGGTTAGGCCCATGGTGAAGCCAGGCCAGGTTTACTTTGCATATAAAAGTTTGGCTACAGGAAGGAATTCCTTCTCAAATGGTTCTACACTCAACTGCAAACTCACTAAACAAAATGTGCTTAGCTGTTGGCATAATCCAAGGGGATTCCTCCACTGCACTGCAGTGAAGTTAATGTGGCTTCACCAGCTTTGCTAAGTGTTGTGTTCTGGTTTTCATGGTGCAGCCACCTCTGCTCAGATATAAAACACCTTACTCACAAGAATTATAGAATCACAGAATGGTTTGAGTTGGAAGGGACCTTAAAGATCATTCAGTTCCAACCCCCTGTCTTGGGCAGAGACAGCTTTCATCACACCAGCTTGCTCAAAGCCTGGTCCTGAGCACCTGCAGGGATGGGGCATCCAAAATTTCTCTGGATAACAGTCTCGAAACCCTCAGAGTCACGAATTTCTATTCCTAATATCCAATCTAAATCTACCTGCTGTCAGCTTAAAGTCATATCCCCTTGTCCTATCACTACATGTCTGTGTTCCAAGTCCCTCTCCAACTATTTTGAAGCTTTTTTAGATACTGGAATGAGCCATAAAGTCTCTCTGGAGCCTTCTCTTCTGCAGCTGAACAATCCAACTCCCTCAGCCTCTCTACACAGGAGATGTGTTCCAGACCTCTGAGCATCTTCAGCTTTGACTCTCTCCAGGTCCACACCTTTCTTCAGTTAGATGTTCCACAGCTGGATGTTCACAGGGGAACAAGTGGAAGGAGAAAGGTACCTCCCTGTCCTGGTAGTCACACTTGTTTTGATGCAGCCCAGGATATGGTAGAACTTTCTGGGGTACAGTGCTGGGTCATTTCAAGTTTCTCATCTATCAAAACCCACAACTCAGGAGTGCTCTCAATGCCATTTCCTACCCAGCCTGTATTTGTGCTTTGAATTGCTCCAATCCATGTGCAGGATCTTACACCATGAGAAAGAGAGCAGTTTGACTTTCAGTCTTTCTTGTTTTGATTTTCTTACATTCCCCTCCCAAGTAATAGTGGAAAAAGATGGCTAATCCTAAATGGAATCTGGATGTGGAAGAGCTTTGGTGAGAGCAGTGCACAGGGTGAAAACCTGAGAAGTTTGTTACAAGAAAGGGTAAAGATGACCAGGCAGACACAGCAAGGGACTGAATTTGATGACCCAAAAATTTCTTTCCATTCCCATCGATGCAGCCTCACAGGAAAGTTGTGCACACTGAAAGTACATGGCTGGTGTCAATGCATGAAAACTGTGAGTGCTAAGGCCATTAACTCCACGATAATATCTTCTGCATTTCTCCTCTATTTCCATGGCATACACAGTCTAATCTTAAACTGAGCCACAGCAGCGAGTGGCCATCTGTATCTTGGATGAAAATACAAGCATCTCTCCTCCTTTCCCAGGTGGAGAAACTGAGTCTCACAATAAGGAAAAAGAGCAGGACAAAACTGCCACAGAAATCACACGAGCAATCTTTTTGCCAGGCTGGCTGCCAGCTCCCCAGTGTCTGCTCAAAAACCAGTGTGACATGTACCACCTCTGCTGAAGCAAATAAGGAAATAAGTGTGAGAATGGGTGTAAAGTGGAGCTGTGGTGAGCAGGGGCAGTGACTTTAGGCATGCCAGGGGCCCAGCTGCAGTTCCCCATCTCCAGGGCAGGTCACAGCCAGGCAGGGACGTGCCCCATGGCTGCTGTCTGCCGCAGCTCAGATGGGAGTTTCACATCTTGAGCCATCAGCTGCAGTTCAAGGCAAACCAGGACCTCTCACAGATCAAACACACACCAATCCCTTCTTTCACTGCACAGCAACCACGCTGAGGAAGCTCAGCTATGCTGAGGGAGATTTCAGTTTTACCACAAGCACCCAGTGCTGCAGGAGACTGGCAGATAAAACTTTCTGCTGGGCAGGTGCTCCATCGAGCCTGCTCTGCTGTCATGAGCAGCAAGGGTTTGATAGGTGGTTTTGCTGTGAGAAAGGTGGCACTCTCATCCTGGCTGTCTCACACAAGTCTCGTTTTGCCTCCTTGAAACAAAAGGTTCCCTGACAGAAAGGAAACAGCACTTTCCTCTAGGTGATGGTGGTATGGGCATGAAGAAACACAACTGGGAATTGCAACTCACCCAGTGACTTCTGTGTTTGCTGATAGGGAATGCAGCTGCATCCTCTATCCCTAAGTGCCCAGCTGCAACACCTCAGTTGGGCCATCCCCACTACCAGTTCCCTCAACATCTGCATGAATCCCAGGATGCTACTTGCTTTCTCCTCAACCCTACTGGAAGTTAACAGTCCCTCCTTACATGCTGAAAATTTTGCTGCAACTCAACTCTGCTGAAAGAAATTTAAGCTCTTCTGCCTGTTTTCTAGATCCTGCACTGGCATGAGCTAAAGAAACACACAGCTTTGCTCCAGCAAATATTCTGCCTTCTCCTAGGGGAATTGTCCTCATGGTAAATATCCACCTTCACTTTTGTTCTCACCAGTTTGTGCTGATAAATGTCAGCAACCAGGATGGAACAGGCCACTAAGGAGCAAGGACAAGAAGAAGCAGTTCTTCCCAAAAGGAGGACATGGGCAACATAACTATTGAGCAAACCATACAAGCTTACAATAGCAGCTGTTAACTCAATTATGTAGGGGTTTTTTCAGGTTACTGTATATATATCTTTGTATATATATATATATACACATATATATATACATATATATATACACACATATACATATATATACACACACACATATATACATATATATATTGTATATATTATACACATATATATATACACATATATATATTCATATACATATATATATATATATATATATATATATATATATATATATCTTTCAAAACAACCAAAAACAAAGAGAGAAACCCAGGCACCCTGGATTCACACACAGTGATGGCATCTCTGAGCTTTGAATTTCAACCCTGTGTGTTTGGGGGGGTCCTATTGCCACTTGGGTCTGGCAGTCATTTACCACTTGTGCAGAGAACCAGGAGGAAGACCACCTGCCACCACAGCCATCATCACCAGGATCTCCTGCTGGAAGAGTGGAGAGTCCAACAGTTTAATGTTTAATGACAGGGGAAATTGGAGTCTGCAGAACCCTGCAGCTGAGAACAAGCACTGCGCATAACCCAGCTCCAGTTCTCCAGAGGCAGCAACAAGCCATGCTGGTGCCAAGAATGTCCAACACTACATTTAGTAAAAGCAGCTGAAAAGATTGCAGAGACTTTCTGGAATGATCCATTAACATTTTTATGATGAAATGTAGGTGTGACAGGTCCGAGCCATCTCCTGTCACCTCCTTAGTGAGGCAGGGGCTGAAACACCTGCGGACGTGATACTGAGTAAGGCAACATGCTCCCTCTGCCAAGAGACACGAAACTGTGCTGATGGAAATAGGAAAATAGCCACACCTCGGGCAGATCTGGGTTAAAATGGAGAAATCGTAGCTTTCAGTGGAGGATATTTACAACAGGGGATGGGGGAAATGTGTGTGGAAGTTTGCAGCCCCTGTTTTGCTGCATTCAGGCAGGAAGTCAGGTACACTGTCCGTGTGATGGCTGGCATCCCAAAACTGAGGGACATGAGGGGAAGAAAGGAAAACAAGCTGGGATCCCTGGGTCTCACTGCAAGGGTAACTGGGTGAGAAGCACCAGCATAGAGGGAGTCATACCAAAGTGTCTGAAGGTCTATTGTAGCTGTGAGAGTCTGTAGCTGGGATTTCACCTCAGCCAGTGAGGAGGAAAAATGAGAAAGAAGGCAGAGATTTGGGTACTAGGTTCACTTGTCTGGGTGGGGACTGAAGAGATGTGATGCTTCACTCAGACGGGAGGGAATGAGAAGGAGGAGAGCTCGTATAAGCAGAGTTCCTTTCAGTTTCATTGCAATTAAGGCTCCTAATTGAAACCAGTTTTACCCAAGGTTTACTGTGCTGGTTGTTTTCTTTCTCTGCTGTTAAATGCAGGTGTTTCACATAGCAGGAAGTTGGCACATAGGGGTAAATTTCCAAGGTAGTGCCTGTACTACTCATAAGTTAATGCCTGGAGAAAACAGCATTGTGAAGAGCCCAGCTGTGCACAGGAGATGTTGGACAGGAGAAGACAACAGGGGAAAGAGAAAGAAGGGGTGGGGAAAGGATATTTGTCACAGCCTATGGACACTGGAGTGAAGGTGTGAGAAACAAAAGTCACAGAAACACAGAATGGTTTGCATTGGAAGGGGTTTTAGAGATAATTTCATTCCAACACCCCTGCCATGGGCAGGGACACTTTCCACTAGACCAGGTTGTTCCAAGCCCCATCCAACCTGGCCTTGAACACTAAGGGATGTCAAATAGGGCCAGCCTGGATCTGTTGCAGCATAAGACAGCCCACCCCAATCCTGCCTTAGTGCAGTAAGGAGAAAATTTCTGCTGGGCTGCCATGGGGGCAGTGTTAAACCCCATCATTTTGTGTTGGACCTCTGCAGAGCAGAGCTGGCCCAGATGAAGCAGGACCTCCAGGGAGCTGTTTACCAGCCTGCAAGTGGACTGCAACTCTGCAGACGCCACTTGACTGATGTGGAGTGAGTGAAACATGAACTGAAGCACTATTAAAATTGTAGTGTGCCTACAGATCCATGGGGGTGTGTGTGATGCTTTGCAGACAAAGAAAATTCTGAATAAGAAAAAATATATATATTCTACCCTAAAAAATATACCTTCACAGAGGCCTGTTGCAGACTCTTTTCCCTCATCTTCCTCAGTATCTGAAATACAGTTTAGCAGTGCTTAGGGATGGAGAAAATAGAGATATATTTATAGACAGTGAAGCAAGCAAACCCCTCACATAGCTGCTTGGGGTTGCACAGTGGAGGAGAGAGATGAGCCATTCCCAGCTCAGGAGAGGATGTGATGGTAATTTTGGATGTTACCACGGGGTAGGGTGACACCAGTTCCATGTAACATCCTCCTCCTAATTTTGGCATTACTTACTCCAGCAGGAAAAAAATAAGCCCTTGAGCTTGTGAAGCAGCTTTAGAGCTGGGACACAAGCTGTGGGTAGGTTTTTTGCTAATATACTTCTGTCTGCTCAAAAATCAGTCCTGTGGATATGAAAGGGCTCTGGGCTTGAGATGCAAAAAAGCTCCTAATGCAGAAATCAGCTCTGTGCTCAGGCTCCATCCTGCTCTGAAGATTCTATTTACCTGCAGAGCCTTGGCCTGGAGAAAACATGGGTGTTGCAGGCTGAGGTGGCTCTGATGCAGAGCCAGGGTCCAACCGTCATCTCAGAGAGCTGCACATCTCATCTATTCAATCCAAGCACTCCTCCTCGAGAGGCAGAAAAAAACAACCAACCCAAAAAAGAACACTTCTGCTAGGAAATAGGTCATCAAGCTTTGGGTTTTAACCACAAGGGCAACTATTTTCCTCTTGCACCATGTCTCCCTGCCCTGCACCCATCCCAGCCCTGCTCACCAGGCAGGGACAGCCTGGATTTCCCCAGCTGACCCCAGCTCTGCTTCATGCAGCAGTGCACAGCCCTGGCTTGTTGTGCACCATTAACCCCTGCTCCATGAGCAATGCCTCTCAGCTGTGTGCCCAGAGGGTGATGTGATCAAAACCATGCCAGATCGAACAAGATGTCGCCGTGTATGCTCAGGTGCTGTTTTCAGAGGAGCAGTGTCACAGGGTTAACCACCAACGGAAGCTGAAGCTTCAACAGCCTTTATTAGCTCGGCAAGAGCTCCTAACCACACTCTTCCTATTTGCAGAAGAGGCATCTTCCTTCATGGGCCTCCTCTTGGGTTGGGGAGGTGATATTTACCAAATAAAAACTGTTGCTGCACCTGTGCAGTTCTCATGTGGCTTTCACTGCCTCCCAGGTTAACCCATTCCTCTCAGAGCCTGGTTTAGGGAGCATTCTAGACTTTTATTTGGGTTTGCAAGAGAGAGGATGGGACAGAGCCTTCGTGGTGGCACCTCAGCTTGCTCCTTGTCTTTCTCAGCAAGATGCTTGGCTGGCAGGGGTGGATGGGAGAGGGAATGGGAATGACCCCAGACTGCACAGCTGCCTTGGCTGCTGGGGTATGAGCTGTACATATCAGAAAGGTGTAGAGGGGTAAAAATATTTTTTGGCATGATCACCCCACGCAGGTCTGTGCATCACTGGGGTCCACGCCAGCCTCCTGTTAGGCATCTGCCAAGCTGAGGTGAGGGGCAGGGCTGTGTGGAGGGAGTGTTTTGGGAGTGCCTTCCAAATTCATAAAGACATTAAGCAAACAACTTTGTGATTCCACACATGTTTTCTTAGAGACAGAACCCACCCTTATCTACATCCAGGTCCTTCACTCCTCCTTCCTGCTTTGGTGCTGCTTTTGGAAGAAGAAGAGGTGTGAGACAGACTGCTTTTTATCTAGCACTGTTCAAATTGCTGTCTGCACACCAGCCCTGGAAGCTGTGTGGGCACAGCTGGGCTTGGCAATAGGAGGAGGAGAAGAGAGGACCAGAGTACACTGTCACCCACTACAGACACCTCCCCCAAGACCTGTGCCTCTGTCAAACTTCATGTCACCCACCTTACTCACCATGATGAATAAACTCCATGTGAAACTCTATGACTGGTTTGCAATGCTGGTCTCCAAAGAGGCATTCCATGGGCCAGGCTTCCCATGTCCAAGGAGTCATTGGGAAAACACCTTAGAGCAAACCTTTCCTGAGTGTGGGTGCTGCAGCAAAGCCCTGCAGTGCAGCCTTCCCACTGCTGCACACCCCATCAGCCCTGCCAGAGGCAGGTGGAAATGCACAGCAGACAGGAGCTGCAATGGTGTCTCCAGAGGTGGGAGTAACAAATCTTTGCCAATAGCTGACCTGGGTCCAGTGGGCTGCTGGAGAAACTCAGGGAATTAAAACTCCCCAGGGCTGCTGAACACAAAGGCACAGATGCAGCCCCTTTGGTTCAGATGCAAATTGCTGACACCTGGGAGGATGTTTGAGGAAGTATCACAGTGTGATTATTCCCAGGGGTTTTTTTCCAAGGTATCTATTGTTTGCTGTTAGCTATAACACACTGCTCTTTCCTTCTGTACCCATTGCTCCCAGCTATATGGAGATTCTGGTGTTGAACATATATGGCTCAATATATCTGCCCTGAGTCCCATTCTGGCATTGGAATAACCAGAGTCCCAGTTCTGTGTCACAATTTCAAGCAGGGGGATGTTGAGGTGATGGTGGTGAAATCAAACACTCAAAAAATGGAATCTACCTCTGAGATTACCTTAAGAACAATGTGAAAATTTACCAAGGGATGATTCTGTGTTGTCTTTTATTTGCTTTCTGATCTCAAGCATTCAGTAGCCACATCATTAAACTCATCTTCACCACTCTGAGAGATGTTCATGAGCTCTTAAAAAAAAAAAGAAAAAAAAAAAGAGCTCTTTAAAGAAGAAAGGAGCTTTTCTTCAAGAGTTATAGAAGCTGGTGCTACTTATATTGATGGAAACGAGCTTCAGGGAGGAAAAGTGCAGCTTGGATATTGCTCTAAGCTGGTCCAATCCATTCCTTGAGGCCACCAAGAATAAACAAAGGCAAAAGTGTTTCTTGCAAGCAGTTTTCCCTTTTCCCCGTAGTGGGTCTGAAGTCATTGCTGGAGAAATGTTACAGCAAGAGAGGCAGGACCCTTAAATCAGTTTATAGTTCCTGTTTTCCTTCACCAGGTGAATAATTAGTCCCAGATGGAGCTAGCTACATTTCCCTGTTGGGAAAGAAACCCTGTGGAAAAATCCTGTTCTCCAGAATTGGAGAGACCATAAGCTGCTTTACTGTGAGCAGCTCCTCTCTCTCCCCCCATCCCTCATTCATCTTCCCACTTTGTCCATAGCTGGACCAGGAAATCTCAGTTTCTGTACTTCCTCCACCCTGAGTTATTCCTCAAACACAAACCTCCATGCTCAGTGTTAAAAATTCCTATAAACATTGAATTTAAAAATTTAAAAATATTTAATCTTGTCATTCAGGATTTTGGCCTGAAGATGTGGGACCTAAAGTTGCTCCTTTTTTCATGCTATGTCAGAAAAAACCAGCTTGGTTTGGGAAGCAAAGGGTGCTAATAAGTTATTGGAGAAAAACCACAGGGCCTGATGCTATTCCCTCAAGTCCCTGAGGGAAGATGTTACCAGTGGAGGTATGACAGTGCTCCAGCACTCCAAGACTATAAACAGAACCTTAAGCAACTCATTTAAGACAAATCATTTTAGAAATGAAGCGTTTACTTACTCATCGGCACAAAACCTCCACTCTTTAATTATCCATCTCATTCTGTGAAAGTGCATTGAAAATCTACCAACTTTATAAATAGAACTCTGTTAGCAATCACTTTGATGTCTAAGATGAAGTCCACATTGCTACTCCCCCTGTCTACCTGTCTGTTTTTTGAGATTGTCTCTGTTTAGACCAGCATTCCTCGGCTGGTAGTGAGATAGATGCAAATGAGGGATGATGAAAGATTAATTATTTTTCATTGGAGGGAGTTTCTTAGCAAGGTTTTCTATCTCATGAACATCCCAAAGTAGAGAAGGGAGATTATAACAGCAGGGAAAAGGCCAAGTCCTCCTTGCTACCCTCTGAAAAACAAATTGGGTCTTTTAATCATGATCCCCATTTTCAAGTGCCACAGCACTTGAATATAGTCCTAATAATCTCCCACATTGCTACTGGGGTGCATCATTTGGGTTCTGTAGGCACTCCACAGCACTGGTGGCTCAGGGTGGGGAGATCAGGGTGATGCAAATCACTGACTGGTCCTGAGGTAAATGGGCACACTGAGGGTGGTCTGAACACAGCATCCAGAACCCCTCTGTGTCCCTTGCTGAACATCTCATCCCCTAAAAACTGAGACTCCCGTGATGATATTCAGAATCTGCAGCACCCAGATTTTTATGTCAAACACCTTTTTGTGCCCTATTGAGAACCCAGCCCTAGAATGGCAGGTGGGATATGAGGGAGAGTGTCAAGGACTGGCTGTGCCAGACAGCTGAGAAAGAGCCCACCCACATCTTGCCTGACTTAGACAAGTCACATCCATCCCTCGCGTTCATAATTCCTCAAGCTGCTTCCAAAATTCAGTGTGTGGGACCTGAAAAACACCTATCTTGGAGGGGGTCTGAGCACAGATAAACCAGACCTGTTGCCAGTACACTGGAAGGCTAATTAAAATGAATATGGCTTTCAGTAACTTCCAAGCTAAACAATTTGCCAAACTTGCTAAATATTGGAAGTGTTTTGCCTCTATTGGCTCCGTGCTCAGGCATCACAGGATGATTCGTTCCACCAATAACTCATGTACCTGCATGTTTTAATGACAACTGAAATACCCTGGCATTTCTGGGCTAGCATGTGTGCTGTGATCTATGAGCCTACACTCCCTCTGCCTCCACTTTGAACTGAACTGCTTTATTAAGCAACCCCACTACCCACCACTGTTGAACGTGCCAGGACCTGTGGAGCTCTCTTGTACAACGCTGCCTTTGAATCCCTTCCAAGACCCAACCAGTAGCACCAGTATTCAGACACTGTAGGATGACACCCACAGCCAATGAACTAAAACTTCCTTTGGGAATCTGTAGAAACCCAAGGAGCCTGTTTTGTTGTTGTTTTGGGTTTTTTGTTTTTGTTTTTGTTTTTGTTTTTTTTTTGACAAAACCAATTGATGCACAATCTGCAGTCATTAGGACAGGGAGTTAGAAATGAGCAATATCTGCAATAAAAATCTCTACACTTACCTGCTTCCCCAGGAGACAAAGTTGCCTGTCCTAGAGGACTAGAACAGGGCACTCTGAAAAGAAGAATATAGCAAAAAGTGGTTCTTCTGCCTTATCTGTGCTGCACATGAAGCTGCTCAGAAGCTTATTTCTAAGGATTTTTTTCTGATATTTACTCTTTTATTGTTACAAAGCGGGTAAGATATAGAGCCTTAGATATCCATGGTCAGATCCACGAACAAACTCATGCATTTCAAGTGGTATTAGATATTCAAGGAGGAATTTGGAATGAGATTTAGCTCACAGATGAAGGTATCCAAATTCAGGTGTTTACTTGACGACCTGTGAAATCCCACTGCAGCTGGTGGGAAGCCAGCAGTGTTGTCAGTGACTTCTTAAAATTTACTCAGCTCACTTTAAAGCAGATACTTTTGTTGGGCCACTAATCAGTTTTTTTTTAGAGACTGTACTTTCTAGGACATTCATCCAGCTGGCCACTTACCAACACCTGGAGTAAAACCCTGGAATATCTATATCATCTGCACCAGATTGTCAAAAATTATTTGGGATCTGTGGAAGATCTGTGGTCTTAAGAGGCAAGACACATCTTAGAGCACCTCAAAGGACACTGAGCACAGGCTCTCCACGAAGGTGGCCACAGCACCAATCCCTCCAGGGTTCAGGGAGTGTTTGGACAATATTCTCAGGCACTCTTGGTGTGATTCCTGGGGTTGTCTTGCACAGGGGCAGGAGCTGGGCTTGATGATCTTTGTGGGTCCCTTCCAACTCAGCATTTCTACGATTCTATATGTAGGAAATTAATAGTGCAGGGAAGGCAGAACTTTTTTGAAGCAAGGGACAGAAAGAATCTCTCTGGTTGATTGATTTTGTGCCATTTGCCCTCAGAGCCATGGTCTATTTGTTGTCACAGACATGTCCTTTGAGTGTAACCTTTTGGCTCTCAGGCTCTGAGCCCACCAGATGCCTGGTCAGTGGATACTCAGGTCTCTTGTAAGTTGTTTCAGTACAACTGAAACTAAACAGAAAGTAAAGGGGAAACAAAAAGACCCAACAGCCAACAGTCTACCTGCTAATCAGCCTGATCTAATGTCCTCTCATCTTGGGATGAAAGGGCAGCTTTGCTTCTCCTGACCACCAAACAATTGTTCTTTATGCATTTGTTTGCACATATGTATTTATTTATACTACAGCACTTCACAGCGAAGTAAGATGGCTCTTGGCCAAAATATGCTCAGTGTTTTTCAGTTTGGTCTCTGTGAACAGCTCCCAGAAGTGTCTGGACAGACACAGAGAAATTTTGGGCAACCTGTATCACTTGTGTTTTGCTGGATCCTAGCAAACACAAAACAGGATGCAGGCTTAGCAAAAGACAGAAATGGAGAATTTCTAGCTGTGCTTTAATATCTACTGGAGTTGCTATGGGATCTCTTCTCTCTGTTTCCCATTTCTCTTCACTGGTTGAGTTTTCCTAGGGAAATCCAAGGATGTGCTCCATGCACATGCCATGTCCCAGAGCCCTCATTCCCAAGTGCCAGCACGAGGAACCATCTCTGTTCCCCATGTCAAATCCTCTTTCCTATGCAATTAAATGCACACAGGATCCTGTGCACTTCTGAGACTCCTCCAATATGGAATCATGTGGACATGGCAGGAATCCAGCCTCAAGAGCTCAGAATTTCTCCTGAGTTCAGTAGTTTAAGCTCATACCTATATAATCAGACCCAAAAAAAAAAAAATCCCAGGAACAGGTCCTACTTAATGAATTAACATACAGCTTTCTCCTTCCAGCCAATACCCCCAAGCCACAGCATTCTAATTCTCTTCCTGTCCCACACTGGTACATTTATACCAGCAGGGCTGCTCTGGTAGGTGTGTGTGGGATATGGAGAAGGCAAAGGGTTTATTACTTTTATTATTCCAAGATAATTAAGCAGGGCAATTTCAGGTGCAAGCAAGTACCCCCTTTTATTGCTCTGGCAGAGTAAAGAGGCCATAAAAGACATTTCATTTACCACTGCCCTTATCAGAGTCAGTCCAAAAGAAATTCTGTTTATTTCAGACTCACTGATTTTAGTGGAGCCCCAGTTTCACAGCCTTGGAGAATATAACCCTAGAAAAACAAGACTCTTTAAGAAGCCATTGCCCAGTGAAGCTGTGGCTGCCTCATCCTTGGAATTGTCCAAGGCCAGGTTGGACAGGACTTGGAGTAACCCAGGATAAAGGATTTTTTGTGTCTGCAGAGAGTAGAGACTCTAGAAGCCCCAGTTTTACAGGGAGGTGGTCTCCTTTCACCTGTCCTAACCACTGGCATCTTCTAGGTTGCTATTTTTGAATACAACCTTATAAACCCTGCCCTTCTCCTCCACATAAACCTCCCAGTGGGATTTGCTGGTGCTCAGCTTTAGGCTGGCTCCAAGTTTTCTTACAAGTTTAGTTCCTGCAGCTACTTGAGCAAGGATAGACTGTATCACTGAATCTTTAGCATTTCCTTTATCTGTTATTTAAAATGGTAAAGCTTACCAGGGAGATGAATACGGGAACAGAGGAGTTGAAAGCTTTTATATCAGTCCTGTGCAAACAAAGTTAATGTGTCTTCCTTGTGCACAAAGATTAACTGTGATTAAGTGCTCCAATATGAAAAACGAAGACAGAAAAATAGAAAAGTGTTGCAGTGCTTAGCAATCCTTCTTAAAATAACTACCATTGTGTTAGGCTTAAAAGGCATTTGCTAAAGATTTTGTGAAGAATTAAGCTTATTTGTTATTCTTTTAAGATAGAAACAAGAGTAAAGGAAAAGCTGTTAGTCAACATTGTCTTAGAAGATAAAGGTTTCTAGATAAGAGCATATATGGGTCAATAGAAGCTTCAGTAAATATCTTTCTTGATTGACAGGTCTCTTGAGATTTTTTTAGCTGGTTTAATGTCACCTTCTTTCTTTTTCTTTTTTTTTTTTTTCCTGCTCCTGCAGTAATATTGGCTGAGGGGGACAAGCAAGTTATGTCACATTTCTGTTTGACCAGCAGTGACCCCAGAAAAACAGTGAGAAGCAACCTAAGGGCTGGTGTTTGCACCATGTCATCCTAATTCAGGTATCTTATCAAGAGGCTCAATTAAATTAATGAGACAGAGTCATCCCAAACAGTTCTTTCAGATTATTTCAGAGGTTGGACTTTGGTGATCAGTGTGGGTCCCTTCCAACTCAGGATATTCTATGATTTTATGATTATGAATGCCTCCAGCAGGGAGACTTTTCTCTGATTTAGTTAAACTCATTTAAAATCATCCCTTAGAGCATGAAAAGAAAAGAGCTGTGCAGTGCAAACCCCAGGCTTTAGACCTGCTATGGGGAATAGGCATTGATGCTTTAAGCTGTTTGTCTGCAAGGTGTAACTGTCAGGTGCTAAAAACTACAAACCTGCCTAGAAGTCCTAAGGCAAAAAAATAAAATTCAAAGATCTTTTAATTTTCCTTCTGTGGCTAAGGTTATTTTTTTTCAGTTTCCACTCACAAAGATTAAAAACAACTTACATCAAATAGGTAAAAAGTAAAAAGAAAAAAAGAAAGGAAAAAAAAAAAGATTCTCAGATGATAAGCTTATTGCAGAAGAGTATTTATAAGATATTCAAAACAAAATAGGCTGAGCCAGGGTGTAGATGTGTCTGTCCCCCTGGAAATAACACCTCACTCAGCAAAGATGCCCTTTGACTTCACTGTGGCTATCTGAGGAGTCGAGGGCTGCTCAAAGCCCTGGTGCTCACCACCCTGAAATGCATCCAGCTGGGTGAGAATAAAGCTGAGACCACAGTGCAGCATCCCTTGAATCTCAGTCTTAAATGATAACCACCCCCAGAAGAGATTCCTGTCTTGAAGAGTGAGAAAATAAATAGCTCAGCTTTTGCATCAGAGTGCCAGATTTTGGAGTGTTCAAAGCCTTTTCACATCTCTGCCAGAGGCAGGAGAGAGCATGCAGACAGAGAGACAGGAGGACAGGGAGGCACAGAGGTTTGCCTGCAGTGAAAAACTGTTTAAATTAATTGAATGACCAGAAAAAAATCTTCTTTCCTTTTGGACAGATCAAGACAGGAGCAGACATCTTGTGAAAATTTTTGGGCAACCTACCCCACAAATTAAGGCTTTTAAAATGGACCTTAGGCTAGTTACTGAGCATCCACACCAGGGATTCTCAAGAGCTTTCAGTGGGAGTGTTGGCAGAGAAGATGCCCAAGTGTGGACACTGCCTGCAGCTCCAGCTGTGCTTTGGAGCTGGCTCCCACCCACAGCCCAGCAGGAATCTTGCTCAGACTCCCATGGTTTGTCCCCTCTCAGCAACTGGGAAAGGAGCAGGTCCTCTCCTTGGGTAAGGTCATTTACCCAGCAGAGCTTAAGGGCTGTCTTTGGCTCTCAGCATCCCACCCTGATGGCTCAGAAATGCTCCATAAGAACCACCAGGATGGTGCCCTTCAGCCAGCAAGGAACCCCAGAAACCTGAAAATGATGGATCTGTGTAGGAGATGGATGGATGCTTCCAATATCAGAGCAGTGTGAATCTCCTAGAAATGTCCTTCCCACTTTCCCCCACAGTCCCTCAGCTCCTCTTTCTGGGACAACCTCTGTGACCTGTGACAGAGGGGACAGAGCTACAGCAGGAATTTACCCTGGGAGATGCTCTGCCTGGGCAGGAGATGGAAAAGAGATTTCTCCTGGGAAAACTGGCACAAACACAATGACTGATAAAAGCCTTTGAAATACACTGTTCAGTGGGGGACAAACCTGGGGAGAGAAGATGTTTGATGAGACACACAAAACTTCCAGAAAAATATCAGTGTGTTTCAACTCATACAATTTTCAATGGGAATTAGTGCCAAGTGTATGGAAGGAATACAAGGATTAGCCTTCCCCACACATCCCACTGCTGGTGCTGGCTACAGCCAGCCCATATGATTTGAAACTTGATTTATCCTCGGTGCAAAGTCCTGCTTAAAATTCAGCAGCACGTTTATTTATTCTTTTTTCAGGCACAACTTATTTTCCCAACCTAAAGACTGCCTGAGAGGCAACAGATAGTTCTGCCTTGAAATGTGATATGGCAAAAGCTGAGGAGATTTTGGCCTGTCTCAATATTGTGATCACTGCTGGGAAGGGAAAGCCCTTCTACAAGCTGCTGGGACAGTGTCTGGGGATGATCACCTGCATTTCCAGACCCCTCGTGTCCATGTTGAGTAGGAGGGGTGCTGAGAACACCAGCATGACATTTTAGGGCTGACAAAAGCCACAAACACCATGAGAAGCTTGCTGAAGAAAACACTAACCTGTGAGCCAACCTCACCCCATCTGAAAATGCCTGAGAGGTGTGAACACTGCAGAGGAGGGGAGCTGACCTAATGTAGGAGAAAAATCAGTGGAGACAAAAAAAGGTAAATCTTGATGGTCACAACCCACATTTAGACCCTCTTAGAGGAGACAATGGAGATAACCTGTGATTCTGCAAATCTGCCCAAGCATTCTCCTGGTGTGGCATGAGAGACCAAGACAGAGAGAATTGGAAAAAAAAAAAAAAAAAAAAAAAAAAACAAACAAACAAACAAAAAAAAAAAAAAAACAAACAAACAAAAACAACCAACAGCCAAGGTAGAAAAGAACAATAACAACAATTGGTGAAATGCTTATTTTGTGCACAGCTAGAGCAATCAAGTGGTAGGTGGTAGATGCAAGTGTTTCTAAATGCTCAGTTACAGAGGATGTGCTTGTTGCCACACCAATAAGACAATTCAGAGCTTCAGCTCAGGATTTTGCATGTCATGCCTTTGTTTTCCAGAGGTTTCCACATCAGCCATCCTTCCCCAAAGTGGCCAGGACTCCTGTATGTGACAACACAGACCTCCATCACAGTAAGGACAAACTGCTAAAATGACCCTATAACTGATAGACCAGTGGAAAGAGAACAACAAAACACCAATTTAAAGTTATTCTGGGCCAAAACTTGGTAGTTGAGTGTTTCTCTCACGTGTCTACCTTGGTTTTTAATCCTGAGACACTGCAAATCCAAAGCCTGGCTGGTACAGGATCGAACAGAGACCAGCAAACTCGAGATCTCCATCTCTGCTCTCCCACTCCCCTTCCTCCTCTGCCACTACTAGCAAATATCTGATTTCACACTAGGCCACTAGAAAATACCCTTTTAAGTTGTGGGTTTTATCTCCCACTCCATGGTTTTTATTTTTAATTTTGCATGCTGCCACCACTTGTTGAAGGGACCCAGTTGTTTTTCTTCTTCCTCCTCTTTGTTTTGCCCTTTGCTTTTCACGTGGGGAAGGGTGGCAGAGGGTGGATGCAATCATGCTCATCATCAACAAACACAGGGCACAGAGAGGTCAGCCCAGCATCACACTGAGTACTGAGAGGGAACTTCAGGGGCAAGAGCTAGAGTAAAACCAGCATGGTGAGAGGGAAGCAAAAAACTGCATTTTTTTTGTGGAGAGTCTCAGTGTAAAAAAAAAAAAAATTAATTCATGTGCATTTTCAAGCTCTTGGAGACCTGACATGCTGAGGTGTGTTTAGGAAATTTAAGTCTGCATGTGTGACAGAGATTTCATTAAGAAAAATAATATCCCTGAACAGGGAAGGCTGGAGGGGGTGGAGAAAGGAGGGAAGTGGAAGACTAGGAAAGCTGCTAAGCTAAGAAATGATGAGGTAATGATAACATAATTTCCTAAACTGGCTACTAATTAACCACAATTCTGGAGCTTAGTACTGTGAACCAACTCCATCATAACCCAAAAATCACTCTGAAAACGAAAAAAAAAATCAGCAGCACATTTTTCAGTGACAGTGTTAGCCAAAGAAATAAGTGCATTTTACAGATCGTTTTTTCCCATTTTTTTTTTCTCCCCCATACTTTTAGCTAACATGCCAACATTTCTTGTGAACACAGGAGACAGAACAAGGGCAATTTTTGATGTGAAGTAAAACAACTAAAGCATAGGGGAAATTCCCTTTTGATGCTGCTCTGGCAAAGCCAGAGATGAACAGTGTCCAAATCAGCCTGATGTGCAGCCCCAAAGTGTTTTTCACACATGAGAGTAAGGCAGAGGAAAGACCAACACAAACACCTTCCCTTGCCCAGCTCAGCCTTCTTTGTGCTCTGAGTCACCTGCACTAGTCAGGGCCACTGGGTCAGCCTGAGAGGTCCCAGGAGGAAATACAGCATCCATGACAGCAAGATGTCTGTATAAAATACTCCTTCCATGGGAACAGCTGTGTAAGAAGGCAGGAACCCCTTGCTCATTTAACATTACCTACAGCCAGTTTTCTTTAGTGGAGGAAGAGGTCCAGCCTTCATCCTGCCCCCCTACATTAATTCCACATGCAAAAGGGCATTTTTCTAAGGAATTGTAATTAAATAAATCCAATCCTTAGACATAATAAGGTGCAGTTCAGCACAGATTCAATGCAAAGCCATGCAGCAACAAAAAACAGCCAGTGGCTCAGTAAAGTCAAAGACAAAAATGGCTAAATTTGCATGAAGCCATAGGTATTAAATTTTAAAAGCTGGCATTAATACTGTGGGGTGACAAGAAAGGAGGAGATGACACCCAGGACATGTCAGAAAAGGAAAAGGAAAAAATATGTGCCAAAAGTTCTTATTTTAATGCTGGACCCCAGATGTTGGCAGCATAGTGTTGGTAGCTTCTGGTAACAGAGATGTCAAGTGAGTTGATGAGATGCATCAACAGGAAGGTGGGATGCTGAGCCAGGAGCATGACAGCAGCAGTGCCTCCAGGAGATGGAGAAAAGAGAGAAACTATGGGAAACTATGGAAAAAACAGCCAATGTCCCAGGTAGGAGCCACAGAAAAAAATATTTGGGGCAGTGGGATCTGGGACAGATCAGTCCTTGGTGTCTTGGATATCCAAGGAGAGAAGGAGCTCAAGTGCCAGTGGAGGGGGCTGAGTCTCTCCCTTCCTAGCATTCCACATCATGCACTGGCTTTGTCCCTTTGCTTGCTCTTTCCCTCTTTCTTTCTCCCCACAGCACTGCTGGAGCACCCAGACTGGGAGCACCAGACCTTTGGCCAGAAAGGAAAGGAACTGGAGGCTAATGAAGGGGCTAAAGCCCTTTTCTTTCCCCTCTCCTTGTAAACCCACACCTGTGCATCCCAGCTGTGTTCACAGCCCAGGTTTTGACTGGAACCTTTATTTTACATGGTGGAAAGAGCTTACATGGATGGCAAATCTGGGAGTGCACAGATGAAATCAGCCTCATGCAGGGGAAAGGCTCCTGCCATCAGTGCACATGAGCATGAGCTAATAAACCCTGCCAATCTTCACAGCTAAGAGATTTCCTCCCCATCACTCAGCACCAGCTGCAAAGGAGAGGGCACAGAGCTCCTGGCTCCAGCTCAACCTCCACCTTCCAAGTGCTACATCCTCTAGGTGAGGGATAATCCATCACATGTAGCATCCATTTCCAACTGCTGCTCATGCCATGCTCTTCATGCATTTAACATGAGCAAAATGAGAGATTCAGGAGGGGATCATCAGAGCAGGGGGCTCAAGGAAGATGGATTGTGCAGCAGACTCACTTAGAATAAACAGGCTTAGTTTCTCTTTCTCACTTTCTAGTCTGGTGAGTAGAATTGAAAGAAAAGTGTTTCCATGCACCAGGTCTCTGGAGTGCCCTTTGTGAACTTTTGCCATTGTAGGCAGTGAGAGACTCAGATGGTGTAGAGTCCTCTGCCTTTAGGAAATGACCTTCTCTTTTACCACAGCTTCCACCCCCAGTCTCACATTGTCAAACTCTCCCACCACCAAGTGCTTGCTGCAGCTGGCTGCAGCCTGACCCTCTCTCAGTCACACCTTTAGAACTGCCTTATGTGTTTTGAAAACTGGTTTGGTGGTTTGGTGTTGGTTTTTTGAGATGGGGTAAATATTTATTGGAGATTTTTCTTCCCTTTCTAAAATATGAAAAGAAAAATGGAAAAAAAAATTATCACAAGCAGAAGCTTTGGGAACATCTTCATGTCATAGGAGAGCAGAAGAAGACAAGTTTGCAACTAAATCTAGGGCTGTTCACTGAAAGCAAGTTTTGGTGGCTTCTTACCCAGAATGAGTCCTGCCAAGCCTCTTACACCACACACGAGCTTCATTTCTTTGCCCTCTGGCCCATTTTCCCCTCTAGGTGATGACCATCACATTTGATGACACCCTGGCATCTCTCTTCTGCCCCAGGTCCAGATGCTGCCAGACACAACCCACGGGCACATCCCATCTTGTGTCCAGGGCTCTGGAGCTTCAGCCTGTGCTGGAAACATCCTCCTCAACATCTGCCACCCTCAGGCATTTCCAGCACAGGCACAATGCTCCCCTGTGGGTCAGGAAACTTGGATTGGTGACCAGGGCATTACTATGGGGTACACAAAACTTGTTCAGTGGGTGACTTATGTGTGCTCCTGCCATAAGCAGACACCCCTGAAATCCTGCTAGGCAGAATATTTCTGATGCATCTTTCTCCTCCTAAAAAGCAGAGAAATGCTTGGGTCCTTTTGAGGATCTGGATTCATTTCCAGAAATTGTTAATGTATTTAAGAACTACTGGGGTTAAACAGCTGAATTGAATAGTGCTTTCGTTTTAACACAGCTTTTGAAAAAGAAAGATCAAAATGGTGTTTCCTGAAAGCTTTTCTTTTAAATTATGAAATAGGAAATTCAAACAAACCAGTTTGGCTTTTTGGAGGCAGGGGTTGTTTTCTGGCTTGTTTTGGTTTGGGTTAGTTTTTTTTTCCCCAAAAGCATCTGAGTTTGAATGAATGATTGTTTTCCAAAAAAATCTAGTCTTAACATCTTACTGGCTTTTATTCAAAGTCATAATTGAAACTGTCACAAGGTTGCACGAAGGTCTCTTTAAAAACATGGCACACAAAAGCAGGTAGGTTCACTCAAGCAGGGTGCTGCCTCTGGTTCTGACACCTCAGCCCTGGCAAGAGACAGAACAGAGCATGTCAGAAGAAACTTTCCTCCAGTGACTGAGGGTTCTTCCCATTATCCCACAGCGCTTAAGCAAAAGCTGTGATCCTTTCAAAACCACAATTCCCTCTGGAGCCTGTGGAAGATGTGGAATACCACAAGCCATGTGCATCTCCCTGCTTGCCCCTTCCACAGCAGGAGGGGCCAGGGGGCCACCCAGCACTGCCCAGGGGCCGCAGCGAGGATGGTGCTGCTGGCAGGGCACCCACAGCTCCCGTGGCATCCCCCACCTGCCCTCGTTCACAGGCTGCACATCACTCCCAGGGCTGGCACACGTTCCTGCCTCTGCAGCATGATGAAACCTCCTGCCACCAAGAACCACCTGACTCCCCCTTCCCCAGGAAATGGGAAGAGAAAATGTTCCATACAGCTTCTGGCTTCATTTGGGGGAGGCAGAGCAGATGAAGGAGGTGCTCTGGCACTCATAAATAGATTTTCTCCCTTTTTTGCATGCATCTGTCTTTGGTAATACTCACACAAGCATAGCAAAACCCTCCTTAATGCAGTAAGACTAAAATCATAGCTTGTCTTGATTGGAGACTGAGTGTTAGCAGTGCCCAGCTAAGTCAGGGCTTGCATTTTAATTAGAAGCTCTAATGGTGAAATAATATGAGAATAATCCCAGTAAGTGCTTTGCCTCTGGCAACTGGAGATAATACTGACATTTCAGGTGTTCCCCAGTCTGTATCCAGTTTGTATGATTTTTTGTCCTACAGCATCAGCTACAGGTCCTTACACCTGATAGACAATATCCTCATAAGCATGTAAGAGGAGTTCATTCCCCTGAAAAGACATGGGTTTCACATCTCATAGCCTGCATTTTGGAAAGCAAATGGACAGTGGGTGAGTCAGTGAAGGAAGCCCTGAAGGAGTTTTTTCCCTCTGGTGGCTTTGCAGGAAGCCTGGGGCCCCAGCTTTTGATCAATGCTTCATGGCAGGGAGGTCCTGTTCTGTAAGGACAGACCCCTCTGTTCAATATTGTTATACAGCCTGGGCTGGAAAAACAAACAAAACAAAACAACACTTTTTTTTTTTCTCTCAAGTTTTTTGACCTACTTTTGAGCTGGTTTTGGACAACAATTAGCACAGTGGAATTTTGAACATCAATTTGGACCATTGGAGACACCCTGGAATCACCAGTCGTAAACAGTTTATCCTCTGCTGTCCTGAAAGCACTTTTAGGATATTATAAAAATATTAAGGTTTGTCCTTGGGGCTGGGTCACTTTAAAGGTGTTTCAGCTTTTTGAACCTGCACTATTAGTGGAGTCAAATCTGCACTATGGCCAAAAATGCAACTGCATGAGACAAAAAGGAGGAAAAACTCTTATAAGGATTTAAATGCTATCTAACCCATTCTCGTGTGCACACAAAATTATTATAAAAATATTATTTGTTTTCAGTTATGTTAACACTGTAAACAGGATCTGAGTGTCCAGCTGGGAAAATGGGGGAAATGGGGAGGAAAAAGCTAAAACTCAGTGCCTACGGATATACTTGAAGCAGTTGCACAAAAACACTTTACTTCACTTGCTTAGGCCAGTCCTCTCTGCCAGTAAACTGGGCAGGATTGTGGTTTAACAGCTTTGCAGAAGCTGTGAGGTAGGCAAAGAGCAAGTGACTCCTCAAGCTTGCACTGGTGGCCCTGTCTCTCTGTGTCTCTTTTTCCCTGGCCTGCTAACCAGAGCCTTCAGTGAAAAAATGGAGAAGTACAGAAGCCAAGATGATTCACCAGTACCTGGGCAAAGAGATAGTGATGAACAACGTGGAGGGATCCTAAAATGAAGTTTTGTGCAGTGAGAGTGAAAACCAACCTGAGTAGGGTGGCCTGTTTAAAAGCTCTTTGCTCTGCAGTTTGGGCTCATGGATATCAGAGGGGTCACAAGTCATTACCAGCTCTGTGGGAGTGCTGAGTTATGCTCAGTGCAGTTTCTGATGGATTTGTCCACCAAAATCACAGGTTTCTGAAGACCCACTGAATGCTGGCTGACTAAGCTAAACACACTGCTTCCTTTGAAGGTGCCAAACTGCACTAAAAGTAGTTAAAGACACAGGAAATGTTTCCTTTTTCCATTTAGGCAGTTGTTGTCCTTGCCCCAGGGATGTTATATGAGCATGAGTGGGAGGGACCCAGACCAGCACCAAGGAGCAGAGTCAAACAGCCCTGGTGAAGCATCCTGCTCCCCATTCCTGCCAGGCCTTCCCTGTAATCCATCAGCTGTCTGCTGCCTGCTGTGGACCAGCATCATCCAGCACATGAAAGGGGAAAACAAACATGCCCAAAACCCAAGGAAACAAAGCAAACAGGATTCATGGTCTAGTGGTTAAAAGGCAAGCAGTGAGGAGAGCTGGCTTCTCTCAGGCTGGGGCACTGTAACTCTTGGTTAGCATCTCCTCCCTGTGCCTCAGTTTACCCAGCTATAAAAAGGGGATGGTTACCCCTCCCTGAATACATTAGGAGGGCTTTAAAACACCCACAGCCTAATCAGTGTTACAGGTTATTCCAGCCTTGGCAACCTGGGAAAAATCAAAGCTGATTTATACAGTCGAATCATTGTTGGCACTGACAAACTGGTAGAGACAGTCCTGTCAAGTATCATATTTGAAACATTAGGTTTATACCATTCATTCCTGTCATTTCTTTTTTTTTTTTGTTCCATGCAATGGTAGAGAGGCATTGCACACAGTGATATCCCCTCAGTGTGTGCCAAAATGAATAATGCCAGGGAGTTTCTGCCCCAGGGAAAGGCCAGAGCAGAGCTTCCCACAGGTCTGCTGCCAGTGGAACCCCAGTGCAGAGGAGGTTGGTTGGGAGGTGTGTTCACAGCTGAGGTTTCCCAGTACAGCTCTTACCTGGTTTTGTCCCCTGTGTCACTAAACCTGGCAGGATGCTCCTCACACACTGGAGATACCATCAACCCATGGTAACAGCAAGGGCAGAGGAGGGGAGGCTATTTCTGCACATCTCTGTTGGTTAGACTTGGGATTTTTGCCTGTGTTGGGTTTGCTCACACCTTCTAACCAAGAATGCTAACCCAGCAACATTTCCTGAAAATCTAAACCAAGAATAGTGACTGCACAGGTTTGTTAGCACACCTCAACAGTCACACATCACCCTGTCCCTCCATGTGACAAACCCACCAAACATTCCATTTCTCCTTCAAGCATATTGTGAATTCCAGCCCTAAACCTTGCCTTTCTACACTTCTCTGATCCTCTGACCTTTCTGGAGCACTTCAGTAGGGATCTGAGGGGTTTATTTGGCATTTATAAGCTCAAAATGAATAGGCTTCTTGACAAAGAATTCTTCTTGGTATGCTCTTAACATCTGGGTAAAATATTTTTCTCTTGGCCATCATTACAGGTTAGCCAGGAAAGAGGTGGAGTCTCCTACCATGGAGTTATTTGAAAGATGTGTAGATGGGACACTTGGGGACATGGTTTAGTGGTGGCATTGGCAGTGCTGGGTTAATGGTGGACTCAGTGATCTTAAGGGTCTTTTCTAAACTAAATTATTCTGCAATTCTAAATTGACAATTAAAGACTTACATAAATTTTTTTAGAAGAGGTATGCACAGTGGAAAAACAGGAAATTTTTGTCATGAATTTGAAAACCTTCAAGTTAGCCCCACAAACTCTGAAAGTATTCCATCTAAAACCCAAGAAATTCAGTTTTCAGCATTTCCCTCCTTTTTATAACAGCAGAAAGGTATTTCTCATAGAAAACATGTCAATAAAAAACAATCCACTTCCAGAGAAAATTATGTCACATGATTGGAGCTGCACAGCAGTAATAATGTATTAGGTACACAAGCTACACGAGGTACAATATTAGTCCCTGCCTTCAAGTGTTTAGGATATTGGCTGCTGGAGGGAAAGGTCCAAATAGCCACTGGAAAATGCTACTTTTTTCTTTACTTTCTTACTGAGAAGATGCTTGGGTTTAAGAGAAGTCTGGTGATCACATAATACAGCCCCTCACTCAAACCAGGGCCATCCTTGAAGTTGGATCAAATTGCTTAGCATCCTATCTTGAATTTTGGATATTCCCAAGAATGGTGATTTCACAGGTCTCTTTTCTACTGTTTGACCACCCCCAAGATGGAAAAAAAAAAAAAAATGCCCACAATATCTTACTCTCACCCCTCATTGCAATGCCCAACCTCATAAGTGATCTTGAATTTTCTCATCTTACAACCCTGTGCCAACCCAGGACCCTCAGCTTCTCTTATGCCATGTGCTCCTGTCTCCACTTGTTTCAGTTGGCCCATCAAAAATTTGGTATTTATTATTAGAGAATATAAATTCCTTTCTACCCATCCTTTTGGTGTATACTCTAGAACTCCTGGACACTCTGGGCAGTTCCATACACTCACAGAGGACGAGCACAGACCTAATGATAAAAGAATTTCCAAGTAATAGTTTCATTCAGAACAGCAAAACAGCAATTGCATATTAATTTGCAATTCTTTTATGAGCTCTGTGTAGGCTGGTAACTGTTAAGGCTCTGAAATCTTTGGATCAAAGGCCTCATAGAAGTAACTGTAGTGTTATTTTTAAAATACAGTCTCTCCTGCTGTTGGTCAACAACCCAGTACTGTGCTGCCTCTGCTAAAATGCTTTCTGAGAAGCCCAAATGGCACAACTTTTTCTCAGAAAATGAGGTGGAATTAAACAAGCAATGGTGTAAACACATAGATGACTTGGCATGGAAAGTGGAAGCAGAGGACTGTAAAAAACAGTCTTCATAATTATATCATCATTTTACTGCCATTAAAAAAAATAGGGAGGGAACAAAATTTTAAAAAGCTGCCTTCACTAGGATGAAGAACTGGGTCTACTTGCCCACCTAAAGGGTAATAATAGCCATTCTGGGAGTGCTAAACTCTTTGAACTGTGTCTAAGTACCACTTCTGTTTATTTTAAGGAAGGAAACTGTCAGGTTCTGTTTGTTCATAGTGAGCCATCCACAATGTGCTTGATGCATTCAGGACTAGTAAAATAGTGGTACATCAAGTATAGGAAACAAGAGGTTTATCATGGGATTAGTCTTACAGAGATAAAAGTAATCACAGAGTTGCTCAGGACTTCTTGTTTGCTGTGAAACTTGACTACAGGAGGTGATGGGTCCTTTCTTTTACAGCTTTTTCTGGTTGAGGAGGGAGGGAAGTGGGGTTAAAATAAAAACCGTTCATCTCTCCCTTATTTTGTTCTTCCCCATCGTTTGGTACTTTGCAAAGGGGCAATCTTATTTTAAGGGATCATGTTTCTACCTTGCAACAAATCCCAGTCATGATTTTTATGGGCTAATTGCATTCCTGAACAGGTCATGAACTCTGGTCTGTTTTATTTCTATTCCTGATTTTAATTCTAATTTTTTTAAAAAAATAGTAAAAGAAAAGTGAATTGATGCAACTAAGGCAATGCTTTTACTCACAGTGCTTGTGTTATGGGGCCAGTCATTTACTGTTTCAGGGAATCAGGTGCTTTATAAAACAACTGGCCCAGCCTATTAGCTCATCATATTGTGCCAGGGTTCCTTTATTTAAGAGAAAATTTATTTTTGATGGATTTTTGACCTTTAATGCACAGTGGCAACATCTCTCATCCACGAGCCAGATCATTCTTCCACAGTTCATTTTTACCTGTTAACTTTGAGATTCTACATTGCACAGTGGGCATATCAAAACTCTGGGAAAATGCTTCTTAGGGAATGTAGATGAATCTCCAGGCAGTGCAGGACTGTTGCATGAAGATTTGGACTATTCAAACACCTCAGAGAGGGTGGGACATATTTGGTTTTATTTTTAGACCTGGAGAGCTGAGCTCTTCTCTCTGTCTGTTCAAACACCAGCACATGGCAGTGGCTGAGACAAGCCTGGATTTCACACCACATCAAAAAGGATGGTCACAGAGAGCTCTTTGGGACAGGATGCCCCTTACAGGGAAGTTCTGAAAGAAAACCATCAGTCCAAAATGGAGACAATTAAATAAAAAAATAAGGAAAAAATCATTTTTATCTTTTGTACTGATGAATGTCAGAGTTCCATAGTGTTCCAGTGATGCTTAACAGAAAAGTGATTTGGGTTTGCTGTTTTGCTTTGATCCTTTCAGCTCCAAGTTCTGCTGGTTAGGAGCTGTCTTTGTTGCTGATATTTTTGTTGGTAAGTCCTGAATAAGCACAAAAATAGTGTACAACACAGAAATGACAAAATTACTTGCATTCAGGTAAGTTCCATGTGGGATGAATCTACCTCAGCTGTGTTGAGATGACTGGGACAGGAGCCTACCCCCAAGTGAATGCCTAAGACACCATCATAGTGAAATCTAATCATTGGAGGAAAACATCTGATTTCTCCACTTTTGAAGAAGAAAAATCACATCCTGCTCTCTACTATCCCATCTGGGGTGTTTTTCCCCATATACCAGCAAGGTGATTTGCTCAGGTTTGGATCACTATAGATGAGCACTTCTAATAAGGGATGTAAGGTTCACCCATTCTGTCTCCAAAGCCTTTGGATAACTTTCAGAACTTTTGCTCAGAGTAAATTTCAAAGCATCAGTGGAAGGTATGAAAAAAGCAGTTAAGGTTGTGACTCTGCTCACCCCATGATGCAACCAAAGAGTGGAATTGGTGTGAATGATGACAGGGGTAAGTGCCCTGGATAAAGGAGTGCAGTGGCTTATCTCTCTCTGCAGAAGAAATACAGAGGAAACAGGATGTTCCAACAAAATTCTGCTAAATATTGACCTAGATACCTAGCAAAAAACCTTGTCTATACTCAGAGACCTGTGAAAGGTCTTTAAGGAAAATATTTTT
This sequence comes from Oenanthe melanoleuca, assembly GCF_029582105.1. Taxonomy (NCBI): domain Eukaryota; kingdom Metazoa; phylum Chordata; class Aves; order Passeriformes; family Muscicapidae; genus Oenanthe; species Oenanthe melanoleuca. The sequence continues at coordinate 65,462,330 of NC_079334.1, forward strand.
TCAAGCCCTTGTCCAGCACACAGAAGTTGTTTGCCTGACAATAAATGCTTTTTACCATTTGTGCTATACAAAACAAACAGGGCTAAGCACTCCCATAAATCACTGTAGGTTGTCTCTTTCCAATTCTGTGAACACAAGAGGAAAAATGCTGAAGGTGTAATGTTGGCCAAACAATGAGTTAAAGACATAAAATGGAATAAAGCAATGAATCCAAAGCCAAATTCATTTTCAGATGGCCAGATCCCAGCAAGAAAGGGATGATTATGATTTCAGATATTAATATTATAAAATAATAAATTCTTGCAATGTCTTCATGTCTGACAAAACACAGACAAAGAGAGGTAATATAGACAATTCAAACAACCTCACTGCTCTCCACAGACCCTCTTTGCAAAAGGATCCAACAGCTTTATGATGGTGGTACAGCAGCACTGCAGCTTTCTCTTTACAGAGAACAGCAAAGTTTACTTTGAGAAAATCTCAAAACTGTAAACAAGAAAATGCATCATGCCAGCTGACAGACTTCTTCAACTCTATGGTGTGCTGCAATGGAAAATAGATACCAGGAAAAAAAACCAAAGAAAATTATTTTTTAAACCTGTTTTGCAATTATTATTTGTGTTTTGTCCACACCTTTACTTTTCTCTCTACTCCAGGGTGTGATCAGGTGAATAAATTTCCATAATCAGTGCTATGGTCTATCTTGTCATACTCCAAATCAGCAAGTTCAGATTTTTTTTAGCACAGTTTGAAAACAAGCTCTACTTGTAATTCATATTCCCTGAATAATCACATGAAAAGCAACTAATGGCCAAAGGTGAGGTTCTGTGTTCTCTGGATGGATGAACAATGCTTAGATGTAACAGAATCTACAGTGTGAATCCAAGTTCCTCTGCCATGCTGGGAAAAATGCCACTGTGTCAGTTCCTTCACACCTTTCCAGCAAAGAGCCTCACCACAGTCATGGTCTGCTCCATCCTCCACTTTAATGCTTTCTCTTGATTTTTACCATCACCATTTTCCCTTCTTATTGCCAAGAGGTCATTTTTTGTCCTGGTAATTATAGACAATAGACATAACTGGCCAGAATCACACACAAAATCTGATTTTTTTGGCAGTTCCTCTACCACAAAGGCTGGTGAGTGCAGGTGACCAAGCTCCTCACCACCTCATCCCTGGAAAGCTGCTTTTCCATCAGTCCTCTGGGAACACTGAGGAAGCCAACCAGGGTAAAATTTAGATGGAAATATTTATGTTAAGTAGATTATTTCCAGCCAAACATTCAACGTATTCAGGTCATGCCTGTCTGCTTCAGGGAAAGCAACTGTTCTGCAAGCAAAGGGAAATCAGGAGAGAGAACAAAAAAAAAACAAAAAAAAAAAAAAAACCCACCCGTCTGCTGAAAGCCAAAGACAGGCCTGGTCCTTCCCTTCAGAGGCCTGAAAGAGAATGAAGGGAAAGTCTGAGACTTCCTGCCTTTGTAATGAGTTTACTAATTAAATGTTAATTGTGGGCCTCGACTGACCAACATTTAAATGAGGCCTCGGAGCCAGGAATTGGGCTATTGTGGTTGAGCTGTTTATGCGGACAGGAAAATGCCTTTCTAAACACGGGATTCCTGCGCGCTGGCCAAGCTCTGGAGGAAGCTTCACGTGGAGCACTCCTGGGGATGGTGCCCAGCCCCAGCCAGGCAGTGACCACACGTTCTCCTGGAGGTTCTGGCTCCTTCTTTCCCTGCTTTGATGGGTGTTGAGCGGGCGGCGTCGGCGCTCTTCTCTACAAGGGGTGAACTTCTCTAAGGCAGACAGAGGTTCCCACCTCGTGCACCGTGGGTGGTGATTAGAGGATATTGGTGCCTTATTCTGAGATTAGAAGTGGTTTGTGGCAGGAACTCTCCATTTTTCATCTGTGTTTGGTGCAGAAAGCAGCAGTATGGGACCGCACCTCACAGTCACAACTGCAGTACTGAAGCCCTCGCGCTTTAATGCTTCCCTCTTTTCTTTATTCTCCTTGATAGTGTCCATTATTCAGGTTGGCTGTTAAACATGTCATAGTCTGGGCTGTGATGCATCTTCTATAGCTCGGGCTGAATTTTTGTCTTTGGGGCATTCAGCAGAGATTTGAACTCAGGAGTCTGACTGGTTCCATCACTCCTTCACCTTTTTTTAATCTGAACTTCCTCAGACAGCTTGAAGAACCTTTTTCACACCCATCATTCACATCACCTGCTGTTTCTCATCCAAAATCCTCCTGCTAAGAAGCAAACAATGGGTATGGTTCAGCCCTTGAACCACTTGGATCCATTGTTCAGCTCCTGTCATTCCTCCTGCTTTACTTCACTACACATCTCAAAATCCAGCCCATAACAAGCTAAGTATCCTGTTAGTGTCTATCTTCATTTTCAACACCTCACACCAAGTAGTTTTTGAAGAATTCATGCTACAGTCAGCCTATGTGGTCTTACATTTTTTGAAAGTATTTCAGTACAGCAGCATGATATGATGAGGTAAAAATGGTTTTGGGGTAGCAGAAGCCCTGGAGGTAAATTGTTTCCTGCACATCCATTTCTTCCCTGAAGTTTTCAACCATGCTGATTAAAACTGGCCACTCTACCTTAAGCTTGGTGACTGTGATTAATACCTGTCCCCATCAAGGCAAATAAATTTGACCTAGAAAATTCTTGTTGAACTTTCATCCTCATGTGAGCTTCCCCTTTTATTTCTGTGTTTAAGTCATACCTTTGCATTGTTGGTAGTTTAGATTTGAAAATGAATTTGACCATTATATCTCAGGGGGGTAGGAAAAAAGTACTTGCCTGATTTACCAATTAGCCTTCTATTTTATTTTAGAAATTGATGTCAGGGAAGTGAAGTGATAGCCTAAGCCAAGCTGAAAGGTTCTATTAGTTTTGGGGTAGCCACGGTGTTAAGCAATTCCAGCTTACCTGGGAAAGGTCAGATGAGTCCCAGTGATAAAGCTCATAGCTGAATGTTGTGCTTTATTGTGGAACAGCTTCAAGCTGTATTAGCCAGCAGTGACTTAAACTAGTAAACTGGGCTCCCATCAAGTCCAAATTGAGCTTTTGTACCAAAAGGTCCCACTGGATTTCAAATACTGAGAACTGAAGCAAAACCAGGTTTCCTGTTGTCTTTCACCCTCAAAAGAAAACAGAAAGTCATGTTTGCTTTTTGTTTGTTTCATTTGTTTTTATTCTAGTTTAACAGTGAAGATTAAGGCCTTCTACATCCATGGAATATGAGGAAGCAAAATGCCTCCCCATTGTCCCTGCTCTTTGGAAATGGCAGTAGACCAAAGTGTAGCAGGAAGCTTGATGAGAGGGCTCTAGCATCCCTCAGCTCAGGGATTTGGTTATCAGTGGCAGTCCTGCAGTTCCACACCCTGAACTCCTCCTTCATAAAACTATTTGGTTTTTGTAAAAATAAAAAAAAAATCATACCCTGCTTCAAGCAAGTCCTTTTGGTAATTTTGCTCAGTTATATTCCAGCTTTGTATGAAGATGCTCTGAGCAGTGTTTGCTGTAATGTGATCTGGTCATAGTGTCAGCCAAATTCTTTGCTGGGATCAGTCAATACAGCATCACTGATGCCAAGGAAGGAATTTACTGGGATTACTGGTTGTCTGCTCAATTATATTTAAGGAATTTTTTCCTCAACTAAAGAAACTAAATTTCCTCCCTTTTTGAGAATAACATTGATTTCAATGCAGGTACTTCTGACCAGCAAAACAGAACACCAGATTAAACAAACTGTGTATTCCTGCATATAGTGATTTTAGATTAGATGTTAGGAATACTTTACTCAGGGTGGTGAGACCCTGGCACAGGTTCCCCAGAGAAGCTGTGGCTGCCCCTGGATCCCTGGAAGTGTCCAAGGCCAGGTTGGACAAGGCTTGGAACAAGCTGGGACAGTGGGATTTGTCCCTTCCAATAGGAGAGGTTGGAACTGGATGATTTTTCAGGTCCCTTCCAACCCAGACCTTCTATGATACCCATTTTTCTACAAAAAAAGGTCTTATATTTTTTCTTAAATAATTGTCTTAATGCCACTTTTTGCAACAATTTTGTAACATTTTTCTCATGCATGTTTGTAGCAGCACAGGAGCACAGAGTAGCTGGGAGGAAATATTGTCACCACAGTACAGATGAGCCACTGACCTACCAGCATCCAAACTTGGTGAAACCATTTTTTGCTTCATCTTTTCACTGAGGTGAAACATCTGAGTGAAGTAAATAGTTAGTTCACACTTGGCCTGAAAGCAGTGGGTAGAAGTGATGGTGTTTTTGTCCAACATGGTTAGAGCTGCAAAATTCTCTTTTGGAGACTTTAGTGACAAATGTGCTGCGTGGATGGGTGAGGAGAAAGTGCAGACTGAAGAACAGTTCTCCTGGTTTGTTTTCTTATTGTTATTCATTGGCTCTTTCTCTAATTTTTTTGTTGTTGCTTTTTACAGTTTGGGGTTTTTTTTAAGGGATGGAGGAAGAGAGATAAAATGAACATCAAGAAATGTCCACATAATGTTCCTGGAGTCAGGTTAATTTGACTGTTTTCTGTGTAAATATATGTCATTGTTGCTTGGAATATGATTCTCCTTGTGCTAGGCATATGTGAGTCCTACTTTTCATTACAAATTTACCCTGTAAACTCAGTACAAAACCCTGGGAAAGATACATGGCAAGAAAAAAGGGCCTGTTCCAGTATTTGATGGTTTATCCTGTCTCTAGATACTGTATATGAGCTTTCCAGAGAGAGGGCTTGGGGCAGGAAACCTGCATCTTGGGCCAGTCACAGTTATTTCCAACTAAAATAATTAAATCAAATGCAATTTGCAAGTAAGTAAACAGTTGTCACAGGAGCCTTAATCTCAGGAGATGTTGGCAGACTGACAAAGAGATGTTGCCTCAGCAGCAGGAACTTTCCTTCCAGCCTAACCCTAACCTTGGAGGATTTTACCTCACTTTGTAGGCACATAAACTCATATTTGCCCTGGTCATTTATGGGGTGGTCATTTCAGCTCCTCACCTCTCAAGGAGTGTAAGACCAAGAGATTGATGAGAAATTCAGACCACTTCCACTCCAAGCTGTCAGGTCCTCAATCCTCTCACAGTTGAGGAAAACAGTCACATCTCTATGAAACATGATATCAATTATTGTAGATAATAAAGATCTCCAGACTCTGATTTCCTACACATGAACATGACCAGCCTTGACCAGGCCCCAGTCCATCCATCCCAGTGCCCCTCTCCAGATAAATCCTGAATCAGAAGGTGAGGACACCATGAAGAAGAAATAAAAGATTCACAGCAGACATCAGTTAAATATTTTGTGTCTCCCATCTTGCTTCCCTTCTCAGTGAAAGGTGGAAGAAATTATCCTGTATTAAATCTTTTTGCTACACAAAGGAACAAGTTTAGATTCCCCAGATGATTTTGGGAAATTCTAGTTACTATAAATTCTGGTCAAATAATTCTCATTGGGAGAAAAAAAAAAGAGAAAACCAAAAACAAAACAGGATGAAAAATAATTGATAGTTATACAAAACTTTTTTTTTTCTTTCTGGTAATGAATGTGAAGTTACCCAGAAAGACCCAGAAATCAATTATTTCCTCTAATATAGATCTATAATCCTCTGTAAAGGTTAGTTCCACTAATTTTACTGTCTATAATTGTGGTTTGTATTGTTATCCTTGGTATCTGTATGAATGGCAAATCATTTTTTAACATGGTCTCCTTAGGGGACAAAGTGCATGAGATGACATTATCTGTGCCTTGTATCTTGCTACCTGTTCTACAGTGAGAATTTCTGGATTTAAGCCAATTTCAACCCTATTTGACAGAGAAGAAAAGACACCAAGTTACCAAATCCTGACAAGTATGATTCTAAGAATAGCCTGAAAGAAAAACAGAATTGAATGAGTGATGCCAGGAAAGCTGCACAGAAGGAAATAGAAATCCAAATTTAACAAAGATTTGACCAATATTTGCACTTTATAATGTACTAGGAAGCTAAATCCAGAGATCTTTCTTTTGCTTTCTTTAGGCCAATGTATTTTTTTAATAATCTTATTAAAACCTGTGTTTAGCAATTTGGTACAAGTTGTTCTCCAGGCTGATAGCAGAAGTATGAATATAGAATGGTTTGAGTTCATCTAGTTCCAAGGTTCCTGTCATGAGCAGGGACACCTTCCACCAGTCCAGGTTTCTCAGAGCCCCATCCAGCCTGGCCTTGAACATTTCTAGGGCTGAGAAATCACAAGAAGTCTGGACAACCTGTCCCAGAGCCTCACCACCACTATAATAAAGGATTTCTTCCTAATTTCTAATATCCCTTTGATCCTAGATGTACCCAGTTAGTCTGTGCCTGATGGCAAAGGTTAGAGGCTTTTCTGGATAGCTGTGAAAATAATCCAGATTGATTTTTGATTATATCTCATGCATTTCAGGGTCCTAAACAACTTCATCTCGCATGCCTCACCTTGCCTATGATGGGTTGGCTGGAGCATGATCAACCCAAAACATTTTATGATTCCATTACTTCCTTTCATGTCTTCCCACCTCCTTCCTATATCAGTTCCAATTGCACCTATGATGTTTCTATCCTTCCACCTTTTTAGCTTCCTATCTTTCCTTATTCCTCAGTGGAATGCACTTGTTTAGTAGCTACATGAGTAACCTCAACAGAAGTTATTTTAAGCAACTTTTGCACTGGAGGTCTCCCTTCCAAATACCTGCCAGGCCCAGGGCTGCCTCATTTATATGAATTTATGGCATCACTGCCTAAGTTGCAGAAGCTCTGAGAACTAATGTGTTGCTCTGTAATGATTTGTTTTTTTCCTATTACACTGCAATGATTAAGGCTGATTAAGTTGAAAAAACTTTATAAGTGCACATTAAGCTTATGCTTAAGCCTTAATGGTGATAATAATAACATCACTCCCAGTTGTATAGCTGTAAAATAGGGGAGAGAAACCTGAACTGCCTACTGGAATCATATATTTTTATCCTAGATTAAAAGTGCAATGTGTAATGAAAGATGAAATGAGATGATGAGATGAGATGAGATGAGTTTATACCAGCTTTTGTAGTACCACAGGACAGTGTTATCTAATTCTTATATTCTAAAGACATTATTAAAAAGTAAACCATCTAATTGGACTTCCTGTTCCATCTCATCCTGTTAGGCCTATATATAGGCTGAAACTTGTGTTGGACTAGCACAATTCTACCTGAGAGGTGATTCAATGTAAATTAAGCAGCATGCATCAGGACATGGAAACTCCATCATTCCTTTCTGTAGTTTCTTAATCAGCCTCATTGCTAAAAAGATATGTGACATCTTTCTGAGATGAACATGTTTAGCTTTCATATCCATGATTCTTGCTATCTGCTTTCTCACAAACTGAACTGCCCTTTCACATCTGGCATTTTCTCTATTATGTGTGTAACCAAAGCACTTCTTAGTCCTCTTTCATACAGGCTAAATAGAGTTTTTCATTTCTTGCACCATCAGGCATGTTCCCCACACCTCCTATCCTTCCAGTGCTTTCTTTTTGTGTCCCCTCCAACCCAAAACAGCATTCCCACATTTCATGCACAGACCTCCAGATCGGGGGAGCTCCTGACCTATAGCAAGGAACCCTTCCAAAATATTCTGGCTTGGCCTAATTTACTTTTATGTTTTCTCAGCCAAGCTTTTGAATGGGCAGAAGCCAGGGTAAGAGAGCAATGACCCAGCAGGTGTGAAGGTGCAAGGAGCCTTTCCTTGGGGCCAGCAGCAGCCTTGTGCCCTGGCTGCATCCAGGACATCCCATCTGACTGTGCCATCAGCTGGCCTGAGGGAAACAGGCTGCCCAGTTATTGTCAATTACATCAGGCTAATTAAGCTTTGATTTACAGATGTCATTTTACATAGTCATTTTATACTTGGTAGAATGTGGTTTGATTACCCCTTACTGTTGCCTTATCTTCAATAGCTCCAAATGTTATTAGCAGTTGTGCAGCAACTTATTCATTTCTAACAATATAACAATAAAGCCTATACCATGGTTAACCATGCAGGAAATGTCACTTGCAAATTATCATTTCCAATTATTCAGTATTAATTTAAGGGACATGGTTATCAGTCCAGTTACAATCCTTTTCTTTATATGACCTTCTATTTAATAGCTAAAGATTTCGTTGCCTCTTTGTTTTATTTTTCCATTCTTTTCTTTTCTTTTCTTTTCTTTTCTTTTCTTTTCTTTTCTTTTCTTTTCTTTTCTTTTCTTTTCTTTTCTTTTCTTTTCTTTCTTTTCTTTTCTCTCTCTTCTCTCTTCTCTTCTCTTCTCTTCTCTTCTCTTCTCTTCTCTTCTCTTCTCTTCTCTTCTCTTCTCTTCTCTTCTCTTCTCTTCTCTTCTCTTCTCTTCTCTTCTCTTCTCTTCTCTTCTCTTCTCTTCTCTTCTCTTCTCTCTCATGTCCTCTTCCCCTGTCCCTTCCCTCTTTCTCCTCTTTACTAACCTTTTTCTCATCTTCCCTTCAATCTCTGCAATCATAAATTGAAATTGAATTTCCTAGAAAGAATTCCACACTCTTGCCTAAAGGGCAACTGTCACAGAAATTGCCTAATCCAGTTCAGTTAGAGGAAGCTGATGACCATTTAGGAAAGGCTGAAAAGCTTTTATCTGTACTGTGTGGGATTCCAATAATTGTTTTAATCATCTACAGATGACTGGCAAATAAACTGAGTGCTTTTATTTTATTTTTTTTTTTTATTTAGATGAGGAAGAGGAAAGAAAATCCAAGAAATCTGTTTGTTGGGACATTACTGTATTAATCATCCTGAAAGCTCTGGGAGCCTTAGTGGTTCTTCAGGCTGTACAGGGCAGCAGAAGTGGCTGAGAAAACCCTGGGTGTTAAAAAATTCCCCCAGTGACCTTTTTTCTCCATTGTACCTGCCAGCTTTGCCTGGGAGGAGTCACAATCTTGGAGACATGCAGCTTCTTTCTTCTCTCAATTCAAATTCAGGAGAGTCCCATCTTGGTCCTTTTACCCCAAGGCCTCTGCCACCACTCTCAAATTTGTTTGTGATTGATGTGGTAGCACATGTCTCCCCAGCAGAGCAGTAAGGTATCTAGGTCATGCTTCTAAGAGGGATAAAGCCAGGCTCTCTCAGAGCTGAACTGTGAGATTTCACTTCCTAAATGACTGTTCAAACCAGTGGGCTATTAAGCAGGGGAGATCACACACCACTGGCTGGGTTTGCAAAGCAAAGCAGCTGAAAGAGCATTTGTGAGGGCTGTGATCCTATTAGAATATTTTAGGCAAACTCTGAGAACACCCACACAGTCAGAAGACCAAAGTCCTTCTCCACCTAGCTCAGGATCCCAGTGGGGATTAGGCACAGGCCAACTCTTCCACTTCTAAATTAAATGGCTAAGAAGAAATGGGATATTTGAGTCTGGAATTGCCTACCTTCCTCCATCAGCTACAGAGGGAGACCAGACAACCGGCTTAGACCAAATGCCCAAATGCATGTAAATAGATAAGACACATCCCCCTTTTAGAGTCTCAGTCCCCTATTTATAAAATGAGAAAACTAAGATTGCTTCCCTCCTTCATGGGGGGAAAACTTTATTAGGGTAAAACTAACTGAGTTTCTTGGTACTGTTAGGAGAAGGTTAGAAACTACCCAGAAGCAGCAGTGCTCTGGGGGAGAAGAAACACTCTTAAAATCAATTAATTTGCTCTAGGAGAAGGGGGAATTGATTCTTTGCTTTATGTCTAACACATGATTTTGCTTTTGTCTGTTCAGGCCCAGCTTGTTCCTTGGAGCCAATGATCTCAGGTGCAGCAGAGCTGGAACAGCTCCTTCTCCTGCATTTCCTGCTGATGGATTAGAGGACATCTTGCCTCTGTAACACAAGGAACCTTATCTACACAAGGAAGGGAACACCTTATTTGAGTGCCAAGACTGAAATTAAACAGATCTACAGGCCAAGCTCCCATAAACCTGCAGAGATGTGGGAGAAGCAAGGGCAGCTCAGGCTTCTGCAAGGCCACACCTAAAACAGGGTGAGCAGCAGCAGACGGTGTCAGCTCATCAGTGCAGGGTGGCAGGTCCCCTCTGTGCTTTCTCAGGAAGTTTTGTATAAACATAAACTCATTTGTGGTCGCTGAGTTTGAAACGATTATTCCCACAAACAGACCAATAGGAAGCAGAAATAGACCGAATGCACATTTTTCAGTTTGTGGTCTCCCCCGGCTTTAAATACAAAGAGAGAGGTAACAAAATGAATGACAACATTACACCTGAAGACGATTAGGAAACAAGATAAGCCACCCCTGTGTTTTATCTTTGACAGCCATTACAACACAACGTAGCCAATATGTAGTTCAATCAGTTCTGATGACACTTTCTTTCTCTTTTTATGATAAGAACCGTTAGGTTTAAATCCTGCCAAGTAAAACGAGCTGAGATATTGGTGGCAGTGATAAGAGTAGCTCTGCCTTTGGGCTAATAATAGTTGATGCACCTATCGGTCAAAAAGCAGTTTGCAAATGTTGAGGAATTTGATTATCATTTTCCTCTAATTTACACAGAGATTTATTGAGGTAACCAGACAACTAAATGTGCCACTAGGCACTAATGGATTTTTAAAAAGTCCTTTGGACATTTAGCTGTCACTGAGAGTCAAGAGAGCACTTGAACCCACATACAAATCCTGCCAGGCAGCTGCCACCTAAACACCATGGGATTCATTTCAGCACCCAGCTGAAGGCAGTAATCCCTTAACACTGTCCTGAAACCCAGGAGCTTGTAGTCTGAAAGCATGACAGGAGGTAAATGGGGAAGTTTGCAGCACCAGTGAAGAAGTTTTGGTCATCACAGAATGCTGTGCCTGCACAGAGCCCTTGTCAAGCTCTATGCTGTTAATCCCAGTGCAATCAGCTCTACATCACTAATTGTGGAATTAATTTCACATAGCTCAGGCAGCTAAAACTGATACTCCTACATCAGGGGTTAAAGTTTAAAAATGCTTTCACTTGTGAATCACTCTCATTTTTGTCCCAGCTTCTCAATTCACTCCAGGGATGGGAAGGACAAGAGTACTACTTAATGAACAATGAGTGAGATTTAAAAAGCAAAAAATTTTTAAAACATCCATTTGTTTCAGACTCCCCATGCATTAGTATTAACACGACTGAGCTGCACAAGGGCAGGCAGAAGGAGACAGGCTGGCTTTTGACATGCACATTTCTTTCTGCAAACTTTCCATGTCTGTGCTCAAGGAGCTTAAGATGATGCTCAACTTCCAGGGATGTAAGAATAACTTCTAGTCCTAGAGAACAAGTCAGAGGAAGCCAAATGTGGCACTTCATTCTTTTTCCATCCAGTCAGATACAGAAGGACTGATGTGGAATCTTTAATTTGGCTTGTGTAGTTCACCTTGCTCCTCAGTAAACATTTCTCAGATAATCAGATATTCACAATACCAGTTTAGTCTATCCATGTGTCATTTCAGGAGATTGTCAGGATATTTACTGGATCTCTAAGGCTAGAAAGAGGATTTTTTTTTTTTTTTTTTTTTTTTTTTTTTTTTTTTTGCCACAGAGCAGGGAAAGAAGCATATCCATTCAGTTCCTTTGAATTTGGTGGTAATTTGCTGTTTTCATTGCTATGTGTTGAGAGAAGAGGCAAATAAAGAAACTTTCACTTATACCACTAATGGAATGAAAAATTGACATAGTCAAGGCAGTAACCAATGCCTTGTTCATAGTGATGGGTTTTGACTTAGATAAACAATGCAACCTTTAGTTGCCTGCAAGTGTAATTTCCAAAAGCCTCCCATGTACTGTAGTCTAGGTCTTTCTCTGAGCTCTCTTTAGGCAGATGCAGCTTTTCATCCAAAATTCAGGATTTTGTGACAATTTGACAGGAACAAGAAGGTGCTGTGCTGACTTACCTGGGAGTGAATGTTCCTTCAGACCCTGTTTGCAAGGAATGTGGCTGTGGGTCTTACACATGCAGAGGAAGTGGAAACTGAATTATTTGACATCAGCAGAGGAAGAGAGGTGCTTCATGTGGCCCCAGGTGCTTCATGTGGCACATGGCTTTGTGAACCTGTACCCAAAATCAGAGCACACAGACAGGCACCTGAATCCCACAGAGATTGTAAGGCAGATACCAACAGCATATCCTTCCACAGGATGTTTTTTAGCTGGCAAATCTCATGCAGTAAGGTCTCACTATCTCACAGGGAGTCAGCCCTAATGACTGTCTCATGGTGAGTGTGGAAACTCAGCACTGAACGAGGCACTGCAAGGAGGTTTTCAACCCAGATGAAATAAATGTCCAAAAATTTATCCCTGTTGTTTTGTGAGTTGTGCAATGAGTTTTTGGTTGAATCCATGGAAAAACAGCCCAACAGCTTTGTCAGATCATAAGCTTGGTGTCAGTATTCCAGGTGTGCCTCAGTCAAAGAAATGAGCAATGACAGAGTCGCAGAATCACAAAATGTTTTGGGTTGGAAGAGAACTTAAAGATCATGCAGTTTCAACTCCCCTGCCATGGCCATGGACATTTTCTACTATCCCAGGTTGTTCCAAGCCACATCCAACCTGTCCTTGGACACTTCCAGGGATGGAGCAGCCACAGCTTCTCTGGGCACCTGTGCCAGAGCCTCACCCCACACAGATTAAGCATTTCTTCCTAATCTCATCTGAACCCACCCTCTTTGAGTCTGAAGCCATTGTCCCTTGTCCTATCCCTCCATGTCCTTCTCCAGAGTTCCTCTCCAGCTCTGCTGTAGATCTCCTTTAGGTGCTGGAAGATGTTCTGAGGTTTTCTCTTCCCCAGGATGAACAGCTCCTTCAGGTCCATGTCCTCCTTGACCCCAACTAGATAAAGTCACCTCCTTAACAGATTTATGTTCAGGCAGACCTCTGGCCACTGCTTTTCCCCAAGACCAAAAGACCTGCTCAATATTCCTTCTAAAACACAGAAGGCATTTAGAAAATTAAAGTAAATTGCACATGTTCATGAAAGTGAGGTGAGCAGATCCTTGGAAACTGCTGCTATTTCTTCCTTCTCTCTTTCACAGCACTAAGAGTGGAAGAGCACTAAGATATATCGAAGCAAACAGAAAGAATTTAGTAAGAGACAGGATGGTAAAAAAGGCATAAATTTGGAAAATAAGGCAAAAACTAACAGTGGCTGGATCACAATTTCCACTTCCACTCCTGGAAGACTAAAAGCCAATCAATACAAGCAGGTACAATTAAGAGATCCCTTCACTATACATATTCTCCTTCTCAGATTCAAGGTTTTATCCCAGGTGGCTTTGTGGCACCATCCCTAAATTAGATAAATGCAAGTCAGAGATAATTCAAGCCAAATGTTTCCACTGGGATCATTAACTCCATTCTTTCAGAAAATAATGATTTCATCTCATCAGTATTTTTTTTTAAATTAATTGTGATAAAATCTAAATATATTTATGATTTACAGCAAAAAATTTTTGTCTTCAGTGTTGTTGCCATATTCAAAACCTTTCTATTTTAGTCCAGAAATGGATTATAAATCAAAACAGACAAGTCAAATCAATGAAGTAAAAATGAAATTGTCAATTCCACTTATCCTACACATCATTTCAGAATTTTGGCCATGCAGGTGTTTTTTTCTTTTCCTTACCAATGGAAGACAGAAAAAAATAATGATTTGGAATCCCCTGTAGTACAATAACCCTGACTTCCTATTCCAAGTGCTTCACTCTTGCAATATTTTCAGCTCAGATTCCCATCAGCTGAACTCTTGTCCTTACAGATAAGGAAAGTGACTTTCTTAATTTTACATCTATTTGGGATAGCTCTAGAAAAACAATTATTTCTAATACACTGAATTTATTTTGAATTCCCTAAAGCTACTTCCCAGCTTTTGACCAAGCTTCAAGTTCCACTCTGAATTCACATCTCTCTCCTAGAGAAAACCTTGTTTGATAATGGATAGGAAGACAGTGAGGTAAGGTTGCTGATACAGCACAGAAAAGAATTGGTGCACATAGCTAATCTGTGTTTATTAATTTTTTATCAGGTCCTTTCCTCTCTCCATTCTGTGCAAAGAACATAAGTGTGTAGTAAAATGGAAGCAGATTAGTGATTCAGTGGACTCTGGGAGACTACTCTCCTGCTTAGGGTTGAACATGAGTCTAAAATTAAAGTTAATCGAATCCAGCCAGATTTATGAAAGTTTTTAAATGCCTGAGGATGCAAACAGTGTAACCTCTCAACCCTTACTCTAAGTGCATCTTTTCTTTTATTAATTTTTGCCATGAGTGCAGAGAAGACGGACTGCACACAGGATGCAGGTAGATAACACAGATGAATTCATTTAAGTGCTGCAGCTGGGGTGGTCTCACTCCTTCCTTCCTTCCTACTCCTCCACTTCTTACCTACATCCTTCCACCACTCCCATCAGCTCCCAGGACACCTCAGGTCCCTTTCTGAACCAGAGCAGCTCTGAACTGGCAGAAAAAATAACACAGCAACAGAGCTGAGCTGGTTTTTGCCAGGTTACAAAGGAGAGTATCTCAGCAAAGAGTTCAGTGAAGGGGGTGGGTTAATAAAATCAGCAGCTGGATCAATGATCTTAGAGGTCTTTTCCAAACTAAATGATTCCATGATTATCTGATGGTGTCCAGAGATGGGAGAAATGAAAAAATGGGAAAGAAGGAGAGAAGGAATCCTTTTAGATAAGTCAGGAGTAGCACTGCACCATACACAAAGCATTGTTATTGCTACTCACACCCTGGCTTCAGAGTACAATTTAACCTGAAGAGGCTTTGTCTTCTAACAAAAATAACCACAAAGTTCAAAAAGGCATCTTTTAATGTTTTTAGAAGATTGTGCTGAATAATAGATGTGGCTTCATGTTTGAAACTTTGCCTGTTTAAACATGATGTGACCACAATCTTGTTTTTGCACTTGTAATTTAGTTAGAGAAAGAAACTCAGGGAAAAATAAATCCATGAATGTTCATTAATGGCTGTGTAAACAGTGAGTGCTGGCTTCACACAGGCATTTTTGCAAATATTCAGTAAGTAGGCCATGCAATTCCCAGTGAATTATTACTGCAATGCCTGGATATTCCTAGATGGATATTTTATCAGCACTTTCTGGGAACTTGCAGCCATGGTCAGCAAGGGATTCTTCAGCAGCTCATCAGCTACTCTTCTCTACTGTCCTCCACTACTCTACTCTTGTGAGACCTCACCAGGAGGACTGCATCCAGCTCTGGGAACCCTGACACAGGAAAGAATTCCATGGGAATATGGAATGAGTCCAGAGGAGAGCAACTAAGTTTATCATAGATGTTGGCACTAGAAGATGATTAAGGTCCCTTCCAACCCAAACCACTCCATTATTCTATGATTTCCATATGATGCTTCAT
The DNA here is from genome assembly GCF_029582105.1 of Oenanthe melanoleuca. NCBI lineage: Eukaryota > Metazoa > Chordata > Aves > Passeriformes > Muscicapidae > Oenanthe > Oenanthe melanoleuca. Next base: position 65,477,771 of record NC_079334.1, read on the forward strand.
TCATTTTGGCAGGCTTAACAGTGCCTCTAAACTGATGGGGGGAAAAAAGACTTCCAATAATTACTCAGCTGTCATATGAGTTTGTACAAAGTATGCCACAAATAAGTCATCATTTGTTTTTGAAAGCTGTGTAGCAAAAGTTTTCTAACATTTTTCCTCATCCTCCAGAAGGGTTTCAGAATTACAGAAGAGATCTCACTTTGTCAGTCCTCAGCACCTGCTGATGCTTGTTCCCACAAGAGGAGAACCACAAGGCTTGATAAATATTTTCCAGACTTTTAGGGTTATGGTTTGTATTTATTATTTTATGTTTGTAACTTTTTGCCTTATAGGGGATGGTTGCCCCATTCTGGTGAACTGTGCATCTCAATAGTTGGTGGAGAATGCAGTTTGCTGTAGCTCAAGGCCTTGGTACAATTCATGAGGCTGAGCTCATCCCATCCCCACTGGAACTGAAGCTGGTCTTTGTGTTTACATCAGACACCCTTAAAAATCAGTCAAAGGGAATTTAGAAGAAAATCTGTGAGATCCTGAGCTGGTGTAACCCAGCTGTACCTTTTGCAGCCTTCTTTACAACTGTAACAAATCCTCTCTTTAAAAATTAATAGAAAATCCTACTCCATGAGGCAGCAAAATTCCTTCTTTAGGGTGCAACAAAGATGTCCTTCATTTGGGTCTGACCTGAGTGGGGATTTTGGTTTTCCTTTGGAAGCCAAGTTTCAGGTGTAAAACTCCCAGATGAAGCTGTGCCAAAGGGAGAGAGTGGGGGTTACATTTTTCAGGCAGGGAAATTTACTTCTTAATGTTCAATCCCTGTATAGTCCTTGAACAATGGGCTGGCTTCTTTTCCCCCTCTGGCAATTGAATCACGTTGTACTGTAAATAATGTGCTGCAGCGTGGCCCTCCCCCTTCCTAAGGAAAAAGAAAAAGGAAAACTAGAAACCTCTCCCATAGCTGGCTATGCTGATATTATTACTCATTGACTGCATCAGCACAGGTCTACATTAGACACTTGTCAAAATCCCTGCCAAGAGAAAGTTTTCATTTTCATCAATTTATTTTTAGTAGAGCAGCTGGGAAATCCAGCGAGTGGCTGAATGAAGACCTGGAGATTGGAGTGGATAAGGGTTTTTTCCAAATGCTCTTCAGGCTCCCTCTGCCTACAAGTGAAACCTCTCCCTGGGAACTTTTGTTGACCAGGCTGGAGAAGAACAGCCCTTTTCTTTCCAGGCTGCTGGGACTCTGCCCACTCTAAACAAAAAAGCCCAGTTTACATCAGTGCTTTATTTATCTGTCCCACCTACTGTGGTGGCACAGGGGACAGGGTGATGGACAGTTCAGGTCACATCTGCCAGAGGTGCTTGCAATGCCATGGGAAGCATTTGCCACATTCATTGGTCTTGAATTAACTACCATGTGGTTCCTCTTAGGTGCTGCTTTCTAGGACAAGTCAAAAACACAGGATCCTTCTGTACTCAGCAGAGAACACTGAAATTTTATCAGCTGGCCTCCTCCAGCCACTTCATTTAGGATGGGACAATCATCCTGGGGAAGTGCTTGTTGATTATAGAGGGTCTGGACATCAAGTATGCCCTAAACTTCAACTTGGGGAGAGGAGTTCTCCCTAAAGTATGACTTGATATTTTTTTCCTTGTGGCAGCATCAAGCAATCAGGGCACAACCATCATTTTGGTCTACAAAAGTGAATGAAATCAAGTTCTAACAGTGATTCAGAAGACACTACTCCTCATGGATTCTCTTTGGGCTAACATCTAACTTCCTAGGCCAGTGAAAGCTGAAAAACATTAGCCAGGTTTTCTACTACTTAGATGAGTTCTCCAGTGTCTAATATCATTGCTGAGTTTAGAACAATGTTTTTCTCTTTGGGTTAATGTCTCAGTGAGAGGGTAGATTTGTCAAGGCCTTTTCTCAAGTTTTGTAGAAATGTAATATCTTTGTGCTACTATTGCTTTTCCCTCCTTATTTCTCCCACTTCAATTTAATGTAGCAGGTTAATATTTCCTTTCCAGTGAAATGAAATAATTTTCTTTTTTATTATTATTATTATTATTATTATTATTTGAAAAAGGCCAATAATAGGGACAAAATAACACACAGGATAAACCCAGTTTGCTAAGTGAAACCCTTCACACTTGCTGATTTGATTTACAAACTCCCAGGCTGCTTTGCAGTTCTCCATCCTCTTGCTTTCCCTCCACAAGACCCAAAACCCCAGAGGCAGTAGGACAACTACTCCATCACCCATGTATGCTCCTGTCTCATGACAGTGGAGAAACCACAGCCTTGTGCTACCTGTGACAGGGAAAGAGGTTCCATGGCAGGACCAACAAGCCAAGCTGCTGTCGCTCAGATGTAGAAGAATAGTTTGACTTGCCAAAATTTTTGTCAGTAGTAATGGAAACTGACAGTATTATAGCAGGAAACAGGAGCATTCAGACATCCAGCAGAATTCCATGTCTTGCCTACACGGAATAGCTGAAATTATTTAAATTTGATTAATGAAAATATAGCAAACATATTAATTTAAAATATATTAAAAATATAAAATATAATATAATTGAAATTAAAAGTCACTGGAGAGGAACTTTTTGAAAGGAAAATCAAGGGCAGTGGCTTTAAACTTACAGAGGGCATGTTTGGATTGGATATTAGAAAGAAATTCTTCCCTGAGAGGGTGGGGAGGCCCTGGTACTGAGTGCCCAGAGAAGCTGTGGCTGCCCCTGGATCCCTGGAAGTGTCCAAGGCCAGGCTGGATGGGACTTGGAGCAACCTGGGATAGTGGAAAATGTCCCTGCCCTTTGCAGGGGGTTGGAACAAATGGGCTTTAAGGTAATCTCCAACCCAAATTCCATTAATTTTTTGTTCTATATGGACTTCAGAGCAAGCACAACATTCTTCACAAGATAACCTAAATCACCTTGAGAATTACTGTAATTATATTTTTCCATGGAAAGCTGGGGTGATCTATTCAATGAGCTGCTGAGAATTGTGAAATGCTTCAAATCTTCTGATTCAGAAAAATTCTCCATTTCCATTTATAAAATGATCCATCAGAAGAGGTATTTCAAATTTTACTTTTTTTCTGAAAAAACATAATCAATACAAGCTCCATCTAAATTTTTGACTGTTAAGTAGAACCTGACAATATTTGGTTTTCTCGTGTTCAATTAGGCAATTAAAAGTCTTGTGGATGACAAAATTTTAATTTTTCAGAACATCTGCAGCAATGAATTGTAAGTAGTGTCAATGTGACCTCCATGTGATGAAGCAATTTGAAAAAAAAAACAAAACACTTTTGGCAAAATGACTGAGGCAAGTAGTTTTAATGCAAGTATTCATTCAGTGCTGCAATAATAAAAGATTCAAATAAATCCAAGTGAAACATTAAGCAGAACTTTGTGTGTATGTAGGAGGGATGCCCTGGGGAGCACACTGTGGTAATTCAGCATTCACATGGACAGGACGTTAAACACACACACACACACAAAAACCCAAAGTTAAAATATTGTAAAGACCTTGCCATAAACCTGCCAGAAATCAGAGAAATCCAGAGCAATGGTAACTCACAAGGGGTTTCATTCTACTCTCACTCATGCTGACTCCACATCAGTATCATGTGTTTGACATCCCAGGCTTTGCTATCAATTCACACAGTTTAGGAAGAACCAGGTTCTGCCCTATTAACTGTTGGTGTTCTGCTACTAACTGTGACCTCAGGACCACAACAGCCAGCAAAGGGACCTCTTCATTCAAGCCATTTTTTTTATTAGATCAACATTTGGAGAGGAAAAAACCCCATGTGTGCAATCTTTCATGCTATCCTTCAGCCCCCTGAATTATTTCCATTATTAAAAATTGACCTGCAGTGAAAAATTATTCCCATAGAAACTCAGAATCACAGTATCACAGAAGGGTTTGGGTTGGAAGGAACCTTAGAGATCATCTCTGCCATGGGCAGGGACACCTTTCACTAGATCAGGTTGCTCAGAGCTCCATCCCATCTGGCCTTGAACATTTCTGGGGATCAGATATCCACAGCTTCTCTGGACAGCTTGTTCTGCTGCCTCACCACCCTTACAGTAAAGAATTCCTTCCTAATATCCAATATGTCTTGCTTCTCAGCATTTGCCTTCAACAGATCTTATTAGCCTGGGCAAAGCTCCATCCTAACATGATTTCCAGTTCAGAGCTGGCCAACATCCAGCCAGCTCAGAGTGCAGGCAAAATGAGCCCCATCCTTTCGTGCCCATCTATGTCACCGTGCCCTAACTGAGAAGCTTTCAGCTAAACCATCCTAACTGTCAGAGATATTTGGAAAGAGAGGGCATATTTTTGTCCCTGAGAAAAATCAAAATTGCTTGCATGTGTAAGACTGACTTGTGGTTTGTGATGAAGAGGCTCTGTCAAACTAATGGCCAACTGGTGATTAAAAGGCACTTTCTGTTTACTGTACTGAGAGCTAGTATAAAGTAGCAGATGGCTTTTTTTTTTATTGTGTTACAAATTTAATGAAATTTATTTTCCACTATTATGAAATGCTAAATTCTGAAAAAGGAAATACTTCTGTGGTTTATGTGTTTCTAAAACTAGAAACTATTACTTGTGGGCGTGAGACATTTATTGCTAATTCTTGAGGGGCCCTCTGTGAACAAGTGGCTCTCATTCAGTAGCTGGAGCTCTACACCTGCTTCCAAGCAAGGATTTTGAAGGAAGAAATGCTGGGGAGAAGAGACAAAAAGTAAGAGCTCCTTACTGAACATGCTGAGTGCTCCCAAAGTCTATTAAATTCTTCCTGCTCCTAAGGCGGAATTTTTCAAAATAATTTTTTGGTAGAACTCATCTTCCCTTGGTTTGGTCATCTACAAGATAAAAGTGGGATTCAGCTCCAGACAGACACCCAGATTTATGTGTCTCTGTGTAGATATTTATTTGTGAATTATGGTCTTAGTTCAGTTGCTCACACATAGGTGTCAACTATAACTTTATAAGTTGTGGGCTACCCAAGCCACTTCTATATGTGGTAGAAATGACACAAACTATGGGAAGCCAAAACCCTTCTGCAGAGGTGCTCAAAAACCTTTAATAAAATGTCACAGGGCATTTCAGAGAGCACAAGGCTCCATTTAAGAGCATCTGAATTCAAAGAGTCTGACATGGTGCCTGCAACCAGGATATCTGCTGGAGGTGAGGACTGATCCACTAGGATAGCTCAGACAGCACTAAACACCCACTAATCTGCAGTCTGGAGGGTGCAGCTGACCAAATCTGCCTACTGCAGAGTAAAATTAAGCACAGGCTCCACAGACTGTCTTTACTACATCTCCATTCCCTCCTAAGAGGGAAAAAAAAAGCATCTACCTCACACAGAGACTTCCAAAATTCCAGTCTCCAACTGAACCCTGCCCCAGACATCCCAAATAAATTATTTACTCTGATTTCTATTAAAGTCATGAAGTGAGACAGTGGGTGATTGACCCCACTTATCTTGGATTTCTGCCTTAGGATGGGATGAATCAATCTCCAGAGGTGCCTGTATCTCCCCACTGAACAAAAATTGAGCCTACCCAATCAGATTTAATGCATTGTCTGTCTTCTGGATGATGGAACAGCCCACCCTGTCCACAGGCATCCCTTTATTTTCACTGGTATCAGCATTTATTAACTCAGGAGAAGGATAGCCCAAGTCTGAACATTTCTGGGAAGCCTGTCTCTAACATCTTGGAGTTCACTAATGTAGTTTTCTTTCCCTCATCCCAGGAGCTTGTGGCTCAGGGGGTTCTTGAGCCAGAAATGTATCTTTGTAATCCACAGCCCTAGATGATCTTTTCTTTCACAGATTTGTGTGATTTCTTATCTAATCCATGGGAACTTATTATTATCCAGACATTTCACAGCAAAAGAGGAGCCTCTTCCTTCTGTATGCTTTGAACTTGTCATCTGTTAATTCCATAAGGATTCCTACTAAAGGTTCTTTGAAAACATAGATCAGCTGTGTGCCAGTTTAATACAAATTGCTCTCTTAGCTCTAGACAAAATCTGCTTGGTAACTTTATCAAAGTTGTTATTGTTCATATTGAACCTGAGTTCTCATGGCAGAAGGAGAACCAGTTTCTCATTGTTTCTACTTTGGAGCCTTCCAGGGAAAACGATCTACTTCAGATACAAAGAAATTCAGTGCAATATACCAGTGACTCATACCAGATGCACCAGAGTTGTAAGGATTTACATTATGAAATCAAGTTCTACGGCTCCAACTGAAATTCATGTGATTTTTCTTTCATTCCACAAAAAGCAGTCAGAAACCTCACATAAGCAAGTGCCATTGTGATGCCTGAAGGAGGAGAAACAAGAGAAACATAAACAAAATTACCTCATGAATTACTGTGATTTCTAATGAAATTTTCACTTTGGTGTGCCTGTACTCCTTAAAAGGCACCCTGGATATGTGCATGTGCACATAAAATCATTTCTCTCAGCTCTGTATTCGTGCAGAGACAGGAAGGATGGTTTTGTGGCTGAGAAAGTGATGCAGGACTCGAGAGATCTGGGTTTTATTCCAGCACACTTCCTCTGAGATTTTGGACAAGTCACATAGGACCTGATCCTGAAAACACCAATGCACCTGCTAAAATCCTCTGTCACAAGTGGTGTCAGTGAACAGGACAGATTAGACATGGGGAGAAGAGGAGGCAGCAAAGAGGCTTTGAGCTTTTCATACTTCAGTTCTCTGTCTGTAAAATGACAGTGTAAATTAATCCTCTGCTTGTTATCCTCTTGATTCATCTTCTGCACTCTTTCCAAAGCTTGTCCCACTGGACATTTGGACTATAAAGATATCTCAGATGGGCCTTGTAGGACCATGCAAGATGGTCACTGGAGGTCCATGACATTTCTATTACTTCTCTGCCTGACATGCTCCAATTCCCATGCACATTTCTACTCCCTCCATCTCATACAAAATCTCTTCTTTTTGTTATTTTCTCCCTACCAGGAGCAGAGATGATTCAGAGCAAAGCTCAGGGCTAATATTTCCCAGCCAGGCACCATGGAACTGCTCACACTTTTTCTTTCAGTATTCAGGACTAAGCAGACCAAATTCTCTTTGTTTTGGTTTTCCTTTTAATCATTATTCAAATGGCTGCAACAGTGCACGCCGTATGTTTAGTTTAGAAAGTACATTACATCACTGGTTGTTTTTCCAGTCTTGTGTTCTTCTAAATGTCCTTTCTGCCCTTTCCTTGTCTGCTCTTTTATAAGCAAGCTTGGAAAGAGGAAACGTTTGGGTTCCATTACGAGCTGTTCAGTCTGGCTGGGAAGCAGAGCTATTGTCACTCAGCATGGTTTACTCACTTTGACTTCCTCTACGAACCAACAAATCTTTGGCACTGACTCCAGAGCTGAGTTAATTGTTAATAATTCGTGGCCTCCCTGCATATGTCATCTGGGTAATTGCTGCAGTCTGCCAAGATGGAAGAAAGGGCAATGGCTCGTGGGCTAAGCCCAGAAAATAAAGGTTTTGTCAAGGGGAGGCCTTGTTTTGGGCTGTATTCTGGTTATCTGTGTTCTGTGATGCTGGAGGCACATAATCAGAAATCTCACTCATTCTCCCATCAGGAGAGATCCTCATAGTGCTGTGGAAACAATTCCCACCATTCTCATGGACAGTCCTGAGGGCAGCATCAGTGGTGCCCTGTTGCTATTTGTCACTCTGGCCAGTAAATTCTATTCATGGGAGAAAAGGAAACACAATAAGGAATCTCCAATAATTTCAGTGGAGTTTTTTTTATCATAACTGAACTGATGATCTGTCCACACACTGATATTCAAGTCCAAATATACCACTTCTTTAAGCAATTCTTGCATGGCAATGTGGGATCAGTAGCAGATGTGGTCACTGGCACTATAATTTGGTGGATTACTCAGTAAATGTGAAATAATTGCAAACTAATTTCAGGCTTCATTCAGAGACACTCCCCTAGTGCCTCCTCCTGCTCTGCAGGAGTCCTTTCCCTTTCTTGACAGACTCATACCAATCTCCCACAATGCCAACAAAATATTTCCAGTGAATGCAAATTATTGTCATGATTCCTACTATTAAGTTTAAATTTTTCTTTCTGACTTCATATTTGCAGTAATAACACCAAAATGCAGTCTGAAGAAGAGCACATTAGCTTTTTTGAGAGCTCCAAAGAACACTGCACAGCCCTGTTACCCACCCTGTGATGTTTATTGCCCCATTTTGCATCATCCAACATTTCTCAGTAAGAGAGATAAGGATATTAACTCTCATTAAAACATCAGGGGAAGAAATATGCAGACAAAATGCTTCTATCTGAACTGGAATATAAACTAAGCCCTGGGAATAAAAGACTCTCCAACTAATTGCAAGGTTTCTTGTACTTCTATAATGCAAAGTTGCACAAAACCCCCTCACTATTAAGTAAAAATAAGATACTTTGCAGCTCCCTAGCCTCCAGTAACCAAGGATCTCAAATCTCTTTATAAACATTATAAGCATGAATTCATTTAGACTGCTAACAGCCCTGAAAAGCAGGTACTATTAATCCTTCTTAATGTATAGGTAAAGTGAGGCATCGAGTGATGAAATGAGTTAGTCACTAAGTGAATCAGTAGCTGATCCAAAAATAAATAATTCTAAGTAGCTTTGCACTCTAAAATAAACAGGCTGGAAAAGAGAAGGTATGGGATGGCAGGGGGTGGAAAGAAGAGAACAAGGGATATTAGGGAATTCTAGAAAGTGATACTGTATGAAGGCAGTGCCTCTTACAGCCCCTAAATAACTCATATATCATTATTAAATATTTATTTCCCCAATTTCAGGGATCTGGGGAGACAGGGAAGCTGGTTCTACTACATCTGTTCTTAAACAAACATGTTTCTTCTAAGCTTTCATTAGAGAGAATTTCAACAAGAAAAGCAGAGAGGAAAAAAAGCTCTCTGAAATACTTTCAGAGGGAGAAGCAACACAAAATGCATGGGAGCAGCTGTGCCATCAGTGACCACAGGCTGCATTCGTTGTGGAGTCATCTAAGGAAAAGCTGCCAGTGCACCTTGACCTCGAGGACCATGCTCTGGGTATCAGCTTTTGGGGAATTCATTCAGGTTTTGCTTCTTGCTGACACATGGGGAGCCCATCTTCCCTTTCTGCCACACTTGGGGCAGAAGTGTGTCCGACTTCTGAGCTACAAAACCACATCCCCCACTCACTGGGAATGTTCTGCCCCTATTTAAAAAGCTCCTTTTGCCCTCTTCAGAAGGAGAGGCAGGAGACATGACTGGCTCCAGCAGCTCAGTGATAGATCAGTGCATGCAGCCTGCTTGGAGAAGGAGACAGTGACTCTGGAATTGATTGAGAAGAGACATTTATGGGGTTTGGAGGAAATCACATCCACTTCAGCAAGACCATGCAAATGATGACCAGGAGAGGGGCACCTGATTAGTGTTTAAGTGGGCTTAGAAAAGGATCCCTTAAAGGAGAAGTTCCCACCCTTCTGAACTGCTGTTCACACCCATCTTTCCCAAAAGGATGCAATATTAACAAACCCAGTTCATTGTGGTCCCTCCTCACCTCAGGATAAACAGCACAACCAGCACAGGTTTCAGTCTCCCTGTTCAAACCACCTTTGCCACCCTAACCTGCAAACTGGCTGCCTCTTGAGCTGAGACATCAAGATCTCCACACTGGTTTCATTCTCAGGTTAGCTGTGGAGGTGAAGAGCAAGAGGTATTTTCGCACAGGCAGGCACAGAAACACCCAAATTTTTCACCTTAGGCTCAGAGCCACCTCCAGTTCAGGCTGTAAATTTTGTCAGCTCATTCACATATTCACTATAATGTTGACTGCAAAACACAGGCTCAGGCTCAGAACTGATCCCTCACCTTGGTGCAGGGGAAGGTGAGTTTACATCTTTCAGTACTCAGTGAGGATCTGGAATCCATAATACCCATCCCAGAAGAGGACCTGGGGGTGGCACAGCCTGCAGATGCCACACTGCTTTCATGAAATGGCATCTGGAGAGGAGGGAAGGTCTGAAACCACCTTTGTTTCTTCTGATCGAGCTCAGGAATAAACAGGAGGAATCACAAAATCAGGTGAGCAGAAAGGTAAGGAGAGTTTGAGCAATGCAGAGTGCATCCAGGCTGTCCATGCCCACTTCAACAGAGGAATGCAGATGACACAGACCCTCCCTCCTCGACTGACTGGCTGCTGTGTACAGGATGTTTTGTTCTTTTCCTTTCCTGTTTTCTCTTCTTTATGGGCCAGTGTTTTTGTTTTGTTTCTTTTCTCCTTTTCTCTTTCCAAACCACAGCTCACTCCAACATAAATTATTTTCTTTCTCTTTTTTTTTTTTTAATTTTTTTTTTTAATTCTATTTCTAGTGCAGGGTACAGAGCACACTCTCTAGGAAAAAGAAAGATTTTTCCTCTTTATTTGCCTCCTCTGCTCCCCATCTAAGAATGATCCCTGACTGGGATGCCTGTGCAGCATGAAAGGTATTTTGGCCCAGATGGTGTGTTCTGCACTATGTGCAGCTGATGCAAAGCTACTTTATGTTGGTATGTGAGACCTGGCTTGATGAGCCCACCAGCATCACAGCACTCTCCTTGGTCACCTCACTGGCTGCAGATTTGGCATGAAAAACTCAGCTTCCCAGAAAGGTGCCAGCTTGGAACTGATGCTGATCTCCATCTCTACTGGCACCTGCCTTATCCCAGCTGCCTTGTCCACACTAGGACACAAAGCACCACCAAAGCCCCACCTTTTACAGAGCTCTGACGTAGCTTGTTTGGTCCAGCTCCATCCTGCTCAAATTTCAGCACTTGTCTGAGCACGTACCTCTCTCTGTCCTTCAACCACATCCTTTATGCATTTGTGGTTAGACATGTCAGGGTTTATTGTCCAGTTGATGGGCAAGCACTGAGTAGGATCTGAGAATGAGTTTTGACAGCTCCACCAACCTACTTGGCACATGCTCACAGTTTTTTCCATCTGAGAGCAGGGCACTGCTGAAAAGCTGTAAAACACATGAAACCAACATGCAGGTTACCAGTAATTCCTGTTTGTTTGTCCAGAGTATAGAAGCTGGTACAAAACAGACAGCTGGGAAAAGTGGCGACTTTGGATGTCCATGTATTTTCAGATGCTCCAGGATCACAGAAAACACAAGTCTCAATCAGGCACAGGTGGTTCCTTCTGACCCCTCCAGGCACTGAGAAACACGTTAAACAATCTCTCAGGATATACCCAAAACCAAAACAGCTGCAAGGGCAGGCACCCATGGGAATTTAGAAGGGTAGAGAGCACAGTTATGGAGACAGGAGCATATCCCTCCCTCCACATGTACTGGCTTCAGCTCCCTAATGAACTGTGACATTATAAGGAAGCAGCTATCTCACCCCTGAGAAACTGAGAAGTCCTCCCTTTATCTCCTCTTGCACTGGTTTTTCACTTCTGAAACACAGCCACTCCTTCCCCCTCCCAAGGGTGGCCAGAGAAGGAAAGGGAGACCTCACCTCACCCATCCCATCTCCTCGCTCCCTACCCCACATGTCAATATTAAGCATCCTGTTCTCATCATCTCAGTTGATGATGAATGAAACAATCTCCTAGAACAATGGGCCTCCATAATGTCTTGACCACCTGTTGTTTTGTTTTTTTTTTTAATTGGCCTCACAGCCAGTACCTTTTTTGCTGCCCCATAAAGGAATCAGTCAGTCCAGGAGCGCAGCTCTGGCTTTCCGCGCTGCCGCGGGAGGAGGTGGGGAAAGCAGCTCCTCACCAGCGAGTGTTTACACCTGCTGGGCCTCAGCTGCCGTCACAAATGCTGCCAGATGAGCCCAATCCCACGCATCCCTTTCACCTTCAAAGCCTTTCACCTCTGCGTCTCAGTGCAGGGCTCAGGGATAAACGTTCCGCGCCTCTCCAACGGCGAGAGACGCTCTAAAGGCTCCGAGCCCAGCCAAAGCGCAGACATCAGCACTATTTCTCAAGCCTGTTTTTGAGTCTTCCCATCACCTACTCAGAGGCTGCTGCTATCCCCATGACCACAATATATTAGCTCCAGCAGCTTTTCAGCGACTCAGCTTTGCCACAGCTTCCTGCTTTTGAGCATACCTCCTGCCTTGGCTGGAGCTTTGCCAGCCCCAGCTCTGCTCAGGTTTGGTTCAATCTAGTACAAGATGGGAGTTTGGTAAAGGGTGGCTTTCTGTATTGGAAAAAGAAAAAAAAAAGTCCAACTGCTGCACCTGAGGACTGTAGAGGAGCTGCTGTTTGTGATTAAACCTCCTTGCTCCTGTTTTGAGACAGTTCACAGACCCCCCACGCATAGGGAGCTCTAGAAACTGTGCTTCTCATTATTGACAGTTTCCTTCAGGAAATGCTGCCCCAATACATTGGATAAATTCTTCTCATTTACACCAAAGATAAACTTAGTTTAAAAAGGGAGAGCTGGGTAGGCTCTGAAGGAACGCCCACAATTATATTTGTAATTCATTTAACTGATTGGCAGTGCTGACCCACCAAATGTTCCAAGGGAACATGAGTCCTTCAGCTAAGTTCAGTTAGTTCAAAGTTTTTCAGCTTTCTGAAAAAGCTGGGTTGAGGGCTTTTTCCTTAACCTCAGAATAACTGAGTTGCCTAAGTCAAAGCTGCCTGAGCTAACCTGACATAAAATTATAACGAGAAGAATGATTTGTTTTATTTGGCTAGGGTGGATTTGTCCCTGCAGGTCAGTCCTTCATCCCTGAAGCCCACCACACCATGAATTTGCCTTGGAGCAATTACTGAAGGACTTGTATTGCTTGTATTGTTGCTGATTAGAGAACTGAAGCTGTGCTTTAACATATCTTCCTAAAGCAAGTTGAAAATCAGAGACATCAAGATGTGCTTTACCTTAGGCTACATGTACATGGTCCCTGCTCTAAAACCTCATAACTGTGCTAAACTAACAAATACAGCAATGTGTCTAAAAACCCCAGGACAAACATGTCTTCACCACATCTACTTCATCAACAGCATGGGCACAGTAAGAGAAAGAAATGTGGTTTTCTAGCACTGGCCTGTTTTATTACCCTGGGCTATATTTTTCCTGCTGTTTCCCTACTTGTTGTCTTTGTCCCTACAGCTGGAAGCTCTCTGGGGCAAGGACAATGTCTCATCACAGACAGGACCTTGAGCAAGGCTTCTCCTGGCATTGCAGTGGGGTGAATTACCCAAGAAGTTGGTTGAGCAACTGAGGTACGGTGCAAATCATTGTTCTTGTGTGTCCCAGCCACACCCAGAGTGCTGGTTGGATGTGGATTAGGGATTACCTGGTTTGTCCCCATCGACCTGCAGTTGATTACAAAGCCAAGCTTTTAGCACTTACTTTTGGTCTAGAACATGAGCAAAGTGGGAGTGAGCAAAATGTCCCACTTGTATTTTGCAAAGCTCTTGCTGGTCTCCTCTATAACAGTGTCTCTTGACTGCTGGGGTTTGTGTAGGACCTATATTTTTTAAATTCTGAGGTTTTGGGGTTTTTCTCAATTTTTTTTTTTTTTTACAAGACAAGCAACATAAAGAAGACAGAAGGATCAGTGGCCAAGATTAAACTAAAATTTTGCCACAAAATCATTCCTTTCACTTACTGCTTGAAAGGCAGGGATTGACTGGGCCTTCCAGGTAATGAGCAATAGGACAACACTAAATGGTCTCAAGCTGGGGAGGTTTAGATTGGATATTAAGAAAAGTTATTCTCTGAAAAGGTGGTCAAGCATTGGAACAAGCTGCCCAAGGAAGTGGTGAAATCACCAGCCTTGGAAATACTCAGAAAACATGTAGATGTGGTGCTTAGGGACAAGTTTTAGTGCTGAACTTGGCAGTACTGGGTTAATGGCTGGACTCTCTGTTCTTAGAGGTCTTTTCCAATTTTAAAGATTCCATGATTTGAAGAAAACCATCTCATCAGCATTTGTCCCTCCCTGGGATTTCTCTTCAGCAGCACCTAGAAAAGTAGTTTATTGTCAGAGCAGAAATTATGAAAATTCAAGTGAATACTAATATTCATCAACAAAAATGCAAGAGTTTTTCGAAGTGAATGTCTTCAAAGTCACACTTGCACCAGGAGGCCAGATCCAAGTCTGAGGAAAGAGTTTGTCAAGTCAGGGCTGTCACTGAGACATTACCCCAAAATGAAGCACATTGTTCTAAACTCAGCAATGATATTAGACACAGGAGAACTCACATAACATATGTGTTTCTTAAAATAGAGTTAGACTGATATCTGAAATCTTCAATGTTGATCATCTCCAAGAGATATGCCCTGCTTCAGTCAAGGAACAGACAGTGAACCATGTGATCAATTTGCTCAACCAAAGCATTTTTAATATTGAATGAATGAAACAAAGAAACATTAGGATGAAAAAAAAGTTAAAATTAATTTCTTCACCAGTGATTCTAGATGAGACAGGAGTAGGCAAAACTCACTGCTTAATATTACTGTGGGGCTGTGCAAATATCTAATTTATCAGTTCATTTCCTCTTTTAAAATGCAGAATTTGGTAAAAATTCAGATCAACTCAGAAAGAAAACTGTAAAATTTTTGGTGAGTCAACATAATTCAAAGATTAATTCATAAAATACTGATTTCATTAAAAATTAATCCATGTATACATTTTTTATTAATCTTTTAGAGGTTATTTTTTTAAACTACATTGACTCCAACCGAAAATCAAAACTACCTCTTAAACAAAAGTGTCAATATACTTCATTTTAAAGCATGAAAATGGAGTTCTGCAGCTCTTTAATTATTCAAGATTTTTTTCTTCTGAGAAAATTGTGTCCTCAAACAAACACCAGCTCACAAAATATTTCTGTCTGCTTTCATTCTTTGTATTTTATAAAACTAAAGAAAAAAGGTTGGGGGAAAAGAGTTTTGCTTTAAGATAGCTTTTTTACCATTACTGGTCTGGACCTAAGGCAGGAACTTGATATTCTGCTCCCAGCCCTGTAATTTTTCAGGTGCCAAGCCCACTTCCACCATCCAAACAAACAGAAAATTGATGGTTCCCACCTCCTGATGGAGCAATCCGTGATTTGCACACAAGTGGTGTGATTTGGAGGCATCATGAAATGGGCAGCTGAGGAGGAGACTGGGTCCTACACCAAGGTGAAAATAAGAGCAGTGGCCAGCAGTGCCAAGAGCAGCCTTCATGGGGAAAGACATGAGTGATGAATATTTCAGCTTCCAGCAGGAAAATATTTGAACTACTGCCTTCAGGAAAGAAATGAGAAAAGAAAGAAAGTGGAAAAAATATATCAGAGAATCACAGAATGGGCTGGGTTGGAAGGGACATTAAATAACATCAAGTTCCAAATCCCTGCCATGCACTGGGACACCTTCCACTACCCTGGGCTGCTCCAAGCCCTGTCCAACCTGACCTTGGGCACTTCCAGGGATCCAGGGGCAGCCACGGCTTCTCTGGGCACCCTGTGCCAGGGCCTCTCACAATAGAGAATTCCTTCCTGATATCTAAACTAAACTCACTCTTAATTTAAAGCCACTGCCCCCAGTTTAAACAGAGCATCTGAAACCTGCATTTTTAATACCTCACCACCAAGTTCCCAGGCCCTCTGTACACTCCACATAAGCCAACACATTTATACTATGTAGAAATGGGATCATATCAGTAAGAACATATCTAGTTAATCCCATTTTAGAAGAATCCATTGAACAAAAAAAGAGCAGAACTAGCAGAATTGCTGTCATGCTATTATTGGCATAAAAACCATCAGTGAGTTTGAACCATCACCTCAGACCTCAGCTCTGTTCCTAGAACCCTGTTTCTGTGTTTTCCCCTTTCCTACAGGTGCAACTAGAAAGAAATTAAAATGTCCACACACCCCATGGATTCTTCACCTAGTCTGGGAAGCCAGCTTGGGAGACAGAGTCTGTCCATGGTGCTCAGAAAAAATTGGCTATTTCTGCTTTTTTTTTTCTTTTTCTGTGCCCTCTGGGGTGCACAGAGCATTTCCAGGCACCCAGGCAGCATCAGCTCCTTCTGAGCAGCAGTTGACTCCTTCACCTGCTCGAGAGGGTCTCAGAGGAAACAGCTAACTCATCACTTTTGGCTGTCAGTTATAACTACAAAGAGACCCTAAATGTTGCCTCGCTCTTGTCAAGCTTCAGTTAGGAGCAGCAGACAGAAGCTGCAGTTCGTTTTCTCTATTTCACCACCAAGGTGCTATAAATAGAAGCCTGTGTGTGGCTTTCTGGCTCTCTGAATACATGCCTCACACCTTCTCCATTTTTTTATTTTTTTTTTTAGCACCCACATAAACATTTGCTGTCACCAGACCCACAGAGACACACATTTTCCACAACATGCCTATCAAAAAGTAAGAAAAAAAAAAAAAAAAAAGAAAAGTAAATTTAGAAAATGTGCATGTACTGTGCATGTAGGGGTATCTGCATATGGGTGTTTGCATGTGCAAAATCAACCTTCAGCAGGCCTTGCACTGACCTTTGGGATGCTTACAAACTCTCTGTCCTGAGTTTCACATCTTGCCTGACGTGTGCTGTGATGTTTCTCTGTCTGCGGGCAGTGGCTTGGCGTTATTAAAATAATACTGCCAAGGGGTTCCTGTGCTCCTTCTGCTGCACTATAAAGGTTCCCAGAGTGTATCAGGAGGAGGGCTGGAAGCTGGAAGGCCAGCCTGGCAGGTGGGGAGGCTGAGCAGAGGCCGTGACCATCTCCCCTGGGCAGCGCTGGGGAAGCTGACACAGGGAAATCCAGAGCTGCAGAGGCTGCAGCAGCCTGGACTCCCTGCAAGCCAGCACCAGAGGAGCTGTGGGCTCCTCCTGCCACATGCCAAGTGCTGACAATGCTGAGAGCCTTCCAGCATCTGCGGGGCAGTTCCCAGCCCCGTGTCAGGGCTGTTTCCTGTCAGAAGTTTCAAACCCAGCACAGCTGCTCCGCTTTCAGCTCACTGTATCCAGGAGCAGCTCACATTGCTCTGCCCTGCATCAGCCTGCAGAACGTGCCCTTGGGGGCATTATGTGAGGCTTCAAGTAAATTGTTTTCCCAATTTTTGATTTCTCCGTTTCATGTTTATACGAAATATAAAAATATATGTGATATAAAATATATGCGAGGCCAGTGCATCACACAGTGCTGACACAGGGCAAAAATCAGCCATCACACAACTTTTAAAGTCACCCTGGAATTCTATTTTGATGCCAAAATGTGCATTTTCCTTAAGTTGTCTGCCAGACTGGATGGTGTAAAAAAAATCTTGTGACACTCAAGCTGCCTGAAGACCTGCAGAAAAATACAGAGAGTTGCAAAAAAACAGGAGAGAAAAAAAAAATTGTGAGGTTTTTCTCACCCACTCCCTCCCTCCCTTTCTTACTCTTACACAGGTGTTCAAACTGCAAAGAGCCAAACAAACCTTTGACTTTGGTTTGAAACTTGAGATCTTAAAAATAAGGGTGACTGATTCTGTTCTTATTTTTACTGAAAATTGCAAACTGGGTGACATTTGTATAGATACATGGAGGTTTAGATTGGGCAGTAGGAAAAATTTCTTCACTGAAAGGGTGATCAAGCATTGGAAGAGGATGCCCAGGGATGTGGTACAATCATCATGCCTGCAATTGTTCACTAAATGTGTAGATGTGGTGGTTAGGGACATGATTTAGGACTGGGTACCTGGAAGTTCTGGGTTGGACTCAATGACCTTGGAGGTTTTATAATCTATAAATTAATTATATTATAATTAATATCTATTTATAATATAATTAATTAAAATATAATAATATTAATATTAGAATATTATAATTAATTTATAAATTCAAGTCTTGACACAGTTCATTTAGGCTTTGTTTGCCACTGTCCTCACTTATGCAACATTACAGAGCAGCATTTTATAGCAGCTCCTGTTTTCAGACAGTAACTTGCCATGCAATTCTGCTGCTATGGTCTGTTTTTAAGAAACTGTAGATGCACACAAGCTTACAAGAATTGCTTCCTTTATTGACTCATGTCCATGCACTGTGGTTTAGGCATATATCCTCTTAAAGGAAATGTGTACATTCAGAAGATAATCATTGAAAATTTTTCTAAACGTTGTCCCAGGTAACCATGTTAAGTTCCTTTAAAAGCAATATAAAAAAAATATATACTTTAAAAATATATACTTGTCTCAGCTGGGCCATCATGAAGCCACTATAAACCAGTGAAAAAAAAAAATTATCATCTGTATGCCTGTCAAGTGGGTTGTAAAACCCAAGACTGGTCTGGTCCTGGAATGGCAGAAATTTTTTGATGATACATGGGCAGCAAAAGGGTTCCCAGTCATACAGAAATCCCTGGCAGGGCTCTCAAAGGCTCCTGGGCAGAAGGATCTCTAGCAATGGGATGACATCAGCAGCAGTGGCAGAAACCTTGAGAGGAACACGGAAAGTTTCTGTGTTCACCACAAAAAATGGATTTTGGAAGTGGATTTCTCATGGCATTAAATTGATTGCAAGGGAATGATACAGAATCACACCAGCTGAGGTTCTGGTCTGTCATTCATTTAAGGAGCAGAATATATGAAGTGTCTTGTTTTGTTGTTTTAGCAAACTGCAAATGCATTTACAAAATAAAAGGAAACTGTTGTCTGGTTCCTTTAAAATGTCCATCTTTTTCACCTTCCCAAGTGCCGCATGGGCTCTCAGGTGCTATGCTGGGAAACAGCTCTGGAATAGCAAATTATCTTAAATATAGAAACAGAACAAAACTAAATAAATCCTTTCAGTTTCTGCAAACAGTGCTCAGTCTTTTCCATTATGATGAAATTTCTGCTGTGATAGTTGCCTCTGAATGCCTGAACTGAAGATGTAGGAAGGCTGAAATCTCCAGCATCATCTTCACATAACTTCCATTGTATTTGGTGTATCACTCATTGCTGACAGGCACAACCACAAGTATGGAAATTTGTCTGGGCCTTTGCAACATTATTCTGATGTTTTATATAATTCAGTCTCTTTGTCATTCTCTTGAGGACAACCAGATCCTAATGGCCCAGGAAAGGAAGGAGGCTGCTGAGACTGCAGTGCAGGTGTCCTCATCTCAGCCTGATCTTTTTGTGAACAGCACCAGTGGTACTTAAAGGAGGATCCAATCCCTGCAGCACAGTGCAGCACCAAGCTAAAGATTCTCGAGGGAACACAAAACAAAGATGGGAAAACACATCTTTGTGGGCAGTATTTGCTGGAGCCTCAGAGACAAAGATAAACTTGAACTACCCCAGAAGAAGAAATGAGGCAAAGAAGGGCTTGTAGTGATGAGAGGAGCAAGTGAAGAATCTCTTTTAAAAGGTGTTTTGGGGAGAGCTAGAGCATCCAGAGATACACTGGAAACCAGGCAGGGTAAGTGTCTACAGGCCAAATTGGTGGATGGTTTCCAACAAGCAATGTTTGTAGGAGCTTAGATTTCCTTCTTCAAACTTATGGTACTTAAATTAAGGATGAAAATAAGAGTATATCTTCAGCTATTTAGGTTTTAAGCATTCAGTGCAATATAATTGTAAACATTACCTGTATTGTCATGGCAAAGGTGCAAGGACATCTAGAAGGCAATGAGGGACAACTATTCTAGGATAAAAAAATATTCCTTTGAAGCCACTGTTTAAGATTAAAAAGGCTACAGGAAATATTCTGAAATTATTACTGTGGGTTTGGACTCTGTGAGTCCAAAATTATTATTACTATTTATTAGCAAATAAGTCAAGAAATTAGTAGAAGCAGCTAATAAAGCATGTTTGTGAACCTGTAATAATACAAGCTTTAAATGGTACCTTCCATCTAATGGACCCTGTTTATTTTGAATTACCAGAAAACCAAGAGTAGAGTAGATAAGTGTGGGGTGTCATTTCTCTTGACCCTTTTGTTATGCATCTCACCTATGCTGGCCATCCAACCATCTGCTGGGATACAGGAGCCTTCAGAGGAAAACAACTTTCTCAACAAGCCAGCTTTGTCAGAATTTCCCAGACTGAGCAATGGGGTGCCTGAATTCTGCCAAAAACTTGTCAAAAACCCAAAAATGGACAGAGCAAAGAGAGAATCCCCTGGGAGATGCCCTAAATATGTGACTCACACACCAGCATAGAACCCCTCATAAAATGCCACATTGCTTTCTTTCTCAAAGCCAGACAATCCATCCCTTAAAGAGAACACTAAACTATAAACAGTGAACCAAAATCCTCTTTGGGGCTCATAAGCCTATCCTCAGCCACCATCCCTGCCCAGCAGGAGCTGTAATGCTCACATTATTATCCCAGTCCAGGATGAGACCTCTGGGATCCTGGCATTGGAGTTGGCCCAAGGAAGGCCAGCAGAGTATTTTTGTCATGTGTTTGCTTGGGGTGTGATGTGCAGCCATTCCATGCTCTTCTGGACTTGGCTGATCCCAGGGAAAAGTTGGGTACATCTCCAAATCTTTGAAATGTAGGGAGCTGTGGAGTGCTGAGAGAGCTGCACATGGTTTTAAAGACTTTGGATGCTTCAGGCAGGTGGCTTTCCAGATTTGGGGTTGTCCAGAAAATCATATTAGGAGATCCTGGAGGATGGTAAGAAAGCCAATGGCCCTAAATTTCCCTTCATTTAAGCAATGTCATATCTCATGGTGTCCTCACAGTATCCCAAGGCCACAGATATTTGGCCTTGTGGGACCCATGGGAACACCATAACAGCACAGTGCATAAACCTTTTTAGAACAGAAGTCTCTTTCTAAAGACCTTTAATATCAATAGTCTCCAAAAGCCAGTGGCCAAATTCCACCACACTCAGCAAGAATGTGCTGTGGGAAACATTAAACACTGTTCTTGCCCCCAGCCTGAGCTGGAGCAGAAGTGACTTTCTGAGGCACATACTGCTGGTCACACCAAGCTGTGAGGAACAGGCTGGGTCTGATGCTTGCCAGAGTTTTCCAAGCAGGTATTTGAAATATGGCTAGATCAGATTCTCTCCTAATTTAATGTAAACCCACCTGCTTTGGTTACATTTTTCATGGCATGATGTTCAGAGAGTTCATCCTTTTATACTCAGTGGAAAAGGAGGAAAGAGGGGGAAGATACAAACAAGTCTGCATAACTTCAGAATGGAGTTTAATGAGGGAGAGCACAACACTTAATTCAAACCCAAAGCATTCATTACTACACTACCTTTCCCTATCAGTGCAATACATTTCATTCCCCTTTCAAAATACCATTTAACATAAACCATTTATTTTTTCAACTTTTCCCACAAGCATTTTAATGCAGAGTTTGGACACCTTTCAGCAGAGTGGTGTGATGTAATGCATTTGAGAGACATAACAATGCATGTGGAGTTTGGAAAGCCTTTTGCAGCAGGAATAAAAATAGCTGTTCCTTTCAAAAGGCAGGATCTGACTTGCTGTCAAAAGTTTTGAGGAAGAGGAGGAGTGCAGTAGTATCAGAAGATTTCTGTTGGGTTTTCAGTGCATGTGAGTTTGTGGGAATTTACATGAACTGTTATAAGGAAATACAATAAACTTTGGGGACTCAGCAAGAGTTTTGACACATTGGCAGCTCTCTGAAAATTTGTTGTTGATAAGAATGAGATAAGTCTATGCTTACACAAGTTAGTAACATTTAAATCCTCAGGGATGCCCCATTGAAGACACCAATATCAAGCTGGAGTCAAAGAACTGAGATGCAACTCAGCGTGATACTGTGAATAACAAAAGGGGAAGGCTATCACAATTTTTCACTATCATTTTTAGCAGTCTATTTAGTTCTATGTACTCACTTTTAAGAGTCCCAGATCATAAGGATTTGACCTGAAGGATATTAATTTGTCATAAACTTTCAATTTGAATAAGATCTTAAATACATACAAATTCTTAAGAAATAATTTAAATGGCTTTCTGAGAAAAAAAAAATAGTTGAAACTATACGAAAGAAAAAGGAAAAAAGTGATAGTAGAGAGAGAGAAATGAGGCTGCATTTGACTAAAGGAAGACAAACATCTGGCTGGAGAAGAATGAACTTTCAAAAATATTTTTTTCCTTCTATCCGGGTTCATCTTTGTTAGCTTAATAAAAACTATAACAATGGGGTGTGCATGTGAGAGACAGGTAACTATTGGCAAAACACTGAAATAATGCTCAGTATGCTGCCAAAGACCTTGAGATTAATTTTTAACAGGATGTCTGATATTCTTCTCATCCTCTAAATTAATTTAAGCACCATCAACAATCTTTGCTTGGCCTTTCTTAGCCCTTGCTAAGCTGAGAATGTTTCAGGATGGTGTCACTAAACCAAGCAGAAAAACTAGCCTTGATATTCCAGGTAAAAAAAGCATAAAAAACCATAACAAAAGCAATGGCAGATCAGTGTAACAAAGGCAGCAGATCTTTCAGGCCACCCTTTAGACTATCCCTGCTCCTGGTGCTTGGGGTTGTGCTGGGTGATAGCATCTCACACCAGACCTTGCTGGGGAGCTGCAGCCTTCTGCAGACAATATTCCTCCTGCAGGAAAATCCCTGTGGATGGTTACCAAATGCACTCCCATTTGTTTAGCACAGAGATAGATAGGGAGCAGTGATATTGTGGTGAGATGGGGAAGTTTCTGTTTTCCCCACGAGCAGATAAATCCTGTGCTCAGTCCAAGAAGAGCAGCTGGGTCTCTGCTGAGAGGAATTCAGAGATGAGATGGTTCCAGTTACCAACATGAATAAAAGGCAATAAAAATGAATAAAAGCCTGAGAACAAAAGACATGTGGTCTCTCTCTGGTCCCTGTGTTGATGTCAGGGCAACATGATAGAAGAGCAGTAGATTGCCACAAAAAATAACCACAAAAACTTGCTTGGGAGTGTCCTTTTCATGAAACCTGCACAAGAAAATACCATAGTATTACCATATCATCCTTTGTTATCAAAGGTGATGCCACTGACAACATAATTCCTTTTGTATTATTTGCATGATTTGAAAAGTCCCTCTTGTGAATGGTGGTTTGGTTGCACAAGCAGAGAGAAGAAATCCAAGCTGCTGCTTCCTCTCCTCATTGTACTATACAGCAGTGACAGTGAATTCCAGGGGAAAAGAATCTCTCCTTTGCAAACTGAGATAGCAACATCACCTAAAGGAAATTTTGGTCTCACAGAATCCTGTAGGCCTGGTGGTTTGATGTCCCTTACTCATTTTTCCCCAGCATGTCTCTGATGGAGGAGAGGGGTTTATGCTGGACTGACATTCCTACCCACTGACACACAAGGTCTGCATTGTTCCAGTCCCTGTTGCCCATGCAGAAAGGGTTGCCTATGCTGCATGTTTTCCACTGACACCTGGGAGAGAACTTTTCTATGAACTTAGAAATTAAGATTTTTTTTCCATGTCCCAGAGCTGGCATCAGGTCCAACAGAGACAAAGGCAGCTTCACCTTGTGAGGTTTATCTAACCAAATTAACCTTAACCTTATCTTAAACTTCCCTAATTAACCTATGGCCTGCCCTGAACTGACCATCAGCTGACCAGCTGAGCTCCACAGTGTAGCTATCCACATGTGGCAGTAGAGGTAAAAAACATCTCCCATGCCTGTGGTTTTCACAGAAATGCCCATGATGACCAAACTCCACATTCCTGGAACTCCAGTGCAGCCTTCCTGCACCAACAAAACCCTGTGCCAAGAAGAAAGGGGAAGATACCTGTATGGTTTCCTCTGTACAAACACACAAATACTTTGCAGGGATGTTCTTCAGAGCAAGGATGTCTCTTGTCTAGAGCATCTTTTCCACATGAAATTAAGAACCTTGAGACTGAGTCCCTGCAGGGCACCTCTCATGCAAAAGAAACCTTGTCATTTCTCCCAAACAAGGGAGGAAGGAAGAGCTTGTGGTTAATGCAGCAAATGGAGGCTCAGGAAATCTATATTCATATCCTGGTTCTACCACAGGTTTCCTGTCTGACCTTGGGCAAGTCCCCTAATCTTTCTCTCTGCCTCCTTTTCCCCCTGTGTAAAATGGGGATAAAATAGCTCCTACTCCCAATGGGACTCACATATTTAATTTGTTTATGAATGGTACCATCTAGCAAGGGGACAGCTGCATGTGTGGACCAGTCCTTTCTTACCTGTGTGAGATCAGCTACAGGGTGATGAGCTCTAGTGCTCATAAAAGTTTCCATTATCTAGGTTGCAAAACATCTCACTCCACCAACCTTGTGTTAATAGGTATGGACAGGTAAATTTGAATATTTAAATGGAAAAAACCTATTAACTGAAGTAAGTCTGATATTTGAACTGTGGGTAACATTGATTTACTAAGAGACTTTTTGAACTGTGGTTTATTCATTGTATAATTCTCTGCAACAAGAAACAGAACTGAGATAAAACTAAGCACTAATTGATGTTGGCTACAGTCTCTTATTGTTTACAAAGAGACATCTTGGTTAGTCTGTTAAAAACCCAGTGAGCTCCCTGTACTCCCCTCCTGTAGCTGACAAAACCTGTGGTGTCCCATGTTCTTCATAGAATCCTAGAATTTCCTGAGTTGAAAGGGATCCTCAAGGATCATCAAGTCCAATTTCTGATCCCTCAGAGGACCACCCCAGGAATCCCACCACGGGTCTGAGAGCATTGTCCAAGCACTTCTTGAGCTCTGGCAGGGCTGGTGCTGTGTCCACTTCTCTGGGGAGCCTGTTCCAGTGCCCAGCCTCTGGGGGAAGAACCTTCTCCTGATATCCAACCTCAGCTGGGATGGGAGTTCACTCTTCCCACTTTAGCCAGTCCCAGTCCTACCCACACCTTAGTCTCCAGTTTGGCAGATGTCTGGACATTCAGTAATAGAGGCTTTTTGGGTCAGTTTGCCTTACACTACCAGTGCTTACAGAGACTCAGGAGAACCCAAGAAACAAAAGTGGGTTTTCATCCAAAACTCTTCCATTTAGAGGTGAGAATGTGACAAACCTGGACTGTAAAGACATAGACAAAAAGCTGTCAAGTCCAACAAAACCAGATGTGCTCACTCACAGGGCAGAAAAAAGGGCGGTGAGACTTTTTTAAAACTTACATTCTGTTCTCACATCCCTTTGAAGAGAAGATTTGGGATAAATTGAAGTCTCCTTCTTACACAAACATTGCAAGCACTTCCTGTTGGTAACTATAAAAGGACAGCCTGGTTAAGTAAACAGTTCTCTTCATAGTTGTGTCTAAGCAGGAAAGCCCTGTGTTCTTCACCAATAGCTCCATTGATGACTACAATTGTTCTGCTTATTGTTTGCATTTGTAATAACACTGATAATAACAAAAGATCAAAACAGGAACTTCCTTAAATTTATTAAATGCTTGTAGTTGGGGCCTGGATGTTGCTGGCATAAAGATGGATGTGCATTGACATGCTAGAAAAGGGGGAGCCAGATCCTCAGCTTGTGTAAATCATGGTTGTCACCTCCAGCTGAGGACCTGGTTTTGCCATGGTATCTCATGCTACCCAACAGTCCTTAATGCCCTACTGTTAATCGATTTTCCTGTGCCATGAGTTAAAGGAATTTCAGAAAATGATATAATGGGACCAAATCATAAAAGGAATTCATGGCAGAGTTCAAGAAAGGACACAGAGTCCCACCTCCCACCATAAGTGTGCCATAAAAGTGTCCCTGAGGTATTCAGTGATCCTCAGCCAACCAAAACACTGTCTCCTTTTCTGCATTTTTCTCTTTCATTTAACAATAATTATTTTCTGTCATTATTATCCATTATTTTCCTTGTTAAGGAGTCTACAGGTTTCTTTCAGATTTACCACAGAAGAAACACTTAATCAGTCTCTGAGTTATAACAAACCATTTACCACTACCAAACACACCATTCACAACATTTTCAGCTTCTGCTGCACCAATGGCCAATCTCCTAGACACCATGTGAAGAAACATCCCCATGTTGGGTTAGATACTGGAGCTACAGCTTTGAAGTGGAGGGTTTGTGCCAACACCTTCCTCTCCCCAGCAGAGCTCTGCTGTTTGTTTTGGCTCTCAGACCTGTGTCCCAAGTGAGTGAGTCCTCAGCACCTTGGCAGAGAAGCAGGAGACTGCTATCACTGATTATATCATACCATCCCAAATTCTGCTTGGCTTGCTCATTGTTCTCTCCCCTAAAACCAAGATTAAAGCACAGGTCTGACTTACAATGGAGAATTTCCACTGGCCCGATCAACAAACCTCTCTTATTAATCAGACTGGGTCTCCCACAGCTTAACAATTTGGATACAGTGCCCAGGAGAACCACAGTTCCTAGTAAGAAAATATGTGATGTTTAAAAACCCACCTAAGGTCACTTCTAAGCATGGCAGGGATTAAAATATTCTGCCATTTAATAAATAATCCTTGCTAATTTTTGTCTGACATTGAAGTAATGGCATGGGGGGACTGCTTCTAGAAGGACCATGCAAAAAGTAAGGAGAACAAAAATATAAGTTGATGCTGAAAGCAACAAATTCTACTTAAAATTGCAAAGCTGGACTCCTTTGGAAAGGAGATATGCCATTAGGGAGCCAGGGAAAGTACATTCATATTTGCAGTTTACTGATCTAGGAAATAATCTGTTTTGCCTGAGCTTGAGAAGGAAACCTCAGTTTGCTGGGGTCATGCTGATACCTGTGGATACAAGAGCTCACTATTGGCTTGCCAAAAGGTCTCCATATAAAGTATGCAAATGGGCTGGTCAGAATTTTTTTAATCTCCTTCCTAAGGCTTCTTTCTACATCTCAGTAGGCAGACAGTCAGGATTCATTTTGCAAGAAAGATTCCCAAGAAAACATTGCAAAGGTCAGGGAGGCAACGCTTCTGCAAGTTCCTTGCAGTGATTGGATGGGGACAGTCTTGATGTTTTTCATCTTGCCTGTGTCCTCAGACAATATCAGCATATTTTGTGAAAACCTTGCCATACTCAGCCCCAGCATTGCCTCTAACTAAAGAGGGGACAGAAACTCATTTGTTCAACTGTTGTTCAGCTTGCAAAATTATTTGTGCTCCCTGTGTGGAAAAGAGGATTCTTGTGATACCAGGTGGACCAGGACCCTCTTAACACAGGGGATTTGCTATGGAAAGTGGTGTTCCTTTCCCAGCTGAAGCACATAGGGTTTGTTTTCCTGGGTGAGCCCAAGGAAGCTCCTTGTCATTTCCCTTACTCCATAGTAAGAAGGCTGTCAGAACTTTCCCCTTCCCCACATGGGTGGTAAATGCCCAGGATCAGGAGCAAACCCTCACACATGTGCAGAGCAGCTGGCACCACGGCAGCCCAAGGCATAACCCACTTATTGACAGGGCATGGAAACCAGGCCAGCCTATCTTTATGGAAAGGGAACTTCATGTAACTAACACACTGAAATGGGGAATTAAAGCCCAGCACATGAACTATGAACTCCTCATCCTCCAGTCCCTCTGCAGATCTGCAGGGCTCAGCTGCCCAGCTCGAGCTCTGCTCTCCTCCATAAACAACCCATAGTAAAACCAGGGAACTCAATGGCACAGCCAAGAAATCCTAATGCTTCTCCATCCTTTTACTGGGATTTGGTCCCACTACAAGCCATCTCAGCCAGTTAAGTGGCTTGCCTTTACTGTTTTGCCCCAAATGACATCACCATTTGGCTTTCTGAGTGCACCTCCTTGGCTCTAACCATCCCCCTTGGCTCTATTCCCTGTAAACAGGGCCTGATTAATGTTGCAGAAGAAGGGCTGTGAATCACGTATTCCATTCTCTTATGGGAAGTCAGAATGTCAATTTTTCCTAGTTTTAAGTGCAGAGAATTGGGATATTTAATGCAGAATCCTTAGCAACGACACAGAAACTGCAGGCTGAGCCCACAGCTGCAAGCTTCCCAACATACTTTCTGTAACAGCAGCTGATGAATCACCCACTAGAAGACATGCACTTAAAAAAAAATAAAAATGAAACAGCATTCACTGATGCTGCCTATTATTACCGAGCCCCAAACACATTACAAGGATATTCTTTGATAAGGAAAGGACCCTCACACACACAGATCCACAAATCTCTACTGGGCTGTTTAAAGGCTGAATGGAAACAGTCCCAACAGCCACAGATGTTCTCTCTTCAGTCCTGGGTAGCAGAATTTTACTGCCCACAGTGCTCATCACTAGTAATGCTTCCAGCTGGTGGCCAAAAGCCGAAACTCACTCTGAGCTTTTGCTTTGCAAATGCAAGGAAATAAAAAATGAGAACTTGCAGAGCAGCTCAGAGACCCTGCTACAGTCTCCCTCCATTCCCTTTTTCATGGCTATCTTTCTCAGCTTTCCAAAATAAATTGACAAATGGAAAATGAAGCATGATTTGGACTATCCTTTTAAAGGGTTGTGTACGTAGTGAGCTAGAACAGTACAGTAAAGCTCCAGAAAAAGGATTATTTTAGGAAAGGCTCAGGGAAATTACTGGAGACATACACTGTTCTTAAAAAGCATCTGCTTGACAAGTGGTACAGCAACATGTCTGGCACATTTTGTTGATTCTATGATTTCCTAAAAGTATTATGACTAACAATACAATAACTGAACCAGATTTAAAAAAAAAAAAAAAAAAAAAAAAAAAAAAAAAAAGTCAATAGTTAAATAAAATGGAGGGGCATTTCTTCTCAGGAAGATCATTTTAATCATATACAAAATTTTGATCATATGTAGAATTCACCTGAAGTGGATGATCCACCCTGGAGATCCACAAGAGCATTCAGTCTAGTGGAAGGTGTCCCTGTCCATGGCAGGAAGGTGGTGACTAGATGCTCTTCAAGGTCCCTTCCAACCCAAACCTTCTGAGGAGTCTGTGATTTAGAAGCACTCAGAACCCACTGAGGTGCACTAAGAAACAAGATCCTAAAAACCTTAAACCCAAAGGGAATTCTATGAACTTCCCCCAGACAGAAATTAACTGAAGCCAAATATTAAATAAATGCACGTGATGAGACATTCACAGATAACCAGGTCAAGAGATGAAAAATAATCCACATCAATCTTGATAGCATCACAGAGGAATGCTTACAGTGTATTATCAGTGTTTATTCAGGATATGAGCCCCATTGTGCTGGGTGCTGAAAAGATACACCATGTGTGTCTGACCCAAAGGTATGCCATACATCAATATAAAGATACTCAGATGCTTATTTCCTGGCTGTGGCATGGAGATTTGTGCAAGAATTTAACTTTAGTAAGGTCCCTTTGCTTCTCTACACTCCATTTCTCCTAATGAAAAAAAAATGAAGAAAAACTTTCCCTTCCCTGTTCAGCCTGAAAACACCTGGGAGCTGGGGCAACATCTGATGGTTTTTCTTGTACAAGCCAACTCAAGAGCAGGGCAGTGCTTGAGCCACTACAGCTGTCTCCTCCTTCATCTCATCATGTGGTTCATGACCAGGTGATCCAAGCAGTCTTATCTATAAGGAAAAGGCTGATAAATGATCTAAACCTGGGACATCTTAATTCAGCATCTTTGAACTGGCCAGCAGGATGTGGGAGCAATCTCAGAGGTCCAAGGTGCTGGGCTCACTTGCCCACTGTTCTCAGGATATTTGGATCATGCCAATGAAGCACGTGTGTCCCTATTGCCAGCCCAGTGCAGAACTGGAAACTGTTTTTCCTTTAACATTGCCTACCAGGAAACACTACTTTGCTTCCTCTTTTCTTACCAGGAAACCTTTCTTTGCTTTCTCCTCTTACCAGTGACCAGTCCAGACTGGGTATTCAAGAGCAACATAAAACTGTTTTGTAACAGAGCAAACAACTCATGGTTTTATGAATAAATAGAGGCACTCAGATGTGAAGGGCAGCAGTGCTGCTGATGCTCAGGATGGAACTCCTCCTCCCCATTTGCATGGCACCCAGAGCAGCAGGAGATATGAAATTCAGCCCCTCTCGAGTAGGTGGAGGCGAGTATCCAGTTGACTCAGAGCATCATTCTACACCAGGGTGAAAATTTAAGGGCAGCTGGAGGGATGAGAGGGGAACTTGCCTGACTAAAGGGTTTGTTATGTTGATACTGTTGTGCAGGGGGAAAAAATAGCTGTAGGGTTTTCTTTAGAAGCTCTGTGTTCATAGAGGGCTATGGAGGTGGAAAGGGGGAAATAATTACTAAATCATGATTGCTATCTGCAGTATTTACACAAGATAGGCCACACAAATGTCTTAATAGTGGGGGCACCTCGGTACTTATTTATTGCTATTGATTTGTATGAAGTGATTTAGGAACTCTACAGTCTGGAAGATGCTATAGAACAGAAAGATAAAAACTTCTCTCTCAACTGAAGGAAAAGACAGATAGAAACAGAAGGGATCAGTCTGAACTCACCTGTTCTCCATCTTCTTCAAGTCTAGGACAGAGACATCCCTCTGTCCTAGCTCTGCCTCTGGACAGGGAGAGGAGGAGGGAAGAAAATGTGCTGGACACATCAAGGCAGTTTTTCTGCTGATCTGCTGTGGGGTGGCTGTGTCCTGCCATGCCTCTCTCCAGCTGTAAAATCCTGGAGGAAGGCAATGCCTTGTACCACAAGTGCATCCATCACCTGGAGCAGCAGGGCCTCAGTTTGCAGAGCAGTATCCAAGCACCAGTCTTAATGACAGCAATTTTAATAAGCAAAATGTCTCAGAAAGGAGCTGTTTTGCATCCCTTGGATTGCTTTTGACTATTGGCCACTAGTAATAAACTATTAGGGAACAAAAAGCAAATGGAAAACAATAGATGTAATTATGTAGCGAGATGAATGTTTCACTTCAAATATTATTGTATCTGTGCAGATATATGGCATGAATTTGTTATTGCAAAACGAAATATGCATTGATCTCCTTACCAGGAAACAGGTATGACTGTATTATGTAAATATTACTTCATTTACTGTCAACAACTGTAAGCTTATTTTCACTTTGCAAACAGATGACAAACGTGCTTGAAGTCATACAGCATCAATCTTAAAGCTGACAAGGATCCCTCATTTTGCAGCCAATTTTTGTAAGTCAAAAGGCCAGATTCAGACTTGGGCTAATGCCATCCATGCTGGCAGGAGTGATGTGCCAGATCCTCCACATTAGTGCAGATCAAAGGCGATCTGTGAACTTCAGTGGCCAAGAAATGGCTCTAAAGCTGTTGACTAAGAGCTCTGACCCACAGAGCTGAGGCACTGGAGGAACAGGAGGTCTGGACTCCCCCAGTACCAGCACCCCAATGGGAGCACATGCAGGCCAGCAGTTTTCTGAAGAAGTTAAAGATCAGGCATGATACATCATTTGAAAACTCATCTAGCTCTGGTGTGGTTGCTAACACCAACAAAACACAGAGCTATAAAGAGAGGGTATAACAGACTGCATCCTTCCAGACCTGCAGCCTGGAGACCACCATGGGAACACTGCAGCTCCCTCATCCAGTGCACCACCACCCACCAGCCTGAAAGACATGACTGGCTTGGCTTTGAGCTCATTCATCCCCATAGGATTATTTTGGCAGTCATGTAACTACAGAGGGATTCATCCTTTAGATTCTCTTCCTGCTCTTTTCCCTGTGTCTTTTGCCAGGAAAGATAATTTACCCTTCAGGGTCTTGTCTGTGAGAAGGGGGTGCCCAGACAGAAGCATGCATCCAGTTCCAGACCCAGACCCAAAGGAATTTGGGAAGCCAAGACTTTTCTCTGGTGATTAATATCACTCTGATATCACAGGATAACAGAGGTCTTCCTTCTCTCTTTTACAAGGATCACTCTTGCAAAGCAGAACAGTCCTTGGGCTGAGTCAGACTTAAGCTGTTCAGTGAGACTTGACTGGTTAAAAAGTAGCCCTGCTCAGATCTGGATCTGCCTTTTTTAGGTCAGACTGTAAAAAAAAATAATTCTCATGTGATTTTCATAGTTCCATGCTCTTGCAGGATGCTAAAACAATGTAGGGCATAATCTAACTTTCAGGTGCCCAATTCCCAATGTACTACTTGAAAGAAAGTGAGATCAGTCTCGGAAGCATAGAATGGTTTGTGTTGGAAGTGACCTTAACATCCAGGTTTGATAAATCCATGAGGAGCCTGAGCTAGTGGGTAGCAGCCACGCTCATGGCAGGGGGGTTGGAAATGGATGATCTTTAAGGACCTTCCAATCCAACCCATTTTACTCAGAATGCAGTTTTCAGAGTCCAATACTTACAATTTAGTGATAGAAAGGACACAGACTCCCAATGTCCAAGCAGCATGACCCCAAGAAATATTCTTATCAGTGAGGTTGACTCCTACAAGTGCCCTTCCTTTTTTTTCCTCTGTTCTCTGTTCTCTTTCTGTCTATCTTGGCTTCTCATTTTCTTCCCTAGCATCACAAGGCTTGGACAAAGAACTTAATACTAATTTCCTGAAGTACAGTGAGTACCACCCCACTGTATAGTAGTGGTTCAGAATAGGTTTGAGAATAGAAAATGGCTCCATCTCTCAGGGAATTGTTGGGAAGAATTTAGAAAGGGATCCTTAGCATTTGAAGTGAAGCCAGTTCACTGGTAACAAAAATTTTAAACAAAACAAAACAAAGCAAACAAAACAAAAATGCCAACACCAAACCTCCTCTCCTGAACACAAGCCCACTGTGACTGGTGCATAAAACAAGATTTGCATTGGCAGATGTCATGTACATCTGAGTACAGAACACAAGTTTGAAAATAAGTTGGGTAGGAAAGCAGGAGCCTCTCCCAATAAAAACAGTGAGGATTTCTGCAGGAAGCTTCTTGTTCACAATAGTGTCAACAGTGAAATAAATTGTGTTGATGTGGGAAAATTTTATTCTTATTTTGTCACAGCAGGAAAGCAGAGTGTGGGTACAACTATCCTAGAGCAGAACTTCAGGATTTCAGCTTACTTCGGTCTGGCAAAGATGCTGGCAGAAAGCAGAACTATCTTTAGAGCATCTGCACAGAAAGTGAAGGCCACAGCTATTTAGTTTAATCCCTCTTCAGACAGATAGTGTCTAACAGGAGAAAAGGTCACTGATAGAGTCAGCAAGCAGCTCTTTCTCTTGAAACACACAGGCTCAGCTGCCTCAGTGTCCTCCCACCCATGTAACACCCAGCCTTGCTTCTCTGTGCTTCAGGCTGTGGAGGAAATTGGACCTTGAGACAGCAGAGCTGAAGGATGCCAAGCCACCAGCTCAGCTGGCATCACTTTCCAGGGCACAGAAAAACCACCATGTCCCAGGTGATCCAAGCAACTGTCCCTGCCTGGGCTTTGTGGGACATCCTTTGTGTGCCAAGCTAAACTGGGATGATTTGAGGAGGAAAACTGAGAGGCTTTAAATAACCTATGACCTTTTCTTTGTGCTCTGAACACTTAACACCTCACCAACACTTCACCCAAGTGTGACTCAACACTGTTCTTAGGAAGAGCTGACCCCAAGGTGGGAGCTGGAGCACAGGCTGAGCTGTGTCACCACTTGTTGTGTGCTTGGATTTTCCTCACCACCATCACCTCAACCTGCCCTTCCACTGGCACCTCTGGGCTTCCAGAGGGATGAGTTTGCTGAGACAGCACAGGGGAGTCAGGTTTCAGCAGTGGCACAAAGTGGTGCCTGCCTTAGTGCACTGACCAGCACTGCAACCACCAAAGTGATGCTTTCAAATCCAGTCATCAGGTTTAACTCTTTCCCTGCCATGAGCAGAGGCTTCTTAGTCCTGCCTCAGCCACCAGTCCCACTGCCTTCCTCTCCCTTCCCAAAACACTCCCAGGCTCTCTGCTCACTAAGGTTCAGTCTAAGCTGTGGGCCCCCAGTAAAACCCCCCAGTGATCACCACTGCTCTCCAGCTGCTGGGGGGGATTAAACACTTCTGAAAGCTGCCTCTACACATCCCTTTCCCTCAGCTGGGTAGCAGTAATCCCTCCCCAGCTTCCAGATCCCACTATGCAGAAGAGGGCTGGAAACTTGCTACCAGCTCAGTAATCTTTTCCCAACCATGACTGTAGAAGGGAATTATAATTCCCCTGGTACAGCAAGGTCTCAGTATTATCATCTGCTGTTTGTCCTAAACCCAAGACGTGCTAGGATGGCTCAACTATTCTGTTTGTGCCTATGTGCATATAGTGTTGAACAGTTTAATAGCATAAATTTTAATTTTAACTACATAGATATGTGTGTTGAGGCTTTTTTTTTTTTTGTGCTTGCCTGTGCACCTACACACAACCATATCCACACAATCCCATGATTATTACATACCTATATGTTATTTTTAGCCACACTAATAAGAAAAAAAAAACCTCCTGGGTCCTTTCAAGACCTGGACAAGACCCTGCTGTTACTGCATCCCTGCACTCCTTGCATCCAGGCACTGCCAACAGCCTTACAGAGAATAGCAGTGTTCCCCCATCCCCAGGGCATCTCTGGCAATAGCACACAGGAATTTTCAAGGAAAGGTTCATACAGACACAGATCCCTAAGGACCAGACAGTCATTGTGTCCACAGAAATACACCTATATTGACTCAAAGATATAATAAAGACACTTAACTTTGGACACATGAAGGTGAAAGTCTAAAACTAAGCAATTTATCAGGTTTTTTTCTGTGATTAGTGGGAGGGAACAAACACTTGAAGGGGGCAACACATCATCTGCCAGTGCTGGACCACTGTGAGGAGGTATCTGTCTCTCTGCAGGTGTGATGAGCAGCTGAGGGGCCACACCAGGTAGCTGCTCTTAAGATCAACCCTACTTTGGCTGGCAAAGCATGGGAACAACTCAGCAGAGCTTAGGTCCCCTGAAAATAATGTTATTATTTCAGCTTCTAGATCATATTCTTCCCCCACTGCAGAACACTTTTGGATGAAGGATGAAGAATGAAGACAGACTGAACATCCTTATTTAGCATTTACAGAGCATCTTCAGCACCTTTGAAGGATGCACCATAAAGTCAAAGAATTACAGAATCATAGAATATTTTAAGTTGGACCCATCTCATTCTTCATGCTGAGTAAAAAATGAGTTTCCAATCACCACAACATACCTTGCAGTAACATTATTTTCCATAAAATTTCAGATTTTTTTTTCCCCATAGGACTGTCTCACACTAACTGAATAATTATATATTTTGACCTTCTTTTGCTGCAGAAAAATCCTGAAACAAGCAGGACACAAACATAAATCTCTGAAGACAGAAAGCAAAGAGAAAGATCCCTGAAATGTAATTTTTACAGCAGTTTCATGGCTTTTAACCCAATCTTGTAATTTCTTTGGGCTTGGCTTGTGATTTCTGAACTCCTGGGGTGAAAAACACTGAAAGTAAAAGGTGCATTCAAGCTCCTCTGGATGTCACAGCCCTCAACATGGCCTGAGGAAAGAGGGGAGGACACTGCTAAGGTGCAAACCAAATAAGTGAAAAATGTTCCTTGTCCCCCTCTCTCCCCACCCAGCCCTGCTCCTGGCACGGGTTAGCCTCTCTTTTGAGAGTCAATACTTTTGTTCAAGCTGACCTTCAAGCAGATGTCCCTGCAAACAAGGTAACTCTGGGAAGAAATGTCACAAAGCAGAGGCCCACTATTGAAATCAGGTCTCTGAAAAGCTGAACAGATGGCCCTGGAGTCTCCCAACTCCATGGTGAGGACGCTTGGCAGCAGAATGAACGCTGGGAGAAAAAAGGAGCAGATTTCATCGGCTGCTCTGTCTGGTATAACTCTGCCTTGGGTTTCTGCTCTTGCCACCTCCATTCCTGGAAAGTGCAACAAGTCTTTAAACAAACTCCCAACAGCAACAAAACCCTTTTACAGGCTTATGTTCATTCAGCAGGTAGCTTATTTCATACTTGATTCTAGTTGCTGATCTTTAAGTCTACCTTTCTTTCCTATATTTCTTTCTTTGTTCTCCATTCTTATTTTTACCTTGCCAGTGTGATCAGCTGTGAGACACTATCTGGAATTACTGCACTTGTTATCCTCTGGAAATCCTCCTGCTCAGTAGTCTATACAGGACATTCTGGGAGTCTGAGAGTGAAAATTTGCATGCATTGGTGCACATGGACACTGACAAAATCCCCCCTTTTCCAAACAACAAAAATACCCTTTCCTTTTACAAACACTTAAATATTTATAGGAGACTGAGTGTGATTTCCATCCTCTACTCAAGATTTGTTGTTTTGGTTTTGTTCCTGAGCCACATGAAAAGGCTGCAAGGAAGTTTTAGACAGGTGTATCCCAAGTACACAGGGCAGGCTGGTAGGATACATGTACCTGTGTTCTGCAAAGGATCATTTTTAATGGTCACCTCTCTGGAGCTGGCTTGCTCTGACACTGATTTTCTTCATGTCCTTGGAAGGGTCTCCTCACATTTGCACTCTATAAAATGATACTTAAATATTTTTGTGCTGTGCTCTCTCTCTCTCTCTAGAAAATCCCCCTGCTGTTTTGGTGCCATGGGAGGGTAACTGTACTTCTAAAAGAGTGGAATGCACCCTTCAGGGAATGGGCAGAATGGGGATAACCTCATTTCTCACCCCATCCTGCTAGCAGAGGTAAGCACTGTGTGACATCTGCAGAATCTGGGGCAATAACCAGGAGCCTGGGACTCAGCAGTTTTGGGGTTGCTCCTTGCTTTGGTGCTGCCCTGTGGAGTGACCCCATCCCCTCTGTGTGATGCATTTTCCCAGCCTCCAGCCACTGATGCACCCAGGGCATGAGGCTCCCTCCCAGGGAGCTGCTGCAGCACTGAAACCACCCCAAGGAGAGGTTTAATCCCTGTCACCAAAACAAAACTCCCTGTGTTTGTTTTTTCACCCTGTGTAACTGTCAGGATTAATGCTGTTTAAATTATGTCAGACAGCCACTGGTTTGTAGCCATGCACTTACTCCACATGACTTTTCAATAGGGCCTTAATATTTTACTACATGAACCAGAAAAATGAAAAAAAAAAAAAAAAAGTCTTAAGGAAGCAGACAAGAGTAATAAATCCCAGAGTTACTACCCCTAAACCCCTTCTTTTAACCACAAAAGCACAAAGAGCCCAGAGATTGTGATAATGAACATAAAATATGGATGCCATTAAAAAAAATTTCTGTCCCATCCATTTCAATTTATTCCACTATAAATCAATGAGCTACTTAATCAAATATCCTCGCACTTTAATTGTTTTATCTTGCTTTTATGTTAAATTCAGTGGGTTACTAGTCTTCACATTATAGAAAAAATGACAGTGGATTGGCCTTAATTAGTATAAAATTCAAACATTGGTTTAGAGCATTAGCTATATTGAAGTAAGCTCCTGCAATTTAACTGGTTCAGTGAAACCATTCCAAGAAAAAGAAGGAAGTAGAGGAAAAAGAAGCCCTAAGTTGGATTAGTAAAATTTGCTGCTCATCTGCTGTCAAATTCTGCAGCCAGTTCCTTCTGTCATCAAAATGAGAATAATTTCAAATAATTCTTTTGAAAACTGTTACTTGGTGTTGTCCCATGAAACATTAAAAATTAGTTGAGATGTCCTTTCAAAATTCCTCAGCCTTGCCTCAGTCCTCTTAGAAAGAACAGATGCTTGTCTGGACTAGTCCAGCATTTCCCATGAGAAAATACATCTCACACAATGTCTATAAAAGTCTGGGCTCCTGCTCTGGTGTTTGCCATGAAGGGCATTACCCTTGTATTGTGAAAAGATAAGAAACTTGTCCCTTGTGAGTCATTTTCTTCTGTAAATAGGAGGGGAGCCATTCTTTTGTGTTTTGTTTTGTTTAATTCTGTGTTATCGATCGATACCTTCTTCAAAAGGCCGTGAGGGATAATTTATTAGTTAGAGTAATTGTGATTTAAGGATGATACAGATATAGATGTATCAACATGGAAAAATACAGATTGAGGCATGAAAAGGCCTCTGCATTGGAAGGTGAGCTGGTTTTGACATCTAGTGGAGGGTAAATTGCTTTCCATAGAATCACAGAATGTTAAGGGGTTAAAATGCAAAGATCATCCAGTCCTGCCATGGGAAGGGATAGCTCAAGACCTTATCCAGCCTGGCCTTGAACACTGCCAGGGCTGGGCTATCCACATCCTCCCTGAGCACCCTGGTACAGTCTCACCACTCTCACAGTAAGGAATTTCTTCTATATATCTAACCTAAGTTTCCTCTCTTTCAGTTCCAGCCCATTGCTCCTTGTCCTTTCACTATAGTTCCTGATGGAAAATCCCTCTCCAGATTTTCTGTAACCCCTTCAGATACTGGAAGGTTTCTATGAGGTCTCCACACAACCTTCTCCAGGCTAAAGAGCCCAAATTTTCTCAGCCTGTCTCCAAAGCCAAAATGCTCCAGTCCCCTCATCAACTTCATTACCTCCTCTGGACTTGCTCCAACATTTCCACATCCCTCTTAAGTAAGGGAAGCTGCACACAGCACTGCAGGTGGGGTCTCATGAGAGATGAGCAGAGGGACATTCACCTCCCTTTTCCTGCTGGCCCTGCTGCTTTGGATGAGCCCAGGTCACCCTTGGCTTTCTGGGCTGGGAGCACTCACTGCCAGCTCATGGTGAATTTTCCATCAACCATCACCCCCAAGCCTTTCTGCACAAGGCTGCTTGCAATCACTTCTCCACCCAGCCTGTGGGTGTGTCTGGGACTGCCACGACACAGGGGTAGGACCTTGAACTTTGCTTTGTTGAAATTCATGATGTTTCTACCTCCTCACCTCTCACTGAATGGTTTGGGCTGGAAGGAACCTTAAAGATCATCCAGTTCCACGCCCATGCCATGGGCAGGGACACCTTCCACTAGGCCAGATTGCTCCAAACCCCATCCAACCCAGCCCTGAACACTTCCAGGGGTGGGATCTATGCTCAGGTGTCTGAGCTCCTCACATGGTGAAATGGCTGTGGGTAAGTCACCTCTGGAGATCTCACAGTCTGCACGAGTTTCTGATGGGCATCCTCCCCAGAGGAGGTGTCAAGGTGTGATCCAGCTGCAGACTGAAGGGAAGGGGTGGAATCAGCATCCCTGGAAGTGTTCAGAAGGCTGTGGATGCAGCACTTGGGGATGAGGTTTAGTAGGCACTTGCTGCCTCCAAGCAAATGGATCAAGACAAGCCAGTTTTCTCCAACATGTTTGTGCACAGTGGAAAAGTTCCAGCTCATGAGTCTGAGGGAGTTTGTGGGGACCCTCATTCCAGCCATTGCCAAATTTTAGATCCAGACTAGGTCTGGATTTTAACCATCAGTGATTTGTTGAGGTTCCTGGATCCAGGTTCTGTTTTTTTAAGCCACCCAAGTACAATTATCTGCATCAGGGGAAGGGAAAAAAAACCTGCACAAGATTTACATGGAAGTTTTTGAATTTCAAAGATCTTTTTTAATAAGGCAAGAATGAGGAAGTCTAAAGATGTGCATATCTGCTTTACAGTTGTTAGTTTAATAAATGCAAATATTTCCAGCAGCCAAAGGTTTTACCCTGCAGTTTTACCTGCTAACATTTCCTTGTTTTGAATTATGTAGATCAGAAATGGAGGAAAAACATAACACTGGTTCTAAGGGTATAGAGCTGTCATCTAATTTTAGCTAAATGCTCTCTAAAGCAGAAAGATGCATAACTGTGGGGTAAATTGCTAGAGAAGATTTCCATTTTTTTTAAGTATGTGTTTACAACTTTTCTAGCCAAACTCAGGGAAAAGAAAAAGAGAGAATCAGCACAGGCAATGCTGAATATTTCAAAATAATCATCAGTAAAATACTGTGTCTCAACTTCCAAAATTATTTATTTCACACATATAGGTCAGAATCTCAATTGAGCATAAAATAAAATGTTCAATATGGAATGTGCCAAATAGATGACCAGGCTGCATTACTAAGGATGCTTGACCAAGACTTCTGAAAGTAGTGAGAGTTTCAGGGGGTCTGTTTGTAGGATGCCAACATAAGACTTTTTATCAAAGCCTGAATTTCTGAAAGAGGGCACTCAGCAGTCAGAAATAAAGTTCATGAAGGCATCTAAGTTCAAGCCATTCAAACTAGAAACTCTGAGAATCAGTAATTGTGCTTGGAAATCTGGACCTTTTTATTCCAATATTCAAAGTGTAACTTGCAAGATGCTACTCACATCATTTTAATAATCCAGAAACAGGTCACAACCAGGAAGTAAAACGCTGCAGATGCCAATCTTCTTGGCAACACCTGATCTGCAGATCAAAGTCATGTTTGTATGATTGCCATTTGAAAGGAGCTCCACTGAAGTGAATGAAGTCTGCACTAAAGTTGATGAGATTAAAATTAGGTTGATAAGGGAAAGTTATTAAGGATGATGGGTAGTGAAAATCTTATATTTGGTGAATCTTTGCATCAGATCTATGGCTCTTGTTGCTGCTATTATCATGGTCACTGCTGTTGTCACCATCCCTAGCAGTGCCAACCAAGATCTGCCAAAACTAATTTCTGTTCTGCATGTTCATGGGAAGACACAAGCTCTGCAGGCAAATAAAAGAGTGGTATTCATCTCACCTGGATTTAAGCATGTGAATGTGAGCTAGCAGTCAATGTATTTACAGTTCCTCATAGAGAGAGAAATAGGAACTTTTAGATCATGATTTTTCTGCCCAAAGTGAGGAGTCCACCATAGTGGACAGTCTGGATTCCTTGAATGTTCCTTTTTCCTTATTGGCAGTGGGAATCTAAGATATTTCCCTCCACACTGTAAACATCTAAACATAAGATGTGAAAGAATTTGTCCTGGGTTTGGGCCTGGGGTTAAGCAGGATATATGAGAGGAAAAAATGTGGTATCTTGTTTTCAGTTCATTGTTTCATTTATATATAAAAGTTATTTAAAGGATATATAAAAGATATAAAAATATATATAAAAGATACATAAAATATATATAAAATACATATAAAAGAGACAGCATGTATGTGCCTTAGAAGCACAAAATTCAGGATTTATCAGCCTTTACAGGGCAGTAATAAGGATATTTGCAGAGGAAAGCACTGAACTTCTCAGTCTCATGTACCAGAGTGAAGATCAGTAGCAAGAAGAATCTCTTAAGATATTGAATATCTCAGCTGTATCACGGGACAATATGCCATCAAGTGCACTCATAAATTCAGATTCTGCCCTGAGTATCCCCTTGACAATTTCCATGACCCAGGCCACACCTTTGTTAGGAAGGCTGGGCCTGGACAAGTGGACATCATCTTGAAAATGCAGAGTGGACATCACCAAAGGCAGCTCGGAGGTACATATTCTGTCTCATTGGGCTGTAATCACTTTGACATCTACAATTGTGTGGCTGTAGGGAGCTCTATGGGAACTGCACTTCCTCAGCCTCACTAGCTGGAGTGGCAGGAACAAGGGAAATGTCCCAACCTCCAACAAGACTTTCCCACTCCTCCCCTCTGCTGAAGCCCTGGTTACCACAAATCAACCACTGTGCTTCACCAGCTGTTGTATGTCACAACCCATCAGTTCCCTGCCTAAGGAGCTGTCTTTTCTCTACAGAGTTCCTGGAACTCAAAATCCCATCCCACCACAGTAAGCACACTCTGTTACTAAGTTGTACTTGTTCTTTGCCAAAAGTGCCTGAAATTCATCCATTTTTTCAGCACTCGGCATTTCTGGCCAGGAGGAGTCATTTAACAGGGGGAAGCAAACAGGTTCTTCACTGCTGCTTGTAAAGATATTGAAACAGTTTGGGAAACTGGGAGATAAAAGCTCCAGAAGTGCAAGATAGGATGATACCAGTTATTCTTCCTAACACGTCAGATGGGAGCGGCAAAAGCCAAATATGGTCACAGTTACCACATCCGTGCATATCCAGCTCAAGGAGGCTGAGATCATATTAAAAAAATTAACCTGAGGGACATTACAGATGTTGCTTCTAATGGAATTTTATGATCAACAGCCATATATTATAATATTTGAATAACTTTGAGAAAGATTTGTTCTTCCGGCAATGCTTAAATTTTTTCCTCCTCTAACCCAAACGAGTCTTTCAAAGAAAGTGCAAGGCAAAAGAAAAACTGACCTTTCAAGCTGTAGGAGTTGAAATCTTCACACTGATGCTGTTAAAGCTGATTTAAGTAATGCAAAACAATTATTTCCTAAATGCATATGTTAAAACTGTAAATTGATATATCAAAACCACAACCTGAATATAGCAATTTGTCTCTTTTTTTCTTTCTTCCTTCCCCTCCCTGTTGGAGTATATTCCACAGCTGCTTGTCAGATAATACACTGATTGCAACTTTCTTAATTTACAGAGCCTTTAAGTCTAATCTCATGAGCCAGCCTAAAGGGCTTCTTCATCCATTGAAATGCCAGAATAATTGAAATTGTCTTCAGCTGACAGTCAGGCAATAATGAATATTTTACTTTGCTGATTGCATGTCAGGGTTGTATATAGCACTGCTAACAGACCTAATCCTGTGAATCTCAAGTCAGGCTTCCCAGTGAGGCTTTTTTTTGTTTGTTTCCTCTCTTCATGGATCAGTATAAGACTAAGAACAAGTGTGATGGTGAGTGGTATAGGGTGACCCTGTTGCTGTTTGAAAAATACTACTGTAGGTTTTCAACAGCACTCTGGAGGCAAATGACAGTCTGGGAAAGATTTTATTTAAAGGTTTCCCTGAAGGGAAAAAGGAGAAGGAGGAGGAAATGCACAAGTAGTCAGTCAAAAAAGGGGTTGGAAGGAAATCTTTGGTATGGCATGAAAGAGGCTTCTGTGCAAACCCAATCTGAATAAACTCAGATTTTCATTACAATCACACATGGACATTTCCTGATTCAAAGTCAGAGCCTGATCAATAGAGTATTAATGATATTGAGATCTATGGGAATAAAAAGGATGATCACTGCTCTGTTAAAGGAAACAGAGCAGAGAGCAGAGAAATAAAGGCAAGATGGACACAGGTTATTCTGAGTGTCTGTAGCCACAGTGCAGCCATGCACATCAGGATATGCAGCATATCAGAAATGCACCAGCCACACCCAACACCAGCATTTCCATAGGAAAGAAACCCAGTCCCATGATCCACAACCACGTCCTGTATGGGCAGCTGGAGCCAAGGTATGTGGCAACTCATCCCACCAGAGAAACTGAGATACTGAGTTTGGGGTCTCTCACTGCAGGAAAGGCACTGAAGTTGCTGGAGCGTGTCCAGAGAAGGGAAAGGAGCTGGGGACGGGTCTGAAGCACAAGTCTGGTGAGGAGCAGCTGAAGGAATTGGGATTGTTTAGGAGGAAAGGATGCTCAGAGGGGACCTTCTCACAGTCTACAACTCCCTGGCAGGAAGGAGCAGCCACGTGAGAGTCACTCTTCTGATGTTACAGGACAAGAAGAAACATCCTCAAATTGTGCCGGGGAGGTTTAGATTGGATATAATTAATAATTTCTTCACTGAAACCATGGCCAAGCATTAAAACAGGCTGTTTTAGGAAGTGATGGGATCTTTGTCCCTGGAACTGTCCAAAAAACATGTAGATGTGATGCTGAGAGACATGGTTTAGTGGTGGGTCTGGTAGTGCTGGGTTAATGGTTGGAGTTGATGTTCTTAAGAGGTCTTTTCCAATATAAACAATTCTATAAATCCCAGCAACAAAACTTAAAAATATTCCTCCTATCCCCTGTGCCATCTATGTCAACCCCTTACAATGTTAAAAGTATAGAAAGAAGGAAATGCTAAATGTATTTTTTCACATAAACACAGCAATTTGTGGTTTATGAATTTCTTGAACCATTAGTGATTTATTTCTTGTGAAGGACTGCCTTGTTTTGTTTTTTTTCTCAGTTGATTTATCCTCCCAGATTCTGAATTCAAAGAAACATTTAGTATCCATAAAAGCCTATAACAAAGAATTCCTCTGTTTCAGTGATTTTTCCCAAGTTTTAGGAGAAATCAATTCTCGAGTCAGGAGTTCTGTGACCCTGAGACTACATCACTGTCTTCTGCACATCTTGAAAAGCAAATGTCAATCACCAAGCCATGTGTACCCTGAATATCTGTCTTCAACAGAAAACATCTTGGTATGGTTTTATTTCAAATATTTGTTTCAAAGAGAGTGAGAGAATAAGAGGGAGAAAGGTTTGCAGGAAGAAAGGAGATGGGAAAAGACAACAAAACAGATCCTGT
Source organism: Oenanthe melanoleuca (assembly GCF_029582105.1). Taxonomy (NCBI): domain Eukaryota; kingdom Metazoa; phylum Chordata; class Aves; order Passeriformes; family Muscicapidae; genus Oenanthe; species Oenanthe melanoleuca. Next base: position 65,521,877 of record NC_079334.1, read on the forward strand.
TTGAGGAAAAATAAAATGAAACCTGGGGGCAGCCTAATTTCACAGCACAGCTTCTGTATTCTCAGTAGCCTGGAAGGCTGGAAGCTCTGGGGTTTGATGGTCAAACAGGCTGACCCAAGGAACCACAGTGCCCAGGCTGTCAAAGGGCAGCACAGGAGAGCAGCAATCCCTGGATAATGCAGAGAATTCCCAACAGCCCACACACAGCACAAAGCAGGCTGGTTTGATGTCAGAGCAGGAGGTTGGATAAGGGTCTCCTGAGGTCCCTTCCAACCCGAATCATCCAGTGGTCCCATGATCCAGGGAGATCCAAGGGCACTTGGCTGCCAGGCAACCTGCCAGGCCAACATCCTTGGAGGCAAGGAGCTCTGGCAGGAAGCTACCGAGGGAAAATGGGCATCAGCTCTGGGAAAGCTGTGACTGCAGAGGCACAAGGTCTTTCCTTTCACTGACATGTCCTGCAGCCTTACCACCAGGGAACAATAAACCTCTCAGGAGCTCTCGCAGAGAATTCCCTCTTTCTTCAGGGCTTCTGTGGGACCAGCACTTGGATCTGTCACTGCTATTCAGCCTCAACACTGTGTTTAATCATATGCCTTCCTCCAGCCACCCCCTGCCCCGAGCAGCTTCACACAGCTCCAAGCCCAGATGTTACACACACAGCTCTGACACAGTTTGCCACCGTGTGAACAGCCCACTTCAGCTGGAACAAACCCAGACACTTATAAGCTTTTAACTTTTAGCCCAACTAGTCTTTATTAGATCTTCTGAAACTGAGAGTTTTCGATTTTCTGCGCTGACAGGCACTGACCCTCAGGAGAACACAGCTTTTGACCTGAGGCCTTGAAGAAGGCTTCCAAAATTGAATGATAGAACTAGTGTGTAGTTCGAATAAAAATGTGTAATAGCACATGGTGGAAAACTTAGAATTTAAGGTTTTACAATATATAGTAATATATAAAGGGCAAAATGGAAGTTTTAGGGCAGAGGTTTCTTTTTTCTTCACCTTCTTCTTCATGGGTCTAGGTGGCACTTTTGTGATTAGATGGCAAATGCCATATTGCAGGTCACGGGTGTTTGTTTATTAAACCAAAAGTAAAAATAATTTAGGTGTTAATTCTTAACTAGACACTTACACCCGAAAAAAACCTTGCAACGAAAGGAATAGATCACCATTTCACCATTTTTAGCCTGTTAGCTAAAAGTGCTGTAGGACTCACTGTAATATAGATAAAAATTAATAAACATTTGAGTCCAAACACAAAACCCCATCTCTCGTGCTTTTAATCCCGACTCTGACAAAAGAGAAAAAGAAAATATCATGCAATTAGTCTTGAGATCATCCAGTTAGGGAATGCTTGCCACTCATCCCACTGATTCCAGTAAGACAATAGCTTCCAGTGGGGTCGATGACAGCAAATTAAGAGCAAAGCAGGAACTAAATGGACACATGCAGACAGGCCCCTAAGACTGTGGATGAGTTTTTCTGAGCTGGAAATTGGGTAAGGACTGGCTCTGGGATTTGTCCAGCCAGTAGGATTTGAGCAAAAGGCAGCTTGCCACCTCTCTGTAGACACCACTGCCCAGCTGCTCCTGTAGCCCCCAAGTCTCCTCTCAGCCACTGAGCTCAGAGCTGAGCCCATCCTTGCAACAATCTCCTGTGAACATTTGCATCAGGGACAAAGAGTGCAAGCTGATCCCTGCCTGTGTTTGACAACATTTTCTTCATCTGTGCCCTGCCAGGGGTCCCAGGAGCTGCAATCCTCCCTTCCCAGGGCAATCCTGCTCTGAAAGGGGTGAGAGAACAAAACAGGCTCTGTGAGATGGATGGGGAAGGGAGGCACTTTCACAGCTAATGCCAAGACACGGGGTTGGGGCAGCAGAGATTGAGTGGTGGGAGCTTTCTTGTTTCTGGAGGACCCTCTCTCACTACTTCTGCCAGTGGCTTGGAATATAGGAAGGGGAAAAATCTGTTCTCCAGGTAGCCAGTCCAATTCCCTGTTGGAAAAAATGGATAGAAGACATTGGGGAAACCAAAATAATTGCATAGTTGGAGATGAATAAACCTTCTCTAAGAACTCCTTGCTTACAGAGCCCATGGAGTGGAATTAAACCTATAGCAAATTGCTCACTGATAAAATCTGCCTTCGATCAGATCTGAAAAAAGGATACAAGTTCTTTTCTTCACTGACTTTACACCAATGCTTAAATTTAGCAAGTTTCCTTGACAATTAAGAGATATAGGAGGAAGCTGAGGATGCAATGTCTTGATTATTATTAAATCACGACAATAGCAAAATCTGTTGGTGTTTAGTACCAATAATATAGGGTGCTGCACCCAAGGCAAGAAATGCTGTTGATGACTCCTGCCAATGCCTTTTATATTGACCAGAAGAGCTTAGACTTGAGCTCCAAAATTAGCTTTATTTTCCAATAAAAATATAGGACAGGGCCAACTCCATCCAAAATAAATTAATTCTTCCCTCCTGAACATTGGGCAGCTGGATCCCACAGGGAAACAGTTCCTTCACATGCCAAGTATCTCCTGTCTGAGCCTTCCTTCACCTTCTTGATCTTGGAACAAGCCCATCTCACCCCCCTCCTCCCTCAGCCCCTACCTTTCCCCAGGGCTCTCTCCCATTACTTTTACCTGTTTATCCTCACAAATAGGGTCAACTGTCTTCATGGGTCCTGCAACAGCACCTGCCCTCTGCTGCAGTTGGATTATAATTAACTTCTCAAAAGACAGACGGGAAGCAGAGACAAGAAGGGATTTACCCCAGGTCCTCAGCACAGCCAGTCCTGTACCCTCCCCATTTACTATTTTCTCATTCTCTCCCATCTCCGTTGCCCTCATCTTGGGCTGCACTCCTGGGCATCCCGTGTTTCACGTCTCTATATTATTAAGAGTAATAAAGAGATGGCAGCATAACCCAAAAGTCTATGTTCAAGTCGTTCTGGCTCATTGAATGGGCTCTCCAGTTCTCTGTCGTGTAACAGCTCTGGAACAGCAGGAAGAGGCTGCTCCACACAGCTCTGAAAGCTGCCAAGACATCTCTGTAGCCTGATTGTCAGAATAAAAGGCTGTAATTAACAACCTGGCCTGTCATCTCTTTACTGGACTCGGTTCAAGCCAACCAGTGTTTAGGGACCTTTGGGTTCTTATGGAATGAGACCATGACTGCTATTCAAGGCCATAGCCTGTGACTCTGAACAGCCAGATGGACAAAACTGAACATAAATATTACAGGCATCCCTAAACACAAAACACAGTGTGTGCTCGCCTTCTTAATGGATGTGCTGTTCCCTCAGATTTTGATTTGGAAAACTCCATTTAAAAAAAGATTCTGAAAGTGCTGGAGGTGCTTGACACACACTTAAAAGCTCCAGGCCAGACCCTGCAGCTGATATAAATCACTGTCAGCCCCAGCAGCTTCCATGGCTCGGGCCCAGCCTCAGAATGCAGAGAGAGCAAGCAAGAATAAATCAGTGTATTTATCTGTACGTCCCCTTCTCCTTAAACCCAAACACACTTGAACTGATGGATTGGGCCTTTCATATCCCTGCATTATTGTGTCTCAATTGCATACATTTGTGCTCTCTCCACTGCATAATAGATACAAATAATGAACAGCTGTAGGAATGCAAATATAGGTGGCACACGTGTGTGTAGTCATCTCTGCACACACACACACTATCTGCAGCCAGCAGCTCAGCCCTGTGGGTCTGTTGACCCTGCACTCCAGAGCAGGATTTGATTTATTCCTGGGGAGAAAAAAAAAAAATCCTCCTTTTATTTATTTTCATATTAATAATAATAAAAAAGATTCCAGCATACCATTTCTAATACAATTAAGTATATTCAAGATCACAAAGTACTATTACAATAAGCAGAAAATATAAAAATAAAGAACGCACTTTAATCCAACAAGTACAGTGCTAAGGCAGGAATTAATGCATTGTTTGTGCCATTGTGGCTCAGTATTAAAAGCTATACCCTGCCAGAGGAGGAGAGAGCAACAACTGAGCATCTGTCTGACATTGCACCTCCCCAGGTCCTTCAGGATGTGACACCAGATGCATGATGTTCAGAGTTTTTGCATCATGGGGTCTGGTTATTCATCTCCAAGGATCTCTAAGCCTGATTCATGGCCAATTTTCATTCTACCTGAAGGTCTGTGCACCTTGAATCTCATAGACTTTGCTCAAGGGAGCAAGGAGAAGTGGTGGAAGAGTCACAGGACACAGCTGAGGTGTCAGTCTCTAGGTCTGGTCTAGTTGCCCAGCTTGCAAAATGTGCAGACTCACAAAAGAGAGGAAAGAGCCAAACCAACACTCAGCTGGAACTCCTTAACACACTTCAGCTTTGCTGGACCCCAGAACCAGGAAAGGCATTTCAACAAGACCTAAAGTGAGTGGGTAGGCACTTATACATGGGAAACATGAGGAGAAAAAAGGGAATGGATCACACATGAAAAGGGTCTGGTTTACTACAGGACCAAATGAGAAAGAAGGGATCCAGATGCAAAGGAGGAGCAGAGTCTGTGGGCTGGAGGAAGAGTCCTGAATGCATGGAAGAACTCTGATTGGATATACATTAAAATATATTTTCTTTGTGTTGCATAAAGTAACAAGTATTTTGTTCACCAGGGCCCTCTGAAAAGCTGCCTCATCCATTTCCTTCCAGAGCCACATGTTTCTGGGTTTCTTGTAGGCCAAGGTGTCCTTGTTGATAAAACATAGAGGGTGGTCTGTTTTATGAAGGGTTAAGAGCTGATGAGCTTGGATATGTGTCAGTATTCAGAATAATACACTATTTTTCCCTCCATGAGCAAAAAAGGTCCTAAATAGACCCCAAAGCCTTGTTTTGGGAAGATGCTTTCTAGAGGTGTAGCAGCGCCTGATTGACATGATTTACACATGGTCTGTATTCCCTGCTTCAGCATGGAGTTGGACAGTAGCTCATCTTTAGCCTATGTCCCATTACAGCCCTCCTCACACCCCACCCCAAATAAAAAGGTGCTCTCCAGTTATCACCAGTTTATTTTTAAAGCTGCAAAATCACCAAAAAAAATCTCAGTGCCAGTTTGCATTCCTGGCAAAACTCATCACACTGAGATTTTCCACAGCTTGACTTCACGCTGCTGATTAAAATGTTGTCAGTCCTTATTCCCCCATTCATAACTGAGAGCAGAATTGGGCCCTGGACTTAAAACTGAAGCATGGAGCAATCAGTGAGAGGCACAGCAACTGCAAATACATCTGAGCAAATTTTTAAAATGCAAATCAGCATTCCCATAAGCCACTGCCATGGTCTTTGGGGTAGATACGCATTTAGGTGATTTAAAAAACGATCATTATTTACCCAGTAAGCTGTGGCAACTCCTTCAGCAGCTGCCATGCTCGACTGACTTAATACATATTTAGAGTATGCAGAGTAAGAGTGGGCAATGCAAAACAGAGCTGAAGCATCTCAGTATTAGATACCTCAGGGGGTGTTTCTCCATATGCCAAATAAGACAATATTGTGGATTAGTCACTTGCCAAATTCCTTCTCTTTTTTTCCCTCCTTCTTCTTCTTTTTTTCCCCTAATTTTTTAATCCAAGCTGCTTAAATTAAATAAGAGCCAAAAAAAAATATTAGCATCTTCATCCAGGAGACACATCTTTGCATCAACAATTAGATTTCTTTCTAGAATAATGCATTGCTCCATTATTGTGTTGGAGGGCAGGAGGAAGCAAAGCCCCACACCTGACATTTCAACGTGTCAAATTTTAGGAAAAAGGAAATCTTTGCTCTCAAACTCTAACCCTTCCAGGGGAACAAGCCTCTCCCAGAACCAATATTAAGTTCCAGCAGAAGAGCTGGCAGTGGCAGCCACTGCAATGTCATGCCTGGTGCTTAGCAAGGAGGCTCCAAACCTTCCTTCCTTTTGATTGCTCCTTATGTAGGACGAATCCAGATTAAAGGCTAATTTCTTTTCGACTTTGCTGGGTTTGGAGCCTGTCTCTTACCCGGGCTTTGTTGTGCAGTGAGGTAGAGTGTAATTTTCTGACTCTTCCCAACTCCTTAGTTTGAGACAATAATCCACTCTGTCTCCTCTTAATTAAAGTAAATAACCCAGGCTCACAATAGCAGTTCAGAAAAGGGCCTTAAGTCTCGTCATTCCCTCGGTGCAAGGAGCTAATTGATTTTCAAATGATAATGGTGTTTACATTAGAAAGCCCACATCCCTCCCTCCCCCTTCCTTTTCTCTTCTTAAACCTTCTTCATCTCATGAATATCAAATGGCCAATGTCCCTCCATTGTGGCTGCCACCTCCTGATGTACCTGGTGTCACTCCAAAATGCTTAACCAGCTAATGGAGAGATTTCTGATTTACCTGCCTGCCTCTTGTGCCCTGTTTGTTATCCACACACCGAGGACCTGCAGGAATGTCCCTTATTTTGCCTTCCTCACCCCATTGTCCCAGGACACAGAGGCCGAAGTTACAGGCCTGGAGGCAGGACTAGGTTTTGGCTGGGTGGAATTTTAAGGGTGAACAGGAAAGGTCACTTCAATCAGAAGATGGAAATACACGAAAACGGGAGAGAGGCACAAACACAGCAGAAAGAGGAAAACAAAGTCAAACCTGCAACTGTGCCAGCTGAAGTGCAAATGAGGATGGCCAAAAAGACTGAACAGGATGTGAAAAGCATAAGTTTCACAGTAATTTAGAAAAACGTCCAGCTCCAACTTCATAAATCCAGAATGTAAATATATGCTGCCTATCTAATGTGTCTGTGCAAAGAGATGCAAAAAGAGAACGTACATCAAACAACTATAACTCAGATCTCCAAGTCAAGCGTCCAACACTTTTTAAATTCTGGGATTAAAGCTGCTGTTCTGCACACATCCACTCTGCAAAAGGAATGCAAATACACCCTCATTTCTTTCTCTTCCTAGAAGGCCTTAATCTGTGCAGGGGCTGGACAGAGCTCCCGTAATCACAAAATCTGTAGGATTTTACTTTCTTCCCTATGTGATGCATGACCCTCAAGACAAATGTTTTTGCATGTCAGCACAGTTTTGCCCCAAGACAGAATGATTCATTTCCACACAGTCCTTTCCTCATTGCCCCTCACTTTAACACTTGAAGGTGATGGAAATATTTATGCTTTTCTCTCTGTAACACCTCTGTGTGTTGAGAGAGTTTTCTTGCTCTCATTTCTTCATAGGCTGAAGTACAGGAGGGTTAAGGTGACAAGAAGTTGCTAATTTTGGATGCCCACTCTGTGGCAAGGGAAAAGCTGCTTTCCAGCATCTTTTCTAGGAACAAAACCAAGCTCTTTGGGAAAGAGCTCAGCGTCCCCAGGTCCCCTTCATTCACAAATGGCCGTTTTGGTAGCAAACCAACACAAAATTGCTTGGCTGTAAATATTTTTCAGAACCAGAGCCAGAATCCACTTCTACAGTGCAAGAGCCCCCAGTACCCACAAAGGCTGTGAGTTAAACCTTCCTCTGAGTGGCTGTAACGGGGTCTCCACTGCCTTGAACCCCTCTCATCACTGCATAAAGTCCCACCCATGTGATAAACAACAGAGTCTCTGGGGAACAATGTGTATTATATCTGTTGGGATTCCACCAGAATGCATTTATCCCATGGAACTGAATCACAGGGGCAGAGGGAACAATATTTCCCAGCTAGGGGAATCAAATTTTTCATTTAATGTTTCACTTAATGGGAATTTTTTATCATTCTAACCTTTTTTCTACCTGGAATATAACTCTTTTGTTGTTTGGGTTTTTTTCAACTCACAGATTAAATTCAAAAATTTACTAACCTTGAAATACTTAAATTTTATATCAACCCCACACCTTTCCAAAAGATCATGTAAAAAGAGGCATTTAACTTTGAAAAAAAACGTGCAATTAAAAGATTTTTTTTTTCTTCAAATAATAGAACGGGACATTTTGCCATTATTTAAGTACTTTTCTTTGAGCACACGAAAATATGGAAATTGAAAATATGGATTTCAATAAAACATTCTCTACTTTTGTTTTGTTTTTAAAATGTTAACTACCTTTAAATCATCTACATTTCCAGGCTGCATTGGTAGTCCCACTCCTAACTTAGCCATGTTATTTTAAGACAGGGCAGGGTGTGTGTGTGTGCATGCATGTGTTATTATATATACATACAGATGTAGGTTAAACAAGTAAAACACTTTGTGTGTATATATTTGTAAATATGCACACATACGTGCATGTTCTACTTAAAATGACTTAATGACAAATGTTGTTATTTGGGCATTAGATTATAGGCTCAGAGCTCTCTAAGACTAACTGGCTTTTTAAGTGGCTTGGGATGAAATACGACATCCCCTGGAGCATCTCAGTCAAGACCAGTTGTTATTAGTCATTGAACAGCCTGGCTGTGAGAGACACAATCACACGCATCCCTCTCCCTCCCTCTTTCCTTCCCAAGCTCTTTCTTCTGCTTATTACTTTCCCTGTTGTATTAAAGACACATCATAGTTATAAGCTCCATCTCACTGCTCTCCTTGATCAGCAGGTAGGAACACAGGTTCAGCTCCTGCCTTTGCACAGCCTGCGTGACCTTGGGCAACTCAGTTAATAACCCCAGGTCCCAGTGCTCTGCCTGTGAAATAGGGAGAATAAGTTCCTTTTTCCCACTCTTAATTCCATCCATTAAAAATGCAAAATCTTCAAAGCTGAAACTGTGTGTTAATGCATGTTTCCCCAACCTAGCGTGATAAGGTTTGGATCTTAATTGGGCCCTGCAGGTTATGCCACAGTACTAATAATGACACTAATTATTTGGAGTGCATGATTGTTGTTTTTTTAATAGGCACTACGTGTTTTTTACAAAGTGGGAGCTGCAGTGATGGGTTCAGACTGGGGCAGTATTTGCTGTTGCAGAGAAATTCAGGACACGGAGATGTCTGACCTCTAGAAAATAAAAATAAAATAATTCTCCAGCACATAGGAAATGTGAAACAGGCAGAGTCTGTCTAGAGAATGTACACAGAGTTTTGGCTGCTGTTTAATCTGATGAGAAGAAAAGGAGGCAGAGGACTTTTCACTTAGCAGCACTGCTGAGCAGTGTGATGGACACTGAAGTGACAAGCCACCACTGTTTTTTGCCTGAGCCTTATTTTTTTCAGGTGTTGCCTGTTCTGTTGAGAATCCAGCCTGAACTGGAGCCTCTTCCTTTCTCATCCCATCTGTGACACTGATTTTAGTCTCTGGCCTCAGGCAAATCACTTAACCTTCCCCTGCCTTGTAAAACAGAGATGATCATATATGCTCCATCAGTCCTCTGCTAATTAATGCATTAAAGCTGAATATACCTTCCACTACAGAGCATGGTGTTACCATCTAGACTTTATAAATGTGTACATGTGCCTATATGTCATATTTTTCTGAATCTGCTTTCCCTCTCTCTCCAAAACCACCAGTAAAATCTAAGGGGATTTATAATCTCCCTGCAACACCAAATCTGCAGTTGTCCCTTGCAGGAACGTCGATCCTATCTCCAGCAGACAGCCGTGTCTTCCAGCCACTACCTCCGTCACTCCCACTACTGCAGTTCCAGCTGCCAGAGGACAAGATTTCTTCAAAGGGAATCTAAAGGATCTGGGTTTCACTTATATAAAGGATTTGCTTATAACTGATACATTATGGGATACAGAAGTCATTTATAGCTTATCCTTGTGGTTCATCCCTGTGCGCTTTTAAGCGCTGAGAGATGAGAGCGTTGCTCGACATTCTCCTACACCAAAGCTGCTCTTTTTAATGTCAGAGAATAAGGTAAAGCAAGGGGTCACTTCCTCAGGTAGGGCACATTTGCCTACCTCTTTTGAAGTCGCAGAAAAGTCGTAGAAGATCATCCTGTCTGAAGTCAGCCTAACTCCACCAAACTGCCCCAGGTGCAGAGCAGGCACTTTGCAGGGCACTGTGAAGGCACAGAATCACCCATGGCTTCGTCATCTGGGAATAAACCAGGAAAGCGGGACATAGCCACTGGATATACCCAAGATATTCACTTTTGATTTTAAAACAGCCCCAAAAAGGGGGAAATTTCAACAGATAGTCACAGTGGAGGCTGTTAAGTGTGGTTGTATAAATGTTGTCTCCTGAAGATGTCTGCATCAGTGACTGCTGGAGGCACAGACACTTTATTTTTCTATAAGTAGTTTATTCTTCTCTTTAAACATTTACTCTTGACTGCTTCTGGAAATAGTGCTGGACCAACAGGGCTCTCTGGCTTGAAGGAATGTAGTCACACACACTTTGTATTTAAAACCACATTAGCTAACATGATTTTTTTATTATACAGCTCAAACTCTGATAGAAAAATATTGTAAGTCCTTTTGGAATATACTAACTGGGATCTAATATTTTTAAATTTCTCCAAGTCATTTACCCCAAAAAGGATTCATCTTACCTTTATGTAGATCTCTGAGATGTACTTATTCACATAGCTGAGGGGCATCTCCAGGTCCAACAACAGCCCTGGTGAGAAATGGGTCTTTTTAAGAGGCAATTCCTCTGCAGATCATAGAATTATAGAATATTCTGTTGTCTATGTCATCATGATGCTTTACAAAGGGCAAGCAGCTTAGACAGAGCCATCACAGGGTGAGGGGCAGGCAAACCTTATCCCAAGTGTCCCCAGTGACCTTTGGGAGAGCAACAGAAGCCCACGTAGGACCACCCTCCCCTTCGAGTGCCCTCCTGCCATCCATGCCTGGACCAAGGGCACATGTGCACACCAAAATGTTGAACATGCTTAGACTTCCCTCCTCCAGGAGCACAATCCCCAGTGCCTACCTGCACACAAATAACACTGGCTGCAGGCAAATCTGGGCACAGCCCTCCACCCATCAATGGAAAGCTGGGATAAATTCTCCCCTCAAATCCCATCAGAAGCAGTGTGTCTCTGTGCTGGGAATCACCTGAGCTATTTCCATATCTGTGTTTGGATGAAGATGCCACTTGGTGGGCTGTTGGATGTGTCAGACTGTGCTCAACTGACCCAGACAGAGCCAGGAGCAAGGAGAAAAGCCAGCTGACCATCTGCCCAAGCAGGGAGCCAAGAGAAAGAGCGTGAGAGATGTATTTACTTACACACTTACTGATGTAGTGGAGAGCGGCGCTGCTCGGAGCTGGACCTCACCCATCACAAACATCCCACCAAACAAAACCCTTCTCCCAGCCCCCTAGAAAGGGAGACTGGGGAGGCTGGGCAAAGGGAACACAGCAAATGGGAGGCAGAGGGAAAGGCAGCGACCCTGCCAAGGAAGGACGAAGAGGACGGGAAAACCACAGAAAAATGCAGGAAGAGGGGGGTGAGTGGGATAACAGCACGAAGCAAACATTGGCCTCAGAGATTTTAAGAGACAGAGGAACTCAGAAGTAATTTTCATAAACTTTTAAATATAGCTTTAAATATTAGTAAAGCTTAAGCCAGTGCATACAAAGGCAAGCTCTCTTTGAAAGAGTTCCAGAAAACCATGAAATGCTGTTGATAAGGCTGTGCCAATTTGTAAAGCCTGCCACAATCTCTGGCTCACGTTTTCTGCCTCTCTCTCTCTCCAATTCTCTCTTTTCCTCTCCTCTATTTTTCTCATTCTTTCTCTCCTTCCAAAAGCTCACTGCGCTTTGTGAGTCAGAGGAGCTGCAATGACAACAAACAGCACAAATCTTTATTTCTGTAGCTGGAGCATCTTCTCTGCAAGGAGAATGAGTGTAGTGTCCGAGTTTGATTGATTCAGTAAAAATAATGTCAAAGTGGCATTTGCAGAGGCTGATAAAAGATTCTGATGGAAAGTACCCAGTGGGGATAATGTGAGTAAACTCAACCCAGGGTTTCTTGGCTTTTATTAGCAAATTGTATTCAACCTTAATTATAGGTTTGCCAGGGCCTGACACTTGTCAGTGTATTTACATGGAAAGATTGAAACGTTGATAAGGGTCTTTTTGAACAGAAGGGAAAATAAGTTCCTCATGGGGGTGATGGGAGAAAGGGTTTTTGACAGATTGTCTGAATCATTATTGTAAGTTTGGAAGATTTTTCTTTTTTCTGTGTGGGGCATTACTTAGACAATGTAGCTAGGAAGAAGATTTTGGTGTGCTCAGTGCAGTAGAATAAAAATACTTACTAAAGGAGAATATGAGCAACCTGGCCTAGTGGAAGGTGTCCCTGCCAATGACAGGGGTATTGGACCTGGGTAATCTTTCAGGTCTCTTCCAAACCAAACCATTCTGCAATTCTGATTCTACACAAATAACAGAATTTTCAATCAAAAGAGTGGAGGAACACAGGCTAAAGGGGCTCAAGGTCACACAACAAGGCCCTGTCACATCAGCTGCCTCACTCTAGTTTAGATTTTTTCTGCCAGGCAAGTCCTCAGCTCACATTCCTACTCCACGACCTCCTGGGAAATTTTACTTTTGCTTTTAGACCTCCTCTGCTGTGTTTCAGTCCCAGCATCAGGTTGGTTCCTGTTCACTCTGATCACCCAAGTGATAAAGCATGGAAAATGAAAAACAGATTAAAAATGTATTAAAATCCAATATAAGAAAGGCATTAACAAGAGGTGATTAAACTGAAGCTTGATCTTGCTGTGATATGAGTTCCCATAATCTCCCTCTTCTGGGCGGGGTGGTGGGGTGTGCCGCAGACTGGGAATTCTTTTGTAAAACTTTGATTTTGTCAGCTCCTGGAAGCCAATCCTGCCCATGGCCCAAGGTCCATTTAAACAAGTTGGTGGGCTTCAAGTATTGCTAGAAAAAGTTCTCAAGGTGATTTAAAAAAAAAAAAAAAAAGTTACAGCTCAGTAAGTTCAAAGACCAGGTTTGTGATTTTCTCTTGGACCTGACTCTTTGACAAAAAAAATATTACTGTGAAAAAAAAATTTGTTCAGACAAGACAGCTAGACACAAAGGAAATATTTTTAATTATGTGAAGCAAAAACAAAAAAAAAAAAAAACCTTTTATTCTTTTACTTTTTTTTTTTTTTTTTTACTTTTTGAAAATTTTGTGTGAATTTTATTTCATCCCTTTAAGAGAGGTGACTGTACCTTTGGTCCAACAATTGCAGAATTTCTATGAGATGAACAGCCAGCTTAAACATTAATCCTGGAATTAATTTTGGTTGCATGCAGCTACAGCCTGAACAAGTCGGTTCATCTGCAGCAGCACCTCGGCACCCAGACCACACATGATGTGCTGGACCAGGCTAAGGGGGATTACAGCATATCCATCCCTTCTCACAAGAGCAAATCCTCTCCTATTATGCCACAGTGACAACAGCTGAGTACAATCCGTTCATACAGAGGTCAAAATTTTTCCTGTTTTATCCCATTTTTGCTTTTCCAAAGGGATTCTGAGCCAGCATGGAGAAGATGACTCTGCAGGGTACACAAGCTCCTGCTGGTCCTTATTATGGAGGAGAAGCTGGAAAGGGCAAAAAGGTGCTAAACTGACCCATCTCTGGGGGAAAAAAAGGCAGAAAGAAAGCTCTGGGGAGATCTTGGAGCAGCACCCCCAAAAGAGGTTTAGCACCCCTAAAGAGGCTCTGTGAGAACTGAAAAAGGACTTTTAATAAGGGCAAGGAGTAGTAGGACAAGAGGGAATGGCTACAAACTAAAAGAGTGGAGTTTGGATTAGATGTAAAAAATAAATTCTCCACTATGTGAGTGGTGAGACACTGGAACAGGTTTCCCAGAGAAGCTGTGGATGCCCAGTCTCTGGAAGTGTTCAAGGCCAGGTTGGATGAGGACTGGAGCAACCTGGGGTAGTGGAAGGTGTCCCTGCCCATGGCAATTGTCTTGGAACTAGATGATTTTTAAGGTCTCTTCCAATCCAAACCTTTCAAGGGCGCTATGATGACAAAGGGACAAGGTGCAGGTGAGACCTTGCCAGAGGACAAGTAAGAGCCGTGCCAGCAGCCAGTGATGCCCCTTGCCCACCACAGTGCCCAACACACCACACAGCCACACTGCTGAACCTCACCCCGTGCCCAGGCAGGCTGGCCCAGCCCCGTTTGTCACGTAATCACCAGCACTGCAGGACAAAGGCGTCTGAGGCAGCCACCTCCCCACCCTGCATCACATGAGACTTCACACAATGGGTCAGGAGAAAGCACAGGAGCCTACCCTTTGCCTGGGGCTCCCAACTGTAATGTATAAGATAATTATAAGGCTCCTTTCACACAATGTGGAAATCTGGTATCCCTCCTCTCCTCTGGGGCAAATCCAGCAGTCTTTTGACAGCCAGCAGCAACCCTCCCAGAAGATCACAGGCCCTCCAGAGAGGAACATTTTGTACCCAGTGTGCAGCCACGGTGAGAGAGAGCTGTGTGTGGCACAGTGCAACAGCACAAGGCACGACCTGTGATCAGAGCTGCAAATGTCAGAGATGCTTTTTAATCCCCAGGGAGCATGTGCCAGATGCATTGGGCCTGGTTTTTGCTGTCTCCTAAACAGCTACACAGACTTGTCCCAAAGGCAGGCTCAGCTCCATCTTTGTAACAAGCCACCACTCCCTTCCACAGCCTCCTCCTCTCATAAAGACTTTTTATACTTCAGTAAGAGCCACCATCGGCATGGGCCCAGCTCCTCACCTGGGCTCCATGTGTGAGACTCTGACTTTGGGTGGTTTTCTGTTGATTTACACCAGAGAAAATCCAGCACAGGCTTTGACCACTGCAGTGTCCCTGTCACCTCTAGGTTCCTGCAGCTTGCAGGATAATAAAGGCCAGAATGTCTAGACACATTAGACATGTGAGGACATCTTCAGTGCATGTTGGGTGTGATGCCTCCATCAAAGCAGTTGAGCTTGGCATGAAATGATGAATGGGCTCAGACTCCTCACAGTGAACTCGAGGCATTTACATGACCAAAGCTATCTCCATCCAACTGCTCCTCCAGCCCTATCTGTCTTCTCTGTTGCCTAACCAGGGGGTGAGGGACTAAGCCTTGGATTTCTCTGTACTCATAGCATTATGAAATGGGCCTCTGTCATGCAGATGGGCCAAAGGAACAGGATTTTTAATCCCCATGGATTGGATTTCTCCTTTCTGCTAAGGTACTGCATTTCATCCTCACCTCTTTCCCATAACACACAGACAACATACACAGAAAGTTGGAAAAGAGAAGTTATTACTGCATAGAAAATATTATGGAACCATGGAATATCTTGTGTTTGAAGGGACATTAATGCCAAACTCCCTGCTGTGGGCAGGGACACCTTCCACTAGACCAGGTTATCCAGAGCCCCATCCAACATTTCCAGGGATGGGGCATCCACAATTTCTCTGGGCAACCTGCCCCAGTGTCTCAGATGACCTGATTATTTCAATACATGAGGGCAAAATGTTTATGAGGGACTTAAGGACAATTGCATGAAAAGCCCTGTAAAAGGGCACTCACTGAACATTCAGCTCTCCTCTGCTACCTCAGCAATGGCCACATTTCTAAAATGGGACATTTGTTGTGCTTGCTGTGGAAAGTACTTAACTCCCATTGTCCAGTCAAAGGGGCGATGGTCTTCACCCAAGCAATAGCTGTTCTAGGAAAAGGTCTCTCCCTTCCCCCTTCAAAGTCGCCTTTTCTATGAGTTCTGGAGATTGTATCAGTTACACCCTATGCTATTTTGGTGTGTGTATTTGGTTTGGACTTCGCTCAAATATTTACCTAAGATCGGGGAGGCAAGAGGAAGACAAGGTTCAATGAACTACAACTCCTTTTCTTAAAAGAATTGCTCACTGCTCTATTTTCTTTCTTTTTCTGTTCCTTTTATTTATTTATTTATTTATTTATTTATTTATTTATTTATTTATTTATTCTTCCCACACTTATTTCCTTCCTCTCTTCCTTTCTTCCTTCCTTTACAAAATTTGTGAAAAAACTCCTTAATGACGCTATAAATCTTTCAATATTTGGTCTTCTGGTTGATATCTATGGATGACCATTTCTTATTGTAAGTTCCTCCCCCTGTTTTTCTATACACAGCAGAGCAAAGATACTTAAGAATTTTGTTAGATTTAATATTTCATGGGCCCAAACAGGGGGAAATTCACAGTGCCAGGTAACAAAGTAAAGATGCAGGGAGTTCAATCACTGCAGCCAAGAGGGCACCCTGCAGCAGGCACAGCTGAGCTACTTTTCAGAGTCCATTTGTGTATAAGAATTAATTCCAGACTCTGAATTCAGACCCTACCACTCTGAACACCTGAGTCTGAGCCTGTGTTAAACCAAGACTTGCTTCTTAGCTTAAGTTTCAGCAGCAGCACACATCCATAATACAGACATGATGGGCACAAATCATTCCACTTCTCCCATAGAAAAGTCACATGAGGACACTTTAATCAAATGATCAGAGGTCTTATTCCAGGATAAACCCAAGACCACACAGAGATGGGGTATATGTGGGCATCCTGAGCAGCTCTCTATGCTGCCTTGACCCCTCAGAGCTAGGTGAGAGAGGGCTGGCAGTTTGCTCTCTGACTTATTTCCTGAGATACAAAATAGATGTAGACAAAAAAAGCAGTAACAAAGGCCCGGCAGCTATCCAAAACTCCAACTCTGACCCTGCTATTTAATCACAAGCCATAGCAGAGAAAGGAATAATGACTTTCTCCCAACAAGTAGCTTTCCCATTTCTTTCTCAAAACATCTACAAAGTGGAGAAAATATTCAAGTTGCTTCATTCCAAGCATTTCTTTTCTGCAATGTCAAGCAGTAAGATATGCCTGAACCACTGATGCTTCCACTAGCAGAACGTGTTTCCATGAAATACAGGTTTCTGAGCCCAAAATTCCTTTCTGGAACATGAAGCATTCCGGTCTTGTGTTAAGGTATGCGGCAAACTGAGATGCAAAGGAGTATGCAGGATTAGCACAGAGTTTAAGGTGCAGAGGTCATCAGTGCTTAACAATAACTTTCTCTCAAAAGTCAACAGGGAAAAGCGGGTTGTGAAATAGAAGTAAGAACAAGTCGTAAAAACTCAGAATTATTTGTACTTCTCCAGTCAGCAGAACCAGAAGGACAATGTCTGACGGGAGCGCTCCTATAAAGAATATTCCACTGTATTATTGATCATGTTTACAGTATTGGTACAGCTTTATGGGTGCTTGTTTGCTGAAAAAGTGCCTGCCTGGAGGCATGTGATGTATGATTAAGTCTCACTCTGGATGTGTATCAAAGGCCACCCACACCCTCTCAAACACAGACAGGTTTTCAGTGACCCCACTGAAGTCTAAAATAGCTGGACATGTCTTTCCTCAGCCCACTGTGTGGTCACTGGCTACAAAATTTTGTCCTCAGCAATCACACTGGCTGCATATACCTTATAAAGTCTTAGTGATGATTTATATTATCTTAATCAATTCAGATAATACCCCAATATACAGTTATTTCATTATTAATCTTCATTTAATTATAATAATCATACTTAATTTCTCAGAATGCATTTGTTATGCAATAGAATTTGGCTCAGTAGTTTATGTTAACAGATTTTAACCTATTGGAAATCATTACTTGCTCAGCTCGATTATTTGCCAATTATGTTCAGTTTGGCATCTGAGTAAATTGGTATTTTCTGTGTTGCCTAAGTACATGATTATGTGAAAATTAAGTGGGGGGAAACCATGTGGTAAATGCTCTCACTTGGTTTCAGGCACTTTTCCCCTTTTTTTGTTTATTTTTTGGCTTTGTTTGTTTGTTTGTTGTATTTTTTTCCTTTTGTGCTAAAAAAAATCCACTGAGATATCCCATATAATCAAGCCCAGGACTAGTTTCTCCCACCTAAGGCACTACAAGGATCCCCTAATTTAAGCAGGTAGCTGCTCTTGAGGTAAGATAGTGATAACTATAGAACAATTGAGATAAGAGATAACATGAATTGCCCTTAGAAGGGGACTATTAAAACTCTGTTGACTATAGGAAAAACACTTCATAATGAAGTGACTATGCACCATGCTGCTGATTGAAGCTCCTCTAGTAAGAACCTGAAGTTTGAGGACGTTTATTTGGGTCTAGAAGAAGAAACAGACAATTTTTACAAGGGCTGTGTGAAGGCAGCTCCAGCAAAGAACTCTGCAGGTTGATCCTGGGTTTATGCAATATGTGTTCATTAGCTGTGCTTTGGAGACTGTCAGACCAGAGCCCCACCAGACAAACATTCACCTCCAATGATGATGCACAAATGGACTGAAGTAGAGAAGGTGAGGTAATAAATTCATAAAGACATGATCCATTCTTGGATATTTGGGAATAGTAACTGCCTAGCCACTCACTAGCAATTGAAGAATATATTGATGTCTTGCCATTAACCTGGGAAATGAGCTTAAGCCAGACAGAAGTCAAAAACAGGCAAGTTCCCATCCCATCCCAAACTGCAAAGATTATTATTTCCATTGAGAAGGACAGATTTCAACACACACTCAAGCTGCCTTTCTGATTCTGAAATCTTTGCTCTTACAACACATCTTTTCAAATCAGCTAACATTTTGCTTGGATACTGACTTCAGCCTTTGACCATCTATTCCATGGGTTCAAAACACCAAAGAAAGGGAATTCCCTTATCCTTTCACTGGACAACAGAAATGAATGTCAAACTTTAATCTTTCTGCCATCCTTGGCCTTCAGACTGAAGACGTGGTGAAATTTGGAGACAGAAATGTGTCTGTATTCAGTGGCTTATTGCTTCTGCCAGATGATTATTCTGCATTTGGCTACAGAGCTTACACACACACACACACACACACACACACTGGAAAGCAGAAGATGAGAAGAGAACCAAGAAAGCTGAGAAATGGAAAGATCAATCGCTAATCCCCAGAAAGTACCGTTTGTAGGCAGCATGGCTAAGTTTAGAAATCAAAACCTACTTCCCACAAAATAATCGTCACTAGAACAAAAAAGCCTGCAGCATAAATTATTTCCTTTGGACCCTATAACACAGAAGTGCTTTTTTTTTTTTTTTTTTTTTTAATTCCAGTGTATCACTCCTGTTTCCAAACTGTGTAAAAGTCCTTCATATCAATGCAGTATTAGATAGAGGTTATTCCTCTCGCTGTGGAGCTCACTGCAGATAGAATATCTACATCAACATCATGGTTCCTACCTAGCAAATTAATTCAGAGCATGTCAGCAGTGCGTAATTTTTTCCTCCTTTCTTCTCTCATATTTTCTTTGTGTTTATTTCTGATTCAGTTATCACTAAAATACACATTTTAATTGTATTGTACAAGATTCAAACTTCCCCTGCTTTGAACATTCACATAAACATTTTCACTCAACTTACCTTCACACCGCCTGGAATCCTTGACAAATGTTTGAGTGCCTGTCCTTGTTATGCAACACGGAGGATTTTTCAAAATATTCACAGAGTTTTCTAATATACATGCACCACTCAGGCATGTTACACATGCATAGAACAGAGAGATATATAGATATATGTTTTATAAATAGTGTAATGATATTTTAGACCAACATATATTTTGAAAAACCACTTAGATCTAAAGAATAATAAAGAAATTAAGTTGAATAGCAGGGGCTCTTTACTTATGAGACTCTAACTGTGCATTCCTGGTCATGCAAGTCATCATATAGAATAATAAAAATCTACTGCAAATATGCATAAATTTTGTGCCTTAGACAGAAACTTTGCAAAGATTTGGGATCTAAGGCTGTCCAAACCTTATTTATTTCACTGGGCATTGATTTAAACACAGACATTCTCTTTTTGTGGGGGAAATTGGAAAAAGGCTTTTGTATGTATTTATTGCAAAAAAAAAAATCTTACCCCAGTAAGTTTTATGGGCTTAAGAAACACTTTATGACAAGGTAGGTAGACAGGTAGGTTGGTAGGTGGATAGACAGACACACAGTGCTTCCTCCAGCTACTCTGTCACTGGTTTGTTTATTGAATTTCATTCAAGTGGTGTTACACCAGCATTCAGCACTGTATGGAAACAGAGCATATCAATTCATCTTTCTATCTACCTATTCTTTAATCTACTTATTATTTTATGTCTCTGCATATAAATATGTTGCACAGAGACACAATATTTCCTGCATGTAAAATCTATAGCTAGATAACAAGCAAATGATGGATTAACTGAGAGCAGGAGGATTTAAACTTTAAAAGCAAAGAACAGAAGAGCTGGCTTAGGCTGGCTTTAGCTGGCCCTGCTCCACCTTTCTCTCCTGACTCCTGAGCTACCTCTCACCTTCTGGGACCAGACTTCCCACAGCGTCCCTTGGCTGATGCCTTAAAAGCACCTTTCAAATAACTCTGGTGTCAGTCATCCCTTTTTCTTCCCTGCAGCGTTGTGTGGAGAGGATGTGTGTGGGGCAGAGAGGGGAGGAGGAAGGGGGGTACAACTTCAAAAGTAACCCAGCTCAGAGCACCCAGCCTAAAGCAAAGAAATTAAGGGCAGTGCTTGTCCAGCTGATTGGTGGAGGAGATGAAATCCATACGGTGGTCTCAGCACTCTTCCTAGTGGCCAGGTGCCTGTGTGGTGAATAATGCAGCAGTATCCCACCTAAACAACAGATATTTTCATATTAGAGCAGGCCTTAGCTCCCTGTAGGCAGCAGAACACACAGCACTGTGACTGTCTGCTGCTCTCACTGCCACACGTTTGGAGCATTGTTACTGCAACCACAGATAAATCAGATATCCTAATATAAGATTAACATTTATGATACGGCTCCCTCACTGTCCTTTCTGGCAATGTGCTGCCAGCTGGCTACACATTGCTGCTGCAGTCACTGAAAGGTAAGGCTGGGCTCAAACAATGACTCAGATGCACAGGAAGTGTCACAGCTTGTCACATACAGTTTTTTCATTGCGTTAGAGCTGAACGCTGTTTAATAGCATTGCCTTTCTCCCACGCATGGGTGAAAAAGGCTAACTCACTCTTCCTCTTTCCTACCCATTCTACCAGCTACACATTCTCCCCACTTTGGCTCAGGTCCACAGCACCTGACACCCTCTACTCCTGCTACAACCCTTCCTGTTTGAAAAGTGGGGAAGGGGAGAGAAAGTGTTTTGTTGGACTGTCCATCATCAGTTCAGTTTCTAACTCATGGGGAAAATTTCAGTGGAAGTTGAACTCCTCTGGTATGTGCTCTCTTTTCACTTCAGTCTTGAGAAGCTCTGAAATTATATTTGCAGCAATTTAAAGTCACACACAGCAGCTGCCAAAGTCACACACAACAGCAACAAATGCTGAGCCTTTATTCCTGGACTAGCTTTGCTAGTCCTGGTGACACCGTATGGAAACATGCTGTAAAAACATAGCATAGAGCCATCATTCTTCATCCACCTAGCAAATACAGATGATCAAATTCTGATTTATTACCTTTATTAATATCTTTATTAATGTATCAATACAGTGCAATGCACAGAGCAGGAGGAAGCTGTGCTGTCTGGGGAGAAACACCTAGGTTATAATTAGATATAAAGAAATTATTTCTTGTGAGGGTGGTGAGGCACAGGAGAAGTTTTGGATGCCTCATCCCTGGAAGTGCCCAAGGCCAGGCTGGATGGGCCTTGGAGCAGCCTGGTCTAGTGGGAGATGTCCCTGCCTGGCTTACAACACAAGGCTTTCTATGAGTCTATGAAAGATCCCAGACTACAAACTGACTCCTAGGATTTCTTCTTGGCATGTGCTCTTGCACTGTGATAACAGGGCTACAAGACAGCTGATTCTTGCCAAGATCTCTTGCCAGACTCATCCCAGCTGCCCTTCTGTCACTGTGCCCCACAGACAAATTCATCCACTGCATCTTCACATTTTCCCTACTCGTGAGTCAAACTACCAAAGGTGCGGAACAAAAGAACAAGGAGGCTGCTCCACCTTGCACAAGCTGGAAAAGAAAATAAATCCCATCACCTGAGAAGGGGAAATACGTTTTTTCCTTTCTCCAGCAATGCTTCTCCTGCCTCTACAGATCTCCTTACTATTCACCAGTGGGTCAAAGCTGTTCCTAGCAGCAGAGACAAGTTATCCAACAGCCCCCCCAGCCAGCTGTGCATTTCCCTCATAATAAGCCTGGTAATCTGCTGAGGGTCTGGCAAAGGATGCTGACCTCAGAAAATTCTTTGCACACCAACCTGTACAATGGCAGTGATATTGCTGGAAGTGCAGTTTTGTGTTCAGGAGGAAGTCGTGTCTACTAAAAGCTCTGACACCTGATTTGCCTGCAAACAATGCAGCTCCTTCTGCAAGGAGTGTCCCCGTGCCTGTGCTGGGAGAGGAGACAGGGAGAGAGCTGGGACACAGGGAGCAAGTGAGGAAACCAGCAGGGAAACCGAGAGTTGGAGCGTGAAAGAGCTTGAACAAAGGACAAGGGCTGGACAAAATGCCTTCAGAGTCACCAAACCCAGGCAGCCCCACAGGACCCCTCACAGGCTCTGATCCAGGCTGGGAAAGCATCATCTCAATGTATTTTAGTTTTGTTGTTCTTCTTCTTTGTCATTTTCAGATGGGGTTGTCCTATCAAACTGGATGAAGATTCTTATTTGTGATTATTATTAAATACAGCATTCAGCTATTTAGTATAAATACACTGGAAAGTTTCCTCATGCTCAAACTGTATGTCTGTGGGTTGAACAGCCACACACTTTTTCTTTTCACTTCCTTTTATCTCATTGACAAAAAGCTCTGATTTTTTTTTTTTTTTTTTTTTGCTTGAGATTAGCTGAAGATGATTCTTAGAATAATTTGGCTGATCTACCTCTCCTACCCAAATTTCTTCATTCATACATTTTTGTAAGAATTTCTGGCAGTGTCAGAATTCATAACTTTAGCTTTGAAAATCTGTACCACCTACTTCTAAGAAAACTGCCTGTAAACTACTATTAGACAAGATCACAATCAGATGTTTCCTTCTCTGCATTTCTGTTTTACATTTCCTACAGTACTAGTAATGCTATTTCCTTTTAGATCTGCCTCCTGAAGGAGCAGCACAGCTATGAGAAACTGATTTTAGAAAAGGAAGTGAAAAGTGTTTCCAGTCTGTAAACCTGGAGCTGAGCAGGATAACAAAAAGAGGACACAACAGACTATAAATAAACAGTTGGTGCTATTCTGATTAGACCACTCATGCAATTATTTCTGTGTCCTGTTTAGGATATTAATAGGAATAGTTTGTGAATAGGAACTAATAGAATGTTAATAAGACTAAAGGTTATAATGATGGATGCAAATAACTGTAAATTATCCAAAAATCTTCCATCCTTTTTCATTAAATAGAAATTTGCTTATACTATCAATTTTTTATGATCTTCCTAATTTTATTCTCTGTTCACCTGTGTGTCTACCTTACCTCAGAAAATAATGTGTAGAGCTGTATAAGAAATTATCATGACTTTTAGGGTAGTAACCATTTTTCTACTGGAGAAATATTAGCTGAGATCTGGTATCTTAATATAGTCCCATTTCTTTCCCTTTTAAATCACAAGAGAGAGTTCACTGCTTGTACCTCAACTAAGGCCTCTTGACTTCTGGCATTAGCTGGTCAGGTTTGCAGTAACACAACCTGGTTTATCAAATAATTATTTCTTTGTGGCATTTAGTTTTCATTTTATTCCTTCTAGGTCTTTGTTCTTTGTGAGGAACGTGGATCTTGGTCTCCAGGAGGAATAAGACTGGGATAAGAAATCCAATGTCCATCCCATCACACTGATACCATGTGACAGCTCACTGCAGAGAATACATTTTCTTTGATCTATTTTAAACTTTCTCCTTTTCTTTTTAATTTCTGAAAGTCTCCTTGTTTTACTAATATCATAGAGGAGAGTGATACAGCTCACTTTGGTAGTCCAGCACCTATCAACATGATTGCATCTGAGCCCTGACAGATGGGGGAGTGGATAATGTCCAGGACTACATAACCAGAGAGGGATTACAGGAGGAGTGGCAGACAGGACAATTCCCACATAAGACCATCCCTGGAAAGGACATGACAATTCCTAACCATGGCCAAAGACAGCCAGATGCAGCTGGCCAGTGGAACAAGCTTTTGAGTCAAGGATAAAGGGAGATCACAGGCATGTGCCAGAATACCATGAGCTCTGGATTTGGCTGGGGAAAGATATGAAGCTGGACATTTATTTATGTGGTCATGAGCCTCACAGGGCTTCCTTTGTGTAATTTCATCTGAAAACACAAGTTCTCATCTGAGAATGCAAGAGATTGTGTGAGCACTGCAGAAGGGCAAGCAGAGGACTTATTCTAATAAGAGACAAGCCAGAGATTATGAGCCAGTCTCAGTTTCACTTTGAAGCCTAGAAACACACTGAAACACATTACTCACTGAACCATTTGTAAGCAAGCCAGGGAGTAATAAGATAGAAGATGAAACATGAGTTTGTGAAGAACAAATCATGTCAAATCAATCTAATTCCCTTTAATGCCAGGATAGTTGGAATAATGGATGGAGGGAATGTGAAAATCTGATATAACAAACTATTCTAAGGTTTGTAGCACAGTCCTGTAAGTCATTCTTATCAGCAAACATGCTTCTGAAGCCTGGGTATGATCACTGAAAAGCAGGTGGAGAACTATTTCTAAAAAATACTCAAAGTAGTGTGGCAGAGATGTCCCAGAGTTTGAAAAGCACTCGATGACAGACTGGGCAGTGCCTGCATACAATCAGCATATGATGCTATTGAGAGAGAGCTTTCAGAAACTCCAGGAAAGATCAGGATTCATGTTTTCTGGGTGAAGTGGAGAAATTGTCAGAAATCCAAAGAAATTATGTTTAGCCCAGGTAACCATGGAACTGGCCTGGGAGGGCAGGGCTTTGAGCAAACTGGTCTCATGGAAGGTGTTGGGGTGTTGGAATGAAATAGTCCCAAACCATTCTATGGCTCTATGAAACATATACCTGGGAGCTCAGAGACATAAATTCCTAAGAGGTGGGAGCTTTCCAGCAGGAGAAGTATAGATGTACTGAAGAGAGATGCCAATAGAAAACATAACCTGCAAAGGACAATTTTCAGAAATAAGATTTGTTTGGTCAAGAAAGGAGGAGGTTCAGTGAGGACAATCAAGCTTTCCTCACACTCAGAAAAGGCTGTTTTAGTGATGATGGTGGTAATTATTGTTTCCCAGTGGCACTGAGGATAGGACAGGGGGAAAAATTGTTCAATTTGCTGCAGGAAGGATTTAGGTTATCTATTCAGAGTGCATGCTGAATAACAAGTTCACATAATCACAGAGTCTGGATATTAAGGGAGGTTGTGGAATCTTGCTCCATAACCTTTAAGACCACAGTAGATGGATATCAGATGGATATCAGCTTGGCTGTGTCTAGCTCCCACTTTTGAGCAGAGTGGGACTAATGTCATCTTGTCTGCCTGGACAAAAGCATGAACCATCTACATGGAAGGAAGACAACACACCCTGTATTTAAATGACCCAATTTTTCTTCAGGATGAAGATGATACTTTGCTTCAGATTTCTGTAATATTATAAAAGCTTTCATATTCATTTTCCTCATGTTAAACAAGTTTCATCAGGAACTATAGTGATAGGACAAGGAGTAATGGGTTCAAATTGAAAGAGGGAGAAATTAGGTGAGATATAAGGAAGAAATTATTTACAGTGAGGCTGGTGAGGCCCTGGCACAGGTTTCCCAGAGAGTTTCTGGATGTCCCATCCCTGGAAGTGTTCAAGGTCAGGTTGGATGGGCTTGGAGAAATCCAGTCTAGTGAAAGGAGACCCTGCTCATGATGAGCTCTAAGGTCCCTTCCAACCCATTCTGTGATTCTATTATTCTATTAAATTGTTCTTGCCTTTTAGATTTTTACTTAGAAGCAGTGGAAAAATTAGAAAAAGTGGGGCCCTTACAGAATGGATTCACATATGAGTTCTTTCGAAGGGTAGAAGGGAATTTTCATTGCTCCTGTCTCATTTCCCATATAGGCCTGTGAGAAATCCATCTCAGCACTAAGTCCAAGTTGGTCAGGTGAAGCATGGATTTCAGAAAAGTATCTAACCATATTTTATAAAACATGAGAAAGAAAAAAATACTTTATCAATTTAGCAATTTGTCCTGAAGCTGCTCTCACTGATTAAAACACAAGTGAGATTTGTGAGGTTTCATTTTTCTTATGTCTCTTTCTGCTGAGTTATTTTGGAAGACTTTTTTCCTACAATCAAATTCACCTAGGGATCTGCTAAGAAAATAAGTCCTTGAGATTTTGTTGGTCTGGGATAAGGGCAACTGCAACCTCAGAAGTATAGTTACATTAATTTTTCATTCTTGGCTGAGGTTCGATCTAAGTTGTGGTGGCTGGAGGCAAGCTTAATTCCCTCCATGTGTTCAGTGAAAAGAATCCATTGGAAGACTGTCACTCCCTTGGCATATGACTTTTTTTTCACTCTGTGATACCATGAGGTCTTTCGTTCCATTTCACTTCACAGTCTCCCCATTGAGAAGCTGTGATTTATTGGCACAGGCAAACACAATATGAATAAAGCCTTTATGCTTTCTCATCTGAGATGGAACTAAAAAGTTCAATATGGTGCTTAGAAATCCTGCATTTTCATACTAGATCACCCAACAGAATGCTCCTATGGAGTGCTAGAATGTCATTTAAGCTGAGTCAGTAAAAGAAAGAAAAAGAAATATCCTGGGCAGGAAGGAAGGAAAAAGGGAGAGGAGAGGAGAGGAGAGGAGAGGAGAGGAGAGGAGAGGAGAGGAGAGGAGAGGAGAGGAGAGGAGAGGAGAGGAGAGGAGAGGAGAGGAGAGGAGAGGAGAGGAGAGGAGAGGAGAGGAGAGGAGAGGAGAGGAGAGGAGAGGAGAGGAGAGGAGAGGAGAGGAGAGGAGAGGAGAGGAGAGGAGAGGAGAGGAGAGGAGAGGAGAGGAGAGGAGAGGAGAGGAGAGGAGAGGAGAGGAGAGGAGAGGAGAGGAGAGGAGAGGAGAGGAGAGGAGAGGAGAGGAGAGGAGAGATGTTTTGATGGAATGTCTTCATTACATTTTGGTGTCTTGAGGACAAAGAACTGGGATGGGAAGAGGGGGAAGACTGGGCCCACCAATAATTCCCAGAAATGGGGTAGAACCATGCTGCTTCCTTGAACTCAAAAGCTTTAGGGAAAAAAATAATTTCATCCTGAAAGAACTAATATTAAGGGGAAAATCTGTTATTTCTGGTACTGTTTCTGTGGAACCTGTGTTCCAGTTACATTTCTGTGTCATTTCTGGAGTGTGAAATTGAGAGCATGAAACTATTAGTTTGGTGGCCTGTGCATCAGAAAAGGGATGAAAGCTGCCTGGTAACTGTCCAGAAAACTGGCCTCTTTCACTATGAGTTGTTTGTAGAGAGGAATTTAAAAAGGAAATAAAAAATTCCAGGCTACTGATTAGATAAAATCTTGAAATCAAGATGCACTTACTGCCATTGAGGGTGAAACCCTCTCATTTAATTCTTCTACACTTTTAGGGTCTTGGGAACATGAATGGGACTCAAGAATTTTTGGAAACAAGGGAGTGGGAAAAATAAGGAGGGAGAGGGAGGGATGTGATACTTGGGAAAGTCCTGTGAGCTCAAGCTCAAGCTCAAGCTGGCTGATGAAAGCAGAGGTGCCCACTGGTGAGGCTGTGCAAGGTTCACTGGAGGATGCAGTTATTCTCCACTGGGACACAGGAGTCCCAGCTCTGCCTTCAGCCACACCACCCAGTGATTTAATAAGAGACCCAAGAACTGACCTGCAAGGCCTGCAAGGGGGGTTGTTTTCAAAAGAAAGTATTTCAGGTGCTGACTTGTATTTCTGGTGCAAATGGAAGCGTTGAAGTGTAATTCAGCCCTGGCTGGATGTGATCTGCCTCATCAGGGATGTGGAGGGGTCTGGAGATCAGAAGTGTAATCCCTGGCTGGACCAGCTGTCTCAGGGATTAGAGTGATGCCTGTGCCCTGCACAGGAGGAGCTGTACCAAGTTCTGCACTGCACACCCATCCCTAAGTGGCACTTTGCATGCAAAGGGCTCATTCTCCCCAGGACACCCCATGAGAACTGTGTCCTGGAGCCAGTTCTTCATGTGCTTCACACAAGGAGGGGCATAATAGCACTGGGAGTAATTTAAAATACAGAAACAAGCCAGGAGCTTGGCTAGCCTTGGCTTCTGGGCCTCCTTCAGAGCCAGGGACCTTAATGTTTGTCTAAATCCTCTGCTGCTCCAGCCTTTAATCTCCATGGGTCTCTTTTCCCCACCCATTAGATGAGGATGCCTTTGCTCTTCAGTTTATCTATTTAAAATTTAGCCCTAATGCAGCTCTAGTGCCTGCTCTGGAACTAGTTTCATTTTATGCCAGAGCTGGAAGAAGGTAATTAAAATCTACCTGCATTTGTCTGGCAGGTTATGTATCCTAAATACACATCCCTCAAAGAAAGCTTGACAGCTTCTGCTCTCCTAACTTCTCATCAAACTAAGGGACATAAATGCTTTCCTTTCTTTTCTTTTTTTCCTTTTTTTTTTTTTTTTTTTTTTTTTTTTTGGCCTTTCATTCTGAGTAACAAAGAAAGAGAGAAGGAAATGATGACATTCATACCTTCAGAAAAGGACAAATGAGCATTTCCTGCTTCAGAAAATGACCTTCTTCACAAGTTCTGTTTAAGCACCCTTTTGACAGCTGTGACTTGTCTACGTAAAACATGAGAGTTGGAAGAAACAAATATATTCTTTGTCCTTAGTGGTGTGGCATTTATACATGAAAAAAAAAATCTGGTCATTCATATTGACACCTACCAAAACTGCAATTTCCTTGTTAACAAATGACATGACAAAGAAAATTCTGAAATACATTAAGTACCAGGGAAGTGTCCTTAGTTAATGCTTCATAAATGTTTTTGAGTCATAAATACCTACTAGTAAAAGTTTTTAAAAGACACACTTTTAATTCAGCTGCAAGCAACTAAACTAGATACCTTTGGATTTTTGTTTTGCTCAGAAAATTACTGAGAAAGAATAAATATTTAGATCTTAAAGACAGAGTTCAGTACAGAGTAATGTTGACACAGTCACCTGGAATTATTCTTATTCCCTAATGGGTCTTGGCTGTGTAGTAAGTATTCATCTGACCTCAATTGCTTAAAATAGCCTGCCAAAACCAGAAACAATGACAACTGTAAGGTAACACTGATATGTAAGTACCATAAGTGTCAAGGGAAGCTGTACAAACGAGGAGAAAATGAAGCTCTGGCCTGATTTCAGCTGGGATAGAGTTAATTTTCTTCCTGGTAGCTGGTAAAGTGCACTGTGTTTTGAATTAAGTATGAAAATAATGTTGATAATGCATTGATGTTTTAGTTGTTGCTAAATCAAGGACTTTCAGTTTCCCAGGCTCTGCCAGTGAGGAGCTGCACAAAAAGCTGAAAAGGAGCATGGCCAGCACAGCTGACCCAAACTGGCCCAAGGGATGTCCCACACCACAGCATGTCATGCTCAGTACATAAACTGGGAGGAGTTGTCCAGGAGGGGACAATCACTGCTTGGGCTGGGCTGGGCTTTGGTCAGCAGGTGGTGAGCAATTGTGTTAGGCATCAGTGGTCTTACTTGGATTTTATTCCTATCTTCCTTTTCATTGCAATTCCTATCAGTTTCATTGCTATTGTTGTTATGATTAGTATTACTATATTGTACTTTATTTCAATTATGGAACTGCTCACAGTTTTTACCTTTTTCTGGCTTTCCTCCCCATCCCTTTGAGGGCCAGTGACTGAGCAGCCATGTGGTTCTTACTTGTTTTCTGGGCTTAAACCATGGCAAGCTCATATTACCTTGGCTCTCATCTCCTGTCTGATAAAAAAGAAACATAACTATCAACTATCAAGCTACCAGTCACAGATCTTTCCCTAGTCTAATATTCAAAGAACCTTGATTAACAAGAGAGGTGGTAGAAACAATACCAGCAGCAGAGCTAGTGAAGTATGATCCCTCTGTACTCTGCAGAGCCTTAATGAAAAGCTGGAATAATACCTCTGATCATAACAACTTTCCAGCAGAAATTTGCTCCTCCTTCCCTGCAGACTACACATTTCCCACTGCATATCCCTTCTGGCACTTTATAAGCAAGATGACAACATGGGCATTACATGTAAGATTTACAGCCCTTAGTTGATACGGAATTTAGTTATCTAGTCAAAACCATTTGTATGAGATCTGTCTGTACTTAGAGAAAGAAAAGGTCATTCATGCAGTCAGTAGGTGTTTTCCACAGAAGAAAAAATTTCCCTACTGAAGTGTCTGAAGTGTCTGAATACAGAAGGTTAATTTCCCTGCTGAAGAGCTTGACTGTGGGAGACAAATATCCTTGGACAGGTTTGTGTAGTCAGAGACTGGGAAGACACAGTGTGGCTCAAAACTAGGGCCCCAGTCCTTGGATGTGTTTCACCAGTCCTCTACCTTGAAGCAGTTAATCAGAGGTGAAGATGAGCAGAAAAAGCACAGTGATGCCACTGCATCGTTTTTGTCACCAGCACAAAGGTGGCAATTGGACAGGAACCATTTCTGCAGAGCAAGCAGTGCATGAAGCACACCATCCTACAGTGTTCTGCAGTACAGAAGTCTCAAACATACCCACCAATATTGTTGTTTAGGGTGTCATGGAGTTTGTAAAAAACTGCATGTTTCATGCTAACTTTTTTTCAACCATTATCTTTAGTTCTGCAATAAGTTTTCTGGAATCATTACCCATTTAGACTTTCAGGACTGGGGTTCCTCTGAGGTTGGATTTATCTCTTATCTTAAAGCATTTATAAGACAGATGCCTACATCTAAGCTAGTCATCCTCAGTTCCCTTTCCAGTCAATAGAGAGGAAGAGGCGTCTGGAGAAGGTGATTCATCTCATCCTAATATAGATATCAAACAAGAATCAGATTAATTGCTCTCTAGAGATACCTGTTTATCTCTATTGACAATAAAAGCAGCCTAGAGTGACTAACTCAGACTTACCTGCCCATGTGTTGGTTGCCTACAGTTAGCTGAGATAAATCCCAGCCAGAGCTTCCTTTGATCAAGCAATTCAACCACTATCATGAAATGTAGCAGATAAGAAGGGCAAGAGTGGATGAACAGGAAGGACAGAGTAATTGTGTGTTACCTGATCAGGAATAACACACCAGTGAAGGGTTTCATAATCTCACACTAGCCTGAAGATATCTTACTTTCCATTTGTCCAGAGTGAACCTGAGGGGAATGCTGTATCTGTCCTCAGGAACATGCTCCTATCTCTTCATGGTAGCCTCTGTTTGTAGATCAGAGCTGGGGATTCCCTGAGCTCACTGGACTCATCAAAGCCTCTCTCAGCAAGTGTGAACATTACAAATTACAGCCACCTCAAGATTTCACCCGTGACCTTCTGCTTCAGGACTGGAGTGATTTCTGCTTGGAGTTCAGATTTTCATTGATGATCCAGCCCCGTTGTGCCGTTACTCGGATGATAGAAAAAAAATCTGAGAAATATGGAAGGGTTTCCCCTTCTTCATTTTGTTTTTACATCAGTGTTATCCCTGCCATGATTTGAAAATTATGCTGCACCAAAATAGGATAAAGCTAATCCTCCTCTTCACATGCAGTTCCTAAGGGACAAACTTATAAGTCACTCTGTCCAGTCTTGGACCAAACCGGATCCAAGATTGGTGAGAATCCCTATTTCAAGTACTTTTTCAGCTCTCTAGAAAAATCTTCTATTTACCTGTCTTTTCCCAAATTTGATATTTTTCAATTTCTTCTTATCCTACAATTAAAAAAAAAATAAATAAAAAAATAAAAAATAAAAAAAAAAAACCAAATACTCCCAGCCTATGTTGGCTGTTAGAAAGAAGGGAAAAGGAATAAATCTGGCTTCAAAAACTTTTGACAGTTGGCGTGGTAATGAGCCCATTCCGACTGAAATTACCTCATTGCTGCTCATTTTTCCTGGCTACCAATCGATTTATGAACCTCTTTTAACATCTAGAGAAGTGTTAATGAATCAAGTGTTTAAAAATAACATACACCAGGAGGTTGTAAATTACAGCCCCAGCATCCTTTGAATGAATTCACAGCCCACATTCCCAACACCCACCTGGTACCCGTCTGCTGCAACATGGGTGTTCATTCAGGGTCTGAATTTATTATCCACAAATATGTGTTTGGGGTTCCACCAAGCCTTGACTCATCAGCATCCAGCTCAGCTGTCAGTTCTGACACAGCAGAAGAAGGGGGAGAGAAAACAGTGGTCATGAGGTGGTGTCATGGCCTTAAGGAGGTGAAGCAGATGGAGGACCAAGGCCAGCTCTGGCCATGCTGAAAGAATATCAGAGCACCAGCACACTCTGGGGAGTGTTGAATCACTGTACATCACACAATTCAGACTCTCCCTGGAGATGGATCAGGTATCATTTAGTGTGGTTAACAAAGCAGCACCCCTGGCATGCTGTTAGTATGGAGTTTTTCTAGAAAATTCAGTTTTCCTGGCTGTCAACAAACCAAAGATGGAGAGGTCGACTCGCAGACATCAGTAACTTGATGCTGTAGCAGAAAAGAATAAATGTTTTTCTGGACATCACACCCATTGTGTGTAACTGAAAGTAGCAGCAATGCAACTGTACTCGGAACATGAGATTTGGGGCTTTGCTTTCAGGATGAGCATCATTCTTTAAAAAATGCTGACAGAGCAGAAGAGTCAAGAGGAGAACAAAAACAAAGTTTAAAAATTAGGAGAACCAACAAAACATTTTGGTGGGGCAGAGTTTCTAAAGCCAGTGGTCATCTCACCTATTCCCCCTGTAGCTGTGACATGGAGCAGGAAGTGTAGGTTTGAGCTGGGTTTAAATAAAATCCGGGCACAGCAATGTGGAACACATTCTCTTCACCCTGCTTCTCCAAGGGCTTTTCAGGAAGCAATCTTTAGAAACAAGAACAGTGTCATGCTTGAAAGCCAACTCTTACCTGTCCTGTCCCATCAAACCAGACAAATTTTATGGATTCAGCCCAGCCCAAAGGAAGGATAAATCAAGACTGGAAAATTATTCTGTAGGACTCCTGGGAATGATCAAGTCAATCCTTGTCCTAATGATGTCAATGGCAAAGCATGTAATGACTGAGGTGGCAAGAAACTAGGCTTTAAATCTCTTTAATTAGAATATAAGAGTAATTTTTGCTAACACTTTTCTTAGTGACACATATATATATATATACTTCTTAATGAAGCATTTGGATTCTCATTCAAAACCAGCACACTGGCACTTGGGAAGGCAGACTACATTTAAAATGTTACAAAGATTAAAAAAAAAAAAACCCTAACCAAACCAAACAAACAAAAAAATAAACAAGGAGAACAAGTGAATTTTGTGATTCAGCGATAACATTTACTACAGTGATTTATTACATTTATTACAGTGATAACATTATCTTATCTCTTGACCCAGAGGACTAGTGCTTCTTCTCCCACTTTGTTCCATCTTAAGATCTAATGGTAATCAACAAGTGGAAGCAAAAGGCCATCACTCACTCATTTGAGTCTTGCCTTGGCTACCAAATGAAGTTCATGCTATTCAAATATCCAGAAGACCTAGGACTGCATGTGAATGAGTGAGGAGCCCAACACAAACCACTTTATTGTTCTCTGGTTCATACCTAAAAAACTCCTGATTTCAGATAGTGAGCAAAACTCTTGTCTCAGAAAAAATTATTCTTATGCCCACAAAAAAGAAAGGAATTCTATAAAAACCAGGATAGACTAGACTTCATGCAAAGTGACAGGACAGATTTTGTTTCTGCCCAAAAGAACCTTCTGCTTTTGTACAAATAGATGCAAATGCTGAAAAATTCTCTGTTTTCAGGACTTTACTGCAGGTTTACAGAGATGTAATCAAGGACTGAATTTAACTCATTGTGTTATTATTTTTCAATCCAAACCACCTCTTAGTAAAATAAATGCATTGAAAGGCTCACTGTGGGAAAACAGCACCTGTCAACCAAAGGGATTTTCTGAAAAGTAAAAAAGAGACTTATGTTTTTTACTAAAGTCGACAAAATTTAGGTCGTTGGTTAAAATGCCAAGATATCTTCGATAACACATTTACACACCTATAAAAACAAAAGTTCACTCAAAAATTCCAATAAATGGTCCTTAGGTTGTATAAGAGCCATACAGCTGCAAAAACATCAAATATGCCTCTGATAGATTTTAAAGCAACAGTTAAAGAAAATTTTAAATTTAAATTCGTCTTAAATTAAAAGGCAAATATTAGGATTTTGAAGGGATGATATCACTGTCCTCAATTTGAAATTTCCATTTAGATCCTAAGATGTGCCTGACCAAATTTCTTCTTTAGCTAGACAAATGTGAGACAGAAAAAGGAAATAAAAGAGGGGGGAAATTGTGGGTGAAAATGGTGCAAAATAACATCCTCAGCTGATGTAAATCTGCTTGGTGCTAATGAAGTGTGCAGGGTTACATCAGCTGAGGGATTAATCCAGGTCTCACACTGAACACACATTGAAAGCTGAGAAATGCCAAATGCCATCACAATATGAACACATTGAGAAAATGAAAAGGTAAACTGAAATAATGAGGGAAATCAAGGCTCCTCATTAAAGTAGGCCCCATCACACACTCAGTGAAATCCAAGCCAAATAATAGATTCCAACACAGCTTGGTAGGAGCACAACAGTTTTCCAAACATTTACATTCATATTTTACTGGACAATGTATGGCCTGAGTTCCTATTAAGCCATTATTACATTTTGCAGACATCATTTTGACACATTTTTGAGCGGGCTGGAAGCCCTTGTTTATTCAGCTTTCCCCTTGGGCACTTCAAGAAGTTATTCTCCTGTAATTCCAGTTCTGCTTTGCCTAGGTACACCTTTTACAGTCATAGTTGTGTTATTAACTCAATGACTGACTGACAGAAGTGACTGGATTTTGAAACCTTGCCATTAAAGCCACTCCATCCACACAATGGTGGCTTAAGAGTCCATAGAAGGGAAATGTAAAGGGAACAAAAGACTTTTTAAGCAAGGGGGAAAATTTGCCCAAACATTCAAAACTAACATCTTGTCAAGACAACAAAAAAAAGTTGTAGATAGGCTACCAAAAATCCCATCAACTATCCATGTTCCCACACAAGCCATACATTTTCTCCCCTTGGTGCTTCTTTGTGCCTGTATTATAGAGATAGACAGACCATCAAAGAGCACCTGACTTCCAGAAACCTGAGTCAGATTAGAATTCATGGTGTTTCAAGCATTGATAATCATCCAGAGTACAAGCACTCTGTCTGGAATAGATGAAGACAAAGTAATAGATGTCATTTAGGGTTATAAGATTTGAACTAATTTCAGCCTGTGTGCACAAGGCAAAGGTCTTGTTGAAGGCAAAGCCAAGAACATGGCATAAAAATGGCCACATCTTGTTAAACCCTGTCGTCAGCAAAGTTCAACAGGAAGTGCCAACATTAGGCATGAGCAAGGAAAAGTGAGACCTGTATTCTTAGAAGACTATTTTCTATCACTGTAACAAACTGGTTCAAGGCCCTTGTTGGTTAGAGCTAAACAGAAGGACTTGGATTGGTTTGTGAATGCCATCTGCAAGGTCCAGTGGAAGACACTCCCAAGGTTCAGCCACATGTTGTAAGAGTAACCTTTTCTTTCTGTTTTTGCTGTAGTTTGCACTAGCTTGTTTTATTTTACACAGTTTGCTTCATTTATAGAAAAACAAACAAACAAACAAGCATATTAAAAAAATTCCTTATTTTCCTTCTCCAAAAATGGAGAAGTAACCTCTGTTGTATCAGCTCTTTTGAAGGGTGAACAGTTTTGGTCTAGCTATTCTAGTTATTCTATTTTCTTTTTTCAGTTCTGTCATATCTTCTTTGAAATGAGGAAAACCATCACTGCACACAATATTCAAAGTGTGGGAGCCAGACTGGCTCAAGGCCCTGAGCAACAAGATCTTGTGAGTGACATCCTTGCCAATGACAGGGGGTGAGAACCAGATGATTTTTGAGATTCCTTCCAACCCAAACCATTCTATGATTCTATTCCATGATTTTATGACTACAGATTTATTCAGAGACATAATAATGTTTTCTAATTTGTTTTCTGATGTTTTCTTAGGAGGTAACAAAACCTAAATTACTTTTTGACATCTATCAGGCTTTGCTCTGATATTTTCATCGAAATACAGTTCCAAATTCAGGATTCCTGAGTAGCAAAAAAACAGTCTCAAGGTGAAACCCGAATATAAATTCTCATCATATCCCAAGATCTGGATCTGAATATGCTCTGAATTTCTCAGAGGAACCATCATCATCTCCAGAGACAGAAAACCAAAATCTGGATGCAAAGCTCAACAAATTAGTGATCAAATGTGAGATATGCAGAGCTCCAGATCTCAGTTTAAAGGTTCTTGACAATGTTTAAAGAATATTACTGCTGTCCTGTTGAAAGCTAAGACACAATATTAATATTCAACTAATAACTGACAAAATATGTATTTCTCAAAAACATATAAGCTGAAACTACCTAAAGTTTCAGATTGTACAATTTACCTTTACCTCTATTTGTAATCCTCTTTGAGCAAAGTCATAGAAAGAAGCTTCTGACTGATCTTGGAAGAGATATAAACCTAATGGAATATTTTCCTTTCAGACTGAAGACTAGACAGGGTAGAACTTAAGAGCATGTAAAGCAGGACTTTTTAATATTTTCTGTGTTTTTTCTGAACTACCTAGAAATATTTATGAAACACATTGATTTTTGAGCCATCAAACCCATTCAGAATTATGTGTAAAATTTTCCTTACCATTGCTTAAAGAGATTTGAAAGAAACTTGCTCCTTATATTATGATACATTTTACTCTAAAATCAGTCAAGTTTTGTTGACTGAAGTGGAACAGTCTTATAAGTGGAACTATCCTGGATGGTATATTCATTTTGATACCAAGGCAGAAAGATAAGATGACAAAGGATCCTTAAAACATGAATTAAAAGGGCTATGATCAGAATTAGGCTTCAAGTGGCCAAATGCAAAAGTTTACAACAGAGGAGGGACACTCATCTAGAGAGTGTTTAGACTCCCTAGTAAATCAATGAAGATAAGAGAATTAGGCACTTCCAGGCTGAAATTCATTGCATCATTCTAAACAAGAAATCTAAAATTAGTGATGTGAATCACTCTCTAAAAGTTATTTTTTTTTCTCCAGTCTATATAAAGAATGAGAGAGATGAGCTCAGATGAGGGCCTCTACTCAGGAAATACTTCAAGTTAGCTGGGATAATTTCAGTTCCTCTTTCTTTGCTAACTTAAAACATTTTAGATTGGCAGCATCCTGATTTAGGGAGTTACACAAATAAAATATTCATGACAGATGATGGGATGGCATCTAAGTCATTGGAATTGTTGTCACTGATTTTAAAGGCAGAAGTTTTACCGGGATGGAGCCTCTCCTTTCTCAGTATATCTGACTAGAAGTTCAATATTAAGCAAAACTAATTGTCAAGATCCCTGTGAAGTCCATGGAGAGGCACAACCCTGATTTTAGTCACTCTGTACTGAAAAGCTGTCCAAGGAATGACTGATGAATATACAACTGCTGGTGCCCATGTTTCCCAGCAAGAGTAGCAGGAATCCAGAGAAGTAGTTTATATAAGACTCCTAATTTTAGAAAGCTAAAATTAATTGTGATTATCCATACCTAGTCTATGTTTTATTCACACATTCCTTCTTTCTCTAGTTTTAGAGAAAATACAGTAAGAATAGTTGCAATATCTGGAAAGGAATTAAATCATAAAACCACAGAATGGTTTGGGTTGGAAGAGACTTTAAAGATCATCCAGTTCCACCCCCTGCCATGGGCAGGGACACATTCCCATAGACCAGGTTGCTCCATGCCCCCTCCAACCTGGCCCTGGACACTTCCAAGGATGGGGCTTCCACAACTTCTCTGGTGATCTTGCTCCATTGCCTCCAGTTCCATTCTCACAGTAAAGAACTTTTCCTTAATATCTAAACTCAATTTGTTTTCTTTCAGATTGCAGCCATCCCCCCCTTGTCCTGTCCCTACATGCTCTTGTATTGGGAAAATGTTTATCTTTTTCCACTGAGTTAAAGTGTCTGAAACTGAAACAGAAAGTCAGTATAACTGCTAATTTATGCCATGTTTCCCACTGGACTAGAATGTCACCCATCAAAGATACTCTCTCGTTCCAAGTGACCTTTAAAACTCTTTGCATAAATAACATCCCAGCCCAGTGCAGTGACTGGTTCAGAAAGCTTGATTAGACATGTACACCTCTACAAATCACTTCCCCTTCTTCCCTAAGTCATGAACACATTTGACACTAAAGAAGTCGTTCCAAGCTGAAAGATAAGTCTTCTTTTTTTTTTTTTTTTTTTTTTTTTTTTTTTTTTTTTTTTTTTTTTTTTTTCTATTTTCAGCCTGATTTTTAGTTTTTTCTTGTGTAAGATTGGGGCAAAACCTGGAGGGCAATTTACACTACATGTAATATTTAGTAATTTTGTCTTCTCCTCTCACAGGTCATATAGCAAGGCATTTCTTCCCTCTCTCTCTTATAGATCAATATTTTCACTAATGCTAGAATTATTTTTTTCCCTAAATTCAGTAGCAAAGCTAAAGTTCCCTTGGGACTTCTTCAGACACTGTGAAACTTTTTATTACTGTTATATTATGAATATGTTTCATTTATTATGCTGACATATTTCAAGATAAATGTCAAGATTTACTGCAGGGAGGGAAGACAGGAGTATCACTGTAGGAGTGCAATTTTTACTGAGAAAATATATTTTGGTTTGTTTTTTTTTTTTTACTTGGAAGGATTGTCAGTCCTTTGTAGAGACTGTTAATCTAAATTCTTAGGAAATATTTTAAGGGCTGTTAATTTGATTTCTTTAAGCTCCTTAAGAGGAAAATTAAAACCAAGAAAAAAAGAAATCAAAGATTTCAACAAGAGGCAATACATAAATGATGAGCAAATTTAGCTCCACAATTCCATAAAAAAATTGTGGTACCAACCCAGAAAGTTGGGTATGAAGGGCTCATTTTCAGGCTTACCACAGACACTTTTATGTCCATATATCTTGTCTGTCTTTCTATAAAAAGAAGATAAATGTGCTTTGGTGCTTCTTGGAACCTGGAGTTAGCAGGTTTTTTGTAACCTGGTGAAGAAGAGCACAACTCCCTTAGATTTGAGTTATTCCATGATTTGCCATTGAAATTATCTTCTGATGGAAGGTGCATGTTTTACTAATGTTGAAACACCACAAATTCCATAGAAAGCAAAATTCCAAACTTCTTCTGCCTGTTTGTTTCAGAAAGATGTCAGCCTAGATTTTGGGCCTTTGCTCCCCTTTCAGGGGTTTCTAATAAATCAGCTACGCAATTGTAATTGATGTGTGATGCACTTGGATAATTCCCACTCAACCAGGTTCAACACAGCAGACATTTGTTTTACACTTCCCCACATAAGACAGATGGCTTACTTGCCATTCTTGGTTAGTGGCTGTCCTTTAGTTAGGGTAATCCAGAACAGACCCTCTTACAGATGAGATGACCAGAGACATCATAAATCCTTTCAACAGATATAGCATTAGAATAACACCACACTTCTGCAGATTTGTAAGAGTGAGCAGCTGGAATGTCACTGCTAAGTGGGCATTGATGGAAATGGTAGAAACATTTCCTTTGGGCAGATCAAGTCCCCAGTACAATGCAAGCAGCTGCTTCTCCTGAAACTTCCCATGTCCAAAATAAAGACTGAAGCACCACTGCAAAACAGTTCCATGTTAAAATCACAAGACCACCTCTACAGTCCCTACAGACGGGGAACACACTGGGTCAAATGTTCCCATTTGCCTCGTTTTATTACAGCCAGTGGAGTAAAGCCAAAATGAGAATTTGGCCTAGGAACCAAAGCATATGGCATTGTTCTATTACACTTGCACAAATCACTGGATGTTATTACTGAGAACATACCAGGCCCTTTTTGAGTGCTGGAGGAGAAAGGGTTTGAGCACAGGGCTATGAGCCAAGAATTCCTGAGTTCAGTGCTGGGGTCTATCAAATAAGCCACACTATTGCCTGTATTTCCTTGTGTGTGAAGTACAGGGGTAGGAGGACGAGAGTATCCAAATTATTCACAACATTAATTTTGGCCCAGAAAA
This sequence comes from Oenanthe melanoleuca, assembly GCF_029582105.1. Classification (NCBI taxonomy): domain Eukaryota; kingdom Metazoa; phylum Chordata; class Aves; order Passeriformes; family Muscicapidae; genus Oenanthe; species Oenanthe melanoleuca. Next base: position 65,562,083 of record NC_079334.1, read on the forward strand.
ACCATCGCCCTGGATGTTTTCCATAGTCTTTGGAGAAAGACAGCTGCCACCATAGCAGGCCTCAGAGAAATTAGCAGGTGTTGATATACCCTCAGTGATCAAAAGAAAGGATCCTGTAAAGGAACATATTTGTCCTATCTGGCTAACTTTGAAAACTGATAGCATTCATGTTCAAAGAGCCAGAATGGCAGGATTTATATACCAGCACATTTCCACCTTAGCTTAAAGCTGGAATTGCAGTGAGAATGTGTAGGTGATCTTGCTAGCAGAGATCAGTATGAAAGTTCAGTTGAAATTTGTGCAGCTCTTGAAAGACTGGAGACATTACTCAATGTCAGAATTACTGCAGCCACACGTAGGATATTCACAGAGGTCACGTAGGATGGGGAGTGCTGGAGCATCACCAACATATTCAAGAGGTTTCCTAGTGCTTAAGGCCAGGCAGAACCACTAGAAGGGCTTGTGGAATCTCATTTCTTGCATCTTTCTTGGTTTTTTACAGTTGCCCATAATTAAGGCAAGCAGATTCCAGCCTAGAGGGCTAAATGATGCTGTGGGTTACATTTCGTGCAACCAGCCAGTGAATGTCATGTTTGACTCACAGGTCGGATTCCCCATCACTCCCAGTTTCTGACGTGGCAAAGTTCAGGGATGGCAAAAGAAGCAGCTGAAATTTCCAGCCTCAGACACCTGCACAGCCCCAGCACAATCTGCAGCAGCTCCAACGTGGTGTGGGTGGAATAGTAAATAGCAGGAGAGAAGGGGGTGAGGCAGCATCTGCTGAATTTAGGAGTATTTTACTTGAGCAGGCCTGGACACCTACCCCAGGAGTCTGACAGGAACAACTAAAAAACTTTTTGAAGTGTTACTGTTATTTTTTAGGAAGTCTGAGAAAACTACAGAGGCTTGGATAGCTGGAAATATAGCACTAACATCCCTTAGAAGATCTAGCATTTTTCTGCATAAGGCAGTAAGAAATTTTCTGGCAGAGGCTCAAAGGCTCGTTTTTGCAGGTGTCAAGGGAACAGTCATTCCATGAAGCTCCCCCCTCCCCAAAAATCCTCTTCCTTTATATGTCATATGCAGTGTAAAATTCTGTTCTTTGTCCTAAACATTTTAGCAGATTTGAAGGTGACGACAAGGTAAAGAATCAATGTGCAGAGTTTCAGTTAGCTGACATAAATAGTCATAAAGAATCAAAATCCCCACCATTTTCCTCCTTCACTTAGGATGGATTGGAGAAGTTCCCTTCTGAAAATATCTATCTTTCTGAAAATAAACAATCCAGGTGTAGACAGCTCTTCCCCAGGCCACTCAAGTCAGGTGCCAGCACAGCCATCACTTTGCCTTGCTGGCGTGTCCCCAGCTCTCCTCTCCCATTTCTTCAAGGCACATTTGCTGCAGCAAATTCCCCATTTATTGAGGCTGAATCAAATGAAAACAAAATTCCTTGAAAAGTCTGAGAAGGGATGTGCTGACACATTGTAAAGAAAGCATTTGTGCACATTTCACCAAAGAGTTTTGCATTCAGCAGCCTGGGCATTGCTGTTGTGGGCAAAACATGCCAAACAAACACTGCAGATGATGGTTCTCCAGTGCTGAGGAGCCATTTGTTTTATTACAAGAGAATTATAGAATTGTTAAGGTTGGGAGAAGACCTCTAAGGTCCTCAAGTCCTACCATTAACCCAGCACTGCCAGGTCCAACATTAAGCAATGCTCCCAGGGGCTACATGTGTGTGTTTTCTGAACATCTCCAGAAATGGTGATTTCACTACCTCCCTGGGCAGTGTTTTCTGTTGCTTGATCACCCTTTCAACAAAGAAATTTTTCCCAATATCTAATCTAACCCTTCCCTGGCAGAACTTGAGGCCAAATATTTCTCCATGCAGTGTGTGAGGACAGTGTTAGGGAAAACAAAGAGGAGCTCCAGGTTTATAACCAGGTTTAAAATCCAGGGATTCTATCCTATTTATCTCACCTCTGCCTGTTCACTTGTGGGTTTAGATCTGCTCAGAGTGAGGTACTGGCTACTGGGCCAGCCATGAGGGCAGGTCAGGAGCAGAAACAGGTAGCAACCTGAAACACCAGCTGGTTTTGTTACAAGATACAGGCTCACTTTCATCCTGGGACAAGATTCAATTCACCCTAACTCAAACCACACACACCTGGCAAGCTCCCAGCTGGTCTTTACCTGGATACCCCCAGCTCCCACACTCTGCCTTACTAGGCAGTTTCACTGCTGCAAACTATCTGATAAGCCTTCCTGATCTTCCCACATGCTCCTGCACGGCTTCTGGTCCAACAGGCAGCTGCTGATGTGCTCCATCTCCCAAGGAGGATCTGCAAGCAGCAGGTAGAGCCTGGAGTAGCTGGGGATGGGGAAGTCTCCTTGCAGCATTTCTTTTGTTATTTCTAGACCACTGTGTCCTCCCCAGGAATAACCCTCGTGCTGCTCTCCAGTTCAATCTCTTCCATCTCATGTGCCTCTTCTCCAATTGTCTGTGCAACCCTTTTTGATTTGGGGTTTCTCAGACCCTACCAGGAGCACAGCAGCACCATGACCTCCCCACTGCTGTCTCCAGCATCTCCCACACTGTCCCCCACTCCTCACCCCAGACTCACTCCGACTCCAGGGGAAATTCCTGCTGAAGCCAACAGGATCATCACCCTAGCAAGGGCTACAGGGCTTGATTAATTATTTGTTAATTGCTGTGGAAGGCACTGGGGTGACAGATAACTATCCATAAGTGGGATGCAGGTTGCATTTTTTCCCCCAGCCTTCCACGGCTTTGTGAGACAGCTCGGATGCCCCGCATGTCAGCCTAGCCTCCAACAATGGGATTTGTGAGATCCCTTTGTTGTCTAAATTCCCTTAAGTGGAAATATGTTTTCTAACAGCACAGAAACTCTCCCCAAGGCTTCTGTTGTACCAGGTTAATCAACCATACATGACAGCAGAATTAGAGGTGCTAGTATTTTATGTTCTGCATCTAAAGTATGTTTCTTCGTGTGTACTTAACAGGCTTTAATTTTATAAAACATTGCGCAACAAGGCACCTTGGGGAAGAGCAATTAACTCAGATTATGTTTTCGTTTCAGTGAATACCAAATGAGAAACTCAAATACTGATTTATGTAGCCACAAAGTCAAATCATGCTCCTTAATACTGCCTGATTTTTCAGTGTGGCCGTCTTTGGTCACAGACAACCCTTTTAGTCCTGACATGCAATTAAGAAGTTGCTCAAACTGAACTCTCCCTTAAAAATATATCAAGATATTTTATAATCACGATACACAGACAACCAGTCCTGTTTGAAGTTAATTATGAGACTCCTATCATCTTCAGTGAGAGCAGGAATAAACCTACTGAGGACATTTTGGTATAATTTTCATGTTGATGACTATCACAGCCAGTTTATGTTAATTATGGATGGGGATAGGCACTGCTAAACAATTTGAAGGATGAAGGTACTAATTTAGGATCCAATCTAGCTCTCATTAAAGTCAATGGAAAGATTCCTATTGACTCCAATGGAAGCTAGTTCAAACCCATAAAGACCGAATGAGCTCATGTGAACCTTCTCATCCAATTTCTCACTACAGAAAAGAAACGATGCATCAGCACCCTTGAACCACTATTCATGCAGAGGGCTTAATTTGGTCACCTTGAGTCACACACAGCAGCTCCTTAATGCACCAGCCATTCCCTTGGGATCAAGAGGTCTGTGGACAACATGCAGGGATTTGGGCTGGTTCAGGATCCTGCTGTCTAAAGGATTTTTTGACTGGAAATGCTCTACTGTGGGTTGCAACAAGGGGTAAGGAAAGGAAAAAGGAAAGGAAAAAGAGGGAAAGGAAAAAGAAGGAAAGGAAAAAGAAGAAAAGGAAAAAGCAAAAAGGAAAAAAAGGGGAAAGAAAGGAGAAAGAAAGAGGAAAGAAAGAGGAAAGAAAGGAAAGTTTCCATCATAAACCCAAAAACAGCTTCAGTTGCCATTTTCACAACTTCCAGGTGAGATGCAAGGAGCAAGCCCCTGACATTATTTTCCCCAGGGCATCAGGTGCATTCCTCCCCACCTCTACTGTGGGAAACCAGCCTGATCCCAGCAGCACAGCAGGAGAGAGTTCATGGACCCCACTCCTCTCTCATCTCCTCTCCAAGGCAGTCCAGCCTCTGCTCCTAAGCACTGATTCCTCTGCTCCTCACTGGCAGCTGGCTGCCTGGCAGCCTGAACTGGGGAGGCCAAACTGAGATGAGGTCAGGCAAAGCAGAAAGCAGAGAATCCTGCCTCCCTGCCTGCCAGGTTTCTCTCAAGAGTCAGGCAGCCAGCAAGCCAGAACCTTTCATTTAATTCTCCCAAATGAGATATGTTAGAAAATTCCTTTTCATGCAAAATAAATGTTTTTTTTCTTTTTTCTGTGTTGTAAATCCTATGAAGTAGGTACTTTTTTTTTACATGATCCACAATACCAAGAATGCCACCATCACCAAGAAAATTTATTAATGAGGTATTTTCTTTCCCTGCAGTAGAAAAATAATTAATTCTTTCTGGCCAAATCAGTAGGAAAATGTCATTCAGTGTAAATAAGGTTGTCATTACTGCTTACTAAGAGATAGTACTTCTTTAGACACAAATATATTTAGTCTGTGAAAAGTTCATGAAAATTGAAATGTGATTCCATCAAACAGAAGTAGAGATATATTTTCATAGCTTTTTCCAGGGCACCTAATTCTTATGCATGTCCTTCTCTGACAGATATCTCTTTAATAATGACACCCTATTACCTGTGTTCATTGCTCTAGGTTTGGGGTTTTTTTCTCTTTTGCCTACCCCACTCATTAATAAATGTCTTACTACTTTTAGTTCAAATACCAGTGTCAGCACAGCGAGGGAAAAGAAGCTGGATTGCCATCTGTCTGCTGTACTTGCAGAGGAATCATTAACTAATTTCTAACTGCAAATTTCTATCTACTAATAATGTTCCAGCCACAAGGAAATAAGATTGAATTTATGAATCCAGCCTGAATATCTGAGCATAACCATGGTAAAACGAAATAATATTTTTGATACCAAGGATATATTGTGGTATATTCTTTGAAATATAAAATAATTGTTTTAGGCTCTTTCAGGGCAGAGCTGATGGTTAAACACAAAATGGAGAATTTATTGGGCTTTCCCACTCAGGTCTTCCAGGTGCAAAAAAGAAAAAAAAAAAAAAAAGCTGCTATATCATGAATACTTACTTCTCTGCGACAGGATATTAACTGTCAGCCAAGCAGCCCATCAGATAGCTTGGCTTGCCTTCTCTGGGCCAGGAATTAAGATTCCTATGGCCCTTAGTCAGCATTGCTACCAGGGAAGGCAGAGAGAGCCCTCCCCCTTGCCAAGACAGTAGCAGTGCTGGTGAGCTCGTCCCTGACAGAAGTCACTCTTTGCATATCTTCCACCCATCAGTCTGGGAATTAAGAGATAAGGAGCATTTCCGTACATAAATAACCTCTGAGCTGTCTTTGAAAATAGAGCTCGGCGTTTTTCAGCTTACCACTGGCGATGGCATTCCTGCTTATGCAAGACTTGCTCATCACAGCCCTGACTCAACCTTGCAGGAAGAATGAAGGCCACCCCCGACCCCTGTGCTGCCAGGGTGACTGGATCCCCAGGGCAGAAACCTGCCCTGCTCCTCCCTCTCCCAGCAAAATGCAGAAAATCTGAATTTTCTGCCATGCCCAGGAGGCTGGGGCTGCTCCCTAAGGAAGGGTAATTCCACCTGTGGGATTAGTTCCAGATCTGCCCATGCTGATCCATTCTCATCTGGCAGGTCACAGTTCCCCCTGTCCCATGAACATTTCTTCCTTCCATGGGGTGGCTGCTGACACCCTCGTCTGCCCCAGCCTGAAAAACACCTGGGGTGTGAGCTGCCTACACCAACCTCACTCAGGGAGATCCTGCATGGAGGGTTTGGCCAGCAGATCGTATGGGGCTGTCACCAAAGAGAGCAGCACAAAGAAGTGGCAGCCTGCTGTCCCCTTGCAGCTGCCTCTGCCCATGATCATCCCCCTGGGATGCTGGGGAGCCCTGAGGTGCTCTGTGGAGTCAGGAAGGGATGAGAACAATGAGAAAAATCTGCTGCAGGTTTGACTGTTCTGTTCCAGAACTGTAAAGAGACTTTTTGGCACAAAGGGTGCCAACCCCCTTTTCCATAACCCTATAAACCTTCTCTCCTTCCCCTGCTGCACATCCCAAGATTCCTTTTCTGGATGCAGAGAGGCAAAAGCAAAGGAAGGATTCCAGCACATTTTGTTTCAGTTAGCATATCCTGCTGCAAGTGGAAAAATGTTGTGTGCTTAGAGCACCATTCCACCTCCTCCTTATCACAGCCCTGTGGCACTTGCACGGAGAACCAGCAAGAGAGACCAGAGAAAAGGACCTAATCTGCAATTCTGCAAACTGGCTGAGGACAATGGTCAGAGAGACACAGATATCTTATCTCTCTCTGATTTCCCCCTGGCTGTTTCCAGGATGTCACTCACGGAGTAGCTGTTACCCCCAAAACTGCTGGAGGTCATATTCTGATCTCTGTTGTTTCTCATCTGCACCCAGCTCTGCTGGCTGGGAGGCAGCTGGTCCCACATTGTGATGAGAGCAGCACTCCAAATCCCCTCACCCCCCTGGCCAGGTCACACAGTCCTTCCCACTACTGTGTGCCCACAATTCCCTCCATATAAACCATTTTTTAAAAATCTCTGGACCAGTTTAATAATCAATAACTTATATTTTTTTTTTTTTCCCTGCTCTGCACTCTGTGTAAACATTCCATCAACTCACACTGTCCAAGGATTTTCCCCTCATTGCTGTGGCCTTCATTCCCTGAGACATACAGTTCTTGCCATGCCACCACAGGCCTTACCTTGCATGAAGCAGGTGTGGGAAAATGAAATGCTTTCTCTGCTTCTTCTCAGCCCCTTCTCAAGCCTTGCTGAGCTACTCCAGGGCATTGGTTCTCTGTTCTCTCCCCTTCCCAGTCCATCCTGAATGGTCATTTCTGTCTAGAAAGGCCAACATACATTATAGAACTATAGAAACTGCTCTAAACAGCCACATTAATGAAAAACTAGAGCTAATCTTGAGCCAAAGATAGATAATTGGCCTCAAGCACTACAGAAATCTTATAATAATCTTATATGCCCTCATATTCAAAGAAATCCCAAGAAAAATGGGAATATCAACCTTCCTGCACTCCTGTGCTACTCCCAAAGAGAATTTTTTATTCCTGACCTCTTTCCTCCCTGCCTCACCCTCACTCAGCCATGTTTTTCTATTCCCTCTGTAATTCTTTGGAGAAGAAGATAGATAGAGGAGCACTCTGACCCAGGTGTATCCCATTCAATTTCCATGTCCTAAGAGAGATACCTCAGTGAGGAACAAGAGAGGGAGCTCCCACTGGAGGAGGGTTTAGATTTTAGTTTTATTGACTTGACTCTCTCAATCCATGACAATGGAAGGATCAGAAGATAAACTATAACCTCAGTGGATATTTTGTTTTCATGGCTGAAGACACTCCGAGACCATGATGAATTTCTGGTCCAGCTTTTTATTTTGGTGAGCAAGGGAAATTTACAGTTCTATTCCAAACTAAAAATTATATAAATAACCATTGTCAAAAAAAAATAGGCAAAATACAGGGTGCAAAATGTAGAAGCATTTATTATCTGAACTTAGACCCCACTTCTAGCACTTCAAGGTAGAATCAATACTTCTCTACCCCTCCCACCCACTTCTCTGAAATCCCATTATTTCAGGGAGTACTTCCAGCACAGAGGTAAGTTTTGGGGCAGTATTGTTAAAAGAAGACAAAAATTTTTTGCTCTCCAAGTGTTCCAGTAAGGCATTTGCTTTCTTTCATGCACTACACTTTGTCACAGATTTTGTTCTCCACAGTTTCCATCTCACAGAACCCAGCATTCCCAGCATAGCTGGGGAACTGGACTTGACTATGCAGGCAAAGCTATAACTATACCTATGGTGTGTTCCCAGCTAAGAACAGAAACAACATTTAGGCTTTAAAGCAATCTTGTCAGAGAGGCAGATCAAATAATGATGGCTAACACAGCAACATCTCTGCCCACAAGAGACACAACACACAGCGAGTGTTTGTGAAAAGATTTCCCACTGACTCCCAGAGATATGCATCATCACAGCCAGAGCATGGGTGGGGTGAGAAGGACAAGCCACATGAGGGTAAATATGTCCAAACGTGCTATCTATCTCTTACTACCACCAACAGCCAGGATAAAAGAGCTGGAATCATGAAGTGAGGAGGAGGAGGAGGCTGAAAAAGCCTGGTGAGAAGGATGGAGAATTAGGGAGACAGCCAAGATGACTGATAGATGCTTTTCATTGTTGTTATGGAAATTTTTGGCTGAAAGTCTCTCACCTGCATTGGGGTTTTCTATTCTTTCACAGTCTCTGAAGGATTTTGATAGGAAGGCTTTCCCTGAGTTTTCTGTTCTTCAGATCACACCAAGAGCACAAATGGGCACACACACATCTCCATCACAGCCCTGTATGGAAAGAATAAACGTCTCAAAACCACAGGCAGGGTGGGAAAGATACCAGAGGTCAATCAGCCAGGGAAACAGGATGCAATGGAAAGATTAACTCATGAGTGGTGTGACACAGTGAAGGACCTTCATAATTTCCCAAGAAAGAATTTCATCACCTTCAACTGCAAAATATTAGTGGCAACACCATTCATTTCCCCACCAATGTGCCCTTTTCCAGTTTTCTTGGGTCATTTCTCTCTACAGCCACCCATAAAATGGCCCTGGAGGAGACCTTCATCAGCAAATGGGCACCTCAGGACAGGATCTCACTGAGGACTTCCTCAAAAGGTCTGGTTTAACTCTGGTCCTAATGAATCACTGGGAATCATTGTCAGTAAATTTGATAGTGGAGTTCAGCCAGCACTGAGCACTTTGGAAAATCCCAGCCCAAAACACTCTCAGGTGTAAGGGATGGGCTGAGAGCAGATCAGGTGGCTCCTCCTGAAGAGTCATCTTCAGCCATGGCATTGGGAGATATGTCTTAGTGCTCTGCTTTAGGAATTCAGGTCATTTCTCATATTTTTTCACATGCTTTTGAACATCAGTTGCACCCATGTGCCGTGACCATATTCACTGCATGGTATTGAGAGACATCCAAACAAAAATCTGAGGTTTCTGCTGTAGATTATGATTGGGAAAGTTTTGACAGTTCTTATGCTGACAAATATGGCATCCAAAATCTTGAAAGTTCTCAGGGCCAAGAAATCTCCATGGAGAAGAAAAGTAAGGACTTTTTGTTATTTTTATCCATTTCTAAAGAGGGATGCAGGATCCTAAATTTAGGTCCCCACTTGAAAACAAAATTCCTGATTCAAGTGGTTTCACAAACACATTCGCATAAGAAGCCCAGGGGGAAAAAAATAGTAATGCAGACCCACACTGGAATCAGGAGATGGCCATTCCACGCCTTTGTTTTGCAATCTTTACTTGTGGCTAAAAGCAAAGCCAATTAAAGTAAACAGGAATCTGGAATCTGTTGTTGACACCAAGGCCTTGGAACAAGAATTTCAGCCAAAACTTTTTAATGAATCAACATCTCAAGGCCTGTTTCAGTGGAAATAAAAAATTATTTTTAAAAAACTTTAAAAAATTATTTTTAAAAATCTTTAAAAAATTAAAGGGGGAGTAAAAAAAAGGATTAAAAAAAGAGGGAGAGTCTTAACTTGCATGGCAAACCAGATTCAGTAAAGCAAGTATGAAAACATGGTGGCTCAAATTACTCCCAGAAACAAATTCTGGAAACAAAGCATCTCCATCTCTATCTGGACTGAATTGTCACAAGCTCTTCTCATAATCAAACTTGTGGTAGAGACTTCCAATACAAACTGGAGTTCTCCATTTGAATTTCCTTCTGAACTGATCAAAGATTAGGGCATTTTCAGATCAACTCTAACAAATAATTAGTTTTCAGCATCCAAGCCCCCTCTATGCTTTAATCTGTCCCTTCTAACTTTAATCTAGTTAAAAACAAAGTTACCATGCCTATATGGTTTTTTGTCTGAATTAACTAACTCAAGTAAGTCAATACAAGAGCAAGAAGCACTTCATGTAATCCTAGCTCTGCTTTATCAAAGTATTTACATATGCTCCTGTCTTTAAGATCAACTATGAGTGTATTTATGTGCTTTCAGGAACTGAGACATACGGTTTTAATGACATGAAATCAGAGACTTCTTCCTATCTGAAATAGCACCTCTACCTTCCCCTGAGCATAAGAGTTTAAACAGTAAATTACTTTGATCTCAGCTACCCTTTATTTTGGTTGTGGAGCTGCAAAATGAAAACCCACATGACAAGTCTGTGCCAAACAAATTAACACACAGCTCTGCCCGTCTCTGCTGAACCCCCAGCCTGAGAGTATGAGACAGAGATTTAGTCTAAGTTCTACTGAAAGTTAAAATGCATAAAATGGAACAGAATATACCAAACCTAGGCCTAGTGAGACTTTTTTTTCGTGTTTTGGTGCTTTACAAGAACATAAAGGGAGAAGAGGATGTGGGAGATATCTGAGAGTGTTTTCCAGAAGAATTGGTGGAAAAGATCTGATGTTCTTTTCACATTCAGTACCACCCAGAATAAAATAGAGCATAGTCTTATGTTTAGAAGACGTCACAAATTCAACTATGAAGGTAAAACTCGTAGAAATTATGTGTGAAATTGTGTTGATCTCCCTCTGACTTTGTTTCTTATCTAGTTCCCTTCACTGTAGCAGACTGGAGCATGACATGCTCCACTCCTGGTGTCCAACCCTGATGCACTGCCTGGCATTTCAATATAAGTTTTGCTAAGTATGTCAGGTGTCTGGTAGATATAAATTGTCCTGGACACAAGCTGGAAGATGGGTTGGACGTTGTTTTTTAGCACAGTGTGCTCCATGGCTCCAGCAGTTTTCTGTTTACTGTGTACAACAAACAGGACTGCCTCAACCACATCCATGGCCTCCTCTCATTCCCATCATCTCCCTCTGACTGACAGAGGATCTCATGTTGACACAATGCTGAAAAAAAATTGAGGCTTTGGGGTTTATTGTTTGGGTTTTTTTGTTTGTTTGTTTCCCTTTTTTTTGGCCAACTAAGTTTATGGCCAGATCAGTTCCCTGATCTGTATCACCATGCAGACCCATGAACATTACTGTAAGCACAAAGGGAATGAGTGGCTCTAGGGGAAAGGGAACTCAAAGGACCCTTCCAGTAACTCTTTCCAGGAGATTTTTCAAGAGCTATGCCAGATTAAAGCAATGACTTAATCACAGCATTAAACAGTCAGCCTTTACTCAGGCAAATTTTCCATTATCAAAGGACCATTTATGTTAGTGGGAAAAATCCCTATTCTCAAAGGACTCTGGAAGTGCATTGACAAGAGCAGTGCAAGTATTTATAAGAGTTATCCCAGAACTTGGTTTGTACTGAAAAATATGATAAATTTAATCCTTATTTCGGTTTAAAGGCCACAGAACTTTCACCTGTGTTTTATGCACCATTCCTAGAGCAAGGAATCTACTTTTCCCAGAAGTTTTCCCAGGGCTGCCATGTCCTGGGCCCTCATTGAGAAAAGAACCAACCCCAGAAAAATGTCACGTGCTGCCGACCATCTGAGCTTCATTCTCTACAAGGCTCCCAGCCCATCAAACATGAGGCCAGCAGAAATGGGAAAGTGGCTCTTCCTCACGCTCCCAAAGCAGGGTTCTGTGCCATCCCTGACAAGCTGTGTGTGTGTAATCCCAGGGCAAGCCTGTGTCATGGGACAAGAGGCTGTTTATGCCCCAGGACCATACGCGCTGAGCTCAACCAAGGGGAAACTTCCCCACAACACAGGCAGCTTTTTTGTGGAAACAACAAAACAAAAGGGAGTGCTGGGACCGGCTGCCCCCTCAATTGGAGGAGTGGAGGGTGTTGTTTCCAGCAATCCACCTGCGTGTTCATATCTGCCTCATTTGCATGCGTTTGTTTAAGCTTTTTAATTAGCAGAAGGCCAGATCCTGATTACACACACACGCGGGTGCAGCTCAATTGATCCCGACGCTGGCCCATCTTGCTGACCTTACAAACCATCCACCAACACCTTTCATCGAGCCCAGAGACAGCAGGCACGTATCAGGCACATCAGAGAGTGAAGGCAGGGAGAGCAGCAGGAGTGGCTCGCCCAGGAGATAACAACAGCTCTCCTCCGTCTCTCTGCACCGCTGTGGGATGGGATGGGATGGGATGGGGCTGGGCATGACCTGGCAAGCCCTGCTGATTTGCTTCATCCCACAGATTACCCAGCACGCAGCATCGGTGCGGTCCCACTGCCGATCACATGATATCACCCGGCATAAACGCACCCCAATTGCTCAAGAGCCGTGTGCAGCCCAAGAGCCCCCATGGGTATAAAGTATCTCGCTTTCCCATGCTGAGAGATCAGAATCAGCACACTATTGGGTTAGGGAGCGGCAATAGTTGTTCCATAATTAACTCTGAAACCGGGTTCTCATTAGACCTTGCTTTTCATAAATACCCTTCCCTCCACACATGCCTAATTTCCTGCTACTCATCAGGGAGGTTAATAGGGATTGAAGTCAGTCGTAAAACTCCCATGGGCTCCACTCAGGTAGATTCACACCCACACAAGAAAGGGCAGTGAACTGGGTGCATCTCTTTAACTATCTTTTTTTCCTAGATATAAGCACAGCACCTTGCTGTGTGAAGAGCGAGCCGGGCTGCTGCTGCCAATGAATGTTAAATACGTGTCACAGTGACACTCTGAAAGGGCAGGATATTATATCACCCTCCACATTGTGCAGAGTGTTTGCTCAGTGTCAGCTCTATTCAAAACTACTGTCACATCTCTCTTGGATTTTTTTTTTATTGTCGCTCAGTGCTGTTGTTCCTGGGGCTTATGCAGGCTCCCTCATTTATTCATGGTGCCCTGTATCTGCAAAACAATAAATGTGGGCAGGTGTTTTGTCCCATATAGAGCAGACCTTTTCTTACATGTCAGGATCAGGCTCATCTTATCTTGCTCTGTAATGGGAGTTTTGCCAGAGCAAAGAGACCAAGAAGGACAGATGCAGCTAAAGTGGGGGTGCGAAAGTGGGAGGAATGGGGATAGGAGGCAGAGTGGAGCTCCTCTCCAGGGAGATAACTCCAGCTCCAGGTCCTTTTAAGGTGTGGGATTCATGTCACTGTTGAAGAAAGGATGGGCACTTCATTTGTCACCCTGAGTACCTGAATTGGGTGGATCTTAGCCCCTTGTTACAACAGGATTCTCTTCTCCATGAGGTGCCTGTTCCTCCCATCTTCCTGGGGAAGGTCCTACAACCCATCTGGCTTACCCCAGGTGCCTAAACCTGCTCAACATGAGGCAGGCTGCATCCCACCCCTGGTGCCTGCCCAGTGGCAGGGTGTTACCCACAGGCAGGGAGAAGCAGGAGTCAAGGAGATCACAGTTATGCTCCCAGTGCCTCTCCCCTCCATCCCAGCCAGCAAACACACCCTGCTCACCAAGGGGGTGATTATATTTTTGAGCCTCCTGAAAATTAATTAACCCTCCACAAACTGAGCAAGTTTTACCTGAGGGATGGCTCCTTAGCTGATCTCCAGCCTAAGAACCAGTGAAGAGGGTCAGCAAAGAGTTTGACACAAAGCAGGAATGTCCTGATGAAGGGACAGGAATATCCAAGGCCACCTTTCCAAGTCCTTTGGTCACTCATCTCATAGTTCCAGAAGAGAAAAGATTTTGTCTCACTGCAGAGACCTATGATGTCTCTCGACTCACTAGGTTTGGGGCTTCCAGATTATTCCATCTTTCATTTTCCTATCTTGTAAGGAAATGGGATAAAATAGGATAGGAAATTCCTATCTTCTCCTGCTCCATCTCCACCTTAGCCCCTCTCCTCCCCAGTTGCCTCCTGCCCATTGTCCTGAAAGCTGACCATAAAAACACAAGAAGGGAAATTTCTTCACTCAGGTGGTGATGAGCAGCACAGCCAAGCAATTGCCAGGCTGTGCAGGGTAGAAGTGCAATTGGAGAGAGGTTTCCCCATTCCTCCTGCCTAAAGAGCAAAAGGCAAAACTCAAGAGCAAGCTCAGAGAAATTAAGTCCTCTGTCCAGTTTCAGCAGATGTCAGCAACTGGGGAAGGCATTATCCCATGACAGAGGTGAAAGGGCCCTTTTGGCCAGCAGTCCAATGTGTAGAGGGAGGATGATCTCCTTCCCAAAACAATGTGCTCAGCAAGGACAGAGAGGAAGGAAAACCAGAGGTGAAATGACATGCCCCAGGCCATATGGAGAACAAGTGGCAGAGCCCAGCAAAGTGCCAGGAGCTGCTGTGCAGTCACTTCAAGCCTCCCTGACACCTCCAGGAATTCAACTGAGGAATCCCCAGGAGTGCTGTCCCTGCAGACCTTGCAGTCTTCTTGACCCAAAGACCCCAGGCCCAGTATCTCACTGTGGGATGCTGCAGCACCCATGAGCAGGTGTGTTTGTATTGGGCACAGTAAAGTTTCTGTCTCAGAGGACAGCTCCAAATTATTCAGTCAAGCAAGGATGGCAGAACTTTTTGCACTTACAAGGAAATAACTGTGGTATTTAACTTTTTATGAGAACAATTGTTTGGCAAGAAGAGATTCCTCTTTTTGTTGAACCAAACCTAAGGGGTTCATTAGCTGTGCTCCATAGGACTGGCTTTTTGGAGAACTGGTGGACTTGGGAATGAGGAGTCCCAGGATGTATGTGAGAATTCCTTTGGACCAGGAATCTCCAGCTGGGGGGTAGACCCCATGGTCTGCCAGCCCCTGCCAGCTCTCACCTGCCTTGGCAGCAAAGCCTGCCATGAAATGCCACAATTTCCAGCCAGTATCACACCCAAAGGGCCATCAGGACTAGTCAGGGCAAGTCAGAGCAGCCCCAGGGCTGTTTGATGGCATGTTTGCTTAATCCCTCCATGGTGCAGAGGCACAAGAAGGCAGAAGGGTGGTTCAAAGCACCCCTGTAGTGGGCTAACTCTGGACTGTGGCACCAGTCTGTGTGCACACTTGTGTGTGTGAGGGAATGTATCAATGTGAAATATGGCTGATATATGTGAATGAGTTCAGAGCCAACATTACAGCTTCGGGGGAGCCAATCCAACATTGTTACTCATCTAATTCCAAAGAGCAGTTATTCCTTTTAGTCTAAGTTTTATTTTTATTTCAAATGTGATGTGGTTACAAACTCATTCCCTTGTATAATTTTGCTTTCCAAGTTAATTACAAGATGTTCTAATTAATTATATTTAATGATTAACGTACAAACTCACAAGGAATGAACATAGCTTAGAGAACATTTGCTCTCAAAAGATATGTCTAGACTAGTTTGGTTTATCAGGAAAAGGTTGAAAAAATTAAAATGAGAAAGAGAGCCAGAGAGAGAGAGAAAGAGGGAGAGAGGGAAAGAGAGTAAAAATACACTGTGGAAGAAAAAATAACAATAAAAAAAATCAAATTATGTCCAAACAAGAGCATATTTTTCTTTGGAGTTCAAACACCACCTTTAACCATCTCCCCACCCAGGATCTGATTACTTTTAATGGGACTCTGCTTGTGATTTAAGTTGTTGTTCATTTGTACAGTAATTAAGTTGAGTTGAGTTGGTGTCTATTACATCATGGTTTATTTTATGAATTCACACTGCAATTATGTGCGTGTGTGCAAGGGTAAGTGAGCAGAAAAAGGACCTTCTAGTTAAGATCACAACTGATAACTCTATCAGGCTGGGCTTAGCTAAACTCTGCCACTCTCTTCTTCTTCAATCTTAACCATGTCACCTCCAGACACCCCAATGACACACTCAGGAGTGGGGACTTTGCCTCCAGACATCCTAGTCACACACACACCAGAGGGAAATGCCCCTGAGGAAGCAGGATCCTGAGAAGAGGATCCTCCACCCCTCAGGCCAGATGACTGCTGACACCTGGGCACTCATCACTGAGCAGCCACGTGTCCAAGCCCAGCAGAACCATGGTTTCAAACAGGATCTCCACTGCCCCAGGAATCAGGGATTATAATGTGATATATCCTCCCAGTGATCAAGAATGTACACACATATCTGTGACACACACCTCTGTTTGTGATACACAAACACGTAACATGTGCATGTACAATAGATGCTTAATTTCTAATGCAAGAAACTTAAATTTTATATAAGCAGAAATCTGAACAGATTAAGTTAAAATAAGTTCCAAAGTCAGAATTTAAAAGCTGCATTTTTTTTTTTCTCTAGTCCTTTGTCCAATTCAGCAAACTACCAGTGGGCTGAGAAAATCCCCTGAAAGTTAACATCAAGATGATTGCAGCAAAGATTTTCGAGCCCAGACCCCCAGTTTGAAGCATGTGGGTGCTCTGTGGGGCTCAGTGCTTGTGGTGCCATGTTGCTTGGTGAGCTGGCTGGGGACAAGGACACCCCTCCACGAGGTGCTGCACAGACACAGGCTCCATTGCTCACCCAGGAACTTGAGTGCTCGTGGCAAGGAATAGCAATATACCAACTTCATTTCATGCTGTGAGAATGGGCCAGTGTCATGTCCCCAGATTTATTCTCACCAGCACCACTGAAGTCCTATTATGACCTTCCACCCAATATTGCACTGGAGCAGATTGGAGGGAGTGAAAAATCTTGTTTCACCAAGTTATGACAGAGGCATCAAACACTCCTGACAAGAGCCTGAAGGAAAACAGCAGAATGCCTTGTTCCAGCTAAAAAATTCACTTTCATTCCAGTATTAAATAACCCTGACTTGCTACCTTAGTTGTCCACCTTCACAGCTTTCATACTGTTTTATCTGGGAAGTGGCCACAAGTGGATTATGACTGTACAAGAACACAGCAGCAGCAGAAAAGGGCAATAAGAAATCTGGTCTCTATTAGGATTTCTGGAAATGAAGCTGTGCACAGCAGATCCACAGGAAAGAACTAGTTAATATTTGGAAAAACCAATCACCACTTTTATCCTGATTTTTTTTTTTCCAGCGCTATGATCCCATCCATGCTCCCTATTCAGCATCTCAGGCTACATTCCTGGAAGCATTTAACTTCATCTCTTCTGGTAAATAAGACATGCATGGGGCTGTTCTCTGGCCCAGAGGCCAATTGGCACGGACCAGTTTGCGTCCATGCTGATAAGTGCCTTTCCTTCCAGAACTGGGGGGCTGCATCTGAACTGCCTGTGGTGATGCTCCTTGGCCCAGGCTGTCCTTGGACCATGCCCAGGCATTGTCTGGGAGAGTGCTAGTTGGAACAGGACAAAACCATCACCAGGGACCATGCTAAAGGTTGGAGAGTTTGGGAGATCGTGTGCCAGTACCTGGGCTTGAGCCCTGGCCCTGTTTAGTTTATCAACACAGCCATAGCTTTAGGTGTTTAAGTGTAATTATATAGGGACTTGATTCCCATGGATCTCCCTGCAGAATCCACCTAAAAACAGGTTTCATAGCAATCTATCTGCACATGGTCACGATCCTGCCTAAATTAGCCAATAGAGAATGCCAAGGGGAAAAGATGAAAAAATGAAATGTTTTAAATCCTGTCCCTCTGTTGGATACAGGTTCCATAATCAGTGCAAAAATAGAACATCTCCCTTCCAAGATAATTCACAGCCCTGAGCCCTAAAATTTTTCTCTGAGAAACCCAAGGAAGGGACATTCACATTCCTCTTCCTCACTTCTTTTATCCTTCTTCTGAAGGACTTGACAGTAGGTGTGTAAATACTGGGTAATCCCACTGCTTCTTCTGAAAGGATTTGAACTGCCTTTCCATGACAGTATATGGAAAAAAAAAAAAAAAAAAAAAAAAAAGGGAAGGAAGAAGTTCTGGGAAGCTGAAGGAAGAGGACAAATAGAAAATGTTGAGAGGCATTAGGCAGGAGGGGTTGTTATTGACACGTAAGATGTTATTATTAATTAATTTGGAGTAGGAGGGGAAAAAATAAAAATAAATAAAGATTGGAAGAGCATCTAAAATACTCTAGTAAAACAAAACTTTGTTTTACTGCTAATCCCTCTGAAGTCTCTAGCCTGGTGTTGTCTCAGCAGAACATATTCTGTGAGCAACTTGGGAAGTAATTTGAGCGTCTCAGAAGTCTTTCATTGGCTCATCCAGTATTAAATCATCTGGCAATGAAGAAAAATGTTTAAAGCTAACTTCCATACAGAACAAATTTCTCTGGAAAACTCTTGTCATGCAGCCCAGTTTACCCAAAGTCTGGTAGCATGGATTAGACTGGGGTTGGGTTTGAATTTTTTTTATATGTTTTCATTTTTTCTGTTAAAAAAAAAAATGCAATCAAAAAAGAATGCTGCGAACTTCTATGGACTTAGCCTCTTAGAGGAAAACTTAGAAGACAAATGTTTGAGTTGGGGAAGAGAAGGCTGGTGCAAGGCTTGTGGCATTCTTGTCTGTGATCCCTGGACGATGAGACTGCTATTGCACCTTCTCTGGGACACTGGGATTAAAAGCCTTGAGTAGGTGACACTGTAGACCCAGGGAAGAACATCCCTTCTTGTTACTGCCTGCTAAGCAAGGGCTTTGCAACTCAGAGCCAGGGATAAAAGCAGCCTGTACCCCCACTCAGGGGTGGTCCAACAGGAGCCCCCCAGCTCCAATTGCACGCATGGGGATTTTGCATCTGCACTGCTCTTTTCTTCTCCACTTTTTAAATGCCAGGGACGCAGTGAAGCCTTTGCTGTTCCCAGGAGTCCTGCTTGAGTGCCTCTATCTGCACACACCCACCAGCACCAGCAGCCTGGTGTGTCCTCCCAAAGGGCCAGCACTGCATCTCCACACATCCACCAGCTCCCAGCTGCTCCCCTAGGTGGCTTGACACTTGCCACGTGCTCCCAGCTGCCTCAATCCATTTGAACCCAGGTCATCTCAGCGTTTTTCCCTTGTTTCCAGCCCAGTTCCCCATTCTCACTAGCTGTGCTGACAGTCCTGCTCATCTCTTCCTACCCGCAGGCTTGGGAAGCTGAAACACCCCGTCAAGTAACACACCTAGTTAACTGTGTAATGCTGTACCTATGGGGCAATTCCATCCCAGCACCTGCAGGGATCCTGATTACACCCTAAAACATGATATTTCAATTTCATTATCTGATCAGGCATTAGCAACGAGCACCACTAATGAGTATATTAGTCAGTTCCTTTATTAAACTAGCGGCAGCATTTGATGCAATGACCTCCTGATGTAGCTCTTTGATGCCATGTGATTTGATTTTTATTTCTTCTTCTTTTTTTTTTTCTTTTAATTGAGAAAGTTACAGCAAAGCAAACAGAAAAAATTGTGAGGAGCAGAATTAGCACATTGGCAATGCAGGCAAATACATGTTCAGCAAGGAGAATAAATCTTATTGTAACTGCAGAAGAGGCAAGTGGCGAGCTCCAGCTAGCTAACATTTGAATATAACCATTCATTACTCCTGCCATCATTATTATGAATTTGTTGTTGTTATTCTATTACACAGCCAGTCCTGAGGACTGGTTTTGCCATCTGTAACCTGGCGATCTTTCACCCTTAGCAATTGTTGTTTGGCCGTGTTACCACAGGGCTCGTTGTGCAAGAGGCTGCACAAGCCCTGAACAAAGAGGGGACACCAGCCCCAGGGCATTTCCAGTGTAAGTGACAGATGAGTGACAACAGGCAGATACTGATGCACAGAGGAGCATGAGGAAACAGGGTCACACTTGTGGCTGGATCCAGGGTGAAGTTTTGGGGCAAGCTTCAGGCTCAGCCAGCTTCCAACTCCACCAGTGCAGCATTGCACTCAGGCACTTAAATTCTTATATCCTGGCAAAACTCCAGCCTGGGGAATAGCACAGAACATCCTACCAAAACTGCCATTATTGTTTTCACTACAGAAATCATTGCACTTTCCTCCCAAGAAACCCTGGATGACTCCTGCAACCCTTTCCAAACATTACTGTATTTTCACAGATTTCATCTCAGGTCCAGTTCTAACCTGATATTTAGTCATGAGAGTGTTCAGGGCTCCTTCAGATAATTACTGGAGGTATTAAGCCATCCCAAACTGAAGCATCAGGTGCTTTGCACCCAGGCAAATGGCTTGCATGGGCTTACATGAAAACATTTGCACTGGCCATAGATCATTTGTGGCCCTGCTCTGGCATGTTGTCACATGGAACACCATCATACCATCCACCTGGCTTTGGGACTTTGAGGCCAGCTCTCTCAGGCTGCTGGAGGTAAGATGGGAAGTGCAGAGGAGATTTTAACAGAATTATTTCTGCAGTCATTTTTCTTCGGGAATCCAAGAACCAGAAAACTAACTAAGAAGATAAGGACAGAAAAAATATCTTTATTGCTATGGTAAGTGTTGGAAGACCCAACCTGCCTACTTCCTGCATGATCTTGTATCCAGTAGGTTAAAATATTAATGCCACTGTAAAAAATAAAAAATATAAAAAGTAAAAAAAAAGTAATCTAAAAATCCTTTTCCAAATTTCTTATTTTCTCTATATTATTAATAAATTCCTACTTTATACCCTTTTAAATTTTAAACCTACCTTGGTTTTGCTCCTAAATCCTATCTCAAAAAAAAAAAAAAAAAAAAAAAAAAAAAAAAAAAAATTAAAATTAACAAACCTAAATTAAACCAAAACATGTAGTTTATGCCCAATACTCATGTGCCAAACAAGCTGTTGTCTTCTTCCCCAGCAGCAAACTTGCTCTCCACTGCCAGGGAGGATGTGCCTGCACTGGCCCTACATAGAGCCATCAGAGGTGGGTTTCTGCTGGGTCCAGAAGGCTGATTCAGATTTCTCTTCAAGGGAAAGAGGGCATGACATCAAGGTTCAGGATCAAAATACTGCCCAGAAATGATGCCAAATCCTCAACAACTCAAGCAATACTTCCATGGTTTCCCTAACCAGGACTGGCAGGTGAGCCCTTCACCACCCATGTTCATGGTGGCTGGGAACTGAGCATTTTTGGGGAATACCTACAGAACTAACAGGAACTGGGGACCCCTCTCCTCCCAGTATGCTGGAGTAGCTCAGCCAAACTGGGCCTTGTTTTGAGTTTTTAAGCAGAGCCTCTGCTGCAAATCCTGCAGCTGAGCCACATGTCCCCACATCCCTGGCAGGGCTTCCAGCATACCTGGGTCTGTAATGGGCCTGCCTCCCTCTGACTGCCCAGTTAACATCCTCCTGCTGCCTCCTTAATTATAATCCCTTTATTTTATCTAACCCCAATTGTAGCTGTTGGTGAGTCACCAGGCTCCATAACAAGACGATCAGGACACATTTCATATTACACTGCAGTTTTCATTCCAGGGCGTGGGCTGAAGGCGTTGTTTATTTATTTTAATTTGGTTCGGTTTGGGGTTTTCTCACAGGTGATGGAGTACAGAGATTTAAGCAGGGGGTAGAAGGGTGGAAGGGGTAAAAAACAAAAACAACCTCAATCCATCTGGATCAATTAAATCTTGTTGAAAAGTTTTCAACCTCAGGGTTGCCTGAGGTAGGTCTAATAGTCACACTCTTTGGCATTTAATGAAAATGCTAATGATTTCTCCTTTGGAATATATTTTCACTTCTAGTTTGAACAAGATGCATCTCTCCTCCAATCAATTCCACAAGTTCTTAATTTTTTTCCTCCCCATTTATGCGCGTGCCCCTTCAGGGCAAATTAAGAAATTATTGC
The DNA here is from genome assembly GCF_029582105.1 of Oenanthe melanoleuca. Lineage (NCBI taxonomy): Eukaryota > Metazoa > Chordata > Aves > Passeriformes > Muscicapidae > Oenanthe > Oenanthe melanoleuca. Next base: position 65,583,860 of record NC_079334.1, read on the forward strand.
CTCTATCCAAAAAGTAGCTGAAATGTGCAGCCTTGTGCTTCACGTCACAGGGGTGGGGAAGGAAAAAAATCTGTGCATGGGAGCAACAATCCCATTTGTGTCTGACTTGTGTAGGAAAAACATGGCGTCAAACCTTTCTCATCCTGGTTCTCCAGGGAAAGATGTGGGCACAGGTCTCAGCCAGGGAGAATCACCATTGATCCACTAGAGCTGCCTCTAGATTGAAGACCTCACCTAAAACATTCAATTTTCTTGCTAGTAGTTCATTGTAGTGAAAATAAGAGTAAGCAAATAAAGAGAGGGCAGTTAAATATAGGATGAGACTTTTCTGCCCCAGTTTGTAAGGGATCAGAATGGAGATGAATGCTTCAGGTCATCCACTAGCTCTGGAGAGAGACAGGTTTGCCCCCATCCCAAACTAGACACTGAAATTTTTAATGGCTGAAATATGATGGCTGAAACAAAGACGTCGAGTGGAAGAATTGCCACAAGTCAAACCCACTTAGAATTTGCAAAGGAAATTCAAACAAATCACAAAAGTTTCCAGTAAAGGATGGGAATGCTGAACACAGGCTTAGAGGCATAAAGGCTAATGGAAAAGAGGGGTGGGATCATGAAGCATTTTCTTGAAATTGCCATTGGCTCAAGGGAAAACTAAACAATCTCCCTGCAGAGGTCTGAGAAAAAGCACAAAGAATCATTAGTTTTGCCTAAACTAGCATTTTAATCAAGGCCAGGGCATGTGACTGCCCTGCTCTTAGCTCTGTCCCTAGAAAGTTTTGTCCTGTGGCACTTGACATGCTGAGGCATGGTTGAGAAGACATCATGTGCATTATTCCCATTACAGAGTACCCATGGGACAACTTTTTTTTGGTGGGAAGTTGGATTTTAAAGTGTAGGTATACCATCTCAAGCCATGCCCTGCCATGATTTTTGGGATCAGAGAATGAACCCCCGGATTTCCTATTTTATTTACTTGTCTAAATATAGGCACAAAATCTGACTGTGAATAACTTTAAAAGGCCTATAAAGTCCTAAATGAGAAATTATTAAGTGGTAGAATATGGAGATTAGGAGAGGAATTTTATGATGGAAAGGGGAGTCACTACATCACAAATGACAACAGGTGGTGTTGAGAGTGGAAGTACTGAGCTGGAAGTTATGACTGTAATTCTTCAGAAATCAGTTTGGGGACTGAATTTATTTCTGAAAAGTGGGACACATGGATCATAGAATCATAGAATCATTTGGTTTGGAAGAGACCTTTTAGATCACTGAGTCCAACCATTAACCCAGCACTGCCAAGGCCACCACTAAATCATATCCCCACATGTCTTTTAATGGTGACTCCACAGCTGGCCAGGGCAAGCTATCCAAGTGCTGAAGACACTGGTGAAGACAGTTTTACTCACATTCAATCTAAACCTTCACTGGCACAACTTGAGGCCGTTTCCTCTTGTCTTGTCACTTGTTATTTAGGAGAAAAATCAACCCACACCTCACTGCAGCCTCTTTCCAGGCAGAAGGCAATAAGGCCCCCCCTAATTCTCCATTTTTTCCAGACTAAACAACCCCTGTTCCCTTAACTGACCCTTATGTACTTACTCTCTAGACCCTTCACCAGCTTCTTTTTCCTTCTCTGGACATGCTCCAGCACCTCAATGTCTTTCTTCATAGATTTATAGAGGAGTTTATCTTGGAAGAGACCTTTACCATTCATCTAATCCAGGAGCCCAAAACTGAACACAGGATTTGAGGTGTCCTCACCAGTGTGGGGTTTGGGGGAACAATCACTGCCCTGGTCCTGCTGGCCACACTATTTTTGATCCAAGCCAGGATGTCATTGGCCTTGTTGGCCACCTGGGCACAGCTGGCTCATCCAGCTGTCAACCAGCATCTCCAGGTCCTGTTCAGACACTCTTCCCTGAGTCTGTAGCACTGCAAGTGGTTGTTGTGACCCAAGGGCAGGACCTGCCACTTTGCCTTGTTAAACCTCATCCAGTTGTCCTCAATCCATAGATCCAGCCTGTCCAGATCCCTCTGCAGAGCCTTCCCACCCTCCATCAACACTCCCACCCAACTTAGTGTCACCTGTGAACTTACTGAGGATGCACTCAATCCCTTCATCCCTTCAGTGTTGAACAGAATTGGATCAAGCATTAAAAGAAAGTGTCATGGCTACCAAAAATGTGCCATAAAGTACTTCCCATAGAGACAGGGGGATTTCTGTCTTGATCTGCACAAACCTCCAAAGCAACAAAACAGATCCTAGTTATCTGTATTTAGGAGAGATGAACTCACTGTACAAAGCTACAGTGCTGAGATGTGTCAGGAAATGGTGAACCCATGACACAAAAAATGTAGATACATCTTGGCTTGTTTAGCTGAACAAAGCTAGGAGAGGGGCAACAATGCTGATTTGTATATAAATACATCAGGAGAGCAAATAGGGAGAAAAAATTATCTATTTAAACTAAAAGACAGCATGAGCACAACAAATGGCATAAACTGAAACTAAATAAACACAGGCTTGTGGAATAAAGACTTGGGTGAAAGACCTGAACAATTTCCAGTTAGTTAATGAGAGCAAAAACACACCAAGAAACTTCCTTTGCATGAATCATTTTCAGCTCGTGGAAGAGTTTAAAAGAGAGAAGGGATACAATTTGGAGAGTCAAGAGATGCCCTCCAGTTTTGCTCATCTGTATGTGAGAAAAAACAAGTAAACTTCTTGAAGATAGAAAAACCTGTCTGGTATGCTACACCAAAAAACTGTCTGGTTGTCATTTTAGCACCTGGCACTTCCTTTTTCTCACCAGGCTGCTGGCGTTTCACTTGTAACAATACACTAATTGAATAGCACACTGACAGATTTGCATGCCACAGTCCTCCTTCTTCTGATTTCTTTGTTGTATTTGTGTACATCTAAGCCCAGAGAATAGGGGAAAAAAACCCAACAACAACTAGCAAGAGAAACAAAGCGAAAACACATGCACACAGCACTTCCAAACTGGTCTTGAGAGCAAACAATAGTAGGAAGGGATAACTACCAGTCTCAGGGCTCTCAGATGATCAGGTCAGCAAAGCGGACACAAGGAAAGGGGATTTCAAGAAACAAATAATACCTGTGCCTGAAATGGGAGCTTTGCTGTAAAGAGAAAAGAAACATATGCTTTTCAGCTGGAGTGGGTTTCTTATGTTGCTCAGAAGTGACTGGCTCATCCTCAGTGTAAAGGGCTGGTGTTGTATTAACCGTTCTGTATCAGTTTCCCTCTCGAGTCCCCTGCCTGGGCCGCCGGGTTATTTCATTTCTGACAGGCGGCACAAACGGGAGCCTGGGGTAACTCAAGTCCCTGATGGTGCTGAGCAGACATCCATCTGTGCTTCCTGGGATGCATATCTATACCCTGTCAGGGCTGGATTGGGACAGTGGAGACAGTGGACTGACAAATGCAAGGCCCTAGTGTTTACAGGGTACCACATCAGCTTGAGGTTCTTGATAGGACCCCAGTGTCCTGCCCCTTCTTTGTGAGCTGACCTTGTCCAAAAGAGAAAAACAGAGTCTCAGCATCCTTCTCATTGTGGGCAGAAAGTCCCCTGGGAGCATATGGGCCTCAGGAGGCTCTGTGAGAGCCCTGATTGTCAGAGCACAGGCAAAATGTGTGCTCTGCAAGCAGTCTAGCAGATTTTGGGTCCATCATCGTTCTCCCTGTTCTCATGTGGTATTGTTTATGCTTAAGCCAGCATTCTGAAACAGGCACTGCCAGGTTCTGCATCATGACGGCAACAGAGCTGGCTCCTTTATTATGTATCCATTCCTAACTGAAAATAAGGCATTTGCCTTCAGGGAAGAGGGAGGTGAGCTACCGTCTGAGTTTTTCTCTGTACCACCCTCTACCTCACATGGTTTCAGAGCCAACATACACAAAGTTTCCTTTGCATTCAACCTACGTACCTGAACACAGTCCCACTCCCAGCTATTCCCTCCCTGCAGTTGTTTGCCCACTTCTCGGAATTGTATTTCTGCTGTCTATGGCCTAGATCCAGTGGAAAAAAAAAGATCTCCCAACACCAGGGCTGTTATTTGCCATAGACCTAGATTCCTTTGGTACAGGAGCATTTGCTTCCTTGAAAGACCAAGACTGAAAGCAGAAAGGTAGGAGATTTTCCTTGAAACTAGAGCTGGGAATTATCCCCAAACCCAGCATTTAAGCAGAATAACGTCAGGGGAGTCTGGACCTGCTTTGATCTTTATAGCATCAGCCCCTCTCTCCAAGCTCAAAGCAAAGCAGATTGGGACTTGCCATCTTGGCCCAAATGAACATCAAGATAGATGCTGAAGACTTCTTTGTTCCTTGAATGTCAACTGTAAGTGTGAGTCATTGTGGCTTCAGGAAGGAGGGAACCTCTCAGACAAGGTCTTTCTGAGGGAGCGATGGGAATTGATAGCTGAGGCAGAAGAGCCAGTTTTAAAGATACGAAGCTGGATTCTCAAGGGCACTCGTCTCCCATTGATTCCTAAGTGCCTTATAATGTCCAATCATAATGACTGAATCTGAAAATAATTAATTTCAAGGGCATCCGAGTGCGTTCCACCTTGTTGCAGTGTTTAATAAAACTAAATATCCATATATATCACCCAGATAATAGTTTAAAGCTCAGTTGTACTCTTTATCTCCTGATAAACCTTTCCCCACAACCAGATCCACTTTCTTGGGCTGCAGGTGTGATCGTTCCCCTCTCAGTACAGCTCTGTATTTTTTTCTCATTAAGTGAATTCAATGAGTTTTCTTACACGAGGGTGGAGCAACTTAACAATGAACAACTTGGCAAATTTGGGCTTTATGTAATTACTTGAGGATTTGGCCCAACATACTGGTACAACATGAGATGTATCTCATGATCTTTCACTTGCGTAACCCTCTTCCTCTTGTTGTTTATTGTCATCCCTTGCTGGGTTAGTTCCTTGGGGCAGAGACCTTTTATTTAATTAGTCTGGAAAGGGCCTGGCACACCTACAGAGCCATATTAATAATGAGAAACAGTACTAACCTACCCACAAGAAGATGTGAGCTTCCTTGCAAGATATGTGACAGGGTACAACCACAGTGATCAGTCACACTCTGACCCAATCGGGCTCCCCTTGGTTTGTCTTGGGTGGGAAACTTATCACTGTAATGTCCCCAGGCTTTTTCTCCTCTTACATTTGGAGAAATGTCATTATGACAGATCACCTGCTGATTAGATTTACCTCAAATAACAAGCTAATAAGTGTTTCTTACACCTTCTGGAACTCCCTTTCCAAGCATTAAAAGAGGGAAAAAATAGTAGGTGGACAGCAGGTCTCATGGAGCTCGTGTCCAAGTGATTTTTATCTGCTGGTTGGTTGACTTCTAACAGAGTAGCACTAAAGTTGCAGGAGGAGCTCCCTTATTAGTGAAAAAAAAAAAAAAAAAGAGAGAAAGAGAGATATTAAGAGAGAGAGAGAAAGAAAGAGAGAAGAGAAGAGAAGAGAAGAGAAGAGAAGAGAAGAGAAGAGAAGAGAAGAGAAGAGAAGAGAAGAGAAGAGAAGAGAAGAGAAGAGAAGAGAAGAGAAGAGAAGAGAAGAGAAGAGAAGAGAAGAGAAGAGAAGAGAAGAGAAGAGCTAAAAAAGAAAGAAAGCTTATACATGTATTTGTGGCTTGTTGGGTGCCACAGAGAAAACAGAAGCAGGCAGTGATTTCTTTGCTACCTGATAGGACATAAACAGATTAAAACAAAATTAAAGTTGCTCCTACAGGTAGGGCATTCAAAATATCCTTCCTGCATGGATTCTCTAATGCCTAACAAGGGTGGACCTAACATTGTTGTTTTTCTTTCAACAAAATCTCCAGCTCCATTACTGTACTGTTCTCTGGCAGCTTACAGGAGCTGCATATCTTTAAATCTACAGTCCTGCTGTCAAATGTGATTGAATTTGGCTAATGGCTTCCAGAGTTACCAGGCAGACAGACACACAGACATGCACACACATCCTGCCACACAGCATCGTCTCATGAGCCAAATTTCCATCAGAAAGCAAGCTTATGGAAAGCAACATGGCCAACTCCCCCTAGATCACACCCCAGGTGTGAAACACTGGTCTGCACCCACATGGAAGACCTGACTTTGCCAAGAGCCCAGCGACAGTCAGCCCCACATCCCTCATTCAGCTGTGTGTCATGCTGTGCCAAAAGCAGCATGTTTCCCTTTGTCACTGCTTAAGGAGGAGTCTAGAGGTGTCACTGACTTTCCCTTTTTGTCCCATCCAGCAAAGCCAGCATGGCAAAACAAAACTGGAAGAGCACACGTGTGGTTTTTTGTTGTACCTATGGCATAGCCTGAATTTCAGAGGTCGTGTTTTGGAGGCTTCTGCTACTCTCAAGAGAAATGTAGGCAGCTCAGAAAGGCAATTTGGATGTTACATGAATTAAACACAGGGTTTTGAGTCCAATGTCAGAAGGAAGAAGAGTTGAATCCTGCTCAGAATGCAGGGGTTTGAGGGTTGGGGTTTTTTAAGCTGAAGAGAGCCCAAAGTAATCAAACCCTCTCATCCTTCCTCAGTTCACCTGATTCTTTTGATAACTCCCAGGCTGTGGATGTCAGCTTTTATCAGAGACAAAAGACAGTCATAACGGCAACAAAATTATGCTGGGAATAAAACCGAAGCCTATTTAAAAAATTTAAAAAAAAACAGGAGGAGAAAAAAAACCAACAATGCACACTAAAATATTCCATATGCTCTTATAGTGGGTTGCCCTGGGCACATAGAGAAAGATTGTAACTAGGCACAATCTGATAAGGCAGAATGCAACTACAAGCTAATAGGCAACCACCAAAAAAAAAGAGGAAGAAAAAGGACAGAATCAGCATACACACAAAAAAGAATAGGGTAGAAGACAGAGGTGAAACTGAATTTCTGTGCATAAAATATCACTGTTCGTGGAGGACCAGATGTTAATAAAACTTTGCAGGGGTTTCCAAGTGGGGCCATGAGTGAGGCTGCAGTCTGGATGCTGCACAACAATGCCTGTTGTAGTCTAGCTGGTTTTCTTTCCCTTTTCCTTGCATGGTGGAGAAACACACACCAACCACATAATCACAAGGCACCCTCGGCACCTCCTTCTGCCTCTCTTTGTAGGTCTCACCCCACTGTCAAGCCTTGTCATTAATAGAAGCCTTGATCCTGAAATATGAAGGTTCTCACACAGAGAGCTTCTTCTTGCATGGAGAACTGCATTTCACTGGGATGCCAAGGAAGGGTGTTGCACTGCAAAGATGTCAGCCAAGGTCTGCAAAGCCAGTTTTGTTCCCAACTTATGGCTTCCCAATAAAACTCATGTGTGTTAGCACATAATTAGAAGTTAAGCACTGGTGGATTTAAACCTGAGATCATGAAGGACAATTGGTGTTTCCTAGCACAAGAGGTCTGATTGCTAATTTGGAATTTGACACACTACTGCAATTAATAATAATAATAATAATAATAATAATAATAATAATAATAATAATAATAATAATAATAATTCACTAGATCTAGGCTTGCATCTCTGTTTCAAGCAGACTTCTTATTGAAATTAAGCAGGCTTCCACGCATCCTGAGAAAGCGTGTCTCCTTACAAAATGGAAATGTGATCCTGCAGTCCTACCCTATGGTAGCAGTCAGGCCCAGGAACAGCGCCAAAAAGCTCAGCAAGATGAGCCTGTACAAGGGCCATTTTACATAAAGCAGGAGTAATCATGGAAACATGGCTCTCTGGATTGGAACCAAGCCCCTGAGTCACGAACCGGGACCCCCCTGTTGTAGTTTCTGTAGAAACACAGAGCAACGTGGGAACACAGCCTCATTTGAAGAGACAGAGGGCAAAATCCCTTATTCTGGATTTTTAAGGCAAGCTCTTTCACACCAACCTGCTCTTTGGCTTTGAGCAAATCACTTTGCTTGCTTAAGTTTGTTGTTTTTTTAAATTGGTACCGAAAATGGGTTTCGACACATTTTTCCTCACGGGGGTGTTGGGAGGTTGAGTTAATAAATGCTTGCCAAGCAGTAGGAGATTCTCAGATGAATCTCACTTCCCCTGGATGTGTACCATGCTCATTGTGGCCATGTCTGAACACTTACGCATGTATAATTAAGAAGGACCATGATAACAGAAAGTGCAAAGTGCTGCTCCTTTCTCACTGCATAATCATGTCTTGGAGGTGGGTGGCCCAAGAGCGAAGCGTTGCATCAGGTGCAACAGAGCTTGCTGCTGAGGTATGTTCTGAGAACAGTGAGTTTTTGTCTTTCACCAAATTGGGGCTCAGTACAACCTTTAGATTTTTCACTATATGCTAATTAAACCTTCCCTGGGCACTCAGCTATTCCCTCCAGCCCCTGCTTGCTTTCTGTGCACAAACCCTCTACAAGCCTACACAAGCACCCATCAGCTTTCATTATAATTTACCTGCAAAATCCACACACTCCTGCTTTCATGTAAAAAAAAAAAAAAAAAAAAAAAAAAAGCCAAAAAAAAAACCCCCCTAAAAAAAAATCATAAGATATAAAAACCATCGTGAAAGCCAGTGAAATAATCTGTTGCCTACAAATCAGGCCTGTGATGGTAGGAATTAGACCTCCCACATCACATTAGCTTGGAGGGCTCTCCCTTCCCCTTAGCCTGCAGTGGAATTCCCGTTCCTACCACCATGGTGGAAGCCAGCCCTGGCCCCGTGTCTGCATACCACCCGTCCTGTAGCTGCAGCATGTTTACTTCAGGATTAAAAATTCAGGAGTGGGGGAAATGGTTATGAACTAACAGCAGTCTCTGTCGTGTGTGGCAGAGGCAGGGCAGGTGGAAGAATCTCACTTTTTTGCATGGTCTCCCCATTTGTTGTCACCAGCAGCTGGGAGATCTCAGCTGAGGAAACGTTCCAAAGAAGGAAAAGGCAGGCTGGGTAAGGCAATGCAACGAGGTGGGATTATTATGTCCCTGGCCTTAAATACTCTATATGATACAGTCCCCACTTTTCTATAATAACAGCTCCACAGCACCCAAGGTCTCACAGCAAAGAAGGTTCCATCATTAATTATTATAATATACAGCTGAGACTCTGCATCCTCTCAGTGCTGCTGGTTTCACATTTTGCATTGCCAGAGATAACCCCACACACGTGGGGACAACTCTAGTTGTCATGAAATGCTTGAAAAGTGGGGACAGCTCCCATCCAAGTGATAAATTCAAACCCACAATGTCCTGTCAGAGATGAGGACCTTGAATGGCCCAGTGCCCATCCCAGTGCTGTGAGGAGCACTGAGTTGTTCTTGCCACGTGTTCTTTCCTTATTCATGTCACCAAAATGGTCACCATCCCAAAGGCTCCCATCAGCATCCTCTGCCTTCATGCACCAGCCTCCTGAAGGAAGAGAGGAAGGAGGAAAAAGACTACGAGCAGAGACAGTGCTCCAGGTTCCACCATCTGCAAAAATGAAGGCTTGAAAATCCTGACTCAAGTCAGAAGGTGCCAACTCACCAAAGTCTGCACCGCACCCTCTCTTTTTGGCATTCCTGAAGCAAACACTGAGGAGCCTTCAAAATGAGGGCTGTGCAGTCATTAGGACCTAAAAAATGGCTTGCAGGAGTCTGCCAAACTGGGTACTGCAGCAAGAGCATGAGGAAGACTGGAGTCAGCAGAATGTTTTTTTGGAGAAAAGGTGCAGTAGGATCACAGATATTTGGGCATTTCTCACACTGAGGCTTCCTAGGATGTACAGCATGGAGTAGGTGGATGCCAGAGCCATAGGAACTTATTGCCTCCTGCACATTCATTAACCACAGATACAGCTTTGCAACAAAATCTTGAGACAGGCAATTCAGTGGTGAAGCTGATTAACCCCCCAATATTCCTACTCCAAACACTCCCCTAAATATTCAGCCACTTAGATTTGCACAGTAAGTTCAGTAGTAGCTTTCCTTCTAGAATCTTCCTGAGGAAAGGAAGACTGAGAAAAGAAGAGCAGGAGCACCCAAACAAGGATGAACAATTTCCTTTAAGAAGTGGAATGATGTATAGAAAATCCAGTGAAGGAGTAGTTTAATGAGATTCAGGTTCCCTGAGGGGGACCCACTTTAATCAGGAACAGACCACGCAGAGACACAGGTTCCCATCCAGAGTCATGTAGAATTTTCCTAGGACTGGAAGGGAATCTTGGAGAATGTGCTACAAAAGGGGTTACAAATCTACTGAGCCCTATTCTGTTCATTAGTGCAGTAGTTAATTAAGGAATTATTTTGAAGAATTCCCAAAGACTGTCAACAGGATATCAATGTACCAAAATCAGTCAATTTACATTTTCCCACTGCACAGGTTCACATCATGGGAAGGAGGACAATACACACCACTACATCTAGGAGAAAAACAAATGGACAGATCTCCTGTCCTTGGAAACTCCTGGACAGAGAGGATATACAGAACATGACCCTGTGGAAAATCACTTATAAAACAGACACTTGTGTCTCATGGATATAATGGGTCTGCAAGGGCAAAGATGCCTGTTAGTTTTTTGTGCATAGCTAATGAATTTGGTAAATTATTACGAAGAGTCAAAAGCAGTACTCATAGACCTGTTGACACAGCAAGGTTTTATAGTTCCTCCCATTGAAGATCCAAGTCCTCACCTGGCCTACACTTACATTCAGAGTTCATATCTCACTGGTCTCATTGGACATTCCAGAGGGTAGGAGGTCAGAGGGCTGCCAATGCCCAGTGGAAAAGCAGCAGCCCCAGTGATGTACCCAGGTTCATGAACCCCTTTAATAGCTGCATATTTTTCTCTTGTGGTTTGCCAGCAAAGGAGATACCTTCTCTGTGATTCCCAGCAATGAAATGGTTGGCAGTTCCCAGACAAATCAAGCTCCTTTCTTATAATCCTCCCCTTTTCAGTTATCCAAAAATCAGATCATTATTTTCCATAATGGATAATGGCTGCTTGCCCGAGGGGCAACTTGTGATCTCCTGGGCTTGCCATGTAACTAATAAGTAATTGGTGGTTTAGGGATACTATGAAGTATTCTGTTTTTCCTGGGAGACATCAGACAAGACAAGAAAAATTATTTATAATGGTGAGTGTATTAATCACCGAAAGGAGATTTTAAGAAACACTGACAAATATCAACTGTAAAGAAAAGAGCTGAACCTGTCTTCAGACACCTTGAGGAGTGAAGGATTCACTTCCCTCACCCATGAAGTTCCTCCTCATATTATTTTCTGCATTTTTTATTTTTTTCAGGAAGATATTATACTTCCTCCCATTCTGCTCTCTACAGAGAGAGAGGTCAGACAGTCTCTGTACCACCTCCATCTGAAGGTGTTCAGAGGAGGAAAATGAGCAGTGTTTTCAGCCAGCAGCAAGCCAAAGGCCAGCAGCAAAGGTGACTACCTTCATAGACACCCAGCTCAGCAGCTTGGGGGGCTGACACAACCTCCAGCTAGAAACACTGCAGCGCCTCTGAGCCACCCAGCACCTCGTCTGCAGGGACGGGTTTGCTGCGGGTTCGCCGCGGTCTCTTGCCACCTCGCCGTACATAAATCAAACATAATTAAAGACATAATCAAACGGATTCCTGAAAACAAGCCCTGACTGTAAAGTTTCGTTACAGCCCCTAACACACCTGCTAGTGCAGCCATCGCCCGGCGGTGCGCTATCAAAGGTGGAATAACACCGCCGTATCCTGCGAAAGCTCCGGGGGAAAGCTGGAACAGAAAAGCCTTCATAGTCTTAAGGCAAGGAAAATATTATTGCACTTCCACAAAGCAGCTTCCCTTCCTCCAGAACAACCACCTCAGGACTTTCATCTCAGCCAGCTCTTGGCATTTATTATTTTAGAGCTTTTTCGCATCGAGAAACGATTATTTTCTTTCTTGCTCTGAGATCGCTCTTTATTGTTAGTTAAATAAATAAAATTGATGGAGAAAATAGCAAATGCTTAGCAAAAGTGTGTTTCATCAAATTGTCTGATCCTGGGGATCCCAGGTATTCATTCGACATGCAAAACCTCCTCAGCTGGATTTATATATAAATCCACACACTCATATAAATGCACTCATATATATCTCATAAGTATGTGTACATTCATGTGATGGCTAATATCAAATCTCTCTCTGTCCACTGCTGAACCTGATCATGTTTCTTGAGTACAGACCTAAAGTCTGTCTCTTTCATAGGTAACAAAGAGGGAAAGTCCCAGAGACTTCCATTGATTTCATTTCCCTTGAGAAATTTAAGTTTTGTCTGCAAGAGTGGCAAGCACTTCACTGGGAAAGGAAAGGAAATGAGATCATGTTCCCATCTGCTTCACTCTGTGCTTCTCTAGCAAAACTTCTCTGACAAACTCTGGGGAGATTTATATGGATTGCACACTCTGAAAAAAAAAAAAAAAACAACTATCCTAGGTTTTGCAGGAACTTAGAATAATCCCACACATATCCCTGGGATACCATCACTTCTGGAGCATCTTTTCGTGCCAGGTGGCTCCCTGATGCCTTTCAAACCCAAGGAGAGCAGTTTCATGGGGCAGATGAATATTTGCTTTTTATTCACCCTTTGATCAAGACCAGCTCCAGCAGCAGCAGGCAGTAGGTTCTGACAGCTCCTCTTTTGGATCTGACCCATTTTGGGTACTGGTTTCTGCAGTAACTATCCATGCACGCTTTAAGGCATGTTTTTGTTCCTCATCTATCTATTCACTCAACAAATTAGCACAGTCTAGTCTTATGCAAATCAGAGGTTCGATTTCCTTGTGTACATTGAAACTCTTCCTCTGCCTTTACCAGCCAATGCACAGCTACTGTTATTTCCCTGCTCAGATGGGTTTTCATGGCTCGCTGCAGGCTGTAGAAATTAATACATGGGAACACAATCCAAGTAAGCTAAGCATGTGTTTTACCACATACAGAGAGTAAAACATGGGGACAACAAAGAGACAGGAGATGGGGGGAGAAAAGAAAGGGTCAGATTCATTTGCTTTCAGATGACAGAAAGCAAAACATAAATAAAGAATAAAATATTTGATAGTTGGAGACAAGAGAGTACAACCAATTACCCACACTCAAATCCAAATACAAAATGACAGCTCCACACTCGATGCTCTTAAAGAGGAGGGTACCCTTCACATATGAAAGAAGAGTAGGGGGAAAACAACATATAATTTCATTTCAGTAGCACCTAGAGATCATATAGACTCAAATAGGTTGGAAAACACCTTTAGAATCATCAAGTCCAATGACTGCCAGTCCCACAAAACCATGTGAGGCTGCCTACCCTTGATTTTCATTTAAATCATGTCTCTTCCTAAGTGTCACATCTAAATGTGCCAAAGAGCCCATGAACAAAAAATAGAAACCTGTTCATGGTGCTGACAGAAGGCCTGGAGAGTGTGGGGATGAGGGAAGGAAAGAAAAAAAAAAAAAAAAAAAAAAAAAGGAAAACATTATGAGGGCAAAAAGAGTGATTACAAGGAGACAGTCTCACAGCAGACCATGGTCTAAATCCTAGCCCAATACTGCATCTCCAAACTCTGACCACTGGACAATAAAACCTGCTGCCAAACTGCTGTTTTCACTTGATTTCAGTCAAGGTAAACTGGGGCCTGACTTCCATGAAACTGTAATTGTGTCAAGGGAATTGTAAGGTGTCCTTTGCCAGCACAGTTAAAACACCCTAACAGATGTTATTCTGATGACAGACATCAAAATAAGTAGATAGATTAACTGACAGATAGACAGAAAGAGATTGAAATAAGGAAAATAGATTCAGGGAGGGAGTGAGAGAGATGGATAGATAGATGAGCAGGAAGAGCTGGGAATATAAAAGATCATATAGATAGATAGACAGATCTTGGCATAAAGCACTCACATCAAGGTGCAGTTGGCAGCCCTGATCTAATGCATCATTTGCTCAAAGTGCTCATCTCCCTCCCTGTGAGGAAAACGAGGTTGTTTGTTATGTGTTACAGAACAAATCCGTGTGTGGGCTCCCTCGGGGTCACAGGATTGCACGAGGTGAAGGGCCTGATCCTGCCAAGCTCCCAGCACCCTCTGTCCCCTCTCCAGCACAGGGCCAAGGGATGATGCTCAGCATCAGCACCCAGAATGCCAGACAGCCTGAGAGCCCTGGCCAGTGCTGGAATGAGCACCAGGACACAGGGAGGAAGGAAGGAGGGTGGATCATGACTTACCCACATCATCTCATAACCTGCCTCAAGATGTATTCAAATTATAAATAAGTACTAAGATTCCTTCTGTCAACACATTTCAATTTAGGACTTCTGGTTTGGCAAACAGTTTCACAAGAAAGCTTCTTACAATACCCAGGGTGGTGTGAACACAGAGGACTCATGGCCACTCTTCTGCATCACAGAGCACCCTTTCCAATTTCACCTGAAAAATACTTCTTGTAATTTGTTTAAACTTTGAGGCTCTCAGGAGGCTGCCTACCCTTGATTTTCATTTAAAGCAACTATACCTTGTTTTTGCACTGCATTAAACCCCAGCATTAGGGCCTTTTTGCCAATCCCAGACCGTAGCCTAACACAATGCTTTAACAAAGACAGCTTTATGCAAAGCTTGGAGCTGGGGAAAAGAAGCAATGCAAATAAAAGACTGTAATTCTCCTATTAAATAATCTTGGTTTATTCTCCCTGACTCCTCTGCTGTTGGTCCCTATCTGTTGGCTCAACTCTGCATTGTTTTAAGATTAGTATACAATTTAGCCTGATTTCAATGAGAACAGAAATTTTTGCAGCCTCAATAAAAGCTTGGCCAGGGCTGAACTAACATTAGTTCTTCACCCAGAGGGTGGTTGGGCACTGGAACAGTCTCCCCAGGGAAGTGGTCATGGCTCCAAGGCTGCCAGAGCCCAAGGAGTGTTTGGAAAATGTTCTCAGGCACATGGAGGGGTTCTTGGAGCTGTCCTGGGCTAGGCCAGGAGTCAGACTTGATTATCCTCATGGATCCCTTCTAACTCAGGATACTCTACAATTTTGCATTTCTAGTTAAGAAATGAAGATTTTATTTTGCCCTCTCTGTATCCATAAGCCAGATGCATTCTCAGTCACTCACAACAGAGATTCAATCTTTACTCTTAGGACAGCAAGGCAGGGGGAAGGTTTTGAATCACAGGAACAAACCAAGCAAGAGCCATCCTGACCCTGCAAAAACATGCTCCCCAGACCAGGCAGCCCTCTGTGGGATTTCAGCACATCCTGCTTCTTGTCCTGCCTTGGAGGAGTGAAAATGAAAATATGAATATACTTTCCAAAACCTCAACATAGTTTTGGTGCAAGGGTGGGGAAGGCAAAGCTGTGGTTTTGTTTGCATTGCACATCCACAGAAAGTTCAGTTGTTGTTTTTTTCTTTATTTTTGCACCAGTGCCTGATTACCCTCTATGAAATGTCCCAGACAAGCATCATTGTGGCTTGGAGAGTGTCATTTCTCCATACAGAAAAAAAAAATCATAATTTCTTAGCCATTGTGACTTGTGGCTACATTCTTGACCACTTTACATGGACAGACAACCCAACAGTGATGCAGAATCACCTATTGTGGTCTGAGGAGGAAACACTCCAAGAATTTCAGTTTTATTCCTTGCTTGGAAAAAATTACAATCCTGATAATTCCAACAGGGTCACATAAAATCCTGCATTCATTTTATGGTAATAGCTTTCTTCCCTTGGCACTGCATGGCAATGCTTAATTAACAAATGCTCAGACCTGAGGAAAGACATGAAAGATTGGAGATATTTGAGGTGCATCACCAAAACTATTTTCAAAGAGGTCACCAGTGGTGATTCACTTCAGAGAATTACTGCATTTTCCAACAGCAGGGCCAAGCATAATAAATGCAGAGGAAAAAAATGACAAGAGTCAAAGCAAAGCAAAACGGGAAGTTTGAAGATTTTCATTTGGTTTTAATGAAACAAACAACAACAAAAATCATTTGAGTCAGCTCAAAACATTTTCTTCATCTGAAAATGAAATGTTGAATATCATTTGGAAGTAATTTAAAAGTTTTCTTTTTTATCTCTTTCTTTTAATATAAATTAGGTCAATCCTTCAAGGAAAATACCATTTGGAAATGAAAAATGCAAAAAGCTTCAAATATTTATTTTTCATAAAGGAAGAATTTTACCCTAAAAATACCCATGATATTTAAACTCTTCCCTTATTTATTTTGGTGACAAATTTCTTCAGCAAATTCAGTAAGTGTTTAGTCCCTGGTAAAAATGTTCTGTTTCTTAAAACAGATATATATTGCCCTCCACACCATAGATTATAAAGTGCTAATAGCTTGTCACCAAAAGCTGGATTCATTAAGTGAGCATGAAACAAGACAGTGTTCCAAATCATCACCAGTGCTCTGGCAAAATTACCCAGCAAGTAACAGGTTTTGTATCAAACCAGACCAGAACCAGAGTGTGTTTTGTGGCCATTATCCTTGGGAAGGGGCTCACAGATAGCCTGATGTAGGAATTTGGGCAGGAATTCAGGTTCACCACTGATCCTGTACAGGTCTACAATAACACCTGCACATGGAAAAGATGGTCAAGTGTCAAGAGAAGGCTACAGCCCACTCCCCTCACATTTTCTCTGGTGGTTCTCATAGCAGTAAGAGCCAGACAAGGTCACAAAGATGATTAGAGGGATGAGACTCCTCTCCTGTAAGGAAAGATTTAAAGAACTGAGTTTGTTCAGACTGGAGAAGAGGAGGCTCCAATGTGACCTTTTTGCCTTTTAGTACTTGAAGGGGCTACAAGAGCAGAAGAGGAGCTGTTTACACGGGCATGGAGTGATAATACATGAGGAAATGGCTTTAAATTGACAGAGGGCACGTTTAGATATTAGGAGGAAGAAATTCTTTACTGTGAGGGTGGTGAGACTCTGGCAAGGGCTGCCCAGAGATGTTGTAGAAGCCCCAGAAGTGTCCAAGGCCAGGTTGGAGAGGGCTTGGAACAACCTTGTTTAGTGGAAAGTGTCCCTGTCCATGGCAGGGAGACTGGAACTAGATGATCTAGTGGAAAGTGTCCCTGTCCATGGCAGGGAGACTGGAACTAGATGATCTAGTGGAAAGTGTCCCTGTCCATGGCAGGGGACTGGAACTAGATGATCCTTATGGACCTTTCCAGCCCAAACCAATCTATGAATGTTTTGAAATGTAACAAAAAAATCACTTGTCCGATGGCTATTTGGACATTTCTCATAGTAGAAGCATATCTCAGCTTAGTAACTGGGTATTTGCCTACCTAAAAAAGTGTAATGGGCATGGGACATATTGAAGTGTTCAGGGGTTTTATTTTTTCTTGAAACCTTGGGATCAAATCAAGCCTGTCCCGCTTCTGAATATATGCCTTTAAAAAAAGTTGTTTTTTTTTTAAATACAAAGTGCTATTACTCTGAGTGTTCCATACAAGGTAAGGTTTATTCTTCCTAAAGGCTTTGGAGTACTTTTGGCTGAATGGCCACGTGTGTGTCATGTTGGATGCTGGATATTTTGCCCCCAGGGTGAGGGGTACAGCCCACGTATTTATGCATGTGCTAAAGCACAGTAACCCTGACCACCCTATCAGCCTATCTCGCTATCAGCACCTCCATCTGCCCGTATATTTTATCTCATCATTCTCTATTTATTTATATTGCCATGATATCTGAGATCCTGCCTACACTCAGCTGCCAAGGTCTCGAGCTCATGTGCTGCACGAGGGGCGGGTGCAAGGCTCAGCCTGGCCAGACATAGTTGTATAACGAAGGCAGATTTGCCTCTACAAAGTGCAAAATCTGTGTGGGTCTGCCCTTTTTTTTTTTTTTTTTTTTTTTTTTGGCTTAGGTGTTGTTTTTCTGCAAGGTGATCATGTGGGGAGGTGCAAAAAGGTATTCAGTTCACTTCCAAACAAGCTCAAATTCACCCAAGTGGTGTCAGAGCTGGTTGAGGTTTTTTTTTTTCTCTGATATTTGTTTTTCAAGCATTTGCTCCCCAGACATGTTGTTTGCTCGTCTCTGAGTGTTAAATACAGGGAGACAACATCTAATTGTGGTTTTCCTGAGGGTGCTGAAACACATAAAATGCACACAGGCTTGAGGTCAGTGTCCTGGAAGTGTCAGCTTTCTCCCTTGGAGGAAGCCGCTGCAAGTGGTACCTCCTGAATCACTCTCCCAAGGCTGTATACCTGAGATTCTCAAACTCTGCCTGAAGGAGGGGAGAAACGTGGCTCAAATGCTATTTATCACCCCTGTCTTTCAGCAGCACAAGCAGAGTCATCCAACATCTGCAGCACTGCTGAAAGGCTCCTGTCCGTGTTTGCAGGGAAGGTCACGCAGAGGTAACTGAGCACTGCTGCACTTAACCATTTCTCTTGACCTGATGGGTTGTTCCCCTTTTAAATCTAACTTTGGGCACAGCCTGTCTATGTTCTCAAGGGATTTATCCCTTTTTGGAAATGGGACATAAAAGGTAAGGTGTAAAAAGTTTTGTGGGTTCTCTTCTGGGGTTCTCTTGTCAGGAACCCCCATTTCCAGGCTGGCAAGACCCCTGTTAACAAAAATTAGAAATCTTAGCACTGTTTTTGTTATAGAACATTTGATTCACACTGTGTCTTACTTGTAAGCCTTACAAATGTCAGTGAGTTATGCCCCATGTCTAGTAGGTGGAGCTATTATTAGCAGCAGAACAAACATAACCAAGATATTAGATTGGGATTTACACCCCTACGTTCCTGGATTATGGGGGAGCAGCTGAAGGACTTGTGAAAATACACAGCTTTGGCTCATGTAGGCTGACTTGTCTTTCCCCACCAGTACCTGATGTCTTGGAAAAATCTGTTGTATCACAGTATTTTAGCAACCTTCCCAGAAGTCTGTCCTAAAGAAGTAAAACAATGCACATTCCATGAACCTGGCAAGATACTTACCCTTCAGGACGAGGTTTCTGAAACCATCTAAGACTGATTCCTCGCCTTGAAAAAACCTGCTTCTGTCCTTGGAACCTCTATGTTGGGAAACTTAACTTGGAAAGATGAGAAGAGAGGAGAGGAACTCCCGTGTCCTCTACATCTCAGTGCTTGTCTGGCAAGATGGCCTGAGAAATCTTCATGCCAAAACCCCAGTGTGAAGAGATGCAATTATTTGACAGCTGAATTGATAGCTATATAGTTTAAAGCCTTTAGATTTTTATGGCCAGCCAAGAAGCCCAGCTCTTCACTCTGCACATGTATGCCTGTGCTGTTTTTACATGGTGCCATTGTTGTTCGTGGTTCTGCCTGGACAGAAATGTGGCATCTCATTCTTGTACATTCAATATATCAGGCATAGATAAAATAAAGCTTTTCTTACACTGGATATCTCCATAGGGTGCCTAAGAAGAGCAGTAGAATGTCATGATCCCTGTTAATGATGGGATTTCTGAAGTCAGGCTGTGCTGGCCTAGCTTGATTATTGATCACCAAAAAAAACCAGATTAAGACCAAGAATAACCTGGGTGTGGAAAAAATTACCCTTTGCTAGAAATGTCCCTCCTGATGGAGGGATTCCATTTAGAAACTGAATACAAAAAATTAAAGATGGTTAACATTCATTTTTCATTTTGTGCTGAATTATTTTTAAGTGCATTATAGGTTAAGGTAAAATATTTTGTTCAACTTGACTCTAAAATTTTCACATTAATTTGCCTTACTAATATATTTTTATGGTTGGCTGATTAGTTGTTTTTTAAAGTAAGTCCATTTTTTATTCAGAGTGCTTTTCCAAAATGAAATATCAAAACTTTTTGCTTTTTAAACATGAAAGAAAATACACTTCCAAAAGAGAAATAATTTGAAAATGTAGAAATTATATATTTGGGGATTAATTTCCCCATGGCTTTTTTCTGTCACCTTCAAGCTCAGTTTTGAAATGAGTCTCCATCCCTTTCACAAGTTAATTTTTTAGTAAAACTAACCTGAAAACAAAACCCAGCTTCAGGAAGACTACAAATGTATTTGACACACCAGGAACTTAGCTCCTGTGAGAAGAACCCACAATCTAGCATTCATTAGTAGCCAAAATGATTTTTTATGTTATTAAATATCTAACTTTTTTAAGATTGACAACTGAAACAACCACTGATTTTTTTGCACAGCCATGCTTTGTGTTCTGGCATGGTTGCAGATTTAGAAGATCTATCAGGATTTTAATCTCAGAAAACAATATTTCTCAGACAGAGCATCACCTTGTTCCTGCCACAGCAAAGTACTGCAATAGTAGGTTTGTTGTAAAGGGGCTTTTGGCATTTCTGAGGTCACTGATTGGAGCTGGATGGGGTTGGTACTGTTATGGCAGTGACTTTACTATTTTCTTTTAGCTTTGAAGCTTTTAAGCTCACCCTCAGAAGTGTGTTGTTATTCTTTCATAATGAAGGAGATACAATATTTTGCACCTCAAATGCTTTCACAATGTTTGATGACATGGGGCTAATTAGCTCCATTTTTCAGATATACAAAAAGATGAGAACCTAATTCCGTATAATTTACAGAATTAGACATTGGAGCCTAAAGCTCTCTGCCACTGTCCCAGATAAAGTCAAAGCTAATGTGGGCAAGGAAAAATAAATATAATTTTTAAGGGCCACTTCATAGCTTTGTGTCTACATGACCATAATTTTGCAACAGGTTAAATGCACAAGTTAAAATCAGCCTCAGTAGTCCTGACTTGATTTTAGAGCTTTAACAATGCTTTACCATGAAATAACACCCCCTTAAGATGTGTGAAGCATTAATTTTATGTAGCTGAGAATCAAAGTATTTATGTGTTTGTTTATTTACCTATCCAATGGCATTTCAAGCTTCTTTAACATCATTGTTGTGTCTGGGTGCCCTCCAAATACATGCTCAGATGTTAGATAAGATAAATTATTTGTGTCTATAATTATTGCTGCTGCTGCCAGGAGCCTTTTTGATACCAAAAAGAAAACTTGATTAATGCAAATTAGTTGATCATAATAAACATAAAGAAGAATCACTGCAGCACTGAGCATAGTTTTGATATAAAAACAAAGATGCACAGATCTGGAGAGGTTTGGGCCTCAGAGGCTTTACTGGGATGCCATTTTGGGTGGAAGTTTTCAGAAGAGGAGAATTTGGAGTGTCTCTCCTAACCTACCGTGTTCCTTGGAAAATCCCTTGCAGTCAAATAGTGCATGGCCACTTCCAAACTAACCAGAAAATCTTCTATGGGAAGGTCAAACTCCAGCAAAGTCATCCTTGCTCTGTATGCAGTCAGTTCTGGCTGGGACTTACCTCTCTCATTTCCAGATATTGGCAAAGCCTACATTTTCATGAAAATAAATACTTCATGAAAAGAAATGGGCCTTTCCAGGGTGTGGATGGATCCTAAAAATGTGTATAAGATTAAAACTTTAGAAGTGCCTTTTTCTCTCTACCTACTGTTGAGAAGCTCCAGACAACTACTGGTAAGTAAACCTTGTGTTTGTAGCCTGGGAAAACCTTAAGCTGAGGGCACATATTTAATTAGATGTACCTGAAAAGATCATATCTCCAGCTGGACATTCAGCCTGGTCTGAGGACCTAATACCAAGCCTAGATGGTAGAGAAACATGCAAAATGGTCCTAGTAATGCAGCAAGAACAGACAGAAATTTGTTGCAAGAGACCTCAGGAGGAGAGCTCAGGTTCTTTCAGTGTCTCGGGAGTCACTGGCCAGCTCCCCCAAGCACTGATGCAGGTTTTGGGGATCAGAGGATTCTAAATAAAAGTCTTTTCTCAAAACCAGGAATATTGCTACTGGATACTCACTGCAAAGATAGTTTGAACACCAATGTTGCTCCTATTTCATGCACCTCAACTAATAGGTATAATTCAGACATAACTTCCTGGATTAATTCCAGCCTTAGTGTCACAGCTCTGACACTGCCAAAACCAATTACACTGGTACAACTGAGGACAGAGATAGACTTCTCCTGACTACCTAAAATTTTAAAGGACCAACCCAAATGATGACTCAGTCCAGGGGTAATTCTGCTTTCCCTTGTTATCAAGGAGGAAAAAAAAACACTGGGATACTGGTACACAAAAAAAAAAAAAAAAAAAAAAAAAAAAGGTGACAGAGAAGGATTGGGCAGCTTTTTTTCATCTATTTTTTCATTGCCTGAGGCACATATGCTGTGAACATTTGGAAGGAAGGCTCCACCTGCACAACTGCCTCTCACTGAATGTCAACTGAGTGTGGTCAAGATTACATCCCAGGCTTGAATCTCCTCCTGGGAGTTTCTTTTTGAAAAGCCTCACACACCAGGGCAGGCAATGGCAGCTATTGATCACCTGTAACAGGTTGTCTGCTCCTTTGAGGACCAAGAATGGCTGACAGCCCAGGAAATCCAGCCCTCACTCAGGGCTCTGCCAAAGCCAACAAACGAGGCAGGAGGTTTTCCATCAACAGCTCTGGGGAGAGGAGAGGGGTTTTTCAGAAGCCACCTCTTCCATAAGATCAAGATTTGGGTTGATTCACGTTTCTGAATCAGCTGAATCTATCCTGCTGCCTTAATGCTTCAAGGTTCATTGCTGAACACTAATAGCAAATTTAGCAAAGACTTGAGGCCTTAAAGATGGATTATGTGAGACAGGGAAATAGACTCAGAAATTAAGAAGTAGACGAGTGCAGAGTCTTTTGAAATGAGATCATGTGTTTTTATACAAAGGAAAAGTTTCACTTTGGTTTAGCAAAAGGGATGCAGAATAAATTATTTTGAAAGTTAATCTGATTATGTTTGTGGGTGCTCACCCCATCACCTGATATGTTTTAATGTATTATAGCTCCTGGAGACTCTCATGTGAGCCTCTCACACTGCTCCTAATTCCATACTGCAGGTAATGGGAACACAAATATCTTTATACCCATAAACTGTGGGGAGGGCACATCTCCCATCAAGGTAATGTAAACTGCCCATGTTCCTAAGCCATAGTCAGTCACCAAACTGAAAAACTGCCAAAGATTATGTTTAAATTATATTACAGAGCTATCTAAAAGCACCTGGAAATCTTTCTGATTATCCTGCAACAGTAGGAATATGTTTATATGGATTGATCTCAGCCAGAGCACTTATCAAAATCAATAAACACCTATAGGCATGATAGATGTTTTCCCTTCCATGTCCCTGGATTGTCAGTGACTACAGACTGCCACTGCCTTAAAGGAAAAATGGCTCATTGCTAAACCAGGAGATTTATGGTGGAGAGGAGAGAAAATTTGGTTATCCAATAGCCTGAAGGGACAATTCAGTAGTTCCTGAGACTGAGCAGAGAAGGAGACCTGGCAACTGATTTTAGCAACACTGGCATGAAGACCTGGTCATCAAAGTTTGAACACAGATTTGATTTGAAGAGCTATTCACTCTACATGCACAGTGAAGATGCATGATATCATGTCAGAGAAGTGGATCAAGTAGACCAGAGGGAATGGAAAGAAAATTCTGTGAAAACATAGGATTTCCTCATCTCTCCAAACATCATAAATCATGTCTGGGCTGCTTAGTCACTCTGTGCTGATCTATCATACTCCAGTAAAGCAAGCACTTAAATGTTTGGCTATCCTGAGGTCTTTGAGAATGCAGGAGGCTTGAAAAGCTTGTTACCTCCTCTCTTCTCTCTCAGTTCTTAAAAAAAAAAAACAAAAGGAAATCTTCCAGAGACCAACTCCTTCCACTCAGACGGGTCAGGAGCAGTTTGGGCAGATATTCTCTGCACACAGGCAAGTGAAATCTGAGACCTGCTGCTAAAGCCAGAAGCCAAGGAGGACCTGGGTGTTGTCCACTCCAAGGGCAAGAGCTGAGAGACAGGACACTGAAATCACAACTCTGAGCAGAGACACAGAATCTGCTGCTCAAGGTTTGTGAGATAAAACTTCCAGTCAATTTTCCAATGAAGTGATAAGGAGAGATGTTCCCACCAGAGGCTGCACACTGGTTTTACATCTCTTGGTGCAAAAGGACAGCTCTGTAAAACAAAAAACAACCATTCCTATATGACATCCATGAAGTACCTATGCAGAGACAACAGGGACGAATATACATCATCAAATCCATAGGCTTTCACCTTCCTCTCCCATGACCCCTCTGGAAAAGGTCTCCTAGATACAAATAAGGTTGGCAGGAGCAGATGGAAGCATAACTCTTTCTGGATGTCCAGGATTTTATAGAAAAGCCACCCTACGGAAATTAATAGGCAAGAATATCCCTTTTACATCCACACATCCAGTACACAGAATGAAAATCCTTATAGAAAGGTTATCAGTGTCTGACAAACTTAATCGGGTTTTCATAAAGGAAAACATCCTGCCTGCTATTAATGGAAAGACCCTGGGTGACTGTACAGAAATCCATCATATGGTCAGTGCCTCCTCCCTCATTTTTGGCTTTCCCATGGGTCTTGTTCAATTCCTACTTGAGGATCCTCCTTTCTCTGGGCTCAGCATAATTTTATATTCCACTCCACTTCCTGTCCCATACTGATACTTTTTAAAAAAGTCTATTATGAAGCAGCTGCAATCAAGAATAACAGTTCAGGACCTGTGTCTATTCATTACTGTTTCCTCAGAGTCCCTAAATATAGTTTAAAATTTATCACAGAATCTATAAATCTGCTCCAGTGCGACGCTGCAGGAAGTAAATTCATCAGCCATCATTTCTGCATGCATGGAGAAGAGGCATGACCTCCTGCAACTGGCTTGAGGTTTTGCAAGGGAGGCAACTTCACCTCTTGCAGAGAGGGATCCTTTTCCCTCCCTAGTCATGGGCAGTCTTGGCATGTAGGGGAACAAACCACCAGTTTCAAAAACAAGCCCTCATCACCCCTCTGCATCCACAGCAGTCCATGCTGTGACTTCTCCATTTCTTCTGACTTCTTAATTTCTCACAATAGTTGCAGCTGAAAGAAGAAGCTCCTCTATGACTGGTGAATATCAGGGAAGGGTGTAATTAGAAGTAGAACTGGAGCTGGAGGACTGTATTCTGACTTGGGATAAAGAAATCCAGGTCTGCAGACAGCAGTGCTACCTGCAGCCACGGGACCACCTGAGTTATGCACTGGGTGATTTGTGATTTAGCAGGAAGAGTTAGCCACTCAAAAGTGTAAGAAGGTTAATGTGATTCTAACACACAAACACTGAAATAAACAGTTGCACTTTAATATTACAATGCAATAATAACTGGGAATTGAAATGGTCATGGGCTAAGTCTAAATACGCATGCAGGTGGTTCACTAATTATCCACGTTAGGATGAGAACCAGCATGTGAGGCTTGCAAGCAAACTTTCCCTGAGCATTTCAGTCACTTCTGTCTTCCCAGAGGACAGGTTTTCATTAATTATTTCAGTGCCTCTGCAGTCAACAGTAACCCAGAGTGGAAATGTAAAAGGACAGGTTAAATAACCAGGTGTTTTGTACCTTGAGAGAAAAAAATGAGTTGAGCTTCAGGTCAAAGCCTTAATTTAAACTTATAACAAGGGAAATTTACTTCTACAATAGAGTGATCCAACATCCATCCAGGAGTCTGCATAGCCTCAGGGAATTGTGTGAAACAGGTATAAATTTGCTATACACTTGTGTTGTGCCTTGGTTTCTGTTGAGCTGGAGCTTAGATATCCACAGGGGTACACACAGAGCCAGCACAGACAGACAGGTGACACAGGGACCCTCCAGCTCTCTGGGTATAGACACACCTAAGCACAGGCACAGCACACATTCCATTTCCTTTGTGACAAGGTATGGAGTCCACACCACCCGTAAGCACCCACCTATACTTGTACATGTGCATTTCTATGGAAGAATGCAACCAAAAATTGCATTTAAAAAAAAAGAAGAAGAAATGAAAAAGAACACAGTCTGAAGCATCAGCCACCAAAATGCTAGGAAACACCAGATTGAATTATTCACCCTCCTCCTTTATTTTTCCTTCTACATATGACAATCACACCTGGTTTTTTCTGTGCCCTCCTGCTTTCCTGCAGACATGTCAAAGCTGATGGGTTTTCCATGGTGCTCATCAACCTGCACCCAAACTCTGCATAAGTGATAAATTTATCTTCATAGCATATCTTGTCCCCAGATTTAGGGATGGAAAGAAGTGGGAGAAATTAATCACTGGATCTGTGGTTCAGGTTGAGATGAACATTGTGTTTTTAAAGAATTTGATATTTGACATTCTGAAGGGTAAATACAGGCATGAGACTCTCTGGTTTTAGACACCATTGAGAGTTCTTCACCCACAAAGCAGAGTTCAGGGTGTGAAATTTGGCATTTTTATGATGATCTCACATTTAGTACCTATTTCTATGTGACAAGAATGGGTTGAGTTTTCCAATGCCATATAGAACCTTTATGAAAAAAATTAGAGAGGGGTAAACAGGACATATTTAAAGGTTTCATTTAAAGGGTTTTTTTCAATAAGAATTCCTTGTGAATTGTTGTCCTACACAGCTTTTAAGCTTTACCAAAAAAACATTGTCCCTTCATCACTGAACCTGATTCTTCCCCAGTCTTGAGTGAATCAAGAGTCCCATGACCAAAAAGGAGCGTGAGAACTTGTGGTCAATGATTCTGTGTATATTAGAAATACAAGTGATTCTAAAGGGGAAAACAGCCCATGCTGAGGACTCAAAGAGCATGTATTGGTGGTAACTTCAGTGTAGTTTTATTCTGGCCCTGAGGCCTGGTTTGCCATGAGTGTAGTACGTGGAGGTCCAAGGTAACCACGCTTCATGAGCCAAGGTAAAATCACTCATCACTTCAAGGTGGAACTACCACCTTGGAGAAAAACACATTGCTAATCTGAACCTTAATGCAGGTCTAGCTGCATCCTGAGTCAACTTGTGACTCAAAGGCACAGGATAAAAATTAAAAGTTTGCAGATTGTGCTAATTGCAACATTTCTATTTTCTTCAACCTCAAAGCACCGAGGCTGGTAATCTAAAAAGCACTCCTTTGATATCACAACACCTATGTGCACATGTGTACCACTATGGGAGCAGTAGAGCTAAAACATTAACTGAGATCCTGGAGCCCTAGAATATCCTGAGTTGGAGGGGACCCCCAAGAAACACTGAGTCCAGCTCCTGGCTCTGCACAGGACAGCCCCAGGAGTCACACCTTGAGAGCACTGTCCAAACACTCCTTGAGCTCTCTCAGGGTTGGTGCTGTGACCACTGCCCTAGGGAGCCTGTCCAGTGCCCAAACACATTCTGAGTGAAGAATTCTTTTCTAATATCCAACCTAAACCTGCCTGACTCAGCCCCAGGCCATGTCCTCAGGTCGTGTCATTGATCCCCAGAGAGGAGACATCAGCTCCTGGCTCTGCACATCCCCTTTGGCTGAGGAAGCTGCAGACTGCTATGGGGCCTCTCCTCAGTCTCCTCTTCTGTAGGCTGGATAAATCAAGGTGATAAGGTTGAAAATAATACATAGGATGCCTTGATTCAAGTCTCTTTGCTTTACTTATTAGGAACCTTTCCACTGATGTCAATGGAGTTTTGCTTGGAGTAAAATGTAGCTGCAACAGACACAGCAGCACAGCAGCTATTACTCACTCAAATTCCCAAAAGGAATTTTGCCTGCAAAAAGACCACAAGATTTGACCCCACTAATGACTTCCATGGTGGTTTTTTGCACAGTATAGATTAGCAGAGTGGAGCCATGACTCAGAGGGTTTTCCTGCTCCAACCTGCCCATCATCAGCTCTTCCCAGCAATCTCAGCAATGAAGAAAAGCAGGGTGGTCAATCAAAAGGTGTTTGCACAAGAACAACAATTCTCAGCCTTTTCTGTAAGCCAGATTTTACTCATTAAAGGGAAGAAAAGAAGGAATTAAAGTCCACCCAAACAAACAAAACAAAGCAAATGTAAAGCATAATCACAAACACACAAACAAAACCCTTCAAGACATCAAAATTCTGGAATATTTGCTCAAAGAAAAGAGAATCTTAAAAAATAAAAATGAATTGAGAAATTGGTATAACAGTAAAGTTCTTTAGCATCTTATGTGGTAGTTAGGGGGATGTGATCTTAGGGATTCTGTTCATCCTCCTCCTGACATTGAAATATAAGATAATTGATGTAAGAAGCCTCTAGACAAAATGTATATATTTTCTAGAGTATATGCAGACAGAGTGTCTCCATTTGTGTCCTTTACAGGATGCTCATTCTCTGGGCTGGCCCCAATCCTGCTTCACTTCACTCAATGCCCCTAAGACCTGTGAAACAACATCAGAAGGAAACTGCAAGAATATATTTCCACTTTTGAGGAAAAAAGAGTTAGAGAGAAAAACTCAGGAGCCAGTTCCACCTAAAGCAAATGGGAAAAAAACCCCACAATAATTGCTGACTGAAAAATTCTGCCATGCAAATCTCCTCTAATTTTTGCCATTGCTGAGGTCCTGAAATCAATACTTTAGTCCAAATGCAATCTGTTGATGAGCAAAAGGAGGGAAAGGTTGTAGCATTGTGAATTAAAAAATAATAATCTCTCGAGCTTAATATCAGCAAAGATGATTATTTCCTTTGATTTGGCAGGCTAATTGAAAATAGCTTTATAGTTCACAGATTATTAATTAGGAGCCAACAAGATCTCCATTTGCATCTTGGTAATTCTTCACTCTGTTTTATTTCAACATTTAGTCTTTATGCTTAAAATACTCATTGAGAAAGCAGAAAGGTGATTACCATAAGATTTTAAGTGTGTAGCATTTGTTCTGACTTTTTTCTTTTTTTATACATTTTTGTCAACAGAGAAGAAAGGAAAGAATATACAACATTACAAAACGATTACTGCCTGTTCTGCTTCCATCTGCCAAATCCTCCTTTATGGTAGACATACTTTAAGTAGGTTGATTTTGAAACAGGGGAGAAAACCCAAATAAAGGTCAACCCTCTGCCCCTCTGCCCCTCCTCCCCCATTCCCAAATCACCAACTGTTTGACCTCTGTATAATCATCCTGAAAATTTTGAAGTGTTTTTTTTCTTACATGAAACAGCCTCACTCATGTGAACCATCCTGCAGCAGCAGATTAGACCATGCCACTGTTACCCCTCTCTCCAGAGATCACCCAAGAGAAAGTGGGTTCAGACAGCTGTGGCAGAGATGATGATATTTTTCCATCCACCTGGCACTGAAAGGCAGGAGTACACATATTTCTGGGTGAAATATTTCACTCAGCATTAAAAATATAAAAATAATTTGCAGGTCACATCTGTTGAGGTTTTGGGTTTTTTTTAACATTTGGGGGTTGTATTTTTGTTTGGGATTTTTCAAGCATTTTCTCACAGCCCCGGTAACCTCTGTCTTATCACACCATGCTTAAATCTCCAGCAAATGGAGTGGTTTGATAAGAAGTTTAACCCTTCATTTGGAAGGTGAATTCCCAACCCTTATGATAGTATAAAGAAGCTGGATGAGTAAACTCTGGAAACTAAAATAAGGATGAATTCCTAAGGATTAAATCGCCAGAAATGAAACAGTAAGAGCCAAACTCTGCTGTTATCAATAGTAATATCAATTAAAATTGCACTGCAGGACAGGACTGGGTAATGACCTTGGAATTTTTGTGAATTTTCCTCTCTCATCAAAGCCAGACTTTCATAATGGATTCAGCCCATTCCTCCAAGACAAGGGCAGATCAGATCCATCCTGATTTCACACCAAGATCTCAACAGTCACTTGTTTGACCTATCACTGAGTACCCAACGAGACAGCGCAGAATGTGCTTTTCCAGCTCCTGTTCAAAACCTTCCCCATTTTAAAAGCAGCCAGGATCATAAGTACCCTGCTGTACCTTTGCACTTATCCCAGTCCCAAATTGTCCCCAACACCAGTCTGGTGATGATTGCCTGAGACCCAAAGGGAGCCATCCCACCTGGGAGCCCAAAACACGCAGGGGCAGCAGCTGGGCTGCAGTTCAAGGGACAGGGAGCACACACACTGGACAGTGGGGTTACACTAACATGCAGTCCATTTATTTTTGAGGGTTTTTTTCCTTTGTTCTGTGATTTATCTTTTTTTTATCAAGCCACTGCAAACATTGCTTTGGCTGTCAGCATGAGCGCAGAGACACACATTCCCATACCCGTGATAACTATGTAATAAATACCATCCAAACAAATGCTAAGAAAAATTAATAAAGAAAGAAAAATATTCCTTTTCCCACCCCCAAGCACAAAACACTGTTAAGTCAACAGAATTTAATCTAGTTTATTCTCCAAAAAAAAAAAAAAAAAAAGGAGGAAAAAATATGAAAACAAAACAAAAAAAAAAAAAAGCAGGTCTTATCACTAGCAGTAAATAAATTTGTACAACCATTCAGTCTGTATAATAGGATGAAATAAATCTACATCTTTCTTATTTTGGTGCGTTGAATTATACATACAAACAACAATTACAGGAACTTGTTCACAATGCGTATAGACCTGGAGAATGGCTATCTGAAACCCCCTTGTTGGCAATGTCCGCATGTTAACACTGATTGCCTGACACCATTGGTACTTCCTATGTAAAAGGCCCGTGGCCCAAAATGAATGATCTCCCTACAGGTTTTATTTATTTAGTTATTTAGTTAGTTAGTTAGTTAGTTAATGCATCATCAAAACCGTTCTAGCCAGCCCCCTCCCCCTCCCCGGAAATGAAAAAAAAAAAAAAAAAAGAAACCAAAACAAAAACCAACAAAAGAAAAAAAATCCAAAATAAAAATAAAATAAAAGGAGAAGACATGACTGGCAGTTGGTCCATTTGTTCGTAAGACCACGTTTCCTCTTGGTCTGCATTGTTTGTTTCTCTGGTTTTTAAATTGTCCTCTCATCTTCTTTTTTTTTTCTTTTCCTTTAAAAAAAATTCTCTCGGAGTCCTTCATGCCTTTTTCTTTACAGCTCCTCAGATGCAATAAAGTCTTCCTCAAATGTACAGTATTTCTTACAATATAAGTTATATGCAATGTTCAGCGTTTTTTATTTTATTTTATTTTATTTTTTCACAGCACTAGAGATCCTGTCCAATAGGGAATGCAAGTTCTGAATGGCTTATTCACAAATGGTATCCAGATTCAGTGGGTAAGAATACATAGACGCCATAGTGAGTTCCTTTAAAAAGTGGCAAACATCACTTTTTTAAAACTTTTTTTTTTTTTACTTTTTTCTCTTT
Source organism: Oenanthe melanoleuca (assembly GCF_029582105.1). Classification (NCBI taxonomy): domain Eukaryota; kingdom Metazoa; phylum Chordata; class Aves; order Passeriformes; family Muscicapidae; genus Oenanthe; species Oenanthe melanoleuca. The sequence continues at coordinate 65,615,075 of NC_079334.1, forward strand.
TTTTTTTCTTTTTTTTTTCCTTTTTTGTGCTTTTTGTAGTTTTTTTTCTGGATTTTTAATTTTTTTTTCCTCTCTCTCTTACGCTTTCAAATAACTTTTTTTTTTTTTTTTATTTTTTTAAATTCTTTTAATTTTCCCCCTCCCATTCGATTCGGGACGTCAGACCCATAACCACACGCCTGCAAAAATGCAAGTAGTATATAAAGTAAATCTCATTTTGAGACTGTAAGCATTCAGCAGGGGAGTCTCTTGCTAACCCATGGCAGTGACCATGCTGGAAGGGTGGTGAGGTCCGAAGGAGAGGCTGGATGGAGGATGCATCGGTGTCGGTGTGGTCAGCATGTGGCTGGAGTGACTGAAAGGTGAAATGTGGCTGATGGAGGACATGTGTCTGGAGAGGGCGGCGGGGTTAAAGGAGCTGCTCTTGGGAAAGTCTTCAAGGTTGTCATGGACCTTTTTGCACTTTTTGGATTTGCTAGACATCTTTCGGTTTCTGGTCTGGATTCCTTCTTTCTTCATAGTCAGGGGTCTGTTAATCTAAACAAAAATCAATTATTTTTTTGTGCTTCCATCCCTTCTCCCCAAATCACCATGAGATTCATGTACCCCATGCCCCAGCCCAGCAGGACCAGCTGGTCACTGCCCGCCTCCTCCCCTGTACACACCATGTGCTATGGCTACCCAACCTCTCCATTTCCATCCCAAAATTCACATCCCTCCAGGAAATCCCAAGCTTGGTTGAAATTTCTGAAGACAAGACGACAGAAAATTGCTGGCAGAGCCACACAGGAGCAAAACATTCCCGAATAATTCACAGCAGCTGAAAAATTTCAACTATCTGCACATTAGGTAATTGCACTGTGTTTAGGTATGAAACCAATCATTACCTCCTGGAAATATTCCCTACAGACACCATCTCACCCTCAGGCTTCCTGTCTGATCTAAAACCATTAGCAAGAACTGCTGGGATCTCAGTGCTAGGAGGGGTCTCAAGCTTTCACAGCTCCATCAGGAAGCTGGGCAACTCTTCACAAAAGGAACAGGTATTTGTCTTATTTTTCTTCTTTCCAAAGATTTTCCCCTGATTGTCCTTTCTGATTTTCTTTAGCTAATCTGATTTTATTTCTAAAGGCTTACAGGCTTTTTAAAGGGAGGGCTGAAACAAGTATCTGTGCTGACCAGCAAAGCATTTTCTGCATGAATACAAACGTCTGTAGGGAAGATAAATATTAAATTCTCCTGAAACTACACAGCAGAAATGATCATCCATGCATCCATCAGGGTTAGGAAATGGTAGCAAAAGATCTGTTGGACTTCCTGTAAGAAACTCTTACTATTCTTATTACTTGAGGCTGTCCTGTGCAGAGCTAGGGGCTGGACTTTGGTGATTCTAGTGAGTCTCTTCCAACTCAGAATATTCCATGATTTTGTGATTCTATACTGAATAGAGAGCCAGCATCACAACATGCACTAGCACAGGTGACATGGAACTCCCACAAACCACACTTGGGAAGGGATTTATGCTTCCAATGTCCCTGAACAAACTTAAAAATCTGGGCTTGAGAATGCAAATGGGTCCTGCTTTGCCTCCTCTGAAGGATTTCACCTATAGCAGAAGGCAGCAAATCACCCTGAGGCTGAATAATTTTTTGTAATAAATGTGAGCACATGATGGTGCTGATGGAAATTCTACAAAAGGGAGAAAAAATGGATCCACTGTCCACCAGGATCTACTCTGAAGGACGGTGAAAAGATGTCCCTGCAAGGGTCCTGAGCATCTCTTTGTTCATAAGACCTTAAATCAGCACAAGAAACAAAGCACTCCCTTCTTCCAGATCCCAACAATTTCACTTGCTGCTCCTCAGCCCCTTGCTGATCCCTTTTCATAGCATGGGAATCCTTCCTGGATTTCTCTCCTCAGGGAGGCTGGGATAAAATAGCTCCCTGTTACATGCAAAAATGGAATTATGGGGAGAGGAAGGACCAGGCTCATCTCTGGTTTAGGCATCCCAGAGTTTTGTCATTCCAGTCTGAATTTGTGAACCCAGGCTCTTTTTACCAGCAGTGACAAGAGCCTTCACCTCACCTAAAAATGGGTGAATAAAGGGATGATTCCTCTGCCTCTGGATAAAGGGAGCTGGAGAGAGCAGCCCTGCTTGCTAACAGCTAAAGGTAGGAAGGAAGGATCAGCCCAACAAAAGCCACATGGCAGCAACAAGCAAAATTTAAAATGTTGTGGGTTTCCAAACAAAACATAACCAGCTTCCCTGGCTTTCTGTCCTCAGTGAGGGACTGAGGATGCACACACAAGGACAGCCCTTTGCTCCAGATAAGTGACTGGGATTGGAAAGATTTACCTGGCCAGTTTTAAGTTTTTAACAGGGATGTGTTGCCCAGGTTCAAAGCCAGGAAGAAGTCCCAAGTGAGCCCCATCAGGCAGCAACACTAGAGGAGGCCAGGAAGTGTCAATCCCTGATGAATCCAGCTCAGATTTGGGGAGGCACACACAGCCCCAGCCCCACCAGCTTCAAATCTGTATCATGACACAAAGGCTCAGGGGCAGCCAGAACCAATTTCCAGCTGAAGCAGCAAAGTTTCAAGTTTGGGAGCTGGTTGTGGCAAAGTGACATAAGCCTGGTGATGGGACTGGGGCTGTGCTGGCTCTTGGAACAAGCACAGGGTCCTGACCCTTGCCTGGTGGCATGTCCCACAGGACAGTGAACACTTCCCCAGAGCAACATTCTCTCCTGTTTCACTCAGTCTCTGAGAACAGGATGGCCCAGGCTACGATTTGATGTGAAACTCAAGGATAAAAACACTAGCTCTGTGTCAGGATGGTGACAAAGCCACAGCCAGCCCCACAGCTGGGGTCAGAGCTGCCATCCAAGCTGCTGGCTGGCCACATCATCCCAGTGTGAATGGTCTCACACCCTGAGCAGGCAACTAACCCAAGAGCCAAGGAGATAAGGACTCAGATAAATGTCAGGAACCAGCACAGTCAAAGCAGCAAGCTGAAAATTTTTTCCAGTGACTTCAAAGACCAGCCACAGCAGGGTTAAAGTGGTCCCCAAAACATCAAAGCCAAGGACCCATCTCTGTTTCTGGGGTAGAGAAATTAAAGACCCGGAGGGAAGACCTTCTCCGTGAAAATTAATTCTGATAAAAATGACAAACACATGCTAAATTAAAATTAAACCAGCCCAACGCATGTATATGAAATTCATTAATTTCAGATGGAGCCAATTAATTATGGGCAGGAATTATGCTCTTTGTTTTATCATATGCAAAATACTGACTGCTCTGCTCTTGGGACACATAGGCCTGCTTTAGGGTATTGTGAAAGGGGCCTTTTCTGATTAATTTTGCCAAAAATAATGGCAAATCACTCACTTCTATGGGCCCAGGCCAGCTTGCTGTGCACCTCCAGCAAGGTACACTCCCACCCATCCCTAAAGTGTGCAAAGGCTCTAAAATAAGAAGGATGAGAACCTCATATTCAACAGATCAAATCCAGGGGATAGTCTTAGCCATTCTGATCTTGCTCTGACTGAAGACAATGGGATTTTGCCATTGACCTCAATAAGGTCCTGTCACTGAAGTGGATTTATCCTTCAGACATAGTCATTACAATGTTGGGTTAATCTTCCAGGCTGGCTGTATCTTAGAAAGCACTCTGGGATGCCACGGGATGAAAGGCACCGTATCAATGTGAAATATTAGTCATTGTTAATACTGGTGTTAATGGAGCCGGCTCTTGTTGAAGTCAGTGGGAGGAATGCCAACAGCTTCACTAAATGCACCCCAAGACTATTATGATTATTGCTTATATCCTACTGACAAATGGGTTTGCTTAAGCTGTGGGAATCAACAGTAAAACAAACTGATATAGCTCCTTGAAAAAATTAACACCATGGAAAAAAAAATTAACCTTTTTACTGCAATCATTCCCAGTGTGCTCATAAAATCAGGGTAAGTTTCAAGATCAGACCATCCACTAAATATCCTAATGATGTTAAGGTCCCAGAAAATTTCATTAAACCCAAAGAAAAAAAAAAAAAAAACGGGGAGGGGGGTTGGATGAAACAGCAGACAGGAATTTGCTACAGCCAAGCCTGAAACAGGGTTAAGTCAACTTCCAAGCATCCAAAGACCTTCCACTGGCACTGGCACAACATCTATGCTGACAGCTGCTTGTGAGGGACATGCTACAGTCACCCTCTCTATTTCTGACCCCACCCCTGCTGGAAATCAGGAGATAATATAAACACAGGGGGCAGGACCACACTGCTCATCACAGTCATAACTAAAGACTTTACTAAGTACTTTACTAAATACATTAGTAAATACCAAATACTTTAGCAAATACTTTAAGAATTTTTTTTTTAATTATCTACCCACTGGATAGATAAAATCCAGATATGGATAAAATGGAGAAAATATGGAGAAAATCCATATCTGGATTTTAGTATCTTTGCCTGGTTAATTTGCTGCACACAGCAGCTCAGTCCTCTGGGGGTTTCATTTAAGCAGGATCCATTAATGGCGTTGCTCATAAGGCAAGATACTACTTGACTTTGGTAAGTAGCTGTGCTGAGCTTTTAAGCAGCTGTTGGTGTTCTTAATGAATATGAAAATGGTTCCAATGTGCTCAAGGCCTGCCCCATGTCACAAATTTCACAGCTGGATCGGCGTTTCCCTAAATAGTGGATCTAGAGGTCAATTCAGGCCAGCAAGATTTGCAGTGTTAGTACAAAAAAGAAAAGAATATTCTCTTGCAGGCACATTTCTGGAGAACCTCAGCACTCTGACACCAATCTAAACTCTTCAGGAGAAGATTTCTCCAGTCAGATGTCTACAATGGAAGTGGACACATCATAACTCATCATAAGCTATCTTTTGCAATCATGGGGGGAACTACATGTCTTCAAGGGGAGAAGTCATCCCATTGAAACACAGGCATCCACCAGCATCAACTGAGAAGAGCCTGTTTTCTTCAAAGGGCTTTGCTGGCTACAGGAGGAGCAGCTCCTTAGAGATGTCCCAAACTACACAATTTAAGTCCTACCACTGGTGGTTACAAGGCCAAAATGGAAACAGAGCACAAGCATAGATCCCCCTCAGTGAAGCTGGCTGACCTTGCTCCCTTCTTGCCAAGGAAATAGCAAGAGAATATTTTCTTGTGATGTTCTGAGAGTTTTCATTCTGGGTCCAACCCATTTGTTTGCAGTGATCACACAGAGTTTGATGCCAAGCTTTAGCTGCTACATGACACTCCAAGCATGCTGAGACACCTGCCCACTAAAGGGGTAAACACATTTTCCTTTTTTCCAAGAGAGATGCCTCCCATGAAACAGGTGAAAAATTAGCCTGGTTGTTTGTTGGGGCTTTTTCTACTTAATCAAAACTTGTTTACTCATCCTAAGAAAACCAAACAATGTTTGAAATAACAAATGGAAGGGACTGAGATACCACAAGGGTTGGATGCCCCATGAAACCCAATACGTCTTTGATGTGTTTGCATGGGTGGACATAAGGGCAAAACATAGCCCCAGATTTCCAAACCAAACACAAAGCAATCAACCACTAGTGGAAAAAAAAGCAGAGAAATTGCAAGTCTTTTCCTTCTTTTGACATAATAATTATTCTAATGCTACATGTGGAATGAGAGGAATAGGACTAGTCTTAAGTCTCCCTTATTAGCAGTATTATGCAGTGGAAGACTTTTCAGGTCCCTTTAGCTCTTTCCCTGGGGCACATATCCCTGGTTCCTGCAAGCTGGCTTTGCATGGAGATATTAGATTAAATCTGCCAGCCATTTCATTTCATTTTTCCTTCCCTTCCATGACAGATGCTTTAAAATTCACATCGCAGGTTGAGCAGACTCTGCAGCTCGCTAACTAAATCAAGTCCTTTTTTGGTTTGGGGCTCGTTTGCATCAACCAGCACAAACACAAGGCCTAAATAAATCATCTTTGGGGACAGGACAAAGGCAGCCACAAACCCAAGAATGATCTAAATAGAGTCTGGCACATATTTCTTTTTTTCCAGAGTTTGTATTTGCTGGAGGAACCAAGCTACGCATAGGAGGGGTATCGGCTTGCAGGACAGTGTGTTGTCTTTTCCAGCTCTCTGAGCCCAATCACCAGCAGATAATGTCTCTCTGTGTTGACCCACCCCTCCTTTCTTGGCTCAGGCATGGAAAAGCTCTAACATTACCCATGGACAGCCTTGTTTTATACCTCCCCAAGTTGGATAGGCTACGTTTGAAAGGCTGGCATCTCATCGCTCCAAACCCCAAGATCCCCAAAGGGATAACAGAAGTCTCGGCACCACCCAAGACTGGAAATCCTCAAGTTTAGGAAGAGTTTGGATCATTGAGCACCGAAGCTGAGGCCCCATTATTGAGTATTACAGTCACACTTACATTGTGCAGCTTGTAGTAGAGCCCACAGGCATTACAGACGGGATCGCCGTTGGCATTTCTCCTCCACAGGGTGGTAGTGGTGGTCTGACAGTTTGCACAGGACGTGCCCGCCCTCCTGGCTGCAGACTGCGGGAAGGAGGGAAAGAGAAAAAGAAGGGAAAAACACCCGGGTTAAAAAAAAAAAAAAAATTTAAAAAATGCAATCAGCAAAATTTCTGAGAAAGAAAACATCAACCCTGCAAGACTGACGCACATCAGCAGAGGCCTCCAGAAACTGACTTGTGAGAACAAATAATAATTGTGAAAAAAATCCCCAAGGTACTTTAATCCCAAATTATATGTGAACTGAATCAGGTGCCAAAGGACATCCTAAAAGTGAGTGCTAAACCTCTGATAGAACTCATCAAAATTAGCAGCGCTGGCGCAGCCCATTCCAGAGGGGAAAATGTTATTTAAATGCCAACATGTCTTTCCATCTTAATTCTCCTAGACCCCCCAGGGGTCTAATTCTGCAGTCAGGGCCTGAACTGGCAGTTGCTGGAGTCAAGGGCGTGAGTCACTCTGGCTGGGGTGAGAGCAGGGTGGGCAGCTGCTCGCTGGGCCCGACCGCAAGCACAGCCCGGTCCCGTAAATTCAGCTCAGCTTCAAAGGAGACAGGCTCCAGATCGGAAATAACACTGTGGCAAAGAGCTAGAATCCCAACTTTTTAATTACACCCTTTTCTCAGCCCAAACCTTCATGTTTATTTAAGGATTGGTAACAAGCCTGAAAGAAAAATTTGCCATTTCATAAAGGGGTAGGAACAAGGAAAGAAAGCTACGTGGCAAAGTGTATACAGAAGCTTTTTTTGTTAGCTGTGATAATGACTTAGCAAAGTCAAATTTAGCAAATTTGCTCCTCTTTCACATGCATAAATTCGTACTTATCATTTAAAAATGGTAACTTTAGCAAACAAATTGTCCTTCTGCCACTGAAGGAGGAACAGGAGTTTTGAGACTGCTGTGTGAGCGCGTATAGTGTTTGCGTGTGTGCAAATGCCTACAGCTACTAAAAAAAAAAAAAAAAAAAAAAAAAAAGACCTTTAGATCCCCATCCTATCTCTTCTTCATCAATATGACACGGTCCCAGAGCTCTGATTTCATCCCGATGCGTTGCTTTCAATGGGACTGCTCATGTGCTTAAAGTTAAAACATGTGCTTAAGCGATTTGCCAGATCATAGAAATGCTTGGCACCTTGCAGAACTGAGCCTTTAATGCTCTCTTTTGTGCTCTTACTGTTTCAAATTTACCCCTCACCCCACACAGCCGCACACTGTAGCACATCCAACATTTAAAAAAAAAAAAAAAAAAAAAGAAAATACCGCATCTTTGGATAGCGTACAACAAACCCAAAATGCAAACATGGACACTGGCACAGCCTTAGCATTAATACCAACTCCTGTTAGGTCATGTTGCAATTTTAATCATAATTGAATGCGGCGTAGGTGGAGAGAGGACGGGTTGGTTTTGCTTTAGATAGAAGATTTTTTTTCCTTTTAATTAGACAAAAAAAGGGCTGTCTAAAAAATAAATAAGACAATGCCCATGAGCACTAGGAAGCATCACAGAGGCTGATCTGACAGCAAGTGGCTCTCTCAGGCTGCCCGTAGGGATGGTTCCATTTTGCCCGACCATAAACCACTCTGAACCAAGCCAGTCCCAAGAAGGCCTTTAGCTGACTTCTCTGTGCTGATGACAAGCAGGAGCTGGGAACAGCACATAGGACTTGAAAAAATCCCAGAGCCAGCAAAGATGAAGCGTCCCACCATGAAGAGCAGAGCCCCGAACCGATGCATGCACTCCTGACCATGCCATGGACCCAAACTGGGGTCCCTTCAAAATCACCAGGATAATGAAACAACAAATGTGTTCCAAATGTAGCATGGAGACAACAGCTTGCAAAGCCAGGTTCTCACTAAAGAGCTGGAGAAGAGTCTGCAGCTCTCTGCCCCCAATCCTGACGTTCGGCATGCATGGCTCGGAGGGGCATGAGGCTGGATTGAGTCCCTTGGTGGCAGCTTTCCCCTTATCAGACCCAAAAATCAAGCCTAAGGAAATTTCTAAAAACCAGTGATATTTGACTCAGCCCACACAGGGGAAACATCCCCTTTGAAGATATTTGGGGTTTCTACACAGCGCTCGCCATAATTTCTCTTACAAGCGAGCGCGTTGAAAAGACACGCCTGGTCACCACCTCGCTGCCTTCAAACAAACTCTGACATTAAATAAGCAAATAAATCACAACATCTACTGTCTTCTCTAAAACCATTTCCAACTGCTGTGTTTCACTTACAAAAACTCAGCATCATTAGCCGAGTATTTTAATCTCTTTGGGTCCCAGGCTGCACCTTTTGTGCTGTACCAACTTCTACCGGAGACACGGCAGCGGGCAGGAAACAATGAATAATAACGCTATTGTAAAGCTCCCAGCAATGGCATCCACTGACGCTAATCACCGGCTCGGGCCTGGCCATGGCAGTAATGGGATGACTAATTAGCTGCCCCATATCATCTATAGGACCAAAGCCCGTGGCACAGCTGCCAGTGAGCAAAGGCACAGCTTCAGAAGCGCTAGCAGTGATGAGAAGGTGAAATTGAGGAGGTTGGAGGAACCAAGTGCTAATAAAGATGCTTAATTAAGGGGCATTTTCAGTGTCTGCCTTTACCCACAAAGCTCCAAGCATCATTTTCCTAAAATAAGGTTGCATGTGCATGGGCCTGCTGAGAAATTGGCTATAATCCTTCCAAAACCAGCTTGGCTTGACATGGGAACGGAGAGCTCTGCATGTGCATGGGCAGGGAATAGGAGAAAAACTAAAGGAGAATTTTATCTCAGCAGTGATGAGTGTGACAGGGACAGGAATGGCCTCCAGGAGGGCTGAAGACTTTTTAGGCAGTGATGGTGTGGTACCACCTGCGTGTTCTGGATCCCCCTGCCAACATCTCCACCTTACCCCTCGAGATGAAGCAGAGCTGTCTGAGCTCCAACAGGACTTCATCCCTGTCACCTAAAGGACACCCTCACAAAGACACCCATTGAATTTAACAAGGCTTGGGCTGGGTTCTCAGCATCCAAGAATTTATTTGCCTCCTCTCTCCCACCCATCAAATCCTATCATTAGTTTCAGTGCAGCTGTGATCAGAGCCTATGAAACCAGCCCAAGGTCATGCAGGAAACTTGTGGCAGAGGGAAGGAGCTGGATCCCCACCCTGAGCCTCCATCCACAGCCTTGCTCAGCCTGCCTGCCCCCACAGCAGGAGGGATCCACTCAAGCCACAGCCACACGCACGTCCACATCCAGGCACAGAAAATGCAAATGCAGGCCCAGCTCTAGTGCCTTTGGACAATTTTTGTTTTTTCAGAGGTTAGCAAGGGAAATAAATATAGGTGCAAACAGCACTAGGGATGTTTCTCTTTCTTTTTTTCTTTCTTTTTCCCAGGCAGTGCTGGGGGGAGGTGGTGGCAGGGGGGGAAGTAGAAAAATCAAATTTCACATTTAGCAAAGGCCACATTTAAAGAAGGGGAACTTTTTGCAACTTTAACTAAAATGCCCAAAGATTGAAGCGATAATACAAGACAGGGTCTCTCTTTACTTCTTTCCTTTCTTCCTCTTTTTTTTTTTTTTTTTTTTTTTTTTTTTTTCCCAAGAACGACCTTTTACTATGTATTTATTTATATAGTTCATTTTACATGTGCCGGGCTCGGGGTGACTCTGGACATTCTTTCGTGGTTCCATCAGACACTTTTTGAAAGCTCTCCCCCTCTTTCCAGCCGCTTTCCTATCCTGCCTCCCCCTCTGCTTGTTTGGATATGCTCAAGCTCCTGTGTGTTTGGACTGGGGAAACGGAGCTGTTGTTTAGGAGTTATCTCCAGGGCTCAGATATCCGGCAGCTTTTTCCTAGGAAGTTAACTTTACACATAAAGAGAGAACGAGGAAAAAAAAAAAAAAAACACTAAAGAAAACGAGGGCTGTGTGTTTAAGAGAGAAGGGCCGGGGGGAGGAGGAGAAGAGAACAAGAGAGCTGCCCAAAAAAAAAATCAAAATTCCAGCCTGTACTTCCCTCCCTAGAAAGCTTTTCCTTTTTTCTAACAAGGCTATGAAAGATGAGAGAGACAAATATTTTCCTATGCGGGAAAAGCCCGTATGGAGAGGCTTCACACACAGGAAGTTTGGCGGGGTAGAGGAGCAAACCCGCATCTTCCCCAAAACTCCCATGGCCAGACAGAGTTATTGCTGATGCCCCTCACAGTGCAGCCCTTCCTGGGAATGTACCCTGCAAATGCTTCCCAGAGCCAGAGGGAATAAAGCTGATACAATTTTTGGGTGTCTCACAGGTGAGGAAGCTGATCCCGACCCAAAAGCTGTGAGCACCTTCGAGGGGAACACGAGTGAACCAGCCCTGTCCTGCCTGTGGGGTCTGGCCATGCCAGGCACAAGCCTCCCCAGATCCATCCCTCAGATCAGAAATTCCACAGAGAGGCAAGAGCCACTTTTCCTCCACATTTTGAGCAGCCCCCAGGAGCCCTTCCACATCTTTTATCCTGACAAAACCAAATGCGCCTCGATTCGAAACATTCAATAACTTCCCAAGCAGGGACCATAATTTTTTCCCCCGCTTGATATATTTTTCCCCTTGTGGTCTGTCTGATTATTTGCCAAATACACTTTAACACATTTATTAGCCATGCCCACAGCTTCCAGACCTTTTTGTGGCTTCCAGGGAAATGCATGAACAGATCGCTGGGGATGCTGTAATGTGTTGCCTGTGCTTAGAACAGTCACCAGTCTTGTAACTATTATTTCAAACATTTACCCACGCATTTTGTCTTCCTCCAGCTTCTGTAGCCTGGGCACAGGCTTGGCTTTGCACACTCACCATCCTCTGCCTTGTGTCCCTGTGACACAGTTTGAGACCCAGATGGAACAGACATAAATACCAGTGGCACCAGGACCTGATGGTACCAGCTCTTTGCAGGACCAAGATCTGTCTTACACCCCAGTGACACCCAGGATCCAGTTTGGGTCCCTTCTCCATCCACCAGCCGAGGGGGATAGAGACATATTAAGAAGGGGACGGCAAAGTTTGGACAGCCCAGGAGAAATCCTATATTCCTGATAATCTCTTTGGTTACTATGAAATTATTATCCTGCCCTTAGGCCCTGGAAAATGCCACTGTCCTTGGGTCACCATCCAGAAGCACTGTGTGGAGTTGAAAACTCAGTTCTGGTTTACAAGAAGCCCTGGATCTTGATTTTTAAACCTGTTTTGCAATTTGCAAAAGGAGCAGATAACTGAGACCCACAGCAGCTGGGACCAGGCATCCCTCCCTCCCAGCCCACTGACGCAGTGGGACCAGCGGGAGCTGGCTGAGTTTCCCTGTCCATCCCGAGCTGCAGATAGGAAGCAAAAGTTGCAGAAGAAGGAGAAGAAAGAATAAAATAGAAGGAGACTCACCAGTCTTCTCTTGGGTTTGATCAGGGGCCGGTTCTGCCCGTTCATTTTGTGGTAGAGTCCACAGGCGTTACACAAATAGTGCCCAGTGCCGTCTCTTCTCCACAGAGGGGTTGAGGTAGCCCCACAATTTACACACTCCCTGCCTTCTGGAAACAAGAGAGCACATGGTTCACTTAGGGAAAGCAGAGATAAAAAGGGCTGGGGAAAGCCTCCCCTCCCCAAAAACCCCCACAGAGACCCAGCCATGCCAGACCCTGCCAGTGCCCCCCAAGCTCAGGATCTCCAAGCAAGGGTCCAAAGTAGTGACTGAGCAATGTCCCTGGCACTGTCTGGTGGGGTCTGATCCTGTTCCCCTCCGCAGCAGGGAAGAGGGATGGTGACAATGACAACCCAAATGCCATGGTGGCTCCAGGGGCTCTCCAGAGAAACTCTCACTCCTCCCACAGGACCCTCCTTTGGAGGAGTGGGGGGTCTAACAATTTCCCCTCACCTTGTGATTAAGGGCTTCTACAACTCTGGAGACCCCATGTTTCCAAAAGCACCAGAAAAACCTTTGCAGGCTTTGCAAGAAGCCTCCAGCCCTCTACACCCAAAATAATGGATACAGAATTTAAGTCCATGACCCCCTTTCTGATGTGTATGAGCACCCCAGTGTCACTCCTTGAGCACTCTTCCAGCTCCCAGGGACATTCATGAGCCTGGAGGGCTTTTTCTCTGGCCTCAGGTCAAACCACATCAAGGACCCCCAAAATAATCACAGATAACCCCCAAAATATCTCCCCAGTTCCAGCCGAGATATAATAAGTCCGACAATATCTGCTATTGATTAATTTGAAATTAAGCTTCCACCACCCAAAACTTTCAGAAGTTTTAGAACCCCTTCTGGTTTCCCCACCACATCTGCAGCCTGATGGTCCATGTGGCTATCTGGGATAGCAAACAGCCCCAAGCCTGCCTCATAAGTTCTTTCCCTCATTCTTCTTCTTTTTGGGCACCTCTTTATCCTCTCCCTGGCTATTGCAGGGGGAGATCTCCCCCAGCTCACCAGTTCCCAGCTTGGAGGAGGGAACTGGGAGGGTGCAGCCCCTGCCTCTCAGCTACTTTCAGGGGCTTGAGGTTACGCTGTGTCTTTGGTTTACTGGGGGAAGTTTTTTTGTACCTAACGTCAGTCGTGGCCCACCTGAGAGCAGTGGCAGACCTCAGCCGGGCAGATCAGAGCAGAGCCAGCTCAGCACAGAGCCGGCTCCCCGCTGCCCCAGCCTGTGCTGCCTTCGAGCAAGAGGCATCCGTGCCCTAACCACAAACAGCAACCGTTTTTCCAGAGCCTTTGCACTGAACCCCCTTCTCTCACACACCCCCCGCAACAACTACAACAACAAAAAATACATTTGAAGCTCTTTCTCCCTCTTTTATCCTGCAAAATCACCCCCTTCCTCCTTTTTCTCCAGCTCTAGCCCTCTTTGTCTGAGAGCTCCTAGCTTGCTAAAAGATCAACTTTTAAAGCGGAAAAAAATAGAGAGAAAGAAAAAAAATAGGTGTTGCTGCTGGGGTTGGTTTATCACGAACCGCAGATGTCTTTCTAGAAGGTAAAGTAACAGAAAGTGGCAAAAGGAAAACAAGAGGGGAGGGTGGAGGGGGGCCGGGACGGTTTGAAAATACCGCGCAGCCGGTGGGTGCCCCGGCGGGAGCTGCGGCTCGGCGGGCGCCGGGGCGGCCGGGGGATGCTCAGCACCGCCCGGGGCCACAAGAAACCGGTCCCTAGTCCGGACATAGCACCCGGTCCGTGCTGGGGCCAGGCGGGGAGCCGGTCCCGTTAATACCAGGTCGTTTTGTTCCCCTCCGGTTAAACGGGGCAGCCGCTCCCGGGCTGTTTGAGTCTCTGTCCCTCTCTTTTGTTTCACCCCATCTCTCTCTCTCTCCTGCTTTCATGTACAAAACATACAGGTCTGGGTTTTTTTGTCACTCTAACCGCATCCGGACTCTATTAAAGTTCCTGGCGCTGGATAAACAATGCAACTGTCGCGTGCAGCAGTCTGAAAATAATTGGATTAGCTCAAACATATCAGCTAAATAGAGACAGTCCCTGCTCAGACAGACAGAGTAAATGTCACCCTGGAAAAACCCTGAAAACTGATCTCATTCATGCCAGGCAACCCCGCAGCAGCCTCCTCGGAAAAACAAAATAGAGAGAAAAAAAAAAAAAAATAAAAGGGGGAAAAAGAGTTTTGACTAATCGCCCTTTCCTCTGCACACAAACACACTCCCCTCGGCTCTCTCCCACCCCTCCAAGCCCGGTGTGTCCAGCCGGGAGCCGGAGCCGCGCAGCCCTCGCGGGTGCGCACAGAGCTGGGACGCTCCAGGTCCCCGCGGCAAAGGCGGCCAGGGGAACACTTTTGGGTGTTTTTTCATTGTGGGTGATCCAAAGCCCCTGGCACGGAGCTGGCTGGGGCTGGGGGCTGTGTGGGCGAACTCTCCTCACCGCCCCGGGGAAAACCCTCCCGCATCTCCGGGCGCCGCATGGGAAGAGGCCCTGGGAAGAGCGAGGCGGAGGGCGGGCGGGGGAAGTTGGCCGGGATTTAGCACCATTATTAAAATACAGAGAGATCACTAATGCTGCGGTTCCCTCGGTTTCGCTTCCTCCCCGGGCGCCGCAGCTGAGCGCACCGTGGGCGCCGGAGGGGCCGGGTCGCCCCCGGGACCGGAGCCCCGCGGCACCGGGTGGGTGGTTTGGGTTCCCGGGCCTGGTTCTAGCCCCAGCCAGGGATGGACAAGGGGGAATTTGGTTGTAAACCTAGCAGAGCATCCTGTGGGGAAGGTGAAGTGTCGTGTGTCAGCCCTGCTGCTCATCACAGGGATGCTTGAGCACATGTCTTTGCGCGCAGCGGGGAGCGAGGGCTCAGCCCCATCCCTGTGCCCCCACTTTTCCCCCACACAGCTTCCTCTCCCGAGCAATGGGGACGAAGAAGCTAAAAGCCCTACCTGTGCTTGACCGTGCTTTTGGTCGCGATTTACACCCAAACCCGGTTGGCGATCCTCCTAAGAGGCTACTGGGGGGAAAAAGTCCAGAGCCATATTCTGGGACATACGGCGGGTAGGTAGTGATGGGGTGATGAGCGGAGGAGGTGGCTCCTCCTAAAGAGGCCATGCTGCTCCGAGAGTGAGAGGACTCCAGCTTCATGGTATCGGCCAGGGACACCTGGTATTTGATGCATTCCTTCTCGTCCTGCCGGGTGGAGCCGGTGGAGCCGGGGGTGGAGATGGACGGATCCGGGGACACATCTTTAGGAGGGGTCGGCGGGAAGGTGAAAAGGTGCGGGCTGGAGTGGCCGGCGGATAAAGTGGAAGAGGAGGCGGGTGGGTAGACGGAAAGGGGTCCCGGTGAGCTGTGATGGATGGAGGTCTTGGAGAAGGGGCTGAGGTTCCAGGGCGAAGCGCTGTGGTGGCTGCTCAGCGCCTTGCTCCCGTCCAGCCAGGGCAGCGAGCCGTGCAGCAGCGGGGGGCGGCACACCTGGCTCCCTGCTCGGAGAAAACACGGAGACACGTCGGTCACATCCCTCTGCCACCCTGGCAAAGCCGCCCGTGGGGGTCCCGGGACGTGCTTCCCCCACCAGCACCCCTTGTCCTTCCCAAAGAGCTCAGTGTGCGGGGGAAACAAGGAAAATTACATCTGATGAGAAACCCCGTTCCTCTTTTAAAATTAAATTTTAAAAGCTACAAGATCACGGATGGCAGTTCCGATCCTGTCGAGGAACAGGTTTTGGGGTCGGGACCCTCCAAGCAGGGTGCCAGCCCTGTGACACGGGATTTGGAAAGCTCTGCTTCACTCTCTCCGTTTTCCAGGCAATCCCACGAAGACTTTGAAGCAAAGATCCTGCGTGAAATTGCCAAGTCCCGACTGTAGAATTATATTTTTTTCTTAGCTGGAAATTTTTTTTCCGAACAGAGCCGTGAGCTATAAACCCTGGGAATTCTCTGGTCAAAAGAAGAAGACCAGAAAATGCCCACAGACATGATAATAACCTCTGCAAAGGGGCTGATAAACTTTGCAAACCACTCAGTTTGACTTTTCTTCTTTTACAAGACCGCACAGAAATGTTAGACGGCTTTTTCGCGATATTATGGCACACACAGAGGGTACCAACTGCCTCAAAAGAAACGCTCCATACCCTTCTTGTGACAAGGGACACGTCACTTGTATTTTAAAATACAGACCTGGACTTTGTGGGGGGAAAAAAAATCAACTAGATTTCCGCAGTCAAATCTTTTTCCCTTTGGCTATAAATGTTCCTAAGGGCTAATATTTTAAATTATTTTCGACCCTTGCTAAACAAATAGAAAAATACATCCAAATAATCAAATCTAGCCAAATCTCCAGTGACTTGAGCAAATGGCTGTAAGATGTAAAACACAGTTATTCAACTGGAAGGGAGCAAGTTTGTGCCTGATGATAAAGTCCTGGGAAGTCTCTGACACCTAGAGATCCTTAACCTCTGTAGGCATTGTGATATGTGTATAGAGATTGCTAAATATACAGAAGGAGAGATGCAAACTCGGATGTACAGAGCAACAGATAGTTATAGGGTGGACACATACGTTTGCATGGGAGCTCGTGTGTGTCTAGAAAAGCTCCAAACTGGTTTTCACCATACCAGGCACTCATGAACAATACCGAAAGTCGCTGCTCAAAAGGAAGGGAAGGTGGGTTATACGAATAGAAAGGGTCAAGATTCATTATCTTCTCCAGGAAGTAGCATAGTAAATAATATTCAGGCTAGATCAGAGAGACCGCATTTCCACTTTCTGCTGATATATTGGGAAAAAAAGAAATGAAAAGGGAAGAAAAGAAAGAAAGGACAAAGGCTGCTGATCCTTAAAAATAATTGTTTTAAAGGGACTAATAGCAGAACAATGCAGTTACTGAGCGGAGCCTAATGCAGGCTCACACTCAACAAGTTGCTGAGGGCTGGGAGCAGACTCCTGAACCCGCTCGGCTCCATCTCCACTCCGCTCATCCCATTTTCTCCACGATTTTCGGGTTATTTCCACTGCAGACCTCGGGGATTCAGATTTTGCCACAACAGAGATCACTGTCCGGCTTCACAAACCACTCTCTGTCCTTTCCCTCTTTTTTTTTTTTTTTTTAATTTTTTAAATTTTTTTCCTTATTTTTTTAAATTATCCAGGTAAACTCCAGTTATAAATACTGAATCTCTCCACTTCTTCATAAAAGATGGCACCAAAGTGCCAATCCCTCCATGGTCCTGGGCCCCATCTGCCCCAGGTATTTCACCTCCTTTCTAAGAGCTGTGACCCAGGAACAAGATTCACATGGTGGATCATTACCTTCCTGCAGGACCCTGAGGACGACACACCAGGTCTGATACCTAATTACACCACGGGCCATATTTTTTTAGTTTCTTTCTTATTTTAAGCCCACGCCGTGATGCTGCCCTGGGTGTGCGCACTAAACTTTCGTCCCAAGCCTAACGAGCTCACCAAGTGCGAATTAAATAGCCCAAGCGTGAGGACAGCGGGGTCATTTTCACACCCCTGCTCTCCAGCTTGCTTTGCTTCCCCAGAGCAGCTTAATCGTGCAAAAACTAAACACAGTATGAAAACACTAACTGTTAACCTAATTAAAGAGAGGGGGGAGAAACCAAAGCGAAAGAGAAGGGGGCAAGAGGAAGATGAAAAAGAAAGAAATAGAAGGAAGGCGAGCAAAAGGGAGAGGGAAAGAAGAGAGAGGGAAGGGGGATGTGAGATAAAAAGAAAGGATGAGAGAAAGAGAGAAAAAGTTAGAAAACTTAAAAAAAAAAAAAAAAGTGAAAGAAAGAAGAAAGAAAGGAAGGAAGCCTGAATTTTTATTTATCTCAAATAAGCCAACCCCAAAATCCACCCGTGACGTAGTTTCCCCGCCGGCAGGAGAGGGTCTGCCCGATAGCAGCGGGGGGCTCGGAGCCACCGGCACCGGGACAGGAGCGGGGGAAGGAGCGGGGCTGGAGCGGGACAGGAGCGGGACGGGAGCCGGGGAAGGAGCGGGACAGGAGCCGGGGAAGGAGCGGGCACTCACCGTGGTGGGCCGTGGGGTATCTCTGCACCGTGGCTCTCACGGAGTTGCCGTAATACGGCGGGACGGGGTTGCCTTGTCCGTCGATATTAAAAAGTACATCCACTTCCTCGGCGAGAGGATACTGCGTGGGATCCATGTAGGTATGGCCAAGCGAGGGGTGATGCGAGTCCGGGTGCTGCCCATTGAGCACGGCCGGGTGGTGGTGGCTCACCCACCGCGGCTGGTCCGTGGACACCTCCATCTTCAGCGCTCTGCTCTGCCGCTGCTCTTCCTCCTCCTCCTCCTCCTCAGCAAGGCGCGGAGGGTTTGAGATCGGAACGGGAGACGCTGCCGGACTTATGCAGGGCGGAGGGGAAAAGTGCTCGGCGAGTTTGTTTGGGGATGTCTCTGGTTAGGTTTGGTTTAAAGTGGAGGGAGTAGGGGTTATGGTGATAAACGATCGATTCCAAAAAAAAAAAAAAAAAAAAAAAAAGGAAAAATAGTAAAATTAAAAAAAAGGGGAGAAAAAAGGGAAAACAGAAAAAAAAATCTCGGGGGAAAAATTTCTCTACGAAGCGAGATCCCCTCGTTTCTTCCGCTCTGTTGCAGATGTTTCTCTTCTTTGATCACCTGTAACGAGAAAGAGGAAAGGGAAGGAGCAGAGAGAGAGAGAGGGAGGGAGGGAGAGAAACGTACTTGAGAAGTTCTGAACTTTAGCACCTGACTTTTTAGGCAGGAGAAAACCCATCCCATCCCTCGGCAGCCATCCCTGGGAAGCGCCTGCTCTGCCCTGGACCCACCTCTCCCAGCGCCTCTTTCTCTTTCGCTCTCTCCCGGCTCGGAGCGGAGCCCAGCAGCTCCCACCGCGCTCCTGCCGCCCAGCTCTTACTTTTCCTTGAGTTTGGGGTGGGTTTTTTGGCTTTTTTTTTTTTTCTTTTGCCGTCGCAGTTGTTTGTTTATTTTTTTATTTGCTCCATTTGCACCTGAGAAGCTCCAGTGGCTTAAGCCGGTGAGAACTTGTGCCATTCGCTGCTGCACAGCCCAGAGTCACTTTGATTGCTCATTAATTATTATGCAACCGAGGAAGGGGGGAACAGGGGGTAAAGAGAAGGGAGGGAGAGGGGGGAAATCGAGGAGGGGGTAAAGCGATGGGAGAAGAGAGTGGGGGCGAAAGGAAGGAGCGAGGAGAAAAGGAGGGTGGGGAGAGGGAGGAAAAAGAAAAAAAAATAAAAAGCGACAAGTTGCTAAAGAAATTCCGCACAAACCTTGGTGGAGAAGCAGTATGTGACCCAGGAGGGATGAAGCTGAAAGTGCTTGATCAGATCAGATTGTGCTCGCTCGCCCTATTTTTTTCCCTACTTTTTTTTCCTCCCTCTCTCCCTCTCTCTCCTTTTTTTTTTTTTTTTCTTTTTTTTTTCTCCTCTTTTTTTTTTTTTTTTTTTTTTTTTTTTTTTACAGGGAAGGCATTCTTTCTGAAAGGAGCAGGATGGCGCCAGCCGGCTCAGTGCTTACAGACAGCTGTGGCGAGACGCAACTTAAGGAGGTTCCAGTGTCATAAGCCGGGGGGAGGCGGAGCCGGAGGAGGGGACCGGCCGTGCGCTCCGGCCGGCCCCGAGCTGCCCCCGCGGGAACCCCCCGGCGACAAACTTCTGCTCCTTCTCCCCACTCCTCCTTTTTTTGTTTTATTTGTTTTTGAAATTTTTCTACTTCTTTTTTTTTTTTTTTTTTTTTTTTTTTTTTTTAAGGGGGAAATTAAGTTTTCCCGCTGTCGCAGAAACTCTGCGAGTGGCCAGCCCGGAGAGACGGGGAATGGAGGGCACGGGTTGGCCTCTCCGGAGGACAGCCCGGGGGATGCCAGCGGGCCCGGAGCCCCCCGGGAGCAGGGATGCGCCGGCAGGTGCAGGACCGGGGGGGCTCCCCCCGGAATAAAGCTGCCTCCTCCAGCGGCGCGGCTCAGAAAGGATTGCTATTGCTATTTTTAAGGATACAAGCGCGCAGAAAAGGCCGGGTTTGTACGCTCGGTTTGGGTGGGTTTAGGGATTTTTTCCCCCTTCTCGCCCCTCTGGGGACCCGGGGCGGGCGGGGGCCGCGGGACGGGACCGACGGGACCCCCGGGCCGGCCCCGCCCCCCGCGGGCTCGGCCAATGGGCGGCGAGCAGGAACTGGGCCGCGGGCCCCGGGCGGCGCTGATTGGCTGAGAGCCCGCGCCCCGCCGGCCCCCGGCGGCGCTGATTGGCTGAGGGCCCGCGGCCCCGCGGCCGCTGCGTTGAGCCAGGGCATCCCCTAGCGGCACCCCGGGGTCATCCCCGCGGGAACGGCACCGGGACACGGCGGGGAACGGGGACCGCGCAGGGGGAAAGGGGAGAACCAGGGTGGGAAGAGAGAGAGACACAAAAGGCATGGAGAGAAAGGAAAGACGGGGGGAAAAAGAAAAAGAAGGAAAGAAGGAAAGAAGGAAAGGAAAGAAGGAAAGGAAAGAAAGAAAGAAAGAAAGAAAGAAAGAAAGAAAGAAAGAAAGAAAGAAAGAAAGAAAGAAAGAAAGAAAGAAAGAAAGAAAGAAAGAAAGAAAGAAAGAAAGAAAGAAAGAAAGAAAGAAAGAAAGAAAGAAAGAGAAAGAAAGAAAGATAATATAAATTTTTTTTAGAAGCACTAGAACAAGTCACTCACTGCTGCTCCGCACGCTGTGTCCGCACGCCG
This sequence comes from Oenanthe melanoleuca, assembly GCF_029582105.1. NCBI lineage: Eukaryota > Metazoa > Chordata > Aves > Passeriformes > Muscicapidae > Oenanthe > Oenanthe melanoleuca. The sequence continues at coordinate 65,635,741 of NC_079334.1, forward strand.
GCCGGAGCGCGTCAGCCGCGGTGCGGGAGGCAGCGGCGCTCCGGGGTTTTTATATCGAGGGGTCTCGTTAAAAACCGAGGCTCCGCAGCTCCGGGGCCAGTGCCCCGCCGGGCTGGGCTCAACTGCGGCCGGGAGCCGGCTCCCGACAGCGGCGGAGCCAAGCCTCCCGTCGGAGGATGGATGGATGGATGGATGGATGGATGGATGGATGGATGGATGGATGGATGGATGGATGGATGGATGGATGGATGGATGCTTCAGATCCTCGAGGGCTCCCGTTTTAAGCCCGAGTTTCAGCCCCCGGTGCAGCCCATCGCCGTTGGGCGTGGGGACAGAGGTTTCACGCGTGAAAGATGCGCTGTGGCCATGCACATATATGTATATATATTTTAAAAAGAAGCCGACCAGGACTGGTATAAGAGCCGTGACCCAGCCACGCGTTGGGGTCGATGTGGCCCCGCCGGGGAGAACCGCAGAAATGTGCGGGTGAGGAGCGCGGAGGAGCCGGGAAGGGGCTGGCAGGTCACCCCCAGCCAGAACTGTCCGCGGACATCGAGCGGGCATCGAGCCCGGGGCAGTTGGGAACAGCATCAGGGGGAAGAGGGGAAGAAGGAGAAGGGAGGGGGATGCTCATGGCCCTCCCCGAGCCGGGGGCTTTAACCCACTCCGGGAAAACTCGTGTTTCCTCTCTCCCCTAAGAGGAGTCGCTTTGCCGGCAGGGTTTTTATTTTGCGGGGTGTCCCCTCCTTTCTATGCTCCAGGAACTGGGGTGCAGAAGGAGGAAACGGAGGGGAAAACGGCGCGATTTGTCCTGATGCACTTTCCGGGATGCCCCTCGGGGGTGTCCCAGCACCAGGGTGGTCTCCTGCCCACCCCTCCTCCTCCGGGAGTGGGGGATTCCTCGGAGAGAAGGACAGTGAAGAGGGGAGCGACGATGAGGAGCACAAACTTTCCTCTTTTCGACATCCCTCTCCCCAACTTCAAGCATTTTATGGACATGAGCAGGAAGTGTCTCCCCGGGATTTGCCTCCTCATCACCGCTCCCCAAATTTCCTCACAGCCCAAGCGCATCCTGCGGGTCAGAAGGGTTTCCGACACTTGGGAAAAGTCACTTTATGTCTTTTAGCATTGTGGGGGCCTTAATGCGAGCTGAGATCTCCGGGCAGGTGAGCTGAGATTCCCACCCCCTCTCCCTCCGGCGCTTACAGCCCTGAGACCTACAGCCGTGGGATCACAGGAGGGGAATTTCCATCCAAAGGTCACAAAATTGCTAAACCATTGCAAAACGTGCCTTTAGCCCTGTCCGGAGGTAGTGAGGAAACGGCTTTCCTCCAGCTGTTTGGAGGGCAAAATAAAATTAATAACGTAAGAAATAATATAAATAAGTGAAATAAAACAATAAATCAACAGCTACACCACGTCCCACCAGTGGCAGGGGGGGGAAAGAAATAGGAACAGACTGAGGGTCCTGCCCCACAGGGATGGCACGGTGCGACCTGTTCCCTGCCTGTCCCTCGCAGCCACAGCCCCCGCTGCGGGAGGAGGACACCCACTTTTAAATCTAGTTTGCTTAGGCTGTCCCTTTATTTTCAACCCGTCCTCGATAGACCCGATCTTCCTATCCCCCTCCCAGCCGGGATGAAGTCGTGGTGGGGAGGGTAAAAACACCCCAAAAAAAACCACCCAATTAAAAAAAAAATAAAAAAGAAAATGAGCAAACCCATCGTTTTCCCTGTCTCCTCGGATTATCCTGTGATCCCCGGGGATTTCGAGAGGAGCGCTGGCCTTGACCGTCCTTTTCCCAGGCTGTGGCTGCAGATCCATCACCTCGCCCCCCACCCCCCGGCAGCCCCCAGCAGGGTTTCTAGTGACAGCTCGGCGTTAATAGGAGCCCATTGTTGGAGCAATTAGCCCCAAGCTCGCCAGATAAGGGTCGGGGGCTCGGGGGTTAATTCTGCCGGGGGTGGGGGCAAGGAGGGGGCTGCGGGGAGCGGGGCTCCCCTAGCTGGGGAAGGGATGGGGGGAATGGGGATAATGCTGCCTCTAAAAGGTCACTAGAAAACGTTTTTATTGTCACTTAGAGATACAAAAAGAGGGAAATAAAGAAAAAAAAAAAAAAAAAACAAACAGATAAAATCAACAACAACAAAACCCCAAACTTGGTGGGATGGGACAGCTCCCAGCCCGCCGCTCCCCTAAAAATGACCAGTCAAAGGGCACTAAAGCTGCCGCCCCTCACCCCCCTTTTTTTTTTTTTTTTTTTTTTTTAGATCTCCGTCGGATCTGCCTGTGAAAGCAGGTACAGGCAAGGTGGTTCTGGAGCCGGGACCCGGGGCCAGCGGCTCCTCCGCCCTCGCTGGTGCCCACCGCCGCGACTGGCACCTCGGGGCGGGGACAGGCAGCCTCCCCTTTCTCCCCCCTCTCCTTTAGCCCCCTTTTAAACGACAATTGACTGAAAGGGGATTAAGTTACGTTTGTCGGGCTGGGCTTTTTTTTTTTTTTTTTTTTTTTTTTTCCTCCTAGGGTACCAGAATAGTACAGGTAAAGCTGTACAAACAGCCGGGAGCGAGGAATCGGGGGGTTATGGAGAGGACACGGCCCAGGGCAGAGCTCCGAAGATTATTATTAAATTTTTTTTTTTTTTTTTTTTTTTTTCCTGTGTATAGCAACTTGCTCTCTTGCCGAGGGAGAGAGACCCAGGGTTGTGAGCCCGTTGCCACCTCCCCGGCTGGGGCAGCCCCTCGCGGGGCACGGAGCCTGCCAGTCCCCGGGACGGCCCCGCTGGGAGGCTGCTGGGCTCTGGTCAGGCTGCTGAGATAATTTCGGGTTAAACAAAGGGCTGAGAAAAGGGAATATTTTGTTTTCGTCTTTTTTTCCCCTCCCTTAGTGAATTAGGCAGGAATTATGATCGACTTCCCCAAGGCCACCCCCCTCCTTTATCATTTAAACGCTAATCAGCATCCCTCCAGCTAGAAGCTGGGAAATTAAAATAAATAATAATAATAATAATAATAATAATAATAATAATAATAATAATAATAATAATAGTCAAAAAGAAAGAGAGACTGGCATTTCTGCCTCTCCCCTTTCCCATCCTACATGAACCTTCCCTTCCGCTTCGAAACCAGCCACATGGGTGGTTTTTCTTTTTTTTTTTAATCTCTGTCGCTCTCTTTTTTCTTGTTTTTTTTTTTTTTTTTTTTTTTTTTAGATATGTACGTACATATTTCCGTTCTTTTCTAATAATTCAGTTATCTCCCCTTCGTGAAGATCGAGAGGAAACATAAACACGCACACAAAGAAGTGCCGAGCCATGCAAATTCAAAGAGAGAACAAATCATCGGCTGATTACGCCGGGTCCAATTTTTTCTCCCTTCGTGCACCACCACCCACCACAGACACACACACACTTTTTTTTTTTTTTTTTTCAGCGCAAATGATGCTATTTGATGGAGGGGTGGGAAGAGAGAGGGGAAAACCCTGCTCTGCCGTAGAAAAGAAATTCGAAGAATTAAAATTGGGAGGAGAGAAACTGGGACTTTTCTTTCCCTCCTCCCCCCCCCCTCCTTCTTTGAAGCTGAGAGAAGGGCGACTGCCCCGGGACAGGAGTAAAAAAAAAAAAAAAAAAAAAAAAAAAAAATCTGAGAAAGATCAAAAACCGGCTCCGCAAGTCCCAGGGGCGACCTCTCCCCCCGACACATTCCCCAAAGTGGAGAGGAGCCGGGCAGAGGGAGAAGGGGAGGGGGACTCGTGTCACCCCTGCTGCCGGTGCCCCGTCCTGCTCCGGCAGGACCCAGGCAGGTCCCAGCTCCCGTCCCTCCGCAGACAGCCCGGCTCAGCTCAACCCGGTGAGTCCCTTGTCTCCCTTCCCCCTCACCTTTTCCTTTCTCAGACAGCAAAAGTGCACTTTGGCAAGGGGTTCTCCTTCTCCCTTTTATTCCACCGCCCAATTTTACCCCGTTCTCCCCTTTTTTCCCCTCTCCCGGTTGCGGGAGAGGCTCCCGACCCTGGAGAGTGCTGGGCACCGGGCACCGCTATCGCTGCAGGGAGCTGGGGCAGCGCTCCCGAAAGGCTTCGACCCCACGAATTAAAAAATAAGAGAAGAAAAACCCAGCATATCGCCTGAACAGCCACTCCAAATTACGGCGAGGTTAAAGAAGTGCTCAATAGAGAAAAAAATTGAAAATAAAAAATAAGAAGGAGGGAATGGGGGGAGCCGGTGTGTTTCGGGTTTCTCGATTTTGCTTTATCTCCCAGGACCGTTTTGAGCAATAGATTTGAAGGCGGATTGAAAGCACCTTGGGGACTTTAAACCCTGCAAGAGCTGTTTCCCTCGCACTCCACGGAGAAGGTGAAGCTGCCGATGTGTTTAAGGAATCTTTTTGTCTTTTTTTTTTTTTTCCCTTCCCTTTTTAAATTTTTTTCCCCGCAAGCAGAAATTACCCTGGGATTTAGGGAAAAAAAAAATTAAAAAAACCAACAAAACAAAAAAAAGCCACAAGTCCCCCGCCGGCTGGCGTGAGAGGAGGCGGCAGAACTAACAGCAGCTCCTTGGTGAGACGCAGGGGCATATCCCGACCTCCCCGGATTAAAACCGGAGCGATTTACTCCGGCAGGCGCCCGGCTGCTGTCAGAGCCGTCCTTGCACCCCCCAAAATAAACCCCCCGTGCCCGCAGACCCCGCACGGTGACAACACACTCCGCAGATGTGGGGCTCGTATTTACCGTCAGAGGCTCCAAAATTCAAAGAGTACCGAGAGTGTCAGAATGCGCACGGTTTCTTTTCGCTCTAAAGACAGGGCTGCCGCTCCCCAAATTCCCCTGAGGAGCACGTACAGGCACCCCGAGATGCTGTCCCGCCCCCGGCCAAGCACAAGGCGATGCCCTCCGCATCCCGGGGGGAGAGCAGCCCCCAGCAGGGAGCTCCCCCTCCTCCGCATCCCGCTCCCTACCTGCCCCTGCCGGGAAAAACATTCTCGTCTTATTTTCCCCCTTGAAATTAAAACGCTCCCCTCGGCTCTGTAAAAGAAAATTCACATCCCCGGGAGATGGAAGCGCTTCGCCCCAGCCGGGAGCAAAATGCCGCGGCAGGGTGGGGGTAGACCTTCCCTCTGCCCTCCTTCCTTTCCCAGAGCCTGTTTCTCCTTTCCCGGGGCCCCCAAGTTGCCGGGACCCTCTCTGTCCCCCTGTCTGTCCGGGGACTCATCCCGGGGAGGTGGGACCCGTGTCCGCCTCGCCGGAGCAGCAGCCCCTGCCCGCGGCACCGGCAGGTCCCGGCTCCCCTCTCCGCACCTGCGGCCCATAAATAATGGAGAAAACAAGCAGGGCCGGTGGTTATTAATTATCCGGTTTCATTAAAATCCGTCACCCGGAGCCCGCTGCCTGTGTACGGACACGTGAAGGTAAAAGGAGCTGGAAGGGATGGATGGATGGATGGATGGATGGATAGATAGATAGATAGATAGATAGATAGATAGATAGATAGATAGATAGATAGATAGATAGATAGATAGATAGATAGACAGATTTTTCTCCTCTTTCTGTTTTCAAAACGCTCGATGACAGAAAATATGTATTTTTGACAGCACAAGCCATTCCCATTGCTCCCTCCTGAAACATCATCCGCGCGGTTTGGAGGGTAAAAAATCCTCCTACAAGGCGGGGAAGGAGGAGAGAGACTTAATGCAGGGATGCGGGAGAGAGAGGAAACTCTCCCCTCTCCTTCGGGCCCCGGTCCTGCTGGAGCCCGGCCCGGCCCGGCCGCGGATCCCCTCGGCGGGACCCGGAGCCGCCTCGGAGCGGAGCCATCTCCCTCCTCATCCCAGCCTGCCTCAACCACACACCTCTAGGGTAGCTCTGCTTTGCGTTTCTAAGGTATGAAAAGGAGAAATATCTGCGGAAAATCTCCCGAAGTAGATTCTGTTAGAAGCACCGTATTCTTGTTATGTATTATACACAGATATTTTTAACCTGAAGAGATAGACTACTACATATGCAGGATATATTTTATATTATATAGCACATAAGAACCTAACAGAATCAAATCGAATGGGAACTATTCGCGGGAAGAGCACAGAACCGCAGCCATCGGCACACGCCTGCCTGCATGAATATCGCTGTACACGGAGTACATGGGCCCGGATATACAATATAAATATACACAAATATATAGATGTATTTATAAGCACATAGGTAGGCAGCCAGGCACAGAAAGGCCCCGTATTTCCCTCAGATATAATTCCATTCCCGTCCTCAGATTAATATTTCTCGTCCCAGCTATGTCAGCGCCGTGTCCCATCTCCCAGTCCCCGCCACCCCAGCCTCACTCCTTTGCCCCCAACACCCACGGGTAAAACATCTTCTTCTCCCCAGCTTCCCAAAAATCGCTCCTTTACGGACCAGGGGGCTTTCCCCAAGGTCACCGAGAAAACTCGGCTCTCCCCTCCATCCACCCTAAGCAATAAAGGGAGGTCGGGGCTGAGTTTCAAATCCTTTGAGCCGAGCTCCGCATCCTAATGCCCTCCACGTGGAGAAGGAGTAAAAGGAGGATGAATTAAAACGGAAAAAAAATGAAAGGAAAAGAAGGAAAAAAAAAAAAAAAAAAGAAAAAAAAGAAAAAAAAAGAAAACTGGGGGGGGGGAAAAAAACAAAAAAAGGAGGAGGGTGGGATGGTGGGGACACACGGACAGACAAATCGGTGTCCACTGACCTGGGCAGATGCTTTTGATTTTGTCCGGTTCCGCTGGAGCGCTCAGAGCAGCAGTGCGGGAGGAGCGGAGCCGCTGCTGGCATGTCGCAAGCTCTCACCGAGGGGGAAAACCTGGGGGAGCCGCATCCTCCGAACGCCCACCCTTGCCCTCCTCCTCCTCCGGGCTGGGCTGAAGATCAGAGCTCTTCCGGGTTGGGAAAGGGCAGAGCAGGAGTGAGAGGAATATGATGGGCCATTTCTTTACACACCCATCGATGGGGCGGGGAGGTGGAGGTGGGGGGGACAGGGGCAGGGCCAGGGGGACGCGCCAGGTACAGCGGTGCGAGCGTGATGTAACCCGTCCCGGGAGCGACTGTCAGCGCCGGGAGCCGGGAACGCCGGGAAGAGACAGGGGGAAAATGTAATTAAGCGTATGATCATACAAATAACGCCGGGGCTCGCTCCGCTGCATCGACAGCTTTCGAGGAAAAGTGGTGACATTAGCGACAAGGCGCTGGTTCTTCTACTCTGTACCCCCTTCTCCTCCCGGGGGGATTTTTAACAACTCTATTCTCCCGTCTTTTTTTTTAATTTTTATTTTTAATAGGTATCTGTGTAAAACTCCACGATGCAGACAGGAAAAATAATAATCATAATAATAATGGACGCGCTTCCTCTGGCGCTCCAAGAACGGAGTGGGACGAGAATTGTTTCCCCTGTCTCCCACTCCTCCTTGGGACCAGGGCAGGAGCGCAGCACCTCTACAGGGAAACACCGATCACAGGGGTCGGCCCCAGCCCGGGGGGTCCTGTGTGTCCCCCTCTCTTTTTATTTTTTTTTTTTTTTTTTTTTACGGAGGGAAAGGGAACGGCCGGGGGATGTGCAGCCCCCTGCCCTCTCCTCAGCCTCCTTTTCCTGGGAACACCTGGGAGGTTTTCGAGGGCTGGAGGTGGAGGGAAGATAAACACCCCTCCCTAAAGAGCTGTAGGGGCAGCAGAAGCCAGCGAGCCGAGCTGTGGCCACGCCGCAGGCTCCGGAGGATGCCCCAGATCTTTCAGCGATGAGGAGATGGAGGAACCGACGGGGGAAGGGGCAGGTGCTCCGATTTCCCACATTTAAACCCCCACTCGTGTCACTCTCCCAAACCTAATGTGCAGCCTCAGATTCTCCCCCGTTAACCTCGACCCACCGGCAGATTGCTCACAATTAAACTCCCCCAGGTTTTGGGGATGATATTTTTGTTTGCTAGGGCTGGGTGCTCATTTCGGAGTGGGTGGGTGGGTGTCCAGCCACCCAAACCAGACAAGACATGGAGGACCAGCCTGGGGAGGGTGGGAGAGGATTTATTCACGGAAAACAGGGCTGGGAATGGCCACTCTCACCTCCTGGAATGGGCAGCCACGTACGAGTGGGAGAAATGGGGAGGGAGAAAAACACTCCCCGTGCTCCACGTCCACCCTCGGTGCAAAGATGGTTACTGGGGAATAAACCCGGAATAAATCTTTATTTCCAGGGCTAAACCAGGTGCGTGAGGGGGATCCCAGGCCCCTCCAGTGGGACCCCGCTGGTGCTGGGGGGATGCAGAGCTGCCCTCCCCGGCCCGGCTCCGCGGGACCCGGCGGAGACCCCGAGGACACATCCCGGCAGAAAGCGGGGCCAAAACTGGTCATTTAGGAGGCAAAAATAAATATATATGTATATACACACTCTGCTGGTCCTGGAGGGATATTGTTGGGTTTTTCTGCTGACGCTGGGAGTTCTCTATCGCTGCTTCTAGAGTGACTCTCTGTGAGGTGAAAGGTAACGCGATCGCCTCCCAATTCTATCTTTAGAAAACACATTCAATTAAGGTAATAACTTAAAGCTCATTAGAGCCACGAAGGGAACCTGCCCAGCGCCAAACACCGATAGAAACAGCTCGGGCACCCCAAAGGCGAGGGGAGGAGGGTTGAGCCCATTTACCATCGACAAGAAATGTGCCTTTTGCTAAGGAAAGGCTTCGAAAAAGAGGATTTTAAAGCCACGAGGCTTGTGTGGTTTGGACTGAGCCGTGTGGACGAGCCGGGGATAAATCCTTGAGGGGTATGGGATAAGAAAAAAATAAAGGAGAATAAAACTGAAATCACTCGGGGAATGTGGTCCTCATCAGAGGGCTGGGAAAATCCCTGCGGAATCTTCTGCTCCCCAAAACAATGCTGCGGCAAGGAGACGAGATCAACCTGGAAGATGATGCCGGATCCCTTCAAAACTGCCCAGAAAAAGAAAAAAAAAAAAAAAAAAAAAAAAAAAAAAAAAAAAAAAAAAAAGCGGGGGGAGGGAGCTGGATCCGGGCTGTCCGAGCACATCATGGAACTGGGGGCGAGGAGGGGAAACGAAAAATCCTGCAAAAACCTCTTGGGAAGACGGTGGAGATGGAGTCCCCGCACTATTGTCTCTGTTCCTCCGGCTGGGGCTTGCTGGGGGGCGGGAGGGGACAGAGGGAATTTGGGCATAGGCGCAGGCGCATCCACACTCATCCCCCCCTCCCGCATCCACCCCGCACCGCCAAGTTCATTTCCAGCCACGATGGCCGGTGATTCAAAGGTTAAACATAACTAATGAGGCTTTAAATGGCACCCGGGGTTTATCATAAATATCACAGACCCGCCTCGATGCCTGCAGTTGAGGTCCGAATATGCATTCAAAGAAACAGACAGAAATCCGGAGGTCATTTAAATAAATAAATACACGGGGAAAAAAATACGCACGCACATATATTTCTCTGTGTGTGTGTATATGGAACATATCTAATGGAATATTTATATGGAGTATATATATATATATATATTCCGTATATAAATACATGGAATAAAATTTTTCCTTGTGTTTTCCAACTTGCTAAGGGAGCCTGTGATTCTCCCACTGCATGTGCTTGATCCCACCTCTTGCTCTCCTCTTGGCACACATTTAGATGGGCATACACCGAAATAAATACCTACACACACACACACACACACACACACACACACAATCGATTTCGGCTCCGCCTGAACCAAGATTTGCAGTCGAACCCTCCCTAAATAAAATCCATACGTTATTGTTAGGGATAACCGCTCTGCCGGCTGCAGAGAGGAGGTTGAGGATGTTTTATTCGCTATAATTAAACTGCCTCTCGTGTTCTGGAAAGAAAACCCACCCTCTCTGCCCCCACCCCGGGGAAAAGTTGCCAATAATCAATAATTCCCCCTTTGCCGGCTGTGAAAACACAGTCTTAGAGAGGTTATTTTTTAATATCACTGCTGCAATCTACGTTTCCAAGGAGGGGAAGAAAGCACCCTCCCTCTTGATCTCCCCAAATCAGGCGCTTTGGCATTGATCCTGCGCTTTGTGTGTGCAGAGTATATTCGCTTTAAAACGATTTCCATTAAACGTGGCCGCCTACATTGGTGGGATCGCCCTAATGACTTTGTGGGAGCGCTGGGGAGGGACAGAGGGGCTGGGGGGCACCCTCGGAAATTAAAATAATCGCCCCCCCCATCCTCTTTCCCCCTTCGTCCACATCTTCCATTCACCCAAATCAGGGACTTGGGAATAAAGTCAAAGCCAGACCCCAGCAAATAGCCGCGATTGTAAATTCCTATCCGTTACAACCAAGGTGCAAAATATATTTATAAAAATATATAAAGCACGTGGAAGGGGAGAATTTTAATTAAATCTTACTGCGGCTCTAACAACATCGAAGTGATATTTCATTCGGAGCCCGCCTCTTGCTTGTGTTTTATAGCGTTTTCTTGCCTCTGACTTTTTTTTTAAATATTAGACGAGGTACAGAATTATAAATGACTCTTTCCTTATCTGTGCTGCTCACATATCCAGGATCAGAGGAGCTGATTAAGAAAGAAGTCAGAGGCAACGTTGGATTCATAATGATTCGGAATAATGAATCCTTATCTCTGCTTTCCAGATTATCACCCTTTCAGCTCCCAATGTTTTGTTACATGGGATAATTTATTGCATCTAATACATCACAATGAATCTGATGGCGGAAAGCGATGGGCAATGTTGGGGGAAAAAATTCGTGGGTCCGTATTTTAGTTTAGTTTCATCCTGGGGGCAGCGAGACTGATTTTTTTTTCCCTTTTTAATTGGGAAAATATAAGGTAAATCTGATAATAATAATAAAAAGAAGTTGGAGGGGGATGATGAGGCGTTTTAATTAGTGTGTCACTTTCAGACTGAAATTAAGAAAATCGACCGGAGCTTCTCCTCTCTGTGGCTCCAAGATCCTAATTTTACATGATTTATTTATTTAAGGGAGAGATAATGCATCATAAACATTGAATAAAGCACGGAGCCGGGTTAAGATAAAATACAATTTGCATCTTTCCTTTTTTCCCTTCTTTTTTTTTTGTTTGAAAGGGACGGCTGCCAATAATGTTCTTTTTTTTTTTTTTTTTCTCTCCGCCCCGTTGCCAAATAAATACATGCATAGCAAAAAATCGATAAGATTTCTGCGAGAAGCCTCTCCCATCTCTCTTCTTGCGTCTCTGCCTTCTTTTTTTTTTTTTTTTTTTTTTTTTTTTAAGGCATTTCTCATAAACTGGAGAAACTCCGCGTGTTGCTTTGTATGCAAATGAACGCTGCGCTGTGTTTCTGGCTGCAGAAATGAAATAGGGGATGGAGGGCGGGGTGGGGGGAAACATTCACCTGAAATTATTGATATTCGCGTGCCTGAGGAGGGGAAGATCTGCTGATATTTTGCTGGATTTGAATGTATTCGTTTGAATCCATGAAGGGAAGCAGCAGCCGGGCTCTGCCTCCTCACCTGCGCAGGGAAAAGCTGCATTTCAAACATTTTCTGTGGCGAATAAACCCCCTTTGCTCTATTCCGAGGGATGAGGGGGAGGAGGGAGGGATTCCCACAACAGTAACAACTCAGCCCAAAACTTGATCTCAACAAAAATCACCGCAAGGGTCAAACCCGATAACGGGGTTTGGGATAACCCCCTCAAAACCCTGCGAGGGGCTGGAGGATGCTCCCCACCCGTGCTAGAGCATCCCCGCCTCTGAGAAAATGGTGCCTAAAATCCTCTTCGTGGTCAGTTTGTTGCGTCTCGATTGTTTTTTCATTTAGGTGGGGTTTTTTACCTTTTTTTTTTTTTTTTTCCTTTTGTGTGCAGCTACTCTTGATACTAAAATTTCTAGGGACAGGTGCTGGCAGCTCTGCTCTGCCTTGGGTTAAGTTTCCCTTGCTCCTTCTCATCCCTTCCTGGCTCTCATGGCACAGGAACGGTGTTTAATCATTAACCAGGTCTAGCACGGTCCTTTTTTCCAGGAAGTGAGAGCCGCTTCTCAAATGAGGTTGAAAAATAACTTGGTTTCCCCCTTTGCCTAAAGGGAAAGGTTCCCACCCGGGGTCTGGAGTGGGGGGGACCCCACGCCGCCCCCTCCCCGCTATAGATTCATCATTTCACACGCGGTGTTTCACAAACCCCATCCGAACGCTAATCTCGGCTTCCTTACTCTTCCTCCTCCGTATATTCTGTGCAATATTTGTCAAGGAATTTCAAGTATCAATTATAACCGCAATTTTTGATATCCCCCCCTCCCAGTCTGAAGTGCAGATGATTTGATAGGAATATACATATATATAATACCGGTTCTCCCTCAGATGAATTTATTGGACCGCTTCCCACCCTTAGCTGAACATTCAATATTCCAGCATTATCTCCACACTTAAACTCGCTTTCTCCATTTCTGTGCCAAGATAAATTTGCATAATATTTGCAGTTGTAATTAGCTGATGAACATCTCCCAGCCTTCCCCTTTGTTTTCCGCGCGTTTGGTCTTCAATTGATGCCACTTTTGATCTTTAATATTACAGGATCCCGATAGAGCATTTTATATCTTATCTGCAGCGCATGAAAGTCGCGCAGAAAGGGAGTGAGAAGAGGGGGAAAAAATGGGGAGAAAGGAGAGGGAGGAAAAGGCACTGAACGAAGCTGAACTAATCAGAGTTTCGAAAGGTTGTTTCAGATGCCTGAATCCGCAGTTACGGGCCAAACGAGATAAATGGTGAAATTAGAGCCATTTAAAATAACACAGGGCTCGATCAGGTGAGGTACCGCCAGCATCTCCAGCATCTCCGCATCACCCGAGAAGGGCGCCGGGGGCTCCGGCGGCGGAGCCGGGCTGGGGACACCAGTGCCGGGGTGGGGGTGGCAGCGTGTGCGTGTCCCCTCCAGGCTTGGGGACCCCGGGGGGACCCGCCCTGACAACTTTTAGGGACGAGAGCACCAAAGTTGAGCTTTTTTTTTTTTTTTTTCCCTTTTTGGCGTGGTGGGGGGAGCTGTGGGGAAGATGCTTTTCCTCACCCAACAACTGTGTCGGGAGCAGCCGGTACCCCCCGACCCCCGCCCCCCGGGGCACCTCGAGTGAGCAGCCCACCCCCAGGGTCACCTCCGCTGGCAGAGCCGGGAGTAAAGGATGTTATCACGTCGGGAGGGTTATTAAACCGCTAATGAATGAGTGTCTGTGAGACTCTGGACGGGCTGGAGAGACTGCGGGAGGGGGGTCGGGGGGAGAGGAGGCAGAAAGGCTCGATCTTCATGCCAATCTCTGGAACAAATAGCTAACATTTAACGTTTACACCCTGCTTGGCGACGAACTGGCGCTCCACGGACCCCTGATCCAGGCTAAAATGTCCAGAAAGCCTTTGGAGAGAACAAGTTCCTAGCTATCAGGTTCTTCTGATCTCTCTCCTCCTTTCATAGGGCTTTGGTTTCAGGCTGGACTTGTCCAATGTCTGCTTTACCGCTGCGCGCTCCTAAATGAGTGTCAAGGAGGCGAATATCAAATAGCAGAGAGGTCAAGGCGATTTGGTTAACCGTTGGCTGGGCTGATGGCTTTAAACTTGTGTGGGAGGCTGGGGACGTGGCAGGGGGGAGGGAAGGGAAGGGGGGAAGGAGTGGGAGAGGAGGGGAAATAAACCCGAGAGAAGTGAAAGCAAGCTGGGGGAAGGAAGAGGGTGGCGGCTTCCAGAGCCCCCAAAAAAGTCAGGGTCAAGGTTTTCACCGTGGTGGAGGGATGTGGAAATCTTGGACAGAGGTTTATTGGTGACCCTGGCTGCAGTGGGGTGTGCCTGTCCATCAGAGGGGAGTGTATGTGTGTTTGGGAGCATTTGGGTGATGGATGGATGAGTTTTGATGGGCTCTATGGGCAGGTAGGACAATGCCCAGGGTGTTAGGAAAAAGAGGGATGTACACAAGTATTTTGCTGTGGTGAAGGAATGGCAGGAGGAGGCAGGAGAGGAGTGCATGGATGGAACATAAAGGGATGGTTGTAAAGTGACTGTGGCTGCAGCTGCAGCGTGTGGGATGGGCTGTGCAGGGATGTAGGACCAATGTGAGGGGCCAGGTGCAAGTGGGACATGCTGGGTGATGAGCACAGGGAAAACTGGGAGCTGGGTGGCCCAGCAGTGCTTTCAGGGGGAAAATCTCTTCCCTGAGTACTCTTGCACTGCCCAGTATGAGGGCACAGCAAGCAGCAAAGAAACCAAAGTGACATTCTAATTTGTCTGCAATAATCATCTTCTCAAAATTAAAATTAAAAAATAAACTAGAGAGAGAGAATTTCCTGGAAGAAAAACGTTGCTATTACTGAAGTGGCCAATGAACAGAACAAATACTCAAGGCCTTTTCCAGCCACACTCCTCAGCTCCAAGTCCACACAAGTCCTCCCTTCCCAGCAATCACATTTTGCTCCCAACACCAGCAGCAAACTCACTCTGGTCCCAGGTAATGTAAATCTCATCAGCCCAACCAGGACAAACAATTGCCATAGGAAATGTGTGCACAGCCACACACGGCTGAGCAGTGCTTGGAACCACCACAGAGCTTGCAGCAGCTAAAACCAAGAGGGAGTTAATCGTGGCTTTAGTTCCCATGCCCTTGACCTACAAGTTGCAGAGCTCAGGAGTGCAGTGATGGCAAAAGAAATTCAGGTGAAGACACTGGGGCTCCCAGGATAAAGCTGGAGTCTCCATATTGCCCTGGATTTTGAATTTTAAATGTCTTTTAAGGGGAACTCCTTTACTTCTGCTCTCCCTTTTGGAGGTACAAGAGATACTTCATGGGGTACAGATCCTGAGCTGTCCCACAGGAACAAGGGATGCCAAGATGGCCATTTCAACAAATCCTGGTAAGGACAGGCGGATGAGAAAATTTCAGGATCAAATATGCATTTTGGATTATTAAAAAAAATAATAAATTGCTATGTGTTTCATTGGCTTGGTTGGCTGGGACAGCATGGAGCCCAGCCAGAGTGGGCATCACAAAGGTGTGTCCCTACAGAGAGGTGCCTCATGTGTGTTTGGACACAAATGCACAGGGAATGTGTGTGCAGGGGGTGCTTGTGCACACCAGTGATCTGAGATACACTGTAAAATAAATATAAATATCTGTATTCCATAGGAGCTGAGGGCCATAGGTCTCCCCATCACGCCTGCATACACCCACACACATACACCCACTAGGCTGCGTTTCCGGAGACATTCTCAAATAGAGCAGTGTAATTTCTCCGCTGATTTTGATTGACATGCTGTCCCTGGGATCATGTGTTAATCCCTTCTTCACTCAAGCCTTTTCATAACTCATTTCTCTCTGCTAGATGGAGACTCTGATGGTTACCGAGGCAACGATGATAGCACTAAGCCATTTCCCTCTCTGCACGGAGACCATTATTCCGCATGCATAGGCCATTTGCAACAAAGGTCGCCACAAAGTCATCCACAACACAGCACACGTTTATTAAACTTTTATTCTTTTTTTTTTTTTCCCTCCCCCTAACAGAGAAACTAGCCAGCATGTGTACAATATCTCTCACTTTTTTTTTTTTTTTTTTTTTTTTTTGGAGATCTTTGTAATATAGGTAATAATAACTGCAGCAGATATTATTGTACCCAAACTATATATCACACAGATCAGGGGCTTAGAGTTCCTGGTCTAGAAAGATCATGCTTAGATGGTGAGGTTTTGAACCAATGATTCCTATTTGTCTTTTGTTCTCCTATCAAATAGCAACTTTAATAGCAGTTGGAGGAAAAAACAGCCGACAGCAATGATATGAGAGTGGTGTGAGGTGAATATTTGAATGTAAAACCCACACAGAGCTTTGCCCTGTACAACCAAGCACCTCCCAAAACCGAATAACCATCAGCAATGACCACATCTTTTAATTTAATTTCCACCTGGCTCCTTACCTGGGTTTCCTGGCTCTGGGCATAAGTTGAAGGGGGTCTGTCTTGTGGAGCTGGTCCTAGGTTATTAAAAGCCAGCTCTGGCTCTACAGAGTTAAAGTGCTGCTGGAAAGGCCCCCTGCTAACCTGAGTGTCCCTCCCCAGCACTGAGGCTTTTCCCATATGGGGCCAGGCTGCTGGATTTTATTTCATCCCCATCCTTCCCCTCTGGAGACCGAAGGCGATGCGGCGCTTTGGGACGGCTTTTAGCCCTTTCCCAGCGGGAGCAGCACGGATGGAGGCACAAACACCTCCTTGGGGATTCATGGCTTTAGCACTGGAGTCAAGCCCAGCAATGCTGCAGATGTCTGTGTGCCACAGCCCCACCCCTGCTCTGGTGGGTCCTGCAGCCCGGGCGGCTCTGGCCAGTCCTGCGGCACCAGGGCTGCTGCGGATGTGAAAGAGGAGGAGAAGATGGCCCACGGTGATAAGCTCCCAGGAAATTTCTATGGTGCCTCCTACTCTTCCCTGTCCAGACAGCTCCAGCTCTGGGCTCTTATCTCTCTGTATTGCTGCACCTCTCTGGTCTCCCTCCTACAGAGTCCTGCTCAGCTCGGTGCAAACACAATCCTAATTGCACTGACCTGCCCCAAAGCCCTGATCCCATCTACCCCTGGCTGACTCCCATCACTGGCTTCACTGGTTCTAACACCCATTTCATCTAAATGCTCCATGCTGCCTCTTCAAAGCCCAGCCCTGGCTATTCCACTGCTCCTCCCTTTATTTTCAATTTGGAAATTTAAAAAAAAGTTATAAATTGACAATCTTTAAACATTCAGTTTACTTTCCTGGATACATGGAGATGTTTAAATGGCTGGGAAGTCCATAAGAGCCCAACCTCTGCAAGTGCATGAAGTAAGTCCTGTGCTTGGAGATGCACCTCAAGGAAAACACCTTCCATGAGTAACCATCACTTGGAGGCAGCCACGGTGGTTTCCAAACCAGCCCCTGTGCTTGTTTACAAAGTTTCTGTTTTGCAAGACATTCTGGTAGTCAGAGACAAACAGGAGTTGGGGTTGAACCTCCCAATCTGCCATTTATCTGGAGAATCACTTTCCCACTGAGCTGCAGCCAGTGCAGAGGGGTGAAACACCCCTGGTCCAGCTGACACAAGGAGGCTGGTTTGTGGTGTGAAGTGGCTCCTCTGCCCAGGTGCTGATTTGGCACAGGTGTTTGGAGAAAGAAAGGATCCATGAGGGTTGATGTCCAAGGCCTGTCACTGCCACCTTTGTGAGCCAGAGTGAGAATTGTTCCACTGCAGTGGGGGGATCTGAGAGGGATTGATCCTGCAGACAAGGTCCTGCTGTCAGCAGGATGCACTGTCTCATGGCACTTCCCACTGAATTCCCAAACCATATCCAGCCATTCTGAATAAAAGCCTGTTACCTGTTAGACCCTTTTCCCCAGCTCTGGCACCATCCAGCACCTTGGCTGCTGTTGCATCACTCCTTTCATGGAAAGTCACCAGCACATGTACCTTGATACTAAAAAAAGGATGAAACCCCCGTATTTATCATGATTCCTGCACATAATGAGCTCTCCTATCTCATTCAGGGATGCTTGAGGCCAGGAATTGCACAGGGATATTTACTTGTGATGCAGCCCTGGGATGGTGCTGGGACTTTTGAGCGAAGCGTGGCAGGTATTTCCAAGCCCCCTGCACTAATTGATGGGCTCTCTATATATCATGCCAGATAAAGGGCTCTTGCACAGTAAATGCTGATGTTTAGAACATCCTGATAGTGTTTTGTTAACAAGAAGATAACAGGAGAGCAAGATACGTTTGTTTAGCTGCCTATAGATAAACCAAATAGGGTCTTTGTTAAGTTTTCATGACTGATGGCAGGTACTAAATGCGATAAATAATACCCCAGGTCCTGATTGGAGCCACTGAGCACAACTTCCAACCCATGGCACTGACCTGTGAGGGGGGATGGAGGGGTTAAAGGCTACAGGAGTGAAAACCTGGGAAGTTTTTTTGGGTGGCAACGCTATTTTTTATGAACTGACAGTGGCCTGGTATAGCTTTTGGGACATCCCAGCAAAGCAGCACCCACCAGAAAATCAGGAAATGAAAAAGATGTTGGTAATAAGGTATTTATGGAAGCAGAAGGGCAAAGAGAATACAAAAATTTAAAAGGAGAGGGTGTCATTGGATGGCACCAGTCTAAGACCAGTGGTGACCTGTTCACAGAGGCTCTTCACTGACTCATCTAGGATGGGATGCCCCAAAAATCTTTGGAAGTGGAGGGTGAGCAAGGCTGTGTCACAAAATCCCATTGAGCAGATCCTAAATGTCCTTCTTCCCTCACCCCAGGAGGATGCTGAGTCAAGGCAGCACCCACCTCCCTCCCAGGTTTGCCTTTCCAGGGTGCTTATTAGCACTTCTCCCCAAACCACCTGCTAATTGCAAGGTGGGTCACTGCCAGCCCTCTTACAAAAGACAGAATTGTTATTGGGAGGTGATGGGGGGGCCCTGAGTCACTGGAGAGGAGGAGCCAGGGGCTCCTGTGGTGTCCCAGAGGTGTCCCCATGGATGCTCCAACCTGCCAAGGCCAGGACAGATCCCCAGCAGGAGCAGAGCTGCTCAGCCAGGCTTCCAAAGCCTACAGCTGCAGAACCTGTCCAGCTTTGGAAGCCAGGCCATGAAACACCCCAACTCCTCTCAGCTGGTGAAAGGATTATAATTACAATATCTTCAGCACCATCTTCCCTGAGAAGTCAGTAATTTGCTCCCCTCCTGTTTGTTTTCTTCTTCTCGTGTTGTGTTTCCTTCTTCTCGTGCCTTTTGGGAGAGGAGGCTGCAGGAGGCTGATGCTAAAACACCCATGGCCCTTGGGTTGGTGCCTTCCTGGTGCACCCTGCTGAGGAAGGGGAGGAGGAAGGCTTCAAGCTTGACTCCATGGATGAAAACCTCTGGGATGCTGTGATTCTTAGCTCCTCTTCTGACGGAGGTGAAACCAAAAAGCAGCTGTGGCACCCCCAAGCTGGTGCTGGTTTTGCACAAGAGCTTTGATGCCCAGCTGGGTGTCATGTTTTGGCTTCCTAGGAACTGGGAATGAGGAGCTCAGTGCCCTGCTTTTCACCTAAGAATGGGATGGGTCTGTGAAGATGTTTGCAGTTTGGGTTTTGTTTCTCTATCCCAGCTGCTCACATGGGTATTTATTTGTCAGGGGTTTTTAAAACTTTTAAGGAGATGCAAAGGGCTGGAGAAGAAAGCAATGAACTGCATTTGTGTGATGTTCTGAATTACAAAATATCTGGACTAGCCATGCTCCTTGCCCAGAAAGAGACCAAGATCTGCTAATTTCTACTCCTGCTTCACACCCAGAACCAGGGTCATGCCAAACCTATTCTAAATCCAGAAAAATCTACAGTTCTCCCCAAACAGAAATACTGAAAGAGGATAGAAACTTTGCACTCAAGGCTGACTATACACATTAAACACTCAAAACTTGGAAACTGATGGATGAGGTAGCAGCTCTGCCCCATAACTCATGGGGAGGATCCTAAATTTGCATTTCACAACAACATGCAATGTGGGACTCAGTCTGTGCTTCTGAGCCAGTGCTCAGCACCAGAGCCAGCCCAGAGTGATGGGGAGATGTAAATGAAAAGTTAGTGGATCTTCCTGAGACAACTTTGAACAGGCATCCAAAAAATGAATGTGTTTTCTTCTAATTAGGAGTGTTCGTTATATCTCGTGGTGATCTACAAAACAAGCCACATGCCAGTTATTGCTGGTACAAGCACAACAATTCTGACTGTGGGAAAAAAGTATTTCCAGGCATGTAGGACACAAAACGTACTAAAGGCATTTTAATGACACTTTAATTAATCTCTAGGCATAGGTTAAACAGAGAATATCTGAAAAGGTGTGTATGTGTGTGGGGGGTAATAACGAAAGTTAGGACTCAAATCAAAAGATGCTTTAGTACCTGCATATGTTATTAAATATAATTATATTAATTTAAAATATCCCCACGCACAAAAAATGGTAAACTGGAACGAAGGTTGCAAGCAAATCTCAGTAAATCAAGGCTGACAAAAAAAAAATGTATCAGAAGAATGTTATGATTATCATATGAACAAAAACAAACCTGAATAAATTTAGAGTTAAGGTGAGTCTTAAGAAAAGAAATCCAAAGGCACTAGGTGTGGAAAATTACCCAGCGAAGGCAGTTAAACCACTTCAACTTAGAGATGGGCTGCAGTAACCTAAAGAAAAAGCAAGTGTGGATTTAGAAACACATTATCCTCACCCAAGACCACAGAAATGGAAATGCCTTTCTCAGATATCTGTTGACTGATAGAGTTTATTGCAACCATTTGGGAGACTCACTTCCAGTTTGCTCACCAGACCACAGTCCTGTCTGTGCAAACACTAATGACAAAGCACCTGGGGACTCTGCAGAGGTGCATCTTTTGGTTCAGGAAGAAATAAACCTGATTTTACCCCAGATCACCATTTCCTGTCCCGTTCTTGCAAGGGCTCTGCTGAGCTCTGCTTGCATGGTATCCCAGCTGTGGTTAGAGGTGTGTCAGGCAGCCTCGGGGGGAGCCCATGCACAGACATTTCCCCGTGCCTTTGGTTTGGAAGGACCTTGCAGAGGGATCCAGACTTTTGCATGTCTATTACAGCGAGATCTTGGCAGCTCAGCCCTATTTTTGGGATAAAAACTCAACATAAACTCGTGCCCCCAGTGACAGGTTCATATAAAGGTGCCTGGAAAAGTACCTGGACAGGTACCCAAGGATGAAAGAGGCTCAACAAATATCACTATTAAATCAAGGGTTAGCTGCTAGAGGGGACCTCAGGCATGGAAAGCAGAAGGAAGTTTCCCTCTGCAGACACTGCCCTCCTGGCCTCAGACAGCTCCAGCCCCAGTCGTCTCTCATGGAAGGGAGCTCAGGGGTGCCTGTTCCCAGCCTGGCCGTGCCCCCAGCGTGCTCTGTGACCTGGCACAAACCACGTCACCGCCCTGCTTTGGTTTCGCTGCTCCCAACGCCAGCAGAAAACAAACCAGGCCTTGTTCACAGAAAGGGAGCGATGCTCGCCCGGCCCCAGGATTTCTCCAGGCACATCAGATGGGAACTGCCACAGCTTTTGAGTCCCTAAGCCATTAAACAAATACCAAGGCTGAGTCGTTACCTGGTTTCATTGCCCTCTCCCAGCAAACACTGGGACACCATGTATGGGAATGGCAAGGTGCACTAGGATGGGAAATTTGACTGGATATCTCAGGTCATAGAAGCATAAAATGGTTTGGGTTGGAAGAGACTGAAAATCATCCTGTTCCAATCGTCCTGCCATGAGCAGGGACACCTTCCACTAAACCAGGTTGCTCCAAGCCCTGTCCAACCTGGCTTTGGACGCTTCCAGGGATGGGGCATCAACCACTACTCTGGGCAACCTCATCAACCTCACAGTCAAGAATAATATCCTAATATCCAATCTAAATCTACCCTATTCCAGGATAGAAAGTTTGGAAGATCCACCTCCAGAAAATGGTAACAGGTACAGAGGGGAAATGGACAAGGAAAAGTGAGGGACACATTGCAAGCAGCAGGACACTTCTGATTGAGATAAGGATAACCGAAAATGAAAGCAAACAGCTAAATTTTTATGAAATTGCAGAAAATCAGAGTACCTTGGGGGTGGCAATGACAAGATCATGCTCAGGTCTGAAACTATTTTGCAACGTGTGCATCCAAGGCTGGATTCATACCAGAGGCCTGAGCAATGTGATTTGGCAAGTGTTAACTCCATGACCAGTGCATGCCATCCAGAAGCCAGAAGGAAAACAAAGATGTGATGCAGCCCTGCAGCCGTTTAAGCAGGGCTTTGGTAAACAGAGCGGGTTTAACACTCACCAGAGCCCCAGGCACGGGCTAAGGCACTGGCTCCTCCCTCCACCCACCTGCACACTCAGTGACTTGTACAAAACTTGGCCTAGTGGGAGCTCTGGAAATGAATCTGGTCCCCCCTGTCTGCACAGCAGCCTCCCTCCCTGACACCAAAGCAGCAGGCTTGGCTCTGCTGGTAAACAGCAGCAGACCACCAACCAAGCCCAGCTGAAAGCGAGGAGCCAGGCGGGTGTCCCGAGATCTGTTCCCTGTTAGAATCCCAGGGAGCTCTGGCCAGGAGCCGGCGCAGAGCAGCTGTGCCAACACGGGCACCTGGGTGTGGGAAGAATGCTGGCAGGGCGATGAACTCATTAAGGTGGAGCTCTGTCACCACCTCCTGCAGGAATCCGAGATGAGCCCATCTCTGTCCTGCTGCAGGTGGGTGTAGGAAGGATCAGTCACTGGAGCTGCGGCTCCGACGCCACCAGGGAAACAGGAGCCCTTTCCATGTAAGCAAACTG
Organism: Oenanthe melanoleuca; assembly: GCF_029582105.1. Taxonomy (NCBI): domain Eukaryota; kingdom Metazoa; phylum Chordata; class Aves; order Passeriformes; family Muscicapidae; genus Oenanthe; species Oenanthe melanoleuca. Next base: position 65,658,071 of record NC_079334.1, read on the forward strand.
ATCTGCCTGAGATCCAGTGACTCATTAAGGGCTTACAAAACTTAAGTAGACCATAGTGCTGCTCTCTAGTAGTGGGAACTTCTTGGCTTGAGAGGAGGATTTGATACCAGCCAAAAGCTCACCTTGGGCCCTGCTGGCACTAGCAGCAGATCTGCCCTGGGAGGTGCTTGCAGGAGGTTGCAAACTGCTGCTGGTTTTACTCTAAAGAATTCAGTTTTCCAAAGATGCTGGGCAGGAAGATCTGGCCCTGCATTTGGCAAGTGATGAACACCAAAGCCTGAAGTGGAGGTGAAGAGGGGTGAAGGTGGAATCAAGCTGGACTAATAAATCTACTGTGCTTTCTCAGTAGCTTAAAACATTTCACACTCTGCTCTCCCCTTCACCCTTTTCCCATCAAAGCTCTTTGAAAGAATGAAAATATCTCATGTTTATTAGATTAGCTAGAGACAAATACACACACAGATAGTGACAGGACATGGCTTTAAACTAAGAGAGGAGAGACTTAGATTAATTATTAGGAAGACAATTCTGTGAGCATGATGAGGCTGTGGCACAACCTGCCCAGAGAAGCTGTGGCTGCCCCTGGATCCCTGGAAGTGTTCAAGGCCAGGCTGGATGGACTTGGAGCAACCTGGGATAGTGAAATATGTCCCTGCCCATGTCAGGGAGATGGAGTGAGATTTCAAGACCCTCCCAACCCAAACCAATCTATGATTCTGTGACTCTATGATCTTCCAAACAGCCAAATAGTCATCTTAAACACATCTGAATTGGAATCACTGTGGCTTGGGTGCACAGGGCAAAACCAGCCCATCCTTATGGCTCCCACAAAACTGTTTTTGTAGCCAAAATTTGCAGAGGAGGGAAACCATGGACACAGAGGATCAAATGGAGCAGGATCTGCTTCTATAGAGGTTGGCAGGCAGACATTTTTCCCAATTCTAAGGGACACAAGGGTTTTGCAAAATAGAACCTTGTGATCTGATTAATATAAGTAAATGAAGTCTAAATAAAGGTTCAGTAGGTGCACAGCTTGAGCTTTGCCATATTTGCTGTGAAACCTCCAGGTAGGCTTAAAAATCACCCCAGATAGGATGGGCTTGTGGCACATGAAGTTTGCATTCTGTGAATTAGGAAGACATTTCTCCATTGCAAGCTGTCCCTAAATGAAAGCATTTTCATGTGACTCTCCCACTGGCTCAGCTCAAGACATTGCACAGGTCATGGTTATATTCCCTAAACATCATCTCATGTATTAGAGAGCTATGACTCCCTCAGTGGAATCATCACCATGAAACTGATGAACATCCTTGCTTTGGGAAACACTTCTCTTTTTTTTGGTCAGCAATTCTGAAAACAAAAAATGCAGCATTTAGCCAGATATGACTGTGAGGGCTGGAGTGATGTGGTTCCTCCTGAGCCATGGCACTGCAGATCCAGCCTTTTAGAGAGTAGGTGGCACTGAGAGCCAATGGTTGGGCTGGGTTATTAGATACCAAGGCAAAGGCCTGGATTTTGGGCTTGACTGAGCATGTGTCTTTGCAGAAAATACAGAGAACAACAGCATCACTTCATCCACAGCATCTTAATACAGGCCAGCTCCAAGCACCAACGCAGGCATTTCACAGCCCACAAGGCCCAGAGAAGGCAGCTATTGTACAAATCATGAGAGGCGTTTTTTGACGTCCCCAAAGCAATTTTAAGCAAGAAGCTGTTTCTCAGATAAACTCCACCAGATATCCCTGGAAGCAAAGAAGAGCTAGTAGGAAAATAAGGTCTTAATGTGAGCTCAGCTTGGCTTCTTTCACAGAAAAGCTTGAAATCAGTGGAGGAAAAGAGAGTTGGTTTCATGTTGGAAAAGTTATTGGAAGAGGGTCAAGTAAAGTCTGCAAAGCCAAAGGGTCTCTCTGGCTCTGGAGGGTTGTAGATGGTTTCAGGCTCCCAACCTCAATGAAAACATTTTCAGCTGAGGAGCAGGTTCAAGGACAGTTCTGTCACTGGGGAAGCTCCCAATGGCTCTGCAGTTTTATCTAGCCCTTGTGAAGGGTGTTATTGTTATTTAACCCATGGGAAGGTCTGGGCTTCACAGAGCAGGAAATGTTATCCTCCTCCTGTGGATGGAAACTGGGACATGCTCTGATCCTGTGCCTAAACACACACCAGCAGAACTGAGAACTGTGCCCAGTTTTCTTGGTAACAAGACCAAGCTTCTCCCTCTGAATACATGCAATGGTCTCCATGTGGACAAGAAAAATCCACAAGCAGATGTGTATCCCTAAAAAGACAATACTTACAGCATTTATCAAAAAGTGCTGAAAATTACAACTCAATTAAAAATAAACAACTGCACACTATCTCCTGTCCCTATTTCCTAATTAATTTATGTAAAAGGAAAACAAAAATTCAATTTCTTTTTCCTGAATCTGGATGCCAAATTAAAAAAAAAAACACTGCAAGCAGTCCCACACCTGGGGAGGGATCACCTTGAAGGAAGAAGGATGGAGGTCACCTGCACACCGTTAAGCAGCAGTGGCATTGGAGGCCCCAGGTGACACCAGGGCTGGTGACAAACCATCACACTTGTCATTAGTCCCACAGTAAGCAAATGACAGGCACAGCGAGATGCTGGCTTAGGGAGGAACTGACAGGCAAGAATTTGGAATTTGTAAACCAAATTCTTGCCCATGACAGGTGAAGAAACCTAAATTTTTGTAAATGCGTTCCAAGTCTCCTTCTCTGTTATGCCATCATTTAGGCAATGAAATAATATTTTTTTTTTGTTTGGTTTTGGTTCTGTTTTGAAGCCCTTATGGGAACATTCACCATTGAAAACATATCAAGGAGTTGTGTTCATATGAAATTACTTTCTCATTGTGTTTTAAAAATTGCATGGAAAATCTTCCATCTATCCTAGGTTTACTTCAAATTTTGTTTTCTGAAGAAAATTTGCCTTCTTTATCAGAGCTTGAGGCAGCAATCACTGAATAATAGAAAGGTTTGGGTTGGAAGGGACTTTAAAGTTCTTCTGTTTCCAACCAATATTGCACCAAACCTCAACTGTGAGCACGTTTGGTGTCACCATGCTGGAAGTCCCCACTTGCTCAGGGCACCCAGCAGCTGCTGAGCTGTGTTGGCTTTGGTATGGGCCACCAGACACCTGAGATAAGGGGCCAGGACTCTGGAGCACACAAGGACTAGAAGGAAAATACAAGGGGTGACTGCCAAGGGGGAACAGATGGCCTAGGATGGCTTGGAAGGGACCTTACAGATCATCTCATTCCAACCTCTCTGCCATGTGCAGGGACACCTTCCACTAGCCCAGGTTGCTCCAAACCCTGTCCAACCTTGAGACTGAAACTTCCCAGGGATGGGGCATCTACCACCCCTCTGGGTAACCTGTTTCAGTGTTTCACCACTGTCATCATAAAAAACCTTTTCCTTACACTTACTCTGAATAAATCCTCCTTTTGTTTTATCCTACCACCACAGACCCTGTTAAATAAAAGTCTGACCCCCTCCTTCACCCACTGCAACCCTTGAAGAGGCTGAAGCACCTTCCAGGGAAAGCACCCTTGGCCTGGCTGCCCCAGCTCACGGTGAATGGTTTCTGCTCACAAGAGCCAGGTAGAGCTGTTTGCTGGCTGTAAATCTCCCGTTACAGCCTCCTCTGCCACACAGCACACATGGATTAACAGCAGCTTTCTACTTTTGAGGTTACAGCTGATCCAAAAGTCCCCAGAAGAAAGGGTGAGTTTCCTAAGCAGCATGACTGACAAAACGGCGAAGAGGGAGTTTATTCAGAGCATTATCTAATTCATTCCCCAGTGAAGGAAACTCATCTACTTTTGAGACTTAAAACTTCTAAAGAAAACTGCTATGATCTAAAGAGATTGGCCATAAAACTATTTGTATTGAAAACTTAGCCAGCATGCCTTTAGTGAACTTCATTCATTAACATTCTTCCTGGCAAGGTTTCCATATCTCAGCGTTCATTTTATACTTTAATTTGGTTAGTAGGTCTTTGTTTAATCGTCCTATTGAAAGCAGAACAAAGAAGGTTTAGGTGATACAGTGAAGTAATACACTATATTTTATCTCTGTAAAGCCCAGACAAAGTCAGCAGGCTCTGATACCCTCCGATTTGTTTTTTTTTTTTTTTATTCCCTTTCTCTTCCAGGACATTTGGAATCACAAATCAGCTGCAGAGCATAAAGATCCTCACTGTACTTAGCTGTGGACACCTTCAGAAGAGAAACACCTTGTCAAGCAGAGAAATGATGCTCTGAGCACAACATACAGCCCCAAAGGAAGATTATCTTGGGAAAAGTGCACTCCCATTACTTTAGGGATGGATGCTTTGCTTTTACATGTGTCCTCCAATAAAAATCAGTAGTCAAGATAGTTTATTCCATTTCTAAGTTCTGTGCTTACTGTCTCGATATCAACTTCATGCTTTTTTCTGGGTGCAAAACTCATTAACAAGCTGCAATTTTGCCTAATGACTAACCTGCTTCACAGGCAGCACCCAGCACAGCGACCCACAGGCACAGGCTGCCCTGGAGGAGGATTTACAGGATAAAAGGATGAAAAACTCTCCAAAAGGAGCTGCTCCCCAGCCCCAACACTGGCCTGTGAGTGGGCAGCTCCTGGGCTGCTGTAAACTGACACAGCTCCAACTGACTCCAGATAAAAATCTGGCCCCAGAGTAACGGCAGGATTCAACAAGCTTTTCTCACGGAATAGTCTTTATGCTCTTTTCTTGAATATTTACAACCCCTCCTCACTGTCCTGCTTAAATCCACTATACAGGGTGCATCCATAAAGGGGGAAGAGTGTACCTGTCTACTCTCTAAAGTGCAGCAGATGGTGAGTTGTCTCCTCACTGAAAACTTTTTACTTTCTAAACTCTACACCAGTTTTACTCCAGAAGCAGTACCCCAAAATGATGCTCCTCTTGATGAAGCTGCGTTTCAAGGCAGGAAAACCATTCAGAGACTTGGATGCTCTCCCATGACATCCAGTGAGCAAACCAACCTGCAGCTCACCCACCGTGCCCCCTTCTCACGGATGGTGGTGTCCAAAGCACAAATCATAAAAGGATTCAGATGAACACTAATCTCAACCCTAAAATCAAGCAGTGATTTGAGGGAGCAGCCCCAACTGCTTTCCACACAAAAAGTTATGGAGAAGTAACCCAACCTGTGAAGTTACCAGCAGCAAATACAAAGCTCTGGGGAAGGAGCTGGGCTTGCTCAGTGCTGGGTGGGGCCAGGGTCTGTAAAGAAGGTCCAAGCCACATGGCTGCTCAGGGATAACCATTTCTGGAATGATTATTCATTTATGGCACTGATTCCTGACCCACACCAGCATAAGTGAAAGGGAGGCAGGCTCAGCACCAAGCGTGGCTTCAAACTGATGACCTGGAGGTGAAGGGCCCCTTCTCCCATTACTAATCCCCTCAGCCACACAAGCCTCCTGAAAATGATGCTTTGGTTTTATTGCCACAGGGGTCATTTATAAAATCATAAAAGCCAGGTTGAGAAACCAACCCAGCAGCAGCAAGGCCAAGCATGCAGAGAAAGAGCTGAACAGCCATGGAATGGGGCAAGTTCAGCCCTCCCATGGCATCCTGAGTAATTCAGCTGATTAAATGTGAGAAGTTCTGATTCATGGAGAGGAGGAAATGCATAAACAACTTACCAAAAGCTAATTTCTTTATTATTGCAACCAGAAATGACCAAAGACGGTGTATTTTGTATGTCTGCACATTACATGTGGAAAAACCCAAAAATCAGCATTGCAACATCCAACAATTCAAAATAAAATAGAATAAAAAATCAAACCCAAGAACTTTCTTGACTGGTAATTAACAGGGACGGAATATAAACGAGATGGCATTGAACAAAGCAGGTAACAGTACACTTTTAATAAACCCATTTCATCCATATCTCCACTGATTTGCAATTTAACAGTTCTATCAGCAAAGCCTCATTTCCCTAACTAGACTGGTACTTTTAAAAACATGACTAATTCACTCTCATTAGTATCAATTTGGATGCATTTAAAAAATAACTGTTAATATCTGCACAACAGGTGAAAGGGACATATTTCTCCAACATCAGACGTTCTCATTGCATTGGTTTAAAATACAAATATCCCCAAATTAACCAATGCAATCTAAAATTGATTAGAAAAAAAAGGCATAAATTATTTTCAAGATTAATTCTTATTTAGCTCTGAGACCCATTGCACTACAATATCTAACACTGACTTTTATTTCATTTTCTCTGCACCTTCACCCCACATTTTCAACGGGGGATGTGACTGGGATCCAGTTTACTGGTCTTTCCAAGGGGATACACAAAGCAGAGGAACACACCTGCACCTCTTCTACCTAAATATGATGCTTTTGGCAAACTCCCTAACCACTTGTTAAAAAAAAAAAAGGAGTAAAAGGGAAAAAAAAAAGTCCATTCCAGCTACAGATTAACACACTGTAGCTGCCACTAGAAGTGCAGAGCCCCCCTGGCCTAAGCTCCCAATTCAGAAGGCATTTAAGCACATGTATAACCAAGTGTGGGAACAGGCTCCTTGAAGGCAATAGGATTACTCACTTCTTAAGAAGTTGCCACATGTTTAAGTATCTGAATCGAGGCCTAATTATGGTGCTGGCCACCTCCTCGTGCATGCACAGCTGGGGCAGAGCCCACCAATCCCTCACAGCCATGAGGACAGGCGTTTGTCACACAGGCTTTCAGTAGCTGCTAGGTTTGCATTTTCGGGCAAACGAAAACAAAAATCCTCAAGCCCTAAGAAATAATTAAAAAAAAAATTACTTTATAAATATCAGGTATTTACACGTGTGAAAATCTTTTAATGGGAAGTGTTTTTACACACTGATGAAATGTACAAGCAATGAAAAGGTATGTTGACAAAGACATAAAAAAAAAAAAACAAATCAAAAATCAAAGTATAAAATATATTACAGGTCCACTGAAAGAAATTCACACAGAAGAAAAAAATTGACACAATAGAAACTTTTTTTTAAAAATAGAAGATATATCACAAAAGCTTGAACATGTTTATTTTATGTTAGTACTAAAAATCAAGGAAAAAAGCTTCATATATTCTCGTCACAAAAATATTTACCAGCCACTTTTTATTTCCACATTATGATTATCTGGCTCAGCAAGAGTCGAGGCTGAACTGTATCCAGACTACAGAAATCATTCCAGAAGGTTGTCTCAGTTTACAACTTACTGCAATTTACATTTTCTCCTCCTCTCAGCACCTTACTGCAAAGGCTCAAGAGGGATTAATAAGAAATCAAGAGAGAATAGGACAGATATCTGTATTTACAACATTCGTCCGTGCTGCTGCCGAGCCGCAGGAGCGGGAGCGGTCCCGGGAACCGCCGGAGTCTTCACGGCGCCCTGTGCAAACTGCCCTTTGGCAGGGGCCAGAAACAGCAGCAGAATGTACCCAAATGCAGCGCCCCGGGCTCGGGCAGGTGAAACCCAAGAGCCCCCGACCAGGGGCATCTCCTCGCCCTGGGTGACTGCAGGGACACTGCCCCGGGCGGATCCTCCCGCAGCCCAGTCAGGCCAGGAGGCGCCGCGGTGACCGCACGACTTCAGTCCCTGCCCGGCCCTCAGTGCGCCCTGTGCTTCCTCTTCTTGTGTTTTTTATCCTTCCTTTTGTTGGCACACTTGGAGCAGAACCACTGCATCTCTTCTGGGGGTGCAGCCGTAAGCCCGACGCAAGGCCTGTGGAGGACGGGAAAACAGCACATCGTCTTGATGGAGTAACTTTTGTTTCTTACCCCAAAAACTGCAACTTTCCTGTGGCAGACAGGATCTGGCCTTCGAATTAATATAGCAATTATCATTATCTTAATGCATGCAATGACCAAAACCTAAAAAACCTAAAAAACAATGATCAAAACCTAAGGTTTCTCACTTTGAAACAAAAGAGAAATATCAAAAGGATACTCAGATAAAAAGTGTTATTTTAGTAGAAAATATGATTGTTCTTTCAGGTGTAATAGACTAGATTTAAAATAATTTCAAATTGCTTCTTTAACACATCTGCAAAAACCCTTATGATTTTATGTAGCTTTAAAAAAAAAATTGCCTAAAAAGTGATTAATTTCCCCTAACCTTTTTATAAGAGCTGACATTTATATTACTGTTCATACAATGCTTCATAATTTGAACTGTCTATCTGTATACACTGTGCTCATAATCCTGTAGTTCTCACAAAATTACCAGAATCAGCAATACTTCCCAGCAGTTTCAAAAACAACCGTTATCACCAATGCCCATTAATTAAAAAGTAACTCTCCTTCACAGCTTAAAATCTGCCTTTTCAAATTTCAGAGCAACAGAGATAAAAATATCTTCCAGATTATTAAATTGGACACAGTAAAGCTATTTAAATATTCCCAACGTCACGAACTATTAGAAAAAAAAGGTTTTTTTAATAATATAGCCCCAATCTGCCAGGCACTGGCAGAGCAGGATGGATGAGAAGAACTTACCAGTGATACCAATCATCGCAGTCATCACAACCTATCATTGGACTGCCATCATCTGGCTTGTTACAGCCAGGACAGATCCAGATCTGGTTACCCCACTCGTCTCGGATCTGGTGCAAAGAAAAGCAAAATTAGCTGGTTCTCAGGGTTAAGCAGGCAGGAAAATTGACATTTAAAAAAACTAACCAAAAAAAAAAAGGTTTCTTGCTTATCTGGCTAAGCCATTCAGCAGCCCCTGTTGTTATGTGTGAATTCTCTGATCATGAGAGCTCAGTGTTACGTCTTAATTGATTTTCCTCCACTGCTCATGACGAGAAAATCATGTATTTTCCTGCACTGTCCTGTAAACCAGTAAAGCCAGTTACACCACCCGACCCAAGCATGGGCATTCACACACAGAGCCAGGGCTTAAGGACACAATTCCCTCTCTGTCTATACTTTTAAAATTCGACCCTGTTAATGGCAAGCAGGAGCCATGGCAGCCTCCTGTGTAAGATAACAGTTCTTATGTGCATGTAAAATACACAGCGCCGTGTGTATATATTGCTGCATTACTTATTAGCCAAAGTCTTCAACTCCAACGAGCTGATAAGATCAGGATATAAAAAAAGTTGTTACTGAGTAACTTTCCATTCCCCTTATGACATTTATGTCGCAGTACAATTTACTAAAGGGTAAATGAAACAAGAAAGGCAGATCATTTACAGTACTGGGCAGCTGCTCACCGGGTTCATCATATGCATTTTTTTAATGTTTATATCCTGCTTGACCCATTGTTTGTGTTTTTAGATTTCCAGTGGTTCTTGAACAGCTCTTTGCTAAAAACATACACGCAAAATGTCACAGAATCCACCTAAAGGAGTGCAATTAACAATACAAAGTACAAAATGTCTGGGGCATTACCCTGACTCCATCACTCCTTTATGAAGATTTGCACATTATCATTGAATCTCAAAAGCAGAAACTGTTTTGTTCTCAGCTTTTGTGCATTTATACATATCTCAGGCAATAACTTTTTGCTATCTGTACAGCTTACAAACATGATATTAAAAAGTAGATGAAAAGCTCCAAATGTTCTTAGCAAAAAAAAAAAAAAAAAAAAAAAAAAAAAAAAAAAAAAAAAAAAGTCACTACACGGTGGTCTGTACATCTTACACCATTTCCTGAAAAATCAATAGGAACATACCAGAGCTGCAACCAACACATCACTCTTCCCTGATTCCTCTTAAAGCCCTGAATGTTTTTGTGGTTTAAACTTCAAAAATACAAGTTCCAGGAATATTAACCAGGGAACAATCTCCTTTTCAACAGAGATATGGAGTAGGCACCATCATAAAATTAACTCAATTTCCAAGCTGATTGATTGCAATAATCATTCTTATCTACCATCTAATCTCACATCTGCAAAGTCATTTTAAGTTGTTGGAGAAGCATCTGCTCCCCAGGTGAAGTGTCTGGGCTCAGAGTGAAGAGGTGCAGAGGCATTTCAGTGGGATAACCCTGTTGGGGAGGGAAGGGATGCTGTGCCATGTGCTGCAGAGAAGGGATGCTGTGGGATGTTGGGTGAGGGCTACAAAACCTGCCCAAACATCTGGTTGCACCCCCATCATCCCCCAGCACAGGCACCTCATTTCTGGTGCTGCCTGTTTTGGGCACTGGCCCTGACAGGTGTAGGCAGCACTGCCAGATGTTGCCCCATCACAAAATATACTCCCTAACTTTTCCAAACTTTGTTTTTCAGGTATTTTTTTCCCCTGCAGAATGGCTGCCTCAGGTTCTCAGGGGCTGGACAGGGGCAGGGTGGTCTATAATCACAAAAACCTCTGTCTGTTTGTTAAACAAGAACTTGGGCTGCTGTATAAGGAAATTAAAAATATTGCCTAACTTCTCATTCCTTAATGCGCCAAGGGTCATGCAAGGAGGGACAGAGCAGGATTGCTGACTGCTGTGTCAGTACAAACCACTGAGAGCTAATGAGCAGAGCACAGGGACTGAGATGCTATCCAACAGGGAGATGTGTATCCTCTCTTTTTTGAACTATAAAATCACTCTCCTCTCCTCCCCTGCAGAAGGGAGCTGGGCACCTCTGTCACACTCTTATCTCTAGAACAGCTTTCCCATGTGATCTGAGGAAAATCACTGTCTCCTGGATTTCCTTCATATAAGAGGCTAATAGTTATTAATCATTTTCTTCTTCCCCAACCTCTCTCTGAGCATTTTGACTTATAAATCTGTCACATCAGGTGTTTCTTTGCATGTGCACATAGTTGGGTCCTAATGCAGTAAAGCCTTGGTTTCAACTATAATGTTCTAGAAGATCACTTTTCACAAGGGCCTGGAGTGGCAGGACAAGAGGGAATAGTCTTAAGTTGAAGGGAAGTAGGTTTAGATTGTGAATTAGGAAAAAAATATTTACAGTAAGGGTGGTGAGGCATTGTACAGGTTGTCCAGAGAGGTGGTGGACTTCCCACCCCTGGAACTGTTCAAGGCTAGGTGGGATGGGGCTCTGAATAACCTGGCTGAGTGGAAGGTGTCCCTGCTTGTGGCAGGGGGCTGGACCAAGATGGTCTTTAAGGCTCCTTCCAACCCAAACCATTCTGTGATAATCTATGGTTCTGTGAAAAGCAAAAATAACCTGGAGCCTCCATATCCTCTGAATTCTCCAGTAAGGTGCTAAGTGGAAGTATCTAGGCAAAGTGCTAGGTTTTCTTTTTAAAACTAACATAATCTCTAAATAATTTCATTTCATAATCACCGAAGAACATGGGATGTAGCAGAGCATTTAGGAAATGTTTCTCTCTTAAAGTAAATTTTGAAACTTTTGGACACTACTGTAATAATAACAATGACAGTAATACTGGTGACTGTAATAATAAGAGTGACTGTGGGTTTACACTGTGATACCAAAGGTAAGGCTGTGTCCTGCACCCTAAGGATATGCAGAGCTTGTGTGACATTGTCCAGTGCTGTAACTAACTCAGGAGTGAAATGTAGCAGCTGTTTAAATAGAGACCAGTAACATGATACAGCAGTTTAAGTCCAGCAGGGAAGCACCTTTCCATTAGAAATGCAGGGTAGATTTATATTAGAAATCAATACTAGAACAAGAATCATAAAAACTAAGAAAAAAAAAATCATGCATATACTGCAATTCAAGCACAGCAAACTCTGTAATAAATGTAAGCTTTAGGTGTTTTAAATGGTGGGATTTTTAAACTGCAGCTAAGCAAGGTGTCACCAATCACGTTGGAATTTAGCCAGGACAGGGAGAATAACAACACTACTACCCTTGTGCTGCTTTTCAAGGATCAGGAATGCTCAGGACTTCATTTCACACAGCAACTAAAGCAGAAATTCTCAGCAGCACATTCTTTTAGGGAATGCAGTTCCTACACCATGTTACACAAGAGACTTTTCCAAAGGAATGAAGAATGCTGCCAGACAGAGGCCAAGTTCAGAGCATGTGTCAAACACACAAATGAAGTGCAGACTAATGAACAATCTACAAACTTCTGAGATGCACAAACATCTGCAATTTCTGTATGTCAAGGAAACCAGGAAAGAGATTAGTGGACTCTACACATTTCAAATGAGGGCTAAGTCAAGTTCTTGATGTTGTATGAGGGTTTTGTACGTTACCTGACTGACAGCAAAATCTATGGTGAGTCTGACATTTGAGGTTTCAATTCAGCACTTTTGAAAGCACCTAAAAAACCTCCACCTCCAAAAATAAGTGCTCTAGCTCAGTTAGCAGAAAATATTGTATGGGATACGGTTGGACTTGTTACAAGAAACTTAAATTTGGAACTGGGAACCAATGAAAAATTCAGTCCAAGTTGTAATGTTTCAATTATTAACCCCTCAAAACACGTGTGTGGTAACAAGGGCTGGATAAACAGCAGTTTCACAGAGAGCAACATGAGGAATCCAGGAACCATGAGTTTGAGCTGATGAGGACCAGGGAGCTCAGCAATTCCAGAGAGAAATGGCACTGGCACTGGCACAGAGCAGGGTGTGTGTAACCTACCACGTAAGTACTGACGGTCTCGGTCACCACGCTCCGCACGGGAGCTTTGGAGCCTCCAGCTGCTGACACAGCTGGGGAGGGTGGTGGGATCAGGACTGGTGAGATGGTGGCCTGAGGAGGAGGAGGAGCTGGAGCAGGAGGAGGGGTGACATGAACAGGAGCTGGCACCGGTGACGGCACAGGCGGAGGTGTCTTGGGCCGTGCTGCTGGAGTGGAAGGTTTGGCCTCTGGAGCTGACACCACCTTGCTGATGACTCTGCAGGACCAACATTGAGAATTGTTAGAGCTGATGGGAGAGAAAGCAATGATCCATCACTGACTAGAGAGAAAGAAAATATAGAGCAGCTAATTCACATCACCCTGGAGTCACCAAAGAGGCTGTTCAACCCCACACAAGGACTGTTGTCACTGCTGCACCCATCCATTTACAGGATAAAGCACAGAGCCATTACAAAGTGAATGCCAGGACAGCCTGAGCCAGTCTGGTCCTCACTGTCATATAAATATTCTCTGTGGCTTTAACTAAACCTTGTTTCGTTAAGTTTTATTGCATTAGCTCAATTTGTGGGAAATATTAGAAAGGAAAGTTAATCAGCTGTGAACAGCACTGATTTTAATCTTCAAACTGAGAGACGATATCATCCTGTTAAGATCCTACATTAGGGGGTTCTGCAAATATTTGCTACTTTGGTATTTCTTTCCCCAAATGTTTATGAAAGCAGCAGTGGATCTAGTCAGGACAAATAAATGACGCACACTAGACACTCAGCAGTTAAAATATTGCTACTTACTCGAGGAGCTGAAGTAGACAGGATGTAGCTCTAGTAAATACACTGTATAGAACAATCCTGCCCAGGAAGGGGGATACATAGAGGACCCAACGTTTATTAATGACTGTTGATACACAGTGTTATTGATGTGCATGCAATTTCACAGACAAGCCAGAAAAAGCACTTACTACAAGGCTCTAGGCTAGAAACATAAAGAGAAGGAAAAGGAAAACCCAAAAAAACCCCAAAACCTCAATCAAAACACAGGATAGGTCCATTTGTTTTACCACATTTTGGTAAACCATTTAACTAATTTATTTATATTTGAATGGGAACTGTGGGAGTGTGCTTGATTTGTGACGGGACTGTACGAAGAGGGTGATTTAAAGAAAGGTTAGACATTCCAGGGACAAGGATGGCTTAAGAAAATAAAAAATGGGGACATCAGTAGAAAAACCATGACAAAAATCATATTGCAATGACTCCTGATAACCAGGAATGTCCAGCTCCACTGTCAATGGGAATTCTAAGTTCAACTTTGGAGTTTATTGCAACCCTGATACTCCAAAGGCAGTATCACTGTGATTGGAGACATTACCTGAATTTCAAGTCAATAAAATTCCAAGCCATCATTTGGGAAAGGCTTGGAATTATACAGTATGTAATGCCTGGCTGAGATAATGGTGGTTTTCCTCACAAGATATGCCACCTGCACTACAAATCAGAACTGTGGTGAGTTATAGTAAAAACATACTTAGGAAACAAGAGCAATGAGTTTGGTAGTCCTGCCTAACCCCCAGCTGCAGCATCACACCTTCTATGAGCAAACAGGAGAAGAAAATCAAAGAGTCTAAAGGGTGATAGATGATTCTTCCATCAGCAACACTGAAGACATTCACACTACATATGTCCCATTGATTGCTTCAGGTACCTAATGTGGGGCTCAGGCTCTGTATACGTGTCAGTAAGGTGCTAGACTGTGAGTCAAAGTGCAAGAGTCTTAATTTATGTTGTCTGAGACTTGCAGAAGGAAGGAAGGAACTACTATCAGGCCATCCTGAGAGCAACCTACGCATCAAAACCAGCCTCCTTCTCTTGTTAGTGGGGAACATCCAAAACCTCACTGTTATCTCCCACCAAAGAAGCTTTCTCTTTGGCTCATGATGTGTTTCTGGTTCAGTGAAAGTCTCAGTATGGGGCTCCTGGGGCTCCTGCCAGACTAGCCATCCCCAGCTCTGATGCTTCTGTGTTTTCCCCATTCCACAGACAGCCCTGGCTCCCAATGCTGAATGCCCAAGACCTTGGCTGGTGCCAATATTCCCATGGTTTGCAAAGTTATCCTCATGATTTGAGAGCCACCTCTCAATAAACAAACTCTCAGCAATAACAAAAGTGAGGATAGGGACAGAAAGCAAAATATAGGAGCAGCAAAGTCATTTGGATGGTTTCAAACATCACTGCCCCTTCTTTCCCTGCCTCCCTCTCCCACCTCCTGCAAGTAAACAAAGTCTTGCTAGGAGTTCTTCAGGGAGTCAACCCTCCCCAAGTCTAGACTAGGAAATGTATTAGCTAATAGGGTTTAAACACAACTTTGCACGCAGCGTAAACAGTTTGAAAGAAGTATTAGCTAATACAATTTGAATAAGAGTGACCATGCCCAGCTAACACATGAAATTAAATTACAAAGTTTCTTGGTCTAAAGCCAGGTCCTCCTCCTGCACAGGGTCTTCGAAGCCACTCTGCTAATAACTGCAGAATCTGCAAGAAGCACCACATGTGAAATCTTCCAAAACTCCAAATATTCATTAGCGAGCGACACCCGCTCGTGGATTGGCTGGCGTGCCCACAGTGTGCAATTAGGACATGTTCAGTATATAGGGCAGCTTGTTTATCTTGATTTTAGAGTCAGTTATCAAAACAGGAGATCGGCATTTCGGAGCACGCTTGGGCCTACCACTCCCTTGGGCTAATGAAGTTCAGAGACTTTAGACTCCAGAGTGGAGAAATGAATGGTTTTGTGCTACACCATTAGAGGTGATGGAGTAATCTCAGCGAGGGTGGTTTAGCCTGTCCTGAAGAAGGGGCTGCACACATGGCAACATGGAGGTGGGGAGAAATCAAAGGGAAATAGCAGTCCCACGACTAATAATTACTGTTACTTCAGACCTGGAGAGAAACCTGATATCAAAACACTATGTAAATGATGGCAAGATTTATGAGCTCTGTTTTATAGACAGGAAAATTGAGGCACAGAGCACACTGCAAGTAGGCGGCTCTCACTGCAGCAGAGCCTCAATCCACCTGAGTCCTACTGGGATTTAAACTCTTCCTTGGGACATCACCACACATATATTGTTGTTACTTTATTTCTCAAATGTGTTTTCATGTGTCCAAAATCATCACTTAGTCTGCAAGTACAATACTACATAAAACAAACTTTCAGCTCCTTCTCCACACCAATCCAAGAACTCTAAAACTGAGGCTGAATGAGTATTTTTTGCAGAAATTAACATCAACCACTACTAAAACAGAGTCCTGACACAAGAACTGCACTTCTCTGCAGGCTGCTTGCCTGGCAATGTACCACAAACAGATTCTACACTGAAAGATAAAAAAATCAATTAAAACTTGTTTTTGAATCAAAACAGTTCCTCCAGAATAAAGAGGTGTGAGAAAACCTTTGGAATAGATGTGGTAATAAGAGCCTCCACAAATCGTGACTACAGGTTACCACTCCCTTTTAAAAAAAACCCCAAAATTAATGTAAACACTGTGTATTTGGTTGTGTCCAACCTAAATTCACTTTGGATTTCTTTTTAAATGCCAGCAGGAGCTGTCCTGCTCACAGAACCTCAGTGTATTTATCATTGAACATGTATTGATTTGTCAGAGTGCCCAGTAGTAACCAAGAAAACACATCTAAAAGTAATAAAAAGGGAACAAACTGAAGGGATGTGAAATTTAAAGTGGAAGGATAGAAGGACTGAGAAATCCTCAAATATCACGATTATCAATTATTTTTCTGTGTTGTTTTTTTTAACAACTCCTTTGCTAAAAGGGCAGAGCATAAAGCTTCCTGACAAATGCATTTTTAAGTTATTTTTCTTTCTCACAGTCTGTTCTAGTGCAAACAGCATTTCAACCCAATATGAGGACTTAATGAAATTTTCCATTGCCACTTCTGCTCAACTATGTCAAGGCTGTGTTGGGCCAATGCAACAGTGTGTAATATCTGAATCTCAGCTGAGGATACAGATCTCATGGAATCAGAGAATGGAGGATTGGGTTGGAAGGGACCTTAAAGATATTCCAGTCCCAGCCCCTCTGCCAGGGGCAGGGACACCTTCCTCTAGACCAGGCTTTTCAGAGCCCCATCCAACCTGATCTTGAACTCTTCCAGGGATAGGAGTTTACCACCTCCCTGGGCATCCTGTGCCAGTGTCTCACCACCCTTATAGTAAAGATTCAATATTTATCTACTGTGTCCAACACTGCTCCAAGGGGAAGGAAGGAAAGAAAACGTCACTGTTTCTGTTTCTCAGGAGGGTAGAGTGAATGAAAACCCTTTTTAATCATCACTCTGGGGCAATCACCCTGTTCACAGTGATAGCTCTAAACCCAAACAGGATGAACACCAAGTGCCAGCTTGCAGGCAAAATGCACATTCTGCCAAGATCTGAAGTGTTGCAACAGGTCAGTTGGTTTCTAATCGGCTCTAAGTGGCAGAAGCTGTAACATTCTACATCTGGAGCAAAATGAAGCCCCAAGGTGTGAAATGGTTTCCTATCTTTGAAAGTAATTTATTTGATTTCATCCTGATCCTTATGGCTGAAAGCCCCATTGACTGCTTCACCTCAACACAGGGGAAAGACGTGCACCAAAAGGAAATGGCTTTTCAAAAACAGATATGGGCCACAGGGCAGAATGATTGCTATGGGCAATGAGCTCCAAAAAAATGCTGCATCAGTATTTCCAAAGGTCTAGTAAAAAAATCACAGTAATCTTTGTTTCTCAGAGGCAGAGCTCCCAAGAAACTGTTTCTCTGCCCAGAAGAAAAAAGTAACATTTGAAAAGTCCTAATTCTTTTCCAAACCCATGACCCATTTTTAAGCAAGAAGGAGCTAAATGAGTCTCTGTGTGTAGGAAAATACTATTAACTGCTCTGACATAACTGAAACCTGGATTATCAATGATAATATTATCTATTAGCTTTGATATTCCCTTATTGATATAAATTCCTTGATGCTAGAAAGTGATGTAACTATTTTGTTACTGAAAAATCTCACACCTGGAACTGAAATTGTTGCACCAGAAAACACCTAAACACTCTAAGACCTATGGGTAAAAGTGTCAAAAACACCTAAGGAAATTAGGAAATTTACATATGGTTTAGATTC
This sequence comes from Oenanthe melanoleuca, assembly GCF_029582105.1. Taxonomy (NCBI): domain Eukaryota; kingdom Metazoa; phylum Chordata; class Aves; order Passeriformes; family Muscicapidae; genus Oenanthe; species Oenanthe melanoleuca. The sequence goes on from NC_079334.1 coordinate 65,675,801, forward strand.
TTCAAAGATAACAGGTGATTCTGAAAATTTTATTCCAGCCCTGGAGGAGAATCAGCGTGATTTAAGCTCTGTAATGTAGGCTAATTCCTCTATTACTTTTAGAAAGGGAAATTTATTTGCTGTTTCATGCCCTGCTGAATATTTTATTCTGTGCAAACAAGTCATATTGGCAAACAGAAGCTCTACAAGCAGAAGCTGTGACCAACCTGTGAGTTTGTAGAGTGCCAGAATGCACCAAACCTCCAACAGAGCCCCAAGCAATTCTGCAAGTGAAAAAACTTCAGTGCTTTAACATCACCTGCCGTGTGGTATTCTTCTCTATCAAGAAAAATTATTATTCCAAGATAACATCCACTCTTCTGGGTGCTTGCTTCTCCCAGGTAAAGCATGTTGACCTTCAAAGGTGCACATGGAGACCAACAGCTCATTCTCCATTTCAGTGGAGCTGGGGAAGGGTCTGGAGCACCAGGAGCAGTTGGGGGGCTCAGGCTGGAGAAAAGGAGGCTCAGGGGGAACTTTATCACTTTCTAGAACTCCCCAACAGGAGGTGCAGCCAGGCAGGGGTTGGTCTTTTCTGCCAAGTAACAAGTGAAATGACAAGAGGAAACAGCCTCTAATTGAGCCCAAGGAGGTTCAGATTGGATATGAGGGAAAATTATTTCACGAAAAGGGTTGTGAAGCACTGGAACAGGCTGCCCATGGCAGTGGTAGAGCTACCCATCCCTGGAGGGATTTAAAAGTGACACATGTTGATGTGTCACTTGTGCACACAGTTTAGTGATGGACTTTGCAGGGCTGAGTTAGGACCTGATGATCTAAGATGTCTTTTACAGCCTAAATTATTCTATGACTCTACTATTCTGACATTATGGCAAAGCCCCACAAACACCTGGACATTCAGTCTAGCTGACATTTCCAGCTATCTCCTTTGCTTTATGGACACATGCACTGTTGAAATTGAATTACAGGTTTTCTACTGTTATTTTCCCATTACTTTAAGTGAAACAGAGTCCTGCCCTTGACCTTCACCCTCTGTATCTGTTACACCCAGAGTATTTCTCCCAACAACCACAAGCACCTTGCTGTTGATGACTCCTGAATCTCCCTCCCATTTTCTCACCCTTCTGACTTACACCTCTGGATGGTTCACTGCCAGTCTGACAAAACAAAACTGAGCTGGTAGTGTGGCGTCTTGGTATCTTCCATCTTTTTTTTCTTATCATCAATAACAAACATCTTCCATGTTAAAACCACCTGGCACCAACCCCTTCTGCTGAGTTCTCAAGAGCAAAACCAGAACCTGGTAAAACATGTTTATATCAATGAGCTCTTTGCAAACTTTCTCTTCTATGTTCCCAGCAAACTACCTTTTATTGTCATTTGTTTTGGGAAATGTTATGGGATACATGATCTAGGAGACTGCCCATAAACCAGTCCTATATCCACCCTTTTTGGTGGGAACTGGACTAGAACATGAATTGTATTAAGTACTAGAAAGTTGTACCAGTATGGGTTTAGAAAATCTTTAAAACTGTAATTTTCAACTTGTTACTAAGCTTGTTTTTGAAAGAAACAAGTAAGACAGACAGTCCTGGACTTGGAGACTCTGTACAGCTGAAGATCAATTGCTAACAGGACAGCTTCACTAAATTCAGGTAGGACCATCTGTTCTTTTGTGGCTATTTATGCTATTCTTGTCCACATCCAGCTCTAGGAACTATCTCACAAATCCTTGGGTCCATGCAGTTTCCTCACTTTTGTTTAAAAACCTCAATAAAAGAGTGGATAAAATCAAGCACCTCTGTCAAAGACAAGAACAAATCAGTACCTTTCTCTTGCAGTCATCCTCCATGGAAAGTTTATTTTTGAAATAAATACCCATCTGCCTTTCTAATCTTTCACACATATTTGATCAGTTTCTGTTGTGCTTCATAAGGGCAGCTGCTCATGGCCATTTACACAAGCAATTCCCTCATGTGTCTAAACCTGCCTGAAGTATTTTTTTTTTTAATTGTGGTATACAGTATACATTTTTTTTTTTTTACTCTTGAGCAATAAGCAGAAAAATCAAATAATCTCACAGTAAGTTGTTTTGTTTTCTAATGACTCAAGCCTTTTTATGGATTCACTTTTGGAGTCATCACCCAGTGTGGCCAGCAGCAAAATGAAAATAATTTGCCACAGACTACTACCTACCATAAACAGGATGAATAATTAGTTGGGGTGGCTTCAATAATTAAAAAAAATAAAAGGAAGAAAAAACCTTAGGACTAAATCTGAAGGTGTAAATTTAATTCATGTTCAAGGAAGAAAAAGCTGTGCTAAATCACCTCTAGAAATACAAACAAAAATGATAATTTACTTGGTTTGGTAAAAGGGATATGATATTCTTCACCTTTTTTTTTTTTTTTTTTTTTTTTTTTTTTTTTTTTTTATGTAAAAGCTGCAATCCTGCAGCAAGGGAGAGGCTGGGGAACCTCCACCAAAGTGAAAGAGCCTTTTGGATAGATACAGGACCACACATGGGGAGTTTACAGCAGGATTTGGGCCAATATGTTACACTAAAAAAGAACAATTGGGAAAGGGATATGAATCATAGCTGAGACAGTATCTTCATTAAAATACATTCTGCATTTAAAAAGGCACCAAAAATCAGTCTTCCCGCTCTTATAATTTAAAAGACCACAGAACAGAGAAATGTGGGTATGTCAGTAAATACACTCACAAAGATTGATGAAAGCTGTAAAGATCACTGGAATTCCTTCAGCACACCTTGGAGAGGAGCAAGATCATTTTTCATTACTCTGCCTCCTCACTTAGGTGGTCTATTGATCATATCAAAAATGATTTCACCAGTACATGCTCTTTTACAGCACAAGTTGGATTGACACCCAGAGCAGCAGTTCTGCCAATGCACAGCTAACATGGCCTTTCCCTGCTAAAATAATTGGGATGCCATTAGCACAGCAATAAACACAGACTTTCACTGCTTGCACTCTATTGTTTAATTTTCCCAAACAGTGGTTAGCCCTTCTCCATTTTTCTCCCTGAAGTATCACTTTTTTTTTTTGTTGGTTTTTTTCCCTCTCCTCTTTAACTCCTCAATGATTCTCCTCTGGAGCTTTCCCCTGAATAAGCAAGGTCTGGCAGGGTAACCAACACCACCCCCACTGTGTCCCACAATGGCCCCACCCTGTCTGTCCCAGGGCTTGGTCACGGTGCCTTAACTGCTCCAAACACTGCCCTTATTCATGGCAACGTGTGCAAGGAGGGGCTTCCAGCAGGATTCCTTTACCTGTTTCCCCACCACAGAACAGTGCAATAAATGGAATGGGTCATGAGCTACTTGGCTGGTAATGCAAACCTAAGGCTTGACAAGTCAATAAAAAGCCAATCCTTCCCTTCCCAGCCACACGTAGGGAGCCAAGGCTGAAGGCAAACAATTTGGATTTGCCTGTACAGGGAGCTTAATGAACCCCATTATCCAGCTTTTGTGGGCAAGCACTATGAAGGCAATAATGTAAATTATCAGTCTGACTAGTGCTCCACTAAACACTACCTGAAGTTCAAAAGTTTCTTCACACCCCCTGATTTATCTGTATGAGAACAACTCCATTAAAGAAGCTCCTGAATATACACCAAAGATGATTCTGTAATGATCAGGTGCATTCTTGGAAACTGCACAGGGCAGGATTCTAGTTTAACTCCAACCAGCAGCAAAGTCTTGGATATCCAGCTTCTTTTCCACAACTCACATAGAGCTTGAACAGTTTTAAAAGAACATATATTCATGTTACAGCAACAACTCAGATCCCCAGTGAGCTTTGGGGAGCACCAACACAGTCCTTGCCTAATTTCTTTCTTCAGCCAGGTCAATAAGAAGCATATGGATGCATTTGTTAAATCCTTCTTCTTCTTCTCTCCTCCCTTGATGCCATGACCTTTTAAATTCTGATTGTGTATGTGTGTGTGCAGTTTTCCCAAGAAAATTCAATCTCTGTAGAGTTTGCAACTCAACTCTTTTGTAAATCAAGCTTGTAGACAGAAGATCCCTCATTAAGGCATCTCTTTTTTGGTGAGCATACACTTGGTGGCACTCTGCATGCTACAGGTGAGATTATATAGTTCTGTGGGATTTCAAAAAGTATGAGTGAAGAACTGATTTACTGTAATTTTGTATTGCACCTAAATTAACAAATTCTTGAGCAAATAGAAAAGGGCAGGGTTAGACTGGATATTGGGAAAAATTTTCTCCCTGTGGGGGAAGTTTTGGATGAATGGATTCATTCTCCCATGCAGAAGTTCTTAGATGGATAATCAAGAAACTTGGTGTAATAAACTAGGTTCTCCTATCCTCCTAGTCCCAGAAATACTCTTCTGGGTCACTGATATTATACAGAGAGGTCACACCTATGATCACAGGACAATTTCTCTATCTTGACCCTTGGTTTTGAGATCCTCTGCACAGGATGTCAGCTGGTTCTGCTCATGGCTTTTGTCAAGGGGGTATCATGCAGCTGAACAAGCCTCCACACAAAAATAAGTTGGTCTTGGACTGATAATATGATAATAAAGATTTTTAGTTGGCCAATTAAATATCTGGAAAACAATTTTTTTTTCATCCCTTAATCCTTAAATCCCTTATCTTACAATCCACAGGTTATTTAATATACATTTTTATAGGCACACACACATACATATCTGAGCATGTGTGTGATTTGTTTTTGGAGAAAGTCACGTATCTACTCACTTAAAAAATATAGAAGACAAAGGACAATTTCATTAGAGCAGCAGGTCAGGTTTACCAGTTAAACATTGTTAAAATGCCTGTCTTCCCCCTTCTTCCTGTCTGCTTTCCAGGTTCCCTGCTGATGGCAAAGTTATGATATGGGTCTGGAGCAAAAGGCTGAAATTCTAAGGTAAATTTGGAGAGCTGATTTCACAAAGAACATATATCCTGCTTCCAGGGCACAGAAACACTGAAACAGCACCCAGTGAGTAGTACAGTGCTTTGTGGTCTGGCATTAGTGTCAGCAGCCATGTGTTTTTTCTTAAAGGCTGTATTTAAATGTAGAATAAATTTATGGGAAGTATAAAACACAACAGCATGTTCTTTTGCTGTATGTCAGCTGTAGTAGTAGCTGGAATGTCAACACATTATCAAAAGATATGGTTTAAAAAAATTTATGTGTATGAAAAATGAAAAGTGCTTAGGAAAAATAACAAGACAAAAAGAAACCATGATGCAATTTAATAAAAGTATTAAACCCTACTCATCATTTGCAGTTCATTTAAAATTTAAAAGTCTGTGTTTTTTGTTTTGCTTGTTTTGTTTTGAAAAAAGATAGCATCTCTAGTTCCTTCCTATACTAACTCAGTTAGCAATCTACCTTGATAACACTGGAATGGGAAAAAAAAAAAAGTGAAAAACCTTTCCAACATATCATTCAAATCATATCTAAAAAGGTGGTCATAAATATTTTAGAACCCAAGCAAACCAATAAGAGCAAGGCCCATTAAGGATAAGATCTTTTACAACAAATTAAATAAAACAATTTATTGAAGCCTGGACTTGAGATAAACTAGATTTACTAGCTGACCTTTTATTCATTTAAAGAACAAAATTAGCTCTAATTGCATTAGAATGGAATCCAGTAAATTTCTTCTAATGTGGCATCCATGCAAGTATTGCTGTAATTGTTTACAACTAAGATGGAAATGCTTTGATAATAATCTACTTTCTTCTTGTTTTACTGTGCAGTTAAAACACTTGCAAAAAAACTCTTAAGTAGGACAGTTTTTCCAATATTGGTCTGTCCATCCTTCAGCAATTTTCATGTCCATTAACCCAATGTTGTTAATAGCCACTTTTTTTGAGCTGATGTGTGTTGTAAGAACATTTGTACTCCAGACAAGGCTGAATTCAAGTATTACTTTGAATCTGGGAGAAATATGTACTTTTATTCACAAACACAAGAGAAAAGGTTTTCCTGCTGCTGCCACCACTGTTTTGTACACTTGTCCCAGCAGAGGAGTCAAGAAGGAAAATTATAAAATCATAGAATTATTTGGGTTGGAAGGGACTTTAAAGATCATCCAGTTCCAACCCCCTGCCATGAACAAGGCCACCTTCCACTATGCCAGACTGCTGCAAGTCCCATCCAGCCTGGCCTTGGACACTTCCAGGGATCCAGGGGCAGCCACAGGTTCTCTGGGCACACTGTGCCAGGGCCTCACCACCTTTACAGGGCACAATTTCTTCCTCATATCCCATCTCATCCTGCCCTCTGTCAGTTTGATGCCATTCCCCTTATCCTGTCACTCCAGGCCTTTGCACAAAGTGCCTCTGCAGCTTTTTTGGAGCCCCTTAGGCACTGGGAGGGCTCTCAGGTCTCTCCACTGCCTTCACCTCCCCAGGTTGAAGAGCCCCAGCTGCTCACTGCACTGCAAAGGCATTTTGCTCACCACTGCTGTGTTACTCAGCTTGTGCTGGGGTTGTGCTGAGTTTATGGTGTGATGTGAATCTCCATTCCATGCACCATCAGTCTGACATTTTCACTTCAGACTCCTGAAAGCCCTGTGGCCTCATGAAGATCTGTAAGCACTTCTATTAAAGATGTTCTATATGAAGTTCCCCCAAACAAATTACCTTCCAACTGAACAGGTACTTGAGTACTCCCAAAAAGCTTCCAAACAGCTCTCCTCTCTAACAGAGAAACTGAAATAACCAATTTCTCCATCTAGTTTCCACTCATATCAAATTCTAGGAATGCCTAAAAATTTTCCTTACACCTTTCCAGTATCCTCAAACAACCCCATGTCAGTAAACTCCAGAGACAGGCTAATTGAAACACAACATTTTTATATGGTAATTGCCAGATATTTAGAACCTCATTACCAACACAGAAAAAATATAAGTTTAACTTTCCCTTACTGTAACACATCAAAAAGCTTTCCTTTCTGACTGCTATGAGGTCCTCAGATGAGGGTGCCACTAAAGATGCAAAAATTGATCTGAAATAAAAATGAGTTTCCCAAAAGCCCATTAAACAAGATGTCAGTATCTCAGCCCCACTAAGGGCTGGCAGGCATGACAATGATGTACCCCCATGATTTGTAGCAAATATGGAATCTGAAGTTCCCTCTCAAAATGTGTGTGGGTATGAGAAACACTATGGTGAGATAAGGTTGGAAGATAACTGGTGCTAAAATATGGCTTCAGAACTTTAATTGAGAAGTTCTGCCTCAAGAATATGAGTTAATTTCTCCCATATAAACAATTTACAGTCCTTTAAAAAGCAGAATTTAAAAGTATCCATAGCTCCTCAAGGAGGAAAATGGATTTGTGGCTCTCAAGGGACAGCATGTCCAGCCATGCACATGCTCAGCAGGACAGACAAGTATTCTAAGAAAGCTGGAACTTTGCACAGCAACCTGAGGCACGGAAATTTTAGATCACAATCAAATACTGTTAAAGGAAGAAAGCAAAAATGATTAATAATTGGGATGCAGGTGTCCCCTAGAAACCAAGGAATGACTGAAGTCCCTTAGAAGCTTCAAACCAGTTAAAAGCCATGGTTACCTACCAGGGAGAAGCAGGACAGCAGAGAAAAAGAAAATAATCACCAAAATCCCATTTAACTTCTAGAGCAGAAAAATTAGTGATTAGGGGGTTTAGTTCATAATGGTTCTGTAAGAGAAACAACTGCATTAGCAGCATTTGATGTGAGGAATGGAAAGGAAAGATCTGTGTGGTGCTCATATTTACCACTGCACATGAAAGTGTGCTTGTGCCATGAAATCAACACGAAAAACCTGATTAAAAGAAACCCTCCACATACAACACAGAACCAGCCTAAGAAGCCTGGTGACACATTGTTTCCCCAGCCTCTCCAGCCTCCTGTTTATGCTGGATGATCTCAGGATAGGGATCACCCTATTTATGCTCATCCAGTACAAAGTAACTATTATTTGTACAACAGCACCCAATAATTAGGGAGCTAATGAACCAGCACTTGAAATGCGTTAGGTACACTCATGAATAATCATCAACAGTTATAATAAAACAGATGTGTATAAAGGAATTCCAACTGTTATGTTTTAAAGCACAAAACAACTGTTAGCTGGGGAGTGTTGTGAAACTTAGCTGTAGGTTACACTCAGGATAAGCATGCATTACAGAAACCTCACTAAATGTCACTGGAGGCATCATACCAGCCTAGCTGGAGTCCTGCAGTCCATGCCCTAGAAAGACATGGAATGGGACACACAGTAGGATGGATGGAAGGTGATGGGTCTCACTTGGAGAATACACTTTGCTCTAATTTTTAAGCTTTTCCCACTGAAAGGAAGAGCTCCCACAAGTGCCAGAGGATGGAGTGTGATGAGCATACACCTCACAGATGGATTCATACTCACATCTTGTCTTGGCCTGCGCCCACTCTCAAAGTCAGCCGAGGAATAACCGGTGATGGAGCTGGAACAACTGGTTCCACCTTTATCTGTACAGGGGAACACAATCATCAATCAAAGACTGCAAGCAGACTCCCAAAATATATTAATTACATGAAAGCACTGATGGAGTTAACCAGAGCATATCAACTTAATGAGACAAAACTACGACAGACTCATCACTGCTCTCTCTCATCTCATCCCAAGGATGGATCTCAGGTTGTGGGGAGTCCCAGATGCAGCAATTCACAAACACAAACTCTAAGCTAAAGAAACCAATCTGAAATTTTGCTGCATTTGTTACCTCCTGATATCATTTGTTAGCAAATCTTCCTGATTAAGTAGTTTTCTAGAGACACAAAACTTCCCAGTTAGTTTCTAAACAATGACATGAAATGCTTTGATCTTAGTATTCAAACTTGTCTGGCACCCATTGGTGTTTGCACATTTTTCTGAGATTTAAATTCAATTATTTTTCAGATTCATCACATAAATGTACCATGACACTCTTGAATCAAAAGGAGAGACAAAAACAAGCAAATAAACTCCAAGATGAATTCAGCAACACTGAATACTTTATGAAAGTTCTTATCCACACAGGCATAACATGCACTGCATTTTACTGCAGTTAGGCTGAGGTTTTTAATGACTACTTTTCAAGCGGCCTGGGATTTCCATCATGGTATCTGGTGGAGTTTAGGCCACTTGAATATGTCCTTGAACTTATGGTACCAGCATTTGCCAAAATTACCAACTCCCACTGAGCTACTGGTTTGCAAAACCTGTACAGAATGACCACAGATGCTACAGCTGACACTGTGATGATTCTCCAGCCAGTCATTACTCATGTCCATATATGACAAGTATACACATTACATATAGAGAGATATATAAAGAGAGATGGAGACTGATCTCATTTTAAGTATGTGTATCACCATATTTAATAAAACAATCACTTGGCTGAATCTGCTCCAGGAACTTAAGAGTCAAAGTGAATATGCATACACTAAATGGAAACCTGATCAAATCTCCAGTTTCACAAAGCTTTCACAGAAAAAGGGAGGGCAAACAATCAATGCAAAGCACAGAAAGCAGTGTGGGAGAGAGCAGGCCAGAGTGGGAGGACTCAAGTGGGACTTATTTTGAGAAAGGTAATAGAATCTTGTGGCACACATTTTGGCAAAAGAATTGGAGCTGCTCTCTAGGAGATGTCCAGGCCAGAGAGAGAAGGAGAGCAGCCTGAGTGATGTTCCTGCTCTGACACAGTGAACTGTGCTTTGCAATACAGCTCTCCATGGATATGGATTAGCTGATTTCACAGGCCTCTCTCCATGCTTTGTTTATGTAGAACCATTTTTTGTTACATCATTCCCTTGGAGTGTTGCAAGAGTATTTTTCCTCAGAAGCTTCTAATGCCTGCAACAATTTCATTGCAATCTTCCACAGAGCCTTTTCTCTGTTTTCCCAGCATCTTAACCTGTAATATCCCACTGCTTAGAGACTGAAACTGAACCCTGGGTACTGGAGGCTCAGGACTATGACTATGGCTTTACACAGGCTATCCTACCTCTTTCCCTGCAGGTTTTCTCCTCCTTCTTTAGTGCCTGTTTTAAATACAAAACGTTTTAGGACAGACACTGCTGCTGCAGCTTCCAGCACACATCACAGAGAGATGTCCACATCATTTATAAAGGTCCTTGGTACTACTCCAAACAATGGTGGTGTGGGCTCATGGGGCAGAAGAAAAGCACATAAATTACTTCTTTATGCTCAGATACCGATATCACAGTCTGCTGGGAGAGGAAAACAGGCTCCACCACAATGCTAAATATTATCCTTTGATACAAGAGAGGAAGCATCTTTCTACAAAGTGAATTTGTGGGTTTACATCATGAGACCAGGGAGAAAACCAAGGAGCATTCACAGTTACATCTTGCAGAGCTTGGTCTTCCTCTACACTGATGACAGGATTTTGATACAGGAGCAAGGGCAGCTCACTTTGGGGCAGCTCTTGCAAGCCCTGCCCTGCTGCAAGGATGGCTCCATTTCTCTTGAAGCAGTTCCTCAACTACTTTAGTTTCTAGCTCAGCTTATTAAGGTTAGCTGAAACTGGGTCAGCAGCTGCTCCCTGAGCTGCTCAGTCACTCCTACAGCATGCCTGGTAATCTCTGGAGTACAAGTGGGGTGTAACTGCTCCAAGTGTTTGCTTTTCATCCGGTGGAGCTTGCAAGGCAGTGCCCCAGATCTCCTTTTCTGGCTCCAAGGGCAGCACCCAACACCACTGCAGGGCATGGAGCTGCAGGCAAGCCTGAGACAAAGCTTGTCCTCCTTGGTGCCACCACCAAACACTCCCAGCATGAAGCTTTCAGCTTCTGCTTTCTGCCATTTATGCAGTGCTCTGTTTGCTGCTCTGTGCCTTTCAGCAATATTCCAGGAAAAACTTGATTAAAAGCCTCAATCACCCAACAGGATGGGATGCACACTTAGGAAATAACAACAAGGCTCAGAAATGGGAACATTACAGCTGAGTCAGTCTTTTGTTTAACTACAGCAATATTAGAAATGGGACTGTGATATTTCTCCTGGCTATCAGGAGCTGAAACTGCAGTGAGCCCACAAACTCATCTCCCAGGTTGTGCTCACACCTCGAGGAGCGCTGGGCAGATTAAACATCCAAGCTGTAACTTGATCATTTGCTCCTGCAGCACAACTGCTGCCTAAATAAGTCATTGTGTGATCTAAAAGCTAAATTAAGGAAACATGTACTTTTAGGGGTTAAAACGAAAGAGCAGCATTCTGGAGTAATACTGGGAATTGGGGCCAGCAGAAGAGCATTTACAGTGGATTACTAAGCTTCCCAAATCACCAAAGAGGTAAAGTCCAGCAATATAAGACTCCTTTGTAGCTAACTAAAAATACATTGTCAGTGGATTTGTCCAGTTTTATGTATAAGCAATACTTCTTTCACCTGAACTAATACTAGTAGTCATATAAGCCCCTTATTGCCATGTGCTGCATTTTTTTTGCTAATCTTCAAGGATTTAGCTTCTTTGCCACATACCTCAGGGCACCAACTGATAAAGCTCTAACTCTCCATTTTTCCAGGACACCAGCAGTGCGGCCTTGCAAAAAATGAAAATCGCTCAAGAGATTTAAAGGGGAAATTTATTTTTAAAATCCTGACTTGCAGCAAAGAGGTGGATTTAAAAAAAGCTTATCTCTCAAGAATCAGTTTAAATTTTAATTCTATCTAGGGACTCTTTCATGCATTCTAGCTTTAAAGTTTATCTTTTGACAGGGACTTTTTGCCAAGGTAATGGGCAGCTATATCAATTTAATTTGTCCAAGTTTTTATTAGTGTTGAACTCCTTTTCCTAATATATATATACATGGTGAGTCTATATTGAAGTTTTACCAGTTTGTTTATGTGACTGTTTATCATTCTAAAGCAAACTTGGCACAGACAGCTGCAGAAGAAATGCAAAACTGAATGTATGGAAAACAAGCAACTCATTGCCACTATTTTACATACACCCATATTTAACTTAAAAAGAAAACTCAGCAGAAATTCTCAATGAAATACTGCCAAAATAGCTCATGCAGACAAGTAAAATGAGGAGTCTGTGAAAGTGTTGCTGCAGTCTAAAACCAGACATGAAATTATCATGGACAACTGGGCCATCACTCTGTTGATCACCAACTCATCCACAGCAGACAAACCTTAGTCCTGCACATCGCCCAAATTCTGCATGGAAAAACCATTTGCAAACTTAAAAAAAAGTATCAAGTTTTGAAATCAGCACTTTGCTTCAAGTCCAGCAGGTAAGAGAAGAGTGGCAAGAAAAGGAGAGTGAGGAATGTCCCAAATCTGAGCTGGTATAAAACGAGTATTACACTCAAAGCAGGACATAAAGAGCATCCTGGTATAAATGGAACTCACACAGTGCTTCCTAAGGCTAAGGATAGAGATTTAGGAACTCTTGTATCCAAGGTTATCACACAGGAAGACAATCTCTTTCTTTTCTTCTTTCTTTTCAATATTAACAACTTAATGCGTATTATAAGGTGAAGTGACAAAAAAAATTAGAGTAAATCCTGAATTAGGGGAGCTGCTTCTAATGGGATTTCAAATCTGATAACATGCAAATATGCTGGTTTCATTTCTTAAATATTAAATGTATTCTCAAGATTAGGTGATATTGCAAAGAAGAAATTATCTTTGGCTGATGTAAATCAGTAAGAGTTACAGGAATGGAAGGAGCTCAAACCCCTTGAAAATTAGCTCTCCCCTTCTGTCTCTCAAGCATAAAACTTGAAACAAAAGGTGACATTTGAACACTTAGACCATAATTTGAAAATAATTCTTTTACTTCAAACAAATCAGAGCATCAAGGGGGCAGATCTGCTAAGAGAAGACTCAGCAACTCTTTTGAGCATGTTAGATAACATTTATTTGAAGGCAATCAGCTTCTCATTTCTGTCCACCTGGGAATCTCCAGGCTTCTACAAATTTTGAAACAGCAGACTTTTCGAAACAAAATTTAAAGTTTATATGAAAGATATAGGGTTGCTGCTATTTTAGGGGAAACCTACAAAACAAACTTTCTGCATCACAACACATCCCTTTGCTGTGTGTGCTGTTGCTGAGTCTGAGCCTCAGCTTTTCCAAGTGAAATGTTAAGAAAAGCCAGGACAATCGCACATTTCAAATTCACAGAACTAGATTGCACTGATTTTGTTTTCCAATGAGGTGTGACAATCTCTGAAGCTCTTGGTGGACACATTCCTTGGAGCTGTTATTAAAAACCACCCTTCTCCTCAAAGCTCTTGGACAATTTTCAGCAGCAAACACAGGAATCCATGTGGATTCTTCAAGCAAGTGTGCCACCTCAACTCATCCAACCAGCTTACCTTTTCATGTTTGTGTTTCTCCTTTTCTTTTTCTTTCTTTTCTTTTTCTTTCCTCTCCTTTTCCTTCTCCTTCTTTTCCTTTTCTTTGTCCTTCTCCCTTTCTTTCTTTTTCTTCTTCTCTTTTTTGTCCTTCTTCTTCTCTTTCGGTTTCTCTTTCTCCTCAAACAGTTTTTCAGGTAGCATGGGAGACAAGGAAGGTAACATGCTGGGAAGCCTCATGGCAGATGGTGTGCTGAACAAGGGCATAGACATTTCTTTGGGAGGCAACACAAGAGGTGCTGATGGCACCTTTATCTTATCTTCCTTACCCTTATCTTTGAGTTTCTCTTTGTCTTTTTTATCCTTGTCCTTTTTGCCTTTCTCTTTCTCTTTCTTTTTATCTTTATGTTTTTCTCTCTCTTTTTTGGTATTGCCATCTTTCAACTTTACTTTTGTGTCAGCATCCTCAAAGTCCTTTAGTTTGAATTTATACGGATCAGGATCATCCTCTTTGAGTAGTTCCTTCCACTGAAACTTTGCTTCCTTGTTTCCTTCCTTGTCTTTATCTTTCTCCTTGTTCTTTTCCTTATCCTTATTTTTCTCCTTGTTCTTCTCTTTATCCTTTTCTTTTTGTTTTTCTTTCTTCTTCATCTTAGTTTTCAGCTCTTTTTTCAATTTCTTTTTCACTTCTGTCGATGAAGCCAACTTGGTTTTCTCTTCATAGACTTTGAGAAGAGGCTCTGGAGTTGGAGGTGAAGCAGAAGGAGAAGAGAAGTAAGGGAAGCTGGTAGGTGGATTAGAAGGTGTCCCCATGTTTGCTTTCCGAATGACTTCATCAATGGAGTCATCCATTGTCCATGAAATGTCTGAACTCGAAGTCCCACCTGAGGCAGGTATTGGAGTTGCTCCTGCCTTATTTGCATTATTGGCAGGAACAGAAGGTTTAGGAGTTGTAGACTCTGAAATAGAAAGTCTTTTAGGACTGGTAAAAATTTCCCCTTCTGATTCAGACCCAGAGGAAAACTCGAAGGGATCGGGTTCTCGTTCTGCACACGCACGAGCAATCACAGCATCGATTGAATCATCAATGGTCTTGTCCATGACCGGCGCTTTCTTCACCTGGCTGTCCATATTTGGCTTGGGGGCAGGCTCAGGGGGTGTCTGTCCCTGTTTCACTTGAATATTTTCCTTTCCTATCTTCTCACTCAGTGCAGCCAGAGGCGTTCTGCTCGGTGTTTCAGGCTTCACAGGTGGCTGCGGAACATGAGCAGGAACCTTTGGACTTTTGGGGCTTTTTGGGCTCTTGGCACGGCCTGGTGACTTTTTTTCTTTGGATCCAGGTTTTGGTGAACGAATGGGACTCCCAGCTACCACTGGTGAGGGTGTAGTTTTCGGTGATTTTGTCTTTTGACCCGGAGAACTTGTCTTGGACTTCGTTTTGGGTACAAACGGCTTTGCCTCTAAAGGTTTGGGGGTCAGCACTTGGGGTTTTGCAATGGGAGCCAACATGGGCGGTTCTGGGGAAGGAGGGGCTAAGTCTGTACTGTCCTGAACGTGAACTGGAGAAAGCATTGGTGGGACTTTTTGTGTATTTATTGAGCTAAGAGGCTCACGTGGTTCCACTGCTCCGTCCAAGGCATCCCCTTTGGAAACAGACAGTTTTGGCCTTTTCACAGGTGGGAATTCCTCAGCATCAGGACTTTCTAATGGTCTCTTGCTCAAGTAGTTCTCATCATTAATTGCCTCATCCTCTTCCATATCTCCTTCTTCTTCCAGTGGGACCTGCATGGCCTCTGCAGATGTACCTCCATCGGTAGGAACCTGCTCCTCTTCCTCTTCTGTAACAAAGAACATTTAGAAGAGCGTTAGGATAATTGAAATGTGTTTTACAGAAACAAACAAGCACCAGAGCAAATATTCATGTGCAGCTCAACCCATAAGAGACAACTGGCCACCTAAAGGCTACTTACTGGTCTATCTGGGGCACCTCCTGTCTCACACCAGCCACTGCTGGAACTGGCAGGTGCCCTCACTGCAGTGTAACACTGAACACATGAGCAAAGGAGAGGAGGGTAGAGCTCACCCATGGCAGAGCCTGCAGAGCAGGCCTAAAGTGTCACTTCTACCCTAAACCACCCTAATGACTTCATTCATTAGGGAAAGAGGTTGAAGCATTTATTTGCTGTAACACAGTGTCAAAGCAAAGTGTCAAAGTAAAATTAACCAGAACTGTCTTTCTTGCCCATATATCGCACAATTTTGCTGCAGATTAACTACCAAGAAAACATCTTCCTAAACCTAGTTTATTCTTCCTGAAGCAGCACAGTCTGAAGGTTAAGAAAGAGGACTAAGGCCCATTCAACCTGCCAGGTTCAGTCTGTGATACCATCTAAGAGCTGCTGCAGGTGGACATTATCTGTTATGACTGTATGGGAATGTCCCAGCATGGTGTGTGTGTGTTGGTTTGGATCAGGAACGTGCCTTTGAAATGCATTTCCCCATCATCTCCCTTACTGTTGTTTTCTTTGCATTGTGGGACAATCCTGGAGTGCATATGCAGTCTTCTACAGCAGTGATACCAAAATGAAGGGGGAATCCACTTAACACATTCCAGAGCAAGTGAGCATTCGGGCTGTGAGACCAAAAACCAGCTTTTGAAAACAAAATAAACCTGAAATCTACTGTGTAGACATCCCACATCAACTATTCCAAACCAGTGTGGATACCATCTGTGTGACGGCTCTGTTTTTTTTTGTTTAATAAAAATTAATTTTTTTTCCCTACATACAACACCACCTTCAAACCCACATATGACACTATGGTGCAGGGAAAAGAGAAAACTCACTTGAGATCTCCCAACAAATCCACAGTAAATTTAAAAAGAGAACCTCTGATCTCCACAACCACAGTCAAGCACTTTATCCTCTTGGATACACTTCCTCACTTTCCAAATGGAATTATCCGAGCAGGAAAAAGGATTCTTAGTCCTGAATAAGAATGTCTACACAGGCATTAACCTGACACATTTGTATTTGCAGTCATTATATCATTACACCTCTGCTGGCTGATAGTCCTACACAGACAACCTCATTTCACTTTACCCCAAGTTCTGTTTACCCACCTGCAAAAACTCAAGACATTTTGTCTAGCAGGGCTTCTGAGGAAAGATACCCAGTGCCCCAAGATTCTCACATGAAAGATGTATTCATGTGGACAGTGGCTAAAGCCCAACTTCTTAATGAGCAGGTAGCTTTAACAAAGAAAGCAGCAAGAAACTTGAAACATTCCACTAAACACTATTTAAAACTTAGTAAGACAGCATCTTTCTGAAATATCTCTTTTCAAGGAGTTTATTTTCAGGTTTTCTGCGCTGGTGTTTCTCTACTGTAATGTGTCAATGCTCTGATTTAGGAGAGTTGAGTCAAGAGCCCTGGGCTGCAGCACAAATCTTGCCAGCATCACAAATTAAGTAAAATGAGCTAGCAAGTCTGGCTTTCACCAGGGCCCAGAGGATTTACAGCAGCCAGCCCAGAGAGGAGACTTTGCCTGAGGATAAAGCCTTAGCCTTCCGTGAAAAACAGAAATGTTAGGGAGTTAGGTTTTGCCTGGCTGGGCACTGACATTAAATTTTTTAAACTGCAAAGTTAGAGTATAACTGAGAAATCACTGTGGACTGAGCCTGCACCTGCTATGGGGGAAAAAAATCTGCTTCCCCATCATGGAAGTAATTTCAATCTCTGTTTAAGCTGCTGCAGAAATCAGCTGCCTTGGCCCGCTCAGAAGGTTTTGGGGATGAAGAATCAGCATTCATCAGATGTCACACAGCACTGGTTGCTACTGAGCAATTCCCTCCCAACCCCATTCCACCTACTTCAGCACTGAGAGTTTGTTTGCGTTTAAAAGTAGGAGATAAAATTTAAAACAAACATCATACTTTAAAATTGGGATTTAGAGAAATCTTCCGCCTCAGCCACAGGATAGAAAGTGTAGCCAAATTAAAGTATTAGGAAAGATAAGGTTTGATGATACAGACTTCAGAGACAGGAGCATTAACCATTTTAATACAGGAAAGTGGGGATAAAAACAGTCAATAAAGTGGAAGATAAACTACTGCAATAGTAAAAAATTTACATTTACTAGAAAAAATCAGATCATTTATTTGCTAAGGATTTCTGCCTAGTGTCCATTTAAACAGCCTCTTTCTTACACTGTATCTCATGGAAGGGCACTGCAGTATTTCATATTTTTATAACTCCTTCCCATCCCAAGGTGCTTCTCATGTTTTACCTACTCAGGATTGCAGAATACCAGCAGCTGCTGGATCAAAGGCAAAAAAACAGTTTCAGGGGAGCTTGGGAGAACAGGGACCGGAGTCCTGTACAATAAAAAAAAGACCAATGCTTATTTTTTTTTTTAATAAGGCCAAGTAAAGTTTGCAGCAGGCCCACAAAGTTTCTGTGATCTTATGTGGAGGTGCCAGGGAAGGGCAGAAAGGTTAAAGTGCAGTTTGTAGAGGTGAGACCAGAAATCGGGGTGTCTTGGCTCCAGCTTTCATGCACATTCCTGCAAGCCACAAAGACAACTTAGTAAGGAAGCAGAAGCATTACCATCCCTTTTATATGCACTTGGATTCCCCAAAACATCTGGAAAAAATTGCCTGGGTCAGTCCTGAACAATCCAGGGACTAAGGAAGTTCATGAGCACTTAACTACTGACACACATTCACCACTTTTCAGACATGCTCAGATGACAATCTGGAATCCTATCGTGGTCAAATGAAATCCAAATTTCTCTTGGAACAGGGCCACAGTCTGATCCTTAGCAAGGACTGGTTTTCTGCCAGGCAGTGGCTTTCAAACCTGAGCCACCACAGCTGTGGCAGAAAACAATGAAGCACTTTTTTTTTTTTGGAGGTTGGGGGGTAGTTAATTAGAGAAAGTGAAATTTCTATCTTGAGTTCAAGACCTACGGCTCTTTTTTCTCCCAGAGGATTCACACCAGAGCAGGAACTAAATATGGAAAAACATCAGCTTTTAAGTGTTTGCTGCCTGACTTGGAGATGAGCATTTCCAACCACGTGGCCACTTCCTCACCTCTGTCCATCTCATTTGCCACCCAGCACTTCTGCATGCACCATCCTTTTGCACAGGATTGCTTTTTAACTCTCTTTACTGCCATTTCTCCCTATCTCTGGCCACCTTATTAATGATCCAGCCCGAGTTAGCATCTACAGGTCAAATGGATATCACCTCAGCCATCTGCCCTCATAACTCTCCCCTGTAATGAAAGGAGACTGGAGCTGTTTGGGAGGTTTCTCAAGATAACAGATACATTTTTTTTTTGGTCGTTAGAGAAGTCAGTGCTGGATCAATATTAATGCTCACATTACTAAAGCTATAGAGAGCAATTGTTTATTATGTCAGCAGGCCCCCTGTGCAGAGCCTGGTTACAGGAGGGATGAGTTCAGTCATTGCAGCACTGAATTTGTCCATCACTGAAATAAAACAAGCTGAGAGCTGTCAGCATGCTGCCTATGAGAAATCTGGTTAGAAAGGCAGCATTCCTTACTTGAGAACACTAGGCTGTGCAGGGAAGTGGTGGAATCACCGTCCCTGGAATTGTTTAAAAAACATGTGGATGTGTCACCTGGGGACATGGATTTAGTGGTGACTTGGCAGTGTTGGGTTAATGGACTTGATGATCTCAGAGGGCTTTTCCAACTGAAATGATTCAATGGGTAACAACAACACCTGTATCTATGTCAGAAGGCAAATTCACTTTCATGGAAGGATGATTTTGAAGTTAGGGGAGGAAGGAATCCACTCCTCTCTTGACAGAGGTCTGCAGGGTGATCTGGGGCAGGTCACTCCACATCCTGCTGCCTTCCCATCTGCCAATGATAATTCCATCTCACAGAGGGGCTGTAAAAGCTGAACTTGATAAGTACACAGCACCTCAAGATTTCTCAACATAAATCATCAGAATCCTAAATGCAAACCGTGGGGATCTGTCACCACTTCAAATGCTGGGGAATTTCTTAGGGTGAACAGTGCAGGTAAGAAACTGAAACTCCTGCACCGTTTTTAAGGAAAAACAACTAAAGAAGCTCAAACTCTATTTCTTGGTGCATCATGTTCCTGTAGCACAGCAGGGACCCCAGACCAAAGGGTTATTGAATATATATCTTCTTAATTTGGCCACAGCTCAGTTTCAGGACAGCAACACTCAACACTTCAGTAATGAATTCCCAGGTTTACGAAAAGTGAGGGACTATTTGTCCCTGAAACTGACACAAGGGTACAAAGGAACAGAAATTCTGCCTTTTTGCAGAAAAACAAATGCAATCACCTGTACCACATTACCATGCTCACCTGGCTGCCTTGTCAGAGGCAGCACAACAGGTCAGATAAAAGTGAAGGAAGGAAAAATAGATGCAAAACTCATCTGATTGAATAGAAATGCACCTATGTATGGGCATTCTTCAAGCAAGAAAATCAATTATATATAAATACATCTATAAAATTACAATTGTCATCATCTTGGTCATCACCAGACGTTTTACTTGGTAGCCTCAGTGAGAAAACATTAGCACTGACAGCTAGATGGGTGTTCTAGAGAACATGGCACAGATTGGAACAGACAAAATCTCTGCTCAGCTCCTGACCCTGCCAAAAACTTACCCTGTCTGTTGGCTGGCATTTAATTTAAGTAAAGTTCCAGTCTCTCTTCTGAAAACTAGATTAACATTTCGCTCTGTCACAGGGTGGTGACAGGATAAAAGCATCTGGGTAAGACAGACAGATTTAAGAATAAATGAATATTTCTTATGTACAAGATGAAGCAGAGTCATGCTGGCCTAAAGCTGGACACTACTTGCTGAAGAAAGAGTAACTTGATTTTAGTAAAAGCAGCTCTTACCTCCAGTGCTACATCTCATGTATTAATTGCACAAAGCTCTGGGAGGTAACAGTTCCTGTGGAAGCCAACTCTTGTTATTATAATAATGTAAGATTTAGGCATCTGGCATTTGATATTAACTGCAGTATGGCAGATAAACAGGATCAGCTATCAGAGTAAACCCATTAAGGATACAATTCTCAAAAAGCAGATGTTTCCATGCCTATTTTCAACTATTAAATTTCTTCCATAATCCTCTTTTTAAACAGAACTAGAACATTTTCTTTTCTAAGAGAATGCAAAATGACCAAATAAGATCTGTCAGTAGATCACAGAATTCTTTCACACACAGTTCTGTTCAGATCAGTCTCCCCACTCCTTTGTACTGCATGGTACCAAGTACCTGAGAACAGGAGTTGGAAGCATCAGGGTTTTTAAGGAAAATCAGGATTTGGGAAAGGAAGTGATCTGGCAGTGCCTGCACTGAAATCTTCAAACCATCTTTGTTTTCAAGCATATCCTCCTTAGGACCACATGGATATCAAGGCTGATGGTTTTATACACAGCCAGCTCAGCCTCTCAAATGCAAGCAAGGAAGGGATTGTTCCCACCCAACATATGAAACATTTTAGTGAGAAAGAAAAAATAGAAAAAAACATCCTGCAGACTTCCAGAATAATTTTCATACTGTCTAGTTAAAGCATGAGATGAAACCAAAGATAAGTTTTTGGAAATTTTAAGTCATTAAGTCAAGAGCTTACATCCCTATCATATCCTAATAAGCAGGAGCTTTTGATTTCTGTTAAAATTGAAGTCTTTTTCTTGTGCCATGATATGTTTTATCTCTTTAACTTGTAATAACAATGGCCTTTTCCCAAAACAAACAGAAAGTGTGCTTGTAGTCCATAAAGGAAATTAATGGAAGAAGGACAAAATTCAATCCTGATATCCTACATGCCAATATCCTGATACCTTAATGCAAAATGAACACACTGAGATACCTGTGACACATGTGGGGCTTAGAATACTGGATTTTATATAGATGCTTGTGTATATGTTACATATATATGTATTATAATTGTATTTATATTTGTAAATATATTGTATATTGTATTTATAATTGTAAATATAATTTCTCTGTTATATTAACACAACTGATCACTGATGTGACCTGTTTACCAAACAGACAATAAAACAAAAGATTTCTCCTTTACTTTATAAAGATTAACCAAACTATACCAAACCCTGACATCTACTAGTTGATAATTCCTATGGGAAGGAAGCTGGGAAGAGAACACCACCAAGGAGCTCATCTTCCATGTGTCTCAGATTTTTCCACTGACATTCCACTGTCAGCAAGTTCACTGCAGTGCCTTCTCAGTATGTTATCAAATGCAAAAACCACCAATATATAAAAAGAAAGGAAAAAAAAAAGAGCTTTTAGGTATGGCAAGTGATTTTGTAAAAAGAATTAAAACACTGTAAGGAAGACATGGAAGGTGCTTGATGTTAAACATCTCAACTTGTTAATCACACTGGAAAATGTTGCCCCAAACGGCTGAGTGGTGCCTTCAGCCAGCACTGAATTTTGAGGTGTCCACCAGGACTAAGACTTGGTGTATACATTTATCAATCACTCCAGAAGCCCTTATTAACTTGCCCAAGAAGCTATAAGAGGTCAACAAAACACCCTTCCATCCCTACTGACATAATGCTTCCAAACATCTGGAAATATGGAGGATAGCAATAATCTGGTTCTGGACTCAAAAATCTCCAGTTACCTCTCCATCCTCTCTATCTTGGTATGAAATCACTGGAGATAAACTACTGAGCACCAGTATGAGAAGAAAGTATTGATAGCTTGTCAGAAACAAACCATAACTCCTAAACCTGTACTTCTACATTTAAATAGAAACTCTCCCACCCTTTCTTTTGTTCTGGTTCAAGCATCTGTGCAGGAGAATGAGGAACTAATTGAAGGTAAAATAAGGAAGATTATCTGCTACTTTGGGCTAGAAGTGACCTAATGGGATAACTCAAATGGAAATATATCTGAGGGTGGAAGAAAAAAAAACCCAAAGATAAAGTATTTTTATGTCCAGCTCAGGATAACACAAGTGCAAGGGAGTGGGGAAAAAAGAGAATTGTGAGGAGCATCACTCTGGGCATCCGATCTTGGCTAGGATATCATGTGAGATTTTAGCTTCCAGTGCTGCTTTAGGATACCTGATGTGATGAGATTAACACTTCTAAGTAGCTACTACTGGCTGCCCTCATTCTAATATTTTTAAAAATATGGAATTTTATGAAGCCAAGTTACACAGGATTCTTAAAATGACACAGCCAGTTCCCTGCTGAAGACAGAAAAACAGAGTTGGCAGATTGTTATCTGCTACACCCACAATCTCTCTCTGACCTGACAAAATATTAGTCCAGAATTTGTGCTGCTACAGCAAGCAAAAACCTGTTTCTGTCTAAATACAACAAGGGAGATTTTATTTTTGTTTTGACTTTTACACAGTGGCTCAACATTTTTTGTAGCTCATGCACACATACCCAAACACACAGCAGTGCTGGGCTAATGGGCCTGGAGAGTAGAAACAACCCCAGAAGCATCTGTAGGAAGTGATGGAATGAGAAATGTGTGAGATCCAGCCAGCTCTCTGTCAGCAGGGCAGCCTTGGCTCAGCCACTTTGGTGTTGCTGTGAATTACTTGGGATTGAGTCTCTCCCCTGAACTCTGCAGAGTGTAATGTGAAAACCACTGCAGTTAGATCAAAACACAGAGCCAGGGACAGAAAACCTCTACAACAAAATCTGGCTTTGTCTCCATGCTTTTTATTTCACTTTTTACTCCCTCTGGGGTGTACAATCCTTAACAGAACTGAGAACTTGTCCCAAAGTATGTGTGCAGGCACAGAGCTTTTCTCTTTAAAGGAACATTTTGACTTCTAAAAAATAAAATTATTAGCAAAGACAAGGTAATTAGGCAATGACAATTCATAGAGTACAACCAATCAATAACAGAGTACATTAGCAAGACTGACAGAGGTGTGAAGCTGATACATTATAAATGGCTCTGTACTGACCTGTAAAAATGCAGTGTTTCCCTAACATTCAGCACAATAAAAAAACTAAAATGCTATATAAGCAAGCCAACCTGAAATGACACCTAGTATTATAAATGGCCTAATCTATATGTTAATACTGTTGTATCACATAACTGCAGCAAGACTAAGATAACAATATGACTTTGGGGTTTCTATGGCTACATCCTGGGCTAACGTGCCTGAAAGGGCTTGCTGCTGACACCACACAAGCTTTCTGAGTGCTTCTCTTTGGTTATTTATGATATGATTTATGATAACGACAACATCTCCTATTTTCTCCCCTCGTCAGATACAATAAATTGCCATCGTTAATCACCGTTCTTGCTTCAGCTATGATTACAATAGTATAATAGGGCCTAGCTATGGTAATACTGTGTATTAAGGTGTTTTTTCCCCCCCTTTAAAGAAATATGCACAAGTAGATCTTTGTAGCCTATGTCAGTACCTGGAGTATTTTAATAATCTTCCCAGGAGTAGTCCTGATGAGAATTTCTGTTACAACTGAGATTCAGCACCACTCCTCTCACAAAGATCAAATTTACCATCTAAAGACTCAGAATCCACATCGTATTATCTGTACCTAATAATTCTCAACTATAATATGAAGGGTTTATATGTATTTTTCTTGAGAAAAGGAAAGCAGACCATCAGTCTTTTCGCTTTGCACCTCTGTATCTAATCTTCCTGGCTGAGCTTTCCAAACCAGCTTTGCAAGTATCACAAATCTTACTAAAAACAAAAACACTGAACCTCTATAAACATCTGGAAAGATTTTTACAGTGCTTTTCCTTTTCTAGACTATGGTCTTGTGTAAGAAAATATGCTGTTCTACCCTCCATAAAATCCTAGGTTGAAAATCCCTAGGCTTTTACAAATATTTTAGGAAGCAACTATTTGTACCTCCTGGCAAAGGAACAGACTAGGTATTTATTGCACTGGGATACCTGTACTTCTTCCATATTAATAATTTTTACCTGGCATTGCAGAATTTTAGTACTTCACAGATTTGCAACCTACATGTATATTTGGGTACTTGGATTCGGCAGTGAGAAAATACTGCGATTATTTAATGTTTAATACTGTTAATTATTTAATAAAAAGCTCCAGAAACAGGAAGGCATAACTATGTGCCATAGACATCACAGATTTCTTTCACTATATTACTTCAGATCCCACTCTTTCTCCCCAGAAGTTCAAATTTTAACCCCAAAATGTTTGGGTTTTTTTGTGCAATGCATCCGTGAGAGCAGAAATGTGGTTGAAAGCTCAGGTGTTAGAATTGAAGAGTCACATTTCTCATCCTCAAGAGTCCCAGAGACAGCAAGTAAGAGGCATGATGGCACGATGGGCTATTTTAGATTGTACTAACAAGCATATTTGTATTTATATTGCTGCTAAAAATACCTAAGGTGTCCTTCAGCCCAGAGTGACCCAACTCGTTGCTGGTTTTGTGGCAAAGGTAGAGGAGATGGGAGGGGAGGTTGTGGCAATTCTGATCAGCACAGGGAAGATGTGTGGCACTGAAGAAATGGCAACATGAAGACAGTGGACTCCTATTAAATGATGAACTCATCTCCAAGTTCACAGGATAAACACAGACACTGCCAGGTGGGGCACAAAATCCACATGGGAGAGAGAATTCCTCTGGCAGACAAGGTCTGTGATCAGCTACAATTACATGTGTCTGCCTTCGAATTGCTTTACCCCCCAAAAGTGGACCTGGGCTATTCTGTGTCTTAATCTCTCATATTCTTATTCACATGAGGGAGCTTCTGCAAAAACACATTCCCAGAAGGAAATCTTGGCTCAACTCAGCTTAAAGACCATCATCACTCTGGCTATGCAGGACAAAGATGCAATTTTGCTGTCGTAAAAAAGGCTCTGAGTGTTTAAATCACCTTCAAATAACTTTTTAGTTCAACAACTCATTTGGCCATTAATTGCCTTTCCTCTCCTCCTCCTCTTGTGCACTACTTGCAATTGCAAGGGCATGTTTGAATCCCAATGATAAGCTGCTCAGGGCAAGAACCGTATCTGTGTTTTCCAAAGTGCTGTGGTTACTTCTGGCACTATAAGAAAAACAAACAGAGCACGTATTTAATAGACTCTTCCATCCATCTTTTTGTCTTCATTGGGTAAGAAAGGGAAATTCAGTATTTTCTCAACAATTCAAAACTATTTTCTACAAATGAGAAAAGACTGGGTTATGGAGAAGTTTATTTTGAATAGATTAATTGAAAGGTATAAAAAAAGCTAGCCAGGCCATGGGCTCTAGAATAAATTGGAAAAGCTCTGTCATACCCTGTTAGGTGAAATCCTGATCTATGGTATTGATCCACAGTGGCACAAATTAAGAGAAGTCACTGAAATTTAATTAAAAATAAATACATAAAAAAGCTCTGCAATTGACTGGAAAACTCTCACTAATGTAAACAGAATTACTTAAGAGTAAAGAAAAAGGGCACACATTCACTCTCTCCCTTAATGAATGTATACACACCATACTCACAAGTGTTTACCAAATATTCCAGCTGTTGGGAATATTTCAGATGTTGGGAACCCATTTCTTTAATGCTACCAGCAGCAATCATGTGAATGCTTTTGCCATGCAGAGCAATGAGCTTATATTCATAGTTGCTAACTCAGAAACACAACTGCAGTTACAGCTCCCAACTCTACCTAAAGAGCATCCAAAGCCTTTAGGAATATGCACTGACCACACTTATCCCAGGACTTCAGTGCTCTGAACTGGCTCTGGTGTGTCCTGGTACATCTATGAACCTCCCCCTCCTTTGCTGGGATGAATTCTGAGCCACAATATGAATCCCATAACAAATACAATCTTCTTGATCTAGCAGAGAAGGAAATCACTGATGATAAGGTTTTAATAAAGCTTGACAAGCCTCAAAATTAAATTTGCTGGGAAGGGTTCACCCCCGAAACAGATACTTTTAAGCGGTCTTCACGAAAGAAGCCATGGAGACTTAAAGAGTGGAAAATGTTTATTTAAGTGGTTTTTTTTTCTTACAGCTACAAATCCAATTAGTGACTCTCTTTGTCTTGCAGCCTCTCTGCTTTATTCCATACAGGAGCACATGTGTGTCCAGGCTGTAACCCTGCCCTGCAAAAGGTGCCCATAGGCAGAGAGAAAACTAATCAGGCAGTGTGATCACCCAGCCAGCAGCACTGCCCCGGCGACACTCCGCAGCCATCTGAAACCAGCAGGGTTCAAAATGCTGCTGTCAGCACCCTGGAGAAAGAGCTCTGAGAGCATGGGGTGACTGTGCTGAGCAATAATTCTGTGGGCAGCTTCCCACTCTGGCAAGGAGTCTGATTCAGGAGGCCGTAGGAAAATTTAAACCACATCCAATTTAAAACCGCTGCTTTTTTTTTTTTTTTTTTTTCTTCTGGTGACCTTATAATTTTTCAGGGACAGCTGCTAAAATGAATTGCTTCTTTCTGTAGGACCTCATGGATCACAGCAACATCTTCAAATAAATCTCACTTTCAAGGGAGCTCAGAGGCTGAAAACACAGCACAGGAGTCAGATGGTCTCATCACTGTACAAGAGCTTTTTGGGGAGACAACTGGAAAGACCTCGTGGGCTTTTACAAGGCCACAGCCATGATAGAATCCTGCACTTCTGAGGTTGCTGCAAGACTTTGTAGGACAATTAAGCTAAGAATAAAGCAGTGAAAAACTGAGAAACAGTGAAAATCAGAGTAAAAAACCAAAGGGAGATTCAGAAGCGAGTCCTGCATTTGCAAAAGTAAAACTAGGCACGGATGTGAAATGATTGTGATACACTTCTCGTGGTGTCACTTACGAAGGACACACAGCAAGAGAGGACACCATTTACACGAATATGTACTGACAGAACACTGGGGCAAGACCAAACTGACAGAGAGCAGGTTTGGATTGGATATTGGGTAGAAAATGTTTACTGTGAGGGTGGGGTGTCTCTGGCACAGAGAAGTTGATGCTCCATCCCTGGAAGTGGCCACGGCCAGGTTGGATGGGTTTGGAGTAACCTGGGATAGTGGACAGTGTCCCTGCCCATGGCAGGGGAGTGGCACAAAAGGAGATTCAGGGTCCCTTCCAACCCAAATAATTCTCTGATTCTATGACTTTTGCAGAAGCATTAAGCAATTATTAGAGTATTGTCTCTGTTTAGAAACATTCCAACCCATTTTTTAAAATAAAAACTCATATCTCTGACAAGGATCCCAAGGCCCACATTGTGTGATGCTGCAGTTTAGATTCAACTCCCTCTTTATGCTGCAACCTTCATTTGGATGCAAGGGCTGCCCCTATGCTCCCAATGACCTTGGCAAAATTCTTAAAACAAAACAAAAACAAAACAGAAAAAAACCACACTAAAAACCTTCACGACCTCAGGCTCTAAAGCTATTTTAGAATTAGCTTTGAATAATTGTCCCACAATAGGAGTTTTCTTGATTAATTGCTTAAGATAAGGCCTCCTTTTCCTTGCTGGCCTCCAGTGACTCCCTCCACTTCCCATAATCACTTTTGTCTCAGTCTCCTGTTCACTGGGAACAGCTGAGAGAAAAATCAGAGATACACCAACTCCATTACCTGAGGATTAGCCAGGAGATAACCCTATGTATTCCATTACTGACCATTATTTGAGTAATTATTCAATCAAGTTTAGTCCATGTGAAAGATGCACTAATTGTTTTGCAGAGCTTGCCCAAGCTGTTTATCTAAGGGATGCAACTTGTGTCCTTTAACAAAACAAAAATGATGTGCTGATTGCAAAGGAAAATGAGAAGTGGCTTTGTATTGAACTCTGTATCCTAATTAGGCTTAACCAGGAGTTAAGGATCTATTTTGATCAAGTTTCTGCACGAGCTGGATTGAGTACATACTTGATTACAGAAATACTACAGGATATTGCTTTTCCATCTGAATTATTTAAAAAAATGGTACATGGCCATTATTTTTCTAGCAGTTTATGAGATAAGCATCCTGAATACAGGGAAAACAGGGATAGTGCAGAAACAAACAAGCCAGTAACCAGCAGGCTTAATTTAAACAAGAAACTTGTGCACACATCAGTACTAGACTCAGAAGGCTTGATACTCTGATTTAAACTGAATTAATGCCTTTTAGCTAAGTAATATTTTTCTTGGACACACGAAAGGAATGAAAAAAATCCAACAAAAACAAATTTAGTGAAGGAATTGGCTTCAGCAGGCAGTTTTACGTAACATTAACTTTCCACTCAGACATAAAAAAATATAAACCCCTTCATTTCAGAGCTGTCGGATTCCCATGTAACCTTCCCGTTCCATGGACCTCAGGCTGGTTCACTACCAGGTGACTCCCTGCTGAGGGAGAACTGCAATTCCCAGGGACACCAGCTGATGATCCACAAAGACCCCAAAGAAGGCACAGACTGAAAACAACTTTTTCATCTCGAGACACAAAACTTCCCTTACTCGTGAAACGTTGCAAAAACCTTTGCAGCTGATGCAGTTCATCTGTAACTTTATTTGCTCTGCTGCTTGTTGCCACTCTTTCCAACCCCCTGTTCCAGAAACTCCTTTACCACCTCTGTCTTTGTGAGTTTGGGAGGGTGAAGGGGAGGTTTATCTTCAGGAGTGAGCACAAACTGTTGGTATTCCTGGGCTTGAGGCAGAACGAAGCGCGCTCAGCCGTGGCAGTGGAGCTCCTTCCAAGCCAGGATTAAAGGCAGCAGTGGGGAAGCTCGAGTTTTAATGGATAAACTGCTGCAGAAAACGCTCAGCCAAACATCTCTGCTGATGAAGGGCACTCGAATTGGGTGGGGAGGGGATTATCATCCTGCTGTGCCCTGTCGTTTTTGAGAACACCCTCCTCTTAATTTAGTTACTTGCCAAACAGTGAGCAGCAGTTTGACCCAAATCCTATTAGCAACAACAATCTGTCGTTCCCTCCTCTCCCCAAAATGGAATATGCTCTGGGATGCGTTACAGAGAAATAAATTGAATTGAGGGAGGTTTTCCCCATTAATTTCTCCCACTTCCCAATTCAAGCTGTAAATTCATGGGACAGGGACCTGGATTAGATTTGTAAAGAAGGGACTTCACCACACAAATCGGGAACAGAAAAACAATTAAGTTTTTATTTCACATTATTTTTTTGTTTTGTTTTTGTTCTGATTTTCTATTTTCTTTCATCCTTGTATTTTTCTCTTTTCCACCTCTTCATTGCAAATGTCCCTGCCCATAGCAGGAGGTTGGAACTAGATAATCTTTAAGATTCCTTCCAATCCAAACCATTCCAGGATTCTATGATTTTACAATTCATTAACTGCTCCTTCCAAAACCCAGAAAATGACAAGTTTTCTGTATTATGGAATTTTTCTGCTTTTTCCTCTCCCTCACTCTGAGCCTTCCTGAGCTTTCTCTTTGTTTAGCATTTAGCAGGAAAATAAAATCTAGAAAAGGGAATAACACATTTGCTTTTTACCTCACTCAGGATATTTTCATGAAGGAGACTGATGGCCAAAGGTCAGACTGAAGCAAAAGGTAAAGGACAAAACACTCAAAAAGCCCATGAAACATGGAACTATAAGAAGCAGTAAGAAGAAGCAAAGAGGATTTACATTAAATAAACATTTCCAGACCAAAGTAAGGAGGACAGGACAAGCAGGTGTGTTGTGGACACATGTTCAAACTGGCTGTGGGACAAGCCAGAATGTAAATGGGCAGCAATTGTTTGCTGATTTGTTTTTTTTTTTGGTGCTCAGGGTCTTGTTTATGTAGAGTGTCTTCACTCCTGAGTTCTTCCATCTCTCACCTGTCAATGTAGCTACTGGGGCTTCATTTCCTGTGCACATCCAGAAAAATAAAAAAAAAAATGCCTGAGGATACTCGTAGATAAAAAGCTGCTTAGATGTGACATAGCTCAGCAATTATTAAAAAGTAAAAGATTTATTCAGATCTCTCACTTTGCAGTATGGCAGAGGATTCTTTTTCCAGCTGGGGTAGGAGATATATTTATTTCTCTTGAATGGCATCTCTGACTCAGCAGAGATCACTCCTCAATTCACATACTCATTTTTTTCTTTTCCTCTCTTCAGGAGTTGAACTTTGATGATCATTTTGGGTCCCTTCCAACTCAGCATATTCTATGACACAATGATTATTTTTACACTATATTATTCCCTAATAAAGTGGGAAATGGCAAACCCCTTCCTCTCTCCCTCCCACCACAAACTCTCACTGCTCCCAGCAGCAAGAAAGACATCAGAACTTCAGATAACACCTAGGAATCACTCTCAAATATGAAATATAACTGAAATGTACAAAAGAAGACCTGCTACCACTTCTTCTGCAGGGAGCTAAAGAGCCTTTAATAAGGAATTTCAAATCCAGAAACAGATCTGAATTTGTTTCAAGCTCTAAATAAAACTCTGGCAGATTTCAGATTCTTGTTCTATTTTGGAGCTCCTACCCCTCCTCCACTATTTCTGGGCTAGAGAAATATACCCAAAAGGTTGGTGTGCTCTGTGTACACCCAGGAACTCATTAAGTTCAATGAAAGTGACCTCCAGAACTGTGGGATGAAGCAAGAAGAAAAATTAAGTATTAGGAATTTTAACACAATAAAAATTTGATTCCTTTTGCCACAATCTGCTACTACAGGATAAATATCTTGTATTCCAGCTATTATAGGTTTCCTACAAAAATTTAAATTTCCTACTTAAATTTAAGATTTTACTTATCTGCACAGAAAGCTGTTTAAAAAACCTAGGTGCCTTACAGGGAGAAGGAAATATAACTCTGACAAGCAAAAACAAGGACACTGTCTTAATCCTTTAAGTAAGAAGGGTTTGTCAGGACTTGCATCTGTGCCTTCTGCAAATTAAAAAGGAAAAAAAGTCAGTGATGGTCAAAATAATAAGGACCTGGGAGGAGAAAAGACAAGTTACAATTTTAGTCAGGATACCTGAGGAAATGTAAAGATTTTATTTCCATTTTCAATATCCTTCAGCACCACAATGGAGTACTACCCTTGACATACACCAGACATGCTGAATGACAGAGTGGCCAAAAATATAATTTATCATAAGCAATATGATTAACAAGCTCTCTGACTGTTAAAGAACACCAGGTATTTAGGGATACAAAATATCCAATTCAGAATAAAAGTCTAAATTCATTCTTAGTCAGGAGTAAGATTTTTGCCAAGCTACTGTTTGGGGAATTTTCTATTACCAAGACCAGGTATTTCAGGACAACCTGCTCAGGGCATGGCCACATATTTTTACAGACTCTTCATCCACAGATGGGAAAGAATTTGCACAGACAACCAAAATCATTGAATCTTGGACTGATTTGGGTTGGAAGGGACCTTTTGAAGATTATCTTGTTCAAATCCCTCTGCCATGGGCAGGGACTCTTTCCACTACACCATGGTCTCATCTGCAGAGGAAAAAACAAGCAGGGCTCAGAAATGACAAACTACTGATTCAAGGCCATTGTCACACAAAATACTGATGGCAGGGATGAAAATTCAAAGTCTAGGATGAGTTTAAAAATCTAATTGTGAACCTACCAGCTCACTTTTTACTTTAGAGAAGATGTAATCTGGCTAATCAGGTATTTTCATTGTGGTCAGAAGAGGAGAGAGTCCATGTCTCTTGCTGCCTGGATTAGGGGAGACACCATATTCATCTACATTATGATCCTGCATTACTCCTTAGGAGAGGGATGCTCCTCCTGCCACTGAAACTGTTGGTTTCTCCTGGCAGGAAGAGTAGTTTAATTCCTTGTAATGCATTTATGGCTGATTTAGGAATGGCCATCACTTTATGGCTTGTGCCCATTCAGAAAAGGTATAATTTTAAATTTCAAAATAAATCACAAAAGGACTGCGAAGTTTTAACCTTTGGTTTTTGCACCACATCTTCTCCTTGCCTCCATCCCCGCTAAGTGCGGATTAGGATGGGGAGAGGGATGAATTATCTCTGGAGAACTATAAAAGATAGAATTGATTTTTGGTAAGAACTCCAAGGAAGTTCTTAATACCTCCTTATCTTTGTGAGTAATACAGCAATGTTCCTCTGCTGAGTGAGCGCCTATCTTCGGAGCTATCCCTGCCAACGTTATCTCTACAGAAAAGCAGCTTTGAAGGACAGAAAATAATATGTGTTCCCCATTGGTTGCAAAGAAATTGTGTCAAAACTTGTAATACAGAGTTTAGGTTCTACACCAGGTATTTCCATAACTTAGGGGAATTCAACAAGTTCGCTGCTGTGATGCTGGCATGAGGCAGAGATAAGATTTGCCCAACTCTCATTGTGAAATTTAATAACTGAGAAGCACTTCAGAGCACCTGCACAAACCTAATGATGTGACATTGCCCAAACCAATGTCTTGTATGTTAATATTTTATTACAGTGCGAATTTGTGAAGCTTCTTTAAATAAGATTTAAAAATCTGTTGTATTAAAGTATTTCTTGAAGAAAGGCAGCAAATTCTAGGTTTATAAGGGGAAGCAATTTCCTCTTAGATGTGTAAGGAGGGATAGAATAAACAGACAGTTTTGGATGCAGAAACTATTTGCCATGACAGAGGCTTTTTTCCTGAACACAATAATTTGTCTAAGAGGAGATCCTACCTCCTCTTACAAACTGTCTGATCCATTCACTAGCTGCAACATTAACAACTCAAATATTGGACTGTTCCACCCGTGGTAATTTTGGGTAGTCATCTACAACTTCTGAGCTATTAGGCCAAATGGTCAATTTTCTGAGAAAGTGAAATCTTTGATTCAAAAGTTCCTGTTTCTAAGAGAGATCTGTTTAAATGTGCATGGATCTCTGCACGTCACCTCCTCATCAGTCTGGGGTTATGCTCATGTATAATAATTTCCTTTTTATTTTCAGTCCTTGACAACTAGCAAGAACACACAGAGAAAGTGTCTTGCAGCTCCTCTAAAAACAATCCTGTACTGCAGCTGAACAGCCTCTCCCGAGAGAAAGAAGAACTTTTTGGTCATGTACCGAAGCCAGTAATTCTGTTCCTTGGATTCCCAGGATTTCTGCTATCTGATGGAATATTTAAGCGGAGACTTCATTCCCCCGGTGGAGCGCTGACGGCTCAGCCACTCCACTCCGGTGTTCAATGAGCTCTTGTGTTCTATTACAGAATAAATGCGATTTTCTGCCCAGCTGGAAAATGATACTTCTTCCTAGTGCAGAGATTTGGACCCCACTTTAACCCATCTAAATAGGTCACAGTCACATTTTCACAATACTACCAATATATCCCTTCAGAAAATGCAAAAGCTCGGTGCAGCCAGGGCAAAGACTATCTAATGTTGAGTACTGCAGACTCTCTCCTTAGCAAAGAAAAGTAAATCAAACTAAGGAACATGTTACATCTCTGTATAAACCCTCTCCTTGACTCAGAGGGTTGGAGGAGCCCTCCCATATCTCTCTGTCTCACCAGCTTTCCCATTTCAAGCAGATTTGAGGGCCCTGCTCTGCCAGTGACCAGCTTGGCAGTGCTTGCAAGACAGCTCCGTGATGACTCCCACCCTCTATCAAATGGGGATTATTGATATTTTCCCCAAGTGCCTTGAGCTCTCTGTACCAAAAAGCCTTATTTATTCATTTGCCTGCTCCAAGTAAGACAAGCTCTGTCAATCCTACCAGCACTACTCTACATGGTACAAGTCTCCCAAAAATATGGAGTCTGAGGTTGAGATCACTTGAGAAAGCAAGAAGTGAGATTTGTTGCTTAATTTCTTCTTCATGCACACTTTTCTTAGGCTGTTTTACCAGTCAAATGACAGTGGGATGTGATGAGCTTAAAGGTCTTTTCCAACCTTAGCAACTATATCATTCTATAAAGTAATTAGGCACTAGGAAATGTTCCCT
This sequence comes from Oenanthe melanoleuca, assembly GCF_029582105.1. Taxonomy (NCBI): domain Eukaryota; kingdom Metazoa; phylum Chordata; class Aves; order Passeriformes; family Muscicapidae; genus Oenanthe; species Oenanthe melanoleuca. The sequence goes on from NC_079334.1 coordinate 65,710,043, forward strand.
TCAAAATCCCATGTTGTTTTCAGCTACTGTGGTATCACCCTGGAGTAAGCTCAAAAAAAGCCAGGAGAGTTAAACATTGCATGTGGACAGACTGAAACTTCAGTGTCAAAATGCATTTGAGGTAAAATGAATCAAAATGTGGAGAAAGGAGATGCTCAGAATTGATTTTTCCAACAAGGCATTTACAGGCACTCCAAACACCATCTCCACTTCAAACATAAAATAGTCATTGTGCTGATTTGTTACAGTAAGGCTTGCTAAAGTATTTAATTCCACATTATCTGAAACTCCCGAGTTATCCAAGGCCTCATCTTCCTAATGGAAGGGAATGTACAAAAGCAGAGCAGTCACTTGAACACACAGTATATTATCTATACAAATTGGGACTCATTCAACAGACAAACTTAAAAACCAAGTTATGGTTGACTATCAATTTGATACTCTGCAGGAGAAAGGACCACTTAGAGCCTGGTGGATTTTAGAGTCTTTTAACAACATATCTTGGCATTATAAAACACCAGATCTCGACCATGTTCAAGAACTCGCTAGAAAACTTCCATGAGAAGAAAATTTTGTTGTAGCTGAGACTTTACCAAATATTAAACAAATGCAGTGCTGTGGGCTAAGATATAAATATTGAAAAAATGTTTGTTGGCAGAACACCCCACTGCTGTGTCAAGAGCAGATTCCTGCTGAAGCAACAGGCTAGATATCCCAAAGGAAATTCTGGAAGCAAGAACCCTGCCTGAGACACTGATCCAGGAGACAGTGAATTTCAGCTTTTATCTTTGCTTCACTACAGCTACCTCTAAACTAAGCCATCTGCAAAATAAATTCAGATCCTTGCCTCAGTTTCTCCACTGTTAGAGGCTGGAGAAGCTACTTGAGAATGGTGAATTCAAAGTCAAATACAGAAATATAATTTGCCAAATACACATGCAGAAATGCCAATTGCTTTTCCATTCAAAGTCAGATGCTAGAGATGTCACTTTTTATTGAGATGTTTCTATGTGGAATAAATAATATTTATTAAAAATATTAAAAACTATGTATTTCTAAAGCACCAAGAATTTTTGCCTTCAGCACAGATATTTTTGAACTCGTACTTTCAGTGGCACTTCATAGGATCTTTGAAGTGACCTTCAAGGTCATCCAATTGCAATCCTCCTGCCATGGCCAGGGACACCTTCCACGAGATCAGACTGCTCCAAGCCCCATCCAGCCTGGCCTTGGACACTTCCAGGGATGATGAGATCCACAAACTCCCTGGGCAACCTGTGCCAGGGCCTGACCATCCTCATAATAAATAATTTCTTCCTCATATCCAATCTAAATCTACCCTCCTGCAGCTCATGGCCATTCCCCCATGTCCTATCATTCCATGCACCTGTGAAAAGTCCCCCTCCAGCCTTCCTGTAAGCCCCCTTTATGTACATTTTGTGATATTTTAGAAAAAAGCCCAACAAACTCCAGTAACTAAGACCAAGTATCCCAATTTTCAGCAGAAATATTATTTTTTATTTTTTACTCAGAAAAAAAACAACCTTAATTTGCCAACTCCTTTAATTAAAAATTATTAAAAGCTCTAACTTGCAAACAGAATTCTAATTCAAAAGAGTAGCCCCCACATCTCATTCTGCAGCTTTTCATCAGGGTATGAGCCAGACTTTAGCTGTATAGCACCAGACACACCATGAACAACACAGCACAGTACAGTTCACCAAATAAAAATTCAAGTCCACAGTGCAGTGACAGATACTTGGATGCTACTGGGCAGTTCATGTTATAAACAGAGGCATTTCTCTTGAAAGTTCAATAAGGTTGAAAGCCAAAGCAGTGATATGGCATCAGGGATTTATCATCTAATAATAAAAGAGTGTTTGTTCCTCCAGATCTGCTTCAAACAAGTGGAGTCTCATGCTGAAAGAGCAGGTTCAGTAGGCATGCAGCTCTTCAATTGCACTCCTCATTGTATGCTTTATATTAAAGAAAGCAATTTAACTTTTGAGGACAAGGAAATTATCTTGAAACTGAAGTCCTGCCTAAGCTCAAGGCCAAGCTAGTAAAGAACATATACAATTATTAAAAGGTCTTCAATTATTAAGATAGCTGGAACACTTGCAACAGCTGTAATTCAGGGTGCCTACACATTTTAATTATATCCCCCAGTGTCAGCAGGTTATAGCTTACCCCCTCTATCATGCTAAAATTTATCAGGCCTGGCCTGTCATAGCCTTTAGGGAAAAAAAAGTTTGGGCCACATTGCTGACTTCTAGTCAAATCATGGGAAAACAGAACAAAAGTGGAAGTAAGTGCAGTTTTGCTGCCCCACTGGTGATGAAGCAGAGATAAAAACACTTGACCATCCTCTCTTAATGGTGCTTTGGAGATTTTTGGTGAAAACTAGGTATGGTGTCACTGAATCCACTCATTCCATAAAGTATAAAATAATGTGAAAATTCACATGACTGTCAAAGCAATGTGAAACAGAGAGGCAGCATCATCCAAGAATTCTAGAATGGTTTGGGCTGGAAGGGACATCCAAGATCATCTCATTCCAACATTCCAACCCCTGCCAGGGGCAGGGACACCTTCCACTGGACCAGGCTGCTCAGAGTCCCATCCAGCCTGGCCTTGGCTGTGCTGTGCTGTGCCAGGTATACTCCTAAACTAACTGGCCCCACTTCCATAAACAAACAAGGTTTCCTGCTTTAAAAAGTCAAGCCTTTGGGATCTTTGCCTTGCTCCTTATCAAGATAAAATTAATTTTCTCTCTATATATTTGTTTTAAATATTCAACAAATTTAAAGCAAAACCATCCCAAGACAGTGACAGAGATGACTGCTAACTCTTGAAAGACTGGAGCTCTGACAGTGGAGGGGCTCAATTGCTGATCTGCTGGTTCTGTATATCCTGCCAGAACAGAAAAACTAATCATGGTATCTTCACATGACATAAACTGATTAAAAGCTTACTGTTCTTTTAAAATTCTCCTCTGGACTGTAAAGTATAATATAAATGTACATGTAAAGTATATTATTAGGAGTAAAATTCAAGGAGACAAAAATGTCATATATGCACAAGTACCCAAAAAACTACACCAAGGACCAAAGTAGTTATTAGGATGTAAATACCAAGCAAAACTAATACACTGTAGATCCAGATTTGCCAAATCAAGCTCCAGCAAATCACTGATCTGAGTGAAGAACTAAATGCACCATAATTTCATGTTTGCAGAGTTAGGATAAATCAAATATTAATGATATGGTGCACTTGAAAAAATAAATTGTGATGGCAACACCGTCATGCAATGACATGGGAGGATTCTATGTCCAGCCTCACCTGAACATTTTTGAGTTTAACAAGTGCAACCTCATATGTGTCAATGTTTAAAAGAAAGATGTAACATAGTAGTACCACTAAATTTATGATGGTTTTTATTAAAGAACTATCTTGGAAATCCCAGCTAACAACACGACTCCATTGTGGTAGATGCTGTCCAGACTTAACCTGAAAAGCCCTCAGTCAGAACAGTTTACAAATCAAATATGGAAGACATACCTAAGCTGAAGGACAGGAAATATTACTGTAATAATACTGATTTATGGAGGAACTGACCTACCTAAGGTCACAAAGCAAGTGTGACCCCATCTCCCAAATCCCAGCCCATTAACTGCAAACTGTTCTTTGTCTTCCTCCCGAGGTGAGGAGTTGGCACAGCAAGGAAAGCACAGCTCCAACAGTCTGTGCAGGATCCCAAAGGACTTTTTAAATGAGGTACTTTATCCTTCATGGTGGATTACAAAGGTTTATTTTCACACAATACTTAAGAACACTACTGTACTGTCCCTTCTACGCCATCTGTGTTCAGAAAATTTAGCATATACCATTGTCCTACCACCCTACAGCAAATTCTCTCTACATAATATTCTATTAATTTGCAGGATAAACTTCTGTACTAAGTACATTTTCAAAGTATTACATCACATAAGCTGTTAAAACACCCATTTCACAGGTGAACAAACTGAGATTAAATGATACAAGAAGCCTGTTTGCTGGATCAGCTGAAGGCTTGACACAAATTCAAGGAGCTCTTGAAGTAAGATTCTATTCACAATAATAAACTTGCAAGATGTGCAGAGAAACCTGTTTAAAATTCATTTAACAGGTTCTACACAACAGAGAACAGTCACTGCAAAGCTAACTATTCCAAGACCTTTAACTTACACTGGCTGAAACTGATGAAGAACAGCAAAACAGGTCATTTCTAGGCTAGTGCAGAAGCAGCTGCCCCTTCAATAGCTCTGAACTCTCCTGGATGCTGATTAGATTTTTTTAATGCTTTAAATACAACATTTGTATTTAAAACACACAATTCTAAAATACTCTAGGTCAGTCCTAGGAATTTAGGTAGAAGTTGAGTTATGGTTTCACTGGGAAGTTCTACACATTTAAGCTGCTAGTGTAAATCATCATTACGAATGGTTAAACCACAAGCATCACAATTCCCTTTCAGCAGAGTCAGAAAACACCCAGAGCCTGGAAGCTGACAGGTGTCCTTGTTCATTTATTTTTGTCTCAATTTCCCTGAAAGAAAGCAAAAAAGTTCCCATTTTGGGTTAGCACAGATACAATTAAGAACCTATTTTAATTGAGTGGAAGCCAAGCTTTCCTCCAGGGCTAAGTGCCTTGTATTCACTGGCCAGAGGAATTCCTCCCTTGTGTGACTATGCAGGAAAGTTTTCTTGTGTGTACACAGGAGCTGAAGAGGCTCAGATGTCAAACCTTAATTGTAAGGCCACGTTTTTCTTTAAGATGATTTTAGGTACCTTTAAACTTTTAATTTAAAGCACTAAAACCAAATAAAAGGTCAACTCTTCAAACACAGCCCCTGTTAAACAAGAGCATTTATAGGGTTACAACTAAGGAAACAAGTGCATTTATAAGGCTGCAAGAGAAAAGCAACTTGAGCTTCTGCTAGAAGAGAAAGGGGTGGGAGGGAAGGAACTTAGAGAAAGTTTCTGGCAGTTTTTGCCTGACCTGCATATTTTGACTTCTGATTTTTCTGCCTGTCAAACGGTCACACACACAGACTCAACAAGTAACTTTCAACAGGGATTGAAATCTGCAGAAATCTCAAAGTGCAGGCTTGTTATCCTGTGTCAGAGCAGCTCGAGTAGAAGATGCTGATGGGAGGGAGAAGGACAGACCGCCAGGGTTAGGAATCCACAGCAAGCAATGCCTCAACCTCCAGCTGCAGCTGCTCTGCAGCCCCACACCTCCCTAAAGCAGGAAAGCACCAGGATATCCTTCCTGTTACCTGGAATAAACCCCATTTCATCCGGGGCTGTTACAGAACAAACAGTACAAAAGCAAATGCATGATTCCTGTAAAATCCACGAGGAGGAGGTTTTTCCCCTCCTGTGCCTGCAGCCTGGCGCCAGGGAACAAAACCCAGGTCCCAAGGACGGGTGCAGGGACGATGCCATTGACGACACACAGCCATGAATGCCTTCTCCTCTTACTGCAGGGAACGAGGGGAGGGTGGGTGCTGTCATTGTTTTCCCCCAATTCCACCCTCCAGCCTGTCATCGGGTACAGAAGCAGCCTTTATGCTGCAGTTGTACCATCCCGTTTCCTGGCTTCTGACAAGCTTAACAAAACCCAAGTACTAAACACATTTTATGCCTTGGAGTATCAAATGTTCTTTGCTATCAGTCGAAATGGAGCTCTGTTAATTTTCATTATTGCTTCATATGAAAATGTTAGCTCTATTCATATTCCATATTCAAGATGTTTAACCTGGGTTCACTGTATGAAAAGTCAATCATGTGTGCATAAATTCAATATATTTTCCCCATTTACAGCAGTACAATGAATATCTTACAGAGACTGATGTTTGTGTCCTGATTCAAAAATATTATCTCTTTCTTTTGCCCAATTTATTTTGTATTTATTTGAGGTGAGGCAGGTATACTTGGGTTAAATAAGCTTTATCACAGCTCAGGGTTTATTATGTTTAGCACAAGAAAGAAATGTGTTGTAAGAGAAGGAAATAAAAAATCCATCTTCGAAATCATGCCAGCAAGTGGGAAGAAACACTTTTGCTGATAAACAGGAAATCTTTTATTTCTAAAGTTAACATTCTTAAGTAAAAAAACAAACACTTCAGCTAAATTTGTGGGTTTTAAAACAAACTGTGGCAAACATTAAGGGAACTAAATAGAAACCATCTTTCAAGATGGTAAAACAAGGACAACTGCAAACAGGAGGTATTAAACAAGCCATGACAACCAACACACACAACAGCCAATTTTAACACCAATTAAACATCTCTGTGATCAAAACCTGGAGAAAACAAACTTAGAAAAATGCCAATCAAATTACTATGCAGTAATATAAAGCCTTTACTATAATTTATATTTCAGGAAGTTGCACATGCTCCAATTAGTGTCCAGTGTGCTCAGTGTACCCCACAACCTCTAAAAAAGATAAATGCGAAGAATCCTTGCTCCAGAAAATGCGGAGGACAGTTCATGACTACAAAAAGTGAGGACAGAAGGGTGAAAGAACAATTAATTGATGCAACTCATCTTGGAAAATCAGACAATATTGGCAACATTTTGGCAGGGCTCCACTCTACCTCTGCAAAAGCACGAGTTCTGTGCTGCCCGTGGGAATTTTCACATACTTCTCTAAATTAAAATAAAAAAGTAAAAGCAGAAAACATCACTCTTTGACTTTCTCCCCCTTCCCTTCTGCAAGTTTTCTCAATAATTTAAATGAGAGATCTAAAGGGAGTTTTGCATCTCTGTGCCCTGTGCTGAAAGTGAAAGCTGGATTTCAGACACTAATAGCAGAACTGTAAAGTTTCCTTCCAAAACAAAAAGGCAACTTTGATGTGTTTTTTCTTTTTAAACCCAAAAAAAAAAAAAAAAAAATCAACTACACACAGAGTTTCCTTTCATCAGTCTCTCTACTCTCTCAAGTTTTTTACCTGTTGGGAAAACAGACTGAGCCAAATTAGCAGATTAACACACAACATGCGGTGACAGCAAGGACTGTCCATATCAGGCACAGGTTTCTTATGGGTAAACATTTTTTCTCTCCAGGTAAAAATAAGATTTTTATATTTAGTGAAATATAACATGTGCTAGGGGATAATAAACACTGCTGACTGATGTCCATTAGGCTTCTACCCACCAGTGCAGCCACTCTGGGCATGCTGCTGTACTGCAGTGAGTACTGGGCAGACTGGGACACTGGGGAGATCAGTTAATGCGTGAAAAGTGCTTTGAAGCTGAAAAGCAAGAAGTGCTAAGCATTATATCTTATTTCAGCAGCTGATCAAGCCTATGATAAATGCAATGTATCTTAAAAAAAAAAGGCACACAGGTAAGGAAAATGTAGAAAGTCAGCTGCAATATTTCTACTTGCAAAATACTCCACATGATGACACACGTTGCAAAAAACTCCTACTGTAGAGAAGGAATGCAAGCAGCCAAACAAGAATAAAACTTTTCTTCAAAATATTGGGGTTGAGACAGCAGCTGTGTGTTTCACTTAGGCATGGAGCATTTAAAGGAACTTAATATTCCTGCAAAGAGGAGGAAGCCCTGCTCTAATTTCTCTCTTCTACACAGATTCACAAACCAATGCCAAAACGCCGACAAATCAACGCCAATATTGGGCTATCAAATTATTTACCTTTGGTGGGGGGAGATAAAGAGTTTTAACGGAGTGAAAGCAAGGAAGAAAAACTCGACTTCAAAGCAAAAACTAATTATGTGTTTTACTAATTACATTTTAGAAAGATACACAGGGCATTACCAACGAACCCTGCAAAACTGAAAACACAACTGTGTCTCAGGCTGCCTTGGCCTGGAAAAGAGCTCCTGAGAATTACCAAGGGATTCCTGCTTCCCGCAAACACAGCGCCACTAATATTCTCCAGATTTGCTGGCCCTGCTACGAACCATCTCAAGAAAATGTTTACATTAAAGTCGGGTTCAGCGAGGAGGTCAGCTAACTTTAAGGCTTTAAGAAATCAGCAGCCGTCTTGTCTCCTGAGCAGTGCAGGGGGATGGGGAAACTTTTTTTTTTTTTTTTTAAAAAAAAGAAAATCATTAACTTGCTACATGGACAAAACCTCAGTTTTTCAGCCTCTTTCATTTGCTGTCAGTGATGTGAAAGTTTTGGTGTTTTGTTTGGTTTTTTTTCCCCTCCATCTTCAGGTATCCATCAATAAATTGTCAGACACACGGTGTGATTGTTGGGGCTGTCCTGTGCAGACCAGGAGTTGAACTCTGTGTTTCTTGTGGGTCCCTTCCAACTCAGAACTATGATTCTATGATTTCCAAAGTTTCTGTGTGCTCTGAAAGTGCTTTTAGCCCAAGCCACACCTCACATTTTAGACCCCTAATGAAAACAACTGGCACTATCTCAGGCAATTAGCTGCAATTTTTATCAGGTTTCTGACTTTCAAACTGCACATGTACATCATGTAAACAAGATAAGGAATTTATATTGTACGTATTCAGCTTTTATTCTTTAAAAATCACTCTGATGAGCACTGATTGGCTGTCAGATGATTTTCCATTTAATTCTGTATCACACAAGAATCAATACAATCTGGTTTTATTTGAGCCAGGCTCCTAAGCTTACCTCTTATTTGCATCTCGCTACTGATAAATGATAGCAATAAAAGTGTGGCATTCCACAGGAAGAAAGTGAGATTACACTTCATCTAATTGTTTAAAGTAGGAGAAAGAGTATTCCCACTCGGAAATAAATGCCTTAAAGGCTTCCACTGGTGTAATTGCACTGCAAAGGTCTAACAGCTCTATGCTGAGCAAGAATGGCTGCAAATACAACAATAAAAAGTCAGTTTTTCCTGTTCTTTATTTTTTATAGCTATGTATACATGTAAACACATCAGAAAAACACTCCTTGGTTAGAGGCTCTTATAAATAATCAAAAGCCCTCGATGGTGGTTCTGCATAAGAGACTTTGTGCACTGTTAAATGAAATCAGCTGCGCCTTGGCCAAGAGCACGAAGGCAACTGGTGATATTTGCTTCTCCCACAAAACATGTTTAGCAGACCAGGGTATACACAGAGTACAAAAATCCCAGAAGCAGTTCCTAACAGCACACAAATGCAAGGAAGGTAAATACCTGTACTGTGTTCTGGTTCTGTCTCATTAACTTCAATTTATCTCTGTACTAAATGCACCTACTTTACCAAGTTAAAAAGCACAAGCATGAGAGAGCTACACAGAGAAAAAGCGAGGTAGAAACACACAAGTAAAACCAAAATAAAAATAACTGGTTACAGAAATTGTTTGATTCAATTAAAAGTTTGAGTTAGCACTGGGAATGGATGTGAAAACTTTCAGAAGGGAATTGCTGCTGTCCATTTTTAACTTGGGAAGCCAGCCTTTCTGCAGGGTCTGACTCTTTCGAGAAACTCCTTTTCCTGCTCAGTGAATCCCAAAATGATTTCCAAAGCCTTCACTCACTCTGACACAGAGGATACAGGAGACTGTTTAGACTCCTAATAAGCCCCGAGCTGCACAGTCCTGTTAAACACGGGATGGCGGCAGCCAAGAAAACAATTCCTTGGAGAGGAAAACAGCCAGCATGTGCCCTCATGTAAAAATCACATTCCAGAGGAAAAGAACGTCTTTGGGCTGGTGTGTGACGTGACTCTAAGATGCTCATTGTGCACGGAGGGGCTCCATTTCCCTGGAAAAGGGACATTTAGTTCTCCCACCCAACCTGGTCACCGTCACCTGCTGAAGAGCTCAGTGCTCGCCCAGTGCTGGTATGGCTGTCATCTGGCAATTGGTAATAAATGTTAGAGATATATTAACATGGAATCTTCTAAAGTTAGGCAGGAAGTTTCTTAAATTCTATGAGAAACAACTCATTTTCTTTTTTTTCCTCTTCTACCAGAAAAAGCTGGACACCCCTTACAAACTCCTCAGAGGTAAATATAAAAATGTAAAATTACACTCATGTAAAGTCCAGTAATCTCAAACTACACCATAACAAGGGAAAGAGCACAACTCAGTAATTAACACATCACCACATATTTCTTCCAATTCAGCAAATTTACAGCTGAAAACAATTCCACAGAACCCAATTTAATTACATTAAAAATTATGCAACTTATTTTATTAAAAGGGGATTGATTGCTCTACAAAGAATTTAGATCCAACAATGACCTTCTGTGCTACTGTAAAAGGTGTTCAGAACCCAATGAACATACAATAAGGCTCTAAACCAGAAACTAATTAGCTCACACACAAAGTATTAAATCTGTTTCACAAATTATGTAAATCATATAAAAAATGAGGTATAATACCAATGGCAAACTTTATAGTGCCAAAATGGAATAAGCTGTATGTATACCTGCCTTCAAATTAACTAAAGCAATTATACTGTAAAATCATTAGCCCAAGACATAGTTTAAAGTCAAGCTTTAATAACTTAATGCTACATGTATTTTCTAACCACAGAAAAAGCATTACATACATTTACACTTCCCACTAAATTTAGAGGAGGTTATGCTGCATTAAACCAAGCAGAAAAAATAAAGTATTAAAAAAGGACAAAAAAATAAAGAAAAAAGGGAATGCCAAAAATGTTTACTGCAGAAAATATGCACAAAATCCAACCATCATTTCCTCTGGAGCTTTGTTTCCACAGAAAAATAATATATTATTATGCTTTTTGTAACACTAGCACATTTATTGTAACTGTTACCACAAAAAAAAAAAAAAAAAGAAAAAAAAAAAAAAAAAAAGAAAAAAAAAGAAAAAAAAAAAAAAAAAAAAAAAAGAAAAAAACTCTTCTGAACTGTGAGAAAATAAAGCATCATTTTATATGATCCTGGCAATTTCACTTTCAAATGCCAGTTATCTGGTCTCATGGTTCTGCATTTCTTATGGCCAAGGAAATCTCTGACCACTTCAGAGTAGGTGGAACAGCTGCTCACAGTCCTCTACCCACAAGGAGCAGTGCTGCCTCCACAATCCCAAGGGATGGGATGAAATGTTAAATTTTTTTGCTGCTGGGGATTGCTCAGACCCTCATGTGGAATCCTAATGGGATTTCCAACCTGCTTTTCATCCTTAAGGTAACTGCCCTAGGGCCTGATGCATCTATGTAGGAGTGAAGGAACTGCAAATAAGGCATAAATAAACAAGTTTTCTTACTCTGCTCAGAAGTTACACTTGTTATTGCCTTTTTCACAGTACTGGGGTGTATAAGGGAAAGTACTTTGTGCCATGGTGCAGGAGGACAGAGTTTAGGCAAAGAGCTGTGAATCATCTGCCTGTTGCTTTTCATAGAGGTGGCTCTACTGTTTCTACATGTAACCTGCTCAGGTGTGACTTTTCAGATGCTTTGGGATTCCCTCAGCATAAAACCAAGATACTGTGTGCACGATTTATGTCTGCAAATGCACACATAAAAACCTCCTGTGTAACAGTTCTCCTGGCCTGATGTGAGATAAATGCATTTTTTGGGGGTGAAATTAAAAGTTGGAGTACAACTGAGATGCTCTGTGTGTTTAGAAATAAAGATTATACTTCTGCTTTAACAAATAAAGATTCAGACCACTTCAAATCTCTCCTAAGTGTTCACAGTCAAATGTCACTGTCAAACTTTTAATGGACAAAAAAACTTCTTGCATCGCTACAATTTTTTTTTTTTTGTTTAAAGGAAAACAATTCTTTTTTATGTATCAGCACTGTTTGATACATCATGAACTACACAAGCTCAAATTTGGTGCTTCATACCCCTCCCAAATAATGTCCTGTCAGAATACACACCAAGCCTGAACACTGCTCTAGGAATGAACTTGATTTTGTTGTGTCAGAGAGAAGCAACTGAAGAAGATCTTTCAAAAATCAAGTGAGAAAGGAAAGAAATTTTCCTGTTTCCAGAATAAAGAGTAATTAAAAAGCAACTCTGTGAATTTACTACAGAACTTTTAAATACTACAAATCCAATGGAAGACTGATCAGCAGTGAGGTCAAGTGGCCAGAGATGTACAACAACTATTTCTATGTGTCTGCATATCTGAAATCACTAAACCCATGTAACCAATACACACAGACCCCACATTTACTAGGGGCTGCTATAATATTGGTTTAATATCACTTTCCTACACACAGTACAAAAATGACAGGCATGTGCAGGGAAGAATTACTTGGGATGAAGGAGGGAATGGAAAGAATCACAGAGGGCAGAAACTGGGAAAATCTGGTCCATATCTGTGCTAACCTGTGGTAAAAACCAGTAACATCAAAGCAGCCATGTGAGAAAAGAGGACTGCAAGGCAGGATCGAGGACTGAATCTTCTAATAAAATGCATCTGACTGGAAAAAGAATTTCCTTGCTTCAGAGTCATATTCCCACGGTGACCATGCCATGATAGAAATTGTCCCCTAAATATCAGCTGCCTCCTGATGTTTGTTGCATGACCACCTCCCTCCCCTCTCCCAGACAAAAAAACCACTGTGGTAATTATAGCGACTGATGACATGTAAATATTTAATATAGTTTAGGTTTTGTCTTTAAAACACGTTTTTGAAAGTAAAGCAAATCAGTCTCCAGATCTGACTCCAGAATTATTTGTGGAGAATAAGTATTGAAAGGGAGACAGTCAAGGCAAGTCAGTTAGTCTGCCTGAGACCCTAAATTTAATGGAAAAAAACATTTGCTGTTGTAAACTGCATTTCTAGTTTGTCAAAATAATTCAAAATTAGATCATCATCATGAAAACAGATGCAGCAAAGCCAGGTCAATGACAGTATTTAATCTGTGCCTTTCTGACTTACTGGTCAATCCCCACACAGTGCCAAATGCCATGGCACTTGTGAATCTCTTAATCTGCTTCTTTTGAAACCCATCATCAAATGCTCATTTCTGCACAGTTAAAGGCAGGGTCTTTGTAACCTGTTTTCTTTTTTTTAAATGTAAATCCAGGGTCTTGGGAATGCTGGTTTTTTTTCTGTTTTTTTTTTTTTTTTTTTGGTTTTGTTTTGTTTTTGGTTTTTTTTTTTTTTTTTTTTTTTGGTTTTTTTTTTTGGTTTTTTTTTTTTAGGACACAAACCTATGAAGTCTAAACAGCAATGTTAAGTATAATAGAAATCACAGAAATCACAGAATAATGAGGTTGTAAGAGACCTCTAAGATCATCGAGTAACACGTTAAAGGGAAAACATGCCATGAATTTGAAAATTCATTAGAGTGTGATATTACCTCTTTTACCTGTAATATATTTTTAAATATTTTTAAAAGAACAAAATTATATCTCTGATATTTCTATCTGTTGTTTCATCAGCACTAAAACCCTTTCTATCATCAGCTTTGAGAAATTTATATTTTGAAGGGAAAAGAGAGACAGAATGAATAAATGAATAGGTCATAAAATATGCTAAAAACAAACAGCAAGAAAAACATCATTTCAACTGCATAACAGCTCCAATTACTACTTACACCCCACTTTCCTGGGTTAGACTGTATCTCGATCAATGATATCCCAGCTGGTTTTAGTTGAAAAAGTTTCCATTTCTATCTCTACTAATGGTGCCACTGATAAAGAGGGAGAAATCCATCGCGTCTGCCGCAGAACTGAAACTCCATCGAGGGATATATATTCATTAACACATGCAGGAACTGAAACCGTCAGGGAACATATATATTTATGAACCCTTGCTCGTACATGTAACATTCCAGCAGTATAGAAATCCAAATGGGGAAATGGAGTGCAAGAAGCATGCTGGTATTAAAAAACGTGCCAGGGAAAGGACGGCAGATCTGCCATCTCTAAATGCTGAATAAAAGATCAGAGGGAAGCAAAGTTGCATGAGAAACTCTCAGCTCTGCCCTATCACCCTGTACTACCATATTTAATTCCCACTTTTAATTTTATTAAGAGCACGCTGCAGCTACAGATACTCCAGTTAGACTAAAAGAAAATATTATATGCAAGGTTAAGCACCGTCAGAAGTCGCTGCTGTAGCTCAGCTGAACCTTGCACTGCTCCTTCCCCTTGTTTTATTGCTCTTCTGATTTACACTGACATGCAGGTTTAAAAATGCCCTGTGCAGGGCCACTGGCATGGCAGGAGGATATTCTATATTCTCACCCCCTGCTTCTGGAAAACTGGCAGAGAACGAAGGCACAGCAAAATCATGGCAGGCTGTTTTAAACAACCAGCTCCTTCTACATGAGCTGAGAGCACAACTGAGCCGATTTCTGCTGTGCCTGGGGACTGAAAACCCAGCCAGGGACCTGCAGCCCAACCCTGTGAGTCCCAGCATCCCATCCCTATCCATGAGCCCACAGGGAGCTCAGCACAATTCCCTGCAGGCTGCTCCAGCTGGGAACTAACTACAACATAGTGGCAGGAAAAAAACCCCTTAAATTTTAACGAAAACTCATCTGAATTTTGCTCATTTTGCTTCCTCCTCTGCTTGTCTGGAGGGTTTTGTTCCCTTGTTTTGGGGAGGGGGCACAGAGGAAGGCTTGAAAATGGTCCATAAACTACAAAAATATCCCAATACATGCACCAAGAGTGCAAACCATTTGTTTTCTTACATGTTGCTACTTCATGCTTAAAAGACAAAACAGAGGAGCATGAAGCAAAGCATTGGCTAAAAGGAGTAACTGTAAAGCCCAATTCCTTTGACAGGGTCCTTTTCAAATTCCCATTCATCTTCCAAGGAAAGCCAGTCTGGCATCAAGGATTCAACAAGTTATATCGTAACAGAGTCCTTGTGTGTTCTTAAAATAAACATTTCATCTCTTTGCGTGGAAATGGCATCTCTTTCAATTTACATCTCTGGAAACAAAAGGCCCTGAAAAAGTATACAGAAAAAGCTGGAAAAACCCCATCCTAGTTTGCAAAACCGAAGTAAGATATACAAAGGAAATGAACCTGTGATACTATTGCTGTAACACAAACACTCGCTGGCCACCACCACCATTTAATTCGCATTACGTGCTTTTTTTTAATCCTGGGTTCTTCAATTTAGCAATGATGAGCCACATTAAAAACCAAAACTTAAATAATT
Source organism: Oenanthe melanoleuca (assembly GCF_029582105.1). Taxonomy (NCBI): domain Eukaryota; kingdom Metazoa; phylum Chordata; class Aves; order Passeriformes; family Muscicapidae; genus Oenanthe; species Oenanthe melanoleuca. The sequence continues at coordinate 65,725,133 of NC_079334.1, forward strand.
GCATTTCTGTAGATTGTGCTGTGTTTAAGGCTAAAACCATCTGCAAAACTAAGCAGGAAAAAGCCTTTTTTTTTTCTTTTTTTTAAAGTAATGCATTAGTAAAAATGTCTGTTGGAAGAACAGGGTAGAGAGAAAAGGAAGGAGAATCCAAAGTATTTATATAATTTTCTTTAGGCATCCAGTTTAAACATCAAGCAATTTGCATCATCTTCCTTGAGGTGTCTGCATGTCTCTTCAATGGATTTATAGAGATCTTTGATTCCTATTTATAACGACTTGCTAAACAACTTCAGCATCTGTGTTAGCCAGTGTAAATATTCCCACACGTGTTTAAAGTGGGTCCTGAACCAAATCCTTCAATTTTTATTTTTTTAATATTTAGACATAAATTCAGAGCTTAAGTCTGCCTTCATATTAATTTTAAAAGTCAATGAGATTATAGCCAAGCAGCCATACAAAAGCCTGAAAACACACTTTGTAAATTACGTTGTTCTGGGTTAGTTTTTGAGTACAATTGCAATGTGAACACTCCTGTACTGACAGTACATCCCCATCTATTCACTCCCAATGTTCTGTGTTCTGTGCATGGCTCTCCCACAACCAAAACCAGATTTCCAGAGTTTGGTGTACCAAAATCCATATTCATACAACAACCAAAGCAAACAACTTAATTTGTGGACATTTTATGAACTATGGAGCCAAATTAAAACTTTAATTAAAAGCTTCCAAAAACTCAAGCCCAATTTCCTGCTTTTTCTGCCTCTGTTTCTACTGCACCATGTTAATAATAAATTTTCCCATTGGATTTCCTCCTGCCTAAGGGAGGGACTGTTCTCCTACTGGATCAGCTCTTCAGACATTATTTATTTGAATGGGCAACATGAAACTGGAATGGAGGCACAAGCTCTATCTGAATGTCCTCACACACTGAAATAAACACAGATGGGGAAAATTTTGGTGTGCTGAGCACTCCAAAACCATGCTCCCATTACCCTGGAGGGGAAGATCTGGAAGGCTACATGGAAAGCTATTGCTTAGTGAGAAGGGAAATGGGCACAATGAGCAGCCTGTAAATACACAGTTTAGAATTAGTATAAACCTGGCTAAAAATTGGGAAAACCCACTTTTTAGAGTTAGAAAGAAGAAACCACCTGATGCCATCAAAGTGCTCACAGAGAGGAGACTTTGAGGTTAACAAGGAAGTGGATTCTCCTTCTGCCCTGTATTTCAAATGAAGTTTTGCTGTCTTAAAAATACATTGCAGAACAGGGTTCCTCCACCACAGTGACAGTGCTACATTGCTTTTGCACGAGCCAGACAAGCAAAGGGATAATGTAACAAAAAAATACTTCATTTAGAGTTATCTCCAACTCCAAACTTCTGGGAATTGATGGATGCTTTGTACGGCTACTGAAAAAAAACCCCAATCACACAGACATATACCTCTCACCATTCCAAGTACTATGAAACCCCAATTTTATGGTGGATGTGTAGCTAAGATGCTTTTCCCATCTCCATTCCCAGGCAGAATGCAGCTCCAATCTGGCTGATGCAGAGAGCAGCCACACACCAGAGCCACTGGAGGGAAACCTGTGGCAGCCCATTGCTACAGCAGGAATATTACAGAACATCAACAAAGCTGATTCATCTATTATAACTTGGATTTTGTTTGTTTGGGCTAGAGGCTCTGACCAGATGACTGTCAAAATGAATAAAATAGATAATTATTAAAAAAAAAAAAAAATTAAAGCCCCTAAGAAAATACCAATTATTGTGCTCTTTAAGGTCAGGTGAGAGGAAAGGAATGAAGGCCATGCAGAGAGCCCAGGTGGGGAAGAGAAAGCACTAGAGTCAACCCAGCAATATCTCAGCAGCATTTCCAACTGGAAACTGGTTTCCCCCGTGAAAAGCTTTTGCTGTATCAATGTCTGGCAAAACTCACAATTTCCTGGAAAAAGCCAATATAATTTCCTCCTGCTTCCCCTCCTCTTGCCCCACATGTTTTTAAATGTTTTAGGTTAGTGCTGCAAGTGGGACCAACAAGCACAGCTTCAGAGAGCAGGCAGGGAAGCACTGAAGCAGCTAAAGCTCTCACTAACAACCCTGGAGGCAAAAATACCCTGGCATATATATTTTATTTAATTTTCTTCCTCTTCTGGGGTATGGAGAGAGGATAAAAACAGCAAGGACCTTTTCTAGCTTTCAATAAACCTCATATAATGGTGGTAGTTTAGCACTTAGTTTCCTTAGGAGTGATGAGAAAAAACCTCTAAGTGGTCTTTGCTATCTCTGCATTTTAAAGCTGATCAGAAAATAGCTTTATGCAAAAACTCTTCCCTATAAGGGGAAAAAAAAAGTTTTCTGGTCTACCACAAAAAGGCAGTTTTCTACAGAAAGCAAAAGCTGTTTCAAGGAAAGTGTTAGTGCAATTGAGAACTTCATTTTCTGTTCAAGAAAAGGCTAAAATTCTTTAACCAGCTGTTACAGTTAAAACTGTTCAGAATTGGTCATTGTTTACTGCTTCCTGCATTATCAAATCCAACATCTGATGCCCCAAGACTGAGGCTTTCAGAGCAAAAACTGCCCCTTTGTGTGCACAAAGCACCCAGCAAATGCTGCTGGAGCACCAAGTTAGGGAACTAATGAAGTTATGGAAATATGGAGATAATAAATTCTTTCAAGTGCTATTTTCATTTTTTTTGCCATACAAAACATCTATTTGTGTTCTAAAACTCTACCACCTATAACTCTAAACCAAAATATTAAAGTGTTAACATTTTGTCTATAATAGAAGTCAGCTGCCTGTAATGAAAAATACACAGAGTGGTCACATTTACAGTAACAGTCTTCAAATCCTCACTGAAAGCTTCACCCTCTGAAGAAATACCTTCTGAAATGCCAATACAGAATATTAGCTTCTATTTTACTGACAAGCCATGAAAAATACCCACACAGTGTAATCTGATGCATTAGCACCTCAGAAGCTAAATGTGGTGTCAAATTTACTTGGCCAATTTCTATCTGCAGAAAACTGGAACTCTATTACTGTTATTATTATCATTATTATTATTATTAGTAGTAGTAGTAGTAGTAGTAGTATTACTTCATTTTGGTACCAGTTTTGAGCTCTGTGGTGTATTTAAGGTCCCTTCATACAGATCAATAGCCAAATCCTTTGGAAAGGAGTCAATGGCAGAGAAAAGTTGACATTTTGGTGGCTTCAATTCCCAGGATAAGCAAAGAGAAGGATGATTTCATTAGTGGCAGCATTAACTTTACACCTGGATCTTCACACATGCATAAAGGAGGTGCATCAATTTACTGTCCAAACTTTTCTCCCCCTGGCAAGTCTCTCCTGTGCCTTTTAAGGGAGCAGAGCAGAGGACCCCATGTCCATGCTTAAGTCACTCCAAAAAGCTTTTTCTGTAAAATAAACAGTTATCAAATGCAACTCAAACACATCTCAAGCTGAGAAAATAATTAGTTCATGCTACAATTGCTACAAAAATGAAGAGGGAATAAATGACCGAACACAACTCTGCACATGTACTGCTCCAACAACTGCAATTGTAAAAAATATTCCTCAGACTCCTTAGTCCAGCATTAACCAGCAGCAGAAGAGGTAAAATAACAAATACTTTAAGAAAATATATACACTGAGGAAATAAGCTTCTCTTACAGTGCTGAGATGTTCTTATATGAATTTGATGATGTCTGTTTTTATTTGGAGTACAGAACTCCAGTCCCACAGCCAGAGGATCATTTAAATGTCAAATGGAAACAATGCAATCATGAGATGGTCTCATCTTGGTAGCACAGGGATGTTACATGTGGTTATATATGTGTATGTGTGTATTTCTGTAACCACGTGTTTTATTTTACCATAAAAGACTGGTTATACACCGTCAGCCCATCTGGGAAAAAGTCCAGTTTAAGTCACTCAAACTTCACATTTGGTATCTCAGCTCCCCTGCACACACAGCAGGGCACAGCGAGGCCTCGGTGCTGCCTGCAGCCCTGGCCACTGCTCTGCTGTTGTTTTTTAGGAAAGTAAAACAACTGGAAAGTTGTTAATTCTCTTACAATTCATTTTTAAACACCCATGAGGCCAAAGGCCTCTATACACTAATGCAAAATGTGAAACATATCCAAGCAAAACCAAGGGGAGTTTGACTCAAGACTCTTCTGCAGGCTTTTACATCAAGGAAACATCCAATGAGCAGTTCAGTGAGACTTGAGGTGAGACTCCTGTGACACCACACTGAGGTGGTTTTAGCAGCTCAAAATCACAGACTGGTTGGAAACTGGAAAAGGAGATATAGAATGGAATCCCAACTGCAGATCCCAACAGCAGAGCTGTGGCAGAGCAGGGAGAAGCTCCCACCTCTGGGAGCACAGCTCTGTTTCACCCAGTTGAGGAGGGAACATGGTGCTGCATTATATGGATCAGCTTTCTGCAGCTAAAAGGCCAAATCTTAATAACTATCAAAGAGCAGGGGAATGAAGAATGCTGTGTATGGGTAAGGGGGGGGCACAGGACTCGGGGTATTTGGGCAAACTCTTGGACCCAAGGAACGGTGCTGACGAGCCCCCTGCTCTCTGAGCAGCCTGGTGTCGCTTTCAGGCTCAGAGCAGGGACATAACACAAAAGTGGAAAGGACCAGGAGGGGGAGAGAAGCCTTGAAGTCAAGAGGGAATGAGCAAAAAATGAGAAAAAGCCAAAATGTGTAAGGAGTAAACGACGGAGTCACTGAAGTGGCTTCAGTGGAAGGTGATCACCACCTTCTCCCAGCAGCACCTTTAATCATCCTTGATGCAATTTCACTAAAGCAAATTCTATTTAATTTCATTGTGCCTGACCAAGCAGTGCAATTCCTACTAGCTGGACACTTTCTAGCCTTCATCAGGCTTTTGCAATAGCACTCATTCCCCTGAATTTATCAGTGCATTTATCACAGCGGTTCCAAAAGCGCCAGCTCCATGAGGCAGAACCTGGTGCTCAATACTTTATTTGTATTCAGCAGATCGACCTTTGCATTCTGTCCTGGTACACTGATAATTTCCCCTGTTTCCAAGAGAACTCCTACTGCCCTGCCACACAATCACTCCCTCGTTTGACGAGCAGAGTACTTTCCTTCTCATCAGCTTTGGCCCCTGCATATTTATACATCGTTTAGCAGCTCGATCAACTAACTTTAACCCACAGATATTTAATTTTGTTCTGCTACAAGAACAACAAAACTCAGCTATTTAGTTTAATCCCAAATTTCATAATGTTATGATCCTTTTGAGAAAAAAAAATAAATTAATGTACAACAATCAAAGATCAATTTGAGAATCTTTACGCACTGGATGCACTTGAAAAAATTGATATGTATATTTACCTTGTAGTAGTGTGGTTTTTGCCAATCTAAAGGACATCACACACACAATAAAAATCCCAGATAATCTTTTCCTTCCGATTGTTTCAGTACACAATCACTTGCTAGTAAAGCAGCAGGAGATTAATGATGAAAGGGGATTATAAATTATATCAATGTACACAGAAATAGGTAAAACTTCTACAAAAACAGAGTTATTCAAGTTCTTCTCATGCGTTATTCTTAAAATATATTCGTCATTATGTCAGCTCTTCCTTCAGAAGTCAACATTTCATAAAGTTTGGGGTTTACACTTGCACTGTTGGATATTTTAACAGTAGAAAATGTGATCTATGTGGCATAATTCATCTTTGGCTTGGACTGGATCCAGGTCAAAGAGCTCCATATTTTCAGCCCATTAGTCATGGGAATTACAAGTATTATACAGTTGCTTTTAATTGGTAGTTCATGCTCAACCACTGCGAACCAGTCTATGATTGCAAAACTAGCTAAATTATATTCTCAATAAAACATCATCCAGCCTGCAAAAAAAAAAAAAAAAAAAAAGCAACCAAAACCAACCCTGTCCCAAAGCAAATTACATCTCACATGCATAAGTAAAATATAACCAGCTCCACACTCAACGATCATGGGAAAAATGTTGATGACCAGCCCCGACTGGCCAGCGGAGCAGAGCTCCAGCCCAATGCCACGTTCCACCCCAGCTCCCTCTCAAAGGAAAGTCGTTCTCAATGCTCCACTGGTCAAACACAACATTAAGTAGCAAGCACTAAAAAGTTAATTGAATGTTTGCCAGGAGACGTATGTCCCATTTTTATACTGGATAATTAATTTCTTTGTTTTTATAAGAATTTTAAAGAGTGGCCAACATGCACCCTGAGGGTAATGATCTTCATTCAAGGGAGACTTCTGACTTTTTGTGGCACAGGACTTATTTGTAACTAGAAACGTTCCAAGATTGTTCTCCTGTAGGTGCTCACTTTTAACATTACACAAACTCTTGCATCTTCAATCTTTTATCTTAAGCAGCTGGTATCTTTGCATACCTCTCCTAAGAGATGATCATTTCAGTTCAAGGACCTCAAAAATAAATTTGTTCTTTACATTGTTTAGAAGCAAGGTGAGAGAGGCACAGGTGAAGCACCTTGGGCTGGAGGCTCAGTGGAAAGTATCTCCTGCTTCCAGTCATGTATTTTCAAATCACAAGGCCTGTCCTTTCTCATGGTGATAGTCTCTAAGTCCTATTACACACAGTAACAGGGCTTTCCTGTTGACAGTGTGAGCTACTCATTAAGATGAACTACAGTTTTGGGGTTTAAAAATGTTTTTCTTAAGTTACTATCAACCCTGTCAGGATTAATTGCTTAACAGTATACTTAAACTGTCAAAACAATTCCATATTTAGAACCAGAAAGGAAATAGGGACTATTAGCATCTCACAACACAGGCCAAAGCATCAACTTACCTACAGACTTCTGGTCTACTACTGTTTTGGAATAAAAATCCAGAATTATCTTTACCTCGATTATGCTTTTGCTCTTTACAGTGAGTGCTGCTGTAAGTTAAAACTGTAATTGTTCCCATGCTGTTGCCATCTGTGAGTAACTTTTATTGCTTCTGCAAACAAGGTCTTTCAACAGTCAGCCCCCTATGCTGAAGAAAATATTGACAAGTAAACAAGAAGTACTGTGCCTCTCTCTTCAAACCCTCCCTGAGACAACTGCAGGAACTACTGCTGATTATAGCTGTCAGAAAATGTACTGCCTACATATGTGGCATTTCAGTTCCTTGGGTCTTGTCATGAAACATGACCAGCTACAAGAATGACCACAGAAACACCAAACTCCTGAACAAGGGAACTCTAAAATTTCTCACAGCTTTCATCTGTTTGTGCAATTTTGAACTGTCATTTTTGACTGTCACTCCAACAGCTGTGTCATCTAAGATGATCTCAGTTAACATAAGGAGATGTTTTTTACCATCAATAAAAACAGAACTAGGACAGGAGTCTGAAAAAGTGATGGTGATTACATGGTTTAGCTGCTCACCTGGGCTGGCTCCTGCAGGTCTGAGCACGTTTCCCCTCCAAAGGAATCAAGAGGCATTCTCTCTGCACAGCCACCTCCAAGCTCCTCACTGCTATCACTACTACAAGATCTTTAAAGAAGTTTTTTTCACTGCCTAAATATCTGTATAAGAGTAAATTTTAAATTATCTGCATCATAAACCATTTGTAAAGGTGAAGCATCTTCCTACTGCAAACTGGACCTTCTTCTAACTCTCATATGAATTGCTGGCAACAGTAGAGTGCCAGGAAAACAAATTCTGCCATCCACTTTCCTTCAGTCTGCTCACTGTGCAGGTTACCCATGTGCTGGTGTGGGGTACAAACACTCACACTGTCATGTCACCTTTCAATTTGGCTCCTGGATTGCAATTTTCCTACTTGAATGAAACTCAGAGAAGTGCAGAATAGTTTGGATTAGAAGGGATCTTAAAGTCCATCCAGTTCCAGCCCTGTTCCATGGGTAGGTTATTCAGAGCCCCATGCACAGGCCTTGGACACTTCCAGGGATGGGGCAGCCACAGCTTCTCTGGGCAACCGTTGTCAATGCACTGCCACTCTCACAATAAAAAATTTCTTCCTTGTATGTAATTACCCCCAACCTGAATGCTGCAACTCCAAGTAAACTCCAATGGTGAGACTCAGGTGAAGGGCATGAAGGCTGGCATGGATATTCCCAAAAGGAAGACTTATCTTTGTGTCCTCCTTTGCATCTGGAAATGTAGCCCACACTTTCAGGTGTTGGGAGTTTAGGGCTCCTGCCCAATCAGCAAAGTCAGCTGAGAGGAACTTGTTTGTCCTCCAGGGAGAGCAGTGGGAAGGCACTGGGGCATCACCAGCACATGGATTGCTGCCTGCAGCTCATGGACATGTCCACACATCCCAGCTGGAGCAAAGACAGCACCTGCCCCTGAGCAGAGCATTCCAGTCTAGGGTAAAAGCACTTACAGATCAGACCTGCAGGTCTTCTGCAGGTGGATGGCAGCAGATTTCACTTCTGACCCAAGTAAGGCAAACAAGAAGGAAAATCTCTCTTCTCACTACCACAATGACAGAGAAGATGAAAAGTGAGTGCTCTTTTTGCAGGGCAAGAAAAACCTGTACTCTGCCCTCTCCCAGATCTTTGTTGACATGATGACAAATAAAAAAGAAAACCTACTGTTTCTTGTGTAAGTGAAAATATGTTTAACAGCATATATACACACACAAATATTTAGGAGCAGACAAAGCTGTGGTGATGATGAGGGGCTTGCCATGTCCCAGCAGCAGCCCACAGCAATAATTCACTTCTCTGTAACAGATCAACTGGAAAGGCTGGAGAAGACCTTAGGACCTGAGGGGATGGCATGGAGATGTGCCAGGGGAGATTCAGGTTGGATATTATGAGAAAGATTCTTTCCCCAAAGGATAGTTGGGCACTCAAAAAGGCTCCCCAAGGACCAAGAGCACCAAGCCTGAGAGAGCTCAAGAAGTGTTTGGACAATGCTCTCATGCACAGGGTGGGATTCCTGGGGCTGTCCTGTGCAGGACCAGGAATTGGACTCAATGATCCATGGACTCCATGATCCCTCCCAGCTCAGGATACTCTATGATTTTAAGCTAGAGGGCAGGTGATATCTTCTGCCTGAGGTTGTAATAAGCTAGGTTTATATGCTCTCTTCTTTTCTAAAATAAAGCACACACACTTATTGATCAAATATGAATTAAATGCAAATGATTTCACAGCTGCAGCCTTTCCAGACAACGTCCCACCATGCTACAACACTGCCATAGTCGAGTTAAAGCCAATATTCCACTCACATTGGCAATTTTCCACTAACAACAAACCCAAGTCTAGTAGATGCAACATTTCAAAATGCATGTAAACTATTTAGATGAATTCTTTTTATTGACAATCCCAGGGGAATGGAGAGAAAATGATTTGTTTTACCCTCAGAGCTCAAAGCTCTCTTGGGAGGTAATTCAATTGAAATTTCACATTCAGTCTAGCCAGGCAGTGATAAACAGATGCTTAAATTAGCTGCATTACACCATAATCAAATATCTTAAGACAGGGGAAAAGTTTCCAATAAACAATGGGGGTGGAGGGAGCTTCCCAGTATTTTTAGAAGGAATGTTTTTCATACCTCTCTGAAGCTCCTGCAGCAGCCCCACTCCTACAGCCACAGAGGCATCTAACAATGCAGGGAATAAACACACAAACACAAACCCAAACACAACTGGCATTTCCCTGAGATCTCTGGCAGATCAGCAACCTGCACCCCCAGCACTTCCTTTACCTACTACACTTAGAGATTTCTAGTCTGATGTCCTGCTACACAGTGCTACCCCTTCTCCAGCTTTGCAAAATGATGCTCTTGTTTTCATTTGAACAAATTGTTGCATAAAACACTCTCACATAAGGGAGGCAGAAGAGGTAACCAGACCAGTGCTGCTGTTCAGCATTTGCTGCTGAGATCCAAACCCTCCCTATGGTTGGAACCACACTGAGTATCTCCATCCCCTACTCCCAAAACCTCAGCTGCTTCCTCTCCCCCTCCTTCTTGGTCCTTCCCTACCCTACTGAGCAACAAGGCAGCAAGAAGCAGATGATCTGTGTTTTGTTCCTGCTCCAACAGTTGGAAAGGAGAAATTTCTCCAAAATAACTAAATGCTTTGCCCACCCAGGAGGGTGGTTATTCCTGAGAAATCCCTGGAAGGGCATGAATGGTGGTGGAGTCCCTGGAGGTGCTTAAGGAAAGACTGGATGTGGCAGCCAGTACCAGGGTCAGTTTGACAAGGTGGTGATCGATCACAGGTTGGACTTGATGGTCTCAGAGGTCTTTTCCAACCTAATTCATTCTCTGATTCTGTAAATGGTCTGTTAGAATATTACAAATACAAGTCATATATAGCTGTCCCAACCAAGTTTCTTAATTCCAGAAGCTAAGGGAAATAACTGATGGGGGTGGAAAAAAAAAGCAAAGACAAAAAGAAAGACATTTTCTACATTTTCCCACCTTTTTTTTTTTTTTAGAAAGGAGTATTTTGCATTTCTTTCTAGACTTTCTGTGTAGGTCTGTGATCTGGCTGTCACTGCACTTCCCAGTTCTCATAGTTATCAATGTAATATGCTTTAAGGACATCCAGGAGTTTCAAAAAGCAAGATAAACAAAATAATAAAGATATTCCAATAATCAAGACTTAATCCCTGAGGAGCTTTCAGCTTTGGGGTTTGGTGCTCGCTCAGTGTCGCTGCAGACCCACACCACCCTTTGGCATCCAAAACAAACAAAATGCCCTGAAACAGAATCAGGTTAGCAGAGGTCAGGCTTCCAAACATTTTGAGTTTTAGGGGTTGATGTTTTGGTTTCTTTGGAAGTTCACTGCCACTTTCCTCATCAGCAAGTGCTCCTCAGCCTGTCCTGGAGGGAAAGCATTTGCCTGCTGCAAGAGGTTCACACAGGCAATACTAGAGGGGAAGATAAGATTTAAAATTCCAAACATCCTGGACTCCATACAAAGCAAGCTTATGAGAAAACTATAGCCTGTTATACTGAAGGTTGAAATAAATGTCATAATGATTCCTCTAGCTTAGTCAGACTGAACCACCCTGTGCATTATCACAACTGTAAAATCCAAAGTGTAAATATCTCCTTAGTAATGCTCAAAAAGCAAAGCTCCCAATTCACAAAATTTTGATTTTTTTAATTGGTCTTCTTGTCTAATTTAAGTAAACCCAAATAGCAACACTGGGGGAAATTCTTAAGAAGACAATTTGTCTCTCCTCCAGGTCAGCTACCACCCAAGTTTTTCAAGTACCTTTTTGAACCAAGGATGTGTTTAGCAAATGAGTGCTGTAAAAGAGCTATTCCTACAAAGACTAGATTGTATTTTGAAGCAGTATGAAGCATCACAATCTGAAAAATGAGGCTAAGAGCAGAGAGTTACTTAGAGAAAGCTGATTTGAACACTAAGTGAGCACCAAAAATGTTTTTGCTGGATCAAATAAAATGTGAAATGTTGCATCAAGTTTTTTAGTTTGTGATAAAAACAGGCTACAACGTTAGACACTAGCAACTCCTATTGTAAGATAAACCTGGCATACCTAAACATCTCTCTCTTTAAATGGCACTACTTCCATCACAGCAGCTCAGGAAAAGTTGTCAGTGGTGTGAAACAGGAAGGTAAAAGCTCCTTCTGCCCAGAGAAGGCAAACCCAGCAGGTGATGAGTATCCCTCTACTCTTCCATGCCAGACACAGCAGGAAGGAGCTGCCTGGAAAACTCAGCAGCAGCAGCATGGGAGCCCCAGGCAGCAGCACAGGAGCAGCAGCTCACAGGAAAAGCTTGATAGGCTTCACTAGAGCCCTGATGCTGCAGTTCAAGTTCGCCTGACCCCCAGGTTACACCTCACTGCAGGTGATGCCGGGGGCGCCTCTCCCTGAAACCCAACGCATCAATTGTTGGTTTTTTGTTTTTCTTTTCAAGGGATAGCTGAGTTTCCAACTTGTTTTTACTTACAGGGTTAAGAATGTACAGTAACTGCAGCAGATTAAAAAGCAGCAAGGAAAGGGTCTTGAATCTGTCTTCATGTCTTACATCTTTGCTTTCATAAACTAGACAGACTCATCTCCTAAAAAAAACCCCCTAAACCCCCTGCTTTCAGGCACTCAATGCTTTCTAGTGCTAATATTTCCAAACAGAATTCATGGCTTTAAAGGCTCCATGAATTAGAATAATGCCATGAAATCAGTAATTTAAATGAAGTAATATTTTAATTGATTCTGACATTCAGAGACATTTCTTAGCATTGCCACCTCTTTCTGACCTTTCACCGCAAGTGGGTTTCACTCCAGTGATGGGGACCAGAGGTTTATTGCTGTCTTTGAAGTTATAAATGCACAGTAGCAAGATCTGCCCCTGAAGAAATAAGGGGGACATTTCCTACTGATCTTACAGAGAACAAGATTTGGCCACGAGAAATGCCATAAAAATTACTCATAAATATTTAAGTAACATATCCAACACATCCAGTGAAAGGGTTGCAGAATCAGAGACCACTTCAGTTATTGTGGTTTCTCTTTATGGGAGGGTCAGGGAAAAAAAAAACTGGTGACTGTTACACAACAGTAGAAAACAGGGCAATAAAACAGATAATTAGACCTGCAAGGGCAGAACTCACTGGTCAAAGCTGTGACACAGGTATCTGGTTATCTTACATGCTTACTTTAAAAAAGTACAGAAGAGCTGTGTAAGTGGAGGCACAGAGAAGATAAAGCAAAAATTAGATATTTAATACCCTAAGACAAAAATATAAAAATGCATCTTTAATTCCCTCCATCCCAAAAGCATACTACTAAATGCAGGAAATATATTGCCAAAAATCTCTAAAGTTTATTAAAAACTTGAACACAATTTCAAATGTTTAGTAAGATCAGCCAAAGATCTAATAAAAATAAAATTTTTGGTCCTTACGATTCAGCAAGCCTTACAGACAGAGGTAAGGGAAAACACCAGTTTTTTGGGGGGGTAGGATAATCTACAGTTGCCTTCCAAAGGACATTTCATACTGCTCTGAGATACACCTGAAATTTACCCATCACATAGAGGATAACACAGAAAATCCTCTATGAGGATACAGACCCAACATTAGAACACCTGGATTTCTGCATTCTTAAAAGCATTTAGAGATTTCTGTCGTTCCAGCCCCTGCTGACTCCTGTTTTCACTTATGTCAATTACCAGATTCTGAAGAACTTGTTGGCTTCTGACTCATCCTTCACATCCTCCACCTCCTCCTCCTCCAACCTTCATGCAACACACCTTCTTTAGTGCTGCCTAATGATTTATCATTTTTCTGATCAGCTCTCTGGAAAGCACAGAACTATCTATAATCATACACAACAGTATGAATGCTTTAATTTAGTAGCCTGTATGTACAATATTTCAAGTTTGGGTCATAACACAGTACCACCTTCAGCAGATTATTCATCGAGTAAAATAACCTAACAGACAAATAATATTCCCATGTTTTCCATGAGTGAATGCATAAATATTTGCTGAGTGCAGTGCATCATTGGGAAATTGGACAGCAGGGGCAAGAATTCCAGCAACATGCATGAGAGTGTGAAGAATGTGAAGGTCTGTCTGACAAAATCATGAAAGCAAAAGAATATGCGAAATGTGAGAAGCTCCATGCAAAGCTTCACAATTCTCCTTTACTCTCACTTAAAAATAAAAATTATTTTGAAAACTTCGGATTTCTGTACTATCTGTTGTCTGTATGATCAATGTTTATTTAAGCAACAGCAAGTTATAATCCTAAATCATTTATCTGCAGCCATTAGAGTACTTTTATAAACGTATTATTATTTACAGTTCTACTTGGCTTTCTTAAACTTCATTTTCCAAAGCTGTGCAACATACATTTTTAATCAAGCACTTAGTTTCATGTCAATTAAATATAAGCAGTCCTGAAATGAACAGCTGAGCACAGAAACCCCTTTACTCCTACCACACTATGACTGATGTAACCACTGCTGAATGAAGAAAAAGTTTCTCACCCCATCACATTTTCACCCTGTTTCTCCCCGCTTTTTAATTTTAAGAGTATCATAAGTTGTCCTGTCTATTCAAGCAATATCAACACATTCATTTCCACAAATCTGTGACCCAAACAGGCACTTGAACAAATCTACTTTGTATTTCTTTTACCTGAAACTGCTACCAACACACTTTTGAAACACAGTATTAAAAACTACCGTAAAAGAGAAAAAAAATACAATGCAATTTATTTGTATATCACATCCACATGACAACGTACCTCCTTTGTCTAATCGACTCCCGGGGAAAAAAAGGAGGTCAGGAGGTGAGATCTGAAGAGAGGATGGAGCTCAGTGGGACAGAGGAGAGCAGAAAGCTCCCCAGACCCCAGCAACACAAGTGAGATACTGTGGAACCACAGGAAGGGGAAAAGGAGAGACTAGAGGTCAGATCCTGGTGTTTTTGCACATCAAACTCGCGCCAAGGCTGGTATTTTGCGCTACCAGCTCCAGGCTGCAATCCCAGGACACCAGAGTCGAGGCTGGGATTTGAACAAGGCACGGGGCTGTGTTAGGGGAGCTGAGTATCTCGGGGGCTGCCCCAGCCTGGCCCTAAAGGGGTCCGCAAAAAATCAACAAGAAATCAAACAAGGACGAGAACGGAGAGAAAGAAACACAAGTGCAGTTTGGCTCTTGCTTTCTGGCCTCATAAATCCTTAGCTGCAGAAGAGAAGTCAGATGGAACAAAGCATAAATAAAGCAGGAGGTGAGTTTTAACCATTTTTCAGGGCAGGGAGAAGGAAAACTAAACAGACTACATCTCTCCACCCTCATTGAGATGCAAACCACACAAAGGCAAAAAACTCATCTTGATGCACTGGTAGTTACGCATGTAAATTCCAGCGCAGGGAGCAAGATAAGCCCAAAGAATGCAGTTTCTCTCACCAGAAAGATTCAGCTTTGTGTATAATGCTGTAGTCTAACTACTGTAACCATCAGGACAACTCTGTTTAATATCAATAAAGTGAGCAATGTGTTCGCCTCATGCTAAACGAGCTGAAAACCCAGAGCAACCAATCCCCACAACCTAGAAACACCCATACGTGAAACAGCATCCAACTTTGCTTCAATACAAAAAAACCCTTCTTTCCACTTCAGGCTCTTCTTTCTTAACCGGAGCAGAGCAGCAGAGAGGAGTCTGAAATGAGAGCCCACCTGTGCAGCGCAACGTGAACCTCAGTCTCCTCTCCTAGTGGAAAATAAAGTTTTATTTTAATAAGACAGGCTTGTGACATGCCCTTGTAGGAGCCCTGTACGGTAACACTGACAATATGACTTGGCAACCTCTTTCTCTTTCCTCTGCCTCATCTCTGGCTAATTCTTTTTTTTTAAATTTTAGTTATTTTAGCAGCTGCAGAACACACAAATCTGCACACTGCAGAACACTAGTTTAGTTATCTAGATGCGAATTTTTTTTTATTTTAATCATTAACAGCAATTATGAAGCGTTGCTTTTGAAAGGCCATAATTAGGGATGACAGACAAACAGTGGATGTGGCAGGAAAAGATAGTACCAGTTCTTTGATAGTACAAAGCAAACCACCAAGGCAGTGTGATAGTACTAGTTTCATTCCTTTTGGAGTTCATCAGTTGCGAGCGATTGAATTCTGCCTCGTGACTGATAAATGCATATTTTGATTTGTTTCCCCTTGAAAGCCAAGTACTCTTTTATTGGCAGGCTGATTAAAGTGGAATTAAAATGTTCTCTGAGGAAAGAGGTGAAAACTTGTCACCTTTTCTGCAACGCTCTTTTTTCCCCCCTTAGTAGATAAGGGTTTTTCAGAGTCACAGACACCGGATACTTGGGGGTAAATTAACCAAACTAGTCATGTTTTAAAAGGACAATTGTTCTATTTTTAAAGCTGTCATTTTCTGAATATTTGATTAGGGCTGCGTTACAAAAGATAACTTTTGCAAACAGTCTGCTCTCCCCCAACCCCCCCCTTATTAATTTTACATTAGATTTCCACTCTGTTCCAGCAAAGCCCGCGGTGACTCCCTGCTCCGTTGAGGCTTCCTTCCTACAGCGATCTCTGCAGGATTTCGGCATGGCAGAGTTCAGCTACATCAGCAAACAGGCAGCCAGAAACCTCAGGCCCTGAGCTGAAGTGCAGCTAAGCTTGAAAGGAATACAAATATATAAAGACAGTGCAGAGAACCAATAAAAAGCAGAAAAAAAAATATTCTGCGAAGCATTTACACGACATAAAGCTACTAGACCAAAATAAATGTGACCCTGGTGAATTTGCTATACCAGAAGTTTATGCTTCCCTCAATTTGAAATTTTCAAATAAAGAGACTAAGTACAAAGCCCTGGAGAGAAAAATAGTAGAAAGTAATATAGTTATGAGAGCAACAGCAGCCATTGTGAGTGATATTGTTATTTTCCATCAAGGAAGCAATAACTTTGATGAATAATCCCCTTAATGAACACCAAGATGGGGTTCTGCCTCCCTAATTAAATTAAATTAAAAGTGTCAGGTATCAAACCTCCACGGTAAAGACGAAGAGAAACTACACAGCAGCTTCCTAACACGGTATTATCAATCCTGATTTTGAATCTCAAAGTATTAACAATAAAAATAAGCAGTCTCTGGTGCTCTGGAGACAGGAGGGGTAGAAAACAGACTTATGAAAGATGACAGATTAATAAAAGACCCAAAAGTAGGTGACTGTGATAAAGGTGGAAACTTTCTCCTTAACTTAGCCCGTACCACAGTTGTGTCGTATGGCTTCAAAGATCAACTACAGAAAGCAGAGAAAGCAAAATGAGTTCAAGCAAGCCATGGAGTCTTATCAACAAATTATCTTTACCAGATAGAAGGCAGATCTTCATTATTACTCTAGCAGGATTTTTTGTGGGTTAATTTTCTTACTGTCTATCTGATGCAACAGAAAAATACAAAGCCTGAAGGAAAATAATCCCTATAATTTGCATTTTTAAATGCCCCTACATAAAATACATATTTAAGCAGATGCATCATAATGGCTGGAATTATTAAGTTACATAAGTATTTAGAGAGATTATGAAATACTTATTGATTTAACTGCATAAATATGTACCTAGGGAAATTTATATCACAAATGAAACTGGCCAAAGCCACTATGTCTAAGCCAAAACAAAGACAATTATCTTGTCAATAAAAAATTGAAGGTAAAATTAAAAAACCCTATTAGTGTGCTAAAAATAAACCAATTTTATAATTATAGCAAGTAAGTAGGGGACAAGTCTCATAAAACCCTATCCAGACACCCAAGTGAATGGAAATTAAATACTTATTTCGAAGGTGTCCTAAGAATCTGTTAGGATTTGGGGGAGGAGGAGCATAAAGCTTGTCAAAAACCATGAAATTGTACAATTTTTTATTTTCAAAAAGTATTTAACTGCATAATTACAGAGGCTCTGTTACAAACAACCATTTAGGGCATCCTCACTCCACTGACAGACTCTTCCCAGCTTTAAAAATTCATTAGGATCTTGGCAATAAATATTGCCAATGTATTTTACTGTAACTATATCGATCCTAATGCACTTGACTTATCTATAGAGATAAAACTTATCTTGACCTTGTCGAATACAAACAGTCTGGACTAAAAACCTGCGATAGCCTCTCGTGGGGAAAACACACAGCAGATAACAGCTACAGGGATGATACAGGAGCAGAACATCAGTATTAATGTTTCAGACAAAACAGAAATTTGCCTGAATATTACCCTACCGAGCTCATGTAAAGAGACACTAATAGGAAACAATATGAAAGGAGGCTGTAAAAAACAAATATGTACATTTAATTAGAGTCTTCCTGGGCACTGTATTAGTCCCCTTAGAAAATATGTGGCAGAGATGGTTATGACCTACTGCACAGTAATATTAGTGAATATGCTTTTTCTTTTTTTGAGGAATCCACCTCTCTGTTTGAAAGTCAAACCCAGCTGTCTTGTGCTGCACTAAGAAGGAACCCAACCAACTTTTGCCTTTGTTATTTAAAGTTGCTGTTTCCAGCTGCAATCCCAGCGGTGACTGCAGACAGTGGCACTGGTCTTGAGACATGAACCCTGCAGCAGGCAGGGACAGACCCTGCACTGCTATCCCTGTGGATCCTACAACACCACCAGGGCACAGCAGCAGGATCAGGCTCCAGCCCCATAATTTCCCCTGGAAGCAAAGAGCTGTACAAACCCACTGAACTCCTGTGTTCCAAACTCTTCGGCGCTCCTTCCCTTGCAATCCGCCTGCCTTCAGCTGCCGATAACTTAATTAACGTTTCTGAGCAGGAAAAAAAAAAAATATTCCCCACTATTTCTAATGCAACAGAGATTTTTAGAAAAGATGTCTTTTGTGGTTGCTTTTGAAATTAATGCAAGAGTATCCTGCCAGTCAGCAGCAGAGCGTATCCCTCGATCTTTAATGCAAACTTCTCCAGGTTGTTCGTGTAACTCAACCAGTTACGGACAAAGAGGAGCTTTCTGAAAGAAACCTACAGCGTGTTTTTTGCAATTAATGCTCTATGTATTTGCCAACTCAAGAGCCAAACACATCAAACTTTCATCTTCCAAATATCTCTCCTTTACAAGCAGTAAGAGCAATCTAATGTACTGTCAGTGTTAAGGACTCTAGTAGCTCAGAAAATTATTTCTTTCTGACACGATGTTTCATAGCTGGTCCTCATAAATTAAAAAAAAATCAGGATGTTAACAGGAATTTGGACAAGGGAACTGTTTCTAGGTCACAGTAATTACTTTGCATATGCAATTAATGAAAAATAATTATGCCCGATCACTAATTAATATTTCAATGTGCTAAACAGCACCAATACAAGTTCTTGCAAAGATCCAGAGAAAAACAAACTAAAGAAGAAAACAAAATCTGCCAAATAAAATCAATAGATTTCACACAGAGTTAAATATTACATGTTTCATATATATTTTTGGCAGACTCTATTCCAGTGACAATTCAAAAATACTATAATACACACTCGGATACAAATGTAAAATTATTGTGATGCATTAACTCTGCTCCTGCCCGGGTCATGAGCAGGAATTTTAAAGGTTTCCTGTTTACTCTGAGCAGCTAAATGAAAGTAACTCCATAGTTTTCTAATTCTACCTTTAAATACTGCTCAGCTTTGGGAGACAGCAATAAAACTTTCTACCTTTTGATAGGCAACAGTATTTTATATTGACTGAAGGCAAATAGAGACAAAAATAATACTATCCACAGCAGTGGCACAAAGAATAAGGCTCCATTGCTAATTATACAGGGAACTGAATTTAATTACATGGAGAACATTAAACACTTTCCAAACAGGAGAAAAAAAATCAAGAAAAGCTGGAGATGAGCCTTTCAAGTGCCTTTAATGCTCCAACAGTGCCCTCTGCCGAGGCTCCCAAATAGTGCTGGGTTAGTGCTCAGCACCGAACACGGCACACAGCCAGGCACTGCTGCTTTGGGATCCTTTCTGCCTCAAACCAAGCACCTCACAAAACCCAATTCAGCCAACTTCCTGCAGGATGAATATGTCATATATGCAGCGCAGCACTGCAGTCAGTGTGCATTTTGTAGTGAGATGGCAACCAATAATTTCAAAGATTTCATCCAAAAAGCAACATCTGAGTTCTGAATCGCTGCAGTCTCGCTCACAAAATCCATCTAACGAGGAGATTCCCAAAGACAAATCTGCTTAGGATCCCATACTAAAGCACTGCTGTTCTTAAAATCCAACTTAGTTTGCTTTTGCACTGTGACAGATACGACTGGCTAATACTAGAAACACCTTTGAAAGCAAACAGGCTCCAAAATAATCTAAAGCAAACAACAAAATATCTGTTTCATTACTCCATACATTTTACTACGATTTTTTCAGATGGTAACTGTATCCAAAAATATTGCTGTCTGGCTCCTGAAAACAAACCAGTGAACTAAATGCCATCCTAAGCACCAAGGAAAGACTGGATGATGTGTTTCAAAACTCCAGTTTCAGGTGGCCAAGTGAAAAAAGGAAAGGGAAAGAAAACAGCAGGCAAAGGATCTTAGCACAACTGAAACTAGAACAGAAATTCCTGACAGCTCCCTCACCCTTCCTTTTTCCTTTTTTTCTAAAGAAAACACAGTTGTTTTTTTCTTAAGTCACTCCTTGGCTTTCCCACCTTAACCTCGGAGAATAAAAAGAGCAAAATCCTTTCCTTGTTAATATGTTTTCTTTTTCTTTGACCAAATTTTTAGAATTTCCACTAATACAAACGAGCCACACTTTTAAAAGTCTGAGCCTTGCCTTTTCCCCAAATTCACAAGTTATTCTATAGCTCTAATGATTAACTGGCAAATAGTTTATCACCCAAAAAAAAAATGTGCCTAGATATTTCAGATTAGATTGTAGCCATAGAATTTAGATAATTTTACGGCTGCAGGGATAAGACAATGCCAAAATGGCCATTAATTGTATAAGCCTGTTTCATACCAGCAGCTCCCTGAAACTCAGCTCCTCTGAGCAGCAGACTCTGAGATCTCCCGGTACTCAGAGAAGCAAGGGGCAGAGAGACTCACTAAAAACTCACATCTTTCTACCTCAGTGACACCTTTTATAAAACTGAAGGTTATCTTCCTTTCATTTTAAAATCAGAAATTCAAAAAACTCCCCTATCCTTGAGGAGTCTTAAATTTACATGGTTTAAAATAACGGGGAGTGTTCAGTATAAAAACTAAACGCAGGCTGGCAAGTCCTGAGGTGAGGTATTTTAACACACCCTGCAGATCACAGCAACTTTTCCACCACCTCACAAGCCCCCTGAGAAGTGGCAAACTATCAGACCCTCATCCAGCTGGTGCTGCTGGGAACGGGAGCGGGATGCTCGTTCAGCCGCGGATACGGACACCGATTTCCAGAATCTTTATCGAGCACGCCAGCTCGAAATCAGGCTGCTAAACTGGGTGTAAAGATCCAGGGCTGAGAGTACCTAAGGTGCTGCTGATTTCAGAGAAATATGTGAGTTCTCAGCAATCCCAACAGCCTTTTTATTTACTGCACACTGTGACAAACGCCCGGCTTCGTCCATCCAGCTCTGCCTCTCTTTGGCCTCTGTTTTATGTCAGCAAAGCTGGAATATTTTGTTTAACTGTGTTGAAAAATTAGCTGCTTAAACAGAGTAGTACAGAAAAGGCTGAGATCAAAAGTGCGTCTTTTTCGGGAGTCTGGCACCTCTCCTCACACACCAATTCAATTTCAAATATGTGTTGTGAGCCTAATTTTTATAAATCTCTCTTCTCTCCTCAAGAGAGATGACTGCACAGATGTAGCAGGTGAGCCTCCAGTCACTTCATGTATTTAAGTATACATAAGAATATATATATACATATATATACACACAGACATATATCAGTATATATACTTAACAGTAATACACACCAAAGGTTACATGGAGGTGATAAAATTACTTAAAGCCACATCAGTGCAGTAACAACAATTAAAAAAGCACATATTAATAAAGCAATATCAAGGCTATGTAATATTACCCTAAGTTCAAGCTAGACAAAAACATTCAACAACTTGCTTATTCAAAATACAATGCAAATGATGGCAGATTTACTGCTGCTGTTGGATCCTAAAGGTCCATTTTCTGCCTGTTTAAATCTGCAGCCTTAAAGCAATATCCTGCTTGTAGGTGGCTTGGTTTTGGCTTTCTAAAAGGAATGTTAACTTTGCAGGACAGTTGCACAATCTAAAATCTCAACCCGTTGCCTTCCAGTTGTTTTAGACAGGTAATGCCAGGAGTGATTAACTGCATTTATTCCTTTTCATTCCCCAAAGGGAGACTTTTAAATTCAGTATGTATTTCTAAGAAAACCCAACACATTGTGATTCACAGAAGTTCTCCAGCACAAACTCATCTACCTGTCAACAAATCTTCAGAGATGATTGCACAATCTTCTGAATAATCACAATAATTAAAACAGTTCAGGGTGCAAAATACACAGATGCAGAAAGCAATAAAGGCAAAAAAGCATTTTCTTCCTCTTAGGGTTAAAATAGGAATTTTTAAAGCAACGTGGCAGCTATAAATGGAAAGATCTGTCTACCTTTTGTCCCCATAGGAAGTTCAAGCAGGATGGTGTAATCAAAACAGCAACCAAATAATCAATTTGCTACAGATCTATCTGTTCACTAATCTGAAAATCCAGATTCTCAGGAATTTTCTATTCAGATGACACAGAAGGACATTCCCTGAACTTTGAGATCCACCTCGGGAGGAAAAGGGAAGGAAAATGAGGCAGGAGTGCCTGGATTCCCCAAATCATCAATGTGCTACCCAAACAAAACTGAAGCTACCTGCAAATTCAAGTAATTTCTAGAACTAGGGAGCCCATTTCAGGAACAATTTTTTTCTTTCTCCCCAACAAATACAACTTTTTTTTTTTTTTCCTTTAATCATGGGAAAAAAATGAAACAATAATTTACTCAGAAGCAGTCTGTGCACAAATCCCTATGAAAAGGCAGAGGGGATGTACAAATATCAAAGCCAGCTAAAATTAGGGAGTACAAATCCACCTTCCCCAGAATGCCCCACACACTCTGCTGCACCTACAGAACAGATTTCACTGCACACAAAAGGCACTTTGCAGAGCAGTTTTCTCTCAATCTCAAGAACCCTGGCCTATGCCTTAAAAGTTGTTTTTTTAGCTTTTAGTCAGGATATTTAGCTCTCTGCTCAAAGAAAATGAGAGAGAATGCCTTAATTTCTGTGTGTAAGCTACCTCAATTAACAACCAGGTGCCAATAGCTGGGATGTACATTGTAGCTTTTGTGATTAATATTTGCTGGGATGGAGAATTCAGGCTTAAATGTGAAAAGCAGGGTTTTTCCAGGAGTAAATGGATGTTTTTACCAGAGATTCATGTATTGCCTCGAACTGATTTTTAGTTGCATTTTCTACAGCACAAAAACTAATATTAGATATGATCTTCCAGAAACAATTTTGCACATTCAGTAAAGGAATATAAGAAACTTCTCCCAAAATAGTGTATCACTAACAAGCACTAAAAGGAGAACTTTTCACCCACAGATTGCTCCTGTAAAAGGTAATGGAATCAGCACATTTAAACTTTGGTCAGTAAGGGAAACAAATGTAATTTTAGCCCAAAAAGATGCTCTAAGTTGGGTGATTTAAAAATTATTGAAATGCACTGAAATTTCACCTCTCATCCCTCCAAAAAAACAGCCTAAAACAGGATAGCTTACAAAAAGGAACTAGAACAGCTTACTATTTTCAAATTAAATTATTAGCCAAACTCAGGAAATAATATAACTCTAAAAATGCTAATTTCAGAGTATAAATAACTTGCATATATATGTAGAAGATTGCTGCCAAATAGTGATGGCTGTCAAATAAATCCAAACTGCATCATTCTTAAATGAAAGATTCCTACAAGATTCAGAAAAAAATCTGAAAGTTGAGTAAATAGAGAAGAATCATCACAAATACAAGAAAGTAACTGGAAGAGGGAAAACTAACTGTGACTGTGAGAACTTTAAGAGGCAATTACCAGGAACATTTTACCTTTTTGGTACCTTAATATTTTATCTGTCCTTTTAGATTTACATACAGCAGTAACAAATGCTGTTAACAACAGTCTGTTCATCAGAACAAACGATTCTCAGCACTGCAGATGCAGTGAGAACAGCAAAGAAAAGATGCTCAGGAAAGATCACAAGCACCAGGAGTGAAATCAATCTTTAAAGGACACATCCAGCTTTTTGCATTTTCACTATCCAAGCCTCATCTAGGACCTGATCAAGGTGACTAAATAGGCTGCTCCACTGGCAAAGTCCAATCCTTTTACCCATCTGCACAAAAGTTGTTTATAAAAATTAAGCCAGATGTTCATTAAAAAAAAAAAAAAAAAACAACAACAAAAGCAAAACAAGAAAACTACAAAACCATCTGCTGCTGTAACATTTTATTTCCAGTAAAAATGACATTTCAGCATTTTCAGCCATTCTTCCTTGCTAGTTTTGTTCCTTGAACCCTCAGTATCTCACATCAGGCTTTACTAAGGCAACTGATGAATCTTACTGAAAGGATAAGGGGAATGTAAGCCAAGATAAGCACATTTGATAGGGGAAAATAATAGGATATAAGAGTAAATCTGTTATTTGATTTTTTAAAAATGCAGTTAGAACTGATGCAACAGTGTCAACATTCATGTCAAAACTTTTTTCATCTTAAGGAAACATAAACATTCAAACTTGTCAGACCTGGGACACAGCAGACATTGAGTTTGGGTATAAAACCAGACAGAAAAATTAACAGCCAAGGACTCCTGCATTGTCCAGCTCTGCAAAGAAAACCCTTTTGCCATTTCAGACAAACACAAACTAGGGAAACAAAATGAAATTCTAATGAAAATAGACTGAAAATTATTTTGTTTTTATTCTCTAGCAAGGACTTAAGAGAAAAATATTTCCATGTAAGGGCAGCCCCAGGCTACAGCCACACACAGCTGGTCTCAAGTACAAATCCAGGGCAAGCTTCCCCAACAGCAAACAGGGATGGAAACACAAACTACAAACACTTTAAGCCTCCTTCTTTCTCTGCACCTTATGCTGACTTTTCTGAATTTCTTGAACAGTTTCTCTTTTTGGGAGAAAACTGCTTCTGCTCACTTAATAATACCTTTACATTTCTGTAACAAAACTTGTAGAGAAGAAAAGCTTTTTCAGTGGTATAAAACCAATATATTTCATTTTTGCTATTCACTCTCGTAGCTGCAGATTTTAACAATTGCTACCAAATTTTAGAATTATGAACAACCAGTTGGTATCACATATGTGTATCCCAAACTCAAGAAACATGCACAGAGCAGGAAACATTCCTTTAATAATGAAACAAAGAGCATCTGGATCATTATGTCCTTCTGTTTGAGACAATTAATGTGTCAAACTATTGTGCTGTCTCTATCAGGAGTTCACTAATTACTAAAGCTACTTGTTATTACATGTATCTAATTATTACTATCAGTAAGTCCAGAATATAGACCCACTTCAAAAGAATGACCTTAACAACTACCACTTCTACAACAGATTATGATGTATTAAGAAAAAAAACCCACTACAACATTAGACAAGGAAAAAAAAAGATAATTTGATCAATTTTCAGATTGTTCTGAAAGAACTACAAAAATAATAGATAACTGGAAATCATAATAGAAGCTTTAAAGTTCGACATCTGACAGTATCACAAAATCTTACTTGAAAAGTCTTGGACAAAAAATCAAACATGCTGAAAGAAGGCAGGCAAGTGGTAATGAACAAGCAAGGAAGGAACTGAAAGAATATCATTTAGGCATGGTTTTATTGTGGCATATTCCAAAAACAAGTGTGATCCCACTGAATGGAACTTGTCAGAAAGTGTCATGCTGCAAACATGGCACAAATGTTCACAGAAAATGACAGCTCTGAGAAACAGATGTATAAATAAACTACTATGCTCAGAACAATGTAAGCTGATCTTGGCATGAAGGAAAAATATATTTAGTGTATTTCAAGAAACTTGTTTATCAGGAATAGAATCATGGAATACTTAGGAGTGAGAACTACTGGTACAAGGCTCTGGCAGAGGAAAGGCAGAGCACATTTAACCATAGCATCTAGTCAGTTTTAGTATTAAAAGATCCACAACAGAGCATGGAAACAGCATAGAACTGTTTGTCAAAACCAGGTTCCACTTCCAACTGGGAAAATTGCACAGCAATTGGAAGGTGCTTAAAAAAATTCAAAATTTCAGAATGATGGAAAGACTGAACTTTAAGGGAGAGGAAAAAAAACCCTAAACATGCCAGTTGCAAAAAGTATGGGAAAGAACACATGAGGTTTGCAAAAACATGGGTTAATAGAGAAACCAAAACTCACTGAGCACCAACAGTATTTAGTCTCCCTAGTCCATTTCAGTAACATCACAAGCACATATATAGTGCTCTTTTTGCATTAGGAGTAAAGCACATTTAAACAGAAAGGCTGTGAGATCCTATCTGATAGCTCCACTGAATCTATTTCATCTCCCCGAATGGTTTAACTCTACCAAATTACACAGTGACACAACACTGAAGGCTCCAATGCAATTTCCATTTTAAATCATGCCTCAAACATTTGTATTTCTCAGAGGAAAAAAACCCAAACACAACTGTATCTATCAGAAATACATCTTATGCCTGGATTCCACTTAGAAGCTGAATTTCTGTGAGAAAGTTACCATAAGACTTAAGCTATTTGAGTTTACAAAATATTTCCTCCACACTCTTTTTTTTATTAGCTAAAATATAAAAAATGTTTTAAATCAAAGTTTATTGAATATGTCATTGTGCATAATAACCAGACTTTTTAATACACATGAAGAAGGGTTTAAAAATAGCAGAACTTGCAGCTGTCTGAAAATTTCATGTCCAATAGCCTAAAGTCATAACTTCTCTCAACTTGAGGCTTGGAACGGAGCTGTAAAATTTTTGCACGTGTGGTATCTGAAGGGAGAAGAGTGATAGAGACCTTTTGGGCTTTTACACCTTGGGATTTTCTAGCTCATATAAAGCTCACCACACTTTCAAGTTGGAAATTCCTTTGAAAACTGAGTGCAATCTACACCTTTCTGCAGTGATTTGTAAAATATTACTGTTAAAACACTGATGTTAAAACTCAGTGTATAAATCTGAACGAATATGATCACTGAATTTGCATTAAGCAGCAAATCAGATATAATAACTAGGGTGAAAAAACCACAGCTGTGTTTTTGGAAAACACCTAATCTCATCTGATTGAGTTTCAAGAGGGAAAACATCTAATTTTCCAGGATATCTAAAAGATCGATGAAGAGAAAAAATAGTGGAATAAAGATTTTCTGTACAATTGGCTCATTAACAGACTCCTAACACTGACCAAATCCCTTGTTTTGCTGGGAGAAAGGACATCTGCAAACCATTTAAATGGAGTGGTGTCCCTGTATCCCAAATTCTTGCTCAGGTAGCAACCCTTTAACATGGCACTCCACCTGGACTGATGTATTCTGCTCCACAGCAGAGATTCCTGCTCTTCCTTAGGTGAAAGGAAGAGCAGAAAGGAAAATTCAGCAATAAATGTGGATGTAGCCTCTGACTAACGAGGCCCAAGCAGACATCCTTACATGTACTGCTGTGACAAGTTGGTGGGAAGACCTTGGCTCTTTCCAAGGCATCACCTCCTGTCACCCAGCATCACCACATCCTTGGCACCCCAAACTGATCAGGGTGCAATTGGGGACAGACTGTGGTGCTGTGCTCTTCCCAGAGCTGCATCAGGAAGGGCACTGACACTTCCCCGATGGCTCTGGTTCAACTCCAGTGTGGATTAGTATTTTAGTTATTTTCATTTTCCCCAAACTCCAGCACCTGCTACAGCCCCTTTGTGGCTCCACTGTGGTGCCTCTCTTTTTACATCTCCCAAGGACTGCCAGGAGCAAACCCCTGGACTTTGTGCTCCAAACTGTGCCAGACACATCACACTAAGCTCTTGTTCTTCAGTTCTGCAGAGGAACTACTAATACCACCTCCAAGAAGATACACCACGAGTGTAGTTATCTGATCTCCACTGCTCAGACTGTCCTGAAACATTTAATTTTCCTTGCATGTGCTCATCTGGCTCCTCTCGGCTTCCCTCCTGAAGTTTCCATTCTGAGAGCAAGCAATCCCTCCCTCTGGATATATGCTCCTTTGGTTTCTTTTTGAGTGCTAGTAAGCAATTTCAAGTAAACTTAGAAATGAATACATTTAATTAGTTTTAATTAAAATCCATTAAACATTACTAATATTTTAGTGCTGCTAAATTTTAAAAATTTTCTAATATTTTATTAATTGCATATCTATAATAATGATTTAAAATATTTCACTTGTGCAATGCATTTTATAGCTGCATAACATACAGCAATATAAGATGCTATATAGACTCAGACTAGGGAAAGCCTAGATTTTTCATCAGTATTATTTCCTTTGCTGTATGTAACCAGATTATGCTGTTGTTATTTAAAGAACACATATTTTGCTGTAAATGGGACATAAACATAAAAGGCAAAATAAAAACTGGAGAGAAATTACTTGGGTTTTGCAGAATAAAAGTTGCAGCTTTGATACAGCAAAGTGAAGGTAGGTAGGTAGCTCAATACAGAGAGCTAACATTAAAGAAATATAAATTCCTGATAAGTATGGCAATAATATGCTCTCCAGTAGAAGTGTGAGGGGAAAAAAAACCTTTAAAATCTCCACTTACATCTGTAACTTTCTTTACATCAGAAGGTGTGATGGCAGGACAGCTCAGGTGCCTCACTCTGCAGCAGGAGGCAATGAGCCTGAATACTCCTCTGGATTTTTGCCAAATGTCATTCTTTGTCAGTTCTGTGGTAATTAGGAATCTGTCTCTCTGCATGGGGAAGCAAGACTTCTCCTTGCTGTTTCTTACAGAGACTGAACTGCCTTAGATATGTTCATGTACCATGCACCTCTGACCAGGAACAAAGCTTTGGCTCATTAAAATGACAAGGTTACAGCTCCTTCTAATGCCACAGAAAGGAATGACCCACCCTTCCCAGAGAGAATGGCACTAATGCAGCTGTTCAAAAAGCAACCCCGACCTCTGCAGGATGCTGGGACAACAAATGCAGGCAAGGAAACAAAGACATCTGATTCTGGAGAATAGTGTTTAGGTGTTACCTGATCACAGTGGTGCTCTCCCCCTGTTAATTTGATACTAAGTGGACACAATTTATTGCTGGGATCTCTCCCTCTGGAGCTCACTTGTTCCCTCATCTCACTTGTCCTTTCAGAAAAGATTATCTGGGAAAACCAAACTTACACCAATTAAGGCAGCAAAGAAACTGCAAAACTGGACATGGAGAGGCTGCAGCAACTCTGAGGAGTCTGAGCTGCAGTCAGCTTGAGACAAGCAAAAAAGCAAGCAGGTTTTTAATCCACATCTAAGCTCTTCCTCAGAAAACCAGCATCTAGAGTCTTCCCCTTGAGAAATTACCAGTATATTTCATCTCTTCCAAATGACATTAAAAGGTAGTAACTGCTTAATGCAAAGATGTGCTGCACTGAGAAACAGATCTAAGACAATGAGGCTGTAGCAGAAAGCTCCTCTGCCACTTAACAATAGAGAGTAAGAAAATTTTCATTTATTTTCACTTGAAAAGGAAGTCAGAGTCCTGTGACTGCATTGATAGGAACGATGTACACACACTTCATTGCCTTGAACTAAGGAAAAAGGAGCTGGTTCTTTCAGATGGAGTGGCAGTGCACAGAAGTCTTCAGCTCTGCCTCCCTTTGCTCCTGATAAAAGCTTGGAGCAATGAACTCTCAGGAGATTAGCACACACACACGCCAGCTCCAAAAACTTTAGGCAGCATACATGTTCCTTTGAGTCTTGTACATGTGTTGTGTATAATGTGCTCTTTTTGATATTAAAAAGTTGCTAAGTTGTTCTCAAGCTGGAAAGGGTTTTCCATTTAGATAAGGCCAAAGCTACTGCACAGCACAAACACATGTGTAACACTGGAGTCTGAGAGCAGCACAGGCATTGGCCATTCCACCAGGGGCTGATAAGAACGATTCCATTTTATACAAATCCTACTGGAAGTTATTTACCCTCAACATGGATTCTTCTGGTGGCACTGCCAGCATCACCTTCCCACATCCCACACCTTTCTTCCACAGCAGTTTGTAACCACTTGTCCTGTCCCTCTGCTTGGCTCTTTGCATTTGATCACTCTAGAAGTCCACACCTTTTTTATACATTGGCTGCTAAAAATACCCCGTGGACATTACTCTCTATATTATGCACAGAATCAGCCCTTATATACATGAGAAAGAAAGAAAATTATTGAGATTTTAAAAATAAACATTTCTATTCATCTCAATTTCTTCACTGTCTTGGCAGCACCTCTGGATAAAACATGATTCTCTCCTCCGTAAACACAGGTTTGACCAGAATGGGCTCTACTCCCTGTTATGAAAGAGTGTAACAACCTTGCACTTATTTATCATCATTCACACACACAGGTCTAACACCAAGCTAGAAAACACACATGCACTGCTGGATTTACCCTGAAAAAAATAAGCAGAGGCTTGCTGGATGCTTTCAGTGACTGGGACTGCCTTTAGCACAGCATCCCTTCAACTGCTGCTTGAACAGAGGAACTGAGGTGGGAGGATGTGGCGGCTACTTGGCGGCACAGAACAGCACTGAGCTGTTTCTCCTCCACGAATTTGAAACTGCTTGGGGCATTTAGGTTGGCAGAACTCTATAACCCAACTGGAACCACGCCAGCAGGGTTCACATGCTGCTCTTGAAAAGTGAGCCACCGAGGCTTTAATCACCACAAGTGGCAAGGACTTAATTTTTCATTTCGTTTGAAATATGCCAGGCTCGACAGCAGACCGAGCCTCTTATAAAGTGCCATCTATTAATCAACACTGTTTCCTGCTTCACTGGATTGCCTTGGATATCTCCTGTTAGGAGTCCTGCAGCAGCCCTGCTTGGCTTAGCCTGTGACCTAGGAAAATCTTAGCCCACAATGGCAGGGCACAGGAGACATCACACACACAGGGCATATGGATCATTGATATTGCAAAATCCAATTTCCATTTTCATTGACATTTTTCACTTTCCACACCAGTGGAAACACCACATTTTGGCTTTGGCCAGGCAGCAGGGCTAGATTTTAGGACCAGAGCTGTATCCAGGCACCCCATCTGTGTGACATTCCACCAGGGGATCTAGGAGATGTGATGGAAGCTCATCTTAACAGAGATGGACCAAACATACCTGCAAGGAGCTCATGTCAGAAGAAATATCTGTGTGAAGGAAAAACTCCCTAAATAGCTGTGCTCCTTGTAAAATTGAGGTTTTGAGGAAATTCAGTGTTTCAGCCTCAATCACTGGAAATTTTAAACAGATACTAAGCATAAACTGTACTCTGTGAAAATTAGCTCATCTAAGGGGAGTCTGTTGTTTGCAATGTCAGCATTAAGATACTTATCACTTCTTAATTCACACAAAGGTTACTTTCCCCAAGAATCCTAAAAAAATACTGAATTGTGTATTACACAATACATACAATATTGTGACAAATCCCTCACAGGCTGGAGTTTATAAGTATAACTGAACTACACAGCAACACCATGACAATAAAATTCCACCTTGTTTTTTCTGCTCATCACAACCAATGTGATTTAATATCATGGTTTTAAGGACTTTGGAAAGAAAAGTTACGGTCTGATGCTATGGGAGGATAAACAGATGGCTAAATCTCTCCAAAATCCAAAAAGACTTTCACTTTTAATTCTAAAGCTTCTTAAAATCCCCCCCAAAATATTCCAAGTCAAGATGCCTGTCCAAGGACATTTGATTTAACTGTACCTTTTATATTAAAAGACCTCAAAGAATATAGGTGTATGTTTTGATCACGCTGAAAATGTTTGTAGAATATTTTACACACACCCCAATAAAAGGTAACTGAATGCAAACTTTGCCATTCTGAACATGTAAAGCCTGTAAAACAGAAAATTAAAACTGTGTGATAAAAAAAATCAATTTTCTTTAAAACAGCAAAAGAAACAAGTTATTTCTGAAAGATTACAGATGAGCTATCACCTCCAGCAGTATTGTGATTTAAAATACTCAGAGCAGAGAGAAAGGCTCGTGAGTGACTGTGTTAAAAAGTTTCCCATGCAAAACCAAACGCATCCTTGTTGATATTTAATTTGCAATAGGATCCCCAGCAGCTGAGCTGTGAGAGCTCTCCTGGCTGGTGCCTTGCTGCCTGCTGAGACGGGCTCCACACGAAGGGAGCACGATTGAAGCCTAAATCCTCAGAGCTGCACCTCAGCTCCCTTTAAAGTTAATCTGAACACACTGGACTCCAAAGGAAATGAGAAGTGAGTTTCTCTCCCTTCCTATGGCACCGGGACTTCCTGTGTTTTAGTGATTGGTCAAGAACTATTATTTCCTCCATGCTATTCCCAATTGTGACTGTCAGACGTAATTAGTGTTGTCCGCACACAAGCACAAAATATTTGTTTAAATAAGCCTGGAACCAAAGTCCCACATGCACAGAAACCCAAAGAAACATGGAGAAACTCAGAGAATATTAAGATTCAAATATGCTGTGCCTGAACGAACATGCTGCTCTAAATATTTAGAAATGCAAAGTTCATTTGCTGAGATGAATATCCATAAAAATCTATGCAAGATAAGGGGTATTAAAATTATTCACTCTCCAGTTCAGGATGGATTATTTGGCCAATCTGTTAAGCTGTACTGCTCAGACACCCAGAATCTGTACCATCCTCCTCCCCTCAGGGAAAAGAGCTCATAACGTTTGAAGAAAAGTATGCTCCATCCCAACCGTAGGAATACACATGAAACACAGAGTCTTCCTTTAACACAACCCTTTGGAATGGGAAAGCAGCAGACATCAACAGTGGGAATGCAGAGGGCAAACAAGTTCACCAAAGAAAATAAATTAAGCAGAATGCTGCAGATGGTAAAGTGGCCAGAAGAAAGTCCATTTAAGTTGTTATCGACCTCTTTCAAACACACACAGGCAGAGCTGAACTTCAGTTTATCTCTCCATATTAAATACCACCCCTGGCAGCGTGGCGTCATCGCTTATAACCCTCACCGAAAAATTAATCTCAAACCAAGTCAGAGAAATTTGTGACTTTCTGTGTTACCACCTGAAGACCCACTGTTTTCCAGCCTTGGGCTAAGTACAAGCCAGATCCAGCCCTGCTCAAGTTTAACACTGCTCCTCAAAAACACAGGTATGCTATGGGAGGCTTTGCTTAACCGACCCAAACAATGCACATTTATACACAACACGCACACAGGGTTACATTTTACCCAGTCACGCTGTTCAAAGAAACAGAATCCAAACTAGAGAAATACAGAAAAATACTGTCTTGTCAAGTCATCAGAAAACCATTAATGTTTCTAATGAGAGCAATTACAAAAATGAAAGATTCTGAAAAAACACAGCTAAAGATGAACTTTAATTATCCAAGCCAAGCATCTGGCTGCCTGAACCAGGGTTGTGTCTCCAAATGTCTTCACATTTGAACTCTCCTTGTTATCCATCCAACTTTGCATTTCTCCAAGTCTTGCAGAATTAACTAGAATTGCCTACACACAAAAATGAGTTATCCCTTCCTAATGACTTACCCAGTCACTAGCATTCTCTTTAGCTGAGAGCTGGAGAAACGAGGAGCATGCACCAAAGGTGAAGACTGGAAGAAGATGATCTCTAAGGTCCCTTCCAACCCTAATTCTGAGAAGACACTGAAGTCAAGAGCTGTATGGTAAAGTGCTTATCTGTGTGTGGCAAAAGACAAATAATTCAAATGAGCTTTCTCAGTCATAATTTTAAAAATCAGAAGGCATAATTCCTTAGTCTTAACCTGGACTGCACCACAAGCAGAAGCATATAATGAGTCATTCCCTTGATTAATGCAAGAGAGATACGGGGTCCCGTAATCCACTCGTGATCTTTGTCTAGACAATGTTTTTTTCTGATGCTGAGATCAAGGTTAGGCTCAGCTACGCTTGAAAATGTGCACAAAACACCAAACAGTGTCTATTCTCAAACAGCTCCAAGCACGGATATTTTTCACAGGAGGAAAAAGTATTTCAGACATGTCAGAGGTGTTAAACTGAGAAAAGTTACTGTGCAAGTAACAGTTCTCTAGGCAGTTGTGTTATTCAGAACAACTACCTGGAGGGCCAGCTCCTGAATTCCAGGTGTGAACCATCCCCTGTGTCCATGGAAATGCCACAGCTGCTAATAAGTAGCAGGAGAATGCTGGCATTGCTTAAGGCCACATGTTTCAAAATCAGACACATGGTAGGAGGTCCCAACCAACATGTTCTACTTCTACAACACAGTACACAATTTAGGCTTGCTTGGACTGAGACATTTCTCCAGAAGTTTGGCATAAATTCCCATGCAGGGAGGTAACAATCAAATTTGTGGCTTTGATCCCAGTAGCTAAAATTATTTTTATTTGGTTTTTAAGTGCCAGGAATTGTTAGCAATCACTAACATGTTCATTAAGTTAAAGCATCCTTGGTGGCAGAAGTCAGAGAAAGAAAGAAAAGCACTTGATTAAAGAAAAATAGGAAACATTCCTGCATGAAGTAAAAACACTGACATACAATAAAGTTACACAGTCAGCCCTTAAAATAGGCCGGTTGTGCTTCTCTTTTATCCTGCTTAAAGAATCAGGCAGACTTTTCATTTCCCACTCTCTTCCTCCAAGTCCCCAAAAATACTCAGGGCAGTTAGGGAAAGTCTGAAAGGCCCAAGAACAGTAACACCCAGCTATCAGATGATAACCTAATTTGAAACTTATGCTTCCAAAGGCACAAAGGTGTCTGATGATCCAGCTGAAATAAAATCCTCGAGCATAGCTGCAGTAGACAGTGCAGGAAGCAACACAGGCACTAAACAAAGTCACACATTGTCAGAAAAGGGAAAAAACTGATCTGACGTGACAAGTCAAGACAAGTGACAAAAGTTTTGCTGAAAAAGGATCAGTAGGAAATTAAAATCATGACAGCTTTTCTGTTCAAAACACACAAGACAATAGAATCCTTTTATCACAAAGTCCCATTTTCTCCTCCAGTTATATTCTAACCAAAATTGCAATTTGCACATCACAATGCAGTGAAAGGATCCATGACTTTCATTCCCATTCCATGTAAATAATTTACTGCAAAAGGCTGGCTTTTATCAGACAACTTCTGTGTTTTGCAGTTTTATATTTTTGAATCCTTAAGAATCACTAACTTGTAAGTTATCTAAACAGGTCTGAAAAACAAAAAAATCTTTGTGAGAAGGTTTTAAAAGGATGATATCCCCTTGAAGTCACATTAACTTCATTTCAATTGCTATATGCAGCATATAAAACTAGATAGCTTAAGAAACTAAAGCAATAAATTTTCACAATGCTGAATTTTTATACTTAGTTTTACTAACTCCTTGTTATTACTTGTAAAAAAATGGAGGCAGCATATTTTTAAAATTTATTTTCTGACTTGCTTCTTCATGTATAGCCAGGTTCCACCTGGCTTATTTATTTTGAAGGATAAAACACTTAAAAGACCCGAACAAACAAAACCATGAAAATTCATCACAAGCCTCTCCTACAATTAAAAAAAAATTAATCCATATCCTCCATTTCCCATTTCCAGCTGCCATTAAGTTTCTTAAGAAATAGCAGGAGTTTTGGGTTTTTTTTTCCAAATATATGAATTATTAGAAGTTAGGTACCAGCCTCCTAGACAATATAAAACAGTGCACGTGTCTGTTTCCACAGTCTATGGATCCCAGCTATGTTAGTTCCTGCCACAGATAAAGTTTTACTATGGCACTTATTATATTGATTTTTTTTTTTCGCCAAGTGCTGCAAATTAAAGAAGCTCTCCTGTGAAAATATCTATTTAATTCCACATTGAAAAAAAATCAAACTTCATTAAATCCTTTCTTGCAGGATTTCACTGGAAACTATGCTTTTGATTATGATACAACTTCTTAAGAAAAGGTAGAGATACAGTTGTCCTCCCAACTACAGCTTTATCAGCATGCCTTCCAGAAAAATTATTTTTCTGTCTAATGGCACGATTTAAACCAGGCACATTTTCTGTACACTTTTTTTTGTTCCTGTCTCGTATTTTCCTTTTTTCCTTTGAAACCTGCCTCTCCTATTGGCTCCTTCCCAATGCCTTTCTTCTGGCTGCATCTCAAGCTTGGCTGCTTTTTCTCATTTTGTCTGTTTCTCCTGTTGCTCCTTCCTTGCTGGGCTGCTGCAGACGTGAGGATCCCTCCTCACAAAAGCAATCAGAGTCTGACTCTCAGCACACTGCACACTCAGGTAAAGGATGCCTGTGAGTATCAGCAACCAGGCACAGTGAGCAGCCAGAGAAAAATCTTCTGGCAGGGCTTTAACTCTTCAGACTGCTTGAATACACAGTACCTGTTGGTCGTGGAGTGGTGGTTTCCTGACCAACTACATTGGAAAAGTTCTGTTGAAAAGATCACTGCTGCTTTAAAATCATTGGTGCAGCTGCTAGAATGAGGGAGAGTTAGTCTGAGCTGGGAAAAGGCAGAAAATTAAAACAGCAAGACCTCTTTTACCAAAATGGCAAAGTGGATACCCCAAGATCCCTTTAAAACCCCATCACATTCTGATTCACAAAGAGGGATTGGCTTTGTTCAACCCCTGGAGAAACCAGAGATTGAAACCACCCTGGTCTGAGATCCACAACTTGCTCCATTCAGTTCTGGACTACAGCCACAGAAAGCACTGCCAGCCTGAAGGGACAGTGACAATTTTCAAGTTCTGATCTATTTCCCACTGGAGCTCAATGCTAATGCTTTTTGTCACCCTGATGCTTAATGCTTTATATAATTACAATTCCAGCACTGGTAGAACCCAGACACAAAAATGTGTTCCTTTGATTAGCACCTTGCTTCACCAGCACCCCCAATTCTGATTAATTCAAAGGAGATTTGCAGCAGCTACCATAGCATGAAAAAAACTAGAGCTGTGCTGAGATGAGCTGCAATTTGACAGCTGGGTTTCCACACTTCCAGGTGGCTGGAAGCATCAGGTTTTGGTAGGTAACAGGTCCTAACATCACATCAGCAGCAAAGAGGGGAAAAGGCAGGACTGTAAGAAGATCAGCAATTTTATGCTTTGATCTGACAGGGAAATAAAATGCTCTGACAGAAAAGGCTACAAATAAATCTGAATCTGTAAACTGTGCCAAGAACTTGTCCTGACTCAATGATCAGAAATACAATGCCAATGCTTGAGCACACATTACCAGGAATGAAAGACAACAAAATTTAACGCCTGGGAAAAATTACATTTGTTCCCAGATCACTTTCAAGGGAAAGGAGCTGAACCTCTAGGAGTGGGAATGAACTGGTATGAAGCAAGGGATGGAAAAAAGTGCAGCTGCAACTGCAGAGAAAGTCTGACTTTCTAAAAGCTACCCTTGTCCCCACAAAATATCTAAACTAGTGGGAAGAGACTTTGTGTCTTCTCCCTCATATCCTGCTGACATGCACCAGAACAATTAGAGTGGAAGAGAGGAACAAGGGTCCAATGCAACTATCACAGACTAGGAACAGCATTGCAGACACAAAACCAATGTGTTTTCTTCAGTTTTCCAGACAGAGAAGGGATGGACTGCCTGTGACTTCAAAAAGTCACAAAAACAGAACAGTTGACATAAAGGGGTTATTATAAAAAATAAATTACTATTATTATTTCTTTAAATGAAGTGGTAACAAAAGGCATCAAGTGCAGGTAGAGATTAATTCCAGGAAGCTGAAAAATAAGGATACTGGGACACATGCAGGATTTGCACCTTACTTTTCTTTGTTTTAATCTTGGAGAATAGTACATGTTCTTATAACATCAGGACTCAGGCCTCTCAACATTATCACAAAATGTAATAGTGATTATTATTAGCTGTGGAGAAGTATCTGGGCTTTCTCAGCTGGCCTAGTTTCAGCACATACTGTTTTGCTTCAAATGCAATCAACAAATTCTATGAAGTTGATTTATTATTGCAAAATGTATGTTCTCTTGCATTAAAGCACAAGAAATAAAGCATGACCATCATGTTTTGTAACTAATTTATTTTTTCTCCTTTTTTAATCTGTCTTACAAGTTTACCATGACATTTTAGTGACAACAGTGCTAAACTAACTCAAAAACAAAAAGAAGACTAATTAAAAATAGGCAGACAGCAAACATCATGATACATTGGCATAAAATTATCCCTTCAGTGTCCTTTGTAAAAATACTGCTAAGAATCCAGCATTTTCCATGGCAATACTGAGTCAGATTGTTTCATAATATATAGAATTATATATGCAGATCCTCACAGCTCAAGCATTTGGTCAGAGCTTGCACTCCATGTTTAAGGCAAGAAAACATCTTCTGCTTTCTTGGAAAAAAACTGGTATCACTGAACTGCCTTCTGATTGACATAAATGATATATATTGAAAACTTGTCTTCTTCCCTTTCCCCCATAACTTCAGGAATCACTCAGAGCTCTTTCAGAATTTATTACAGCTGTGTACAATGAAGGAGATGGCTCCTCTCAGGCTGGAAGGGCTTTCTGCTTTTATAGATTCTGTGGCAATGATAACTAAGACATCTCTCAAGCTGCTGGGCAGCCTCTGCACAGCCTGAATCACCACCAGTTCTGGAGTAAGTGGAAATAAGAACTTGGTTACATGTGCAGAGCTAAAGGACTTTTGGGAAGGAGGGCAGCAACACCTACTGGTCGTGGCGCAGACTGAACACTGCTTTGGTTTGGTTTTCAAATTAACAGTACTGAAAAAAGAGATTTTCTCACTAAAACTCGTGGCTATGTTATTGCTGAAATATATCAACACTCAAAATTTCTGACCCCTAACAGTAAATAAATATTCATAACTGAGCTCAGCTCTAGGCTTTGATATAAAACAGGACATAAGGAGTCCTGCTGACAATTTCTTAAAGTCACTGAAAGATTTACATCACACAGTCTAATATGCACAAAGCCTTCCTCCATTCTAATTATTGCCTACTCAAAGCAACTCAAATATTATGGACTGAGCAATCTGAGAAGCTCATTTTTTTCTACACTATAAAATATTGCAAAGTATTTAAATGGCTTCTGCAATTCTTCATATTTTTACCATGATACCTTTAATCTCCAAAAGTAAGTTTTTCTTCCAAATTTTACTTGGAATAACATAGAACAAAACATATGCAGCAGTTTTGTGGTGGTCCACCTCATCCCTTTAAAAAACAAACCAGAGAGCACAAACACCATTTTCAGAAAACACTTAATTCAAAATTAAAATGTCCTCAACTGTAAATATTTTAAATCAACTATAACAAATCTGCATTCAGCAACTGTACTTAATGCTTCCTTTAAATTTCCATTAAAAACATCCATTTTTTTCAAGTTGTGTGTACCTATAGGTCCTCTGATACACTACCCTTAGGCATCAGAAGTTTTCCTGGTTCTCATCCAACTTTGGAAATAATATCTTCTTGCTTCAGGTGTTAAAAGGATTCATACATAATTTATAAGGACTGCTAAAATCTAACTCCTGGATCTAACTTGCAAGAGAAAGAGTATAAAAAGTTACATATAGAAAAAAAAGAAAAAGCACAACTGTCCCCATTTCAATTTTTAGCCTGTCTTTGTATGTCGTGTATTGTCAGGCTGAGTCTGTAACTCTCCTCTCTGCCTCCCCACACTCAGATATTTGTCTGCAGCTGCTTTGAGCCTCCCTGGATTTGACTTTCCTTGCATATTTTAAAGTAGGATTTTCCAAGGGAAAAAAAAAACAACCCAAAACAACTGCAACACTGCTGGGCAAGTTGTTACACTTCAAAGACGCCAGATTTCTCTGACACAATGGTGTTTGTTTACCTCCTGAAAAACCAGGCTAAAGCAAGTAGCCAGAACAGGGGAGCTAAAATCCCCATTCACTTCTCAAAGTCTTCTTCCTTGTACTCTTTTTTTTATATATGCTGTCTACACATATGATTTTATATTTTGGTTGCCTCTTCTTGGTTTGAGAGAGTTCATTGTTAGATTAACAAGCTTCACAAGGGTGAGACTTTAGGATCTCCTTACCAATTTAAGAAAGTATTTCTGTTTTGAACAGCAGTTCCATTTCCTGAGTTGTATTAAGGCAAGAAACACTGAAATGTGATCTATAAAATACTACTAAAGGAAATAGAAAATTGAAGTCTACAGAGCCTTAGAAATACTCACCAGGATGACAAAGTCCTGACCTTGTAACTGGAATGAGCACATTTGTTCAGAACACATCAAATCCAGTACCTGTTCCTCAGATACCTGTTCTTGACCACAATTCCACTTGCTCCAACTGGAGTACACAGCAACTGCATCCTTTAGCTGACCATGATGTCAGAAAGGCTGAACACACACTTCCTACAGCTTGCTAAATCACTGGAATACTGCACCATGCCACACTTGTAGCTGCACAGCAATGGATTTCTTTGCCCAACAAGGTGATATTGCTTATGTTCATCCCTACACTGGGCAGTTTTTATAGCTATTTCAACAGGCAGACTTTGAGACCTTAGTTCTTAAAAAAAGAGCAATATACACAATAGAACATGATATCCCTCCTGTCCCCACAAAATTCTAAGTTATGTATCTTGTGCAGGTTGCACCTGTTCATTACACTCTTCTGGAAAATTAAGTTCTTCTGTCTGGGATTTTTAGAACCACAACCTTACATATATTAATTTCCACACAAAGTACAGTTGTATGCTGTTCACTATTCAAAGGGCAAGTCAGACTAGGTCATGTTTCTTAAAGGTTTATCTTATTAGCAATCAAGTCTCATATAGCTGAAAAATAGAGAAAACAAGTATGCTTTTTCCACTGTCACAGTTAAAATTCTCAGCCTAATTGCATCTTGTAGCACTTGTATAGTTGGTTTCACTGTTTCCTCAACCTTTGCCTCTGTGGGACAAGAAAGGGAAGGAGCAGCAGGAACAATGATAATGAAACCCTAATCAACGTTAGCAAAGAGAATTAAAAGCCAGTACAATGCCTCTAAAATATTCTTACTTCCATATTTTAAAGCTGAATTCATTTTAATTAGAAAAAGAGGTTTTTAGGTTTGGTTAGGTTTGGGGTTTTTGTTGAAATTTTTTACAAGTAAGGAGAAGCAGCTATCAGGAGCAGGAAATGCTGTGCCAGTTTCATCAGTCTTCCTTCTTTTACCTTTACCAAATTAGAGCTCTTGTAGGATGCATAAGGGGGAGGCTAACACATAAAAGGTAACATAAAGCATTAGTTCCTTCTGAAAACTTAAAATTTAGAATGCATTATTGAAACACAGGGTAACATGCTGAATTTTTGGCATGAGTTAATCTGGCAGGAAAGTAAAAACAGTGGAGAACAAACCTGCCACAGCACTGCTACCTGTTTTACAACCCTGCTTGGGTAACACCCCACAGGTGTTACAGCACAGCTTGAGCTGCTGGGGGATGCCCACAAATACCCAAACAGACCAAAACTGAAAGCAAAGGATTGATTCGCACCTTCCTGAGAGGAGACAATAGGTGGCAGGTAATCAGGGATGTACTCCTTCCTCTCCTCTGCATCCTTACTTCCCAGCTGGGGGAACTGGAGGACATTGTTCTTGCTGACAGGGAACGAAGGGATCTGATGTGCAAAAGTGACAGGCTCAATATTGTGTATGTAATCTTCCAGCTCGTGCAGGTTGACCCCCATAAGCTTGAAGGCATCGCCTACGTCATCCAAAATTGGATCTGTGCGGCCATCTGGAACAAAAGGAAACAACACAAGAACAATATTTTCACAGAAAGCCAGGTTAAAATTTCAACCTGAAGATGCTTCAAGATTACAGTCCCTCAGCTCAACACCAGTAAAAGAGATGGATTTGCTGCCCCACAGGTCTACCAGGTTTACTTTCAGAAGGGTTTTGTTTTGAGCCATCACTTTGTTTCAAATCATACCACTGAAGAACTGCACTCCAGGAAACAAATCAAGCCCAAATGAGGGAGCAACAACAGGCTGCTCTTTACCTGGCAACAGTCAATTACCACCACATGACCCCACATGCAGAAAATGCTCTTCATCAGCATGGAACAAATCAAACACTATTTCTCAACCTAGAAGAGGAACAATTTCATTTTTTTGAACTGACTGTAGTTTACAGACAGAAAAGAAAACAAAAGTCTCTTGATATAAAGTAACCTTCAAAAAGTATCTTTACACCAGATGAAATCTACAGGATTCATAAACTATGAGACACTTCATATACTGGGTAGCTACACCTCCTGGATAAAAAAGAAGAATATTAAGTAGTGGTCTGATGAGGAGAGAATATTTTATACTATCTTCACGGGCTGATTTCCTGGGGTGCAACTTAAATTTGATTCTACAGCAAAAATTCTACAAAAATCTTACTTTCTTCACAAAAAGCACAGTGAAACCTCACTGACAGGCAATCAGGATCTTTATTTAATAGGATCTCCAAGAAAACAGTCCAACAGAGGATGCAGTTTTTGCTGTACAATTAATTTGGCTCAAAGCTTTAAATTACACCTGCTGAAGTCCAAGTACCTCAGTTTCCCTGACCTGACAGAGGAAAATCCCTTGAAAGGCCTGCAGAGGGAGAACTGGGCACCTGGCTTTGGCAGCCAAGGCATCACTTCAAGTCTCTTCCTGACTTTTCATAACAACAATAACCCAAAAACAATGCTGTAAACCCCAAACACGATTTTTAATTCAATAAAATGATATACTGAATTATTACAATTGTGTAGAATTGGCTTATGAAGATATTACATCCCTATATGATGATAAGCTGTGATTTACTTTTAAAAGTAATTATGGAAAAGCAGCCCTTATTGAAGTGCTTATTGAAGGAACACAATGGCTATTGTGGAGCCCTGGCTCCAGAGAATGGGGGGATGCTCTTTTGTTTGTCCTTTAACCTAATCTCTTCTTGGTTTATCTTGAAGCTGAGACAGCTGAGCTGGTTCTCACATCACTGCATGAATTCCACCCCCCCAGCCCATTCACGCCTGCAGGTATGTTTAGAAAATGAGAATTTTGTTCTAGAATTTCCCTTCTTAAGTCTTGTTGTGAAGATAAGGATAATATTCAGATCATGGGGTCGATTCT
Source organism: Oenanthe melanoleuca (assembly GCF_029582105.1). Classification (NCBI taxonomy): domain Eukaryota; kingdom Metazoa; phylum Chordata; class Aves; order Passeriformes; family Muscicapidae; genus Oenanthe; species Oenanthe melanoleuca. Next base: position 65,767,941 of record NC_079334.1, read on the forward strand.
CAGCTCTCCAACACTGGCCTCTTGTGTGACTCCAGGCAAGTCTTGCTTCTGTTTTAATTCTTTCCACAGCTAAAAGGGAGATCAGACCAAGTTACTGCCAGCTGTACCCTCCTGTATTTGGAATGTGAACTCTGCAGGGTGAGAAGCACCTCAGAGCTTGTGTTTGTGTAAAACTTGTGTGTGTGTATAAGTGCAATACCAATTTGTTCTGCAAAATCCAGACTTGCACAAAATTACATGAGAGTATCACCACCCCAGAGTAATTATGAGATCCTTATACTTATTGGGGGGGGGGGGGGGGGGGGGGAAAGAGTTTTATGCTTAAAAAATTAAATTCAGATAATTGACACCACCGAGAAATTTTGTGTTGTCACTTTTAGCTGCTCTTCAGGCTATGAAGGTACCTGTGAACTCACTGAAGCATTTTCTAAGGTGTCAAGATTTAAAAGGTACAAGTTTGACAGACAGGTGAAAAGAAAAACTTGGGGAAAACTTGCAAAAGGTCTTTTCCTAGATCTGCACGTGATATTTTTAACTTCCAGAAAAGTGTGCTGACATGATTAGAAAGTGGTAAATACTAAAAAGGAATTCTTTCTACAAGTGGTTTTTAGGAACACGTGGCAGAGATGCAGCTACTAAGTGTAACTGAAGCAAGGAAATATTTAACAACTGTATCACGAAACAATTATGTGTATTAGAAAGTGGGTTCAAAAGGTAACCAAAAAAAGACCAAAGAAGATTCAATTTTCCCAGAGCTTTGACATTTGCCTCCAAAGAGACAATGCCAAGATTTAAGTTTGATTGAAAGCTATAAATAATGTTTAAACCTGCAACTGTCAGAGGGATGTAAGGATGGAGAAGTAAACCCTTCTTTTTAAGAGAGTGTCCTCAGTGATAAAAGTGTTTGAAAAAAGTTTCAAGTCTCTATTCATATCTGTATTTAAAATCACACCAGCTATCAATTAAAAATTATCACAGCATAAAAAGGCATTAAATGTATTTCCAGGTTATTAATCAAATAAAGACTTTACACTTTTATTTCAACAGTTCAGCATTTCTCTTATTTCTCTGGCTTAATAAAAAAATCAGTAAATAGCAGAAGGCAGACACATGAAAGAGAATGCTGACAAACATGTAACACACTCTCTCCTGGTGTTTTATTTAGTCTCAGGCTTTTTTCTGTGAGCAAATGATGCCAGGGAAAAAAGTTTAATCTGTGCACAGTGAACTTATCTCATTATTCTTCACATATCTGTGCTATCCCCAGTTAAAAAATTCAGATGCTGAAGCCTCCCAGTGAAATAATTAATCTAATGTCACACAGCAAGTTGGTGCCAGATCAGACACTTCAGAGCTTTGGTTTCCAGTCTCTTGCTGCTTTTATACCACAACACTTTAAATACTATCATTGCTCAGGGCTGGAAAGAGACGGAAGGAGGTGGGAACAGTTTATTCAGCAAGCTACAACTCCCCTCCTTACACCCCATGAACAGTGAACCAGGAAAATACCTTTCTCACAAGCTTTTAAGCTGCACTATCTCTGTGAATGGGAACTGTGCTCCAAAAGTGGTAAAGCTGTGGCAGCAGCAGAGCTAAATGAAGACCATTTGGTCTCAAAACAGCTCACCAGAAATCTGTGGGAACAGCCGTGCAGCTATGACACTGTCAGCTTCCCTGGGCATGAGAATGAGCACCAGGTGAGGAGCAATCTGCACAGGGAACTGCATCCCAAAAAAGTACTGGACTGAAGTAATGGGCAAAGAGAATCCAGGCAGAGCAGAGTATTTGTGTGGAAAGTTAGCCCCACTGCTCAGCATCACCTGCAGATGAACCAACCTGTCCACAAGGAAAACCAAATCAAACAGAACGAGGATGGAGCACTAAACGCTACAAAAAAGGGTATGGGTTGTGGGGCAAAGGAATTTTTAGAGGCTGCTAAAGGCCAGTTATTTTTGCAAAAGTCACAAGAATTCCTCCAGCAAACAAGCTGGCCAGTGCTCATACCATCCAAAGGCACTGTGAGGGGCTGTGGGGGAGTTAGGAATTGTCTTACTTGCCTTAAATTCAGTCTCAGGAATAGCTGATTTGCTTTTACCAAACTCACCCCCACCACCTCCTCCTTCCTGGCCCAAAGTTCACATGAATGAGTGAAAATTTAGCAGGCAAGTAAGTACAGAACAGAAGAGTTTTTAGTTTCATGCCAGGTTTCTTAGAGGAAGCAACTACAGTTCTGTAATAAATATACTGAGAAAAATTAATGAGTCACCACACATTCAACATGTACACGTGTTATAAATAGTTCAGCATTCCCCCTCACGGCTGCTGTAAAAGAGATTTTTTATTTTTTTTTAGATTTTATTTTAACCAGCAAATTATTAGGTATAGCTCCTTGGTATTTTAATTACAGGCTCTATCACAGATTCCTTGCACTCCAGCACATCACACAAAGTTACTCCAGGATAACTGTTTCAAGGAGACAACACAGCTTTCATCCAGCAAAGTCATAAGCATGCACAATAAGTTATTTAATAAGTATAGATGCCTTACTTAAATGCATTTAAGTGGGGGAAAAAATGGGTCATATTAATGTAGTTACCAGCCAGGCAAAAGCATCTTCTTGCTATTGGTGCTCAGAGTCTGCTGCTTCTTCCAGTAACTTCAGAAATGTCAAGCAAAAAAAGCACATAGTCCTTCTTTATATTAATAGCCAGTAAGAAGTTAATTAGCTTAAAAACATCAATGCTTAAGGACATAAAATGTACACTTACAATGAATGTTACAGGTCCAGGACAGATGCTTGTTACAAAGTCATTCAAGGACCAGCAGAGGGAATCAGCTCATTTAAACTGATCACCAAAATCTAATCCTTTGACAGAGATTATTACTGTATAGTGGTAAGAATGAAGTAACTAAATAAAGGAATAAAACCAAACAAAACATGAGAGGTAAATTTGACATAAAGAAATAAAAAATTGGCTGATGCCAGGTGAATTCTCTCCTCTGTGGTAATTACCAATTAAAATATTGGTCTGCTGTTTGCATTCTCCCTTTGCTATAATGAATTTTACAGGAGAGACTGTGCAGACATTGGAGCAGTTTTAGAACCAGCTCTGCCACAGAAAACATTTTGCAATATTGGCAATTTTTCCTTCCAGTTATAATACTGTGCTCACCAGATCAGAACCCGCCTTTTAACAAAAATGCAGTTGCATTCATCGTGCCAATTTCAATATAGTCATTAATATTTTTATATGTATATAAAATTAGTATGTAGTCCTGCAAGGAACAGGGACTTGGACCCAATGATCCACGTGGATTCCTTCCAACTTGAGATATTCTACAATCCTGTGTTTGCATAAAAATAATCTTCAAAAAAGTAGTCAAACAATATGAAACTAAAGACCAACTTTTAAACTTTATTTTCTAATTCTTAGCAAATTTCAGGAGGAAAAAAAAATCACAGTATATCCAAGCATAAGGTCAACACTGATAATTGAAGGAAAGCAGAGAAAAATCCACCTCTAAAATCAAGAACTTAATTACCTAGCTTATTACACTTCTAGTTGTAGCAGGAGATAATCTAAATTTGTCCTGTTGAAATAAGCCCAGGTGCTCTCAGTGATAGAAGTTAAGTAGCTGCCATCTAACTGGTTTTTAGAGCGATGTATCAGAAAAAAGAAACTATGTGGGGTGTGAACAACAACTCCCCTCCTCATCCCTCCCATGATCTGCACCACTCACATAAACAGCCTGGAAATTGCACTGCCTCACTGGATGTGTTAAGAGGTAAAACACGACACATTCTGCACATCTATAACCCACCACTCCACTGCCAAGCCACATTAGCTAAATTCATGGCAAAGCAGAGTCTGATCTGTCCTCATGGGCATATACATGATCCCCAGTATAAAAAACCCAACCTGTACAATCCACAGCAGATAACTCAAAGCACCAGCTCTGCCACTCCTCTATCAAACCACATGAAACAGGAGTGCAAAGCAAAGGGGCACCTAACAGAGAGCCCTCCCCTTTTCACCTCTGCTTAACACCAACAACAACAACACAGCACTCTGCTCTACATCAGTTTGTTTTGCAGCCTGATACCTTAATTACATATTTCAACACTGCTTTTCAAATATTTAATTTAAATTTGAGGATAAAACAGCACACAGCATACTGAATGGTGCTCCTTTGACAAGCTTTCCACAAATTTGAGCAGCACAAAGCAGACGGATGGTGTACTTTAGGAGCAAAAAACCCTGATTTTCTCCCTGTAAGTTCAGCTCTCCTCCACCCCCAGAACAGCATTCAGAAGCATTTCACGGCATCAAACACATCTCAAACCCGCTTTGCAAATCCTTTTGCCTTCTCTTTGCAGCCACAGAAGCTCCCATCAACTACAGCTACTGCAAATGCAAAGAAACAACAGCAGAAAAGTAATGAAAATCTTGAATGTAGCTCTCTTAATGGGATGTAACAGCTGGAACAAGATCTAACCCAGCTGGGAGAGGCATCATTTCTTCTGCAAGTGAGAGAACACGTGAGCAGCAATGACAGACTTTTCACAGCAACGTCAGAGCAAATCCATTCCCTCTGCAACACAAAGATTATGTCCCTCAGTGACAGCCCTGCTAACTCAAACCCCACTGCTCTGACTCCCAGATAACGCCCTGACAATGAAGATGCTACAATTGGAATTTAATTAATTCTACTTATGCAAAACCGTGGCAGAATTCAGCTCATTCATCCAGAGCTGGGTTTGTACAGTAACTTATTTTAGGAGCAAAAGGAAACAATTCTGAAATCGCAGGGAGATGTCAGCTCAGTATTAAGATGTCATTTTACAAACCTTTTTAAAGAAAGAAATACAGAGATTGTTTTAAAGGAGGCAATACAAAAAACACCACATCACTGGCACAAGCACAGCATATTCCCCTTCTCCTCAAAGAATAAAAAAAGCCAACAACAAAACACCAAACAAAAAGATTGTGATACTTATGGTACTTCCCTCCCAATTCATAGAGGGGAAAAATGCCTTTTCCCACTTTCAGTAAGCAAAGCCAAAGCAAGAGAGGTTTACCTGAGCCCTACAAATTTCCAGTCCTCAGCACCAAAAAATTTATTTGCATCATCTCGATGTCTTTTTCTCCCAGTCTTAGAAACACTGCAGCACAAGCATCTTCCCCAAAATTTATAATAATCCTATGAAAGCACAGCTCTGACCAAACTTAAGTGAGCTTCTTTTTCACCTCTTTACTCTATCCTGCTAAACACTCTTTGCTGCTTCCTTTAATCGCTTTAAAGATAACTTCTGTGTGGATTGGGATACAAACTTCAGAGCTGCACTTGTGCTGCTGGGATATATGGGTTAATATTGCACAGTCCCATTTCCAGACTAACTTGCTCTCAGATTTGGGAAAAGTTGTACAAGTAAACCAATTCAACCTGAGAAATCCAGTTTGAAGCACACAGTCGCTCCTAAGCTTGATCTCAATTATTCCTGAAATGATGAAGCAGAGACAGTACTAGGTACACTTAGCTCATCACTTTGCTTCATGGGGGATCCCTGCAGCAGTGAGAACTTCTCTTCCCTTTTTCAGAGAAGGGACAACCTCCAGCAACAGCACTTTCAGGCTGTGGTTGCTCCTCTCCTGACCAAGCCACTCACACTGCGCTTTCCAGCTTGGCACACTCTCCAAATTCACCCCTGCAGAGGAATACAACACACCCAAACCTCACACCTCCCTGGATCTGGATGCTGTATCCAATCCACCACCAGCTGACAGCACCATGTCTCTGATGCTCCTCTCACCTGTGGCTGACACCTCGTTAGCACAGTTCCCACAGCTTGGACAGAAGTACTGGCAAACACTCCCAGAGATGCATTTCAGGGCTGCCATCCCTGTTACCTCTCCAGTAACCTCCCACAGGTCCCAGCACACTCTCTGAACTGGTGGTGGCTACAGTAGCCCCCAGTCCACCAGCAATGAGTCACCTTCTCCCCACCCAGCACTTCAGGCAATCAATTATCCATCCCAGCTCCAACCCCTGCCAGACCAAACTGCTCTGACCTCTGCCCCAGGGGCTCTCCAGGACTTTCCCCATCACAAGTCCAGGGCACATGGAGCAGCTGCTGCCCACAATGCCACAGCTGTCCAGCATGCCAAAGGAAGGGGAACATGTCCCTCTGGGCACAGGAAGCACAAGCAGCCCTGTTTTCCCAAGCATACATCCATCTCTCCAGGGTACCCTTGCTCCCCAAAGTCCCTCCACTATCATTTCCTTCCTCACAGACCCAGCAGGAGCACTGGCAGCCCCATCTCTGCACACAAATCTCTGCCACATGACACCTTCCCTGCCCCACAGGTGGGGCAGCAAAGCTCCACACACACAGACTTGTGCCCCTCTAACCACACCACAGCCTGAGCCTTGCTCTGCATTCCCCACAACAGTTCCTGTGTTTAGGCAGTGACCCTCCCAGCCTCCCTCTCCCCGCAGATTGTCACCTCCCCACCCTTTCCTGACCCATTAGCACCCTTTCCTGGCACTCCCAGACCCAGCACACTCCTACCACCCTCTCAGCCCCACTGGCAGCATTACTGACCATGCAAGCAACTGGACATCCTGTCTCCAACACCCCGTGTTCTGCAGGACACCCAACTCCTCAGCACCCCCACTGCAGGCTCTGCAGGGACACTCACAACCCCAAGAGACACACAACTGCATCCTCTACTCAGAGCTGACTCCTCTAATGGGTAGACCCAGACCCAGCAGTGGTGCTCCCTTCTCAGCCCCATCAGCACTCACATTGCACACTCCTGTGTGACCCAGCCAGCAGTCCTTGGCACTGATTCCCAGGCCTCTCTTCTTTCTCTTCTCCCACTTGCTGTAAACTCATCCCTTCCATGCTCCCACCCCAGCACCACCTCACCCAAAATCCAGTGAGGTCCTGGGCATCCTGTCCCCCACCATCACTTCAAGCTCCTTCTGTACCACCTCAATGGCAGTGTTGGTTAACTCCAGCCCCCACATACCCAGCCAAGCCTCTTCCTCTGCATCCACATGAGGACACTCATACCTCATGCCATGTGCACTAAATTATCCCCAGTCCCAAGCCACCCCTTCTGCACTCCAAAATTCCATGTGTAGCCCTGCCACACTCCCACATCATGTGCACTACAGCTCCCCTACCCCCAAAAACATGTTAGTACATCCCTGCATTCCCATATTCCCTATACACATGTTCCCAGTCCCACAGTACCACTGCTTCCCTCTCTACACAATCATTCCAAGAGCACCCCAGCAACAGGAATTCCAGGCACACCACTCCCTCCCCATGCAGGAGAGAGTCCAAGCCTTGCACCCTCCATCCTCAGCACTTCCCCTTGTGCCAGAACAGTGAACCCCACACACACATCCCCACCTGCAGTGAGCCCACACAGCCCCCAAAAGATGACCCAAAAATGAGCCACGACAACACAGCACCACATCTTCCCATCCCACTAGGGACACATCCCACTAGGAAAAGGGACTGGCTGCCCCTTCTCCCTCCAGTTCATCCCCTTCCCAGATGGGGCCAACAGTGCCCTCTCCCCTCCTGTACTTGAGTCTCCCCAGCACCCTGCACCCTGAAGCCAGAGAGAGGGGGACAGCACCTCCATGTCCCCACACCCCAGACCCATTGCCATAGAGCCTCCTTTCCTCCATCTCCAGCCCCTCAGTCCCAACTCCTCACCATACTCAGACCCACGGCCCCACAGTCCTTCCTGGCACCAGGACCCCCTGCCCCAGTGCTGCCCCATGGCTTCTCCCCCATCCTCTCAGTCCTGTGAACTGCTCCACAGCCTGGTTCCCCTTCCCCACAGCCCTGGCCCATGAGCTGATCTCCCCCAAACCCACACCTCACACTCACTGACCCAAAGACCCCAGCACAGCCCAAATCCCACCTCCCCACACCCTCCTACCCTGCCCAAATGACCACAGCTCCATGACCCTCCCCTACCAAGCATCCCCAGCTCCTGGCACTGCCTGACCAGTAGCAGCTTCCAGCTGCCCTCCCCTCACCTCCACAATGCTACCCACAGCCTTTCTCCATAGCCCCCCACCCAGGGCCCCAGTGCTGCCCAAACCCACCTCCCTGTGCCTTCCTGCCCTGTCCCCCAGACCCCTGCCCAAACCCACCTCCCTGTGCCCTCCTGCCCTGTCCCCCAGACCCCTGCCCAAACCCACCTCCCCTAGCCCTCCTGCACTGCCACCCAGACACCAGCACTACCAAAATCCCACCTCCCTGTGCTCTCCTGCCCTGTCCCCCAGACCCCTGCCCAAACCGACCTCCCTGTGCCCTCCTGCACTGCCACCCAGACCCCTGCCCAAACCCACCTCCCTGTGCCTTCCTGCCCTGTCCCCCAGACCCCTGCCCAAACCCACCTCCCTGTGCCCTCCTGCCCTGTCCCCCAGACCCCTGCCCAAACCCACCTCCCCTAGCCCTCCTGCACTGCCACCCAGACACCAGCACTACCAAAATCCCACCTCTCTGTGCTCTCCTGCCCTGTCCCCCCGACCGGTGTTGCCCAAATCACAGCTCTCTGTGCCCTCCTGCCCTCCCCAAATTCCACCTCCCCATACCATCCCGCACTGCCGCCCAGACCCCAGCATTACCAAAATCCCACCTCCCCATACTCTCCTGTCCTGACCCCCAGACCCCCTACCCAAACCCACCTCCCTGTGCCCTCCTGCCTGCCCAAACCCACTACTTTATGCCCTCCTGCCTGCCCAAATCCCACCCCCCCATACTCTCCTGCCCTGCCCCAGCAGTGCCCAGCGCTGTTCCCTTGGCGGGACCGGCCGGGCTCCCGGAGCTCACTCAGCCCGGAGCCCGCTCAAGCACGGCCGCTCCCAGAGGCCTCCCAGCCCGTGTCCAGCCGCATGCCCCGGCCCAGCCCGGCCCCAGCCCGCACTCACAGAGCTCGCAGTAGCGGTGGCAGCCCCGGCCCAGCCCCTGCAGGTACCGCTGCAGCACGTCGGTGAGGAGGTCGCAGGCCGAGACCTGCACCGAGTCCCAGCCGAGGGCCTGGCAGATCTGCGCCACCGACACCCGCAGCAGCCAGCGGGAGTAGGTCTCGCACATCCCGCCGGGGCCGGGGGGCCGCGGGAGCTCTCACGCACCGCCCGCCACCGCCGCCATCGCCGCCGCCATCTTGGCGCCGCCCCGCCCCCGGCAGGCAGCGCCGCCGCAGCGCCGAGCGCATCGAGCGGGGCGGGGCGGGAGCGGTGCCCAGAGCGCCGAGCGGAGCGTCCCGCAGCGCGCGGATAATCTGAATTAGCACCGCCACCGGCCCAGCACCGCCGAGCGCATCGAGCGGGGCGGGGCGGGAGCGGCGCCCAGAGCGCCGAGCGGAGCGTCCCGCAGCGCTCGGATAATCTGAATTAGCACCGCCACCGGCCCAGCAGCGCCGAGCGCATCGAGCGGGGCGGGGCGGGAGCGGTGCCCCGAGCGCCGAGCGGAGCGTCCCGCAGCGCGCGGATAATCTGAATTAGCACCGCCACCGGCCCAGCAGCGCCGAGCGCATCGAGCGGGGTGGGAGCAGTGCCCCGAGCACAGAGTGGAACGTCCCGCAGCGCTCGGGTAATCCAAACCACCACCAACACCGGCCCAGCAGCGCCGAGCGCATCGAGCGGGGCGGGGCGGAGCGGGGCGGGAGCGGTGCCAGAGCGCCGAGTGGAACGTCCCGCAGCGCTCGGGTAATCCAAATCAGCACCGCCACCGGCCCAGCAGCGCCGAGCGGCTCCCGCTGCCTGAAGGGATCGTACGGGAAGGATGCGGCAGGACTGTTTGCAAGGGTATGTAGTGACAGGATGAGGCGGAATGGCTTCAAACCGAGGGGAAGAAATTCTCCACTGTGAGGGTGGTGAAACGCTGCCGCAGGGTGCCCAGAAAAGCTGTGATGCCCCAGCCGTAGTGGTAATGAGTTGGATGAGGCTCTGAGCAACCTGGGATACTCAAGTGTCCCTGCCCAGCCCAGAGGGTGCAACAGGATGATCTTCAAAGTCCCCTCTAGCCCAAACAACCCTGTGATTTTATGATCTCTATAAATAATCTTATGATCTCTATAAATAATCTCAATATCTCTAAATAAATATAAATATCTCAATATATCTCAGAGACAGCTGACAAGAGGATGGTGCCAGACTCTTCTAAGTGATGTCCAGTGACAGGATAAGGAGCAATGGCCATAAACTAAACCAAATCACAAGTTTCAACTCATTGTGAGGAAGAACTTCTTTACACAGAGGGTGGCAGAACACTGGAACAGGCTGCCCAGAAAGGTTATTTTTCTCTTTTCTTTCCAGCTGGATTGAACACCACATTGGCAGCAATGAGGAAAAAGTGTTTCTGGGTGAGTTGCTTAATTGGGAAAAAAAACAAAAAACCAAAACAACAACAAAACAAAAAACAAAAACAAAAACAAAAACAAAAAAAAAAAAAAAAAAAAAAAAAAAAAAAAAAAAAAAAGGTAGGGAAAGGATGGGACTCCAGCAGCAAAAAGGACCTAGAAACAAAATTTACAGTAACTGAGTTGTGTAGGAGGCACAAGGAGGAGCAGCAGAGCTCTTGCCCAGTGGTGGCTGTGGAGATATACAAGAGCTAAACTGTAACTCAGTAGTTGTGTGTAACTAATCAGAGCATGCAGGCCAGACCTGTAAATAATAAAACTTTAGTATAAAAACTAAATTAGTTCATAAATTAGCACTTTGGTTTATGAGTAGTCTGTTGTATCAGTCACATCCACATCTCACATCTGCAGCCTGAAGAGCAGGACCTGGATCCAGAACGAAGTCCTGCAGCTCCTGGTTTGGTGAACAGCTCAAGGTGCTGGGGATGGTGCCCCTCAGGGCTCCACACTGGGGCCAGAATGAGCTTCTCTGGGCAACCTGTGCCATGGCCTCTCCATCCTCACAGGAAAGAATTTCCTCCCAATATCCAACCTATTCCTGCCCCCTATCAGTTTAAAGCCATTGCCCTTGTCCTGTTGCTCCATGCCCTTATCTAAAGTCCTTTTCCAGCTCCCCTGGAGCCCCTTTACATGCTGAAAGGTATCCCTGGAACTTCTCTTCTCTAGGCTGAACAAAACTCTCAGGGTGTCTCCAGAGCAGAGGTGCCCCAGTCCTCTGACATTTACATTTCTATACACACACTGACCATGCTATAAAATGTGCATTCTAAATAACCTCTGTAGTGACTCACCTAATCACATGGTTAATTTTTAAAAGTCAACATCTGGAAACAGTAGCAATACAAAATTCAAATAAGAAGATATCAGTGTTCCAACTGTGTGATTTAGAGGCTTTTCCCATCTACTCCTTCAGCCCACAATATAATGTACCTGTCAAAGTAGGTCACTTCACTTTCAAGCACAGGGTGAAGTCAGAAAATCTCTTCCATTCTTCAAAAGAAACATCCACTCACGTTTCACATGACAAATAAATTAAAAATGCAGAGCACAGACTTTTAAAAATAAAGTTTCAAAGCACACCCAAGCCCAACCCAGGTATTTAGACTCCAAGAGCATTTGCTCCACAGACAACCAAATGGATCTGTTTCATGGAGGTTGTTTATTTTAAGAATTTACAGATTTCTGGGGCTTTTCAACTTCTTCACAAGATAACAGACCAATCTTGTTAACACAGACACAGGCAGGCTAAACCACATATGCTCAGAAGAGCTCCTCTTCACCTGTAAGGAAAATTGAAACAAATTAAAAACCTTTCATCTATTTATGTACTTATTTTAAGCTGTTATCTTCCCCTATCTGAATACTTCATTAATATTCCTTACCACCCTCCAAACTATTCAAACCTACTTTTTTCTTACATTTTAAATTTCAAAATTTTCCTTATATTTTAGATTTTGAATATGTTCATGTAAATACAAAAACCTCTTTATGTATGTCTTAACTATGGACATTTTAATGTAATGGCAAGTGAATCCAATAATAGAGAAAAAAAACCCCACAGAAAATTATAACTCTTGTGGGATTATGCTCCCATGGACGTATTTTCCATAAAACTACTGAAAATTAAGAACTCTTTGTCCAGAAAGAATCAAACTTGAAATATTCAATTTCACAGCTCTTTAGGAAGAAAAATTTCTGTCTGACCAAGACCACTCAATTCTGACTTCCTCATCTGACTTCATATTTTCTGTGTTAATTCATTTTAAAACACAATTCTGTTTGTATGACATAACTTTACCTCTTGGACTCGGCTGAACCGCTTTTTCCGATTAATCCCTGGTTATGGTATTATGAGAAAAAACAAAACAAGCAGGTTAAGAAGCAACTCATGCAAATTCAGGCAAAACTCTGCAAGGATTTATGACCACAAATGTATTGTGAGGAGCACAATACAGCACTGAAATAATATGAAGTACATATTCCAGGCATTCTGTAAATACACAGGATATGAGCACCTGTATTTCCATACAGAGCACACATTTTTAACTGTTACAGTAATACACATGAGCTACATGCAGTTACAAATCGTGGTCTAAGCCCACACATTTGTAACCTGCAGCACGCATCTGCACAAAAACCTCAGCCTCAGGCAAACAAGCAAAATACTGAACTTCAAGTAAAACACAAATTCCATAACTTCTGGAAATTCCCTCCTTGCATACCCACCCCCAAACTCTCAGCTTCTGAACACCTGACTTATCCAAAAGCATTTCAGTCACATCATTTGCTCTCTCCCACTCAACACTACTGGGCTATTTGACCAGGCAAAGTAGGAAACATCCAGGTAAAACGGAGGAGGGATGAAATTCACCAAAGACCAGAAAGGAGGAAAACCCTCACCTCTCCAGGCAAGTATGCATGGTGAGGCTAATGATTTATTTTACCAGCTTTTAAACTGCATTTGCTCAGAAGAAACTGCCCAATTTCACTCTGGTTAGTAGAACTGCACAAGCTGAAAAGCTTGGGAGCCATGCCAAGGGACTGCCTTCCCTCTGCTTTTAGGGCCTACAATCCCAAACTTTGCCTGTTACCCTGGCACACAAGCAGCACATGACTGCAAGAGCTCTGAGTGCATGTTCCTACAAATACTCACAGAGCAGCAGCACCAGAGATGATCTCAATAAGCTCCTTGGTGATGACGGCTTGACGGGTGCGGTTGAACGTCAAGGTCAGCTTGTCGATCATCTCGGCTGGAAAAAGGCAAGATTGGAGTTTAAACACAAAATGAGCTATAAATGCAGATAAAGAGAAGCTGTATGGGCAGAATATCCAAGTGTCTTGTAAAGCACTGCAAATACCAAGAGGCTTAGTGCTCCTGACAGTTTTACCCTACAGGTAGTATTACCAGTAAACAATCTAGAAACCTGAGAATTCAGCTTGTCAGTTAAACATCTGCAGAACAGCTGGCAGACTTGTAAATACCAGGTATGACATGGCTTATTGTAACATAACACAAGCATGCATCATTTGCTTTGAAATTAGATTTCACTGTCAATTAACTGCATTGTAATTTCCTTCAACTTGTGGCAAAAGGAGACAGATTTTTCTGAATTACTTTTTCTTCAATTAGTTTTAAACACAGAAGGTATCACCTCTTTCTCTCAAGCTGGTCATCAGAGCCATGTCTACAGTACCAGGCAGCACAACTGCACATCACTTCAGCTTCACACAATCACCAGGATCCTTCCAAGGAATACTTATGTATTCTCTACCTGCTCCATGACAGGTGGTATTTAACTACTGTTTAAAAGTTTTCCCAACTTTAAATTGTGTTGCACTAATTATATTTGGTGGCTGAGTAGGTCAGATTTATAAAAATTCAGGAAATCCTCAGAGCAGTCACATGAGAGGAGCATAGAGAGTATTTTGCCATTATAAGATTAGTTTAGTATTTCATATGCCTTTTACATAATATGTTATTTCACTTCCAGCCCTAGGCTTGCTTCTGACAGCAATCCCTCTTTCCAGGAACTAAATACAGCTCACATTTGAAACAAAAACTCAGCTGAATTGGCTCAAAAAACCCTCAAAATGGAATTAAGAGAGGAAATAGCTGATTTTTGTAGCAAAGAATTACACAAAGGGAGGTCAGCACTTTCCTGCTGAACAACTGAAGACCTGGAAAACCCAAGGAGGACTTACAAGCATTCTTGCTGGCGTTGTCCATGGCAGTCATCCTGGCGCTCTGCTCGCTGGTGGTGGATTCTTTCAGGGAGTAGTACAGGATGTTTGCTAGTGTGAACTCCTGGTAGTTTCTCAGCACATCAGCATCAATATCATCATAGATACTGAGGCTTTCTGCAAAACATGGAAGAGCAGCCTTAGAGACATCCAAGATTTACTACTTCCAGCAAAATACAACGACATGGAGAAAATTACTTGGCTGGGCTGTTTCAATACTTTAGGCAGCACAGAGGGACTTCCTGCACATATTATGTGTACCTTCAGAATCTCAATGCTAGTTATAATTCTGTTAACTATTTTATGTGTTTTAATTCTATTTAATATTAGGAAAGTAAGACCAAAGCAAAATACACTATTGCCATATTATGTTTAACCTTTCCATAAAATGCTGCAGAAACATTCTGGGGTATTTTTAAGCGAGCAGTGAAAAGTCAATCACTACTCAGTGCTGAAAATTTTGGAACTGATGGAGTTTACCTATGCACAATTCTTGCTTGAGACAGAATCTCAAACCAGAATTAGTACCACTTTCCTTTTAGCCTCCTTGCCCCACAGCACCTTTGGAAGCCAGCCTTAGACTGATCCTGGCCAAGATAAAACCATCTGTTAAACTTATGATACAAGCACCATAATAAAATGTTTTAATACCATATTCCCATTTGCAGAGTACTTTTCTTGTGATTTATCACTGCATGTAACTGGTGATTTCTAGCTCCCTACTTACCAGAGCCAGCCACAGTTTCAAAGGAGAAGATTGGTTTTTCATCGGTCTTGTAAGAGATGACAGACCTGTACAAAAACAGCAAAACAGGCTCTCCAGTTCAACTATCTCTAAACTGAATGGTTCAAATCAAGCTAGAATAGACAACTTCTGACTTTCCAATGCCACAAAGTTTTGTGATAACCCTGAGGAAAAGATCTTGAATGATGTGCTGACTGTAAATATAACAGCATTCACTACACACAAGTAAAAAACGAGTTCCAACCACAGCTACTAGAAAAAACAGCCCAGTTCCTCACACACAACAAATTAAGTGAACATGCCAAATCACAGGCAGTTTTCCATATAACTTCATTGGGCAATATGCTCTTTGAAGCATTCTGTCAAGTATTTTTCCAGTGAAGTTTCAGTTCAACCTTACCTGAAACGATTGTAGATGACAGAGCCTTGATCAAACTCAAACCCAGAGTTTAACAGCTCTAAAGCAATGGCTGAGGCATCCCCAAAGCTCGGAGGTCTCCGTCCCACTTCTTTGAATGTCACCAGGAAATAGTTACCATGTGTCCTGCAGCAACAACAAACCTGGGTTAGAACCAAGTGGATGCTCTAAAGTAGAACAAGGCAGCAAGACTCACTTACTAGAAATAACTGACTAACTTAAAGTGTTCAGAACATTTTATTGAATTAGGGTCTGAAAGAAACATTGCCTTTAGTTAAATTACAATAGCTTCACAATACATACGTGTAACAGCATCAGCTGTCAGCTTTCAGACTTTTATTTCAAAAATATAATAGTGCTGTACAGCAGTTTCCCAATTTGTGAGATTATCAGAACCACTTTTTAGAGTATTTGCAGATCTTTTTTTAAGGAAATTGCTAAGTTGAAGTCCCTGTAAGTGCAATTTCCTGCTAATGGCACACAATCTTACAAAAAGTCTTGAAATTTCTACCACAGAAAACAAAACCCCAAGCTAAAGTTTAGGGCCCCATCCTTTTTACCTTTGAAGCAGGCCTCTGATCTTGTCACCTACTCCAACCACCATAACCTCTTTCCCTGCATTTGAGAGGTTGGTAATCTCATTCTTCAAGGTTTTAGCAATGGATGTATGGATAGCACCACACAAGCCTCGGTCAGAGGACACTCCAATAAGGAGGTGCTTCTTCTTGTCCTCAGGTGGCTTTATTTCTGCTTTTTCATAAAGAGCTGAAAAAAAAAATATATGTTTTTCAACAGTGACCAAAAAGCAAGTAAGTCAGAAAAAATGCTCTCAATTATTCTAACTAAAACCTATACCAAAGGGGCTCCAGATCTCAGCCAGATTAATTTTATCTCTAGTTCTCACATGGTCAGACCAAACGTGAGCAAGAAACAAAGCAAATCACAGCTCTGATCAGATGTCACTCACTGAAGTTCACTGTGCAAATTCTTTTGGACACAGACTGCTGGAAGGTTAAAAACCCTTGCCATTTTATCACCACTATGAAAACCTCCTCTTCTGCCGTTCCATGACAAAGTGCAAGAACTTTCTCTCACACAGAGCTCCTGTTCCATAGACCCTTGCAGGCTTCAGCTCCCTCTCAGCTCTTGCATATTTGGCTGCAGAAACCATCTTCATGGACTTGGTGATCTTCTGGATGTTCTTGATGGACTTCAAACGCCTGGTGACTGCAAGGTTAAGAGTTGAAGGTCATGGGCTGTACTGGGCATAATGACTCAAACCCAAACAACAAAATGCCAGCAAGAGCCATTCAAGAATATTTTGCCATGTTCCTCAAACAAGAAGAAATAAATAAACAGCACACAAATAAACCTCATAAAAGACCTCAGTATTAGCAGTAAAAACGTGGCTAACACAAATTCATCTTTACAAGAGAGATGGTATTTCCTTCAGACATAAAATTCATTTAATATTTATCCCAACATGAAGTCTATTTACTACTCTCTTTGCTTCCACATCTACCTGTTTCACAAATTTGTCAACTGAGGTATAATGTCACCATTCATAGATGACAAGCACAGGAAACAAACAAACAAAGAAGTCCCCATAGTGTGAAGACAGAATAAAATTTCCTCCTATGTTCAGACTGTGGTAAAATGACATTTATAAAAGCACAAATGGAAAAAGAAACTAAAACCAGTATCCCATAGAAGGCAATATCCCTATATCAGAACTACAAGGAATGCTTAAGGAAGCATTATCACACTAAAATCACTCAGTCAATCCTTTTTAACTCCCAAGCACTGCATAAAAGCACAAGGAAATAACATAAGAGAAACTAAGTTAATTCTCAGAGGTGAGCAGGAATCTGGTTTAGCACATATGATGAAATTATTGTTAACATGTATTTGAGTAAAACTACAGAAAGACATCTAAACCACTTCAAGCAATTCCTTTTCTGAAGGACACTTGTATATGTGATACATTGTTATGTATCACAATCATTTTACCCGACAGAATTATATTTTAACATATGGTTTTCCTGAAACATTTTTCCTCTCTCAAGAACAAATAAAACCTTTACTTACTGTCCTTTAGCGTTGCCATATTCCTGACTTGGCCCCTGAAAAGGAATGCAGGAGAAATTAGGATAATTCACTAGCTCTCCAGCAAACCTACACCTGCAGAGGGCAAATCCCTTTCAGAGTGATGAAAATGCCAGGATTTGCTGTTTATTAAAAAACACCTATGGCAGAGACAAGCCACTCTGACCTGTGGCTTGTATGCACACCTTCATCCTTCCCTCATCTATGTAATTTCACACAATAAATTAGGTTGGAAAAGACCTCTGAGATCATCAAGTCCAACCTATGACCGAGCACCACCTTATCAACTAACCCACGGCACTGAGTGCCACATCCAGTCTTTCTTTAGACACCTCCAGGGACGGTGACTCCACCACCTCCCTGGGCAGCCCATTCCAATGCCTAATTACACTTCTGGTGAAAAAATTCTTCCTAATGAACAACCTGAACCTATGTACTCGTGTCCTGCCGCTGGCTGCCTGCAGAAGAGGCCAACTCCCAGCTGACTGCACTCTCCTGTCAGGGAGCTGTGAGTGATAAGGTCACCCCGAGCCTCCTTTCCTCCAGGTCTCCAGAGGATTTGGGCTGCAGATCCTTCCCCAGTTCCCCAGCCCTTCTTCGGGCTCGCTCCAGCACCTCGATGTCCTTCCCGAGCTGAGCGGCCCCGCACTGGCCCCAGCAGGGCCGAGTACTGAGAAAGGTTTAATGCATTATCCACGCCTCGGGTAATGGCACGGAGCAAACGAGGGCATTGGAAGGACAAATTAGAGATAAACAAATAATTTCAAGAAAAGCTTCATGCTTGTTTGAAATGCGTGCAATGCAATTTGTTTCTAAAGACTATTAAAACGAAGCAGAGGAAGCCGCACCATTCCCTGGGCAGAGCAGGGTCTCCTGCCGTGTACAAACCTGTTCTTTAACCCTCGCCTGTCCCATTCACCCACCGAGGATGGACCCTCCATCCCTGCGACTCCCGCTGCCTCTATCTCCCGCTGCCCCCATCTCCCGCTGCCCGCTCCGCCACCGCGCTCAGCGCCCGCAGCCCCTCACGGGCCGCCTGGGGCCGCGACCCCGCCGCCCCCGGGCGCCGCACGGCGAAGGAAGCCATTCCCCCCCTCACCCCGCAGAGCCGCCCCGGCCATCGGGACACGGTCCCCCGTCCCCACAGCGCCCGTCCCAGCCCGTGCCGGTACCATTGCGGCTGGACCAGCACGACCGCAGCCCCTCGGGCGAACATGGCGGCGCCTCCACCACAGCCCCGCTGAAGGTCAGCGCGCCCGCAGCGCGCATGCGCCGCCCCGCCGGGATCCGCTTCCGGGGCGCCGCCGCCATTTCCGGACGGGGCGGGAGCCGGGCCGGCGCTTGGTCGGGATCGGGATCGGGATCGGGATCGGGATCGGGATCGGGATCGGGATCGGGATCGGGATCGGGATCGAACCGGCGGCATGGGAAAGTCGGATTTCCTCAGCCCCAAGGCGATCGCCAACCGCATCAAGTCCAAGGGGCTGCAGAAGCTGCGCTGGTACTGCCAGATGTGCCAGAAGCAGTGCCGCGATGAGGTAACTGCGGGTGCGCTGGGGTCCCCGCTCCTTCGGCCCCGATCTCCGTCTAAGAACCCCCAGACCCGGTTCTCCTGGGGTCAGGGCTCCTTGGGTGGTTTGGAGTCGGGGCCCCTTGGTTGGGGTCAGCTCTTATGACAGCTCCGATCTCATAGATCACAAGATGGTTTGGGTTGAAAGGACCTTAAAGATCATCCACTCCCAACCCCTGCCATAGGCAGGGACAGCTTTCACTATCCCAGGGTGCTCCAAGCCCCGTCCAACCTGGCCTTGGACACTTCCAGCGATGGGGCAGCCACAGCTTCTTTGGGCAACCTGTGCCAGGGCCTTCCCACCCTCACCGGGAACAATTTATTTCCAAAATCTTATCTAACTCTGTCGTCTTTTAGTTTAAAGCCATCGTCCCTTGTCCTATCAATCTCCCCTGTAAATGTCGCCAGTGCTATTGAAGGGAACATTGTGGGAGTTATGATCACACTTGTAGGATTTTAATACTCTCTTCATCCATGAGTGTTGCAAATTGAGACAAAGACAAGCAAAGTATTTACTTTTGCTTTATAGAATGGCTTCAAGTGTCACTGCATGTCTGAGTCCCACCAGAGGCAGTTGCTGCTGGCTTCAGAAAATCCTCAGCAATTCATGGATTACTTCTCTGAGTAAGTTTTCTGTATATTCTTACCCAGATCTTCATCCCTGTGTCAGGTCTGCACAGCCACACCCCTAAGGCCCAATAATGCCCCACTGAAAACATTTTGTTGTGATTCATATTAGTGTCAGCTCTTTTTGTAATTGAAAATTTAGGCAATGCCACCTTTAAACTTTAGGTAAGAGATTTCAGAAAGCCATGATTTTAGTCAAATTTCACGTTTTTGTCTCGTGTTTTAATCCTGTTTAAAATTGCTCAGTGTTACAATTACTGCACCTTTCTATCTTGGCTGAGTGACTGCCACACACACACACAGGAGTTAAAAGAGCCATAACAGAGAGAGAACAAGTCAGGGGAGGGACTGACATCCCCCAGCTTCTCCCAGGCCTTTGTCCAGCTGACCTACATGACAGCTGGGATGACTGGAGCTGTCCTCAGCACGAGTCTGAAGTGAGGCTTTGTGCTTCAGCCCTGGAATTAGCAGGGAGATGAGTGATGCATCTGCCCCATCCACCCCTCTGCCCTTTGTCCTGCCCTGTGTCTGTGTCACTCAGCCTGGGAATACACCTGGTAACCAAACACCAGCAATTAGTGGGAAGTGTTGAGATTCCTTTGCTCTGTTTTATCCCTTTGAGAGGCTGTTAATCTCTTGGAGATTTGAGGTGTGTGCATGTATCATATTGTGTTTCATCCTGCATTTAATCCTGAAAAAGGGAGCTGTGTTTGAATATCATCATGTTCAGCTCAAAAGAATAATCAGTTTTATACTGCAGATGTTTAATTGTTAATGACAATAGAAAATTGCTTCCTAGTTGTTAAAGTTTTACTAAAAAATGCTTTTTTTTTTTTTTTTTTATTCCCTAAGGGAATTCCGAAATGATTTCCTAGAATTGCTCAGGAGGCGATTTGGTAAATATTGTTGTTTGTTTGTTTGTTTGTTTGTTTGTTTGTTTGTTTGTAGTGTCTTTTGTTGGTTCAGTGAAGCCACATAATAATAATAACAGTAATAATAATAATAACAACAGTAATACTAATACTAATACTAATACTACTACTAATAATAATAATAATAATTCTGTATTTTAGGAACTAAGAGGGTCCACAATAATATTGTATACAATGAGTACATCAGCCATCGAGAACACATCCACATGAATGCCACACAGTGGGAGACACTGACTGATTTTACAAAATGGCTGGGGAGAGAAGGTGAGTGTGCCTGCTCAGGGCTGAGAACTCTTAAAGTTGGAAATTTAATTCCTGATAATTGATCAGTAAATATTTATGTTAGTTTTTTATTTCTTCCCCTCCTGTATATACATGAAAAGATTTCCAAACATATTTCTATGCTAACCATTAGGTGTTTGCTTATGAAAAGTGTCAGAAGTCTGGGATAAGTACATCAGTTATGAACCTTTCCTACTTTCATCTGCTGGTCTGTATTTACTGGATGCATTGCTAAAATCTAAATCAACTTCCAACAGTTGCCATTTAAAAATTAAAAACAAGGACATGCCTTAAGGCTACAGAATCTTTCCACATCTGAGGTGACAAGAGGCAAGCAGTCATTTTCATTCCTGGCCTAGTGGAAGGATTAAAGCTGGAGATCTTAGTTCTGTGTTTAGTGGGAGGAAGAGATATTAAATGGCAGAAAGTTTACTTTGGCTCAGGGTGTCCCTGTTCTGCAGGATACATCCAGCAGTTGCAGAGTGTTTGGAAAGTCAGGCTAGCCAGAGTCAGTAACAATAGCACAGCACTGCAGTATTTCCTTTGGTACCATACTGTGAATGTGTATCATTTGTACGTTAGAGTTCTGCCTTCTTCCTTGTTAAAACAGTGGAAAGGAAACATTTTGTTCAATAAGGAAAGTATTGCAAAACACTTCGTGCACTTTGTAACATACACTGGCCTGTGTCCAAACAGATCTGGGTAGCTGAGGGCAGAAACACATGGTACAGATAATTCAAAGTCAGTTTTAGCAGCCTGGTAAGGGGCATGTTGTCTCTGGTGAAGCACTGCTACAGTGAACATGGACTAAAAATGATCTTGACATTGTTAATATTAGTCTTACTTTGTTTTGCCTTGACTTCTTAGGTCTTTGCAAGGTTGATGAGACTCCTAAGGGCTGGTACATCCAGTACATCGACAGGGACCCAGAGACCATTCGCAGGCAGCAAGAGCAAGAGAGGAAGAAGAAACAGGACCTTGATGATGAAGAAAAAACTGCTAAATTCATTGAGCAACAAGTTAGAAGAGGTTTGGAGGGAAAAGAATTGGTGAGGAAAATTGCACTGGGTGTGAACTTTCAGCTCAAAGCTCCTTGTGGTTAAGTCAATGGGGAATTTGATGCTGCTGGAATCCTTGTACTGGTATTTGCTTCCTAACTTGCAGTTACATTGTACCAGCTTACAGTAGTACTAAGGAAGGGATAATTACTGCTCTTCAAGTGATTAGTGATTTAAAAATCACTCTTGAATTTAAGAAAGGGGAGCAAACAATCCATTAACTGTCTTCATTTATCGTATTTCACAACTGATAAGGCTGCAGATAACAAGTGCCTTGTACATTGAGGAGGCTGAAATAAATAACCAGAGGGATCTGGCATAATCAAATCCACATAGTGAAAAGTTCTATTTTGGTGGTGCTGGTGTGGTTATTTGGGATCTGTTTATTTGGCATCATTCCATAACCCCCATACACATTGCCTGGAGCTGAAATCTCCCATTTGATCCTGAGTATTGATGGGTACATTTAAATGCTGTTGTAAGCAATTACCTGCTTCTTAATTTAAAACTAATTGAAATTTAAATGGTCTGAGCCTTTGGTGCTTGAAAATTGGAAAGATACCAGAATTTCCTTCTTTGAGTTATCAGTCTGTCCAGAAACCAGTCAGATCATGCTGGTTTAAATAGAGAAAATGCTGCAGCAAGGCCACTTGCTTTATATGCTGGAATTGAGCAAGTTTAGGCAGCATCTCTGTTAATTAGAGAATTTTGCACAGGAACCTGTAATGAGATAATGTTTTCAATTTTAATCTTTTACAAATCAAACCAGGTTGAATATTACAGTTACTGGTAATAATCTCACAGTAGTCTGTGAAACTGAGCTAATCAATGATCACCAAAAAGTGATGTCTTGACTCAGTTTGTTTTTTTTTTTTGTTTGTTTGTTTTTGTTTTTTTTGTTTGTTTTTTTTTTTTTTTTTAATTACTCTTCAAATGTGCTTTGTGTTTTTTTGGCAGGAAATGCCAGTCTATACTGAACTGAACAGAGAAAATGAAGAAGAAAAAGGTAACCAGATTTTGGTGGATGTAATTTTCTAGAATTTACTGGAGATGATTTTGTGATTCAGATGAAATGAGCATTAAATTCTGCTTGGTGCTTCATAAAGTGCTATGAGATAAAGAGCAGTAGAATATGGAAATGCAGAGTATTCTGTATTACAAAGTTTAATTTATTTTACAACTAAACCAAAATGTAGATTAGTAAATATTTTCAAATTTATGTTTTTTTTCTATTTGCAGATCTTTAAAAAATGTAGCATCCTTCAGTGCAGTTATTTTTAATGATAGAAATAGAGTAATGTCTCTTTATTTTTTAGTTACATTTAATTTAAACAAAGGAGCAAGTACTTCAGTGGCAGCATCTTCTAAAACAAGGTAAGAAAAGAATTTAAGGACAACCTTTTTACTGTTAAAAAGCACTTCTATGACAGTGATATTTGTATGAACAGGAAGGTTTGTCTTGCCCAGAAATATCTGGAGTCTAATCTCTCATCTCCTCTTGGTATTCAGAAGGGGCTACTAGGTGACTTGGTGGTTGGTTTAGTATTTAAAATGGATGAGTGGGTGTATCTTAAATGTGAACTGTGAGGAGCCTTCTTGAGTTCTCTGTGCTTCATGGCAGATACCTATAAAGTAGGAGGCAGTTACAGGTTTCTCCATGGAGGGTGGGAAGGGGTCCAGCCAAAGCAGTTGCAGTGATGCCATCTAGTCCCAGCTGCCTTCTGTGAATGGATATTCATGACTTGTTAATTTTGGTTCCTAAAAGGTTTGATTGCCTTGTCTAATTGGAGACAATACTTTTCTCTGGTCATCGTTTAAGCAGCTCAATCTACCTGAAATTAATCTTCCTAGAGCTCTGGAATTTAATTGTCATCATGTAACCACAAGCAATGTAGGACAAAAGGGATCAATAATGTGAATAACACTGACTTAGAGCAGTCTGTGGAACTGTTTGATGAGCAGTACATCTTCTCATGTGAGGCAGTATTGTAATTTAATGTATTGCAGGTAAAAAGAAAGCTTTCCCCTCATCACACTGAGGTCTTAGATAAGGTATCTGATGGGATATATGCCAGGCAGAAAATGAGACAGTAAAGCAGTTCTTTGCAATAATAGATACAGATTGCAGGCTTTGAGGAAAACTTGTAAATTATCCCTAAGCATCGAGTTGTGCTTAAGACAACTCTGAAACTTAATTCAGGCTCTCACTTGAGTAGTTTCAGTGGGGAATACTTCAGGTCCTTGCTAAATTTGGCCAAATGTGAAATCATATATCAAGTGGTCTAATTTCTTCACAGCATATACAAAATACTTATCTGTAAACTTTGAAATGGTAGTGTAGTTACTTCACAGCTAGATATATTTGTCTTCTTAAATATGGACTCTGCAGTTGTTAATGGTTTAATTGTATGTTGCCTTTAATGAGATTTTTTTTAAGTACTTGCTATTTGATTTGTAGTTTTAAGGTGTGATTTTTTTCTCAAACTCTGTGATTATTCAGACTTCCTCTGAAATACAGTTTTTCTCTTTAAAGTTGCTTCTACTGCAATTCCTGTATCTTCATTCCCTGGGGGGTATCCTCCCTGTGGGAGTGTATCCAACATCCTCACCACAGGCAGAAGATGCAATTTGTCCTAAAGCCATATTAATTATTGCATCACTGTTCACCTCAGAGCAGCTGCCTTCATCTTTTGGGTTGAAACAATACCTAAATTGTTTTTACTGTTTTCAAATGTCGTTTATAGAAATGGCTGAACTGAAGCTGCCTGTGGGCAGTTGTCACTTTATCTACATATTCCCTCATCCTCTAGATGTAACTTTTTGTGCAGATTGCTCTTTATTTCCCAGAGTTCTTAGGCTGTTTGCCTGTTTTGAATATGGTTGTGAAGGTGGCATTTGTTTGCTGGGTGTGGAGCTCTTTTCTACAGATTCCAGGATGTTTTCCCTCATAGGCTCAATGTCTCTGTCTGGAAGGAATTCTGGATACCTGCCATGTCTGAGAGTTCCTCTGTCCAGGTGGCTTCCCTAAAGTTTGTCCTTTCAAGTTTTAAAACCTTATTTGCAGAAGAATTCAAGTCCTTGATCAACTCTTTGCTTGTGCAGTGATGAACTGGGTATTGGGCTATGTCCATTCTGCTGGACTGCCAGCAGTGACCCTCAGTGGACATGGACTTTGCACCCCAAGGAGATCAGTTCTAGTGGAGGAGGTGTGCAGGGTGTGGAAGGGGACTGGGACAACTGAAATCAAGCAGATCAGCAGGTCTTTTTGCACAGCCAGTTCTTCAAATGCATCTTAGTGGAGCAAAAAGATGCAAGATCTGCTGTGAAAACACCATCTTACTTTTCCAGCAGTGTTCTTGGACAGAATGCACTGAAGATGGTGGAGGGGGCAGTTAAAAGAAAAGAAGCAGCTCATAGCTCTGGTCAGCTCAAAGAGAAAAAGAAGAAATCTGCACTGGATGAGATCATGGAGGTAATAATCATGATTCTATGCGCCCCTGTGCCTGTGACAATGTCCACTTCACCAGCATGTCCCTTTGAAGTGACCTTAGACCTTCAGTTCATATGGAATTCCAACTTTCACATCTTACCAGGCAAAATAATTTCATTGCCCCATAAAACTGGTTTCATTTCCTCATAAAACTGGCTGCTCAACTTTGCTTATTCCCCAGATGACTGAAGTGTTGGAAGTAAAGGAATACAGATTTTGCAAGAGAAGAAAATGCCTAGAAACACTTACCAAAAAAAAAATCACCATCATTTTATCAAGAGTTCCTGGATTCATCAAATTGATTTTTGAGGCATGAGCATACTGACTGACTGTTATTTAGGATTTTGGGATTGTTTTTGTTCCCCACATGACATGGAACTGGAGAATTGGTTCAAAGCTGTTCAAAGGCATGGGAAGGCTGCAGTGGAAGGAGGAAGTAAATGGTGATTATTTGTTATTTTTCTTTAGCTTGAAGAGGAGAAGAAAAGAACATCTCGAAGAGACTACTGGTTACAACCTGTGAGTGACTTAAAAATTATTTTTATACCAAATACAGCCAACTCTGCATTTCTAAAGCCACTGTTGATCAGTGTAAAGATCCAAAAGCAGATTGCAAACTAACTTCACACTTATTTTCCCTTTCCTGCTCTTGACCCATTGTGGCCTGCCACATTAGATCGTGAATTCAAATGTAACTGTATTTGTCAAAGAAACCCAAAAAAGTCTTGAGAGATGCTACTTTGAGCCAGTAATTTGACAATATAAATACATTCCTGAAAGCCACATCTTTACTATTGTTGCTTCCTGCACTGTGCTGTACTATTAATTTAGATTGCAGAGTTGTTTGCACATTTTGGCACTTTATTTTATTTTTTCTCTTCTTTGAAATCCCCCAGGAAATCATTGTAAAAATTGTAACCAAAAAGCTTGGAGAGAAGTACCACAAGAAGAAGGCAGTTGTTAAGGTAAGATGGGCCATGAGGAACATGGGGCATTGGTTTGGCTTTTCTGGAATTAGGTGACTTAGGAAGAATTCTTTCATTGTGCAAGTTGTTCAGCCTTAAGGTCACATGGTTGGGGACTGAAATGTCACCTCACCTGTATTTGGACTTTTTCTGGACAGGGAGTGAACCTCTGAATTGGTTTAATGTCATTTATTCAGTGATCCTTTCTTAAGCACAGTTTTTTCCTGTGAGTTTTGTCCCTGTTAACATGTCCATCTTGGAGAATAATCCCTGTGTCCATGGGATGTGACCAAGAGCAGTGCAGTTGGATTTTAACCCAAGACTAGTCTGTTCTGCACCAGTGTTTAACCTGCAGGATCTCATTTGCACACAAAATCTCCAGGCTGGAGCCCTTGCATTTTGCTGGTTTTGAAAATGTAGAATTGCACAGTCACAATGCCAGAGTTTGTTAACTTTGAAATGTAAATTTAGAGAAAAATGTTCGGTTTTTTCACAACAGGAAGTGATTGACAAATACACAGCAGTTGTGAAGGTGATTGACTCTGGGGACAAGCTGAAACTTGATCAGACACATCTAGAAACTGTAATACCAGCACCAGGTACATTTGTTTTCTGTTTTCAGCTTCTGCCACTGCAAAACTTATATTTCAGTTCTTTTAAACTATAATTCATCCACTTGTATGTACCATAACCTCTCCTGAGAAGACATGCTGAGAGAGTTGGGATTGTTCAGCCTGGAAAAGGGAAGGTGCTGTGAAGACTTAAAGGGGGTTTATAAGAAAGATGGGGACTTTTAGCAGAAGTTTGGAACCCTGTTGTGTAACTGTTTTCCTATTTTTATTTCAGGCAAGAAGGTGATGGTATTAAATGGTGGGTACAGGGGAAATGAAGGAATTTTGGAATCCATCAATGAGAAGAGGTTTTCAGTGACAATAACCATTGACTCAGTAAGTATCAAACATTGCAAGCTCTTGTTTGCACAGAGCTTTCCATCTGTACTTGGAGAGCTTTTACAAAGAACCTTGTTACCCTTAATCCTGCCTTGCAGCTGGGATTTGTGGTGTGCAAAGTTCTGTGGACATCCCCCACCTATCAACAGCCATATATTCCTACCTATCACAGGCTTATTCTTTGCTGTTTATAGAGAATCTTCAAAAAGATGCTAGGCTGCTGAATTTAGCAAGTTTTGAACTTGAAAGAGATTTGGAAAATATTTTGTGTGTTTATGTGGAACATGTCTGTTATGGTACTGTTGTGTGGGAAGGTAAAAAATGCAAAATATGCAAGGATGTGAATTTTCTCCTGCCTTTTCCAGACTGAATGTGGGGCTTTATGTGCTCATTTGTTGTCTTGTTTATGACTAACAGTTGTGTTAGTCCATGCCACAGAGGACATTGGCTCAAAGTCAAACTTCTTAAACACAACTTGCAAGAGGGAGACACTGTTAGATCCCATTCAAAGAAGGGCTGCACAAACTCAGCCCAGATTGAATTCTGGATGATTTGGGAAGAGACTGTGTAGATGCCCTGATGAGAAAAGGAACTTTGGTACTAAAAACATCCTGAAAGTGAAAGGATTTCTGGGATGGTGTCAAGGCCCTGTCACATTCTTTGGTCAGGCTGAAAATTATTAATCAAGGAACATTATGTCATGAACAAATCCCCTTTACCTCTCCTACTACAAACTCCCTGTTGGGAATTCAAGAAACAATCAGTTTTATGTTCTAATGTTAATTTTTTTTTGTCATTCTCCAGGGACCTTTAAAAGGGCGTAGAGTTGAAGATATCCAGTATGAAGATGTTTCCAAACTTGCCTGATGTGCTAAATCGTGCATCAGAGAAGTTTTTGATTCTCAAAACCTTCCTTCTGACATCTTTCAGGCAGACACAAGACTCTACCATGTCAGGGTTTTAATTGTGTGTGCATGTATTTATAATGTATATAGACATTAACAACAGAAAATTTGATTTATTTAAAGATAGCTATCGATTTGTTACATAAAATGTTTATGGAAATACTATCAGTGGAAATTTTTCATCTGATTTTATATTAAAGTTACAATATTTGCTTCAATTTCCTTTTGTAAAATGTAGCAGAGAGCTGCAA
The DNA here is from genome assembly GCF_029582105.1 of Oenanthe melanoleuca. Taxonomy (NCBI): domain Eukaryota; kingdom Metazoa; phylum Chordata; class Aves; order Passeriformes; family Muscicapidae; genus Oenanthe; species Oenanthe melanoleuca. The sequence continues at coordinate 65,796,435 of NC_079334.1, forward strand.
ACAGGGCAGGTCCTGAAGAGAGAATTACCTACAGGGAGGCAGTGTGGGTTGAAGCCAGTATAGTTCAAACAACACAATTCTCAATCCAGAGCCAAAATGAACTTCTGGGTGCAGGAACAAGGCAAGGGATTAAGGGAATAGCTGGAAGATAGCAGTGCTGCAAGGGATTATTTCCTGGATGCTGTAAGAATGGTCTGGTTTATTACATGTTTAATTTTGGTCAGCACATCAGTTATAGAAGAATGCAAGTCATTGCTCCTCCAGCAGGTTAGTCAGGGCTCCTGATAATACTGATATGGAATTTATCTTCATATGGAATCCACGTGGAGCTGCTCCATGGATGCTATTTGTGGAGTGTCTTGGGATGCCAGCTGAAGCTTGTGCAGATATGAATTGGGGGTTGCTCTTTTGGTTTTCCAAAGCCTTTTCCTTTCTTCCATTGTTGCTCTGCTATATGAGTAATGTTACTCCTGATAATGATATAGCATTACTTGTTTTATTTTTTTAAAAGTCACATTTTGTACAATGTTTAATTTCTAAGGCACTTCAGGAATAAACAGAAACCTTTCTTAGGCCAGTGTGTTTATTACCAACCTTTCCAATGCATGAGAACACAGTGAAGTGCTGGGTTGGTACACCACATTATTTGGGTAAAAAAAAACATGTGGGTGATCCTGGGCAAAATAAAACCCATCACCTGAAGGTTGTGTGTCTCTGGAACCTTTTCCCTTTCCTTGGCTCAAAAGGTCTTGTTGATTTGTGGTTTCCAGGGGAGCCTGCACAAAACTGGAAGTCTGCAGAGGTTTAATGAAACAGCTGCTGTCTGAGGTAGCCTGGAACAACCTCACACAGGACATCAGCTGTGTTTTCAAGCATAAAGAGTGGAGAGTTACTAGAACTGGAGGCAGAGAACACTGAATTTACTTGTCTGTAAATTCAGGCTCTTTCTGCACTCCCCTCTCCCAGAGAACAGGTAGTGAGAGAGAGGAGGTTTTTAGGAGGGTAATGAGGGCAAGTGACAGAAGAGAGCAGCTTCTGTATCACTGAAAATAATTACACTTGACATGCTGCAACCTGATGAATTAGAGTAAATGTAGTAGACAAGTTTCAAGTTGTGTAGAGAAGACCAGAGAATGGTAACTCACTGCTTGGTTAAACGGGAAGTGGCTGCTGCAGGATGTGGAGGCCAGAACTGATGGGAGAGTTGAAAGAAGCAATAAATGATCTGCAGGAAGTCTCTGACACTTCCGAGAGGAACTTTGAGGAGACATTTTAAAACCACATTGACTCTGACACAGCTGCAAGAAAGATCCTGTACCAGCTTTTAGTGCCTAAGTGAAAGAAATCAAAGTTGAGAAGGGCAAGGAGGCTACTTGAGTTGCTTTCCTAGATTAGGGCTGCCAATGTGTTTGAATAATTAGGCCAATGTGTTTTAATAAGGTGTTCAAAAAGCAGAGTTTTAAATCCAGCTTTCGGTACACACACAGGTGTATTTGTTTCACTGCTGATCTCATTCATTGCTAAATGCTCCTGAAAAGTAAGTGATCTTTTGGGAGCTAAGCCTCCTGGAAGGGAAATTTCAGTACTGATGATTATTTCTATACAGTGTGAATGTTTCCTGCTTTTTAAGATTTGTATCTGCATGATGCCCCATTCTGATGTTGAATTTTCACGAAAGGCTGGAGGCTGTCTGAGACTCATCGAACTAATTTCTTGCCAATATAGCAGTAACAATTATTTCAAGGACCCTCCTCTCCACTGGTTAATACATCTTTAAATATTGGAGACTACTCATGATATCCATTCCAGACCCATGTTCCTTTTCTGTTAAATTTCCTTTACTTAATGCACATCCTTCTTTTTGCCTAGTCCAGCACTATATGAACTTAAATTTTCCCAGCACTCTGGAAATGCAAAGGTGTAAGTATTAAATACATATTAAATCTGGTTGTGTGTGTTACCTACACTACAAGAGCCACAACACTGTTACACCTCTACTATGAAATGGATATTAGAAAATAGTAGAAAATTTTAATGGATTTTACAGCCCATTAAATCAGACATGGCAAGAGGAAGACACCTCCTCCAACCCAGCATGTCACTTTATTACAGATTTCATTTCTCAGCAGAAAAGGGAGTTTACATCACTTTAAAACACTGATAAAATAAAGCAAACAGTGGTGGGGCTGCCTCCAGTCACCCTGGTGTGACAGGCTGACAGCTGCTGCTCAGAGGAGTTGCTTGGGCATGAAGGAGCAGATGGGAATTTTTGTACTGAACTGGAGCATTCAGGGTTTCTTCATGAAGCTGTAGAGGTGAGGGACCAGGTAATCCCTGTAGTGGCCATCTATGAAGCCTTTGCCACTGTTGTGCACAAACCAGCACAGCACGTCCGTGCCCTGCACACGGTCTGTCCTGTAGTCCTTCTGCACACCCCTGCAGGGAGAGGACACCCAAAGGAGGGTCACAAATGGCAAATAAACAAGGAGACATCCTGATCAATACTGGTGCTGCCCTGCCAAAGCAGGGAGACGTGTCTTCCACCAGCAGGAAGTGGAAATAACCACAAAATGCAATTAATTTTACAGTTCTGTAAAACTTATGAGCCTATTCTGGGGGTTCCAGACACTTCAAACCTGTCCAAAGTCAGATGCCAGGCAGCTCTAAGGACAGAAGTGATTTAGAAAGAGAGTAATAAAGCACATGATTCCTACCTGGTCACAGTGAACTTGTTGCCCTTCACTTCCATGATGGCTTGTGGTTTCTCTGGAGCTTGCCCAGGTGTTTGGTGGTGGATTGACACTTCTGGTTCAGATGCAAACTGACCTGGTCAGGGAGAGGTTTAAAGCTGTTTGTGTGTCCTGACCTTTGAAGCTCCATGTCAGCTGCTGCCAAGCACTTTTGGAAAATCAACCCAGTGCCAGTAGGCAAACCAAACCTGCATGGATCATGGGACACCCTGTCTCTCACTTATCAGGAAAACAACCTCTGCTCCTCAAAAGGAGTTCTGGGTGGGTCCAGGACTCAGAAGGTTGATTTGCCTTATGAACTGAAGCCTTGCTTTTGTTTTATACCACTGCTAGAAAGGGCTGTCATATAGGGAAGAGCTGATTACAGAGGTTTGCACAGAAATCTCTTCAGAAACCTTTGAGGAGTTTGTTTTGGTCCTTTTATTTTTAACATGCAGCAGTTTAGCAAGGCAGGGAAAGTCCTGTCTCAGTTCTGTTACCAAGTCTAGTCAGGTCTGTTTTGAAAACACCCTCCCTAGCTGGAATAAGGAATAATCTCCTGGTTCCTGATGTTCCACAATGTTCTTGGGTCTTCTAGGACATTACAGGAGTTTCCCTATTCTCCTTTTGAATAGTTACCACACATTTTCCATCAGAAAACAGTCACCAACAAATTAACAGCATGAAGATGTGCCATGAGATGTTTAGGCTGGATATTAGGAAAAGGTTCTTCACCCAGAGGGTGGTTGGACACTGGAACAGGCTCCCCAGAAAGTGGTCACAGCACTAAATCAGAGTTAAGGAGCATTTGGAAAATGCTGTCAGGCACATGGTGGGACTCTTGTGAGTGTCTTGTGCAAGAGCTGGATTCCTTGTGGGCCCCTTCCAACTCAGGATATTTTATGTCTATGATTATATAAAATTCCCTCCAAGATCTGGCAAAATCCCTTCCTAGTGTCCCACCATTCCCACTGCCTGCCCCCCAGCCCTTACCTATCAGCCCATGGGCTTCAGGAGAGAACTGGTTTTCTGGGGGAATGTAGATTCCCAGGAAGTCAACATTCACTGGGTGTTTCTTCCACACACGGTGCAGCAAAACCATGAAGGACATCTCCTCCCCCACAGTGATGGTAACATTGCTTTCTTTCCTCACAGATATGAGGAGCCTGGCAGAGAGGGACCAAAGGGCAGGGTCAGTTCATCTGCCCACACAACAGCTCTCAGCCCCTTGAGATGCACTCAGGCATCCAGAGCAATCCCATAGGGATGGCAGAAATATCAGAGGATCCATTAAAAACCCTGAACCTTGGGACTGGTACCCAGAGATTTGGCAAGACAGGGTCTAACAAATAGACACTTCATCCCCATGCTGAGGCAACCTATTTCCCCTACAAATTTAAGCTCTTCCTACAGTGAATGGAGATTTTGGATGTGGTCCTGTTGCCTAAACAGTGCTGTAAGGTGTCCAGCATGGCTGACAGCTGTTAATCTGCAGGGGAAGCTCTCCTGAATGATGTAAGTCATAGAATGTGTCTTGGGTTGCAATGCAGGATGTGATCAGGGATGTGTATTCTATCTGTTGAAACCAGGTGGGACAGTGACCCTTATCTCTGAGGGAGATATCCTCTGCTCATGGGCCATCTGTTAAAACCAGGTGGGGCAATCATCTTTATCTTTCCCACAGCCCATCCTCCCTCCAGGAGATATCTCCTGTTCATGGCCATTGAGTCCCAGTGCATGACTGATAAAATTCCATCATCCCACTGGGAGATGCTCCAGCCAGGGGAGGAGCCAAGCCTTTCCTACCCAGATAAAAACTGACATTTTGGACACCAAGGAACCTTCTTTCCACTGCATTCCAGAGGAAAACCAGACCTTTGCACATCATCCCTGCACCTTCAGAGGAAACTGCACCTTCTCCAGGAGCACTGCTCCAGCTGAACCACATCTGCCCCTGCAGGAGGATGCAGCCACCATTGAATGGGACTGTGCCAACACCCTGACTGACTGACGGGTGTCAGCTTGGATTCTGACTCTGGCAGTGTTTTATTGTTTTGTATTATTGTATTTCTATTTTAATTTTCCTAGTAAAGAACTGTTATTCCTATTCCCAGATCTTTGCCTGAGAGCTCCTTAATTTCAAAATTGTAATAATTCAGAGGGAGGGGGTTTACATTGTCCATTTCAAGAAAGGCTTCAGCCTTTCTTAACAAACACCTGTCTTTCAAACCAAGACAACGTGGCTGGAGCCCTGAGGGTATCTCAAACAGAATTGAGTGGGAACAGTTAAAAAATGATCAAAACTCACTGTTTCCGAATGATGTGCCCTGTGTCAGCCCAGGTCAGTGTGATGGCATATGAGCCATCTTTCAGTGTTATTGTTTCTGTGGTGATCTCCACTTTCAGACCTTTCTTTTTGAAATAAAACCCAAATTTGCCGAAGTATGTGTTGAGTTTCTTGTTTTCTGCTTTCTTGGCCCCAACAAGCTGCCCATTGACCACAACTCCTGTGAAGAGCAGAGAAGGAAATATTGCTTCAGTCTTGGAGCAGTGCCTGAAGACTCGGAGTTCTGATCTCAACAGGGAGCACCATGGGATCAACAGAAACAGGAACCCCTCTGACCCCCTGTTTTTCTCATTTTTCCAGCCAAAGAAGAGAATAATTTATTAAATTGCCTCCTGATGCTACTGTTCAATCCTTTAGCACAATAATCTGGTGGGAATTGCTGTTAGATCTTGCTGGGAGTAGGAGCAAAACCCCTTCAGCTGTAGTGTAAGAGATGAACAGGACAAGAGGAAATGGCCTCAGGCTGTGCCATGGGAGGTTTAGATTGGATATTAGGAAAAGTTTCTTCACTGAAAGGGTGGTCATTTGAACAGCCCAGGGAAATGGTGGAGTCATCATCCCTGAAAATGTTCAAAAAACCCTGTGGATGTGACACTTGGGATATGGTTTTGTGGTAGGGTTGGCAATGCTGGGTTAAAATTTGGACTTGATAATCTTTATGGTCTTTGCCAATTCAACTGTTCTGTTATTCCATGATCTTGGCTCCTTTGCCTGTGTTTGGCCATCCTCACAATTAAAGGGTTTTCCCCAGCTCACTCCTACTCTGAGTTTCACCTGTAGCCCCTTGTCCCTTAGCTGTGAACCTTGGAGATGTGTGAGGCTTCACCTTCACCTTCTGCTCACATGGTTGAGCACAGCAACAAGATCCACCATGGAACCACCACTTCTTTTATTAAGCTTGATCAAACCCAGCTGTCTCAGCCTCTCCCTCTCTGTCCTCTGCTCCAGCCCCAAAATCACCTTAATGGCCACCACTGAATTCAGTCCAGTTTGTCAACATCTCTCTTGTACTGGCAAGGCCAAAACTGGACATGATATTCCAAATGTGGAGGGAAATAACCACTTCCCTCAGCCTGCTGGCCACACTCCTGCCAGCACAAAATCCCCCTGTAGGCAATTCTCCTGGTCCCTCTGACCATCTTTCTGACCCAAGAAAAAAAATTTGTGCTGTAAAATAAACCATGTTTTACTCCCTTACCAGTGCCAGGATCAGAAACCAAGTTTAGGATTTTCCCAGGCTCTGAGTTGATATTGAAGCAGATGTTCCTTTGGCTCTTGGGCAGATGTATGATAAAATGTGGGTCATTGTCCACTGAAACACAGAAAACAAACAAGTGTGAGAAGCAGGTCAGCATCTGCCCTAGAGGGCTTTTCAAAAGGATTTTGAAGAACTTTTTCGGACTCCTCATAGTAAAATGAGGGGCCTTTCTACCTTAAGGTAAAAAAGTTCTCAGATGCTCCTCAGAAAAGCCCCTCAGACACTTCCTCCTCATACAATTCCCTGGTTTAAGGGAAGGAAGTGACATTCTTGGTTTGAGAGCTGCCAAATGCAGTGAACCATACTGATGTCAGGTAAAGACACATCCTGCCCACTAACCCCACTGAGGAATACAATCCAGGACTTGTTCTCACAGTGTATTTGGACTGGGCCCCACAGAAATTCCTATGTCCTTTAAAATTTGCCTCAGATGAGACAAATAACTGCACCCATCACTGAAGGCAGCTGTTTTCAGCCTTGTCTCTGCCCATCTCCTGCTGGGTTGGTGGTGGCTGAGATTTCCCTGTGCTGGGAAGGAGTTTGAGAGCTCTTTGTGTGATCACTACATAAATACACACATCACACACAGAGTTATTGTGGTAACACCGTGTTTATGGGCAGTGGTTCTCACAGCTGGCTTGCTCAAATAAACTGCCACTAAACTGTGGCAAAGGCCCAAGAATTAACAGGATCCATCAGTCACCAGCACACTCAGAGATTTTTATCTAGCACAGAACATTTATCTGCCATTTACAACAGCAGTAACTCTACAATAGCTTTCATCTGTCATTTACAATGGAAGTAACTTTGCTACTGCAGAGAAGCTAAAGTAAACCTCAGCAAACAGCCCCAGCCTCAGGGAACACACAGCAGCTCAGGAGGTCACTTAGATACTTTAGATCCTATTAGGATCCAAAATAGTTTCATCCTTGTAGCTTACAGCATTTTTTACAGCATATTTTTAATTGTAATCAAAATTAATCCATAATTTATAAAGAAAAGGCTTGTGTTGGAAGGGACCTTAAAGATCATCTTGTTCCAATCCCCTGCCAGGGACAGGGACACCTTCTACTCAACCAGGTTGCTTAAATGCCCATGCAGCCTGGCCTGAAACACTTCTAGGGACAGTGGTGAGTCCTTAGGTGATGAGTTTTGATGTGCCTGGTGCTCCTTTGCAGAGGAATGCTGTAGGTTTTACCTCTGTTGATGCTCAGAGAGGACACAGGTGGGCTCAATTGCTCAGGCATGAAGCTGACTGGCACAGCTGTGACATTGGCCCAGGATGGGATCCCTTTGTTGTTATTGGGTGCATTTGGAGTTAATCCCAGAGTACCTGTTAGAGGACAGCCACAATTAGGGTTCTGGAAGTGCTGACATATTTAATAGTGTAATTTTTAGAGCACTGTAGTAGATCAAAGCCTGATGTTGTTATACCAATGTAAAGCAGGTACAACACCATTTACAATGGATTTGTGTAATGACATAAGGTTGGATTTGCTTCAGTGTCTCCACCAGTTAAATATGACTTTTGAGGGTAGATAGCTCACCATAAATTATCAGTGAAAAAATAGAACCTGGCTTTTTATCTCTCATTCATGAGAGCAGCTCCCTCTTTAGCAAAGCTTCCAATGTTAGGGCTGAAGTGTTTTGCTGAGAAAAAAGCTGACTTTTAAAAATTCAGCATATGGTAAAAGCTTTGCTAATTTGGGTCCTGAGTTTGAGGTGCCTGAGGAAAGGCAGGACTCTTCCTGCATGCTCTGGGATGATCCATGTGAATAAAGGTTTCAAAGAAGTGCAAGAGTTTAATATCTGTGATCATATTCCTTTGTACTAGAACTCTCTCTGCCTTTGCCATGATGGAAACAGGAGAAAGTAACTTGTCCCTGTCTCTCTCCCATTCAGTTCACAAAGCACCATGATCTTAAACAATCCATGAAACTTTGTTTGTTTAATATGCTGGGCTGACATTCACATCTGCTGACCCTGCTCTGAAGAGGAGTAAGGGGACAACAGCAGGACTGAAGATGGCACAGCTCAAATCTCTGTCAGCATTTTCTTCCTTGTGTCCCTAACTCACACCAGAGGCTATTTTCACATGAGATACACAGTAATGGGCAGAGTGAAACACTGACCTGGGCAGCAGCCCTTCCTGGGGTCTTTGGGCTGGTCTGCCAGCATTATCTCATCCTTTTCAGCATTCTCTATCAGCATGGCCGTGAAGGGGGTGACAATGTGATGGTCCAGAGACATCTGCAGGATGGATTTGGTGATGTTCCTCTTCAAAGCTGCAGTGGGGGCTGCGTTTCTGGGTGGAAACAGAAGCAGAAATCCTGGCTAGCAGCTCTACAGGGCAGCTGCCATGGCAATTCTGTCATGGAGGGGTCACAGAGCCAAGTGGCGTTGCTCCATGGCTCTCACTCAGGCTCCATAAGGTAAATCCCCATAATTTCATTCCCTCAGTCCCACAGCCAGGCCTGTTTGAGCACTTTTCTCCTCACCTCTCTGCCATCATCTGGTTGACAGTCAGATAGGCCCACAGCTTCCTTGTGAATTCAGGATCTGCATATTTGTCCTTCTTCATGAATCCATCCAGCTCCTCAACATCTCTCAGTGTTTCCATGACGAGCTCTGCATTTGCCTGTGCAGTCACAGAGAGAAAAAGATGAGGGACAGGAGGCAGGTGAATGGGGTGCCTTGAATTCCCCTCTTGGCTGGTGTTAAGGACCCTCTCTGGCTCTGCCCTTGGTCACTTCTAGGTCAGAAAGTCCCAGCACTGTTGGCTTGACTGCAGTGGAGAGGGAAGATGTAGCAGGAGGTCCTTCTGTTAAAGACACTTCTGTGAGAGTGGATTAAAGTAGGTCAAGGAGCTGTTAATAGTAGCCCAAGAGGTGCTACCTCCTGCCAAAAGAAGAGGCTCTTGACAGAGTTATGTAATCCTCCCCTCAGGCTTTTTCTCATGCAGTTCCACTGAAGAACACAAACCAAATTTTACTTTCTCATACAGACCCTTGGACTGCACTGTGTTCTGGCAGGAAAAAAAATTGAAGATGTTTGGGTTCTTTCCAACAACTGACAAATGATAACTCCTAAGCCCCGTAAGAGTGCAGATAATTCCATTCCCCCTCAGAAAGAAGAGTCTGGATGTAATCTTCCCATCCCACTCCACCTGGAAGAGCAGCCCTGAAAACATGGGGAAAGTCTCAGCACACATAAAAGGGCAGTGCTAGGATTTGGTGTGCTGTAGATCCATCAGCTTGAACTCCCTGACAGTGGGAAGTTCAATCATGAAATAGGGGAAATTAGGGAGTGATCACTCCTGCTTCTCCATAAAGCATGAAGGAAAATCCATGCTTTTGTCTAGATTTAATCTTTTTGGTACATTTATTAGAAGGAAGTTCCTCTGGCAGGGTGCAGGGTGCAGGGAGTTGACTGGCTGTACTTGAAGCTGTTGTGACACATGATTGGAAAAATGTCCAATGAGTATCCCCACTCCCACCCAGAACCCAAAAGGACAAAACCCTCTGCTGGCATTAACCTTCACAGGAGGGAATGAACCAGCCCAAAACCCCTGAGCAGATATCCCAGGGACCCTTCACTCACTGCAGTGGCTGTGACCACACTCTCCAGGTGCTGCAGGTTTTCTGTGTCCACCTTCCCAGCCACCACTATCTCTGAACCACCAAAGTAGTTGTGGAAGCTGCTCTGGGTGACATCTGACACTGACTCCTGGGGGTAGTTGAACTGAATCTTCTTCAGGAGAGGGGTGGAGACCTGGTTGTAGAAATTCTGAGAGGGAAGGAGACAGAGAAGTGAGTTTGCTGTACATGAAGTGACCCTTGCACAGGCCACTCTTACTGAAAGGGCAGTGGGTGACAAAACCTGGAGCCCTAATGAGCAAGAGAAGAATTCTCATAGAATGCTGACTTCTTCATACTTTTAAGGGGGTACAACAAGAATTTCTAGTCCAAGTCTTGTGAAAGTCAAAGGATGGTCAGGAGTCCACGGGCTGTACTGCTCCTAGACATAAAAGTCTTGAGCACAGATATGTGTGAATCCTTCCTCAGCATGGTCAGCTCTGGGCTACTGTGTAAGACACACAGCTACTCCCCACCTAATTCTTGTACAGATGGTGAAATCAGGGAACAGTCACAGTATAAGGATGTCAGAGTTTGATCAGCAGCAATTCCTGCTCATTGATTTGGAGCCACAGCTAGAGTGGAACTTTTTCTAACACTGGGTAAGTGTGGATTATCATTTAGCATATATATCTAGGGTTTTTGTTGGTGATTAAATGGCCTAAAGTAACATCCAGGCCTTAATTTTAATTCAGAAAATGTTTGGTTTTTTTTATAGTTAAGGCTGTTTTATAGAATATTAATCCTACACAGGGAAGTAAAGTATGTGTTATAGATATTATTAAAACTGTTACTAGGACCACTTAAACTGAAATATGATTGATATCTTGCAGGACTCTCCAAAAAATGATGGGTTTTGAGAACTTCTTGCTAGTGGAGTTACAGCTGTGAACAAACAGGAGAGTTTCAGAGGCAATGAGGCAGAAACTCACCTTCATTTGGAGAGAAGTCTCCTGATTTCCAAAAATCCTGTGGGCCATGCCACGGTTGTCGGTTGCGATTCTCTGCAGGAAATCGTAATCTACATCAAACCCAATCCCGAGGCAGAAGAGGGAGAAGTCATCCTTTATGCTCTGCTTCACATTCTTCTGGATTGTTGTCAGCTTCAGCTCACCTTGGAGACACAGAAAGGGTGACATTCACCTGAGCAACAGAAAAGTCTCCATCAGGGTGAGCATGTTCCTGCTCTCCCTGTGTCTCTGGTTCTCTCTGGATGTTAGGGAAATCTAGACAGGAAGCTCAATGCCAAGTTTCCACTGCCTACAGCAACGTTTGAGCTTCTAGATAGAGATTAACTAAGTGTTTGCACTGAAGACAATTCCTTTTGGACACTTTTTTTTGGTATCTGATGCATTTTCTTTGTACATCCAGGGCTCTTAGTAACTTCCTAGGGGATTTCAAATTCTAGCACATATCGAGTTCTCTCAGAATTAATGATTCAAACTCTCTGCAGATTAAGACATCTCCATGAAGATTTTACTTAAGATGTTCTCTGTCATCATCAGAACTGTTTTGTTTTGTTTTTTTCAGGCTTATTTTTAATGGTAGGTTTTTTGGAGCTGACATCTTCAAGTCAGCAATTGCTTTGACCTGTACCAAATTGAATCCAAATTAATTTGCTTTCCACTCTTTATTACTGGTTTTGATGTTATGCTTGTGACTGCATAGATCTGTGTGGGCTAAGGTCATAAGAATAGGAAATTTTTGTACAATCATAGGATCATAGAATGGTTTGTGTTTAAAGAAACTTTAAAGATCATTGAGTTCCAACCCCCCTGCTATGGGCAGGGACACTTTCCACTAGACCAGGCTGCTCAAAAGCCCAATTTCTCCCAGGCTGTTTTGATTACTTGTCCTACAGGATTTGTGCAGCTCTGTAAATTTTAAAAAAAATCAACCTGCATAACAAGCTACTCATCTTTTGAGAGCTTCTGTGCAAAGCCCTGTGGCATTTCTAGCACTTGGCAAAAGGGCAGCAAAAGACATTGGAAGAAAGATGAATGGAATTTTTAAAACTTAACTGCCAAATTGTCTACTTCTTGCTTTTCTCAGTGTTACCCCACCAGCCTTTCTTCTCACCCAAAGCAGGATCCTTACCTACTGTTGGGTCTCCATCAGATACCAATACAATCATGGAAACTGAGTTTGGGTCCAACATGCCTAAACTTTTGGCTTCATTCAGGATGAAAGTGGCTCGCAGAAGAGCTTCATTGATATTTGTGCCTGTCAAAGACATAATGAAGAAAACAAGATTTTTATTCTTGTTGAATCCACATTGCTTCTAAGATTCTAGTGGAGTTAAGAGGGACAAGAGCTGAGATCAAGGCAGCAAAACACCTCCTCTCTGATGTTTAGGTACACCTTTCTGCACTCTGGTTCCCTTTTTCATCCCAGGCTGTTTTCTTCATGAGCCCCTCCACTCCCCCACACTAATTCCAGTGTCACCATTTGTGGTGTTGGGAACTACTTGGTGTGGGAAGAATTACTGGGTTTGCAGGCAGGAGATTGAATGAGAGCATGGAAAATCTTCCTTTTCTGGCCATCAGCCCATCCTTGGACAAGAAGAAGTGTATGTTTGCTGAGCCTATCTAATGTTTGATTTGTGACACAGAAGGAGAAGAGTAAGAAATTAGAATGAGAGGAACAGAAATCTGAAGGCTGAACAGTGAGAAAATAGGTATTTTCTTTGTCAAGAAAAAAAAAAATCACCAGCTCCAGAGACAAGATAATAAAATGCTGTATTTAAACTGGCTTTGCTGTATGGGAGCTGATCTCTAAGCTTATTTGTCAATTTTTTTGGGCTAATAAATTCAGTCACTCATATATCCAGCTTGGTTTCCTATTCCCAACACACTGATGATTTTGGAAAAGTCTATAACTTTATGTTAATTGTAGTGAAAACTTCTGGAGACAAAGGTGCCACAGCACCAGGAAACTCTGATGTTAGGAAGAGTCTTTCCACACTATTGATGCACAAATAACTGAATAACAAATCTAGAACTGCACTTCAGAGAGCGGCAGATTAAAATAATCATAAGCCCCTTCCAAAGACCTGTACAGATGAAAAAGACAGCTGCCCTTGTTTATCAGGAATGAAAGCACAAAGGAATAAAATGGCATTTAGTAGCTCATAGAATCATTAAATCATTGGGGTTGGACCTCTAAGTTTGAGTCCAACCATTAACCCCAGTCTACCACTAAACCATGTCCTTAAATTCCTGCAGCTGTTTCTTGTAGGACTTATGGTCCAGACCCTTCCCCAGCTCTGTTGCCCTTCTCTGGACATGCTCCAGCCCCTCAGTGTCTTTCCTGTTGAGAGGGACCCAAAACTGAACAGGGGATTAGAGGTGTGACCTCACCAGTGCCCAGCACAGGGGGAGGATCACTGGCCTGGTCCTGCTGGCTACAGAAATGGTGATCCAAGCCAGGACACCACTGGCTTTCCTGGCCACCTGGGCACACTGCTGGCTCATGCTCAGCTGGCTGTCAGCCCAGGGCAAATGTGTGATTCCCTGCTTAGGAAATATTTCATCTACCTGTTCATCCAGGCCTATGATATGGACTTCATCTTTCAATGGTATTTGGGATTTCTGAGGTGGGAGGTAAGACAGATTAAAGCCAGCTGCTCTGTGGTCTGTATTCTCTCTGCCATAGAAGGAGATGCTATCCCATCTCCTAATACAATAAACTGCAATTCTTGCTCTTCTTTAGGCATGCTTTTCCTGCTTTGGGAATCAGACTCTTTTTTCTTAGGAACACTCTGACAGTCTGAAGGCTGTCTGAGGTACCCATTCCTGTGACAAGCAACTTCTGTGAGCACCCTGCAATGAAAACCTCATACCCCCGTTGGGATGGATTGTCTGGATGTACTTCTTAGCATCTTCCACCTGCGACGGGGTGGCTGAGACCAGGTTATCTCTCCAGCAGCGGACGTTGTGGTTGAAGTCGATCAGGGAGAACTGGTCAGCAGCACGGAGCTCACTCAGTATTGCCTTCATGGCCTCGATGGTCTGGGGAGAAGTGGAAGAGAAGACAGGTTTATGCTTCCTGCTTATGAAAGCCTCTTCTTAACTTGTGACCACAGGCAAAGATTAGCTTCTGAGGAATAATCACATGAGCACTGAAATACAAATTAGCATCTGCTATCCAAATCTTATTTGCTTTTTTCCCCCCCCCACTTCTTGCATAATATCGAAATCTTCACCAAAGAAAAGCAGAAAAATTGCAATTAGGAAGGATATATTCATGTGACTCAACTTGCTCAACTCCTGCTAACACAGAGTGAAGGCAAAGAGAGAAACATTTGTGGTTCAGGAGAGATCACATCAGCTCAGGAGACTCAGCTGTGTCTGCAACTCAGTCATTTCAGGCTGAAGGTGTGTGATTTAAACAAGTGACAATTAACCTGTATCTCAGTTTGGCAGCACTGATTTCCCCTAAGAAGAATCTGCCAAGCCTTACTATTGTGCTCAGAAGGAAATTCATATATACCTGGATGATCTTCAGCTAATATTTGTCTAGTCAGTTCTTAAAACCCTTCAGTGATACATGACATACAATCTCCTAAATTCTTCACTCAGACCTACAGGGTTTTCCCAAATATATAACATAAACCTCTCCTCCTGCAAATCCATCTGATTCTATCTTATTTTACCCTGGCTGGGCAATTGTTTGCATATTTGGAGGCTGATTATCTTTCTTGAAGCATTTTCTCTTGCAGATTAAAATATCTTATTTTAACATTTTTTCCCCTTTATGGGTTATGCTGTGTAAACAATCCTTAGTAGTCTTCAGAGGGCTGTCAACAATTCATCCATGTTTGGAAAGCAAGGATGTAGTATCCCCACTGAGACTTTCCCAGGATTCAGTATGGAGCACTAGAGAAAAAGGGGGTCAGAACCTTTGCAAAATATTTTGTGATCTGTCCATTAAAATTTAAATTTAGAGTTAAAATCTGGCACCACTCTTCCTTAAAACATGGAAGAAGCATTATAAGTAATGGGGTAAAATAGTGAAGTTTTGGATTCCAAATATTCTCCAAATCAGGCTGGTAATTTTACATGCCAGTGTGCTAGAGAACTGCATGGTAAAGCACATGGGGAAAGTTGGCAAGGTGTTAATTTTGCAACAGAGGTCAAACACTTACTTGTTTCATTTTTAGTCCCCACATCGAGCCACTGACATCTATAACAAATAAAATGTTTTTGGGCAGTGGATCAAGATTTTCCGGAGCAAAGAAGTGAATAAAATAGCCATTAAAAATCTGCAAAATAAAATAAAATAAAAATCACAATGAATTGAGCTATAGAGAAGATTTCAGAAAGATCAAGACAGTGACAGAGCAGAAAATTCTTATTTTCTTAATGAACTAATTATTTTTGCCTATTGTCTTTTTCTCTTCTTTGTTGGCCAGTTTTAACTTTCAGCTCTGCACATCTCTGTAGCCTTACACCATTTTTACTCAATAAAAGCAGAGCCTAGTTCTCAGACAACTTCCATGCCCTAGCATATGGAGGAATGAAAAATGCTTTGAAAAAGACTGTTCTGCCTGTAATAATTCAACCTCATAACTCAGCTTCATGTTAACATTAAAATAGTGATGTTCTGGTTGTCTCCTTGTGATGTATTGGTACAACATCCAATGACTCCATCCTCTGATTCTACATTAAATCACCAGAGTGCTGCCAGGTATAAAGACATTGGCTTTTGGACATGACAGGAATCTTCTCCTACTATATATAAGCCCATGTCTTAGTCATAAATTAAATAAATCCATTCTGCCCACTTAAAATCCCTCTGTTCTTTCAATTGGATTCAAAGCTTGTCCTCATGCTTATTCCCCTGAAGGATGAAGTTTAGCACAGTTTGCTGAAGGACAGCAATTCCTTTATTCACAGCTCTCTGCTCCCAGCTGAGCAGCCACACTTACTTCCAGCTCTCCCCCTGTGGTTTCTCTGTTCACATCGTACTGCACCACAAAATTTCCATCCACGGCCGTGGACGAGCACTTAGGGCATTTTCTCTGCTGAGCCATTGTTGGCTTGAAAGAAACATGAGCCTTGAAGTGAGGAGAGATCATCAGTCAGCCAGGTGTTGTGTGAGAGGGGGATGATTCACACAAAAAGACTCCACATCTTTGTGAAATATCTGATTTCACTGAACATTTTCCAGCTTTCATTATTTGTGGAAAATGGACTTTGTCACTTCAGAAGAAAAACAGCACTAAGGTTTGCCTGGATATGTTGATTCAGTAGTAGCAACTGTGACACAAATCACATGACCCATCTACAACACCAAATATTTCAGCCAAAGCTGTGCAAACCATTTCTATTAAGAAATACATTGGGTTTTATTAACATTTTCCTAGTTGAAACTATCCATGATTTTGTCAACATTTTAAATAGATTTCTAATTGACGTTTTTCCCCCAAACAAAGAGGATTGCCATTTGTCTGTGAATTGAGTAATAGGAAACATTTTCATTAGTCATATGATTGATCATGCAGACTTTATGCATTTTTTTCTGTTTTAACTGGATAACTTGAAATTGCCTGAGAAGGTAAGACTTAATATAGACACAAAGTACCTCTGAAATAATTTGCTATGCTAGGAATGGGAGTGAATTTGAATATCAGGAAACAATACTGCCTGGCACACTACTACTACTACGGAATTAAAGACAAATTTTATTGCATTATTGCATGCTTCCAGTAGGTACAATGGCCAATACTGTGCAGAGAAAGCGTGAAAACTGGAGATTTTGTGCTAACTGCAGTCTGTGGTGGTTACCTTTTTCTCTCCCTTGGAGATGGTGGTGATCCCACTGAAATGATCCCCCAGTGAATTAGGAACGTGCACGTAGCGCAGCCCCTGCGGCTCGATGATGCGGACATCCACCTAAAGGCAGGAGGGAGGACATTTATTGTGGAGAGCTGCCCCATCCCTGCAAGTGTGCAAGGCCAGGTTGGACAGGGTTTGGAGGTCTAGTGAGGAACAAATGTGTCCTGTCATCACTCATAAACACAGCTGAGAATCTCCTGAATCGCATCAGAACCACTTAGGCAAACAAGCTTGGACATTTTTATACTCTTGTGTAAACTTGACTGAAGGAAAACAAACAATACTTACTATTTATTTGGAACAGTCCTTTTCACAAAAACCCCAGCTTAATGATGTACTATCCTATGAGAGCTGATGATCTCTGGTTGTCCCTCCACAACCATGATTTGTCTTAGAATCACAGAATGGTTTGGGTTGGAAGGGATCCTAAAGTTCATCCAGTTCCAATCTCCCTGCCTTGGGCAGGGACACCTCCCTGGAAACTGTGGGTGTTTTCTCATCAAGGTGAGAATCCACAGGTGAATCCTACACATCCCAGCTCTGCTTTACCTCCATGTGCTTGGCCAGGCGTCCTGGCTTCACAGAGATGACGTGCTCATAGGAGCTCAGCTTCCTTCGGATCATTTCATGGTAGTGAAGCTGGAACTGGATCCTCATTCCTGGGGGCACATTCACTTCGGTTTGAAAGTTTTCCATATCCAAGGCATTGCTCCTGAAAAGTCAGTTGTGGGGTTATTTTTGAGAAAATACAAGGAGAAGGAAAAGCTTCTTTGCAGTTTGGTTTAGATTGAGGATTTTGATTCTAACTGTGGCCTCTGTCAGGGAGCTGCAGTTGTCTGTTAGCACAGGGTGTTTTAGCAAGCTGAAAGCTGAAACACAATTTAAGTCTGTGACAATTAAATATCAGAGCTGCTGTAAGTAAGCATTTTCCTTTCCAGGATTTCCCCTCATCTATCTCCTCCTGGGATGTTCTCAGCTTTCCTGTGAGTAAGTTCAGTACAAAACCCATATGCCAGAGTGTTTATACCTGACTATTCCAGCAGCTTTGCCTTTGGCTTTTGCTTGAGCGTACATTTTCCTGGCTTCAGATTTTTCCCGAATATGGCTGGTAAATGTGATACCATTGATATCCCTAGGAGAAAGAAGCACAGTCAGCTTGCAAAAGAAACAACTTTACAATTGAGGACTGTTTCCTCAGTTTACATCAGTGAAATCTAAGCTGGTGAGAAATTAAATAACAAGGTTCTTGTTTAACCCCAAAGTAATGAACTCTGATTTTCACTAGAGCTCTATCTTTTTCCCTACCAGATTTTTATTTCAATTAGCCAGCACCATTGTGCTCTGAGGAGGATCTGCTTTCTTCCACCTCCTTCACACTTTCCCCAAGTTTCAGGCAGGGAAGGCAGATCCTGATATCATGGCTGGTTTGGAACATGGATCAGGACATCTCGTGACCATCAACCTGGCTGCTGCCTCTCTGAATGCATACTGAACCAGGCCAGTTTCTGTTCAGTCAGGGCTCTGATTTGGGTCTCTCTCCTTTGAACTGGCAAGGTAGAGGCTTAATCTATTTGAGATTTTTGTCCATTTTTGTTGATATTGACCAGCAGCTCACTCATTACTGGAGAGGAAGACCTGGACAGACAGACAGACTGATGACATGAATCTTCTTGAGAAAGCCTGCAAAATTTACACTGAACCTGAAAAACAGTAAGAGCTTTTTGCATTTACAAACACTTCCTTCCCAGCCCATGGAATGCTTCCAGAAGATGAGGCTGGTACCTGCCCACTGCTTACATGGTAAAGTTGTCAATGAAAGCTCCTTTGGGGACCTGCACGTCAAACACGATGGGCTGCGGCCGCCTGGCGTTGTTCACCATCTTGGCTTGGATCATGGTGTTGGCCAGCCTGGATGTGATGGTGGATTGAACCTTGTAGCTGTAAAGACCTATCTTGTCATCATCCTCCACCTGCATTTGACAAAATTGCTCCATAAATTTAGAGTGCCGTTGGAAAAAATGCCCTAGAGGACAATATCAATCATTTTTTGTAGTCTCAGTACTACTTTTTAATTGCTGGTCCTCACAATATGGCAGCTAGAGGGGCATGAGATCCAGTGCAGGACATGTCCATAATTGTACCTGGAAATTGTGGCAGGATATTCACGTGAATGTAGTTCATGATAACACTTAAGCTGAAAGAGGGTATTTTTTAAGCTGGAATGTTTTCCTTGTTTTGCACCATGCAACCAGTCCTTGGAATGACTCTATGAGTGCAATCCAGCATGGAAAGCTACACAGTAATCCTGAACATTATATAACAAGGAGGAGAGATACATTTCACATTTTCAATAGAAGTCCTAAATAGAGGAGACTCGAAGCATTGGTTACTGACCTAGTGTTATAAATGGTTAAATCACAGCAGGGCGATAGCAGTATTTAAGTGTTTTATTAAGACATTGTCTAATCACTTTTCATGCTTATTTCTTCATATTTACCATACCCTTCTCCCTCCAAGAGCAGATGTATCAACAGTATTGTGCAAACAGTTCTCTGTTTAAAGAAAATAGGTTAATACCCAACCAGCAGTAAAAACAAGGAAATGAACAAACAGAGGGATTGATTTCCAAAAAAATGGTTAACTAGAAAATAACTTTGTTCAATATTATTTACCACAGAGGAAGAAAAATACTCACCAGATCTCCAACATACCCCCAGTCAGATGTGCTCCTCTGGAAAGGAAAAATATGGAGGGGATATTTCAGCAAAGCTAAGAACACTGACTGGCTGTTTCAAGACAGGGATCAGTGCCTAAAAACTGTTTTCTAAGATGATGAATCATAGAAGCATTGGGAATCACAGAACCATTAAGTTTGGAAAAGACATCTAAGATGAAGTCCAACCATTGACCCAACACTGCCAATTTCACTAAACATGTACAAGTTTTTTTGAATATTTCCAGCAATAGTGACTCCAACACTTCATGGGAATTGTTGTCAATTCTTGACAACCCTTTCATGGAAGAATTGTTCCCTAATATCCAACCTAAACTTCCCCTGGCACAACTTGAGGCCATTTCCTCTTGTCCTGTCCCTTGTTCCTCGGGAGCAGTGGATTGCACCCTCCTGTCAGGGAGTTGTGCAGAGCCACAGGGTCCCCCCTGAACCTCCTTTTCTCCAGGCTGAGCCCCTCTCCCAGCTCCTTCAGCTGCTCCTCATCAGACTTGTACTCCAGATTCTTACTCAGCTCTGTTGCCCTTCTCTGGACATGAATGAGAATTAGTTTGATTTCCCAGACAAAGTGTGAATATTCCTTTTGTCTTATTTCCTGTATTTCTACATGGGATGTTGGAGCATGTGATGTCCCACTGTGCCTCAGAACTATCATAAACAGGACAGCTTTCTTCCTCTGTATGAAAACATTCTCTTCTAGAAAAACATTCCTCCTGAAAGCAAATCACGCTGGCAGAAAGTGATCCTCTTGTTTTTAACAGAAAGGTTCTCTTTGTTTTTCTATGAAAAGTGGAAAAAACTCAAACCCCAGACTTCTTTAGCTCACTTTGTTGCCATTTACATTAGAAAATATTTATTTATGTATTATATGCAATATGTATGAATTAAAAAATCATTGTGTAACCGGTATTACATTTACATGCTTGTGCCTATGGAAGTTAGTTATGCATGCATTACTTAGATGAAATTGCCCATTAATGGTTGTGGTCTTCCCTTACCCTAAGAATTGCTCCATTTGGAAATTTCTATGGCAAGGTACTGACATCTTGTGGCCATTCGAATAACTCTGTTTAATTCCCCCCCAAAATCTCTCTCCCTTAAGAAATATTTTATATTAATCCCCTGAAAGTGATTTTGGCTCACCTAGATGCAACTTTTTAATGCAGAAATCTACTTTCACATTATCATCACAACTAGGCCAGCTCAGCTCTCCAAGGTCAAGAGGACCCAAAATCACAGAAGATGCTCACAAAACCAGCTGTAATCCCATGATGAACTGGAAGATTGCTCTGCAATTGCTAAGTTAATTTGAAGCTAATTAATGTGCTGTTCTAGAGAAATCTTGTGTTCTATAAGAGATAATGATGTCATAGCATATTCATTTTAGAAACATCATTTTCAGGACCCTTTAAAGGCAGATAGAGATGATTTCTGCCTGTCTGAGAACAAATGCAGTTTTTAATTTCTAGCTCTAAAGGCTCTACCTGAACCATTCAGACTGGGATTTCAGGATATGGAAGTTTATAGCTCTCTAGAGACCTTCTGCAAAGCCTGATGGACCGATCCTGTCACACCCCACAAACTTCACTGTACAGTGAATGGGACTTCCACACCTGATCAAGGACCAGACCATGAAGAGTGATTTTTGGCTCCACACATACTCTTGGCACAGGGAACACCACCAGCTTGAATACAAATTAAGATTAAACCAACATTAACTGAAACAAATTTAATTTTAGAAAGATGAAGACCAAGACCTTACAACACAGGGGTTTTGTTTTATTTGAGTACTTTTCTGGTTCTCAGCTTAGAGCTCCTGGACCACTTTAGGAATGGTGGCTAAAGCTTTCAGGATGCCCAGGTTTCTCTCCTGATAGTTCTTGGTGGAGGAGAGGGGGTAGCTGGAGGAGAGGGAGCTCACCACTGCCACATGTAGTGACTCCCATGGCTGCTGTTAGAGATCAGACATGGGCTGGGCCAGCCATACCCTGGGAGCTCAGAGTCTGCAGAGTGCAGTCACTCCAACAGGTCAGGAGGACAGAGCTGTACCTTTATCTTCAGGTATCTGAGCACCAGAATCATGGAAGCACAGAACCACAGAATGGTTTGGGTTGGAAGGGGCTTACAGATCCCCTAGTTCCACCTCCCTTGCCATGGGCAGGGACACTTTCCACTAGATCAGGTTACTCCAAGCCCCATCCAACCTGGCCTTGGAGATCCTACTTCAGATCTAAGTGCTGGTATGATTATTGAGAACAGGGATTTCTGTGGTACCTGAAAATCCTGCTGTTTCCAGCATGAGGATTCATGGCTGATCCTTGCTTTTAAACCACATACAGACCTGTTGATCACTGCACAAAAACAGGATGTTGAGCCATATCTCATGTGTGCCAAATTGCTAATCAGAATGAAGACAACATGTGCCTCAGGAACTGTTTGAAGGACAGATGCTGGGCTCTGTCTAAAGATACTGAGATGCATCTTCTCCTGAAACCTGTGCAGGATATGGATATTTAACCCTTCACAGTGATCTTTGTTCAAATCACTGTGCAAGAACATTGCAGCTATTTAGTAAAATAGGGAGGGCAGAATCACAGATGTTCTACATTTATCAGAAATTTCTTTTCTACTGGGGCATGAAAAATGCTGAAAAGCAGATGCCCAACATGAGAAACTAGAAAGATGTGATCTGCAAGCGTTCAAGGCTAGGTTGGACAAGGCTTGGAGAAGCTTGGTCTAGTGGAAGGTGTTCCTGCCCAAGGCAGAGGGTTGGAATTAGATGAGCATTCAGGTCCTTTCCAACTCAAACTACTCCATGTTTCTGTGATTCTATCATCTATGACTGTCCTATCCAGAATGCCTTTCCAGTTCTTTGAGGTGCTGTTCTCTCATAATTCACTTATTTCTCTAAGCAGCTTTTAACACACTCCAAATCCATTGCAGCCTCTTCACACTCCTTTCAGGGGATCCTCACTGTGAGATGCAAGAAGAGAAATTTCAGGCCTAAGAATTGGCAGTTTGTCTTCATGGTGCTGCAGATGGATCCTTGTCTGTTTGGTTACATTTCCTCCTTGGCAGCTGGGGGAGCCCCCAGCCAGCTGGTTTGGGAAGCAATTCTTCAGTGTGAGGGTGGTGAGGTCCTGGCACAGGATGTCCAGAGAAGTTGAGGCTGTCCCATCTCTGGAAGTGTCCAAGGCCAGGTTGGGTGAGGCTTGGAGCAACCTGGGATAGTGAAATGTGTGGAAGGTGTTCCACAGGGAGGTTGGAATGAGATGAGCTTTAAAGTCCTTTCCAACCCAAACCATACCACAATTCCATCATTCCACCCTGTGCTGCTTCTCTTGGAGGGGAGACCAGGCAGGCAGAACAGTAAGGAAGAAGGTGTGATCTCACCCACCTCTGGGCAGCCAGAGATCAGGACCCAGGTCTGGGGAATGTGTTACAGAACATCCCACCTCACAGGGTGCCTCACAGGTCTAGACACTTTATCTACCTCCCAAAGGGAGATAACAGCTGTGCACCACCATATAGAGGTTCACAAGGTCACCTGCATTCCAGCCCATGGAACACTGCTGCTGTGGTCACAAGGACCAGTCACACACCTGAGGCACATCATTTTGGGAATTACTCAGGAGAAAAATAGTAGAATACCTTATCTGTACCTAGAAAACCAGCCTCTGTATTTACAGCCAATCAACAGGGTCTGCAGGGAGCTCTGTTGCCTTGTTGCCAATGGGCTGGTGAGCTCTTTGCAGAAAAGCATAGTGCTGAAAAAATAATTTGGGAGACAGCATTCCTGTAGTGATGAACAGTAAATAATTGTGTGCCTGCTGCTGGCCAAGAGCTGCTGTCTCAGGATGATTTGCATAGTTCAGGTTAATATCATTTATTATATTTTATTGTGACTCAATTAATATAAGAGTAGCTGAGATCTTAGTTCAACTGGTTTGCAAAAATTTATTTGATAGGTAAAGGATGGGAAATAACGTATGGGAATAAAAGCAATAAATGGTATAATGAAACCAGTCGGAAGAATTGTAAATTACTGCATGCATATGTCTGTGCCTCTATGTATCCAGAAATTTTGGGAGCAGAGGCAACATAATACATATGGCACTGATACAGACACATTGGAAAGAAATGATGCCCTGAAGAAGTGCAGCTAGGAGGGATTTCTGTTCAGATCATGACTCAATTATTTAAATACTGGAGTGGCAAGTGTGAGAAGGCTTGATTCATACTCATGCTAAAATCTGCCATTTTTTTCCACTGTTATGCAGGCTTTAGGTATCAATAAGTTCCATCCAAAGCCTTAGGACAGAGGAAAATCTGGTTTGCCTGTGTGTAATTTCAAAGACTCTGGGAAATCTAATGTTACTCAAGAAGATCTTTCATTTTCACTACATTGAACAAGCTCAAAACATGCAGCACCAGAGCTTGGTGGAGGACAAGGTCCACTCTGATCATGATTTCTTTCATGCAGTGTAATGAAAAATTAATATGTTCAAACAACTGATACCATGAGTATTATCATTAACTGTTACTCTGTAAAATACAGCAAAACTCTTGCAATGCTGCTTTAAATGTTTCTGCCTCCCAAGCCAACAGACTAAAATAATCTGCAACCCATCAGTGTGCTGGAAACAAATTTTGTTTCCAGGTCTCAGATGCCACCAGTTCATCACTGAGTGTCACTCTCTGAGCACAGTTAAACAGGAATTAATCGACTGAATGTTTACAGCCTACACTTGCCAGTGTCTGAAGTCCTTTTCAATTTTCTCATGGATAAACCTCACCCATATCAATGGGATTTTCCCCAGACATGAAGTTAGACAAGTGTCTCTTTTGTTTATCACCTCTGGAGCACAGGTACAGAACAAACCCTTGTTGTGCTTAAGGGAGAGCAGCAGTTCTTGTCCCAACCAGAGATATGGAAGCCTCAATGACTATAAAAACCAGCTGGTCCCATATGATTGTACACACACAACCCTGGACATGGAAAAAGACACCTGGAGGGAGCTCCCAGGCATTCTGGCTTCCTTCCTGTTCAAAGCATTTCTGGGTACTGTACCTGGTACCTGCCATTTCTCGCCTTGGAGCTTGAGGGAAATCCATCAATTTCCAGATCAATTAGATTTTCCACTTCCTAGAGGAGGGAGAAGAAGAAAGAGTTGCTGCTGCCTTACTGTTTGATTTATCACTTGATTTATTATTGATTAGCACTATACAGGAGAGTTCCAAAGGGAATTTACCTCCCTTGGATGCTAATGGGGAGCAGAAGAACAAACCATCTCAGACCAAAATCCTCACACATTCAGTTTCCCTCAGTGGCCAACCAGCTCTATAAACTCTTGTAAAATCATGACCTTTACCATCATTTTACAGCCTTTCCTTCTGAAACAAGAAGTAATATTTAACATGAAATGACCACAAAGAGCAAGAGACAGATGATTATCATCAGGATGGGTCTAGCCATGGAAACTACAGCATTTCAGACACTGATCTCACTCAAAGCAAGTTCAGAGAATTTCTGCTCAAACCAGTAGAAGCTGTCTCTGGTTTTACACCAATATACCTGAGAACTAAATTTCCCCCAATGACAGCAAAAGAACATCAGGTCTTCTCCAAGTGCAAAGCTGCACTGATTCATTTAGAAGTGTGGGTCATACCACAGCAATACCCTTAACTAAA
Source organism: Oenanthe melanoleuca (assembly GCF_029582105.1). Classification (NCBI taxonomy): domain Eukaryota; kingdom Metazoa; phylum Chordata; class Aves; order Passeriformes; family Muscicapidae; genus Oenanthe; species Oenanthe melanoleuca. Next base: position 65,821,665 of record NC_079334.1, read on the forward strand.
TTTTGTTATGAGTTTAATTTGTGGCAATAAAGAAGTTTAAGTGCATGAGTTCCTTTCCAACTTATGTGATAGCATACACACAAAGGTTTGCACAAAATTAATTTAGATTGCTTAAGCTCATTGATGTTAAATTGATAAGACATCTACAATTAGAAAGAACCATGGGTCTGGAATATTTTTCCTGGGAATTAAAAACCCAGTTTTAAAACCTCATTGAGTCAAGGAAATGGCTGTAAAAATAAAGAAAAATAGGATATCCCAGTTCACTGAAGAATGTTCTGTATCATCCCTGCTGATTTCACAAAAATATTTCAAAACTACAATGTGGAAATGGGTGTAGACACCAAATCTAAGTTCACCTGAGCCTGGGGGTTTAAATTTAGACTCAGTTTTAGAGTCAAAGCAATATGTATATTTCTTTTCATCACTGTATTATCCCAAGAAATTATGATCTCTTTTATAAATTCTCTCATCCCTCTGCTGAGGAATGTCAAGTCAAGAGAATATTCACTCTGTATTTCAATTCCTTTTAACAGAAACACAATTCCATACAAGGCTTTGCTGAGGTTCACAGTGCTCCACACAGGAGGCTCCATCCACAAAGATGTCTAGGTGCCCTGTTTCTGCTTATTCCAGGGAAACAGGGTATAAAATATGCTGAAGATCTAAGTATAGAAGCCCACTTAAATGTCTAAAGGTTAAAAACACACCAGAAAAGGCAACACTGAAGTAAAAATATGAAACTTGCTCAGAATGAAATTCAGACTTATGCTCACACTCTCCCTTTAATAATATTAAATAATAATAATAGGTTTTAATTTTTTTTAATAAAAACCCCCAACATTACAAACGACAAATGAAGACAAATTATCAGAAAAATTCACAGCTAAAAGTAGAAAAGAATTGTGAAGCAGTGACCCAGTTCTGCTCCCACTGCTGCTTCAGCAAGGAAGGGAGACCTGGGCCCTGCCTCCCAGTACTCACATCTGGGATGTCGTCGATAACCAGATCAAAGCCCCCGATTCCAGAAATGAGGAACAGAACCAGGAAGCTGCTCAGACACTTCATTTTCCTCCCGCTTGCCTCCTCCTGAGATCAGCCTGCACAGGTATGGACACAAGTTCTTCCCTTCTCTGAGACAAGTTCAAGGAAACAGCCCAGGTTTGTGTAGCATTTTGAGCAAAGTTCTGAAATGCTGACTTTGTTTAGGCCGTAGGTAAATATTAGCCTTGCAACGCAAGTCTGAGCTGTGGTGCCTGAGCAAGGGTTATCCAAATAGTGTCTTCACCCGCCTCTGCCCTCGATAACAGCGCTGGCTTGGATAGGCTCACTCCTTGCTTTTCTAGCTTCCCGTGATGTTTGGCTAATTTCCTGCTAGGCACAGAGCTTGCAGTATCTAAAAACTTCAAAAGATCTCAGTAAGAGCTCCAGCTTGTGTGTTTAGAATAAACGAGGCGAGGTTTGGGTCTCAGCGTGATGGAGGCAGCAGTGTTGGGCTTCTCCAAGGGCCTGCCCACCCAGCCAACCCACAGGGGCTGGCAGAGACCTTGGGGTTGGATCCTGACCCACACAAAGACCTTTTTTTTCCATTCTGCTGGGGAAAAAAAAAATCATAGCTGATGATGTGATAGTGCTAATTTTCCAAAATCAGTCACATGAGAACATCTGATGATATTTTCAGGTGCATGTCCTATGGCTCCTGGGTGCTTTTGAAACAGGCTTTTTTGTCTTCCTGTTTTTTTGGGTGCTTAAAGTGATGAGATATAGAGAGCAAAGCAAAAGGGAGAAAGAAAGGAGGAAGACACCTGTTGGAAAAATTTGTTGGGATATCCCTTCCACTCTTCCACAAATAAAGGATTGTTGGAGACACCTGAGCAGCTTCAATGCAAATGACACAATCACTGTGTGAACTCTGGGACAAAAAAAGCATTCAAATATATATTACTTATCTATTCTATTCTATTCTATTCTATTCTATTCTATTCTATTCTATTCTATTCTATTCTATTCTATTCTATTCTATTCTATTCTATTCTATTCTATTCTCCCATTACAGTACATTGCATTTTCTTGTATACTATATTATAGTATGCTTGTATATTACACTATATGATATTTACTATATAATGCTAATAATATTCTGTTATCTTCTGTTATGTTAGTCTACACTTTGATGTTTCAGTCAAAGATTTCTGTGGCACAGGTCTGCTGTTACTTATCCTTTCTCCATCTTTTCCAGAGATTGTTTCTCAGTCTCAGCCTTGAACTCACCTCAAGAAGTTCACAAGGAATTTCAGCAGAGTCTTTCAGCTCTCTGCCAGGAAAGAGAGGTAGGAGAAATTATGTGTTTGGAAAGGGGGAGTGTGCAGGAGGGGAATAGAGAGGATAGGAACAGGGTTTTTCAATAATCAGAGAATCATTTAGGTTGGAACTAGCTGTCCCCAAGCTCCTCATCCACACATTTTTTTTAATATTTCCAGGGATGGTGATTCCACCACTGCCCTCAGCAACCTGCTCCAGTGCTAGACACCACTTTTGGTGAAGAAAATTTTGCTATTGTACAGCCTGGACACTCCCTGGTGCAACTTGAGGCCACTTCTTCTCATCCTGTTTCTGGTTACCCATGAGAAGAGATCGACCCTCTCCTGGCTGCCCCCTCCTGTCAGTGAATTGTAGAGAGGGACAACTTCACCCCTGAGCCTCCTTTTCTCCATGCTGAGCTCCTCCAGCTCCCTTAAGGCGCTCCAGTCCCTTCCCCAGCTCAGTTCCTTTCTCTGGACCCATTCCAGAGCTTCAATTTTCTTCTTGTAGTGAGGGGCTCAAAATTGAACCCAGGATCCAAGTCATGGCCTCACCACTGACAAATTCAGGATCATGGTCACTGCCCTGTCCTGCAGACCTCACTGTTTGTGGTACAATATGGCAGTATTTAAGTTAATTATCTCAAAGTTAGCTTAGGAAAACCCTCAATGGGTGCTATCGCAGCTATGGCTGACAGGGCTTCTCCAGAGCTGCAAGAGCAGCAGGACAGGGCAGCCAGTCTTTGCTGTACTGATGGTACCTAGTTTAACTTGAATTTTGTATATAAATTGATTTTTGTTTACACATATGCCCCTGGTTTAGGGTGACCAGTCCTGTCTCATCAGAAACTCAAAGCTGTTCTGGAGTCATCTGCACCTTGGGACAAGGAAGCTGCTCTGAAGAGATTAAAAAATCCCTTTAGAACAAAGTTAATTTTTAAAAACAAGTCTGCAGCCTCTTATTTCAGTGTCTCTCAACCACTATATGTGACTTTTTTTTTTTTTTTTTTTTTTGCAAAAACATCCAGAGTGGGAAATTAGTGTGACCACTAGATGGCACAAACTGCTCAAATATACTGCCCTAAAGAGCCTAAAAGGCTGAAACCTCCCAAGCTACACACAATTTACAGGAGAAACAGGTGCTGAGGATGCTCAGAGCCCTACCATCAGTCTAGGTGAACCTCCCCAGAATTTAATGAGAAGGACAGGATCTCAGGAGGATGTTTTGTGCTATGTGTCCATTGGGCTGTTCCATGAGTTGTCCTCTAATGGCTGGGATCCCTCTGGAAGGAAGTTTTCCTGCACTGTCTGCCCTGAACCACCTGAATTAGTGCTGTGCAGAGCCTGTCCCTCAGAAAAATTAAATGTTGCTGTTTTGGCTTGTACTTGGGAAGGAATGTCACAATTTCTGTGTCTCATGATATATCCAGTATCCTTTTCCCATATTGAATTCCATATCTGAAAATTTCCAGTGATCCAGGTGAGAACAGGGTGTACCAGCAAGGAACAGACTTGTGACTGCCCTGACATTAATCCCATCCCATACCAGCCATTCTGGGAAATTATATACATGGATGTACAGCAGTGCCCCAGACACAGTCAGACATCCCCAGAACCAAGCACCTTTGGCAGAGACTTTGGGTGATTTTCATCCAAATAATACCAGATTTGGAAGTTTTGAAATGCTCTGCTGGGCCATGGTGCACACAGCTAATGGCAGCAGGGAGATCAGCAGACACCGGAACCCCAGAAAATACTTTTCTACTCTTCTCTTCCCCAGTGGAACCCTACCTGGAGGGCTTCATCCAGGTTTGGAGTCTTCAACATGACAAAAACGTGTTGGAGCAAATCCAGAGGAGGCCACAAAGATGCTTTGGGGGCTGGAGAACCTCTGCTATGGAGACAGGCTGGGAGAGTTGGGGGTGTTCACTGTGGAGAAGAAGAGCTCTGGAGACACCTTATTGCAGCCTTTCAGTACTTACAGGGAGCTTGTAAAAAAGAGAGAGACTGACTTCTTATCTGGAAATTTAGTGACAAGACAAGGGGTAGCAGTTTTAAACTAAAAGGGGAGATGTTTAGATTAGATATTAAAAAGAAATTCTTTTTGCAGGTGAAGGTGAGGCACTGGAACAGATTGCCCTGAGAAGATCTGGATGCCCCATCCCTGGCAGGGTGAAGTCCAGGTTGGAGCAATCTGGAGGCATCCCTGCATAGGCAGGAGGGTTAGAACTAGATGATCTTTATGCTCCCTTCCAACCCAAACCATTCTGTGATTCTTCCAGGAACACAGACACTCCTCAATAGTGTCAGAAATGGGGACCAGCAGATCCCATCCAGATGTTTCAGAGGAGATTGCTTAGATTAAGACCTGAAGGAAAATATGGAATGCAATTCCCTGAACTTCATGGTAATTAATTTTACCTCTGGACATTTATGTGACTGCACCTGTGTAACCCTTTGGGACTCTTGCCAATTTCTTGATCCAGTTGCTGGCTTTGAATGCCACTAAATGGTACAGCTTGTTGGTGTTTTGGATACATATACTTGATGGTTCTGACACTTCTGCTTGGGCATTTAACCCTGCATGAGGTCACCCAGGGTGCCTGTGTTTGTGTGTTAACACAGAGAGACTCCTTGATATAAAATGATCTGTTCCAGGTGAAATGTGTGTGAAAGCTCAGCTGCTGGATCATGCCTCTCTCTCTGCTGTCTCTACTCATGCTGGCTGCACGCACATCAGGAAATTTAATTTGCAGAGCCCCCATCCAAAGAACAGCTGCTCATCTTGCTAAGTCTGCAAAAGTCAGCATGGAACATGTCTGATGTGAACACACCTGAGTAACTGCTTGTCTTGGACAAGCATCCTCGGAACAGTGCCTGCCATGTTCACACCCCAAACCAGGAGAATGTATTCCTAGGAGGAGCAAGAGGGGATAATGTGAATAATCAAGACCCCAGGCTCAGTGTTCACTCAGCAAACCTAACTGCATCTGAACCACATTAAAACACACCTTGTTCTTACCCACGTGCTGTGTCCTTACGTGCCCTTGCTGAGGGGAGCACAAGCAGAACTGTTCCTAATCCCTTCAGGAAGGGCAGTGCTTTTCTCAGCTCACTCTCTCATGCCCATTGGTTATCCTGTACCTGCTGCAGGATCCTGTTCTAGCTTGAACACCCTTCTTTCACCAGGTGTGCTTAGGCTCAGCTTTATTGCAGCATCTTTGCAGAGTCTCACTGTTCTGATACAGAGATGCAGAGTGGCCAAATGCTGTAGCTGGAGAGATTTGGATGGTATTCCCAATGCCTCCTGACTGTGCAATGGTCATTTCAAACTGGCAAACATCTCCCCGTCCTGATCTTCCCGACCAGAAACTACTGTTACCCCTAGGGTTAGCAGGCTGCTTTTGACTTGCTTTTACAGTGCTGTCTTGATTCCCTTTAAATTTTCCAGAACAGGAGGAAAGTCATGCTATATGTATTGGTTTGGATGCCTGCTTTCAGCATTTCTAGACATATACTGTAAGACTTTCACACATCTGTGTCCCCAGGGTGGTGGAACATAGGGCAGGCTGAGATCATCCTAATGTCAGTAGTAAGGGCACAGGAGGCTGCAGTCCTATTTCCCATGCTGCTCCCATGCACTTCTCTGTCCAAGCCAGGCAAGACATGTGGGAGCTGAAACTAACTGGAAACAGATGAAAAATATTTAAAACCATTTTTGGGTGTGTTCTTAAGCCAGGTCTCAGCCTGAACCATTGTGGTGTCTTCACTGATTCCCAAATGGATGGTTGAGATCTCTTCTGCCACACTTTGAAAAGGTGAGGAGCTGAAGAAAATGCTTCAAGTGTCTTCTGGCAGGAATCAAATCAGTAGAGGAACCACTTGGGGTGTCTCTGGGGGCCTGAAGCATCCTGTCCCAGCCTGCCTCCAGCTTTCTGCCAGCATCTTCTCTCCATCCACATCAGCCTTTCATCCTTCCCTGCAGTGCTGCCCAGCTCTGCAGCTCCCATTGAGGATGTGGCCACTACAGAAGCCTTTGTACCTGACAGTGGTCCCAGTGGGAAAAGGACTGGACAGGTTTTGGGTTCCTTCCCTGCTGCTGGCAATGCCAGCAGGGCCTCATGTGTCGACATGGTGTCACAAGTTTTGAGCCATCATTTTGAGCCATTGATTTGTTAATAAGGAGTTCCAAAGATGGTGGTCATGACCTTCCCTTTGCTCCATCTCCAGCTGCCCTCTTCCCTTCTGAAAGGGGAACATCTCAAAAACATGTGTGAAATGTGGAGGACACAAAGCTTCAGAAAGGCCACAGAAACACTGAACAACTCACTGGACTATTACTGCCATGGATGGGAGATAAACCACAACAGCTCCAGTCCCTGGTGGCCCAGAGCTGGAAAGGAAAAAGAAGATACAGTGGTTTGTGTCACGTCAGGTTTCTGCATGCAGCATAGGGCATTTGCCAAAAAGAATACCAAAAACAAACAAACCAAACCAAACCAAACAAAAACCAAACAAAACAAAACAAAATAAAAAACAAAAACAAAAAACAACAACCAAAACCAACAAACAAAGAAAAACAAAACAAACAAACAAACAAACAAAAACTCAAACCAAAAAACCCAAAACAAAGCAAAAATAGGAACTTTGGGTCTGATAGATTTGGAAGTTACTGCTGTCACAGAAAAACAAAGTAGCAAATACACCTGATTTGGGGTGAGGTGAGCTCTGCAGACACAAGTTTCGAGTGCCTGGAGGTGAGAGCTGCCGGGTCGGTGCCAGCTGGCAGTGCCATGCCCCAGGAATGTCCCTGGCAGAATCCAGCCTGCCCCACCTTCACTGGGCTGCTCTGGCAGGAGAGGGCTCTGCCTTTGGGATGTGGAGGGAAGAGCAGGAGGTCACCCCAGCTTTCTCCAGTTTGGATGGCAAGAGCGAGGAGGAATGAGGTGTCTTGGCCACCTTGGCGGTCGGGCGGTGCCAAGGTGAGGCTGAGGAGGAAACCCTGCCTTGGGGGCAGCTTTCCTAAACCAGCCAGGGCTCTCCAGATGGGGAGCAAGAGAAGCTTTCCCTTCACAGAGGGTGGAACCAGAGGGTTTTACCATCCTTTAGGAAAGCCCCAACCTTGAAGCATCTCCTGTGCTTGTGTTCCCTAAGGTGTGGGTAGGAGATGCTGGCACGGGGCAGATCCCTTGCTCGGCGCCCAGCCAGGTGTAGGAGCTGTCCCCTCAGCATTCCCTGGGGAATTCTGGCCGTCAGTGCCGGAATGCCAAGTAGCAGTGATGCTAGGGGAGCTGGAACAGAGGCTACACTGCGTTAAGAGGAATAAAATGGGTATTTATTGAGAGGCCTTCGAAGGCCACACCCTGGATGGCTCCAGGATGGAAGCAAAAAAAGGGCTTGTCACAAGATCTCATATCTCTATAGATTTTAGTCCATTTGCACGCAAGCATCAACTGTCCAATTAATAGTCTCAAATAGTGGTTTCATCCTCCTTGCTTGCTTGCTGGCCCACCCTCCTCTTTTCACGTTGTTTATTTAGGGCCTGAAGTTTGAAGAAACTGTCGGAGCTCCCAGCTGGAATAGGACTGTTTTGTCTTCATCACCCAGGCACAATAGAAAAGTACACCCAAGGAGAACAGGAAAACTTAGAACTTAAAGGATCAGCAGCTCCTCGGGGACCCCCAGCACTGTTCCTGTCCTCAGGGGACCGGAGGGGCGGGCGAGGAGTCCCTGCTGAGGGACCCCGGCCGCTCTGCTGAGGGACCGCGGCCGCTACTGCTGAGGGACCCCGGCCGCTCTGCTGAGGGACCCCGGCCACACTGCTGAGGGATCCCGGTCACTATTGCTGAGGGACCCCGGCCGCACTGCTGAGGGACCCCGGCTGCTCTGCTGAGGGACCCCGGCCGCTACTGCTGAGGGACCCCGGCCGCTCTGCTGAGGGACCGCGGCCGCTACTGCTGAGGGACCGCGGCCGCTACTGCCGAGGGACCCCGGCCGCTCCTATTGAGGGACCCCGGTCGCTACTGCTGAGGGACCCCGGCCGCTCCTATTGAGGGACCCCGGCCGCTCCTATTGAGGGACCCCGGTCGCTACTGCTGAGGGACCCCGGCCGCTACTGCTGAGGGACCCCGGCCACACTGCTGAGGGACCCCGGCCGCTCTGCTGAGGGACCCCGGCCGCTGCTGCCGAGGGACCCCGGCCGCTCTGCTGAGGGACCCCGGCCACACTGCTGAGGGACCCCGGCCGCTACTGCTGAGGGACCGCGGCCGCTACTGCTGAGGGACCCCGGCCGCTCTGCTGAGGGACCGCGGCCGCTACTGCTGAGGGACCCCGGCCGCTACTGCTGAGGGACCCCAGCCACACTGCTGAGGGACCCCGGCCGCTACTGCCGAGGGACCCCGGCCGCTCCTATTGAGGGACCCCGGTCGCTACTGCTGAGGGACCCCGGCCGCTACTGCTGAGGGACCCCGGCCGCTCTGCTGAGGGACCCCGGCCGCTACTGCTGAGGGACCCCGGCCGCTACTGCTGAGGGACCCCGGCCGCTCCTATTGAGGGACCCCGGTCACTACTGCTGAGGGACCCCGGCCGCTCCTATTGAGGGATCCCGGCCGCTCTGCTGAGGGACCCCGGCCGCTCCTATTGAGGGACCCCGGTCACTACTGCTGAGGGACCCCGGCCGCTCCAGCTGAGGGACCCCGACCGAGCCGCGCGGGCCCTGCAGGATTCCCTGAGCTCAGGCGGCCGCCCCGCGTGGAAAAGGGGCCGGTCCCGAGCCGGGAAGGAGGAGGAGGAGAGGGTGGGTGTGCCGCTGTGAGTGCTGCAGGCTCGGCAGCGGGGCCGGCTGTGCGCTCACCCCGGGCCGGGAGCCCCGGCGCTCCTCTCCATCCACGATGATCCTCTGGCTCTGCCTCTGCTGGGGCTTCTCGCCCTCGGCGGCACAGCCCGACTCGGAGCTGATGGCCAGGTACCTGGAGCAGCAGCTGCTGGCGGATTACAGCATCGTGCAGCAGGTGGGTTTTCATGAGGGGGTTGTTCGGGAGCAGCAGGAGAACGCGGCTGGATTGTCCCCTTTTCTAGCAGTGCTGACAAGCGGGGCAGGCTGATAAAAATGCATTTATTCCACCTGTCCGTGCTGCTCAGCTCTGTGGGAGGTGCTGCAGCCGGCGTGGGGTTGTGCTGAGGCAGGAGGTCACCCTCCCGTGATGGTGCTGCTGTCCCGGGACCGGCTCGGTCCCACATCCAATTCCAAACTATGCTAACCAGGGCTCGGTCCCACATCCATCCCAAACTGTGCTAACCAGGGCTCGGTCCCACATCCATCCCCAAACTGTGCTAATCGGGGCTCGGTCCCACATCCATCCCCAAACTATGCTAACCAGGGCTCGGTCCCACATCCATCCCAAACTATGCTAACCAGGGCTCGGTCCCACATCCATCCCCAAACTATGCTAACCAGGGCTCGGTCCCACATCCATTCCAAACTGTGCTAATCGGGGCTCGGTCCCACATCCATCCCAAACTGTGCTAATCGGGGCTCGGTCCCACATCCATCCCAAACTGTGCTAACCAGGGCTCGGTCCCACATCCATCCCCAAACTATGCTAACCAGGGCTCGGTCCCACATCCATCCCAAACTCTTCTAACCAGGGCTCCGTCCCACATCCATCCCAAACTGTGCTAACCAGGGCTCGGTCCCACATCCATCCCAAACTGTGTTAACCAGGCACCTCACAGGGACCAGGGAGTTACTGCCATGTCCTGGCCACACTCCAGCCTCAGTAATTCCCTGTATTTCAAACTCAGGGGATAGTATTTTCTGCCTATGGTCTTACTGTACTTGATTTTTAACTCACGCTGGGTGAAACAAATAGCATTCTTTTCAATTTCTAAAATGCTTCTTGACTATGAAAGAAAAAAATGTATTCTACAAGTGAGGGCTATTATGTTGTGTTAGATTTTCTGAGGAAATGGGATTGAAAGAGCAATGAACTTTTTGCAAGAGTTTGAGTGCTGGTTTGGGAGGCTGTGATCTATTTCAAATGGAAAGTGTCCCATGGCAGAGGGGTTGGAACTAGACAGTCTTTAGGGTTCCTTCCAATCCAAACCACTCAGATTCTATAAAAGCCTGAGCTTCAGGTCTGTGCTCACATCTGTCTCCATAAGAGATACCACATGTGGCTTTAGGTCACTTAGGGCATCAATGATTTATCTAAATTTAATCAGATCTGAGAGGCTCTGTAGCACCTGAAGCAGCCATGTGGGCCTGAGATTCACTGCAGGAACTATGGAATAATAGGAAGAATCTCTCTCCAGAAGCATCCACATCTCTCCCCTATGGGGACACCAAAAACTTTGTTGTCAGTCCTGATTATTATGGATGCATATTCCTTTTTGGGAAATTCAACCCCAAACCAACACTGTTTTACAAACCCACCTGTCCCAGTGAGAGAGAATATCTCCACCACTGCCAGTGGTATCTGAGATCACTCACCTGCTTTAGGGGGAAAATCAGTTGCAAAGCTCTAAGAGCTGTCTCACAGTGCTGAAGTAACCTGGTTGATGTTGCTTCAGGCACGTGAGGGAGTTTTCTCAGAGCTGTGCAGCTGGCAGGTCAGTGGCAGCAGTCACTTCCACCAGACAAGCAGTGATGTTTAAATAGATGTGGTGACCTGGTGCCCTGGGACAGCCAGATCTAGAAGAGGACATCTGTCTGTCCTCACTGTACCCCTAAGCCAGGCTAAGAACAGACTCCTCTCCTCTCCTCTCCTCTCCTCTCCTCTCCTCTCCTCTCCTCTCCTCTCCTCTCCTCTCCTCTCCTCTCCTCTCCTCTCCTCTCCTCTCCTCTCCTCTCCTCTCCTCTCCTCTCCTCTCCTCTCCTCTCCTCTCCTCTCCTCTCCTCTCCTCTCCTCTCCTCTCCTCTCCTCTCCTCTCCTCTCCTCTCCTCTCCTCTCCTCTCCTCTCCTCTCCTCTCCTCTCCTCTCCTCTCCTCTCCTCTCCTCTCCTCTCCTCTCCTCTCCTCTCCTCTCCTCTCCCAAGGGGGCTGTTTTCCCTTGGTTCTAATTCTGCAAGATGTTGGCTAAAATAATGCAGAAGGAAATAGTAAAGATTCTCGTGGATGAAACTTTAATTTCCCCATTGGGCATTCCTGAGCTTTTCAATGCATGATATAAACAGACATAAAATCATCTCTTTGGCAAGGGCTGCTGCTATTTCAGAGTAAATCAACTGAAAGGGCAAATCAGGTAAAAAAATATTGTTGCATTCTTCTGCTCTCTGGAGTTCCACTGACATTTTAAGATGGCTCTTGGCTTCCCTCATTGACAGAAGACTTGCTTTGGGGAGGGACTTAATTTGGAGATGTTGTTGAGCTGGGTCTCACACCATGAGAAGTCAGAGGGGTTGATAAGAAAGATCAGAGACAGTGAGTAAAATTGCACTGTCATAGGTTTCATGTCACTGTTTCATAATAAGATCTGTGGCTGAATTTTAATATCTCTATTCCTGTTTTGCATATAACTAGTGCTTTCCTGTCACTGCACAATAAATACACAGTACCTGTGGAGAGTATTTAGGCAACAGATCTGCTCTTGAGCTAATATTTATACAGCTGAAGCTGTAGTATTAATTTAAACTACTTATAGAGCTGTAGACTGGTTTGGGTTGGAGGGGACCTTAAAGAGCATCCAGTTCCAAGCCCTCGCCATGAGCAGGGACATCTTCCACTAGACCAGGCTTCTCAAAACCCCATCTAGCCTGGCCTTCAATACTTCCAGGGATGTTCTTAGCATCCAGGGCCAGGGCTAAAGGCTGACATTCATGCCATCATATAGAAAGAGGGTCCATTTCCAAGCACCATTTGCAAAACACCCAGCACCTCCTTGCCTGAGACAGCCACATTCCACTGCTGAGCTTTGATCAGTGGGTCTGTTAATACAGAGGAGACTCAGGTTTTAATTTTAACCAGAGAAACATTTGAACCTGGCCATGGGTGATCAGTCACACAGCCCTGTGTGTGGGATTAAACAAGTGACATGTCTGCTGTAAGCTGAACAGAATCCACTCACTCCCTTAACTCTTTGCAGGTTGCTCGCCGTGTCCCAAGACAGGCCAAATTCCTGCAGAGGCTGGTATGTATCACACCCTGTCTTATTTTACCTCATGGGAACTGCACTTTCCCTGGATCTGTGTGTGTGTGTCTGTGTGTGTGTGTGTGTTTGTGTGTGCATCCCTGTGCCCAGAAATTAACTATTTGATGGTAGAGTGAGATTCTGGATAAGGGAAAAAAAAAGAAATCTTCATTTTGGTCAATGCAACAGGTAGAGATTCTTCTAATATTTCCATATTAAACTAAATAATCCATCTTCTCAAACCCAGATTTGGAGAAAGAACATCTAATATTACAAACCTTAACAACGCAGTGAACATAAGCCTGGTGAAATCTCATTGAGTTTGAAGAGAAAGGGAGTTTGCTTTGAAATTTGGAGGTCTCTGTTGTTCTCTGACAAAATCTCCTGGAGAAAGGAAGAAAACAAGGAAACCAATATCCTTCTTTCAGCACAGAAATCTAAAATTTTGATGTATAGAGGCAGCAAGTGGAATTGCTGTTCATGGCCAGTGATTTTTCTGGCTTTTCTGGGCTACTTCCCAGTTGAGAACTGGTGGAACTCATTTCACACAGTGAGCAGCCATCACCTTAATAGCTTCTGGTCCCCTTCATCTTAGACAGTTTGGAATCAGCAGCCTAGAGAGAAACTCTCAGACTTACTACCAATTTATTACTTCTAATCTGAGAGACAGTTAGTTTGTTTTGATGAAAGTAACTGATAAAAGCAAAAATACGGAATGGATTTCATTTATATTCAGCTCCTTTTCTGTCCTTCCAAATATATTTAATGTAAACAAACACAGAATAATTTGTTTGCTGAGAAAATTTCAGCTGCCAGTTCATCATCATGTCAACCAGGACACCTCCACAAAGCATCCAGCCAACCTTCCTCATAGCAGTGTGCTAATCTGCTGCCTTGGCATTCCCTCACTTTATTTTTAATAGGGATGATAAATCATGGTAATAATAACATTAAACAAATGGTTTGTTTTGCTTATTTTTTTCTTTTTCCTTTGAGCTGCCTCTCATCTTTTGAAAGTCTCAATAAAAAGTGCAGAAAGCAAACAGGCATTTGTGCAGCTGTAAGTCAGAGCACCAGGCACTGATGGATTGTGCAAGAGCTCCAGGGAATGCAGCACAGGAATCACAGAGTGGAACTTGGGATGCCTGCCCAGCCTGGCTGAGCAACCTGTTTGGAAATGGCCTGTGCCCCCACCATTTATATTTTCTGCATACAGGGAATAGCAGATCCCTTCCAGGGATGGGAAGGTGAACCAATTCTTTCATCCTCAGCTCTACATGATGTCCTTATTCAGGGTTTGATTTCCCCAACAGCAACTCACATCCACCAGGAAGAGGGAGGGATGTTGAATGTCTTTTTTTTGTTGTAGTTGTTGTGGTTTTTTGCCATTCCTGAGATTATAAGGATATCAGAACTGGAGTTTGTTCAGTGTCATAGAGATATTTGCTCCATCTCTGGAAGTGTCCAAGGCCAGACTGGATAAGGCTTGGAGCAGCCTGTCTAGTGGAAGGTGTCCCTGCCCATGGCAGGGGGTTAAAACTGGATGGGCTTTAAGGTCTCTTCCAACCCAAACCATTCTGTGATTCTGTAACAGATCAGCTGAAGACAGTAAAGAGTGGATTTAGCAGAAAAACCCTAAAGGACTTTTTTTCATATAAAATACCATTAAGCTATGGAACTCCTTGCAGCAGGATGTTGCAGGTACTAAAAGTTGGCATAGATTCAAAAAGCAGCTGTGTAAAGTAATAGAAGAGAAATCCACATAATTCAAATATACCACAAAAATACCACCCTTGACTTGGGAGTTCCTTCAGCCACAAATTACTGAAAACTGAGAGAATATTTCAGGGTAGTATCAGTGCAGGTTGGACTGATTTTACACTCTCCTCTAAGCATGTGCTGTTGGCCTCTGCCAGTGACAGGCTACAGGGTTAAAATTGCTTTTCTCTCACCCAACACAACCATTCTCCTGTTGTTGTCCTAACAAGGGCAAGTTCATGTTCTCTGTCACATCTGAAAGACTTTCTGAGTTCCTATGAATCCATCGGTGCATTCACAGTGTCAGACAGGTCACTGCAGAGCCACTTGTATCTCAAGTGAAAGGCAAAGGCCTTGATCCTCTTTTGTCAATCATCTGTTAGCTACATATGAACCCACAGTTTCTGATGAGCTGCAGCACATGGGGCTGAATGTAGAAGGTCTGACACCAAATACTTTGCTATAGTTTCTGATTCTTTCTATAGCTTCTGTTATTAAACCCTCTGTGTACCTTGCTATGCCACAGGCAATTAGTGGCATGGAAGACTGAATGAAAGATCAGCTGATTATATCTGAAAACATTCCTACACCCTATTTAAATCAAAACTCCCCATTTTCACCTTCAGGATAATGAGACTGGAAAGCCATGCCTATGTATCAGGGAAGGTCTTAAGAACAGCAGGATCTAGTTCTAATTAACAGCAGTTAATTAAGCAGTTGTCTAAGGGTGGGACATTAGATCCATCAGGGGTGTTATAGCTGGATCCACAGATCTATTGCACTGATCTGCCTAAAATCAGTGAGGTGAATCTAACCCTGGAAGTTCTAATCTCTAGCCATTGTGCTCCATGTGAGCTGAGCAGGATCCTGGACACAGAGCACATTCCCCAGTTAAAGATATCTGTCATGACTAGGTTCGTCTGAGACACATTATTAGTCTTTCCAAACCTTGCAGGTGTAGGCAAGCAGGGCTTTATGCCAGGTCTGTTGGTAGATCTGTGTTTCCAGTGGATACTCATTCTTTCATTTGTCTGGAATTCACTGGTCCAACAGCTTAGTTACTTGGATGCTCAGTTACTCTGATACCATCAGCTACTGCAGAAATGTTCTTGTTTCATACTCAGACAAACACTTGCTCCCTTTCTTAAGCTGTTTGCCAACATTATTTCTGTTCTGAAATAAAGCCTGGACATGCAGCTGAAGAGCCTGTTCTTGTCCTCACAACTCTTACGTGACTGTGAGTCTTTTACCAACCTCAATAGGAAGAGTCTCTCTGTATTTGGCTTAGTGAGGTTGCTCTGTATTTACAGTATATTTCACCATTTTATCCCCCTTCTGCTTTTGAGGGTTTGGTCTTTGATTGTGTAAGTTGATGTACAGATTTTTCTTTTTTAAGGGCTGCTTACAGTTAAGTACATTGAAGTATTCCAGGAAGAAAACATTTGAGCTCCATGGAGATGTTGCTGTCAAAAAAAACATTAGTCTGGAGAAGTGCTCCAACTCAAGACTTGTGCACGAAAACACATTCCCAAGAAGCAGAAATTGGCTTTCAGCTTCCATTGCTACATCATGTGTCATTCACTGCTGTCTTTGCTGCATCTCTGCTGGAAGGAGTCCAGTGTGGGCTAAAAAGCTTAAAATACTTTGCTTGAGATGTCACAGTGTCCGTTTTTTTTTTTTTTTTATTAAGTCTCTTCATCCATTGGTGCAGACTTCCAGGATGGATTCTCAGCAGAGGAGGACTCAGTTGACTCCATTGACAGCAGTTTCTCTGTTTACATAACTTAGGGATCTGACTGGATGAATTTGTAGGTGCTGCTTCATAAATGGTGATGTCAGTCATTCAAGAAGTCTTCCAACTGTTCTTGTGCACAGTGCACAGGGCAGGGTCTGTGACACAATTCTGGACCCCATGGGGACACATTTTGGGTTTCTCTTCCCAGGCCACACGGGAACAATCCTGATCCTCTCACACAGTCAGAGTTAAAGGCTTTAGTTTAGGACACAGATGGATTTTGTCAGGGTGTTTCACAACTTAAAGGCTGGCATAAGCAGAGCTCTCAGACCTTTCCCAAGCACTGGAAAATGTCTGTGGCCTCTGTGCACAAACAAAGGCAGTACCACATTCCTGATTTGCTATTTGCAGCTCACCTGAAATTTTGAGGACAAGCCCACCTTGCCTGTTGCTGTCAGGAGGTGTGATACTCACTGGTGGGAGTTTGCTAGCCCACATTAAATACTAAATCCATTGAAACACTGAAGGGTGAGTTTATCCAGCTGTCTGTTTAGAGGTGATTTGATTGCCATAGGAAACCAGGCCTCGGATGTCGGAGTTCCACGTGAGATCCACCATCATTTCCCGGTATGCTTTCACCACCGTGTCCTGCACCATGGTGAACAGCGGCTCTGAGGCACGGGAAGCAGTGTTTGAGATGCAGATCCCAGCTGCAGCTTTCATCTCCAACTTTACCATGTAAGTAAGTAATGCACAGGCCAAGTCTATGGATGCCATGATACTAAATACAAATCCTCAATGTAAACAGGGAGGGAAAGTATTCTGTTTTCCATCTGAGTATTTTTTAACCACTTCCTTCTCCTTCTCTCTCTGATTTGAATGAGAAAACTCACTTCAAGACATCAAAAACTTTTCCAGAGAAAGTTTCAGCAACACTGGCAGATATATTTATCTCACCTGACTAACTGTAATGCCTAAGAATCTTCTTGTTATTTCATGTTCTCCACATTGTCAGTGGAGCAGAAGTCAACTCCCACCAGCAGATGGGTTCAGTGGCTTCTGGAGGTGTGAATGATAAACCAAATAGAGAGAAACCTCATAGTGAAATGACTAATAAATAAAACTCTTGGTATCAAACAAATTTGGTTTGATCATGCTCAGATCTTCTCTACAGACAGATTTTGGGGCCAAAGCTTCAGACTTGACCAAAGAGGATAGGGGTCTGCTCTTTGAGAAATACTTCCATTAAGAGTGAGTAGGAAGAATAAGAGACTTTTGCCTTTGTATACTGGGCTGGTACTTACAACCAGGGAATTTCTGAGTTGGCTTCTGTCCCAGAGACTTGGGTGGGCTCAGGAGAGTGATACCAGCAACACTCTTGAGATTTTTCTCACATCAAAGTCTGTGAACAAACCTGCAGCAAAATATATACCTGTCACTGTACTTGGGTGCAGAGTGGCCATGCTGACATCTCTGATCTCTCCAGGAGCATTGGCAACAAGACTTATTATGGAGAGGTCACAGGGAAAGAGAAGAAAAATAGCACTGATGACAAAGAAAGGCACAAGAAACCTCCAAGCCCCACAGAAGGAAGGTGAGTGTTGTGCATTTGGCTGTGTTCTGGAAAGTGATGCACTCTCCTGCCATCTTTATCTTGGCTGCCTTGGCATGCTCATCCATGGATTTATAGGGAGGATCAACTAAACTGAATGTCATTTGCCCTGCCTGGTGTCATTCCTATACTCCAAGCCATGAACAATTGTGTGTGGCCTTTTCTAACCCTTTTCAAATTCTAAGATGCTCCAAGATGTACAAGAATTCTTGTTACTTCCTGAATAACAGAAAGAAAAATTAGGGTGCTAATTAGACAAAGTCATCCACTTCACTCAAGAGCGAAGCAAGAATATACTTTATTTCTATAAGGCAGTAAATCAAAAAAGTTCAATGGTTCAACGAGATTCAATGGGAAGGTTCAGTTGATTATTTACAGGGAACAGAGTCAGGCAAAACTATTGGGGGGAGGGAAAGGAGGTAATGTGTGATGTGTATGTGTCTTGGTTTGAAAGACAAGTGTTTGTTAAGAAAGGCAGGAGCCTTTCTTGAAATGGCAGATGTAACCCCCCTTCCTCTAAATTATTTTAAGTTTGAAGTTAAGGAGCTCTCAGGCAAAGATCTGGGGATAGGAATAACAGTTCTTTACTAGGAAAATTAAAATAAAAATACAATAATACAAAACAATAAAACACTGCCAGAGTCAGAATCCAAGCTGACACCTGTCAGTCAGTCAGGGTGTTGGCAGCAGTCCCATTCAATGGTGGCTGCATCCTCCTGCAGTGGCAGATGTGGCTCAGCTGGAGCAGTGCTCCTGGAGAAGGTGCAGTTTCCTCTGAAGGTCCAGGGATGATGTAGAAGGGTCTGGTTTTCCTCTGGAATCCAGTGGGAAAAGGCTGTTCTGATGTTCCAAATCTCAGATTTTATCTAGGAAATGCTTGGCTCCTCCCCCTGGGTGGAGCATCTCCCAATGGGATGATGTAATTTTATCAGTCATGCAGTGGGGCTCAATGGCCCATTAACAGGAGATATCTCCTGGAGGAAGGATGGGCTGTGGAAAAGATAAAAGAGCACTGCCCCAGCTGGTTTTAAGAGATGGTGATAGAATACATACTTTTGGTTACATCCTGCTTTGCAAGCCAAGACAATGTGGGATGTGACGGTGTCTTTGGATTTTCTTCCAGGGAGAATGGCTACGAGACGTTCAAGGCCTCTGTCTTCATTCCTCGCAAGATGCAGGCCAGGTTCATCCTGCACTATGAGGAACTTCTGCAAAGGCGCCTGGGGAAATACGAATACACCGTCAGCATCCGGCCCCAGCAGCTGGTGGGGCGGCTACGGGTGGAGGTGAACATCCTGGAGAACTCCGGAATCGTGTCCCTGGAGGTGCCTCCCCTTCGAAACAGCAAGCAGAAAGGCAATGGGAAAGCTGAAGGTAAGGAGTGGTTTATGACCCGTGGTTCTGTTTTCTGTGAGGCCTCAATCACTTCTCAAGAAGTGGCCTGGCAGTGTTGGATCTGTTTTCTCTGATGACTGTGTCTGTGTGGCATCTGTGCCTAAGCCTGTGAGGACTTTGAAGCTTTATGAATACAGGGACGATCCCATTCATCTCAATAGGGGTTTTTATTTTTTTGCTATTGTCTTTAAGAGCTTTGAACTGGGCCTTCAGGCCTGGTGCTCAGCACTGGAGCAGGCTCTTCCCTGGCCTCTGCATCTCCTGGGAACTGTTTATTTTAAGTGAATTGTTTTTTCCATCCATCCATGCCAAGGAAGATAGGAAATCCTGCACTTCAGAACATGGGAAACTCCAAGAGGAAAATCCATATTTTGCCAAAGCACTAAGTGCTATCTGTGCATCTGCTCTTACCCCTAACCGTCCTTGCTCACTGTTCAGACAGTGTAAATGTAATTTTTCCTGGCATAAACCAACAGCTCAGGATACTGTGATTGCTATATGTTGTCAAAAAACAGGATGAGTTAAGGAGGATGCAGAGTCTTTTGGGACTTGACCCATAGTCACTCCAGGTGACACAGTGCCAGCAAAATCAGTGGAGCTGTTCATAGCTGCCACAGAAAGATCCTAACGCATGTGAACTGGAGTTAAACTGATTGCTCAGTGGGATCTGACTGATTTCATCCAAATCACTGAAATCAAGGCTCTCAGTGACTGGGACTATCTTCAGGTCAATCCTCATCAGTCTCTGTGTCGTACATCCACGTGCCAAGTGATAAATGTGCTCTGCTCCTCATCAGGAGAGGCAGGAAGCCTTTTCCACCTATCAGGGAATATCCCAGTGCATCTGGTTTCTTCAAGACATCTGGTGTTGATCAAGGGTAGAGACAGACTAAGCAGAGCAGACACACTGTTGGTCCAGCACAGTATGGAAATTCCTATATGTAAGTGACATACAGGGAAAACTCATGTAACTCACTATCCAAATGGCAGTCTGGGAGCACTGACATTCTTGGCATCATGCTTCAAATTTCAAAGAGCTCATATAAAAGTGGGCCTGAGCTGTTGGATTCTATAATCCTCCCTAGCCAGTAAAATGTATATGTCTCTTAAAAAATCCTGCATCCATTCTCTCTGAATGGGGAGCAGAGACAATGTGATGACAGGTCTTTCTAGGATATTTCCTTGTGCAGTAACTCCTGCACACATGGCTCCATCTGGGAGTTGTATTTTTCCCAGAGGAAGGCATTAGGCATGTGAGTTTTGGAAAATGATCTTTTGGCATGTGCAGGTGTTGTCTTCTGTCACATACAAGCCCCAAAACAGGAGGCATTGAGGCCAGTGATCCTGACCTTCTCAGGCAACCTCAGAACAGAGCCACTTCCTGATTGCTGTACTCATCTTGTTCCTCCAGAGTAGCTGTGTGAGAACTAGCCATGGGCTTGGGCAGGAGGCACAGGCTGCTCGAGGATGACTGTTTCTTTCTGAAGTCAAAGGTCTCAGAAAGCTTTTTACTTCTTAGAACAGCTGTCTGGAAGTTTCCACATGTTAGCAGAGGATGAACTTTGCATTTGAGCTCTAATCCCAAAACTGCCAGACTCCAAAATAATTTAGGTTTAAGTGTTCCTCTTGTGAGGACGACAGTTTCATCTGGAAGAATGCTTTTTTCCTGCTCTGTTTACTTCTTCAGCTAAATTTGGTGGAAAGTTTGTCTGAAGACTCTACTAACTCTCTCAATGTGAGCACAAACCAGTCCAAGCATTTGGATCTCATCCATGCTCTGGACTCCGAAATATCTCATAGATTTTTCTCTCTCTGCTACTTGTTTAAAAAGAGCAAGGCCAATAAACAGAAGAGAGTAATTGTGTTCCAGATATCAAGTGCTACCTAAAAAAGAAACCTGGGGGAAGACATAGGAACTGTGTTCAAGCATGTAAAAGGCTGCTGCAAGGAGGAAAAGGATATCGTGCCTTCTGTGTCAGTAACCGAAAAACAAGAAGTCATGAGTTTATAATCCACAAGGAAAAATATAAATTAGACATTGAAAATGTCTAACAGTGAAAAAAGTGAAGCTCTGGAAAATGCAGACACTGAGTTTCCATTACTGGAGGTCTGGAGTGTTTCCTGATTGTATCAAAAAACTAAGTAGGAAGGGACTTGGTCTGGGAACATTAGATGAATTAGATAAGTTACCTGTCAGACCTGATTTTTGTTATTCGTTTTCTATCAGACCATTTTTTGGTTTTCTGTCCCAGGGATGGAGATGAATGTCTATGAAGAGGATGGGAGAGATTCCTCAGAAATTCTTGTCAGTTAAAATGGCTGTGAGACAGCCTTGGAAAGTTCCTCTCCAGAAATCCCTAAAGCATTGTCTGTGTTAGAAAGGATGACTTTTATCATTTATCTCCTCCAGAGAATGTTCTGAGGAGCAATAGAGGGAGGCAGTGTGGTCCACATGCTCCGCCTAGATTCCACATTGCTTTCAAGAAGGGGTTATATGTGATTATGCTAATTTAACAGGTGGGGAAACTGAGGCAGGGAGTTGCTACCTAAATCAGCAGATTTCCAATGGTCCATAGAAATGTTAAGACTGGAGCTTGTGCTGTTGCATCTCATCCTCACCCATCACTGTATTTATGGCAGAGAAACATGGAAGTGCTGCCCAAATGCCACAGATATGGACAAGCAGGAGGAATAAGGAGGGAGCTTCTGACTGATTCTCTCTGACCCCGGTGTGATATGACCAGGCAGCTTAACCCACAGCAGGCTTTCCTTTCAGCAGTTGAGGACAAGTAATGTGAAAACATCAGATCAGAAATTATAAATTAACTTTATATGTATTCTAGGCTTTTCCCACACACTGGCAGTTAAATGGGATTTCTGGAACCAGTTGAAGACAGATGGAAAATTCAAGGAGGCAGATACAAACAAAACTGATGCATTATGTATTAAAAACATATTGTATCTGTTGATTCATCAGATCAAAGGGCAGCTATAAAAATAAAAACAGATCAAGACTGAGGTAAAATCTTATAGCAATGTTGATTTATAACTTTTCTTTGCCAGAAGAAATCTGAACTGTACATGGATTTCAGAAAACCTGTCAAAGCTCTGGGTAATAATTTTATAAGCCCCCTCTAAGATAAAAAACTAGTGTCCTTATGTGATTTCAGTGTATTGGCTGGGACCTCCCTCTCTGTGGAGAGCTGTGATGCAAAGTTCTTGATTTTACTGAAATTGAGTGATATCTGTCATTCAGCCTCCTTGGACAAGGCTTTTGCTGAGGAGCTGTTTCACAGTCTAAGTGCTCTAATTATACTTTACACTTGCTTGTGTAAAATTTGGCCTATGATAAAACCCTTCTCTATCTCAGCAGAATAGTCTTGTGCTTTATCTTTTCAAATGCACTCACAGGACAGCTGTGAAAGTAAAGCAAAATCATCCTGGAAGTAACATCCTAGAGTGCTATTGATTTATCTTACTCTCATTCCTTTGCCTAGAGGAACCTAGATTGTAAATGGCACTTCAGAGTATAAGTTACAGATTTGGCTAATAATTTCATAAACCCACAAGGACCTAACCCTGGCATTTCTATGGATTTTGACCTGTAGGAAGTCAGGTAAGTTATGTAACCATGCCATGTCTCAATTTTCCTGCTTGTTAAATGGACATAATCACATATTTCTGGTTTTCTAAATCACTGTGGATTCTGGATGTGAATTCTGTTGTGTTCATTGTTGCTCACAGATGTCACATTGCCTTTCCCTAATGCTGCTCAAGGCCCTTTACAAAGGTGAAGTGCCATTGCTCATTATATAAACAGAGTTACAGGAACCCCTGGAGTGGAGCTTTCCCAGACTGCCAGCACCTTGCCATTTGGAGCAGTTTTGTTAATTTATTGTTAATTAAAATTTTTTTCTAAATCAGATGTTTGTCTGGCCAGATGTATCATACCCTAATCTCTGGCACTCTTGACCTGATCTCCACTTGCATAGTGGAACATAGAAAATAAGCTTAGGTGTAGATATTTACATTGTGAACACCTGAACTGGAGCTGAGTCTCCCCCATCCCTAATTTCCTTGTCATACCACAGATTTTTTGGGCATTTTTGGCAAAGATTTGAGATTTCCCCTCACAGTATAATTAAGCAGCTGATTCCTACCAATTCTAACCAGCCCAGAAGCAGACATAATAGTGCCTCAGAGACATGTTGGAATAATCACTGTGAGAGCTAAAGCACCAAGAACAACTTCAGTTGGCAATCTGTTTTTGTATTTTCAAAAGCCAGTTAGGAAAAAGGGGAAAGCCCTCAAAACATGGAGAAGTTCAGGGTCCAAATCAGTCTCATGTAAGGGTCCCAATGGAGTTCAGAGGGAAAGAACAGTTGGCAAACGAAAAGAGGGTAAGGTGGGATTTTGTTTACATAGAGAGGCAACAGGGAACTTCCACATCCCTCAACTTTTAAAGAATGAGCATAGATAACAATACAAGGAGAGTTTCCTGCAGGGTGACTCAGACATAAAAATTGTTTTTATCTGAGGTGCCCTCTGCCAGGCACATCCCTCTTTATTGATTCAGGAGGGATTTTCAGAGTTTAGGATGAGTTTTATCTCAAGGATGCAATTTGTGTGACTGCACTGTCAGTGTTGGATTTTGTCTGAGTTAGTTAGACGGAAATTGCAGTGACTATAATGATAACTTTTGCTGAACATAAAGGCAGCTAAGGTGACTCGTTAGAATGTAGACATCACACATAAGACACTTGCCAGGTCAAGGATCAGTCACTCAGCTCAATCCCACCTCACATGCCTGCAGTATGTCTGAACATGCCACCCCAAGAATTCTTTATAATCAATAAGAAATATCTACAGGGTGATTCATCTAATCCTGGAAGAAATGTTTAAACAGGTCAGATGAATCATACTTGCATTGACTATCAGGATCTCAGGATGTCTAGAGCTGGCTAGATTGAGCAGCATGTGCATGTCTGAGGTTGTGTGTTTGGCCAAACAGAACTGAACATTGGAAATTTCTACAAACATTTATATCCCTGAGAGCACTGCAAGATGGGTTTCAGTTTATAGTTAGAGGAGAGGGTTTTTTTGTTTTTTTTTTATCACTGGAGAGCTGAATCTTCAGTCCCAATAAGTGACTCTGCTGGCTGCCTTGGCTCCATGGCAATACCAACTGTGCTGTGCTTTGACATCTGTAAGGCAGTGGGAAAAATCTGTAGTATTGTGGTTTTTATCTCAACAGGTGATGTGTCTCCTCCTCCCTCTACTGTCATTGGGCACACCAAAACCTTAGCTAAGGTTACTTTCAATCCCAGTGTTGTTGAGCAAACCAGGATTGCCCGAAATGGAATTCTGGGAGACTTCGTCATCAGATACGATGTCAGCAGGGAGCTGAGTGTTGGGGATGTTCAGGTACTGTACACAATTCATCTTTTCTGTTTTCTTAACTGTACCCGAGATGGCTCAATTGTTTTGCCTGCTCCAAATTCCTAGAAAATGCTTCCCAAGTGGAGGCTACTCCTCCATCTTGTAAGAACTATCCAAAATAAAACCAGTCAATTAGCAGCCACAAGATAGACTTAAACCCTGACTTCACTGAATTTCTTTTTTTGTGTCTGCTTTTTAGTTTCTCAATATCCTGGCTGTGCATATCTGGATACAAAGCCAGTTACTCAAGTGCATGTTGTGGTTCTCATCTGTGGGCACACATGTTATATCCTTGCTGCATTAGAAAGAAAACCCCAGTGTCAGCCATGGAAGGAGACGTGGAGAGCTCCAGTTTGCTCATCCAGTCCAGATAAACTGAATGAAGGGAGGATCCCAAGGGTTTTTGGGAACAGAATTAAGAGGGATTCCAAGGAGCATTCATATCCTCCAGTGTAGACAGTCACTGAAAGCATCCAAATGTCCCATAATGATGTGTGTAGAACATTGCACCATGATCTACCTTTGATTCCTGACTGCCTTGCTCTTCCACAGATCCTCAATGGATATTTTGTGCACTACTTTGCCCCCACAGATCTTCCTCCCTTGCCAAAGAACGTCGTGTTTGTGCTGGACAGCAGTGCTTCCATGGTGGGCACAAAGCTGAAGCAGGTGAGCTCCTTGGGTCTGTTCTGCCCTGCTCAGCTCTGAGGGGACAAAGCCTGGTTCAGAGTTTATCTCACAAAATGATTGCTGTGTTTGAGGTGAGAGGTGGCTCTGAAGACACCTCAAGGTGAGATGATTTACCTGCAATGAGAAATGATTGTGTTAGTGGGAGTGGGATGGGAGCAAGGAATGTAGAAGGATTCATCATTCTGTAAAGATCAGTGCTGCCAGAATTGAGCATAGGATTGTGTGGGGCAGTTCTGTTCTGAGCAGTTTGAGGAGAGGCAGATCAGGCAGAATTCCCAGCAAAGTGCATTCAGCAGGCTCTGTATCCAGTCTAACAGCACAGAGAAGACACTGCTGTCTTTAAATTACCTTGGCAAAACTCTTAGTGAAGTATAACTCAAGAGGTTCTGCTGAAAGAAAAGTAATTTTGTGCTTTTTGGGAATCTGAGTCTTTCAGAACAAATCTCAGATGTTTTTCCAGGGCACAGACCTTAATGTGAGTCACCACACCAAACTGAAGGGCACACCAAATATCCTGTGGATCCAAATTATCTTCCCCAGTGATTGGGGAAGAAGACGACTCATCAAGAGTGTTACTAACAAGCAATCCTAGTCCTGTGCTGAATGAGGCCTCAAATCAAGATGCCTTTGAATATGTGAAAAGTCCCATGGACAAAGCCTGGAACTTGGCTTTCTGTTATCCTCCTGCTGAAAAATGACCACCCTGCCTCTCAGAATGAACAGTTGTGGCACAAATGCCCCAGTCCTGCAGGCTGGAAGCAGACAGGCAGTGACCAAGTGTTGAACCAGAGAGATTAAAACTCTAAAGGGCTTTGGTGCTTTTGTGAGCTGCACAAGTAGTCAGCAGATTAACCTTGCACTATGAAAGCTTTTATTCTCCTCCTGAGTATCAGAGCTTCTTTACATCACACCTTCTAAAAACAACACAGACATTAACCCCTAAAGGTTTACTTCATAGCCTAAGCAGTTCATGCTGCTAAATGTGGATCTCAGGCAAATTAGCTACAGAGAAGGTTCCTCTTGAGCCTGAAGTGAGAGAAGTGTCAATCCAGAGCCTTTGTTGAGTCTGTACCCAAGTTTTTGGCTGTATCTCAGAATATTCTTTTTGTGGAGAACCACTGGTACATTATGGAGGAGTGCTATGGGATGGAAGCACTTACTATCCTTTGATTCCAGCTGCTCCAAAAAATAGAACTTTATGGAGTTAAGATCAAAATCATAAAACCCTCATATAGATTAATCAAGAAAAGACCAAAATCTAGGACTGGCTGAAAATTAAACCTCTCTTGGTTTTCTAGGAAAGTGTGATCAGTTACAGTCATGTCTGCTCAGTGTCCTTTTTACCCAGTTGTTGATGTCATTAAGATGTTTATTAAATTACAAACAGATTCTCTGGTGGCAGGATACATCTGAGCAGAGGAAATGTCTCCTTTTTGTCTTTTTTCTTGGACTCTCACAGCTGTAGTGATCTGTGGTGATGTGTAAAGAGCTGGGAAATCCCATGGGGCTCTCTTTCCTCATTTCTCTCTACTGAGTCACATGCAAGGTCAGCTAAAAATACAGTCAGCAATTGTAAAGAGTACTCTTGTGGGTCAGCTGCAGTGACTATGGCAAAGGACAGTTTTTGGGATTGTATAAGCAAGGATGGGAAACATCAGCTGTGCACCTTTTTCTGTAGCAAATGGAGGAGATTTTGTACTCTTCAGTCACCTGTCTTCACTAAATAAATGGCAGTGACTCAAGTGGGGTCAGGATTTCATGCATCCCACAGTTCCCACAACGCAATTGTGAGCCATTTATCTTTTCCTCTCCCAAGATTTTCCTTTTCCAACATGAATTTTTATCTGTTTGTGCCATCCCTTTTTTTCCTAAGATAGCTCAGTCTTTGAAGCAACAAATGTCCAGTTGCAAGCACATAAAGTGAGACTGGTTGATCAGCTTGAATAAAATCATTGGAGGTGTTCTAAAAGCATGTGGATGTGGCACTTGGAGACATGGTTTAGTGGTGAACACAGTGCTAATTATTGGACTTGATGATCTTAGAGGTCTTTCTCAGCTTTAACACCTCTTTGATTCTGTGATTAAGACCCTTGAAACATTCCACTCACATCCTAAGAGATGTATTAGCTTTGAGGAGAAGCTATTTCTCCTTAGTTTTCACAGCCTCTGAGCTCTGGTGGTGTCCAGCAGACTCAGATGTGTTTCACCAGTCAAACCCCTCTGTGAATCTGAGCCTTTACTGCAATCTCCTTTTAGCACTGGCAGGAAGATAAAGTTCAGGAATAGAAAATGATGAGAAAAAAATATTCATGTGCTCAAGGTTTTGCACATCATTACTGCTGTCCCACTGGCAAGGAAAATCCCCATGAACTTTGTTCCTTCATTTGCAAAGAGACAGCAAGTTCTGAGTAGAAGAGTTGCTTTTAGCAGCCAGGAGAGCCTGGGGAAGATGTTATATCTGCAGGCTTTGCTGGAAAGTAAAATGATTTGCCATTTGAGCTGTCTACCCTGCTGATTTTATGGTACATTTGGTAAGGCAGAAGGGGATATAGCAGTTTTACATTGGTACAACCAGGAGAAAAATCACCCCCTTGTGATTGCCATCATTGCACCCAGCTTCACTGCACATGGTGAGAAGGACCCTTGTTATAGAACAAGAACATTCCAAGCTGTGAATATATCCACAAGAGGATGAATTTGCAGGTATTTTGCAGATGTATGGTAAAATAGAGTTGTTTCAACCACGAGTTTGTTTCACCTTACCTTTCCCACAGGCAATAAATGCCACACACTCAGTTAAGCAGTTGGCTTCATACAAGCCTGGCAACTTGTCAATGGTGGTGTGCCAGACTGTAATTTTCTCTGAGGTTAATTGCTCCAGGAGGAACCCAGCTGAAACTGGGACCTGCTGGGGATTTGCAAAGGTTTCAGGTCATTTTCCTGCGCCAGTCCAAGGGACACTGTTGGTACCCTTGGCTCACCTACACTGCTGGAGCCTGTCTGAGAGCCCTGCGTGCCCAACCCCTCAACCTTTGCCTCAGCACAGACACCCCTGAGGATTTCAGGGTGCTGAAGGAGCAGACAAGCACCTGAGCACTCAATGTTCTCCTTCCCAACTCCTCTGGCTTCTGCTGGTTGCTGCAGAGCTGGCTGTGAGCCTGTTGCCTGTTAGTCCAAATAACAGCTGCTGCCCAGGAGAACAACCTTAAATCGCCAGGGAACTTTGGAAAAAAAGTTAATTCTAATTGCAGCCTTTAGAGCGTTCAAAGCTACTGTGACGAGGAAAGTTGTATCAGGTTTTCCATTTCTGTTGGAAAGAAACAACTCAAGAGAACACAGAAGAGCTGTCTGCAGCACCAACAACCCCATGCAGCTGCCTCCTGCCCAGGAATGCACCACAGCAGTGTTACCTCAGTCCTCTCTGGAGGTGTGAATGTGGGACATAAGAACTACTAAAGTAAATAAGACATCAAATCCATGTAGACCTTATTTGCTCTAAGAAAATAGAAATATAATTTCTCTTCCAAGAGCAATGCAAGTACTTATCACGTAGAAAAATCATCTGCCTAACTCTAAAACTTTTAAATAATGACAGGGTCATGCAGAGAAACAAGCAACCTTCAGAGCAAGATGCTCTCAGGTATTCAGTAGGGATAATCTATTTCTGGTCTTAGGACTAACAGCCAAGTTTTGCTTCATGCTGAGGCAGTAGAAGATTTAAAATTTCTCAGATCATAGACCATCTATAAAGTGCAAGTCCTTTAATTGAGTTAGGAGTAAATAGGAGGCAAAGGTGAGGGTAGAGTTTGCATGGAAATGCTGCTGAGGCTTGAACTGAAAACTCATGAAGACACTGAGATCTCTCCCAAATGTTTCAATTGGACTATCACTGAGTCCATCAAATGATGAACTGGAAACAGGTTCTGCTAATGTGCCAGCCCAGTGACCAGACAAAGCTGCAGTGAAATGGAAGTGGCTAAATGGAGCTGGGAAGTCAGTCCATGGATTGGAGTCAATGAGGTTTGTGTACCAAGGCTACAGACAGCACAGCTCTTGGTCTGAGACTGGGATGAGGGCCCAGGCTGGTGTTTAAATGGGCAGGAAAGTGGGTGGAGGCCCCAGCTGGGGCTGGGCAGAGCAATTAAAGCCTCTTGGTATCATCAAGGCTCTGGCAGATACATAAAAGTCAGTGAAGTGAAAGATCTTTCTTTAGTAGTCCTTTCCAAGCTGGAATTAAGGTTTTTTTCCCAGCTGCTGGAGCAACACCTGGAAAGCCAGACCTGGCTTCTATATGTGTTTTCATCATGGATCTGTTATGTGAATTTAGGTAGGTTATTTTCTTTGCCTGTGCTTGTCTCTGCAGAATCTTGGCTCTTTAGCTGGCAAACCTATGTCTGGACTTATGGCTGTATAAAGATCCCCCAAGTCTAAAAGACAGCAGATCTTTGTCAAGGCTGAAATTACTAGATTAGCACTGTTTGCAGCAACATTGCTATTTCCAATCAAATACCCTTTCACCTTAAATCAGGGTGTGTCCTACACATTGCTCAACTGGGACCATTTGTTCATGGCTGTGGAGAGCAGCTGAAGCTCAGAAGTGCTTGTGGAACCTCATGTGGAATCCTGCAGGACTGAAGTCTCCCATGTTGTATTACTGTCATCAAACAGTGTTCACAGGAGCCCTGAGATCCATATGATGTAATTTGAGGTCCCTTAGGAATGAGGGTTATGATGCTGTGTCATGAGGAGAGAGCTTTTCTTGGATAGTTAACCCAGATGCAGTGACATAATTTTCTCCAAAACATCTGCTCTCTTCTCGGAGGAGTTTTGGGTGAAGAATTGGCTTCTTGTGCCTGAGGCAGTGGCTTAGGATAGAAATGGGCAGGAGAAGGGCTGGAGGCAGAGATGTGCAGGAGGGAGTGGGGATCCTGGAGGTGCTGAGGGGGTTTGGAAATGGTGAAAATTGGATGGGGGCAGGTATTGGAGGACTGTGAGGTCCCTGTGGCAGACTCTTAGGTGGGAAAACCAGTAAGTTTGCTTTTAAAATGAACTATTTAGTGCTCTTGCATTGCTTAATGCTAACCCTGAGCCAAAGTGCTGGGTCTTTGCGTACACCAACAAACCATTATCACTATCCCTCACTCACTGGAAATCAGAGAATCCCAGAATGGTATGGGTTGGAAATAACCTTAGAGATCATCTCATTCTAACCCTCTGCCATGGGCAAGGACATCTTCCACTATCCCAGGCTGCTTCAAGCCTTGTTCAGCCTGGTCTTAATTTCCAGGGATGGGCCATCCACAGCTTCTCTGTGCAGTCTGTGTCAGGGCCTCACCACCCTCACAGAGAAGAATTTTTTCCCAAAATCCAATCTAAATCTCTCCTTTTTTAAAGCCACTCCCTCTTGTCCTGTCACTAGGATCCTCTTGTAAAGTCCCCACTGCTTGTCCTGTAAAAAGGACTGAAAATGAGGAAGTCACAAGAAAGGAGCAGCACATCTCTTCTAGCAGGTTACACCCATGGATGGGATGTTCTGAGTAGGAGTAGAAAGCTCCAAACCTGGCAGGCTTCTGAGACACCCAGTCTGTGAGAGTGGCAACATGATGGATGGGGGTAATCAGTATGAAGAGCATGATGAGCTGTGTCTCAGCTCAGTTCCTGCTCTGTAACACAACAGCTGATGGTTGCTGAAATTGAGGGGATGTGTTGTGGACAGCTTTTGGGCATGTCAGCTCTTCCCAGCACTGTGTTGCGAAGATCTGTGTGACAGAAAATGAACCAATTATTGGAACAGTTTTCATGCCCTGGGATGAACTCTATCTTCTGAGGATGGGCAGAGGGGGAGATTTCAAGCTCTGCATTGAGGGCATGGGGCATTTTTCCCTTGGTGCTGACCTTTTTGCTGCTAACTCCATGGAAATTTTTTGTCATGCTGACAGGGTGGGGGTTTGACTGTCTGATGGGCATTTTATGGGATCTGATTCCACTCAAAATGAGCTAAGCACAAGAGAAGAATGTGGTCTTCAGACACTGCTGTGTCAGTCTGGCTGTGTGCCCATGCAGCCCTGTTGTTTCCAGTGGGGTTATTTCAGTAGTGCACTGTGGGGCAGCCCTTGAGCTTTTCCCTTTGCCTTATTTACTGTACAGAACTGTTTACTGCTCCAACTGTAATCCATTCTGCACTGAGATAAGGCCTTCAAGTAACAATGCTTGGTGCTGATTAGAACTTGCCTTCCTAAATCTTCCCACTGACATTTATTCACATCCTCAGTGCTGCAGTGAGATTGCAAAGACTGAGCATCTATTCTGCCCTCTGGATCCATGGAACTCCAGTTCCTGAAAAATCAAATCAGCTTTTGATCATCAGATTAGTTATTCATTCATGTATTTATCCTCACCATGCTGCTGGGTGCTAGACAAGTGAGTTACCCCAACTGATCAGACAGTTTTACCATCCACTGAGCAAAAATTCAGTGCTTAAGTGTCCTGGATGGATGTGGAGCTAAGTGTCTTACTCAATGTTAAGTGGAAAACATTTTTCAGAGAAGGCAATAGGAACAAATATTTATTCTAAAGGATGGTTGTTTTTCAGCCTGGAAAACTACAAAGCAATTTTTTTTAAGGCCGTATAGGGAGTCAGCAATGTTCAAGTGACCAGCAAAGGATCTGGGATGTTCAGGAGGGGGAGACTGGACCATGGACTGGAGACAAACCTTTATTGTCCAAAACTCTATATTCCAACTCCCTCCCATCACAGGCCTGTGTCAGTGTTGAACAAAATGCTTGTTGTCCAGAATTGCGAAGGAGTTTTCCCTGGTTACGCCATTCTTGTCTGCCAGGAAGAAAGTACAAAGATACATTGACGGGGAGAGGGGCAGTGGCAGTTCCTCAACTGCAGGACATTCCCTGTAGAGGCAAAAAGGGACAATTGTCCTCTCTGAGAGTGGGATGCAGGAAGGTAAAACAATCAAGGATACACTTCTGGGTTAACCCTGGTTTTGGTACAGAAGTCCCTGTTGCTGGAAGGGGACGTGTGACCAGCATTATGTGGGCAGAAAGGACAGTGGGACACAGAGGAAAGCAGAACTCATGTGATGTGGCTTCCAGCCTCAGCAGGAACAGCACTGCCCAAACCTCTGCTCTCTCTGTGCCTTGGCTGCTCCCTGGAATGTGGCAGTGGTGCTCCCAGTGCATTCCCCTTGGCTCTGGACCCAAACCAAGTCTGTGGCAGCACCTTGTCTGACCATCTTAGCACCATTTCAGGTGTGACTTTGATGCCAGCCTTTCCTTAAGTCACAGTACTAATTAATCCTTCTGACACACCATGGGGACATTGATGAGCTTTGGCTGTTGCTGTTTGAAAAATCCAGCTCTGGACCTTTTTATCAGTTGTCTCTGCATGTTTGGAAAGGGAAAGAGAAGAACCAAAGCACAAAGGATATTGAAGAGGAGAAAGGAGCTATTTTGGTTTTTCTCCCTGTATTTTCTTGCAATCTTTTGCCAAATAATATATTCATTTGTACTTTTCTCCTTTTTGCTGTAGGAGATCTCATTTCTGAGCCCTTCCCTGCACTGTTGCACTCTCAGACAGGTTACTGGACAGAGCTATGGCTTCCTAATCCCCTCTGAGTTTATAGCTTGTGCCTTAGCTCCTTTCTTGTCAAAATTGGTTTCTCACAAGGGATCTAGAAGGACAAAGGGTGCTGAAATTTTGTCTTCTAGTTGTGGGATCTTTTAGCCCATGGGTGCAGATGGCCCCAGGTCAGCTCTCTACAGGCTGTTGTTGTGCATCCCTTCCTGTCAGTGGGCCCTGTTTTCCAAGGGCTGAGGTTGGGAATGCTTTTTTTTCCTCTCTGCTAGCAATGCTCTCTAGACTGGCTGATCCTGAGCCCAAGCAGTTTCCTGGTGCTGGCTGAGCTGGAAGAGGCTGTGCCACTGGAGATGAAGTCCTGCTGCCCAGCTGTTGCGAGGGTGGCTGGATGAAACACTCAGAAGTGTTCCTAAGGCCATGGAAAGTGTGAATACGTGGGCTTGGGATATGCATTTTAATGAGGTGTTTGAATTCTCCCCTTGCTGCCCAGCAGGGCCAATGTCTGGCAGTGCCACAGCTCCTAACAACCACATATTGTGTTCCTGTGAGCTGCACAGCTCTCAGGGTAGCCAGACCTCACCCTTGCCTCGCTCCCCAAACAAACAAGGGACTGTGAAAGAAATGTCACTAGGACTCAGATTCCTCCTAAAAGGTGCCCAGATGGTCTGACATCATTCCAGATGTCTCAGAGGCAAATCTTTGACCCAAAAAAAGGCTGAAGGCTCTCATCTTTCCCATAAGAGTGTGTGTCTTCCCATGCTTTGCTCCACCAGTGTTTAAGCAAGATGAGGTCTGTCAGAGCTAACTCCAGGGGCTGGGTACAAGGGTGAGAAATCACAGCCAAACTCGAGTGTAGCTGAGGGAGTTCTGCTCTTCCTGCTATTGCTGGGGCTATTACAGCTCTGAATCACGTTGGCTGTGATGCAGGGCTTGTAGCAAGCAAGAACCAGACAGGCAGAAGCTGTGTTGAATGTCCAGGTGTCAGTGTGGAGGTGACAAAGAGGTGACAGTGAAGGCCAGAGTGGTGGCTGGGAGCTGGCTTGTGTCTAGCCTTGTAGGCTTGAGCAGACACTGTTTGCACATCAATCACTTAGACAGTGTGAGCTCTTCTTGTCTCCTCTCCTCTCTCATCCTTCATAAGCACCGACATAAACTGTGGTCTCTCCCTGGCAGTCATGGTCACCTCACCTGTCCCCAGCTGTAGACCAGGGTTGTACTGCTCCAGGTGTGGGGGTAGGTAAATTTTGTAGCCCTGGAAGTGGCTGTTTCAATCTCAAGGTCCCAGCTGTGTTGCCAGCTCATTCATCACCACAATTCCTCATCTCAAATAGTGGCAATCCAGTCTCCACCTCTCAGTTCAATTTTATCTCTGCTAATTTGAGGGAAATGGAGAAATCTTCCCCCACCAAGTTATCCTCTTTGAAATCCTCATTTAAAACTTGACTCTGACTCATACAAACCATTCCCAAATGTTAAAAAAGGATTGTTATTCAGCTGTTCTGTGCTGTTACTTCCTGCCATCCTCTGCTTTAATCCTTGCTCCAAATGCACCTACCCAGACAGACATATTGGGAAAAGTATTTCACCTTGCAGCACCTGGCACAGACTCTTTTTCCTCAGTGTGAGGGGGTCCAGCTAATCTCCAAAATGAACTAGCATCATGAGCACAGCTAGGGAGGAACAAGCTAGCCCTCAGCAGGGTAGAAAGGGTTAATTTTCTGCCTCTTTGGCAGGAGTTTCAGTGGAATGACTCACTGGGGCCAGGTGGGAGTGGAACTGCAAGGACCCAATTGGCAGCAGATCAGGTGGGGAATCCCATGGCAGCCACAGCCCTTGGCCCTTGGAGGCAGGAGAAGTTTCAGCTGTGGCCTTGCAGGGACAGAAGCAGAAACCTGCTGCTGTAACCCAGCTGCAGCCAGAAGAGCTTTGCAAAGCCTTGCCTGGGGTCTGGTGGAGACGGGAGGAGAGAGCTGGGCACCAACTGCACTTGGTCATAGCCAAGCCCTTCAGGATTTCAAGCAGTGCACTTTTACCAAGATTTTCTCTTTATTAAAAGCTGGTTTTGCCTGCCAGCTTCTGAATCATATCCAGCACTCAGAGGGAAGTCACATCTCTCTCATAAACCATTGGTGGTGAGGAATGCTGGTAGGGAGCAAAGCGTGTTGTTGCCACCCCATGAGGTCTTTAGGACTTCACCTGGGAGTCCTGATGGGCTGGGAAGAGAGGTGGAAATATGAAGAGACAGGGGATTCAGAGCAGTCTGGGAGAGGTGGAGAGACAATTCACCTCCTTTTAGCTCCAGCAAGAATCAGAATGCTCAGGATGGGGCAGGATTGGTTCTTGAGGTGAGTCCCACCTTCTCTGCCTGAAGGCAATGCCTGGAGACAGGCACTTCCAGACAGTGACTCAGCCCATCCTAAAACCTGTCCAAAACAGATGGGATGGATTATTCCCCAGAGGTGGCTTCCCCTGCCTCCAGCAGGATTAGATGTGATGCCCAGTTTTCTGATGACTGATTGGGAAAGCTGAATCCCACCCTTTATTTTCACTGTGGATGGAGTAAAAGCTGCAGGAGAATGAACCATATGGCCTCCCTCACTCTGTTTGCTTTGGAGCAAAATCATGTGCACACTTGTACATATGTTTGTGTGCATGTTACATAAATTCAAAGGGTTTTAATTTAAGTTGCAGAGGCAAGCACAGGATACAGATGCCAGAATCCAGGCTGTCAGTGCATATCCATTAAAATATGGCAGAAAATATGGGAAAAATTGACTCAAATTCCGTGGAGTGACAAAAATGAGACAAACAGCTAAGAGGAAATGAAAGAAGAGGAGAGAAAGATGGTCCCAGCCCCACATTTGGCCCCTATATGAGGGTGTGGGGAAGTGCTGGGTTTCCTGGGAATGTCTGTTTCAGTTCCCTCCTGGTCCTTTCTGCAATTCTAGCTTGAATGCTGTGTACACCAAGCTACTTCTGCTCTGTGTTGTTTAACCTTCTCCTTTCCTTTTCTTTTGGCTGAACACAGGCAAGAATGTCAAAAGGAATTTGTGGTACAAGGGAAGTGAGATGCAGCCTCTCTGCAAGTAGGCCAAAGCAAGATTATTTCTCCTCTTGCCTTGGTCTCAGAAACAGCAGAGCTTATTGGGCCAAATAAATCCCTCTGAGAAAAGTGCAGTTTCACAGAATTGGAAAAAAAAAACTGAAAAGAGGGGTTTTGTAATGGGAGAGGTCAAGCAGTGTTAATTATAATCAGAGCTGTAATATATATAATGAGATTTGGGGAGTTTTTCTTCAAATCATTGCCTCTAGGAACCTCTGTTTCTCTCTGTGGGAGTGTATGTAGGGAGCTGTTGTGGTCTCATTGTTTGCTTTAACACCCTGCCCAAATTTCCTTCAGCAGAGCTTGGCATGGAGGCTTACTCACACACAGAATAGAAGGTTCTCCATCTTCACTTTCTGCTTACTTTGATCTGTTTTCTCAGGGACAAATACTCAGGCCAACTTTGTTATCATGGAATAAATCCAAGAGTCCTTTTCTCTGCTGTGTGACTGCTGCCTGTGGACATGTGGGATGGTTTGGCTGACTGAGGGCTGGGAACCCCAAGCTTTGAGAACCTCTCACTTTCTGACCTTGACATAATTACAAAAGCAGCCTGCTTTTCCTCTCTGTAAAATGGGATGTTGATGGAGAGTGTCTCTGAAGGGTGATGTCATGCATTATCTGAAGCATTTTTACAATACAAAGGGTGTTGTAAAAGAGGAGATGAGAGAGGGTAAAACCTTCTCTTCTTTTCTAAATAACTGATTATTTAGCCCAACTTTGCCAGTTTCTGTGGACTGTTAGACTGGAGGCAGCCTCCGTGTTTGGGGCAGGAATTCACCTTTGTCAAGGTTTTTTTGGTGCACATCATGATGTGAACCTGGTGGAGTTCTCCCCTTCTCTTTGAAAGAATCTCTTCCACCAGCATTTGCTTTAATATTCTTGTCTGTGAAATGCTGGTGGGACGTGGAGGAATGTTCCAGCTAAGCAAATGGAGGGATTAATCCTGAGATCCCTGCAGAGGAAAATTATTTGTACAGAGGACAGAAACAGGCAGGGAGAGTCTCCAGACCTGGCTCCAGAATGTTTGAAGCTATGGGAAATATTCCCCTTAATTTCAGGTGGACTGGGAGCCAAGGCACCAGCTGTGAGGATTAGATTTGTTTGCAGTTGCATCATTGCATCATCATCTGCCATGCAGAATCCAGGGGGATATTGATGACACAGCTTCATCAGTCCTTTGAGCCCTTTTCCAAACTCTTTACATAGCAACATCAGCCCTAGGCTTATGTGGTTTCCAGCACTGCTGATTGCTTCTACATTCTTTCTGGACAAGCCCTTCACGTATTTTCCTGACAGGCATGAGAGGAATCTTTAAATGCTGGTAAGCCCACCATATTATTTCCTGCATAGCTTTCCTTGGAATTTGGGAGGCTTAATGGTGGCCAAGAAGGGGCTGAGCTGAGAATCTGCTGATTCCTCTGCTTAGATATTGCTTCATATTCCTCCCATGTGTTTTGCATCCAATTACAGGGTATGTTTGCATGGACAGAGGCTGCTTTGGGCAACTTCTGACTCTTACTCAGCTGTCTCCATGTGAATGCAGCTGCATGGCTGCTAAATCCAAGCTGGTCACACTGGGGGAAGCTGGACACTTCTGCAGTCTTCCTCTTCCTCAGTGGTCTGGCTTTCCCAGAACCCAGGATCCTTAACCTCCTTTGTTAAGAACTCATCTTGTGACCAGCCTTCCTCACTCTGGATGCCTGTGTTTACATAGGGTGATGAACAGTTGGCATATTGATGACAAATAATATGCCTGGGACAAAACTGACTGGCAGTAGAATCTGCAATGACTAGTCAGGACTTCTTTTTATATCTAGTTAATTGACTATATTAACCTAAACATTTATTAATTGCTAAAACTATTCATTAGAGTGTATATGTAGCAAATAGTATCCTAATTATGAACAGACAATGTGCATCCTTTGACATGTTTACAGGATTTTTAAACTTACAAGTAGCCTATTTTCAATATATGCCACTTGAAGCTTACTGCCAGTCTAGGGGGCATTAGACAAACTCTAAGAACTTGTTATTAGTCATTATTATTCACTATTCCTTCATTCAGAACATGGTTCTCCCAGTCACTGGGAGCTTTTATCCTGATTCTTAAGCTTAGTTAGGTCTAGATGTGCCTCACTAGACTTTTGGGCAAGAATTGTTTTTCATATCATATTTGTCCAGCCCCTGGCACCACAGAGATCAGGCCTTGAGATAGGGAAGGACATCCCAATTTTCTTCATCAGCCAAATGGGTAGTGTAGAAATAGCTAAAAGATGAGTAAATGAAATCTTTTAATCTTAAAACGAAATTCCCACTAAAACACTGACAGCTGTGTCTGTTGCTCTCTTTTCTCTTTCTAGACCAAAGAAGCTCTCTTCACAATTCTCCAGGACCTAAGGCCTGAAGACCACTTCAATATCATTGGCTTTTCCAACCGAATAAAGGTCTGGCAGCAAGACAGACTGGTGCCAGTTACTCCAAATAACATCAGGGATGCCAAAAAGTACATCCATAACATGTCACCTACTGGAGGTAGGACCAGAGACACAGATGGGATTAATTGTGTTATCCAATTAACTACAACAGGACAGGGAGTGGTGAATGTGATCCTGGAGCATACAGCATAAAAAGACATTGGGATTTAGGTAATGAGACAAGGGGGTCCCTTCAGCTCCACTCAGGGTTATTGTTCTTTATTAACATACATGATAAGAAGGTTTCCTCAGACCCTGCCCATTGCAGGGGGTTTGGACAAGATGGCCTTTAAATGTTCCTTCCAACCAAAATTAGTCTGTGATTCTGTACACTTATTAAACACAATTTGATTCCATTCTCTCATTTATCTGGTGACACCCTCAGAATGGGAAAGCTTCCAAGGTTATTTCTTGAGGACACAGATGAAAACATACCCTGGCAAAGGACACACAGTGCCAGTGTGTAGTTTCTGAAAGGCTCTGTGAAAGCAGCCTCATGATTTTGTCTGGGCTGAAACCCCACAGATGAAGCACACACTGTGGGATTGCCTTCTGCAGGAGTTAGTTTCTCACCTAGCACTATCTTGTCTCTACCAAGGAACAGCCAAAATTATATTTAAGGATTTCTCAGCCCTTTTTGCCTGGAGGAAAGCAGACAGAGAAAACCCCAGAAGAGTGGCAGAGTGCAGGCATGAGTTTTAATTTGATTCACAGGTTTTCTGTGAGGCCATGGACAGTGGTATAAAAAATCTCCAACTACAGTGAGGTTTGTAATCAAACATATTCCAGCAGCTGTGCCCAGAGAGCTGCAAAACTACCTGTTCAAATTCTTCCCCATGGAAGTAGTCACAGCTGGTTGAAGGTCAGGGAGGGCCTTCCCATGGCTGCCCCTGGGCAGAGACCACTCCTGACAGAGGAAACCCTCTGATGGAAAAGCACAGCAAACAGGATGGTTGACTGTGCTGTTTGTGTTGTGGGAGGAATTGCTTAGGAAATGGTGAAGGGACCTGCCCAGTTAAACAATTACCAACAGTGGGACTAGAATCAGAGAACAAAGCCTTTTACTCCTGAAGTGCCAAGAGAGCTGTGCAGAACCAGCTGGGTTTGCCCATGAACCTGCCAGAGAACAAAAGTAAAAGGAAATTATTGACTGTGGCTCAACAGGAAGGTGCAGTGATTCTCCACCACAGGTACTTCAGTTCTGGCTAACTCTGTTTTTTCCCTATAAAGGTGCTATTCCTTGAGTATCTTCCAGTGAACATGAACACACAATGAACATGGTGTAGTTACACCCCTGTGTGGTACTTACACACCAAAGAAATGGGAGAAAAATCCTGCTGCTAAATACCTGAGCACAAGGCAGTTTTCAGTGCTTGGTAGTTCTAGGATACAACTGAGTATAAAATTACACACTCTGCTACATGACATGGTTTTCTTCTGGTTTTGGGGAAAAGTTCTTTCTGAGATTTTGGATCTACCTAGAGACTGGGAGTTTGCAGAAGTCAGAGGCAGGATTTTAAGGACTTTTCAGAAGTCTTTGCTGTTTTCCTTCTCCTTGTCTTGCTGCAGTCACTGGAGCTGTGCACCCTGAGTTTCTAGGCAGGTGCTGTATGGGCTGACTTTCTATCTCATCCTTTTGATAACCTTCCTAGATCTCTCTTTCCAGACCCCCAGGAATCAGCTGTGTATGGCTCTTAATCCGTTTCACCTGCTTTGTTTTCTAAGAGCTGTTTTGAGCCCTGATGTGCTGATTTTGCAAAGGTCCCACAGCCAATCCCTCTGTGCTTTGACTAGAAATACATGGAGAAAGGGAACACTTGTACTCATTTTCCTGTTTTTTTTTTTTTTGTTGTTTTTTTTTTTTTTTTTTTTTTTTTTAAACACACAGCAGGCTTGAATCCTTTTCATGCCTATTCTAATGTACATCTGTTCCTTCATTTAGTTTTTCTCCCTCCCACCCCACTTCAGGCAGTTCTGTTCTTCACTAGCCAGTTGTTTTGTGCAAACACACTCCTCAGCTAACCAAGCTCTTCCCTTTAAACTTTGTATCTCCTGGGGTGTGAAGAACAAGCCCATCCACTTGTTTTCCCATTTTAAGGCTTTTTTCTGGACTCCAAGTGTTGTGCACTAGGACCTTTCCTAGTTCAGATATCACCTGGATAGTCCCATTATTAGGTTTAAAAATTTTTGTTTGTACCAGGCAGACATAGTGTGACTGTTTACCAGGCTGATTGCTGTATATGGAGACATTCAACAGCAATTTCACATGACAAACTGAAATCCATAATTCAGTTCATAAACCACAAACAGCTGTGCCAAACTGGTGCTGAGTAACAGAGCTGAACTGAATTAAAGGGCTAGAGCAACTTCACTTGGAGAAAAGGGACATCCTGATGTCCAGAGAAGCTGTCACCTCACTGAAGGGAGCTCAGGGAAATTATTCACACCACTCTTAGGAGGAGAACCGATCTCTAATCATTCTGGTACCTTCCCAGGGACTAATATCAATGAGGCTCTGCAGACAGGGGCCAAGCTGCTGAATGATTACATTGCTCAGAATGACATTGACGCCAGGAGTGTGTCCCTGATCATCTTCCTGACGGATGGGAGGCCGACTGTTGGGGAGACACAGTCATCCAAAATCCTCAGCAACACCAAGGAGGCCATCCAGGATAAATTCTGCCTCTTCACCATTGGCATTGGCAATGATGTGGACCACAAGCTGCTGGAGAGGATGGCACTGGAGAACTGCGGCATGACGAGGCTTTTCCAGGAGGATGAGGATGCAGCCAGCCACCTCAAGGGGTTTGTTCTGCTTTTTCTGTTCTTTGGGTTCTCTGGGAAAGCGTTTTGGGATGGAAAATCCTTCAATGAGATGTGGCAAGAAATTGGAGTTTCCCTGAGGCTCAGCTCTGGGTATGATCAGATACTCTGAATGGCTACCCAGAAATTTCCTCTTTTCTTAGCAGACCCCCTGAGATGTACTGGAGCTTCCCAGCCCCTCAGAACAAGGTATTTGTTTCCCTAGTTCACATCGTTGTTTTTGACATATAAACCCAGAGAGCTGGGAGCACAGGTCCCAGCTCCTCACAGGTAGATGGTGGGAGGAGAGGATGCATTTCCTTCATCAAATCAACAACATAAATCAGCATGGAGGGGATCAGAAATGAAGATTCCAACTTGGAGCAAAAAAAAAAAAAATCTTTATTTTTTGGAAATGATACCCTTTTTCCCAAGGTCCAAAATACTTGACTCTGAAAAACACACTAAGATTATTTCTGGGATAATCATATAGTCACTTAATTTCATCATTCTTTGTGACCCAAACTCCGAATAAGTTTCCTGAAATCCTCATCTTTCAGTAGGACCAGAGATTATGTTCCTCTTCTCTGATAAGGGAGCTGTAGTCCAAGGGCAGGCTCTGGTAAGGAACAGCAGAAAGATATTTGACCACATCTCTGACCAAAATGTTTGGCAATGTGTCAGTGTTTCCAAACACAAATGTTTGGCTTTCACTCCCAAAATGTTAGTATTTTAACCACAGAAACCAAAAAGAAACAGTTATTGAGTACTGACCTCTCTTGGCTCATGCCTAACTCCTCTGGAGCAATACATCCAAGCACTTTGCACCAGGGCTTTGCCTTCTGTGGCAGTTATACATGAACAAGAATTCCTTCTGAACTAAATTCTGTAGATCCATCTGTCACTCCACCCAGGTCATTTCCTCCTCAGGACATGTATTTTGGATAGCAAGTGGCACTCCCTGGCAAACAGAGGATGTTCTGAGGGACTGGGCTGCAGGAGCCCAGTGCTGCAAGTACTTGTTCAAACTCCTCTTTCTGATGAACAGCTCACTGTTTATCAAGCTCAGTCATGGCAAACCCATTTGGCATCTGGTGCCAAATTTATACAGAAAAGCACAATCACTGCTGGAGGCCAATTCAAACCTCAGTTGGAGGGAAAACCTAAATGGGTGCCAATGTAATTTTTTTTTAATGCTCAGCGGGTTGTATTTTTATACAGATACTTCCTTGAATTGTACTCTAAGGCAGGTTGTGTATCTCCACCATTTGTTACAACTCAGAAGTTAATTTACAGAGAGTTCTGAAGTTTAATTTAGTTGTGCTTTTAAATCTGGTGAGGTCTCTGCATGAAAGACAATGAGTGCTCAGACAGACTTTAAAAGAAAGTCAACCAATTCAGGCTTTTGCTTCCCTTGGAGAGAGAATAAAGCAGAAAGTGTGACTTTAGCTTCCAGACAGTCTGTTTAACCAGATGTGTCAAATAAATGCAGCTTGAGCTAAAGAAGGGCTGAGGCCAATTTCTTTGTTTATTTACCAAATTAAACTCGAATGACTTGCCAAGAGATGAGCAGTTTGGCATTTGAATGGGAAATATGGCATTCTTGGAGCAGCTTGGGAGGAACCTTCAAAAGCACATTGCTGTAGGGAAAACACAGCATTGTAAACTTGGGCTTTGAGCCTTGTGAAAGTTTCCTGGGATGTCCAGGGTAAGATGTTCTCACAAGTGTGGTTGATCATATTAACAAGGCATTAAAGGGTTAACCTCCCTGGTTCCATAAGCCATGCCTTTCTCCAACAGAAGATCAGCCACGAGGAAGTGAGTTCTCTTGTGCCTGCAAACAGCAGCTAGAATCCCTCCATTCCTTGGAAACATTCTCATTTATGGGGGGCATGGTGAGATTCCTTCTTGATTTTCTTTCTCTGTTGGCCCTCAGAAAACTGTATTCCTGCCTATATTCCACTGACCAACCCAAACTAGGGGTTTTTCAGAGATTCAGAAGCTTTGGTTTGGAATCTCTTCAGCTTTGGTGGACCTAAAATTTTGGTCTTACAGTTTCTCCTCTGGGATACCATGTGTAACACCACTAGAAACCTGTGGGTAACAGCATTTCATCCTAGTACATTTTTTAATAACTGGGGTGCTTTCTGTGAATCTTGAAAGCCAATAATTTACTTGTAAGTGGTCACAAATATCTCCTTGCAGAAGTCTGGAACCACAGTGGAAGGGAGGTGGCTGCCAGGCCATGCTGGGATGATTCTGAACATACTTAAGAGACTCTGTTTAGATGTCTAAGGAACAGTGAAGACTGAAATGAGGCAGAGAATAATTTTGGTTGACAGGGACCTCCAGAGATCCTGTAATTGAACCTCCTGCTCTGAGAAGAGCTAACTTCAAGTTTACGTGAGGTTTCTCAGGGTTTTGTCCACACAGGTTTTGAAAAGTCCTAAGGGTAGAGACTTCCCCACCCTATTTTTCTGGACCCAGTTAGAGTGGATGTGGTAGTTAAATTTGGTTCCTGATGGCTCAAACTGTCCCTGAATGACTTCTGAGCCATTTAAGATCATCTGACTATGTCCTTGTTGGTGTGCAAGTGCAAAAGTGTGTTCACACAGTACTAAAGGTGAAAAATATGTCT
The DNA here is from genome assembly GCF_029582105.1 of Oenanthe melanoleuca. Classification (NCBI taxonomy): domain Eukaryota; kingdom Metazoa; phylum Chordata; class Aves; order Passeriformes; family Muscicapidae; genus Oenanthe; species Oenanthe melanoleuca. The sequence goes on from NC_079334.1 coordinate 65,865,332, forward strand.
TGCTTTAAGGTTCTATGATGAAATAGGGACACCCCTTCTGTCTGACATCCGTGTTGATTACCCTGAAGATGATGTGGAGCAGGTCACCCAGAACTTCTTCCCCAACTACTTCAATGGCTCTGAAATCATCATAGCAGGAAAACTCATCAACCGCACCTCGGATAAACTCCACGTGGAGGTGACTGCCAGCAACTCCAAGAAGTACATCCTCCTCAAAACTGATGTGGCTATTGACCTGCTGAGCAAAAATGACATCAGAGGTGTCCCTGGCCTGGAGGATGGCAGAGGTGACAATAATTACATCGAGAGGGCGTGGAGTTACCTCACCATCAAGGAATTGCTCAACTCTCAGCTCAAGAGTGATGACAGTCAGGAAAAGGACAGTTTGATGGAAAAAGCCAAGTCAATGGCTCTGGCTTACAATTTTGTTACCCCCTTCACTGTTCTGAAGATGAAAGAGGCTGGACTCCACTCAGAGCCACCTCAGGAGGAGTTTATCAGCCCTTCTACTGATGGCATTGGGGAGAAGGTGCAGAGCCTGCAGGGGCACAGGGCCCCACCAGGTATGAGAGAAAAATAACCTTGTTCTGGTAAAAATCTTCTTGCATGGGCAATGTCTCATGGCCAGCCTTGGCACAGGAGTGATCTAGACAGTAAACTGAGGGGTAAAGCTGAGATTTTTATTGCAATTTTGCTAATTGTGGGCTGGGTAACCTTTAGCAAACCTTTTAGGCTCCTCACTCACTCCCTTGAAGCGCTTACTGCTCTGTAGAAGCTACTGGAGAAAAATTGGTATTCTACATGAAACTTAAAGTGGCTGCAGGAATATATCCCATTATCTCTCTGAATAATATTTGGGGAACATTATTATGTCTCTTTCTACTGCTCAGTAAGTACTTGTAACAGCCTTCCTTCCCCACTTCTAGGTATACGCAGAGGGCAAGATAAACAGAGAATTAAAATCTCCAAAACTTCAGGTCAGTGCCTGTTTTCATGCCTTTAACAATGCAAAATAATTGTGGCTGATTTATGGAAATCTCAGATGCATATTACTGTGGTATAACCATCCCAAGCGAGCAGCCAAAATTCTGTTTGTCAGACCTACAGAGTAGGGAGGAAGATGAAAACAAAACTAAAATACAGAGAGGATCAGTAATGAGAAGGAGTGTGAGCAAGGCAGATGATCTGCAACACTTCATCCTCATGTTTGGGACTTCTGCAGGTTAGGGGAGAACAGAAACACATCCTCTCTGTACTCAAAATATTTTAAAAAACCTTCTATAAATAATAATGCTGAAATATAAAAAAAAGTTGTTGAAGATGGAAAATAGAGAAAATTCTATAGTATTTTACAATTTTCCTGTTGGTCCTGCACCTTTACTTAACTTTTCATACATTAAACACTGAAGAATAAGTCCAGATCAAGAATTATGACTTGAATTTCTCTTGATAGAGTCAATTTTACCTTAGAAAATTGAAGCATTTTAACAATTTTAACTTAGAAACTTATTAATGGAAGCTGGCTGATGGTCAGTGATAGGTCAAGTATTGTTGAAAAATTAAGATTGTGGGATCAAACAGCTGCTGTTGACTGCTCCAGTCTGATACTGAGGGCCAGGAGGGGTCAGTGTGAGGTGGATCCCTTAGTCAGAAAGTACATTTCTGTGTGCTGTAGGGATGTAGCTTGCCAAGAAAGAATGGAGAAGAGCAGTTCAAAACACCTACATGATAATTCCCACAAATCACCGGAATTACATTCCAGGAAGAAAATACCCTGATTTTCATCTACACGGTTTTGGGTTTTGAGCTGTCATTGAAAACCCAACCTTTTCTGTGAGAAAAACAAAACAATCTTTGTGAAAAACAAAGCAAAACTTGGCATTTCCTGGCAAACTCCATCTGACCCTCTAAAAACAACAAACCAGGAGGACTTAGAAAAAACCAGGGACAAACACACTTTAGACAGCAGTTTTGTAGCAATCTTTGACACGGCGGTTTTGAGACAGCCTCTCACATTTATCTCCTTTTCCATGTCTTCTCAGCGGATGGGGACCCTCACTTTGTCATTGATTTTCCCTCCAGCAAGTTCTCTGTCTGCTTCAATATTGATGGAGAGCCAGGGGACATTCTCCGGCTGGTCTCTGATCACAAGGAATCTGGTGAGCAGCAAGTTATGTTTCTTGTGGAGGAAAATCAAAGTGTAAGGCCAGTGCTGGAAGAGACCAAGCACCAAGGTGCCTCATAGGCAAAAAAGTGACAGGAAATTAGAAAAAGTTTCTTCTATGGTTTAACATCAGCCAGTTACAAAGTCACAGCTTGCGAATAAAAGGTTGGGACTCATCAAAATTGCTCTGCTGTGGGAATTCCTCTCTTTACTTACAAAGTACCCAAGCAGGTTCACCAAGCACCATGGCTCTTTTAGTAAAGAAACCACCAAACTGGCTAGAAAGTCATGACAGTCTTGAGAAAACCCACATGATTCAGGATCTGCTTTACCCAAACCAATCTGAGCCTCTGGGGCCCAAAGTGTGGTCTGATCCGATCTGGAATTCTAAGCAGGGCAGCTAATAAGCAGATTATGTCCTGCTTAGGGCAACAGAGGGAGAAAGGGGTGTCAAAACCAGAGACAATTCATAGGCTTGTTTTAAAAAAACCCACAGTAAAGTTGTAAGGATTCTGTTCTGTGTGGCAGTGGTCTAGTCACCATATTTCTGTGTTCGTGTCTGCCTTAGTAAGATATAGTTCCAGCAAAGTTTCCCTTCAAGTTCTTTCACAGTTTGTGCTGCTGCTTGAATGGTTTTGTGGCTCAAATGCAGAGTGAGCTTGAGGAAAACAGACTGTCGCACTAGAACCTAGAGTCTTTGAAGGCAGAAATGAGAGATCCCATCAGGAATAATGGGATAATTTCATATCAGTGTTAATGGCTTGGGTTTAGCTTGGGTTAGTAACAAGCCTCCTCCTTAATTGTCACTCTTCAGTGGGTGTTCAGAGGTTTGTGGGAAGTGAGTCATTGTCTTATGGACAACAGATCACAAAAATTATTAAAATGACTGGGAATGTTACTGTGGACATTTAGGCTTTAATTGACTCTGGGATCAGCACCTTAGAATACTCAAAGTGGTTCTTTTTTGTGGCATCTGTACACTGTGTTAGGATTAATGTGGCTGCAGCTGTCTGCAGAAAAGACCAGTATTTCTGACCTTGGGTAAATTTATGTGCTCTGTATGTGGTCATAAATTTATAACAGGCTGATTATATTCATTTGAATGCTGGTAAGTGAAATAATTGAGCACGAGGTGTTGCATGTCCTCAGTCACAAGGTCGTTGCGTCATTGAGACAACAGACCTGTTCCTGCTGGGCCCCTTCTAACTCAGACTGTTCTGTGATTGATTCTGTGGTCCTGGTTCCAGCTTTCACTCACTGATTGCTTTCCTGCAAGGTGTAACTGTGAATGGGCAATTAATTGGAGCTCCTGCACCACCCAATGGCCACAAGAAGCATCGGACTTACTTCAGCACCATCACCATCCTCAGCAATAAGCCAGAGAGGTCTTACCTGGAGATCACCCCCAAGAGGGTCATCCTGGATGATGGGGAAAGGCTGGTCCTGTCCTGTGGCCGGAGTGCTGTCGTGAGAAGCAGGAGCCTGGAGGTGTCCATCTCTGCCTTCTCCAACATCACCGTGACGATCCGGGACTCCATCAGCTTTGTCATCCTCATCCACCACTACAAGAGGCCAGCCCCACACCAGAGGAATCACCTGGGGTTCTACATCTCCAACAGTAAAGGCCTCTCCTCTGACTCCCATGGGCTACTGGGTAGGTGACAGGTTCTCAGGTTCAGAGCTGTCAGTCAGACAAAAATGATATTTCTGAGCAGAGACAGAAAGGAAGGAACAAGGCAGGTGGGGATTAAGTTCCCAGGTGAGACTTTTACATCCTCTCTCAAACAGCTTCTCTCTTTCTAGTACCTCCAACTCTTCTCCTGTCTTTTCCTCATCTTTCCCTGTCCCAGCTGTGTCTGCTTTTCACATTTCCACTCTTTTAATGATTGTTCAATACAGTTACTATTAGAATACACATGCTTGATGCTCCCAGTACAGAGACATAAACCAGATCTTGCACAAGAACTTCTTGTGGCTCCTTTATTTCAAATGTGAAATGAAAAGAGCCACCCCAACCTTTTGAAGGAACTAGGCTTTCGGTTGGCTCAGCTAATGGTTGTGTTCTTTCAGCCAGTGAGAAGTATTGATGTTTTTGGTCATGTACAGGTGCAGAACTCTAAATCTTCTGCCATAGTTTCTGTGCCACTCAGGCATCCCCAGGTGGAGCAGGAGATGATCCCTTAGGAGTGGGGTTTTGGACTCAGGCCTCTCTCATGGACAAACCTCCAAATCCACACTTAGGTTTGGCTTAGAAGAACTTCCTCCCAAGAAGGCAAGGGAAGATAACTTGAATTTTCAGGCCTAGGACTTTTTGCTTGCTAATGGACATTGTGTGGGTTATTAAGCTCTAGTAACCATGTCCCACAGAAGGGAACTTACTGCTGGCAGCTAAAAAAATCTTTTTAGTTACCCATGGAAAAAAAAATAGGGTTTTATTCTAACATTTATGTTTATGGGATCACAGGAACAAGATTCATCCTGCTCTTGTAGAGAAGCCAGATCCATAAGCTCAAATCCTCAAATGCATCCTTTAAAAAAAATCCCCAAAAACAAACCACCAAACCACAACAATTTATAAACAAGCACAAACCAGCCAGTCACAGACTCTTATTTTATCTTGCCTTGCAGGTCAGTTCTTGAACCATGAAGTTAAACTTCTTCAGGAATCCCTGAACACAAGTGGTGGGGAGGTTGGGCAGAACCAAACAGAGGCATTGAAGGCAAACCCCAGCAGCACCCTGAAGGTGAAGGGGCGGCTCGTTCCCGTGGTGTGGAAGCAGAGGAGGATCTACAACGGGCAGCAGGAAGTCAGCTGCTGGTTTGCCAAAAACAATGCAGACAAACTGATCGATGGGAGCTACAGGGACTATCTGGCTTCTCATCCTTTCGACACAGGGACCAGCTTTGGGACAATTAACAGCCTTTAATCAGTCACAGCATGCACTGTGGCAGCACGTGTGACAGCAGGTCCCTTCTGAAGCCTTTACTTGGCAACTTACGAATATTTCCTTACTTCTTGGTGCCAAAGAAACCAAGGATTTTGTCCTTGGAAATCAGCTGTCTCTCTTTCATGCTACATGAACGTTCATCAAATTCCTGAAGAAAAAGAAGGCTGGGGGAAAGGATGTGGTTCAAGGCATGATTGATGCTCTCCCAGGGGGAAGGGAGGGAGAAATAAGCCAGTGAACAGTGCAGAGGCTGATGGCCTTAAAATAAACCCATGCAGGGATCTGTGCAGTACCCCCTGGGGCTGGTGAGTCACTCCACAAAAGGCAGATAATCAGCACAGTGCCTGTTGAGGTGATAGGCTTTGCAAAGAAGGGACTTGGAGCATGTGCTCCAACCTTGTTCCATGGGGAAAGGAGAGAAAGACAGAAGGAGAGAGGAGAGGTGGGTGGATATTCATCTACAGTGATCCATCAGTATCAAACAAAATCAAAAACCTTAAATCAACAGGCCACAGGAGGGTATTGCTTTCCTGGTTAGTGGGATGAGGTCTGGATTTGCCACTAAACATCATATTCCCTGAATCACTACAAACCCTTAAAACAGTGGTGAAAACCTTCATGGGGTTTATTGCTGTCCTGGTGCACAGGCTGTGTGCTTAAAAAGCACCTCTGGTCCTCAGCAGCAACAGGGGTGGTGCAGACTCCCATTCCATGGAGCAGTTAATTCAACATAATTCAATTTAAATAACATTGCAGGCTCAGTGATTTCTCAAGTCTTGACTCCCTCAGAAAGAAAGTTGTACGGTGAGCTTCCAACAGCCCTGCCATGTCCTTGAGCATCACACCCCTTCTGCTCAGCAAAGATTAAAATTTCCTAAGGGATGACAAACCAGAACCCACAACAGCTTGTGAGCCTAAAAGCAGCCTCTTGAATTTCAACTAGATGTTTCTAGCTGCTTTTGTAATCAGGGAGGAAGTCTTTATTTATTCCAAATTGTCAAAAAAGTTTCATCCCGATTTCCCCTGGCTTCTTCTCCTTCCTCACACTGCAGGAATGAATTCGTGCACAGCAGGAATTTGGCAGCAGGAGGTTACAGAAGGGTCTGCCAGCCACCCCCACTGCAGGTGGTGCTCCAAACCCAAAACTGCAAGGCTGTGGTGCATTTTAAAGTGAGGCATCACTGAGCAATGCTATAGAGCAGCCACAGGGGAGTTTTAGTAGAGCACTTGTCCAAAGGGGACTTGACAACCACAAAGACATTTACATGGCAAGGCCAAACTGAGCTCATGAATATTCTGCCTTTCCAGAATTGAAAAGGAGGGAGGCTGGGTGTGGAAGCATCTCCAGGAAATAAATTATATCCATGTGTTAGGAGAAAACAGTTGCCAGAGACCTACAGAAATAGGTTTAATCTTGACTGATTTTTTTCATATTTAACAATTAAATCATAATGTTGCTGTAGGAGCTCCAGCTGCTGGGGGTGGGGTGGTGATTTTCCAGTTGCTTGATCAGCTCGTTAGTGCTGCAAGCACCGTGGCAGCAGAGCAGGTGCCAAGCAGGGTTTCTTTACTCACACCATGTGCTGCCTGGAAGAGGGAAACAGCCAAAAGCAACCAGCAAGATTTAACTGCACTCTGGAAGATCCTTAGAGAGCTCAGTTAGCACAAAACTCATGCCAAGGCTCGTACTTCGGAACAGAACATAAAGGAGAAACTACTGCTTTGGGCCCTGCTGTCTTGAGGAATAGCTCTCCTGCAAGGGAGAGCTGAAGGCAAGACCTTCAGCACAGTCCTGAGTGTGGAATAGTAACAGAGGTTTAATGCTCTGCAGTTTGCTTGTGGGCCAGAAAGAGATGAGGAAGAACAGCTGTGAAGTTGACTTCTCTGCCCAAGCAGACGGAAGGAAGGTCACCATAGCCCACATCCAAACCACCTCCCCTTTCACGAGCACAGAGCAAACAGGAAAGTGGCAGTGGATTTCTAGACACCCCAGGGTTTGGCAGATGTTTACTGTCCTTACTGAAACCTTCCCTCTCCTCCCACACTGTGCTGCCCACGTGTGTTGCTAAGGGGAGTGATTGGCTTAGGCTCTCATCTTCTCTGTACATAGATATGTATATAATATATATAAAAACACACCTATTGCTAATAATTTGGGTGCATCATTGCTCCTCTTTCTCCTCCTCCAGCCAAGGAAACACATTTCTTTCAGGGCCTGAAGATAACAATGATCAAGTCCAACTTCTTAGCGATATGAAGCACCTGGAGCAATATACTCAAGGTCTCCTTAAGGCTCCAATTATCCATTTCACAATAAATATTTTACAGTGAACACTGCAGTGAAGCTTTCATTTGGCAAAGATAAAACAAGCTTTGAAGCCTAGGTTGTGTGTGTTTTATGCTGTTGGACAGGCTCACATTACCAGATGACTGAAAGAACCACTCACAAGTTAACAATAAGCTGGGAACCAAAGTAATTCCAGTGGAAAATTAAAGGTCACTGATGTTCTTTAGTCTTTATACACTTGGTAGAAGGCAAGAACAGACTCTAGGGTTCTACTCCCACATTGAAATGAGAGTTTAACCACAGACTTTAAATACAGTAGAATAGGACACGGGAAAAGAGTTTGTGCTCCTGCTGCCCCAAGAGCAAAGACAGGTCATGGACTGTAAATTTCAATTTTTCTCAGCTCTGAAGTGGGTATCACAACACTTCCCTCTCTCACAAGGGGGAGTATGTTCAGGCTTGGTCCTCACAGCCCTTCATGCTATCCCACACAACTCCCAGACCTCTATGCAGTTATTGCAGTGGAGATGCATTTGTTCTCATCTCCAAGAGTGTCACAGAGCATTTGGATTCACAGGGCTGTGTCTAGTGATTGCACATGGCTCAGACAGCTCAGGAATGGGGCTGAGCAATCACTCTGGAGTGCAATGGAAACAATTGCACAGCAATTTCAGAGATGGAAAGGGAATAGGGCTGCTGAAACAGCACTGGCTACACAAGGATTGAGAGGGAGAACCTTCCCCCACATCTTACTTGCTCTGCTGTTGCCAATTATGAACCTTCCCAGACAGCCTCAGCTGAGGGCTAAAATGAAAGTCATGCCACTCACAGTCCAGCTTAGGACAAGGACATTGCTTTGGCTAAATTTGCACTCTTCACCCACTACAAGATTGCACTGTGCAGCCCCATAGCAAGAAAAAAACTCCAAAATACCAGTATTCCTCAAAACAGGGAGCAAGTTTCTAATAGGGAAGCTGTTTTAATCTATCTCCAGTCAAAACCTTACACAGCACAGGACTTTCTCCAGCCCTTAACAGTGCAGAATTCCCCAGACAAGCAGAAGTTGTGTTGTGAAACCAAGTGCACCGAGCAATATAAATAATCTATTCAGAGCACTGTGTGCCATGTGTTCCAAAAGCCTTTTGATGTGCCAGCAGAAGTAGGATTTTGACCCTTCATTAAGGAAGAAAAACAAAAAAGAACTTAATTTCCAGAAAAACAGTTTAAAGCTGCACAGCTGCAAGTGTAGCCAAGCGTGTCTAGTTCACTGAGGGGCATCCGAGACTTTGATTTGCATCTAAGGCTTCAAACCACTTTGAAGTCAGGAGAAAAACAACAAACCAAACCCCAAAAAACACCCCACCAAATATCTTCACATGCTCCAAGCTCAGCCCTTACATCTAAATCCATCCAAGTTAGAAAATTCAAATTCTTTAATTTTTACTCAATAAGAGCTTTTTTCTTGGGAAAAATACAGGGGAAAAATAAAAAGTAAAAGATCATTCCCATCCATCACTTAAAGGGAGTTGCAAGAAGCAAAGCCTGGCTATGGCTGCACTAGGGATACCAGCCCTGTGGGTCCTGGATCCCTGCTCAAGGACTATCCCCCCATTTGGACTCTGGATGGGTCTCTCCACAGCTGTGTCTCTGCATCCAGCCTGGGAGAGGGTGGTGCAGCTGCTCTGTGCTCACTGTGTCCCCAGGACAGCTGCAAAGTGTTTTGCATTTTTGTGTTTATAGACAGTTTGCTAAGAGGAAAGCAAACAGGGCAAAGCCCTGCACTTCACACTTGGAGCAGAGAGTGCCAGCCCTGGGGTGACCCAGGGTTTTTTCCAGCAGCAGTGCTACCCCAGGTCCTTCCTTACCCCCAAAACAGGGCTAGCTAATGGGGCTTCCAGATAGAGCTGGAATCAGATCCTGCAGACATTTCAGTTGTTTATTTTAAACTAAGTAAAAGGCGAGGTGTCAGCTTCCAGTAAACACTCCCTTGTAAGGTGGTGACTGGGATCCATCTCTGAGTCTGTGCTGCAGCATCAGGGCTTTGCACTGAAGCAGCTCCTACACCTCAACCACAGAAACCAAGCTCTGTGGCTCAAGCTCTTCATCTTTAAGTTTATCAGAACAATCATGTTGCAGAAACACAATCTTCCCTGGTCAGAAAAGATTTCAACAGCTCCCCTTCCTCCCTTTCACAGCATTAGGGTTGTGCATAACATCAACCACATGAAGGCATTTAATCTATGAAGCAATTTTAGGTCAAATATTTATTGGATTCCTTATAAAACAGTAAAAAGAATCAGATCCACTGGGACAAACTTCCCAATTCAAGACATTTAAATACATATTGCAAACCAATTCTTTTGAGCATTGTGCATATAAAAGTGTCACAGTTCAGGTAGCACAGAATAGAGCCTTTTTTTTTTTTTTTTCTTCTATTAAAAAAAAACAGACAATCTTTTCATTTCAGTCTCTAGCCCTGAAAAAAGAAAAAGTCACACCCAATTGCCCAGCCAGGGAAAACACATCCCTGTATCCCCAACCTCAAGGTGCCTGTGTGTGGGGCAGACAAGGAAAGCAGATACTGCTCAAGCCTGTACAGGATGCACAGACACCATCCACAGGACAACTGCAGGGTAGGTCTAAGATGTGGCAGGCAAAAGGATTTCTGCAGATCCACAAGGGTCACCCAGTATTCCCCACCCTGCCCTTCCCTGGCCAGCTCAAGGATCACAGTGCTGCTCCTTCCTCCACCTCCCTGCCCCTCTGTTGTCAGATGACCACTTGGTAGCTGGGCTGCTTCATCTTCTGGCTGGTTCCCCGGGGTCCTGAAACATCCTGGTCACTTTCAGACTGATCAAAATCCATGTCTGGAGAGAGCAATACCTAGAAAGAAGAACAGACAGGTGCTGATGGAGTCAAAAGGTTTCAGATCTTCTCAGTACTGCTTGCTGAACGAGTCAAGCATTCCTAGAGGGGTCTGCTGCCAGATCAATCCTCTCTGGTGGATGGGTAAGGCCTCAAGGCCAGCTAGACCACCTCTCCAAGAACAGCCAAACAGATTTGGGCACAGGCACCACGACCATCTGGTGTCCCAGCTCCCTTCCTTGAGAGCAGAGGGCAGCTGAAGGCTCTGTCCCCCTGGGACAGGACTCACACATGGAGCCTCAGTGGAGATGGACAGAAATGAGGCCACATTTTGTGAGCAGCTGTACCACATACAGACTTTTTCCCAGCCACTTGTCACCTCCACAGCTCAGCCAGAAGGGCAAGCAGAGCTACAGGCTCAGCTTCAGCCATGGCCAGCCAGCTCAGGGGGGTGTCCTAGCCTGGCAGCACCTCACTTCTGCCTGGCACAGCAGCTCCTGTTCAGTCCAAACTGTGGGAGCCAAAGCAGAGCACTGACACCTCTCACTGGTGTGTGAGTTAAAAAGCACTTTTTTTCTTGCTGCAGGACCCAAAGGCTGCCCTTTGCCCCCAAGGAATCCCTACACCTCAGTAGTTAACTCCACACCTGAGGCTACCATGGGCTGCTCTAAACTGGCTGCCATCAGCCCAGAGCATTGGCAAGGCACAGACAGAGCCACGTGTGGGCATTGTCCAGCCACAGCCTCTGGAAGAGGAAAAAGGCTGGATTTTATACAGGAGATGGCTGCACTGACTGCAGAAGAGCCGAAACCCAATGACAGCCAGCAGTGTGCATGGATAATATTCATGGCTGGACAGATTAGAATCACAGAATCCTAAAGGTTGGAAAAGACCCCCTGGGCTGAGTTCAACCATTAACTCAGCATTGCCAGGTTCACCACTAAACCTAAATGTCACTAAGCACCACATCTACATGTTTTTTGAACATTTCTAGGAATAGTGATTCCACCATTTCTCTGGGCAGCCTGTGCCAGTGCCTGACCACCCTTTCAGTAAAGAAATTTTCCTTAATATCCAATCTAAACCTCCTCTGCTACAAATTGGGGCTGTTCCCTCTTGTCTTGTTACCTGGGAGAAGAGACTGATCCTTGCCTGGCTACAGCCTCCTTCCAGGAAGCTGTAGAGAGGAATAAGGTCACCCCTGAGCCTCCTTTTCTCCTGCATCCCACATCCCTCAGCTGGTTCCTGTAGTTCAGACCAGGACTCTACCTATCCCCATCTCCTCAAACACCCACATTTGGGCAAGAGAAGCTGCACTGTCACTATGAAGTCTCCCTGTTCCTGACTCAGCAGCCTTCCAGCTCAAAGCCCCAAGTCAAGGGACAGTTCATGGACTTTCAGCCCAGTGCTCACACACAGAACATTCCCAACATTCCCAGAGCCCAGATCCCTTGGGTAAAACCAGGAGCAGGGGGAATTACTCCTGTCTCCATCTCCACACACAGTTGTGAATTCACGTGCCCTCCACTTGTTAGCACACAGGCAGCACCACAGGGCCAGTCACCACAGCAACAAAACCACTAAACAGGAAAAACAGAACTCCAGTGAGTCAGTGACTTCAAAGCAGCAGCAGAGCCGCAGGGGAAGATTTCCTGCTCCCCACCCTCACGCACAGCCCAGCCCCTCCATCCACTGTTCTCTTCACAGCCAGGCACCCAAAGGGCAGCAGCAAACTGGATTAAGCTCTCTTGTCCCCCTCATTGGTCTCAAGGAATATTTTTTTTTGGTTCAGGACACACTTTGGAAAGTTTCCATCTCTCTCACGTGAAGATTTCCTCTGTTTATACCATTGATAATGTGCTGCTGTTGAACCTGAAGAAACGTGTGGGTGATTACTCACAGGCACTACTGTGAACTCACTGAGCTCTGACAGGCTACCACAGACTGGTTGTGGGGTGTGTTGAACTGGTGATTTGGGTGGGTTTCAGCAGAAAGCTCAAACCCCCTTGCAGCCAAGCAGGGGAGGTGACAGTGCTGTGCATCCAGACCGATCCAGGCTGCTACTTGCTCACTTGTAGGAACTACACAAGCCAACAGCCCCCAGGAACCTTTCCACAGCTCCTCAGGAATTGGAGAGAGCACCTCATTGCCATGACAGTCACAGGACACACCCTCAGGTATCATTTCCAATCCCAATTCGGGAGTTTTCAGGACAACTTGGACAAGGCTCTTTCCCTGCAGATGCATCCAGGTCAGGATCAGAGCAGGCTGGTGGCACAGCTGGGAGTGGGACATGGTTTCCCAGTCCTGGGACAATGTGCTGCTGTCTCACTCAGCAGTCCTCAAACATCTCACACATTCCACAGCACGAGGACTGTGAGGTGGGACAGTTTCCTTCCAGAGGCACCTCAATGCCCACCTTCATTTATCTTCCCTGTAAGGACCTGGCACCAGAGTTCACCATGAGTTTGAGCTAATTAAAAATTAAAAAAAAAAAAAAAATCAAAAAGAGAATTCTTTCTTGACTAAGCAACAGGCAAATCCAATTTCCTCATGGACTTCAAGTGCTTCAACACTTACAAGTAAGCAGCACTGTATTGATGTCTATCAGTATCTTCATCTAATAAATGCCAAAATACAGAGTTCCTTATGAAGGGAGTAAGAACAGGTGCTGAACTCCATCCTGACCAAGGGCAGGCCCTCATGCAGTACATTGATTTTTCCCTCCAGCCTCAGAGTAACCTCTAATTTCACCTTAATTTTTCTCACAAGTACCACTGTTACTGGACTTTGGCTTTAAGGGTTGTCTCTAAAAATGTAAGCCTTCAGGAAAGGAACAAAAGCTCTTCCACCTCCCTGGGGAAAAAAAAACCAACAACTTAAAAAAAAAATCAAATAAAACATTATTAAAACCGACTTGTTTTTCTGAGTGGAGGAAACAAAGAAATCACTGATAAGATCTAGAGTTCATTGGGAGTTACAAGGGCAAGGGAAAAGAGCCTCGGGTCAAGGTCAGGCCACATACAAAGCAAAAATAAGGGCCTTGCAGATGGATTAACTTCCCCAGGCTGAACAGCACTGGATGCAGACTGGCATTCAAGAGATCCTTTTCTATCCTAAAAGAGGGGAAAAAAAATTACTCCATGAATATTTACAAGGCAGGGCAGGAGACTGAAACAACACAAAGCTTAAGACTGACATGGAAGGAAGGAAGGAAGGAAGGGTGAAATTTTTCCAACCATAAGAGGGCAGTTTGTCCCTTTCAGGGATTCAGTGTAAAAGAAGCAGCAAGAGCTCATCCTCTGGTTCACCAAAGGAGCTTTAAAGCCCACAAGAGGCTGCACTTCCTTGGCTGCAGCCACAGAGTCAGTAAATGACACCAGAAGCAGGATCCTGTTGGTTTCTTCTTGCTGCCCAGCTGCTCTACCAAGCCAAGGACAGAGCTGAGGTTTCTTCAGCTCTGCCCCCAGAGAAAGCACAGACCATGGGCTTTTAACAGGTTAACTCCAGCCCACTCTCTCCATTCTCCTTCCTATCTCTCCCCCTCCTTTCCCAAACACAAACTGCTGGTTCATGTGAAAATAATGACACTCCATTGGTGAGGTAGGCAGAGGGTTGAAATTCAAGCTGGCAGTGAGATGGGGAGCTGGTGGCGCCTGCAGAGAGATAGCCCTGATGAACCCTGATAAACCTGTGGGACACATTAGCTCTGCCCTACACCCCTCAGCCCCCCTTCCTCCTCCACTGGGCAGCAGGGAAACAAGAAATTTCCCCACCTGAACAGGTTAGTAGCAGCAACAAGCCCAGCAAATGCTCACTTTCTGCTTTTGAGCCTAAATTCCAGTCAATCCAGCTGTAGGACTCAGCCAGTCAACATTAATTCACAGCTTAAGAAGCTGATACCTGAAGCAGGAGCTTAAGACTATTCCTCAAGGCCCAGTGCCAAGAAAGAGTTGGAAAATAGGTCACCCACTTCTGTATTTCTTCATAAGCTTCCTTCTCTGCCCAAAATATTTGTCAGGCCAGAGGCACAGGAACGTGTCTGAGCATAAAGGAGGCAATCCCTGCAGATTGCTCTGAGGAGAAACCAGTCCCCTTGGGAGCTCCACTGCAGAGATGGATCAGAGGGTTTCAGGATGAACAGATGACTTGCACATTGTTGAATTTTGGCTGGAGTCTCCAGAGAAAAGCAATCAGGTACTCGGAGGATGAGAGAAACCTTTGACAGAAAGTGGAATATTGTAGGAATTGTTTCCACAACTTGAAACTTCCCATCTGTTGACCTGCCAGAAGAGGCTTTCTTAGCATCTGGAAATTAGCAGGTATTGTTCCTTCAGATTATCCAAAACTGGTCACAAACCACTTGCAGAGTCCCAGTGGCACAGGGCAGAGGTGCAGCTCCATCTCCACGGAGGAGCAGTACCTGTGACACCATCTCCCCATCCACAGCAGCCACCACCTGTGAGCCTGGGGGCTGCAAGGTTTGGCTGCAGAAGCTGTGGAGGAGATCCTGGTCTCAAACAGAGATGTCACCTCCTTAGCTCTGCTTCTGAGCTGGTGTAATTCTGACTGACCTTGGGCCTTCAGGAACACATCCAGCGAGCAGGGCAGGGCTTTGCCCCCAGTGACCTCAGCAGAGCTGTCTATCCAGAGGCAGGGCCAGGAGGAGTCACTCCATTGTCCCAGCAGCTGCTCACATCTGCCTGCCCTCCCTGCCAGAGCAAGGATTGCTCTGACACTGCCTGAGCAGTGGCCACTTCCCCACTGCACCCCTGGGACACAGAAGCCTTGGCTGCTGTGCAGACTGCCAAGCACACTCTGTTAAAACATTACTACCTCTGTGTGTGCTGCAGTGCCACCAGTGATGGGCCACCCCATCTATCAGCACAAGAGCTGAGTTACTCCTCATGAAAGAACTCTTAGAGAGCAAGAGCTATTTCTGTTCATCCTAAATTCCTCAGCAGAAGCTCCTCCAGGAGCCAGTCTGTGATTGCCAGAAATTATCTTATCTGGGTAAGTCTTGCCAGTGAGCTGCAGGATATCAGCAGTCAGAACACACTGAAACCAGCCCTGGGTGCCAGCAGAAGGAAGGGAAATCCTCCCAGGAACCAAGACTGTGGACTCTGCCCAAAGGCCAGTAAGAAGCAGACACTACCTACCCAACAAATCACACATGATTAGGAAGAACAAAGTCTGCTGGAACTGCAGCATTTCCTCCCCCACCATAACTTTTAACTGTCGGGCTCAGACTACAGAAAACACAGCCTCCTCCAGCTAAGGGACAATTATCTGGCTGAAAACCTACCAAATTCTGACAAAAATAAGATTTCCAGCTAAGCCTTGTTGTCTAAAAAGGATGCTAACAATTACAGAGAGGAAAGTAAGCTCTTCCCACCCAAAATTAATTACAATTAAATTTAGCAAAACTCAGTGACAGTTCTAGCTTGCACACACAGATGTGCAGAAGCCAGCTCATCCCCCAAGGTATTGTCATCATTCAGGGCAGTATTTCAGCAACACTTCCTGGGCTGTGACACTGCTCATGGTTAGAGTGAGTCTGACTTTGCAGGGGGATCACCCACATTCATGAAGCACCATCCCAGGTCCAGGCAATGTGATGTTCTGTTATAGGGTTGTAGTAAAACACACAGACCATCCCACAGATCTGCAGCTGGGTCTGAAACACAAGTTTGCATCCCTGGTCTTACCTGAGATTCCTCAGTCCTCCTGGCCCGAGGAGTTTCTGTGGATCCATTGATGTCTAGGGTATCCTTCTGCTTGTATTTCCTCATGATCAAGCTGTCCACAACCCAGAACATAATGGCCTTGGGCAGAAAGAAGTTACATCAATAGACTGCAGAGACCAAAATACAGTCATTCAGTCACAGATATTTCTTCTCCTCTTGGGTTCTCTGAACATCCAGCCTTGATGAACCTCATATCTAAATCAGCCCTACATCAATTGTGCCCATGGAGACTGGATCAGTCAAATTCCTTAAGTCCCTTCTTACACAAGTCCTATTGTTTCCATAGCTGTTGAACCTCCAGAGTAAATAAGACACAATAGGAAGAGTTTCCACTAGAAATAACCACTGAACCAAGTTCCATCCAAAGTTCATCAGCCTGAACCAGTCCCTGGTCAGTTCTTTGAGGACCAGAATTTGCTTTCTGATGTGGAAATGCAGCCTGGGATGCTGGAGAGAGCAGATCAATGCAATTTTGTCAGTGCTGCATCCATTAAAATGTGCATGGTATGAGCTGAAATTGAGTTCAACTCCCTTCTTGTCCAGGGAGCATCTGAGTGGTAACACTTTGTTCCCACCTCAGCAGGAACTGAGCAGCAGCTCAAGGATTGCCCAGAATCAGGGGAACCATGAAAGAGCTGAGCTTTCAAGAGGTTTTCAGAGAAGAATAACAGTTCTGGGTAACCTTGAGCACCTTGTCTTGCTGTAACACAATCTGACATCCAGCCAAAGACTGGACTGCCAAGGTCACAAGCCATCCTATAGGACATTAAAGGATTCTGGGCATCCCCATGCCCATAGCTTGCTGCTGAGATGAGCTCTTACCTAACAAGACCCAGTTTTATTCCAAAAGGTGAAGAGTCAGCCCCACAGCAGTTCTGTGAGAGGGACAAGAACTGGGAAGAGGGACTGTGGCAGTGACAGATTTGTGACAGATAGATTCCTCTGCACATCCCTCCACCCTTTCCAGCCACTTCAAGCCAGTCCCTGTGCACACTCCCACGAGGGTGTACTGTCATTTCCAAACCAGCCCACCCAGCACTTGCAGAGGCACCACTTACATTGACTATGAAAGGCACAACAAACATCACCAGGACGAGCTCCAGCTGAGGGCTTGGGATGTATCCCAGGAGGATCTGCTGAAGCTGCAGAGGAGAAAACATTTAGAAGTGTTATGTGAACAGCTCTGTTGCAAGATCTTTGATGAAAACTGGTTGTCTTCTTACATAAGCAGCCAGAGCTCTGCAGCCTGTGCTTCAACCCAGCTCCTAAAAGATTACACAGGATATTCCCTTAGCCCAGCTGCCAAACATGTGATTTTGTACAGAAGCAAGTTCTTTCAGTGTAACTATCCATGACAACAACTGGTGGGACTTCCCTTGGCTCCCTGGAGCTCATTTGCAGAACAAGGACACCAGCCATGAACACAACCATGGAGAGGAATCCAGCAGCATCTCTGGATCTGGATTTGTGCTGCTGAAGGAGCTCACATCCAAGTGTGAGCACTGTGGGCTGCTGGGTTTGAAGGACAACTCTTGAAGAGATAAGTGCTCTCAGACTGGTGGAGATAATTCCTCAGACAAGTTACACAGTGCCTGGTGAAAGTGGACTCCAAACTGGAGTCACCTCTGACTCCAGAATTAGGTTTTTACACCCATCACACCTACCTGCCTATAGGTATATGGGTAAAAGCCCCACAGGCTATTATTTTTATTTTTTTAAAGGCAAACTTCTCATCAATACAATTAACATTGCTGGCATACAGAAGCAGCTGAGCAGGAAAAGACAACACACTACTTGTACAGCACTTTCCAAATTAATCTCTAAGAGTCCTCCTGGTTTAAGCACAGGATCACAAAACACCAACATGGACTGACTTGACAGAATAACATAGAAATCCTCTGGCAGAACTGAAGGAGCTCAGCTGCCAGCCCAGCCCAATTTAGCCTTCCAAGAATGAGAAAGAAAATTAAAGCATCATCTTATTCCATTAGCTTTTGACTAGCAAGAGAATGCACCAAAAGCCAAACCATTATGAAAGTCATGTTTCCCAAAATTTAAGTAATAGCTAATGATTACAGACTAATGTCAGCAAGTGTGAGGATTAAAGGCCTTCAATTTTGGGAACCATGAATCAGGCAAAGCTGACAAAAAGAAACTACAACAGCTACAGCTAGAAAAATACTGCTTACCTTTGTCCAGCCAGGGATAAGCAGGACAAGGCTAATCACAGTCTTCTCAAAAACCATTATCAGCAAGTAGAGGATACACTGGCCAATCCAGGCAGCAGCTTGTGGAGGGTCACCTGGAAAAACAGAGTATTAGGTCTGGGACAGAGGACAGGAGGAGACAGCCTTGCAGAAATTTGCCTCATGCTTGGTACTGACCCTTCTCTCTACAAGGACCAGTCAGTACCCGCACACTCTTGTATATAATAAACTAAAAAGCAAATAAATCATTAAAGATATAACCTGCAATGTGATCCCTGCCAAGCCTTACCCACATAGCTGCCAGAAACAGTTTGAAAATTTCAAGTCACCATTTTCCCTACAAGCAGTGTAACTTCTTGGGCCTGAACAGAATTATTTTATTGTGCTGATGAAGTGAAGGGTTGGTTATGTGATACTGTCTGAGCAAGAGACAGGAGCTCCATTGCCCCAGGTTTTAAAGCAATTCACTCAAAAAGAATCAATGCTAATTAAATATGAATGTTTCCAATGGGGTACTCACCAAGAAATGAGGAAAAGCATATTTGTGTTGTTAACAACAATATCTATTACATGTGCTTGCTCCAGCCCTCTGTGAGCACCCTGCCAGCTGGTTATCACCTCCCCTGGCTCACCACAGTATCTCAGGTCTGCAAAACTGAGCTGCTGTATCTGGCTCAGGAAAGCTGCAGCATTTCCTCCTACCACTTAAAGATAACCCCTGGAAACACTTGTTCCCAGCATTATCTGGCTGGAATTTGGAATTCCATCCGTGCAAGGGAACCTGTGCAGTTGGCACTGGCAGATGCCAAAGCTCAGTGTGGTCAGCTGGCAGCAGGCTGGGAGCCTTGCTTCACTTTTGAACACTTTTCCCCACTTTTCAGCACAATTCTGTCAAGATATAGCAGGGGGAGACAACACCAGCAATCTGCCAAGGCACGTTTATCTACACCAGTTAAAACCTCTGGCCACAAAAACCAGTAGCACATACTGGGATTGGTAAGAGCTGTGTCCAACCAAGCCCCAGCTCCGTGGGGATCAGCTTCCCAGCAAGTTCTAAACAGGTTTCCAGGTACATTTGTCCTTATTCTGTCATTTGTTAGCAATGTACCAAAACATCTGCCTCATTGCAAAGCTACAGCTGAAAAGTAGAAGCATCCTGGTAGTGTCCAAGGTAGGATGAGCTTGTGCCCCAAATTCTTAATCACTCAAGCCATGACTGAGAAGGAAGCAAAGAAGAGGAGAGGGGAGGACTGGGAGGCCAAGGGTGCAGAGAGCAAGCAGAGAGCCAAACCAGCAGGAACTGCACAGAGGGAGGGCAGGAAGAGGGAGCCAGGAAGGTTATGTGGAAGCACACCCAGCAGAGCCTGTGGAGGATTTTGGAGAGGAATCTCTGCTCCCTGGCAGGCAACAGCTTAATGGGTGGTCTGTGAGGAGATGGGAGCAGTGTGAGAGGCAGCTGGCAGCCACAGGCTGGTGTCAGAGAGGCTCTGATCCTCCTAAAAGCCTCTCCCAATAGATCAGGGTGCCCAGCTGCCTTTGGCACACACATTGGGTCCAGTGAACCTTTTCACCCACACCCCAAAACAAACCAATTCTCCCAGAAACCCCCACATCATCACCACCCATCAGAGCTCTGAGTACACACAAAACAGGAAAACAAACACATCCGTTGTGTTCTTCCTGCATTTGAACTCTTTCCCTTCTGCTCTGTGTTGTCAGCTGTGCTCTGTCCCCCATGGACAAAAGCCACAGCACCCTTTGTGAATCAGCTCTCTGTGACTGCACTTCCCTCTGTCATCTCAGCTGGCCCAAAAAGCAGCAGCAAACTTGAGATCTCTCCAAATACCTGCCCCCTGCCAGAGACAACTCACTACCATTCACCACCTCAACAATGGCCTGAGGCTCCTGGTTCTGCATTCTGTGCAGCTCAAGGCAGGTTTGTGCTCCCCAGGCTGATACACAGCCCATAGGAAAGACAACCTCTTCCTAACCCACCCTAGGCATGGACTTGCCTGGGTAATCAGGACTTAACTTCCATACCCAGCAGGGAGATCAGAGGGTGTTTCTACTGTTATTTTTCTCTGCATCCTGATCTCCTAAGGACAGGAGGCTGCTCTGCACCAAAGGATTCAAGACAAAGGTGAAAACGAAACAGCAGCACGGCCTTAAGGGCTGCAAAGGTGACTCAGAGACAGCAGCTCATTTCCAGTCCACCAAGGAATGCAGCTGCTTCTTCAGCAGGTGTGGAGCCATCCAAGGACCACTGATCCACCCCAGTGTCCATCATCCACTAATCCACCACCTAACACCACTAATTCACCTAATTCTGACCAACACCAGGAACATTCCAGTCAACATTTTCTGGTATCTCATCAAGGAAGCTTTTGGGATGTCCCTAGACAAGCCCATAAGACAGATTTGCCACGTCTCCTTCCACAGCAGGGAAAGGCTGGAAGACTGGAGCTGAGCTCATGTAGTGCTAGTTTCCTGCAGAAAGCTGGTCAGAGGCATCCTCAGATTCATCCTGATGTCTTTGATGGATGAAGTGTTGCCCACAGGTGCCCTGCTCTATGGATGGGAAAAGATTCTTCTTACAGGAAGTTCTTCAATACATAAATCTCAAGGAGAGCCCTCAAGACTTTCAGCCACACCATGTTGCCAGTAAAAAACTCATTTGCATCTGGAGGCTAAAAAAAAATTAGAATAAAATAGATGTCCTCCTCTTTCCTACAAGGAAAGGAAAGCTCTGAACACAGCAGAGTGGGGAGTTGGTCTGAATGAGCCTCCACACCACACCTGCTGGGTGATTATCTGTATCACACTCCCTTTGAACCCTTCCAGTTTCTTGTCCCTGGTTCCAGCTGGGAGTAACCCAGCACATCCCAGCTTTACACATTAAATCTATCACAAACCTCTCCCTCCAGCTTAATGAGCAACCTCTGTTAAAACCTTCCTACAGCCACCTCCCATCCTCATAGAAATAATATCCCCCTTCACCCAGTAGGATGCACCCACTGAATTTTGACTGCTCTCCTCCAGCAGCATTCCTGGTGCTCCCCACCACCAGAAAAACTTCCTTGGAGCAGCCCAGGAACCACTGGAGCCCGTGGCAACCTCAAATGTGTCTCATATTCCACTCATGTGTGGGAGCCCAACCAGCAGTGCTGGAGGTATTTGAACTGCTACCACACAACAGGATTAATTTTAATCCAGGCTGCCTAATGCCCTGAGCTGTCAGCACAGCCCACATGTTACTGCCAGACACCTTTATTTACAGACTTGTATTCTGGGCACTTGTGCACAGAGCAGGTAGGAAAAAAGCTCAAGCACAGCCAAAGTGAAGGGTTCAGGGGGTTTGAGGAAAGGCAAGTATTTGAAAGTGCTGGAAGTTGTACTGAGTGACAGAGTAGGGGTAGAAGAAGTAAGAAACTTTTTAGGAGATACTCAAATGGTTCCTCCAAAACCAAGGGATCTATTTATCAGTGCCAAGAACAGAGGAGGGCAGGAAACAGCAACAAACTCAGTATTGTGTGAAACGCTCACTTGGAGGGCAAAACCAGGTTTTCAGAGATGGGAATATGATGCATCAGAGCAGCCAGATGGGTCCAGTGCACACCCCAGAGCCTCTCTGGCACTTTCTGCACCTGAACTAAAATGACAGAATCACAGAATGGTGTGGATTGGAAGGGACCCCATGGGCAGGGACACCTCCCCCTAGACCAGGCTGCTCAAAACCCATCCAACCTGGTCATGAACACTTCCCAACTCCTCTGGCCAACCTGCCACATTGCTGAAATTGAGAAAAGTGAGTGCACAGTGGCAATCTGTCCCCAGTGTGCAGTGTCACACCACTGCTCTGGGTCTTTGGTCTCTGTGGATATTCAAACTGCAGGAACAGTGTTGCTGCCATCCAGCTCCAGGAGGCTCAGAGGCTGCACCCTGCTCAGAACAAGGGACCCAACCACACAGTCAGTCCCTGAGCAGGACCCTCAGTCCTCTCCTCACTTTCCCCCTCTGTGGAAAAGCCCAGCAGGCTGAGGACAGGACAGCCCCTCAGGTTGGAGCTATTTCCAGCAGTATTTCCTCAAGCAGTAGCAGCCAGCTCCCTCCACTGCTCCAGGACGTGGGAACATTTGTTATGGAAATTTTGTACAACATCACCACGGGGCCAAGAGCAGCCTACACAGGTCCTCAGTTAAACTCAGCAGCTGGCACAGAGCACATTCTGTTACAACTAAATTTGACCAGCAGAGTTCAACAGCCCACTAAACAGACTTTGAAGGCTCCAAGCAAGATGCCTTTCCATTTCCAGACACTGAAGGAGCACAAAGCATCAGGCTGAGATAGCTGTGAGCACAGCTACAGTCATACCCAAGTCAACATCCAGATGGGCACCCAGAGGGACATTTTCCAGTGAGAACACTTTTCCTCCCCCTCATTTCTTAATGCTCCTCTAGAAAAATTTTCTGGCACATTGCAGGAAATCTCTCTTTCAATGCAAATTCATCACATTTGGTTACTTAAAAGAAATACTGGGGTTTTTCTAAAGTAATAGTGGAAAATGATTAAAGACAATTAAAATGTCAGGACACTGCAGACATCCAAAGGTTCTCTCTAGGGAGCTGCTCATTGCCATGGGGAAGGAGAAGAGCTGGACCAGGTTGGAGGTGAGGCACAAAATTCAGTCAGGCTTGGTCTGCACACCCTGACTGGAGCCAGCACCTCCCCTGCTCAGTCTGTCCTGGCCCAACAGCACCTCCAAGAACTTGGGTATCCATCTCCCACATCTTTTGAAGCTCAAACTCTGCTTTGTTCTCCTCCTTGTGATGTCCCTGCAGGGACAGCTCCTGTAACCATGACCTGCTACAGCAATGGTACTTTTGTGGAATTTCACAGAATCATCACAGAACGGTTTGGGTTGGAACAGACCTTAAAAATACCACCTAGTTCCAAACTCCCTGCCATGGGAGGTTCTCAGGGTCTCATCCAACCTGGCCTTCAGCACCTCCAGGGGTAGGAGTTTGTTAGCTCTGAGTAGGTGTAAGGCAACCCTCATTCCCCAAAGCCCACCTGTGCCAAGAACACACTTCCCCAGTCTTTGATCTCAGGAGCCAGACATCCTGAGAAGAGACAGCACTGTCCAAAATGCAGTTTCCTCTGCTTAGAGGGAATTCAGAGAGTCATCAAGAGCTTTTGGGCAAAAGATGGAGGGACACAAGCAAACAGGAGCCTTTCATTCCCCACTAGCTGTACAACAGCTCATTCCTGGCTGCAACAGTGTTTGGCCATGAGCTCAGGCTGATCTCAGAATGCCTGTTCCTGGGTTTTTGGAATATGGAAGTAATTGATTTTTCTAAACAATTCTGGACAGCTTTATGCTTAAAATAGCAGCATAGATTTAAGTGCTTTCCCTCCCCTTTACTTCACTTCTCCATTAATGCAGCTGAACAGGGGGAGGCAGCCAGGGCTGCAGAGGCAGGAGATGCAACCACAGAGCAGGAGGAACTTCTGCAGCCCACACCAAAGGGCAGCTGCAGTGGTTTGCAGCAGTAGCAGGGATGCTGGAAGGACACAGCTGTGACAGATGTTTTTTTCCCTCCAAGTTGATGCAGGAAGATGGGTACTGGCTCTACTGGACAGAACCACAACCATTCTGTTCTGAAATGGCACTGACTGCTGTTTGCAACATGGATTTGGTGCTCTCCTGGCTTTCTCCTCTGCAGGACTCAGCATTGCTTCCCTCAATTCTCCTGAGGAGAAATCGTCTGGTACAGCAATTAGCCCAGAAAATGAATCATATTCTTGGAGCCTGCATCAAACTGTACAAAGTTTACAAGCATCTTCCCAACTGTTTTGGAAGTTACTTAACAGCAGGGATGAGGATGGGAGTGTTTTCCTTCCCCAGCCCTGCCACAGGATTGCCTTGGACATGTCACTTGGCTCCCACCTGATTTTCCACTGGGGTCACTCTGGCCAGAGACCTGCACCAAAAACTGTACTTGATGGATGAGATATTTAACCCTCAATCCAGGGACCAAATTCAAGAAACAACACAAACTTGTTTTTACTAATGAAAGCAATATTTTCTCAAAGGAGTGAGCTGTTTCTGTGGTGTAAGCTAGCCCTAATGAGGGGCCAGCTCCAGCTCAACAGAAGTTCATCCCTGCTCTGCCAATACACTTTTCATGTTTTCTGCTTCTGCTCAACTGCTGATGTGGCACATGAAGCTGAAGCTGTGCCCTGAGGTGGTTGGGCTCCCAGTCCTTGCTGCTCCAAAAGGGAAAGACTCCATTTCCTGAACTAAGAATATCTGGATTCTTCTGCTGTCTCATCTGACTGATTTTAGGGATCTATTATAAAAGGGAAGCTATTAGGGAAAATGCAAAAGGTAATCCCCCCACCAAATCCTGTGGCCAGGATGCTGAAGCTGCTCTGGAGATCAGCCCTGAAGGCCACTCTGAGGTCTGAGGAGAGCTGGTCCTGCCACAACACACCATCTCACTGCCAGGCTGTAGCTGCTTCTGCTGCCTCACAAACCCAGCCTGGCCCTGCATCCCCTGCCATGACCCATCTGCACAGGCTGAGTAAATTCACGAGGCAGTGGGGTCTCCAAACTAATCCTAGTTGGGTCCAAGTTTCACCAGCTCAGATGCCAGACCAGCTACTAAGAACACAAAGAAGAAAGAGGAACTTCAGAACAGACACAATGATTAACACCTTAAAGGCAAGACTGCCATTTTTATGAATAAGATGTATTTTCTGAAATGTGACTGAATTAATCTGTACATTAGATGCAAAATAGGTAAAGCAGTATTTTTTCCCTTTCCTGCAGCTTCTCCAGCAAGCTGGCTCTGCTCTTTTGGAAGGGAACTGCTACCCTCTAGTGGGGCTGGCTGAGAGCAGCTTTTTGGAAAGGTTTTCTCCATCTCAAGGCAGGAATTTAAAGAGAAAGAGGCCACACTTGAGAACTCAAGTTTTGGGGTCACACTGTGCCTGCCTGATCCCTACTACAGCTCAAGGCAAATGCAAGAACAACCCCATATTCTGAATGGTGATGGTAGGGAAAAAAACCTATGGAAGAACCCCACAAAAGAACCCTACACACCTCAATTTACCACATGGATATTTTGGGGTATATTCTACCTCCAAGGAAATGTCCAGCTTTTCCTCACCCCCTGCTATAATTCCAGTGGTTCCAGCATTTAACTCACCCTCAAGAGCTCCTTGAAGAAGGGGTAACAGCAGGCAGCTGCTCACATTTCAGCCAAAAACTGAAGTTCCTGCCAATTTCTTGTCCCCATTCCCAGCTGGGAGCACACCAACCCCCCTGGGCAGAGCAGGTGACACCTACCATACTCCCCAAAGACCAGGTATGTGTATTTCTTGTGCTGCACAATCCAGGAGACAACCTTCACACCCAGCCAGATCAGCAGCATCCCCAGCGTGGCATCCAGGATGAAATTAATCAGGTAGCTAAAACACAGGAAAATTCAGGTTTCAGCTGTGTTCTTATGTCTTATTCAAAAATCCTTAATTTCATAATGGAAATTAATTTTTTAAAAATTAAAAAAGATTTTAAATAACCTTGCTTAACAATCCAAACTCGCTTCCTTTCTCTTGCATTACATTTTCCTAAGCCTTACCAGCAATTTCTTAATTTTAAAGCTTGTTCAGGAGAGAAGGGACAGGCAACACCAACTCTCTGGCACTGCTCATTTATACATATAGAAATAAACACTTCTGAAAAGTTACCCCCCAAAAAAGTAGGCTTTCCATTTGCAGCATTTTTTTTTTTCTTATTAAAAAAGAATGAAATCTCAAGTTTCAGAGGAAACAGAACCAAGCTGTTCCAGAATTTCACAGAAGAAAATGGCATCTTTTTGAGCACCACAGCTGCTCTACAAACTGGGCAGCAGAAGAGTCAAAAACTCAATTTTTCTGAGCAGCTGCAAGAGGCTCCCAAAAACAGAGACACAGACTGAGAGGCAGGTTTGGGGAGAGGTGATGGCTCAGCAGCAAGAACCCTGAGGTCCCAAAAACCTCAAGTTCAGGTCCCACTGCAGATCCAGGAGCTGAACCCATCCCTGCAAGGAGATTTTTGGCTCAATGGATTTGAGCTCTGCAGCTCTGGATGTTGAAGTGTCACTGGGCAGAGTGCCAGGGGCAGGAAACCTGCAGGGACCTTCTGGGGATTGCAGGGTCCAAGCTCTAATCCAGGGCTTGGTATTTTAATGAACTCCAAAAAGAAAAAAAAAAAAACAAACTCACATAGACTAATGTGGTTTTTTATGCAGTTTTCTATTATTGCAATATTTTCTGCCAGATTTCTACAGCATGAAGAAAATGCCAAGCACAAGGCCACAGCAGTGAACATTTCCTTTTCCAGAACTCGACACTGCCTCTGAACCAAGAAATTGAAAACAACAATCTGCTTTTGATATCCACTTTGAAAGCATAACATGAAGTTTTTCTACATCCAAAAGCTCAGGCTGGTTTTTTACAGTTTCCAGCTGCTGAAATCACAGCATTCCATGCAAACATGAGGCTCTGGTGGTTTATCCTGGGCAGGACACAGAGTATGAGCCTCAAAGCCCAGGGACAGGGCTGGAGGGATTTAGGCTGCCTGGTTCAGGATGACAACTCAGGCAGTGCAGGGCAACATAAAACACACATCAAAAATAAACAACACACCCAAAGGGCATGGCACAAGCATGAAAGGGTTATTTTAAAATGCTGTCTGTTTAAAAAAACAACAATACATCATTTGAGAGGTTATGTGCAGCCCCAGCCAAACTTGTGTCTGCTTAAAGAAACACATCAAGGTGCAGCACTTTAATACAAAAAAAGGAGATGGGCCAGAAGGTTTTAAAGAGCATTTTGAAGCCTAAAGGAGTTTCTCAAAATGAGATGAGATTAATGCTGAAACTAAATTTTTATCTGCAAAGTGGCTGAAGTAAAGGTGACACTGCTACATTAAGGGTGAATTTTGGTTTAGCAATCCAGGATCAGGAAAGAAGACACAACAAACCACAAAAACAAGCTCAGCAGGGTTTATCCCCATGCAGTGCTTCAAATGGATCCATTTCCACTGTTTATGACACAATTCTCCCTTTGACAGATGTAGGGCATGAATGCCTTGTGTACTTACAGAGAGCAAGGGTCCTCCTCAGTGAGATCAGACAGAAAAACATTGGCAAAGTGGATGAAGAGGGCACCTATAGCTTGCTTGGAGGTATCATAAAACCTGGAGGAAAAACCAAAATTTTCTGGAGGAGTTATGCAGGGAATTTTATTTCTAGGGAACACCAGCTACTTTATGGAGGTTTCCTGGGGAAGCAGCAGCACATTTCATATAACAGTTACATGTCATACAGGATACACAGGGGGGCTAGAAGATTGTTAGTGTAAGAGAAAAAAAATATTATAAACACAATCTTTTCAAGTTTCAAATGAAAAAATCTCACCATATCCTCCAGGGACGCCTCTCTGCCTTTGGCTCCTTAAATCGTTTTACTGCAAAGAGAATGAGAGAGGTTCCATTACCCAGGTGAGCCCCTCATGTGTGCAGCCTGCACCCTCCTTCACTGCAAAAACACTCCAAAAACCCTGCAGGACCCTCACATTTGCAAGTAAAGTTGAGCAAAGCCAAAGGACCTGTGGAATCTCAGTGCCTGGAAGTGCCCAAAAGACACAGATGCTGTGCTGAGGTGTTGGATCCCTGGGATTTTTGAGCTTTTTGTGCTTTCTGACACTGACCCTGGAGAGCACTGCTTTTGACTTGAGGCCTTGGAGAAGGCTTCAAATTTGAGTGATGGAGTTAAAACCACAGGTGTGTAGTTAAATAAAAGTGTGTGATTTCACATGGTGAAAGGTTTTGAATTTGGGGTTTTAGAATATAGTAACAGGTATGGGACAAGATGGAGGGGTTTGGGTGTTGTCTCCTTTCTGTCTTCTTCCTTCCTCTTCATGATTTTCAGTTTTTGGTTGGGTAGTTAGTGCTGCACTGAGGGTCATAGGTGTTTGGTTACTGGGTCAAAAGTATGAATAATATAGGTGTTAATTCTCTATTGGGCTGTTCAGCTTTAAAAGACCTTGTAGCTAGCTAGATTCACTCCATGTTGCTCACTTTTAGCTGGTAGCTACAAGTGTTGCAGAACTCTCTGTAGTTTAGATAAGATTTAATAAACAACCAAGTCCAAACACGAGAAAATTCATCTCCTTCATGATTTTAATCTTGACTCTGAGTGAAGACAGAAGATGAAGACAAGCCACTGATTAAGTGATGCAGATACCACATTTACACTCAGGGACAGGGGTTAGGGGTGGGATTGGCAGTGCTGGGTTAATGGTTGGACTCTATGATCCTGGGTGGCTTTTCCAACCATAATGATTCCATGATTCTGTTCTCTGGCATGGATGCAAACCAAGCAGTGTCTGCACCCATGGATCAGCAGGGTGGGCAGCAGAGGTGTTGGAGAGAGCTGTGTGCTCCTGGCATCCCTCAGCAGCAGCATTCCTGTGCCATGGGAAGTGACTGACCTTGGGAATGCCCAGGGAGGGGTCACCACCCCCTACCAGCCCTGACAACCCTCACAGCAGTGACAGTGAAGCAGCTCTTCAGTCCTTGAAAACACAAGGGCAGGTAAGTGCTCTGCTCTCTCCAGCTGGATTTGAGCACTCAGCCTCCCCCAAAGGGCAGCCTGGGCTCCTTCCCCTGGGAAATCCCTTCCTGATCCAACATGGAAGGATGCAGGGACTCCCCTGGCAGGAGCCTTGACATTTCTAAAGTGCAGCTTTGCACTGTGTTACTGGCAAGGTGACAGGGCAATAGATGAAAAGACAAGGGTGACAGGACAATGAGGATTTTTTTTCAACTAAAAATACTTAGATTGGATATTGGGGTGAAATTCTTTACTGTGAGGATGGTGAGGCACTGGAATAGGTTGCTCAGAGAAGCTGGTGCTGCCCCACCTCTGGAAGTGTCCAAGGCCAGGCTGGATGGGGCTTGGAGCCACCTGGGACAGTGGAAGGTGCCCCTGCCCATGGACAGATAGTGGAACAGTGGAGTGGAACAAGGTAATCTGTAAATTCCCTTCCAACCCAAACCATTCTCCAATCCTGTGATCTCCCCTAATTCCAGGACTTCAGGCAGGCACATGCAGGGTTTTGGAGTCAGTCTCAAACCCACAGAAAACCAGCACAGCAATGACCTGCTCCATTATTAATGAGTAACAAGGCATCAGTGAAGTTACACCAGACATTGCTGCAGCAGTCTGTCCTATCCCTGTCCATAAAAAAACCCTACTTGCCCCCATCCAGCTGAATCCCACCATGAGATACCCCTGCAGCAATGACTTCCACCAGCACAGACAGATCTATCATCAGTGATGCCCCTCAAAAGCCAAGTTTCATTTCACCTACCCACAAGCATCAGAGCCACAGACCAACCAAGGGGCCAGAAATGTTTAAACCAACCCTCAGCTCGTGGGGGCAAAGAGCACAAGGCTGCAGAGCAGCTCTTGGAGGGGTCTTGAGGCCACCAGGCCAGCCAGCTGACCACCAGCCCAACCACAGGAGCACCAGGGGTGAGTTTCATTATTTTCTTAATGAGAAGTGACATGTTGTGTATCCACAGCCACTCAGGCTAGGAATGCAGTAATTCAGTGTGATAAGATGACAAGCAAGAGGTAAGAAGTTAATGGTGTGGTGCCTTGTTGAACACAGCTTGTCATGCCTCATTAGATTTAAGAGAGTTATCTGAGACTGTGTAATTATCAGAGACAGTAAAACTGTTGTATTAAAGATAAAAGCTAGTATTATAGAGAAATAATTAACTGCTTAATAGGGCATTTACTGTGCAGAGCTGCAGCAGGCTGTCTCCAAATTAAACCAGAAATGCAGCCAAGATTACCAGAGCTTAAACAGGGAGCAGAGTTGTTTGGTAGCTGTGACCTGGGGTTGGGGGGGATGTTAAATCCACACAGGAGCAGCAGCACCATGTCTCTGAAGACCCCAGGAGATGATGGAGCCCTCCCTGAAGCAGCACTTTGTGCTAAGTGAGCACAGCAGGGCTCTGGAGACTGAGCAGCAGCTGGAAAGCTTCTCTCTCCTCTTCCAAACACCACAGAGCCAAGCCCTGGCATGAACAGGCTCAGCTGGATCAAGTCTGGAGAAAGGCTAAAATCTCCTCTGTTCTTCCCAAAATGTGTTTCCATTCACTGCAGCCACTCAGTTTTCCACCAGCTGTAGGTGGGTTTGTACCCTGGCTCAGGCAGATCAGTCCATCTTTAATGTTTACTTTAAGGAAAGTGCCATCAAGAAAAAAGAAAAGTCGTATTTGAGTTCTAGCACCTACAACCAAATTAAACTCCATAAAAACACCTGAAACAAATTTGAAATGCATTTTACCACACACAGAGCTGCACAAGATGGAAGAGAACCCCCACTGAATTAGACTGACAATGAGACTGGAATGAACCTGGTCTGTACCAGAGGACACCAGGAATTTGTCTTCCCAACAGTGCTCCCAACCACAGTGTTGGATATTTTAATGCTGCTTCCCCTCTCAGCTTTGTCCATGTGCAAAGTTATTGCACATCTTGGAAAGAAATGCATCCCTGTGAGAGTGGGGAGCCCAGAGAAGTTGTGGATGCCCCTGGATCCCTGGAAGTGTTCAAGTTAGGTTGGACAGGGCTTGGAGCACCCTGGCATAGGGGAGGGTGTCCCTGCCCATGGAATGGGTGGAACTGGGTGATGTCTGAGCTCCAACCCTTCTGTGATTCTGAGATTTTTTAAGAGTCAGGGGAAGGAGACCCAGGTCCATCCCACAGAACAGGAGCAGAGCCCCACAGGATGGTGCTGCCTCCTGCAGGGTCTGCCCTGCTCCCACCCTGCCCTGCCTGGCTCCAGCTGCTGCAGACAAAAAGCTGGGAAGCTGAACCAAAAAGGGAAGGAAGATGAGTGACAATCTGAGAGATCCCCTGCCCACGGCAGAGAGAGGGTAGGGCAGGAAACAAAATATTTCCCAGCCCTTCCTCTCCAGCCATGGACAATAAAGACCATACATGCTTGAAATCCCAGAATCACCAGGCTGGGTGGAAGCTGACATCTGAATGAGAACCTGTGAAATGTTGAAAGGAAATAAAAGATTTGCTGGAGTCTTTCAACATAGATCTGGAAATAGTCAGAAAGCTAGAAGACAAAAGCACAACAGCAGCTGTGCTCACTCTTTTTCCAGGGTAATACAGAGGTTAATATTCATTATGGTGTTCTCCTGATGCAGTAGAAAGGGGACAGACAGCTTTGCCTGCCCTAGACAAAGACAAATGCTGTGAAGTTACCAGAGCTTGCCACAGCCCACTTCTGCTTTTAAACAAATTCTCTGATTATAATAACTGATTAAGAAAAAGACAGTAGCAACAACAGCCCCATTCCCTTGTGCTGCTCCTCACCCGTGCTGGAGCATCTCCCTGCATCCCCCACTGACCCCACACTGCATCCAGGCAGATCTGCTGCAGGTTTGTGCATCAGCACAGGGTACAAACCCCTGATTTAATCAGAATTAGCTGCAGCATCAACCAGCTGCTGATCAGCCAAACAGGCTACCAGGTCAAACAGGCTACCAGGTTTCTACAAAATTATAAGGGAAAACTTATTTCCCTAGGATATGGTTAGACATGCTTGGCTGAGAGCCAGACCACCTCCCTGACAAATCTTACTGCAATCAACCACAGGATTCTGAATTTGAGGTTTGGGAGGGAGGTGTTGACTCAACAGACAGAATTTTTGGGATTTGATTTACAGGGATCCAAGCCTGACCCCACTGAGCTTGGCAGCAGGCCTGGGGGATGGATACTTTAAATGAACCTGGTATGAGAAGCACTTTTAGATGCATTAATGCACCTAAATTGTGAAAGTTCCACCAAAAAAAAAGTCTGAAATGTCCCAAACTGATGATACTGCCACCTGCTTTTAAGATGGGACTAAATTAACTGCTATAAATCCCATCTCCAGGGTCATATCCCACCAGCAAGAGGGCCAGGACTTTATTTCTGGCCTGTGCCAAAGAGGAGCTACTGTACCAGGGAGGAAACAGAAGCTCTTCCCCTGCCAAACTTCTGTGCTATTTTCAGCAGTACAGTCACCAATAACACATTTCAACCTATTTTGCAGGACACACCCTTTCCCAGGCTCTTTCCAAGCCCCAGGCAGGATACAGAGCCAAAACCCTGGGGTCTGCACTATTCTTAGCCTGAGCATGCAGCCACTCAGACAGCTGAGTCCAGACACAATGGGAGGAAGCAGCAGCCACTGTTTGCAGAGAGCAGCCAACAAGTGTGAAACCTCTATCCCCCATCCATTCAGGGAGCAGAAAAAGCCCTGGTTCCCCTCCTCAGAACAGCTGTCAGTGGTTTGGTGACAGACTGCTGCTGATTTCCAGGTCTGCACTAGGTGTATTTAGTCATTCCCTCCCAAAGAGCCTTGTACCAGTGTTAAAGAATGAAAGCACCTCCAGTAAAACTGGCAGAGGAAGGAACAGAAATTGAAATTGTATTCATGGAATCACAGAATGGTTTGATTGGAAGGGTCTTTAAAAACATCTTGTTCCAACTCCCTGCCATGGGCAGGGACACCTTCCACCAGACCAGGCTGTTCAGGAGCCTCAGCTGGAACATTCATCCTGCTGGAGACTCCAGCTGCCCCAGTGAAGGCCACAGAGGACCCTGGCATGGTTCTCAGTTTAAAACTCTACCCTTTGTGTCTTATTTTACACAGATTTTTAAAGCTGTTATTTTAGCCAAGTGCCAGGTGGTCCCCAACCAAAGCTGTGAGATAACAAGCACCAGTCATGCTTTGCACACTGAGAACAGAACATGTTATTTGCTGACACAGTAGGTCCTACAGGACACCTGGACTGAGGCTGGGCTCCAACTCCAATGCAGAGCATCCTGGAGGAGGCAGCTGTGACTCCCTCCACACAGAGCATCACTACATTGAAAGCCAGTCCCTTGAGAAATGGAGTTTGGACAAGGAAAGATAAAAGTAAAACCATAAAATCCAAGATCATTAAGAGAACACCACCTGAAGAATGAAGTGATGCACAAGCAGTTATCATATCATAGAATCACAGATGGTTTGGGTTGGAAGGAACCTTAATGATATCTACTTTCTACTCCTTTTAGCATTAAAAACAGTATTTTATCCAAACCCAACTTTTATCATTAAAGTCTCTCCACAGTTTTCTTACAAATGCTGTTAAAAAAAAAGAAACAGCAGGAAATTTAACAGACTCCTTAAAGCTTTGCATGCTCCACCTCATAATTATAAAAGACTAATTTCCCTGAGCAGTCCCTTGTTGTGTTAATTCACCCATAACATCAACTGCTCACCACACTCTGCAGAACCAACTCAGCCAGGTGCAAGGTGCTCACTGCCTGTGGACTGCTCACAAAGCTCTACTCCCCCAGCTCATTTCTCATCCTCCCCAAGCCCTTTGTTCTCTCAGAAACCAGGAGCCCCCAGTCCCTGCTCAGAGCTCATGGCCAAGGAGAGGTCAGAGCAATCACCAGCTGCAATCCAAAGCTGTGTGCAGCCTAATGAAGCACACTGAGTGTGCTGCACAGACCCCCCAGCCCAGAGTGCAGCACGTGCTCTCCAGCTCATCCAGTTTCAGGTGCACTGAAGCAGAAGAGAAACGTGCTGAGAGTCCTGCCATGAGCAGCTCTTAACCCACAAACTTACATGCAAATCAGCCAGGACCCAGGCTGCACACTGCCAGAGACAGTTAACCTCTGTGCCTTTGTTTTTCTCTAGAGGGAAAGGCATTTACAGGGTGAAGTTGGAATTTGAATGTTTTCCTGTGTGAACAATTAAAATCACAGTTATGCACTTGTGTGATAGCAAGGAAAGTCAGCAGAGCCTTGGGCATGGTAAGCCTGCAGTGATTTTGTGTCTTGGGCAGATGTATTTCAGAACAGAATGGAAGTCTGGACAGAACAAGTGTTCTAGCATTTATTTCTTCTTTTACTTGACATGGACTCACACTTCCACCCACCTTTATGAGGTATTTTCAGTGTAAAGCCAAAACACAAACCAGAAAGCACTTGGAACACTTTTGGAGCACAGAAACAGCACTTCATTTCAAACTATGCACAGCAACCATCCTGAACTTGGCACTGGGGCAGAATGACAGGATGGTTTGTGTTGGAATCCTTTGATGGCCATCTCATGCCAACCTCCTGCCATGGACAGGTTCCTTCCACCAGACCAGGTTGGTCAGAGACCCATCCAACCTGACCTTGAATGCTTTTAGGGACAGAGCATCCATCATCTCACTGGGCAACCTCCTTAAGTGTTTCAGCACCACTGTTGTAAAAAAAAAAAAAATTAAAAAAAAAATAAAATTTCTTGTATTTAATCTAAATCCATCCTCTTTCAGTTTAAAACCAATGCCCAGAAAGTCACAAAAGATGGGTTAAGCTGGATTTATCTGGTGGAGATGAGTGCCATAGGTTTTATGAGTCCCTCTCAAAGTTCAGACACTTCTCAACACGACGATGCTCTCTCCCATTTCACCATCCAGGAGAAAAATCAACATTGAAAGTTCAGCTGGAAAATCCAGGGATCAAGAAAACACAGACCACAGATCAAGGGGATACTTCTGAAATTCTTAATTGTTTTCTACCACACAGATACAATTTCTTTTATAGAAAATCTGGTAAGTTCCTATTTTGTGGCTCTGCCTCAGGACAAGCTGCCTGGACCAGTGCCTAAAACACCATCCCAGGTGCTAACAGAGCATCTCCAGCACCAACTCCTGCCTGGGGGTCAGCACCAGGATCCTACAGCAGCACCAGGCAAACAACTCTGCCTGCTTAAGCCTAAGTTCAAGGCAAGATGTGCTGGAAGATGTGTCCAGCAGTGACATCTGCAAGAGGAGAGAGGGACACTCACATGAGGCAGGATCAAGGCATTTCCAAAAATAAAGCAGAAAACCAGATTTTCCACAGGGTTGTGGGAGCTCAGTCCAGTCCAACTCTCCTTGCCTAGCACTATGAGTGTTTTCCAAGAGCAAAATCTATTTTCATACCAACATCACAAGTGCTACTGCACCTCATTCAGCAGCTCAGAGGGCTGCCAAGACAGTTTCAGAAAAAGAAAAAGCTGGAAGAGAAACAAATGTTCGTGCATGTCCTCAATCCCATTTGTGGTAGAGTAGAAAATGAGTATACCAGCTCCAGGGAAAACTTTTTCCATTCACAATGAAAACAAAAATTCTTCAACTCCCCAAATCCATTTCTCCTGCACTCCAGTTAATTCACAAAGAAGGTTATGGATGTGATTTGTACAAAAGATATTCTCTCATTTCAAAGAGTTTTGCTGTCCCCTGTGCAAACCTGGACAACTTTTGCTGGTCTAGAACTCTTCCTCAAAAGAAGAAAAAAGTTTTCAATTAATAGCAGCAAGTGCAGGGACTCAGCTCTCAAAAGCACACCCAGCCCCTGCAGCTGAGAGAACTGCAAGGAGCTTTCTCCACTCAGCTGAGTGATGCTCAAGGAAAAGCATTACAAACTGTTTCAGATGGGATTGCACAATTATCCCCACTCCTCAGGGTCACAGCCTCCCTGAGGGGACGTTCTTGCACAGGAATCCAGATTGCCACAGGCACACAGCTGCTGGGCTCCACTGCCTCTGCTTTCCAGGGTCTGTGTCTCAGCTCTAGGACTGTCCTTACAGCCACAGTGTCCCCAAAGCCACCCCAGGCAGGTGGAAAGGGCAGCACCTCTTTGCCACTTGACTCCCAAATGGGACAAAGCTGCAGCCAGAGCAAGCCCTGGTCATACTGGGTTTAGGATTGACTACAACCTTAAAGGCCTTGCTGGAAAAGGAAGTGTTTGTAGGCTGGAATGAACTGCGACCTCTACTGCTCATGGGAGTTGACAGAATTATAAAACCCCACTAAACAGCTGTCCTGACTCCCTGCCAAGGCTGGGCATCATTTACTTCTGGGTCCTGTTTTCACATTTCACAAAATCCACTGCAGTGGGGAGCAACCATCTCACTCAATCATTCAAGACTAATTTCCTCCTCCATCAGGTTTTCCTACCAGGTTGGCTGGAGAGAATCATTCCACAGCCCCAAGAAATACAAACTCAATGACACAAATTGCTCTGATAAAAACACACTTATCCTCCCTGCAATGGCCATGCTTGGGGCCATTCTGGAGGGGTACTCTGAGCACATCCCTGCAAAACTTTGTAGAATCCCACTTTATTGTTAGTCTGAGTTCCTCTACATGTTTTCAACAGCTCTGAAGAGTTCCTGCACAATTTGGAAATCTTATCTATTCAAATCCAGGTGTTCCTATAGCTGAGCTGGTACTTTAATGTAGAAGGAATGGAAAAGGCATTGGTTTGGATTTGGACAGGAATTCTGTAACATGGTTTTGGGTCAGAAGGGACCTTAAAGAACATCCAGTTTTAAGCCTCTGCCATGGGCAGAGACACCTTCCACTGTCCCAGGTTGTTCTAAGCCCCATCCAACCTGGCCTTGGACACTTCCAGGGATGGGGCATCCACAACTTCTCTGAGCAACCTGTTCCAGGGCCTCACCACTCTCATGGACCTTGTTTCCACTTATTACCCCATGGCCTGCAACATCCCAGCAAAGCAGAAATCACAGTAATAAACCCAACAGAAACTGAAGGAAAGAGGTATTGAAGGGCTGACTCCAACAACAGCAACACCCTCAATCTACACGATGTAGTCACCCAGCTGGGACTGCCTGGCTGGATGCAATGAAGATGCAACCAAAGCTCCCAGGAAGTTCTTTGTCTGAACTCCAGAGGCTTCCACACCTCCCAGACACTCCTTCTCCTTCCCAGAAGGCTGCCAGCTGAACGTGCCACAAAAACCCAAAAACTGCAAGTTGCTGCCCAGCACAAAGCTGTTGGTGAGCCCATCACAGGCACAGGGGGGTAGGAGCCAGCACACAAACAGCCCCTCCAGCAGATCCAAGAAGTGTGTGACTGGGGCAGACAAGGACCAGCTGGGGTGCATCAGGGACCACCAGCCCCGCTGCAGCCACAGGAGGTGCTGTGCTTGGGATCCCAGGGCTGTAAACACATCTGCCCTTGGGGTCCCAGCCAGCAGTTCCTCCCCAGCAAAACCACACAGGATCAGCTTTCAGTTTCTCTTCATTAACTAGGAGGTTGTAATAGTCACAGAAATAATAGCCCTTGCACCAGCAGTTAGCCCGGGGTTGATTTTCTATCTATGTATCCACAGAGGTACTCCAACATGCTTTACCATCACCTTTGATTTTATGGGACACCCCACGGAGTTTATGGGATAATTAACCCCTATGCACGCATCACTAGGGGGAACAGAAAAAGAAACCACTACTATTTTTACTGTCAATATTTGGCGAAACGCAAGCAGCGGCATGTTGCAATTGGGCTGCTGCAGCTGGAAGAAAGTATCAGTTATCGCTGGAAGAACTTGCTGCAGTTTTCTCTGGCAGCCGGGTGCTAACCACAGAGCTGGAGCCTTTGAAAGTGGTTTCCAAAAGGCAGAGGGGGGCAAGAGAACCTCAAAATCTGCAGCTACTTAGCCAGAAAACTTGGAAGTTTCGGTTCACTGTCACCACAGGCTTTTAAAGAAGGAAAACAGATCGAGTTCTGGCATGTTGATTCAACTTGTGCTAAACCACTTAACCCTGAAGAGCAGCAACACACACATTGCTCTGAGCAATCACAGCTGCAGCACAAACAACAGTAAATCTTTTGCCTCGGTGTTCCCCACCTTTTCACAGGATAGCAGAACCAGTGAGGTTGGAAAAGACCTCTGATATCATCAAGTCCAATCATTAACCCAGCACTGCCAAGCCCTCCAGTAAACCACACTTGGTCCTAAGTGCCACATTCGCGTCTTTTAAATCCCTCCCGGTTCGGTGACTCCACCACTGCCCTGGGCAGCCTGTCCCAATGCCTTCCCCTGCTGGGGAAGTTTTTCCAAATATCCACTCTGATTTTCTACAGTGTAACTAGAGGCAGTTCTCTCTGGACCTGGAAATCACACCCCGGGTGATTTTTCCTCACTCCCGAACTGATTTCTCCCAACCACCACCCCTTCCCAGACTAGCAAAACACGTTCTCTCTGTAACTCCTTGCCCAGCCGCTCAAGCCCTAAAACTTCGCTCAGCCGAAGCGAAAATTAAACACAACAGTATCACAGAGCAATTAAATCCCCCTAGCACACAGCGCCGCGTCGGACACCCGCCCCGTTCTCAGCTCCTCCCCGGCAACTCGCGGGGTTACACCAATAGTTTCGGTGGTTTTTTTTCACTTCATTAAAATTTTCTAAGTGACTGAGCAATGGCTCACACAAGATTACAGCCGCGCGTTCCGCGGAGCGTCATTACCATCAGATTAGGGATTTTTTAAGAAGGAGCATCTGGCGCTGCAACCGCCGGCTCGGGAGCATCCCCAGCGCGTCCCTCCCTCCCAAAGCCGGCGGGACTCGGAGCAAAACTCGGGGTTTGTGGGAGCGAACGGCACCCACCCCGAGCGGCGGGGATCCCCGGGCTCCCCGGTACTCACGCATGAGGGTGCTGAAGGCGCAGAGAGCCAGCAGCGCCTGCAGCAGCACCCCGAAGCGCCCCAGCAGCGCTCCGCTGCCGCAGCCGTGCGCCATGGGGCGGGATGCGCTGGGAGCGCTGCGATCGGGATGGGATAGCGCGGTACCAAGCGGGCAGACAAGGGGAACGGGGATGGGGATAGGGACGGGACAGGCCGGCCCCGCCGCACAAAGGCGGCCCCGAACCGCCCCCGGCCCGCCCCGCCCGCAGCAGCACCCGGGGCGGGGCGGAGGGGAGGGACCGCACCGGGACCGGGATGGGAACGGGAAGGGGGAGAGGGAGAAGGGACAGAGCCCGGGATGGGGAAAAAGTTGGAGATGAGGATACGGAGGGGACAGAGAGACAGAGACAGAGGATGGGGATGAGGATCAAGACAGGGATGGGGACCAGGGATGGGGATGTGGAAAATGTCGGAGTGGAGATACAGAGGCGACAGAGAGACAGAGACAGAGGGATGGAGATGGAGATGGAGATGGGGGTGGAAATGGAGTTGACTTCGAGATGAGGATGAGGATCAGGACAGGGATGGGGAAGGAGACAAGGATGGGACAGAGGTGAAGATTGGGATGTGAAAGAAGTTGGAGATGAGAGTACAAAGGGGTCAGAGGACAGACAGAGGGATGGGGATGAAGATGGAGATGGGGATAGGAATGGAAATGGAGTTGAGCTTGGGATAAGGATGGGGAAGGGGACGAGGATGGGGACAGTCAGAGACTGGGATGTGGAAGAAGTTGGAGATGAAGATACAAAGGAGAGATAGAGATAGAGATAGAGATAGAGATAGATAGAGATAGAGATAGAGATAGAGATAGAGATAGAGATAGAGATAGAGATAGAGATAGAGATAGAGATAGAGATAGGCATGGGGATGGAGATGGAGATGGAAATGGGGTGGGTTTGGGACAGGGATGAGGATCAGGACAGGGATGGGGATACAAAGGGGACAGAGAGAGACAGAGACAGAGACAGAGGGATGGGGCTGAAGATGGAAATGGGGATGGAATTGAGTTCAGGATGGCGATGAGGATCAGGACAGGGATGGGGAAGGGGACAAGGATGGGGACAGAGGTGGAGATTGGGATGTGGGAGAGGTTGGAGATGGGGATGCAATGGGAACTGGCAGACAGAGAGAGGCATGGAGATGAGGATGTGGAAGGGGTGAGAGGTGGGGGTGCAATGAGGATGAAGATGGAAACAGGTGGGCCTGAGATGGAGAGAGATGGAGATGAGGATGTGGATGTAGATGAGGTTGGAGATGGGGATGGGGAAGGAGATGAAGAGGGGAATCAGGATGGAGCTGCAGGCAGAGACTGTGATGGGGACAGGGTTATGGATGCAGATGAGGACAGAGATAGAGGTGGGGATGATTGTGGAGATGAGGATGTGAAATCCTGGAGGAACTGGGGTGCTGGATTGGTGAAATTGTGCTGAGGTTTGGAGGGCTGGGCTGGGGGAGTCCTGGTGGGATGGGGGGCCTGGTGGGATTTGAGGTGCTGGACTGAGAGAGTCCCCAAAGTGTTTCAGGTGCTGGGATGTGGAAGTCCCAGCAGGGCTTGGGCTGCCTGGAGAGGTCCTCACAAAGTTTGGGATGCATGACTGGGGAGGGTTTGTAGGGATACTGGTCAGGATTGGGGTGCCAGCTTGAGGGGCTCCAGCAGGGATGGGGGTGCTGGGTTTGGGAGGTCACAGCAGGGTTTGGGATACCAGGCTGGAGAGGATCCCAGCAGGGTTTAGAGGGCTGGGGGTAGTCCTGGTGGCATTTTGGGTCTGCTGATGGGGATAGGTTCTCAAACTGCAGCCTCAAATCTCTTTTTTTTCTCCTCTGTTGCCACCTCCCTCTAAGCCTCCTCCTCACAGGGCAGGTTTCATTTTCTCTTTCTTTTCAATACATTTGAGGCCAACTTTAGGGAGCACTGGGGTCACACAGTGAAATTTCCCTCCCTGATTTTGCAGGGTAGGAGCTTGTGTTTAGCTACAAAACCAGAGAAGTTGCAAATCTTATCCTGTCATATGACTCTGAGGGATGGCTTTAGAAACAGCAGTAAATGTTATGAGAAAATAAAGTCATGGGAGCTGGCCTGCTTCCCACATAGGTCCAGTTTACAACACAGGAGGGAACTGTGTTGTTCCCTGGCTTGGGAATCCCCTCTTCTGGGGAGGTCATTAGTGCCAGGCAGTTTAGGCTGGAGCCTTGTCCCTCCTCAACTCAGTCAGCACATCACTGAAATAACAAAAATAATCCTTCCTCTTTTTTTTTTTTTTTTTTCCCTCCCCAAAGGCGAATTGAATTTTGGGTTGATAGCTGTTCACTTAGCTCACTGACTTTAATCATGGTTTAATCACTACTTCAGCCAGGAAGGTGGAAGTTTCATCTCACTAACTCATTTTCAGCTGATTTTGTATGTGCAATTGTTAGTTTCATAAAAAGGTTCATTCCCCTGAGCTGGTAAATCTGATTGTGTTTCGCAGTCAGTTGCCTTTATATTAAATTCTAAATCAAATATTAAAGTTGATACTTTTATATGAGCCAGTTGAACACACTGCATGTAGAAGCATCTATTAAGCAAGTACACTTTTTAACAGAGATTTCTTCAGGCTCTAACTTTTTTTGCATTTTCTCAGATTTCCTAAGCTGGTGCTGAAAAGGCATTTTCAAGAACTGCTGCATGGTAATTTTTCCCCTGGGAGGTGCCTTGGACTCTACTTGGCCAGGTACAGCACAACAATTGGAGAAAACAAATGGGGAGAAAAAAAGACATTTAAACAAGATGGGTATTTCTTAAACAAAATTTCATTTTCTGCGAACAACCTGCAAATTATCTGCGATGTATCAGGGCCTTGCCCAAGGGGACAGTTTTTCACAAGCTCCCTCGGAGCCAGTGCTGCCTCCTCCCCTTTCCTCCAGCCCAATTACTGGTGATTTCTCCCAGCTGCTTTATCAGCAGGACAGAGTTGTCTGAGGCTTTATTTCCAGGTGCTGATGGTTTTACAGGAGAGCAGAGTGCCTCCCATGTGTGAAAACACTCAGGCTGCAGGAGGGCAATAAACAGAGCCCTGATTTCCCCCTCCTTGCAGGGACAGGCAGACGCCTCCAGGGCTGCTGATGCTCCTCCGTGAAACCACAGCTTTGCTTTATCAAAAGCACCATTTGCACTTCAAAATATTTGTGTTTGCTCAACCCGTGCAAAAAAACCTTGAAGTTTTTGTCTGTATCCCAAGTGGAGTCCAGGAGTTTTGGCTATCAAATTCTAACCCTAGAATTTTGGGAATTAAGATGCCTCCCTGTTGTTTTTTGTTTGGTTGGCTGGTTTTATTTTTTTCCCTGAGGTTTTTCTCTCTCTGAGGAGACTTTAGGGCCCCTTTCAGTATCTAAAGTGGCTCCAAGAGAGCTGGAGAGGGACTTTGGAAAAGGACATGGAGTTACAGGATGAGGGGGAATAGCTTCACACTGAAAGGTTTAGATCAGATATTAGGAATAAATTCTTCATGTGGGGGTGGCACAGAGAAGCTGTGGCTGCCCCTGGATCCCTGGAAATGTCCAAGGCCAGTCTGGACAGGGCTTGGAACAACCTGGGATAGTGAAAGGTGTTCCTGCCATGGCAGGGAGGTGGAAGTGATAATCCTCAAGGTCCCATCCAACCCAAACCATTCTATGTTTCTAATAACATTTGAAAAACACCCAGCAGAAGAAAAAGGAAGTCAAGTAAGTACTTATGCAAGCACTCAATAAAGGAATCATTAAAGAAAAAATTACCAAATAAAAATTAATTAAAATATTAGGCCATGTGCTCAAGCATAAAATCACAAACACCAAAGTGATTTCAAGTGATAAGGATTGTAAAAACCAACCCAGGCTATTTATGAAAATTCAAGGGAAGAATGATGGAGGAAATCTGTGAATTCTCTGTGAGAACAGTATTCTACTGTATGGAAAACCAAATAGTGGAAACCACAGAACACACCTTAATTTTGCCATCCTTCTAAAAGGGATTAGCAAATGAAATTAACTTAACACAAGACAAGAACAGGTGAAAAGAGGAGAGGAATCAAGACTGATGGATTCAAGGGCCTGAAGAAACCCAAGCAAAAGTAGCTGTGAAGTGGCAGGGTAAAGTCTGGCTGCTCAGGTGTTACCACAGGAGAAGGGTAAATGCTGTGCCTGGCTGTGAGGAGGGGAATGGGGTGTGAGGAACCAGAGACCCACCAGCTTTATTCCATTAGCCACAAGGACAGTGGTAAAAATTACCAAATAATCAATTTATAAGCACCTAGCAGGGAATAAGGTCATAAAAACCAGCCAATGTGGGTTTGACTAGAATAAACCATGTCAAGGGAGTTTCATTTCTGTTCTGAGAGGATGAGTGAGTGTATCTTGACTTGGGGAAGGTTTGTGTTGCTGCCCCAGTGAAAACCAAGGGAATGCTCAGCTCCCATGAGCTCTGCAGGAGCATCACCTCTGGAAAAACCTCCATCAGCTGCCCAAAAATCTGCTTGCTGCTGCACCAGGAGCAGTGTGATGGCTCCAGGTGGGCATCTGAAGCTGGGTGAGGTCAATTTAACCCTTAGGAGAGGGTCAAGGATATCAAACTGGAAGAGTCTGCAACCCTTCATGAGGTTAGGGTGAAAATTAGGAAATATTTTGTTAAATGGAAGGGATGGTTCCAGAGTCAACAAAAAGAAATGCAATGAGTGGTAGGGAAAGAAGGAGGCAGAAAGTGGCTGGAAAGAGTATCAGGAGTTGTCAGTGTCCTGCAGACAAAATGTGAATGGCTCACAAAAAAGGTGTTGCAATGAGGCATGTCCTTTTTTTGGGAGACACATCCTGATTTAGGAGAGTTTTATAGAAAAATTGGGCACTTGCTGTGTTCAGCCCAGTTTTTCCATCACACAAAGATGTGCTGGAGTCAGGAGACAGCAAAGAAGAATGGCAAGCATTTGAGAAAATAAGAAACAGAAAGGAAATGGGATCTTTTCTCCTCCAGAAAAAAAAAAAAAAAATAAAAAAAGCAGAAATAGTAGCTGCCATTGGAGGAACAGGCTTTGAGACAAAACTATTCCAGTGCAGTTATAAAAAGCTAATAAAGCTATTGGAATTTTTCTGCCTCAAAGACAAGTCAGGTTTTTTGTTTCCAAAAAAATAAATTAAAAAAAAGAAAAAGTGTTTGAAATTGTCCAGCCCCTGTCTGACACAGGTACCTGCTCACACTCAGCTGCCTCTGCTGTGCCTGGGTTCAGACAGACCTGAGAGGAGGACAAAGCTTTTCAAGGCTTCAAGGGCACTGAGCTGTGAAAAGCTGCTGGCTTGGGATCCACAGGGATACATTTATTTTAGTCTACTTTTTGTAATATTGCCATGGCCTTGGATGCCCTTAGTGCAGTCCTGGTATGGTCACAGGGTGAAAAATCCAAGCCCTGTTCTGCACAAGTTACTCTTGGGTGGGACCCACCTCACCTGGCTTCAGATGCCTTTTGAGAGATCTCCTGCCTCCTTTCATAGCCAGTGGAGGGGAATTGCCTCTTTCAGGACATCTTCCTTCCACCATCCTGGCCAGGTGAACTAAGCCTGCTCCAGCTCCAGGCAGTTCAGCGATGGCCTCATGCCAGAAAAGGGTCACAAAAACATGAATATTCATTTTTTTATAGCAACCAAAGCCCCTCACCCCAAATATCCCCAAATCTCCCCTCAAAATCCTCTTAAAACCCCCTCAAGCAAAACCCAAAATTCCCCCAAAACCCCAAAATCCCCCCCAAAATCCACTTTCTCACCCCATTTTCCCCTCACAGGAAGGACCTCAGGGCCCCCAAACCTCCTCACCCCA
Organism: Oenanthe melanoleuca; assembly: GCF_029582105.1. NCBI lineage: Eukaryota > Metazoa > Chordata > Aves > Passeriformes > Muscicapidae > Oenanthe > Oenanthe melanoleuca. The sequence continues at coordinate 65,910,006 of NC_079334.1, forward strand.
AACCCCCCAAAATCCCCCCTAAACCCCCCAAATCCCCCAAAAATCCAACCTCCCCCCCAATAAAAATCCCAAACCCCTGAAATAACAATGCATCAGCATTGTTTTCTTCAACTCACTTGCACCAAAAACACTCAGGTGTTTTGTACCCCCAGAGTCCCCAGCTTGGTGGGGATGAGGAAAAGGCAGTGGCAGGTCTGCAGATGGTTATTGTGGTAAATTGGAGGGGGACACATGGAGCTGCCCTTTCCAGGGTAATATAAATTATTACTCTGGATTTATTTATCACATGGTGAAGAAGTGACTTCTGAAAACAAGATCTCTTGAGAAAACTTCCTTTAGCTGATACTTGGAACAGACTCTCTTCATGCTGCCAGCAGCAGTGATCCCTGCTGATTAAATAGCAGCTAGACCTTATTCTTGCTGAATTACCCATTTTACAAGGCCTGGCACATTTAACAATCAATTCCAGGTTATATTCATAAGCAAGAGGCCAACACCAATTTTTGTATCAGCCAGGACTTTATATTGCAGGATACTCCAAGGAGTAATTGTCAAGGTAATTATTTTCTGTTTTCAATAAGTGCTTCAGCTGTGTTATTATGAGATGTTCAATGTCTTGCTCAGAATGAATGGGGATAATTTCTCACTTTGCAGGGCTGTGGCTGTGCTTGGCTTGGAGCTGAGGCTCTCCAGGTTTGCCAGCCTTGCTCACCCTGGCTGTGTAAGCCAGAGGGGCTCCAGTGCCATGTGAAAGGCAGAAAGGGGAAGGTTTCAGCTTCCCTCAGTCAGAGCAGCCCAGCTCAGCACACCAGCCCCTGAGCACAGGCCCCTGCTCTGCATGGCCATCCCTCCACCCAGCACAGAGTGGGAGATGCTACAGCAGCACTCAGGAAACCCTCACAGGTCCCACCAGCCCTGTGGGATGATGTCCCTGCTTCAAGCTTGTCTCCCTTGAGGTATTTTGTCATTAGGATGCTACTGGGAGCCAAGACAGCAGCCCTTCCTCAGGCTGCTCAAGGACAAGAAATTATAACAATGATTGAACACCTGCTGGATATGTGAGAGATGTGATGTTTTGCAGAAAGCATGTTTTCAAACAGGTGTTGCTTTTTGGACCAATGAGTCTTTTCCATTCTGTTTTGCACAATCTACCCTATATATGTAAAGTGTTTCTTTAAATAAAGCTCTCTTTTGCTTCTCCAATACACAAAAGGACTATATTGCATTATCCCTTCTGCTGCTCCTGTAGCCAAAATGCAACAGTCACATATCACCCACACTCCTACAGAGGTGAGCCCTTGGCAGGGGCTTGGACCAGATGGTCTTTAAGGTCCCCTTTAAGGTCACTTCCAAACCAAACCAAACCAAACCAAACCAAACCAAACCAAACCAAACCAAACCATTCTATGCTTCTAAGATGATCCTTAGTTTGTTTGTGACTATTTGGACAAGGACAGAACTGCTAGAAAGGCTCAATATTTGCTTTTTCATAAAATTTTTTATTGGAAATTAAACTTGTGTTGTTTTTATGTAAGAGTGGCCAGATACAAGTTCCTTCAAGCTTAAGATACTTTTGAATTTATGGCCATTGAGACCTGTGCAAAATTCCCTGGGTCTGAACTGCAACAGGGTGGATTTAGGCTGGCATCAAGACACCTCTTCCAGGACTGAGGCTAGTTAAGAAACACAATAAGTTGTTGGGGGCAGAGGGAGAAATTCTGCCATTGAAGGATTTTAAGAATATCCATCTTATTAGAATCAGAGAATCATGTAGGTTGGAAAAGATCTTTAAGATCATCAAGTCCAGCTATTAATTGAGTCCATCCAATAATCTTCTCTCAGGGACAGCTGGGTAATTCCTGCTTGAGGTGGGAGAATTGATGAGCTGATCTCTTAAATTCTCCATGGATTGCATTTTCTTGGCTGCCCTGCTTCCTTTTGCCAGCCTGCATCTCCAGCCTGACCTCGTGTTTCAGTTGTTTATTGGACAGACAGGAAGTCTCCTAATCCTGTGCTTTTGGAGATCTTACCCCTTTCAACATCCTTCCAGCTCTGGGGGATCAGACTCCTCCTCAGGATACAAAAAAAAAGGGTAAAGAGAAAAAAATCCTTACAGCTCTTCTGTCTCTCTGGCAGACCTGAGATTGCCTCAGGAAAGAGGAAAGTTTTTTTTCTCTGCACATTTGTGGGTTTGGATGAATCCTTTCAGGTCTAGATGTTGGAATCTGACAGCTTGGGCAACTATTTATGCAAAAAGATCAGTTAGGAAATGGAGACTACCCTATAGGAGAAATGTTAAATATTCACAACATTCATGAAGCACAAACCAGAGAGGACCTTGATTATTTTCCCCTGAGTTCTATCACTCATTGAGAGCCTTGAAATAAAATGCTAATTTGCCAAGACCTGGCAAATATTCCCTGTTCCCAGGCCTTCCTCCATTAGCACTTGAAAACCACAGGGTCCTTCACAAGCTATCCTTGATGTTTTATAAATGCTATAGCTGAGACATCACTTCTTCCCCCTTTAATGCATTTTTTACAGCTGCAGCAGAGATATTATTTCCATTCAGGCTGCAAAGAGTCATCCTGGAAGGGACCTCAGGTACCTCTCCTGAGGTGTTTCCAGAACACCACATGCCCCTAACCTTAAGCTAATAACCTGCTCAAGGGCTCCACATTTGCTGTGCAATCTCAGCTGCAGAACTACAGATCAGGAGCCTGATGGACCCTTACAAGTACAAAAAAAGCTTTCAGAAGAGAACTCAAACTTGGCTAAATTTCACATACATGAATTTCCATGAAGAAAAACACCCAGATGTGGAAGAAATGGGTGTTAATAGTGTTTGGATTAGAAATGGTGCAGCAAGTATTGCAACACACAAACTTTCTCAGGGTTCAGCAAGAACCCTTGTCTTCATCCTAGAAACCTCAGTCAAATCTGTCCCTGTGCTACCTACAGTGTTTCTTCCCAGGGATTGCTAAATAAACCCCATCAACCATCTTAAAACTGTTGGTTTTCACTCACCAGGTTGGTCTCTGATGAGAAACATGCACACACAAGCCCATAATGATCCTGTTGGATATTAAATGGGAGAAGGAATTAGAGCAAGGAGATGTGCATTACTATCCTCAGCATCCTTAGGATCCTGCCCAGGAAATCAGTCAGTTTGAGTCCCACCCCAGTTCATTATCCAAATGCAAACACTGGGTGTGCACTGCAGGAGGCACAAAGAACTGCTCAGCTAAGCCAGTTCTTCCTGAGGAGCTGCTGCAATCTTCATTTTAGATTTAATCCCTTCTTAGTAACTTCATCTAGTTAAACAAGGAACAAAAGTCACAAAGAAAACACCAAGGGGAGGATTGCTCATTTTTCTTGTGATGGGTAGCCTCAGATCTAAAATATGCATTTCATTTACAATGATAACTTTGCTGTTATTATTTTTTTTCATGATGATACCCAGTGGTTTTCCAAAGCAGTAAGCACAGTGGTCAGCCCTCTGTTCTATGAACTCAAAGGGGATTTTTTTCCTGATTCCAGCTGGAGTTGGATCAGATGTGTAAATCTCACTCTTAGATGAGATCTGATACAAAACAATCTCACTTGAAAGAATCCATTCACCAGAGCTGTGTTTTCACATTTTATTCCCAAACACTGGACACATGCCACAATGTACAATTCCCTTCAAGCAGAATTACTGCAGCATAAATCTGTTCTGAGCTCAGAGTCTCCTTCAGCACTGGAGGGGAGCCTGTAACTGCAGGGAGCTTGGTCTGCTGCTTTTGAGATCTTTGAGATGTAGCCCTGCAGCCAAAACTGGCTTTCTAGGCTTCCTCAAATCGTGCCACTTCACCTGAATTTAGCTTCTGGAAGGATCCTTAAAGTTATTTACAGAGAAGTTCCCAGTGCTCACATGAGCACAGGTTGGAGACAAAGCTTCCCCTGGCTCTGAAACCCTGCCCTGTGTGGATGCAAAGCTGTACAAAGTGCCTGGCAGCTGCATCCCAGAGGAATCATATCTTTACTGCATTTCCATCCTTAGCAGGAGAAGAGAACATATTTGAAGGAGCAAACAGCAGCTGCTAGAGATGATCCTGCAAATCCATCCCACCCTGCAGTCCTGCTCCTGCTTCCCACGACTGCATGGGCAAGACTCACCTTTCCAGTCCGAGTCATTCTATGATTCTATGAGTATAACACAGCTACAAGTTCTTTTTATTACAAAAAGAGTTAGAAAATTGTTTTGCAGAGTGACTTACAAACCCCCAGTCGCCCCCAGTATGTGTCTGACACCAGATCTGCTCTTTAAAAGTTTTTCTGACAGTGTTGTCAGTGAAGGGATGGAGTTTTACAATCACCTTCCTCTGGTACATGTGATTAGAAAAAGGCTTTTAATTAGCTTAGATTTTATTTATTGCACCAGAATGATAACTCTATAGGCTGAAAAGCTAATTTTTTCTTGGAGATTTATGTCTAGTGACTCACATGAGTTCTGAAGATTTCTGAGCTTTTGGCATAGCTCAAAGTAGGGATCCCAAGCCTGAGACTTTTCCTCCTTGCCTGGGAAGAATAGACCTTATTAATTCAATAAAAATTCTTTTTAATCCAATACTTATTTCAAACTTAACCTAAAGAGAGTTTCTACTTTCTTCTCCTGTATTTTTCCTATTTTCAGCCTTGCCCTAATCAAGGGCTGCTGTTTTAACAGGTGACCCCTTAGCTTGATGCTGATGTAGGCCATATGTTCTTTTCCTCCCCATCTCTTCACTTCTGAATGTTATAGCTGAAATACAAACCCCTGAATGCCCAGGGATTTCCAAAGGCCAGAAGACATCTGCTTGCCATCACAGATGTTTGCAAGTTAGCACATGGATGAAATTATATTAGTCAGGGAGATTCAGAACTGATTCAGATTTCCACAATTAGGCATAAATGGTGCTTTGATGAAGAATTAAACAGGGATAAAAAAAATTGAAACATAGGAAACAGTAAGACAGGAGTTGCCAAATGGGTTTCCATCCTTGAGACTGGAGGAACAGAGTTTCTGGGGGTGTGGTGTCATTTCACTCTAACCTGCCCTGAAAGTTCTATTAACGAGAACCTGAGTTACCCTCACCTCCTCAAGCAGGTTGTAACACCTGGTCTAGTGGAAAATGGATGGTTGTCCTGGTTTGAAGGACAGGTATCTGCCAATAAAGGCAGAAGCTTCTCTTTGAAATGGAGAATGTAAACCCCCTTCCTCCAAATTATTATCATTTTGAAATTAAGGGGCTCTCAGGCAAAGAGATGGGAAATAGGAAAAACAGTTATTTACTAGGAAAATTAAACTAGAAATGCAGTATTACACAGAACAATCCCAAGCCCTGCCAGAGTCAGAATCCAAGCTGACACCCGTCAGTCAGTCAGGGTGTTGGCACAGTCCCATTCAATGGTGGCTGCATCCTCCTGCAGGGGCAGATGTGGTTCAGCTGGAGCAGTGCTCCTGGAGAAGGTGCAGTTTCCTCTGAAGGTGCAGGGATGATGTGGAAAGGTCTGGTTTTCCTCTGGAATGCAGTGGAAAGAAGGTCCCTTGGTGTCCAAAATGTCAGTTTTTATCTGGGTAGGAAAGGCTTGGCTGCTCCCCTGGCTGGAGCATCTCCCAGTGGGATGATGGAATTTTATCAGTCATGCCCTGGGACTCACTGGCCATGAACAGGAGATATCTCCTGGAGGGAGGATGGGCTGTGGGAAAGATAAAGATGATTGCCCAGCTGGTTTAAAGATGGCCCATGAGCAGATAATGTGTGCCAGGAGATCAGGGTCACTGCTCCAGCTGGTTTAACAGATGGGGACAGAACACACATTTCTGATCACATCAGCCCAACACAATGGTCTTTAAGGTCCCTTCCAACCCAAACCATTCTGTAAGTCCAGGGAGACAAGTGTGAATTTGGAACCCATACCAAACCAGAGGTGAAGTGAAAAGTGGTGGTTTAGACTTTACATAATCCATAATAAAAAGAGATGTGCCAGCAGAGATGAGTCCCATAGGGAAGTCTGGGTGGGTGTCCCTTTGCCTGGGGGAGCCAGCACAGCCACATTCAAGAAAAATGCAAAGTGAGTTTCTCTCTTCAATAAAGCTGGAATTTTCACTCTTCATAGATATTGTGCTGTTCAATTGCTGTGACTATACTGATCTCCACAAGAAAACATCCCATTTTTTTCAGTGGGATCCTATTGGCCAAGGCAAAAATAATTCCAGAAATCATTTATTTCTTCAGAAAAAGTGGGAGTACTTGTCCCTGCTGCTGTCAGTTCCCATCCATCCCTTTTATCAGGCAGTATCAACACACTCTCTTCCAGTGAGGACTGCTCAACAGCACACAATAAAATTGATTCATTACTCATTTTCTCCTTAATACCTTTCAATTGCTCCAGCTCTTGATACCACTTAAAGTGGACATTAGCTCTCTGTAACCAGTGTGTGAATGCTTTTTCTCCAAGCTTTCATTACATATATTTTCATTTAGTCTCATTACACCATGTGTCTTTCTCATGAACTTCTTACACCTTTGTGTATGCTCTGCCATTGTGAGGAGTGAGAACACAAATGGATTTCTTGGAAAAGCTGGCCCAGGTGCTCTGCAGGTGTAAATGAGAAGTATTTAGTGCTAGAAAGTTGTTTTATTTACAGGAGCTGGCTTTTGAGCTCTCCAGAATGAAAAATCACTAAGAATGAAACTCAACTTTTGTGCTTGTCTTTGGCATGAAAGCAAAACTGATTAAACTCCAGGATGAGAAAGATTTTCTGTTTATAATTAGCCTTGAAATGGAGATGGGAGCAGAGAGCTTTGTTCTGGGATAGTGGGGAGGATGATTTAAACTTCTGTTTGCTTTGGGAAGGAATACAGTGAGAGTGAATTTAATACAGCTCTGCAGACTCTGACTCGTACTCTGGAAGGAAAAACCTTCCACACAGTTTGCACATTCATGAAGGGTTTAATGCAAAAAAGCTCCAAACAATGGAGCTCAGTGGAGCAAACCTCATTGGTACCTGCAAAATTTTGTCCTATGAGTACTTATCCTATGGGGAATCTCTTCTCCCTACTGGATTCCTTGGGACCAGGGTTTCTTCTTGGCTTTGGGTTGGATTTTGGACCCTTCTCACCCAAAGGTCCAGACCAAGGTGTCTCACAGGCTGCTTTGGGCCTGGAAACCAGTTCTGCTTTATTGAGACAGATCATAGTTAACACTCAAATGTGGAAGTTTGAAAGTCTCGAGCACAGATAAAATATTTGCTATTTACCCTGGAGGAAGATGAATTTATTTTGCAGGTCCCTGCAGTGATTTCTCCCCCCAGTTACAAAGGGGATTAATACTTCAGCTGCACTTATCTCAATATCTCCTAGTTCATACAGATGAATACAACCTTCAACATTTCATGGGATCAGATTTCTCTTTAATTAAAGCAGCCCTTTGTTTCACTGTGGCTCTAAAAGTCTTATTTATCATTAAATCCTTTAGAAGTCTCTTAGGAAAATAATTTCCTGCTCCCAGTTTTACTGAGCCTTTGGATCTGCTATCTCTTGTCACCTGTAACAAAGTGCTGTAGGAAGGAGCAGAGCTGTATTGCTTTCATGTTCTCCATCAGCTCTGATATGGATGGTTGTTATAAAGCTTCATACATAATATATGCCATGTCTTAAAGCAGCCCTGTAAATGACTGTACAGCTGTAAAGGTTTCTTAACTCAACCAGCCTCGAGCTACCAGCTATAAAAAGGCAGTTAAGCAGATTAGCATTAAAACTACCTGGTGAGATGAAAAATGGGGAGGCAGAACGGCCTAATGATGGATCCTTGGACTGTGACCAGTCACGTGGGGAACTCACCTTTCTGTGCCTCCAACCTGCAAGAGCTGGCACTAATCATTTTTGGGATATTTCTCTGTAATTGCCTGCTTTGCCCCCACAGGGGCCATCCCTCTGAGCACACACAGGGAGGATTTTCCAAGCAGTCCAAAGGAAATGTTGACCCTTTCCTACTGGGTCTGAGTTTTCTCAGTCTCCTTTGAAAGTGCTGCCTTTGCTGTGCAAATACCTTTGAATGACTTTGCATGCTGAGTTTTCTGCCTTTTTTCTATGGCAAAGCTGGGGAAAAGCCTTTGGAGCCTGTTCAGCCAGGAAGTGCAGCCCCATTCCTGTCCAAAAAAAAAACCTTCTACTGTCCTCAGGTTTTGAAAAGCTGAGATGAAAATCAAATGCATTTTAAAGCTTGTCAGGAGGAAAATCCAAGTCCTTTCCTACCTCGACACCTGTTGTTACTCAGCAGAGGAGGGACATGAATTCTGTGCCCTGTGCTGTCACTGATCAGATCTGGATCAGTCTCCATGGACATTTCTCACTGCTCCCATCCTACTTGGGCTGGGCACAAGTCATGGCATAGGAATAGAGGAACATAAAAGTTACAGAGTCACAGAATGGTTGGGTTGGAAGGCACCTCAATTATCATTTCATTCCACCCCCCAGCCATGGGCAGAGATGCTTTTCCCTAAACCAGGCTGCTTAGAGCCCTATCCAACCTGGCCTTGAATATTTCCAGGGATAGAGCATAGAAATATCCCCAAAATACTGTCATTTCCTCAGGAAAAACCCCAATTCCACCTTTCAGGATGCAGTGCTGGGTACATCCATTGAGGCATTCCAAATATGTGACAGGGACACTGCACTGCCAGTTCAAAGAGGCATTTTCACACAGAATTTCATCCCTGACATTGCTTTTCAAAGAGAAATCATTCTCCCTGCCCTGTCTTGTTGGCATCTCTTCCAAAGTCCCCTTTTGCCTTTGCCCCTGCTTTTCACTCTTTGTTTATGCTAATAGCTAATGAGCTGCCTTTGTGCATCTTGGATAAATAGGATATTTCATTGACAGTAGCAGAATCAATTAATCGACTGCAATCATGATTTGTTTACCTAAACATTACTTTAAATCCAATGCTTGTCAGCGTGCATTGCCTCTTGACAGGACTGTGCAATCCTTTTGTTTGTAAGGAGCCAATTTAAAGGACATTGAGATGAAGACTAAGAAGATTTGTCAAGGTAAAGCCCTTCTCGCATTTTACATTATGAAATTGTAGATGTGAGAAAGAAAACAGCAGTTGTTTGTGCCAAGCAAACAAAAATGTGTTTTTTCCTGTGTAAAGAGTTGTTCCTTTAGACAAAAACTTTTTACAGAGTAGTAAAAGTTATTCTTTTCTCAACACCATGCTGAGAAACTTTTACATTTATACCTCACATTCATAATGAGAAGCGACCAAAAAGCAAGGAAGGAGAAGATTTTTACATGTTAAAATATTTTAACTGATGGAAGCACACCTTCTCCTGAGAATCCTGTTTAGTGCTTGTGAAATGTTGCCTGAATCTACCCTGCTAGTGATGTTTGCTGTAAGGGCAGATCTCCAGCCTCCAGGACAAGCCTTGTCCATCCAGCTCATGGCTGGCCTCTTCCCAAGGGATTAATGAGGCATCTCTCTATCCCCAAGAAAAGAGGAAATTTGCAGAACAAAAAGACTGAAAATACAGCCCATTAGGGTGGCACTGATGTGGCACATCCCTCCCTTGGAACCTGGCAGGATCTCCTAAGGGTTCTTGCTGGGATAGTGTTGGAGAGCCATGCAGGACTGAGGAAGGTCAACTCATCCTCAGTCACACTGTGTACAAAGGGAAACCCTTCAAGTGACCCCTAAAGGCACCTTGGGTTCATCAGGGAACAACCTGGTTCAATTCAAAAGTAAACCTGAAAAATGGTTAATATTTATTATGTGTGACAGAAACAATCTGGGAAAGTATTTTTTTTTTCCCCACATTGCAGCTGAACCCACAGAAAAATAGGGCTGGCATGGATGTCAGAAGTTAGGAATATCCAGAAATGCCCACTGGAAAAGAGTCCTGTCCAGATTGTAAATCCTGGCCTCCAGCAGTGCCAGTTTATAAAATCAAAAGGGAATCAGCAATTAGATTGAATTGCACAAAATCTCTGTCTCATTAAATGTCACCAGCTCTCCCTGAGCGTGCCCCCTGCCGTGTTTTAGGGTTTCAGATCAGTTCCACCACATAAATCAGAGTGGATGACTCAGATGACACAGCTGGTGCCTGTGGGCATGTTCTCCTGGCACTGTGGGCTCTGTGTGAGGGTGTCTGCACACAGCCAAAATCCAGAGGTTTTTCCCATGATTTTTCCTGTATGTGGATTATGAAACAGTGCAGCATTTATTGGGATCCAGCAAAACCCAACTCACTTTGATGGGATACTCAGGAAAGAGTCCTGGGTTTGGTGGCTGCAGTTGTATCTCATCCCCTTAACAGGAATTTCTGAGCAGCCAGGATGGGGGCTGAGGATTTTCACCCTCTCTATGTGTGGCAGCACTTAGAATTTTTATCCAAGCTTGAATTTTTGGGAGGGGTTTGGCTGCAAGTATGTGACAGACATAAGAGCTGAGTCTCTCTGCAGGATTTCAGAGCAGGTGTGAATTTCAAACAGAGCAGATGCTGCTCTAGGACCAAATCTTCCCGAGGCTCCTACAAGCCTGGGGGTGCCTGAAGGTAACCAGACATGTCCTGGGCAGGCTTATTGAGAGTCTAAAAGTGGAGAAAAGGGTATCAATGTCATAATAAAAGTAAGCACTTAGAGGAACTGATTTGATCCTGGAGTCACATCCAAAACTGCTTGCAGCTTTTTGCCTTCCTTAAAATTCTCACCACATTCCTAAAACCTCTTATTTGCAATAGGAAATCCAAGAGGGATTAAAATTATTAAATATTTTTATGGACCAGGCTTATAATTTGCCTAGATTTCAGTCTCCCATCTGTACAGCCCTTCCTTTCTAAAGACAAAGTACAGGATACCTATAAGGTACAGAATATGGCATTTTTCAGTAGTGAATTCTTCAAGCAGTTTATAAAACCAGGGCATTATTCCTCTTTTCATTTTAGGGATGGGGAAACTGAGGCACAGATGCTGTCACCTGTCAGGGGTCAGTCTAGGGAAAAACCATGGTCAGCTGCAGGCAGGACATGAACTACCAAGGGGGCATGGTCTGAAATGAGATCAGAAAATTCACTTCATGAAATAAACCCTGTTTCCTTCTTTACTTATAAGCCCACAACCATGCCTTACTCAGCAGAGCTCTAGTAAGAAAAGCATTTATACACCTTCCCTCCTGATCCCTGCTCTGAGATACTTAGTCCTGAGCTCATTATGACCTTAAATATGTTACCTATTACCTTTAATTGCATACTGTAGACTCCTCTACTCATATGCATCCTTATTAAATGTGCTTAGCAACCTGGCAATGAAGAAGTGGAAGTGTCAGCCTCTTCAAATTAAAATAAAAAATCAATTATGCTCTTAGGGGCAGATGGAGATTAAGCTGAATACAATGTACAGTTACTCTGTTGTGAAAGCTGGGGCCTTTATGTGCAATTAGTGGCATTTCCTTCTTAATCTTCCTCCTTAATACAGAAGGAGCCATTAAAAGAGCAAAAGCCATCCACGAGCCTTTTTCATACTCAGCTTCCAAGAGACACTTCTAAATGCATAATTTTCACCTTAGTACTGTAAAAAAAAAATATCCCTCCAAGTACTGATAGCACCTTTGAGTACTTTGCTGTGAATTTGGGGGTGGTGCTGAGTGGGGGATGGAAGGAGGGAGAAGGTTGAATGGATAATTGCAAGATTAGGTTTTGTTGCACAGTGAGATGTTTGCCAGAGAAATTCTGGGCACAAATTGTGTTGTGGATGGGCTTTTCTGGGCATGTGCCAGGGCATTTCTGCCCACAGCTGAGCAGCTCCTAAATCCTATTAGGTACCACAACCATGGAAATGCCTGAGCTGGGTTTTGAGCCCACAATGCAAGCAGAGAACTGAGAGAGCCAGACCAACTCAATATTTTACAGACTATGGTACAGAATTCACTTCACGTGCAACAATGATGAGAAATGCAGATGTGATGCATAATTTACACTTTAATAAAATGTGAGCTGCTGGTCATCCTTGTCAGTCAGAGATTTTGGTCTTGTTCTGCCATTATGGGTATTCCTGGATGAAATAGGAGGGAAATGGGGAATTTACTTGTTTGGCACCACAGAGCTTGGCAGGAATGACCCTATTAAGTGAAAGCTGTAACCACAGTGCTGCATCTGAGGTCCAAATCCATTGTCACAGCCTTTCCTTGGGACTGCATATCTGTGTGTGAGAGCTCAGCTCCTCCTGCCTCAGTTTCCCCAGCATCCCTTCCCAACATCAGCTCATAGAGGGCTAAAAACCAGGAGTTTTCCTGCCAAGGCAAAACCTGTAAAATACTTGAAATAAATCAAGAAGCTGTTAGTAAATGGTAGAAATGAGCAAGTTTTTGATATGAGAGTGGATCTCTGCTGCAGTGCTGGCAGGATCAATAAGGCTTGTAGCTATGAGCCTCAGTATTGAGCCTCAGCACTGTGATTTATTGGGTATAACATGTGCTTCCTTTTCATTTACTGCTAAGGTGGGAGAGCTGTTGTTTAGCACAGAGACCATGCTTTCTGCGCATTGTGAGGTTATTTCTTTTTGAGCTTTTGGCTTTTACTTTGTTGGGTTTTTTTTAAATAAGCAAAGCAGCTAATAGCTGCTAAAAACATTATTTATTACAAAGCACATTAGTTTTAAAAGGCACGTAGAAAAGTAATGGCAGAAGCAATGGCAAAAGCAGCAGCAAATGACTGAAAGCCTTGGCAAAAGCAGATGGCTAAAAGTACTAACTATTTTCAATACTAACTTTATATAGGATTTTTTTAACAAGCTAGGATGCAAACTTGAAATATTACTTTTTAACTTATTAAAATTTTAGTTTCTTAATAAGCAAAGTTACATATAAGTTACACATACAACTTATTTTGTTTTATTTACAAAATGTAAGCAATGTTTTTTACTATAGCTTTATTATGTTTAAGTTTTGTTTACAACTGTAAGCTTAGAGCCTCTACTAAAAACATTAGCATGTTTGCAACTTTCACTAAAATTTGCACAGATACTGTAAAATGTAAACCTTTTACTTACTAAAAGCATTAAAACTTACCTTAAAACTTACTGAGTTACTTTTACTTAAATGTTTACTTTATGTGTAAGTAACTTAATACACTTCAATCCATCTAAAAACTTTAATTCAATCCCTGCACTCTAATTTCTCTCTAAAACATTCAAAAAAACCCCTAACTCACTAACTCCAACAGGGCATTCCTGACTGCAGGCATGAGGTACTGGCTCAGATTTTCCAGTTAATATTAAAGCCAGTTATTGCCCCTCTGCTGAATAGCCACAACCCCTACGCAGCCATTTCTAATCAACAGGCAATAAAAATAAATAAATTCGGGTCAATAAAGTGCTTTGGGCTGCGGGGTTGGTGTGTGGGTCTCCACATGGGGTTTGTGTTGGGGCAGGGAGGCTGTGGGGGTGCCTGGCCCTGAGAGCTCCCATTGGAGAGGTGATGATCCCTTTTCCCTGGTGTTCCTTGAATTCCTGCAGGAGAAGGGACCTTTTACCTCCCCAGGGGCTGTTTTGCCTCAGCAATCACTGCACACAGGGCTGGTGCTGCCTGGAGGTGCAAAGCCTGTGAGACCATAACCCAGTGAATATTTTGTGAATCACAAGCCAGAAATTTCTTTGCTGTTCGAGGTGGGACTTTTACTGTGAAGCATAAAGAGGGAGTTTAAATTTTGGATTAACTTCACTTCTGCTAATCTCTTCTTTTAGATCATGCCTTAAACACGTGCCTTCAAAGCTGGGATACACTGACAAAAAAAAAGGTGTCAGAGAAATTCAGCCTAAAAATGATCTCCAGGAGATGGCACTGTGAAACAAGTCTTTCAGCATCCTAATGCCACCTCCCAGGGACCAACTTCTCTCTTAATTAGGGCTGATGGATAAAAAGAAGACAAAGGTAGAAGTGAAAGCCCTGGCTCAGGGGCTGTCATGAAATAATAATGGTTTCTTTACCTCCTGTAAAGATTATGATAAGCTGGGGTGAAAACTTGGAAGCTGAAGTTTGTTGAGAGGAGAGGGAAAATGCAGAGAAGCTTCTCTGTGAGCTCAGGAGCAGCCCCAGGAGATGAGCATGGCAGAGGAACTGACAGGAGCTGCACTCAGCAGTGGAGGTGGCCCAGGTGATGCCCTGTGCCTCCCCTCTGACACCAAGCTCCTGTTAGACACTCTCCATCCTTTAGCTCACTCAGGCTGGACACTTTTAACCAGCCCCAAATAATTGCCCAGTGGCAGCTGCACAGCCCTGCCCCTTTTCCAGAGCAGGGCAGCTTGGTGTCAGCATCCCAAAAGCAGGCAAATACCTCCAAAAGTGGAATAACCACATTCTTTGGGTTAAAAGGAAAGCTGGCTGCCACCAAGGAACTTCTGCCCAGTCCCATAGTGTTTATCACAGATGAGGCTCCAGAGCCTGAGGTTTGCCATTTTACCTGTAGAAAAGTTGGCTCAGATCCTCCCATTTGCTCTGTCTGCAAGGCTAATGCCATTTACTCATTTATGAACACAAATGTCATCTCAGCACCATGTTAAGCTTGTGAGATACTCTGAGTCCTTCAGGCACCTGCCTAAATTTGGGCCAGAAATGGATAACCAAATACACAACCACCTACAAATCCCATAATGTCCCCCAGAGTATTTATCTTCCCAAGCCAGGAGAAAAGAGAAAAATTGGGACTGTTAATGCCATAATATCTGTGTGTGTGTGTTTGTGCCTCCTTGTGTAGGGGATCTTTTAAATCTCCATCTATCCTCCAAAAACATGTACCTGCTGAAAGCAGCAACCTGGAAAATGGGAAAATTTTTGAGTCTTGGTAATCTTATCCTGCAGATCAGGAACTGCTAATATCTGATCTAAAGCAATGGGACTGTCTGAATTTCACTGTGTTGGACAGTTATCTTGTGTCCAGCTATGGAAAATTTGGAATGTGAACAGTTATGTCCTTTGGGAGTGATCATCAGAGGCAAGAGCAGATGGATGTTGATTACAATTTGGGTACTTGCTACTCAGGTAAATCTTTTTTATCAGTGCTACTTGCATAAAAGTGCTTTAGTTAAAAACAACAACAAAATTCAGATGTGAAACTTCTGTTCCCAACTTGAAATACAAGATCAGGTGTCATGGTTGCCATGATGTAGCTCTAAGGAGCATGGACAGCAGTGAAATTAATGGAGCTGCTTTAGATCAGAGGAAGATACATCCCTGAGTGTCACTGAGTCTGAAACTAGAGCTGATCTCAGTGTGGGTTTCTGCCAGGGCTTAAATCCAGTTTACATCTTGGGATACTACACTGGCACAATTCAGTATTTCTCTTTTTTTTCCAATGATGCTCTCAAAGGTAGTATTAAAAAGAAATCTCTCAGCAATTACTGCAGTTCATGTCCACTAAACCAATTTGTATTCTCAGCAATGAGCAAGATGCAAAGTCTTTGCTGCCAACAGGAGCTGTTAGAGTCATCTGCACCTCAGACCTGACATAAATCTGCAGCTTTTCATTCATATCTGACAGCTTTGTAGCAGCCACTTAGAAAAGTTCCAAAGGAATTTTGTCCCTCAGCTTTAATTACTATTTTTTTTTTTTCAAACCACCTCTTTGGACACCATTCACAGACCTAATTAGATCACAAACTCTTGGAAGGCTTTATTCCACATTTCTCCATACTGGACCAATTGAACCATCAGTGCTTCAGAAATAGTCTCCAAGTAAAACTAAAAGAGAAAATCAAGGTGAAGTGGGAAGAAGAAGCTCCAGAGATGACAGTGGAACCAAAACTTCTGAGAAGACCTCTTAGGCCTGACTGGAAATAAAGCACAAAGGTGTGTGGTGTTAAGAGGAAAGGAGGTGGAGAAACACCTGAAGTGCTGTGAGAGCACTGTGGCTCTGTCAGTCCCTAAATTGGATGATGCCACCATCTTTAGATGAAGAGAGGCTGCAGGGATCTCAGTGTAACCTGATTCAGAGCAGATTAAAAGGAGAGATCTCAAATATGGTGTTTGCAGAGCATCTTCCTTTCAAAAGTGTGTTGAATATTTGAAATGTCACCATGCTGAAAATCTGAAATTCTGCAATCATCTGGATAAACAGGACTTCAATGCTCTCCTGGCATCTAGTTGGGTTTGTGGTCTTATTTTGAAGTTCTGATAATGTTCCCTTGCTGTTTTGAAATCCCATCCAGCCCAAAGTCTGAAAATAGGAGCTGCCTGATTTGTGTGTTTTCCAGGAAATCTGCTGGAATAGGAGAGGCTGAGCCCATGCCCATGGCCTCTCTGAGTGTGAATGGCAAGAGCATGGACTGGGGTGAAGAAACACTGTCTGCAATATTTACTCTTTTTTTCCAGTCTTCACTGCCTTCTCAAATGTATTCCAGAATAAAAATATTTCTTCATCTTTATTCCACTCCTCACTTGTCTTCTTGCACAAAATCCATGAGAGGCTGGTGGAAGAGAAAGGGGTTTGGGAGGTTCAGTGATGAATCCCCAGCAAGAACCAGTGAAAAGTGGTGCTTGCAAAAGGGCAGAGAAGAGCTGGGGTCACCTGTGGGAAATCAGCACTTCCCTCCCTGCTCCTCTAAGAAAGGATGCTCACAAAATCAACTGGAAACTTCAAACCTCGGCTTGGAAATGGCCAGAGAAAGGCAAGTGGAGACAGCACTTGAATCTGAGCACGAGGAGTGACCAAAATTTGGCAGCCTGGGCGTGGGGATGGACACAGCAGCGTTTGGGATTAATTCCAAAGGAATTTTTGGAAAGGACAAAGTCCAGGACTGGTTGCTGCCTCAAAACAGAGATGCCCCTTCCCTCTGCTCTCCTCCAGACCTGTTGAATGTGTGTGCCCTGCACCAAGCCCCACCCGGAGGATGCTCCAAAAGCAGCCACTTGAATCCTCATTCGTACCAACCGTGCCTGCAGGGAGACGGGAGCTGGGGCTGCAAAAATCCCCATCAAAGATGCTTTACACAATCCCTGCAAAGGGGGAAGGCGAAAACCGTGCAAAATTCACCCCCTGCCCCGCTGCTGAGCAAACTCAGAGATCTCGGAGCATCCCGAGAAACCCCGGCTGCAGGGTTGGGGTTTATCCCCATCCCTCCCATCCCAGGGGATTTTTCTGATCCCCCGAGAGCAGGACCAGCCGGGCAGGGGGTATGGGCGGTGGTGTCTGGCATCATTCTGCAGCCGCGCAGCCTTTCTCGGGAGGGGAGAACAGGATATCCATGCGATAGATGTTGTGAACAGTAGAAAGTACGGCATATCTAGGCGATCTGAAAAACCCCGCAGTGTGGGCTGTACGTGCAAACACCCCCGCACCAGCACAGCCGCGCACACCGGCGCGCAGCGCGATTCCGCACCCGCCCAAGAAAGGAAAAACCATCAAATCAAAAATATCAAATAACCCCAAAGGAAAAAAAAAAAAAAACCCAACCCATCCACAAACCCGAGGAGCAAAAGAAGGAAAGTTGTGCGCGTCCCTGCGCGCCGGGAGGGCGGAGGTGCCCACCAGTTGATTTTACATCCTGCCTTGTGCTTTCGCCGGCTTTTCTTGATATATTTCATTTATTTTCTGCAACGGGAAATAAACAGGTAATGCTGGAGCCCGGCGAAGCGGAGGGAACGGGAGGGCTGAGGGATGCGCCGCATTTTCTGTTTTCCCTCTTTCCCCCATCTCCCTCCCTGGAAGTTTCTTGGCGACACGAAACGAGGAGGAAAAAGCGAAATAAAAGGTTGCGGGGAGCGGTGGGGAGGACAAGCCGGGAGGCAGCGCTCCGGCGTTGAAGGGTTGGTATTTTATGGGATTTACAAATCTCGGCATCACTTCCAGGGCTGCATCCCAACCCTGCCCTGCCCCGCGGATCCCAAATTCCCGGCGGAGGCGCGGCTCGGAGCGCGGAGGCACCGCGGGCGCGCAGCGGGTTGGGATGCGCGCCGCGTTATTTGTACTGGGTTTCTTTTTTATTTTTAAACCCCTGTTCTTGAAACCGCTAAAAAAGGTCGCCGGATGAGTTGGCCGCTATATATATAAAAAAAAAAAAAAAAAAAAAATGCAAGAAAGAAAGAAAAAAAAAAAACGAGCCCTAAAAAGAGCGGCAGGCATGCGCACTGCGCGGATGCCATATTGGAATGAGCCTGCCGCGGGTGCGGGCGCACACGGCTGGGCTCCGCTCCGCGCAGCGCCGCGGAGGGAAAAACGCGGAAAAACCCCAAAATAAGCCAAACTCACACAGGTAAGGCACCGCGCCCGGCAGCCACCCCTCCCAAGCCCTCCCGCCTGGTATTCCCCCTTATTTTATTTATCGCGTTTGGCAGCGCTTGGGTGGAGAGAGTCGCTTCCCCGTTTCGAAGATGTATTTAAAAAATATTTTTTTTTTTTTTTAATTTTTATTTTTAAAGCGTGAGAGGTGGGTGTGGGTATTCCCCCCCACGTTTTCCGGAGGGTGAGCCGGCGGTGGAGTTGCTGAAGTGCCGGTGCCGGGGTGAGCCCCGGCCGGGACCGGCGCTCGGAGCGCGGCTGCCGCTGCCCGGCTGCGCCCCGCGGGCCGGGCGGCTCCGCTGCCCTCGCATCCATCGCAGCCCCGCGGGGCTTTTCTTCTTCTGTTTTACCTCGACAGACCGCATTTTAGATTCTCTCATCTCTTTCCCCCCTCCCTTTTTTCCCTCCCATCCCTTTATTTTATTTTTTTTTTTTTTTGCTATTCTCCCCCTTTTTTCCCTTTCTTTTTTTCTATTATTCCCTTTCCCCATCTTTCTTTTCCTTATTTATTTTTTTTTTTTTTTAAAGTTATATCTATCGTTTTTTTGCTTTCCTGCCAAACGCCCGTGCGACCTCCTTTCGGATTTACCAAGCTGATGCACATCTTTCGGAAAGTGTTATTTTGGGTGTGCGGGTGGGTTTCTTCTGAATCTGCGGGAAAAAAGGAAGGGGGAAGAAAAAAAGCGGCTGCAGGAGGCGAGAGAGAATGGGAAAAAAAATAAAAAGAAAATAGAAGAAAGCAGTCAGCTGTGCCAAAATGTACAGCCCTGATCTAGACGTATTTGCCCGTAGCGCTCCCGAACTGCGGTAAATGAATATTTATAAAGCTTGTTCAACATGGCGGGTTAAGGTGTCTTCAAAAAAACTGCAAATAAACATTTTGAGAGGAGAAATAGAGGGAAGGAGGGGTGCCAGGCGTTCGGTTCAACTCTTTTGTGGCTCGGAGAGGTGCGCTGGTGAATCCCGTGCGGAGGGATGAGGATGGGATCCCAGTTCGGGAAAAGTGCCGCGGCATTTGTGTGTGCTGGGAAGGGACGTGCGGAGCTGGAACCGCGGCCGATTTGCCTTTGAATGCCAAAATCGCAGGCGTGCCATGAGAAAGAAAAAAAAAAAAAAAAAAAAAAAAAGAATAAAACGCGCCGGGAGACAGAGCGCTGATTTTTTTGCATTCGCAGTAGACGTGTCGTGGGATGAGATGTCCTGTTGGAGCTGTCAAACCTTCCTGGGCGCAGCCAGCTGGGGATGTCTGGGGTGGTTTTTTGGGGTTTTTTTTTTTTTTGGCTTTTTGCATGTTTTTGTTTAGCAAAAAACATTCCGGATTCGCTCCACGCGAAAATTCGGGCGGCAGCCGAGTGACCTGGGCAGTGCATCTCTTCTGCAGAGAGACCCTAAAAATCCCCACGGTGACAGAAGCGAATCGCAGGGAAGGAGTTTGCAGAGAGTTCTCAGGGAGTTGTTTGTGCCCTTCCCCGCTGCCTTTTCCTAATGTGTTTTCCAGGGGGTGGAGGAGTGAGGCAGGGAAAACTTCCCCGGTCCTGCAGGGAGCAGCTCGGGGCTGCTGTTCTGGGGCTGTTCACCGTGGTGTGGGGGGTTAACTTTGGAGCATCTGTGTTTTGAGGGGTGGGAGGCGATGGGATGGGATGGAGGAGCCAGGCAGGATCCAGGAGTGGCTGCTCTGCTGCTCATTTATTTCCCTGTGCCTCTTGGACGCTCCCCAGGACCTCGCTGTGGTTTTATTTAGCAGGGCTGGTTGGCAGTGCTGTTTGCACACCTTGTCGTGCAGGGTGAGTTTCCCCATTCCAGAAGGGCTCTGATCCATCAGCTCACCCATTTCCCCCTCCTTTTTCCAGCCCTGCCAGGACCAAGCATCTCAGGGATTCAGCAAACTCACATTGCAGGGTATGGCGGTGGGGAGGGGGGCAGAGGAGAAGATGGGGGTGAAATTGTGATTTCTCATCAAAATAGCAGAAAATGGCATTAATTATAAGCAGATGGGCTTGAAAGGCAGTTATCAAACTGGGCTGCAAAATCCAAGAGCTGCAGTGGGGTTTTCTTTGGGATGGGAAGGGATGGAGCCATTGCAGAAGGGGAAGTTATCGTCCCTCTCTGCCCCCCAAGCATCTCCCCATGCCCAACTTTGTTCTGCCTTGGACAGGACAGCTTCTAAAATCACTTTGTGCCCCTGGTGCTCTGGGGAAGAGAGTGTGGTAGCACTTGTGTCTGAGCAGAGAAGCAGCTTCACCTGGTTGTGTGATGGGGACATGGAGGTGGAAGGGATTTGGAGAGGTCTCTGGACATCCCTTTGAACATGGGGCAAACCTTCTCCAAGGAGTTTCTTCCTGCATTGGCAGAGAAGGGTGCTGGCCAGGATTTAGTACAATTTGTTTTCCCTCTCTAGAAGCCTTTAGATGAAAACAAATTTGATTTTCTTTGCTGCTGGCAAAGTAAGAGCAGGTGAGGCAGGTTCTTTCTCCAGGGTTGGGTGAGCAGGGATGCAAGTAGCTTTTTTCCTCCTCTTCTTTTTTTTTTTTTTTTTTTTTTTTCTTTCCCTCTCTCCGACAGATTATTTATGAAAGGGAAGAAAATATCCTCACAAGTCTAATAACTTCAGTGCTTGTAAAGGATTAGGTCCTAATTACTCCTGTGATAAGATGGAGGCTTGTGT
Organism: Oenanthe melanoleuca; assembly: GCF_029582105.1. NCBI lineage: Eukaryota > Metazoa > Chordata > Aves > Passeriformes > Muscicapidae > Oenanthe > Oenanthe melanoleuca. The sequence continues at coordinate 65,930,961 of NC_079334.1, forward strand.
AATCTGTTACTAAGTGAAAATCTAAAAGCCATTTGAATAAATGCAGCAAAGAGCTATAGAGAGATTGGTACCTTGTACACAGCAAGAAAATACCTTTTTAGTGATTTTAAGGGGTGCACAGAGCAGTGGGACAGTAAATACATTACAAGCAAGACAGTATAATTTTAGTTCTATATTGAGAAAACATTTGCAGATATTCAACAGATGTTGCATGTGGCAGAGGTGGAGAGTGTGTTTTGCACAGATGTAAGAACATCTGTAGAAGACAGTATATGGTTATATAGCTGTGATTATGGCTGGTAATTGACTGGCTGGACAGACAGCTGATGTTTTAATGAAGCATTTATTAAAACTTTATGGAAGTGTTACTAGAAATAGGCTAAACACCACGACTGCCAACACTTCAGACTGGGGATGCTCTTCCCCCACTCCTGGCTTGTGCTGTGCTGAGCTGGTGTGTTTTGGGACACTGTTTCTGGCCTTTCAGAGCTGTGGGATGCTGGTCTGAGATGGTGAGGGGATGTGATGTTAACTTGCTGAAGGACAGGATGTGGTAGAGAAGGTGCCACCTTGTTTCTGCAGCAGATTTTGGGGAGAAATTCTTGGCTGAGGGTGCCCAGAGAAGCTGTGGCTGCCCCTGGATCCCTGGAAATATCCAAGGCCAGGTTGGATGGGGCTTGGAGCAACCTGGGATAGTGGAAGGTGTCCCTGCCATGGTAGGGGGTTGAAATCAGATAATCTTTAAGGTCCCTTCCAGCCCAAACCATTCTGTATTTCTGTGAGCCTTCAGGGGCATTTCACTGGTTAAATTCATGTTGGTGTGGGGTGAGCAGAGGCATGGGGAGCTCTGAGGAGGTTTACAAGGATCGTGATGGTTGAAGGAGGTAACTTGTCCCTGACTGTGTCCAAGTGATAAAGGAGTTGTGAAAAACTTCAAAACTTGTGACAGATAGCCAAAACCTGAAGCAGAGGAGCCAGAGGTGTGTCCATGAGGGTTCACAGAAAAAAAATCAATGTGATGATCACAGGATCCATGTTTTAGATGGCCTGAAGGTGTCAGAAGTATTTTATTGCTATGAATATTGATGCAGATTCTATCAGCTGGTGCAGCAGGGTCCTCAGTGCTGAAAATGAAGTGCTGTTGATGATAGTCAAGCCACCTGCAAATATGAGTTTATTCTGTCATTATAACATCTGGTCCCTAGGAGCAGGTTTTTGGGTTTTTTTAGTATTAGAGTAACTGATGGTACCTTGTCAATATTTAAAACCCATCATTTGAAACTGTTGATCTTGCATGACAGACCCTGATGAAACCTGTCAAATCCATCCTGTGAGTTTTTTTGCCAAAAGATTTCTCTTTCCTTTATTTTCTGTGTCTTGGGGTATGACTCCTACAGTGGTTAAAATGTTTGAGTTGCAAAATAAGGAAATACAGAAATAAGAGTGAAGACTTCTCCAGTGACATTTGAAAAACTCCCCAAAAGTTTATTCTGAGATTGGCCTTTTGTAAGACTTCAGCAAAGCATTCTTATGAAGGCTGATTTGGAAAATGTGTTCACAGATACTCCCATTTTTATGAACCAGAAGTGTTGATCTAAAATAAAATAGTAATAAAAAGAATGAAAAAAAAACAAGCCCAAAACGAAGCAGTTCTTGACAGCTGACCCAGAGATCAGTTCTGAGTAAGTGTGAGGCTTAAAAAAAGTATGTGCAGAATCCTTGCTATTTTTGCTCCCAGTTCCTGCTTTCATGACTAATACTCTTAGCATCACTGGGTGGCTTGTGCAAAGGAGCTATCTTTTCCTGGGTAAAGTTTTGAGACCCAATCTGAATATGAATTAATTAGAAAATCTTGCTTTATTTGCTTGGCAAGGAAGTGGAATTCCCTCCTAAAATCCAGGAGGTGACATTATGCCTGTCCCTGCAGTGTGAGAGATCAGACAGGACAACCACAGGCTGAGGATCCCTTAAGTCTAAAGGGTCCTAAATCCCTTGTGGAGACTTTTGGGTAGAAAGCCATACCTCTCCTAGGTGCTTCAAAAATATTTAAAGAAAGTTCAGGAAAAAACTAAAATTAACTGGTTCTTGGACAGTGTTTTGAGTGTAGGAGCTCAGTGCAAGTGCAGGATTTGTTGGGATGCTGGTGAGGCATTAAACCTGGATGCTTTGCAGTTTTCATGTTCACACGAAAGGGAATCTGATTTGTTTTACTCTGGAGAAATTGGGTGGAATTAGCCCTTTAAATGTGACTTGTAGGACTCTGTGAGTTGAAATGGCTTGTGCAGTTTGTTCTGGATAGACCTTGCAGGGCTGTGCTGGCTGCACTCACATGTGCTTGGCAAAGGGAAGGGTCCTCCTCTTCCTGCTCTTGTGAGGTGGCTGGAGATGGTTGTGAGGGCTGGATCTTTCTAAAATTTTTCTTTTTTTGGCAGATCCTGCCACTCAGTGAAGCAGCTTCTGGATGTAAAGCACTAACAGGGATGTAAGTGCTTGTAGGACTAAACCCAAGTGCTGATCAGCTGTGCTGTTCAAATGAGCCAAACAGTGCCAAGATCTAAAATGTCTTTTTTTTTTTTTTTTCCTAAAAAGTGTTGGAATCAGATGGCAGATGTTTCCTGGATTCTGGTTTGCATCTTGTGGGTTTTTTTTTTTTTTTTTCAAAGCAGCTCTGCCTGCTGCAAAGACATAGAAGGCAGAACTGATTGCCCTGGACAATGGGAGTTTGGTTGATGAGGGACTTGTGAATTGGGCTCTAATGAAGCCGGTGAAAACAGTGTTTTGTGTTTCCTGCTGGGTGGCTTCTGTGGCTGGGCTGATTGGTGCCACTCAGGGGGTCTGGCTGGTTAATTTGGGCCATGTGTTTGGTGTGTTGAGGTGACAAGCAGCACATGGTGGGGCTGGAACTCCCTGAACTTTAAGGTCCTTTCCAGCCCACCCCACTCTGTTCTGTGATTTTGCCTGGTGAGATGAGGTGTCTCAGGATGATAAAGCAGCTCTGTGTCCCCAAGTTACCATTTCAAAGTTTTCCTGGTTTGAGCTGTTTCAAACACAGAGGTGGGAGAAGACATGAGTGTTGCACATGGTTGTTGTTCTGCTTCTTCCTTGCAGTTCTTTTTCCTGTTATAAAGAAAGGGCATCAAGGACATTATCCCAATCTTCTTCATGGCCCTGGTTCAGCTGAGAGCTTAAGAAGATGCCCAAATTTAAATTTGCCACATTTCAGAGTAGTTGGTGTATGTTGGGGTGCTTAGTATGGGTAGAAGTGCTTTACCAAAGTGGGGGCAACATCATGGAAATTGCCTGTTGAGTCATGAAGGAGGTGGCAACACCTGTGAGGTGACAGCAGCTGGGAACAGGAGAGGTTAGTGTGTGGTGACCTCCTTTTCCTGGGACACTTTGTGGGGTGCTGAGGTGATGTCCAGGGTTCACAGAGGCAGTGGCAGGAGTACAGGTGGGGCAGCAATGCCCCCTTGCCCCTGCTTGTGAGATGTCAGACTCACTCAGGAGAAGGAAAATTGGATGAAAAAGTGCTTTAATTTTTGAGGTTTGATCTAGTCCTTGGTTTTGGCTTAAAGTCCATCTCTAGGTCCTTAGGTTTTATTTACACACTTTACAGCCAAGAGGGTGATGTGTACCCAAGCCTGTCATCTCTCTCTCTCTCTCTCTCTCTTTTTATTTTAATACTGCAGGGCTTTTTGCTATAAACAAGTTAAGAGTCTCTAATTAGGTTTATTTTACTTTCTGTTGTCTTATCTTAGTACCATTTATCTCTGTGTGTATCCCTGTATCACACTCTGAGGAGTGTGCCAGGTAGGGAGGAGGAGAAAATTGCTCTGTGGAGCAGGTTTGTCTCTGTTGGCATCAGAAGTGTGAAGCTTTTGGCACCAGTGCAAGAAGAGGAGAGCAAGGACCAGCCGAGTTACAGGGGCTGCCACCACCTTGCAAATCCCTTTTCCACCATGTGTCTTCAGAGAAGTTTGGTTCCTGTCCTTCTCTGACTTTGAGATAGACAATCCAGATGATCCCTGCTCTGGTGGTTCCTTGATTTTCTGTTTTTGCATGTTTTCTCTCCAGGCTTACTCATTTATTTTTCTGCTGCTGCACAAATGTTGATTTCAAGAGGGGCAGGAGGGCTGGAAGGGGTCTTGGGCTGACCATCCCTTACCCCAGGGCAGGATTAACTCTACCAAGATCAGTTTCTAGACAGATTAGCATCCTAACTCCTCCAAAAAGCAGAGATCTTTGTATCCCACTTCTTCACTAGATTCATTGTAAGTCATTTCTTCTCCTGCCCAAATCATGTCCCTTCCCTGCAGTTCAAGCCAAGCTGCTTTCTTCAATCCACCAAGAACATGGAAAACAGATTATATTCTTTTCCCCATTCAGCTGTTTTTTATGTATTTGAATATTGTGAACATTCCTGGTTCTCCAGAGTACGTGGGATTTGTTTCTTCCACCCCAGAGTACAACACAGAGCTGTTCAAAGCAGTAAATTTCCCTTATTAAAATCCTGTGGGGTCTTCAATATGAAAGAGAAATTGTCAGTTGATGTAAGTGAAAACATTTGGCGAGGGGAAGCTCTCAAATAAATAATAAAAAAAAACCTCAGAGGAATTTGGAAGAAAAGGTTCTTAAAAGGTTTCCAACTGGTACTTTGTCTGAGAGGAGAGACAGGCCCTTTTTCTATGAGGTGAAGCTGTTACTTGATGTGTTCAATAGCCCTTTTGAATGAGCTTGCTCTGCATTGTGCAGATGCTCAGGGATGTAAATATTGTGGCAGGCTGCCCCTGGCAGTGCATCCTGGATCATTCCCACAGGATGAGATCCCCTTCATCCTGCCCCACGGACAGGACCAGCACCACCAGCATCTCCCTCCACCTGGTCTAGGGCAAGGTGTCCCTGCCCATGGCAGCAGGGTTGGGACCAGGTGATCTTTATGGCATCTTCCAACCCAGACCATTCCATGACTGATTCAGCTAATTTGCTGGGAAATTTGGATTTTTAAGGCATTAGCAAGTGCTGTGTGTGTGAACCCCCTGAGGGTTGTTCATCTCATCTGAATTTCAGGTGTCTGACTTGGACCACTTAGGTCAGTCATCCTTTGTATGTGATTCTTCTTGGTGTGGTTTAGGCTGGATATTTGGAAAAGGTTCTTCCCCCAGAGGGTGGTTGGGCACTGAGCAGACTCCCCTGGGAGCTGGTCACAGCCCTGAGCCTGACAGAGACCATGAAGTGTTTGCACAGCACTCTCAGGCATGTGGTGGGGTTGCTGGGCTTGTCTTGTCTTGGCCAGGGGTTGGACTGGGATGGTTCTGGTGGGTCCTTTCCAGCTCAGGACATTCTGTGATTCCCTGACCCTGCAGCCCTGCTGCCTCTCTCAGGTGTGCTGAGGGGTGGGACCATCTCCAGTCAGTGTTTGTTGCTGGATTTTGGAGGGGCCAACATCAATCCCAGATCACTGGGAAAGCAGTGGAATTTGCTTCTCCACCATTCAGGACTCAGCATTACATTGGCACACCTGGTTCACTATCCAGACAAGAGGTTTCAGGGATGCAGAATCTTTTTTGTCTTCCTTGTGCCAACCCAAGTGTGCATTGGAGAGAGAAAGTGAGTTTTTCAGGAGTAGCTTTAAGGAGGAGCCCTAGGGGTGCTGGATTTGTGTGTGGGTAAGGGACCTCTCCCTACAGAGAACTATTCCAGAGGAATTAAAACCAGGGTGGAGCTGACAGGAGATGGGAAATGTACAGTGGTGTGAGGAAGCCAATGCTGTGCTTGTACAAAGAGCCAATATTGATACAGATGACAAGGCAGCACGCTGGAGATAAAGGCAGGGCTGAGACTGACAGCCGTGGGAAGAAGGAAATAAAAGAGATTCTTTATTATATTGCCTGGCTTTTCCTGCCTGTGAGTTAAGAGCCTGGATCTGAATTCAACACCAAGGGAATGGGAGCTGCGTGGGGGGAAGAATTGGATCAGTCTGAACCACCACTGTGCAGAAACAATGAGCAAGGCATCTGAAAACAGGGAATTTCCCCCTCCCTGCTCTTTCAAATGCATTTCATAGGATTTTCCTTTGTGCTCCTGCCTGGTGTAATGTCACCTTGAGCCACTTTTGGTGCTGTTTCCCATCACCTTTTCCCAGGCTGGCAGTGGGGCTTGTGGTCCTCGATTTGGTTTCCAGTGGATTTCACACTGGCAGAGGAATTGGAGTACAGAGGTGTGTGCTGCTTGTGTAATGTTGATGATTGCAGGCCAGCCAGTGTGCCACTGTGAACAGTATGGCTGGGGACTCTGTTTGAAGTGTTAATTAGCAGCAATTAATAAGAAGTGAAAAATTAATACCCTGTGTCAGCTTTCTTTGCTAGTTAGTTATATCAACACTAAAGCTCAGAGCTATTTGGAAGATGGTGATTGCATAAGGGTTTGGTATTGTCACATGGTGTTGGGAAAATACTGAAATGCTCTCCTACCATAACTGGTAAACTTGTTATTCCCAAAATAAATCAAGTAATTGCCTCTAATAGATCCAGTTTCCTTGGGATGTGGATGCTCTTGACATGACATTTCAAAACTAGCAAGTTTCCATAGCTTAATCAAAAAATACATTAAATAGAGTTAAAAACCCAGAAATGTTGATGATGCTGAATATGCCTCAGAGATTCTGGGTTTCCCCCTTTTAGTTGAAGTGGGCTCAAACCCAGTCCCAGGTGGGGCACTGAGGGTGGGTCCCAGTTGTGTTGCAGGTACCTTGGGCAGGTTCCTGCTGATTTGCTCATCCACTTTCTGTTTCTGATGGGAAATTCCATGATCCAGGGGTTTCAGTCCCTCTCATGGGTCTGGTGGCAGATTTGTGGCTTGGCTGTGAGAAGGAAAAAAAAACAAAAAAAGCAAATACTGTTGTTGTCTGATTGGGCACCTTCAGCTTTTTTTATCATCTCATAACTTAGTTTTATCAGCATCATAGAGGCATCACAAGATTTAACTACTATACCAAGAGGATTATGTTTCTTCTTGGTATTTATATTGTTACCCCTGAGCTCTCTTTAAAATGATGGATTTGTTGTGTTTAAATTGATCTCTCTGTTTCTCTCCATTCTTTGATTTTTTTTTTTTTTTTTTGGTAGACCCAGGTTATCTTCCATCCTTGTCTGGTCCCTGGCAAAAATTAAAACAGCCACATCCACCCAAGATTTAGCTTCAGCTGGCATCTCCCCTCCTCTCCCATTTAACAAGCCTGATGTAAAGTCCTGCTACTTAGCTAATTTATTATTAATGATATTTACAGAAGTGTCTCTATCAAAGGAGAAGTGGGTTTTTTTTTTTGGACTTTCAGTAAACTGATTGCTTCTAGTTTCATGGTTAATTGAAACTTAATATACACTGGGGATGAGTGATGTGTATGTTCTGAGGTTAGCTGCACTCAGAATGCTCAGAGTCTATAATACACTTAATTCATTAGCAAGTCTCATGTCAACAAAGAATAAAGATGAAGTGCTGTAGTGGCAGTGGAAAAGGGTCATATCTGTGGAGTACTTACAGTCTGCTGAGCACTGTGTGAAGAGACTAATGCTCTGAGCTGGGTTATGATCTTCCTTTTCAAAAATACTTTTTTTTCCTTTCATTAGCAGATTCCTTTGGGGTGGGGAACAAAAATTTCTAACTTTGCCTGAACAGCCTTCAGTGGGGTTTGAATCACCTGCCTTGGTAATTTGCTTCCACCAGTGATTTTTTTTGTGAAACACCTGTGGTTTTTGCAGGTTTTAATTGCAGCTGTGATTGCTCCAGCAGACAGTCCCACCATGGTCCAGCTAATGGATATCAGACACTTGACATGCTCCTCATCTTTTTCAGCTCTAATATAACTGCTGACACACGTCCATTTCTTCTTTTAAATTTCCATAGGAGTGGCCTTAAAACCTGGGAGTGAGAAATCCACAGCAGAACACTCTCCTCCTTTCTGTTTTATAACCATCATATCTAGTCTTCTAGAATATGCCTCCAGAGTAGTAAAAGCTGAAAAAATCCCATATATTTTTACAATCTTATTACATCCTGCTTTGCCTGGCCTCTGGCAGTAAACTTCTTTCCTACTTTTAGTCACACATTTTGCAGAGCATTTGGCACTGGTGCTGCCAGCACAGTCCTCCCTGTCATGCAGGATTTGGAGGCTTCTCTGATAAGCAGGACCAGTCCTCCCCATCAGAAATTCTGGACACACACCTACCCTACTGCCTGTCTTTGCTTTAGCATATCTTGTGTGAGTAGCTGCTTCCCTCTGTGCCCATAACCCCCAGCTCTTGGTTTCTCTTTTTCAGTCCTCCTCTGACACCTCATAATTCATCAGCATCCCAGAGTTTCACTGAAAACCTCACTTTGGAGTTTTTTTAATCTACTCCTAAAGGTGTATTTTGGGGTATTGCTTGTCTGGTGGCTTAGTGTGGCTGGAAATACAGTTCTCATTTAGCCTGATGCAGGATCTGCTCAGCCTGGATGCCCTTCTTCATATTGTTTTTCATTTCTGTGTTTTCATTCCACTTTGAATTTACTATGGTCACTCCTCCTAGAAGAATCTCCTCTGCTAGCATAACCCAATTTAAAATGAGTTAGTATTTGCTACCCTGCATGTTAAAACTGGTGCAGTTACCTTAGGTCAGTCCTCATTCAATAAACAGTTGCACTATTTCATGAAGATATCTGCATTTTTCATGCTCAGTTTTATTTTCTAGAGTTACTCTTTCTCGTGAGTATTTTCACTTCAGTGTTTGCTCTGATCATTATCACAGATGTCCCCCTTTGGAAGTCTGAATATTTATGGAGTGGGATCCATCTCACACAGTGCTAGCCATCAAAAAGCTGGAAATCCAGGGCTGAAATGGCTGGAGATGGTGGAGATGGTTTTTAGCTTGGGTTGTGCTGCCTTGTGGGCTCATCCTTCTCTCTGTGTTGGTGGCATTGGGAGCTGGAGGAAACTTTGAGATGAGAATCCTCTGGGTGCTGTTTATTACCTTACCATCTTCTCTGTTGTCATTATTTTTGCTGTTGTTATTATATGTTGATATTATTGCCACTAAGGTCCTTTGTTGTGGTTTTCAGCTTGAGACAAGAGCAGGGTGGAAGGGTCACCTTCAGAGAGTCATGGAATGTTTAGGCTGGAAAATATGTTTAAGATTTTTCATTCCAGCTGTACCAAGATGGGATGACATAAAAACCACCAGGAAAGGCTGAGGCAGTGGGGTGGTGTAGGTAGAACAAATCACTCACTGCTTTTTTTTGCTTTCCTTGCAGGTTGTCCTCCTTGCTGCAGGATGAATTAGGGAGGCAAAGCCTTTTGCTCTGAGCCATGGAGACCAGGGCATCCTTCCTTGCCAGCATGAGAGAGACCCAGCAGCTCTCCCCAGAGCAGGATCCCAGCCCTGCCAATGGTGATGGGGAGCAGTTTGATTCAGGTGGGCTCCCCTTCACTCCCCTTGTCACTCTGCAGCTCCTCACAGGTAGAGCTGGGAGCCAGGCAGGTGTTGGCAATGGTTGTACAGCTCCAGACCTTTTTTTGGGGGGTCTTAGGGATTGGTCTGTGTCCTGTGATTGATGGGAAATAGGAGCTTTTCCTCTTCTGGACCTCATCTGCAGTATGTATCAGCTATTCAAAATTAAACAGCCATGGAAAACCTTTCCCAAGGAATCATACTGTGTTCTCCCAGTTTCCCCACCATTTGTTATTCTGTTGAAGTTTTGTGGTTAAGAGAGATGAAACAAACATTCAGAAATTTACAGCATTTCTCCTTTGTTTTGACCTTCCCTCTCCTTTCCTTTAGTATTTTTTTGAGTGCTGCAGGTGAGGGGATTTCACACACTCTGAGGAGAGCTGGTCACACATTGTCCTTGTGCTCATGGCTGGATGCTTTGTAATGCTCTGGGATGGGCTCCTGGAGGTGTGAGGATTTGCTGTGCTAAATTTTGGTGTTCTGTGGTGGATGCAGAAAAGTAGATGCTGCTTTCAGGTGATCTCTGATGGAATCAGGTGCTTTAACTTCCCATATCCAGCTGTACCAGGAGGAGACTGTGTCATATGATGAAAAAGTACATTATGGCTGGACCTAAAACCTACTTTCTTTCTGAAGCCAAGCTTTTCCCTGCTTCTCCCTCAGTTTGTCAGAAATTTGGCCACTCAGCCTTCAGCTTCCTCACTTCTTTTAGCAGCTCAATGATTCTCCTCTTTCCTTGGACTGCAGATCCTTGGATTTCTAGAGTGGGCTGATCTAGTTACTACTGGATCTATTTTTATCTGTGGTAGAGAGATAAGAGCCTGTAAGGTGAGATTCAGTTGGCCAACCATAGGCATTTTTTGGGGCATGAGAAGAACTAGCTTGCAGTGCCTAAATTTTGGTGGGGATAAGGATTTGGATGGCTGTCCCAAGGCTGTGCCAGAGGTTTATGGTTGGTCTGTGTGTCTCCCTCTCCCCACACCTGTTGTGGGAGCATTTCAGTGCTCTATTCACTCAAAAAGTTATGTATATGTAGGTGCTATAAATAAGATGTCTAAGCAATTTGCTCTAAATACTTTCTCCTTACAATAAAGCCTGGAAAAAAAAAAACCAAAAAAAAACCAAAACAACAACAGATCTGTGTTTCTGGAGCCACAGGGTTTGGGTCTTTTATTCCTTTTCTTTTCCATAGCTGAACATCCCAGGGGGCTGTTAACAGGTGGAACAGTTGCATTTTTACAGTATCAATGCATAAGCACTTTAAAGCCATTGAGAGGCTGGCAGATAATGACTTGTTGATTTTATTTGCCATCCTGGGCTTGTTGATACATCACCAGTATTGTAAACCAGCCAGCCTTGACTCTTTCATTAAGAAAAAGCTCTGGACCTAAGTACCAATAATTGGAAAGGGAGCTGGTATGTAAAATAGGTTTAATGCCAGATTTATCACCTTTCAGGTCCTGTGCTCCTCAGCAGTTGGGTTTTTCTGATGGATGGAGATTTGTGTGCAGCCCCGTTGCAGGTGTGGGTGGTGTTGGGTTCTTTGGGCTGGTCTCATCCCTGTGCCACTCTGGGACTGCTCTGGATTCCCCCCTGCCAGAATTCCAGCAGGGAACAAAGTCCATTAAAAAACCATTTTGAAAACATACAGTCCCTTCAGAATTCGTTGTGGTGAAATGAAGCAAAATAAACCACTGATGCTGTGATAAATGAGTACTCTGACATTATTTTTACAGACCTTGTAAAAGTAATTTCCTGATAAAGTCTGCAGATAAAACATGGTGGAGGAGCCAGGCTGGTGATGTGTCAGAGAGGAATGAGCTGACAGGGAGGGAAGGCTCACTCTGCTTTGCCTCTGGGCCTTGAAACCTTTTTATTTGGGTTTAGAAAGGAGAAATGTGAGTGGTGTTTTGTTAAACAGGTACTGTTGTGAGTTTTTTGGGCAGCATGTGAAAGACCTGCCAGAGGGAGTCTCTGTGCTGGCCCATGGCAGAGTAGGTCAGGTTAATAAGGTTGTGAAGGACTTGATGCATCCATAACTAGCATCTATTTATATTTGTTAAAAAGCTTTTTCCAAATTGTGGAGAAGACTCTGACCCCCCTGGAGACATTGCTCAGCCCATCCCAACCCCACAGACACAGGTGGATGCAGGAGCAGGGAGGGATGAGTGTGAGAGAAACAGGACTTTTGGGCAGTAAATTAATATGATTATGTAGAAGCTGATGGATTGTTTATTTTTTAGTTTTAATTATATATTTTAAGATTACTGTTTACATGATTATGCATTTTTTGATTGGTGCTTTTATGTTGTTTATGCATTTTGCACGAGTTTTTTAGGTACAATGATTGGTTGTTTAGAACTTCACTGTTTACTTTTATTTTGGGTTTTTTAATTTTGATTTTTTTTTTTTTTAGTTTTTTCTTTGTTTAGTACAATTTATGTTTTAATGGTTTTGAAGGGTTTTAACAAGTTGTAGAAAAACACTTAAAAATGGCTTATTTTGTGTATTTGTTATAAACACTGGTTTAAAGCAGTATATGTATATATAACCAATATACAGAAGAACAGCTAAGCATGTGAAGGAACAGCAAAATATGGAGAAAAACAGCTAAATATAGTTTGGCTGGTGCATATGATACAGATTATAGCTTGGACTTGTTCAGACATGTCACTGTGACCCAAACTTGTTCAGTATTGCTACAGATGAGGCAGAGGGGATGATGCACTTCAAGCTTTTCATGCCAGGTGCTTCTGACTTCTGGTGGGATGGGGATTGGTTGTGCTCAGGGTAAAAAGTTGCTTAAGGGATTTTAAGCCTGGAATGGAAAATCATATCTGCCCATCTACTGATGGACTAACATACTTGGTTTTAGAGGCTCAGCCTTTGAAATCTCTGCACACAGCTCTTCTCTGGAACATTAACTCTGCAGGGTTGCAGGCATGAGGGCTGAATAATATCCCTGTTCATCTAAATTGCCTGCCTGCATGATACAGGATTTTTCCACCAAGCTCCTACCTTGTGGTTAAGTTGTGGCTTATCATTCAGTCAAGGTTGAACTAACCCCTCATTCTGGGTTAGATATCTCAAGTGGAGCCAGCTTCAGTGCCTGAAGGTTTTCTGCAGTGATTGCAAAAGTCAAAAAACAAAACCTGTTCTTTATTCTGCAGTGAATTTGTCTATTTTTGGATTGTAATCATGGAATTGGGTTATTTCTTGCTGAGTTGAAGAGTCATCTGGTAGCTGTTTATCACTGGATTAAATGTTGATTTGCATCTCCATATTTAAGAAGATGACTTGAGTTTAGGGCAAGGAGTCAGACTTGATGCAGCAGCATGCAAGTGTTTAACAGTGTTGACAGCTCAGCTTTGAACTCTCAGACAGATCTTTACCCTCCACCAGCTCTGTCTCAAAAACCCTTTTCTGATCTCCCTTTTTTCCCCCTCAACTGTGTGGGTCTGGTGCCACAGGCAGCAAATAAAAACTGTGTCTTCCCCTTTTAATAATAGGAGATTCCCCTTGCACAACATAATTTTCTCTGGTCCTGGAAACTGGAGACCTGTAGCAATAATTGCAATAAATTAACCCTGCCTTTTTCTTCATAAAACTGTCTGGGGAAGGTTCTTAATTCAGTTTGTCATGAGTCACTTTAATTACATCATGAACACACTGATGAATGTTTGGGCAGGTAAAGGGTCTCACAGAGTTTGGCTGATAAATGCTTATTGCAAAGAGCTCATTGCTAGACTGTAAATATTTTTGCTCTGGGGATGAAACTGGGCTTGTGAGATTGCTTGGGAACAAAATGAAAACAATCAGATTTGGCTGATTTTCTGTAAGTGAAAGAAGATTTATTTTTAATTATTGCTGTGTGTTTTTCAGAGATGGTCTGGGGCCTTGGCTCTGCCTCAGTGTGGTTATAAAGGAAGAAAAGGAAGAGTGGTCATGTCCAGCCCTTGCTGTGGGGAGGGGTTTTGTGGGGCAGTGGTGTGGGAGGGAGAATCCAGAGCCCCAGATCTGAAGGGGAGCAGGGGGTCAGGAGGCAGTGGGGGTCTAGAGAGGTGTGCCCAGGGGTTTGGGGACAGCAGCTGTAGCCTTGGGGAGCGTGGGGGGTTTGTCAGGGATTTATGGCTGAGTGATGCTGAGGAGGGAGAAGAAGGGTGGCAGGAGTGAAAATGGGTCTCACTCACCCCAGGGTTGGGGTGTTTGGTCTACAACAGCTCAGCCAGCAGAATCATCTCCTCATTTATCACTGCTGTAGTAAACAGTGCTGGGGGAGCCACTTGGAGGGCACAGGGACATTGCAGCTCAGTGGGCAGGCAGCCACCTCCCTCACAGCCAGGCAGGCATCAAATGCAGAATAAAAAGCACAAGTGTCTGTTGCAGTGTGTGACAGTTTTGTGCCCCCACTGCCATGGAAGCAGAGTCATTTCTGGTCTCAGTGTTGGCTGCTACAGCCCCAGAGTCTGCTGAAAGCATGGGAAGAGCTGGTCAAAACACAGATCCTTAAAGCAGGCTTTCTGTTTTCCCTTCTGTTGATGTTTATACTGGTTGCTATTCTCACCCTGAACTCTTTGACACAACTTTTGCCTTCTTTGGCTGTGTTTTAGGCTGCTTTTCTTTCTCTCATTTTTTAATGTTTTTTTTCCTTTTGAACAGATGAGGGCTCCAGCATTGAGGATGCAGACTTCAACTGGGACGAGTTCCTGGAGGAGACAGGAGCCAGTGCTGCTCCCCACACCTCCTTCAAACATGTATGTGCTTCCTCTGAGCCTTGGGGGGTTGTGCATGTTCCCCCTTCAGGTTTTCAGGGGCTCCCTGCAGAACTGAACTGGAGGCTTAGCATTTTGGGGAGAAACTCCCTCCACACATGTGACAGCCTGAGAGGGAACAGCCCCCCAGCCAGTGTTAGGTGACCTTGGTGTGTCTGCAGTCACAGATTGGAGTTCTGTCTCTGCCACTCCTTTATCTTCTGCCTTTGCATCAAATTTTCTGTTTTTGAGGGCTTGTGTTGCTCTCCTTTGGCTTACAATGCACTCATGTTTTTTTCTCTTCACCCTCTACATTCATTGTTGTCCTTGCCAGCCTGTAGAGATAAATCTCACAAGAGTGTCTTACTTCCCCAAATCTCCTTTTAATGCCTGATTTGCTGACTGGCAGAGTCACTCAGCACTAGAGTGGCTCATAGGAAAGCATCTCTCAGCCTCCTGCTGGAGATTCTGTCTCAGAGGTGTGGGAAGCAGGGGCTTGGGCAGGTGGTGCTTTTCCTGGGAGAGCATGCAGACAGCTGTGTGTGACAGGTCTGTGCTCTGCTCTGTGTCAGCACCAGCAGCCTTTGGAGGCACCTCTGGACATCACCTGGTCAAACCACTCTTGTCTCCAGATAATTTTTTGGCTTGTCTTGTAGGGCTAAAGCACCTGCAGGGATGAAAAAAACCCTCTCTTTTATCTAGATCTGAAAAACCAGTACAGTCCTCCATTCCCTATTTTGCTTCCATTTTAACAAGTTAACCCAGAGTGTTGCAGGGTGAAGGACCATAATTATCTATACTGCAGATTTGCAGGGCAATGCTTTTTGTGGAGTTTATTCTTGATCCAGCAGCTGCTTGGAGAGAGAATCTTGTTCCAGATTTCTGCTCCAGGCTCAAAGTAGAAAGTTTTGAATTTTATGAAGCCCTTAAGGATGTCTTCAGTTGTGTGGTGATGCCCAGCTCATCCTGCTGGTCAATTCTGGGAATGTCAATGTGGGACAGATTGGTGCTGGGATCAGTCCTTGGTGACTGCTTCACAATCTGGAACTTGATCCTCAAAAATCTGTCCAAAAACCTGGAAGCTGTCAGAGAAGATGGCATTATCTGTCTGATTCTACTCTTGATGTGATTTCCAGTCACAAGTCTCTTGGCTTCTAACACCATGGTAGTGTTATGGTGAGCACAGGGAGAAAACCAACAAATGAATCACACTGCAGGCATCAGGCTCAGGTGCTTTGAGCTGCAGCTGCCAGTCTGTGCTGGGAGGAGATCCAGTTTGTGCTGGGACATGGGCCAGTCTGTTCCCTGGATTATTTATGAGGACTCTGAGCATTGCTGAGATCCTGTCCTAGCACTAAGTGAAGCAGTGCATGTCACAGGCCACCTTCAGTGTTAGAGCATCTCCAGAGGTCCCTCTCAGGTGTTCTGTGGCTCTGGATGCTGCTGGAAGTGCCCACACAAGGAAAGGCACAGGGAGTGCAGATGGTGAATGGATGTAGTACACCTGTGTTGTTGGATACTGCTGGGAACCAGGGAAAAAGCAGCCTTGAAGCCTTGGGTTCCTCAGACTGCTCAAGGACAAGGAATTACAGCAACGATTAAACACCTGCTGGATATGTGAGAGATGTGTTGTTTTGCAGAAAGCATGTTTTCAAAGAGGTGTTGCCTTCTTGGGCCAGTGAGTCTTTTCTATTCTGTATTGCATGAACTACCCTATATAAGTGTAGTGTTTCTTTAAATAAAGCTCTCTTTTGCTTCTCCATTACACGAAGAACAATGTTGAATTATCCTTTCTGCCGCTCCTGTAGCCAAAATGCAGCACAGCTGCAGGTACCACTCCTGCACTTTGGAGCCTGTGGGCCTTGCATGATGGGATATGAGGCAGAGAAGTAGGAATGGAGCTGCCAGACAGGTGGAGAAGGAGGTGCTTGGATTCAGAAGCACAATCAGCTCATGTCCTGTCCAGGGCTGCTCTTCAAGGGCAGCATTTCCAGGGGAGGGGAGGGACTCTCCCTGCAAAGCCCAAAAAGTAACACCCGTGCCTTTCTCGTTTTGCAAGGTTGAAATCAGCCTTCAGAGCAGTTTCCAGCCAGGGATGAAACTGGAAGTGGCCAACAAGAGCAACCCAGACACGTACTGGGTGGCCACGATCATCACCACGTGCGGGCAGCTGCTGCTGCTGCGCTACTGCGGCTACGGCGACGAGCGCCGGGCAGACTTCTGGTGTGACGTGATGACAGCAGACCTGCACCCCGTGGGCTGGTGCACCCAGAACAACAAGGTGCTGATGCCTCCAGAGGGTGAGTTCTGCCTGGGTTGCTGGGGTTGTGCTCTGCTGTTGGGCTGTGGGTTCGTCCCCGGGTCGCTGGTGGGTCTGGGATGGCTCCAGGTCTGCAGCTGGTGGTGGGTGATGCTGGGGAGGGTTGTGTCCCCACAGGGTTCAGTTTGTCAGTCTGAAGGCCAGTCAGCCTTCAGCAAAGGTGTTTTTGCCCTGGTTGGTGACAGCACAAAGGCACTTCCATAGGGAAATGTCTTCACAGAATGGAAAGGTTGGAAGAGACCTTCAAGATCATCGAGTCCAACCCATGCCCTAAAACCTCAACTAGACCATGGCACCAAGTGACACATCCAGTCTTTCTTTAAACACATCCAGGGATGGTGACTCCACCACCTGCCTGGGCAGAGCATCCCAGTACTTTATCACTCTTTCATAAAAAACTTTTTCCTAATATCCAACCTGTATCTCCCCTGGCACAGCTTGAATCTTCTTACTGCTGAACTAATGCTGTGATTTTCACTTTGGGGAGAAAACTGTCCTGTTCTTGTAGAAAGAGGGGTGAAATTCAAGAGCAAGAACAAACTAAAATAAGCAAGATCAGTTTGGGTGTAACCAAAATCAGAAGCTGACTTTGCACTCAAAAGTGTTTTGCCCTGAAAGTTTAAAACCTTCCACCATCAGACTCCAGCAGCTTTTAATTCTAATGGTAGATGCATGTGATTAAAGGTAGCAGAATTTGGTCATTATTAGTTAGGGCATGTGCTGATTGGCAGGTCTTAGGTGCACAAAAGCTGAATCGAAGTGTTGTAGGTTCCTGAGTGGCCCATGTGGAAGGCTTTGTTAATAATACAGTTTGATCCTCAGTGTATAAAAATATAAATGTGTATATATATGCACAGACACGTATATGTATATGTATATATATATATATATGTGGGGTATGTGCATCAGCAGAGCAGCTGTGGTGTACTCTTGCTGCTACATTACTCCAAGCAAAAGCATATTGTCAGTGCTGCTCCTAAAGTATTCCTGCCATATATCCCATTAATTCTGGATCAAGGGAAGAAGAGATGAGTATTCAGCCTCCAGCTTGTGCATGCATTTAAGGCAAGTCTCATTTAAGGGTTCTGCTGCTGAAGTTACTATTTTCCTTTCTGCTATGGGTGGCCATTGAAAACAGTGCATGTGCCATTTGGGAATTCTCCTGGAGTAAGTGTTCCCTGACTTCCCCCTGAAGTGAGTTGTAGACACAGTCTTTGAATCAAAGCTGACATTTCTGCCTTGCATAAGCCCAAACTGTGAGCTAAACTTATCTTTTTGTTCTGGTCTGTGTGTTTTGAATAAACACGAGATTGATTGCTTTAAAAAAGAAGTCTTGAAGATAAATACAGCTGAGAAATCTCTTGGCTTAGTACCAGTAAATCAAGTTGATGTGAGAGGGGTGAGGTATTTTATTTTATTGGCCTCTTAAACTGCATTTTATTATGTGGATTACAATCAGTGTTACTAGAAAGGTGTACAGTGCTACAGACTAAATCTCAAATGTGAGGGTCAGGGGGGTAAGAGAGCTTGCTGAATGTCATAATAGAAAATAGCAATTCCCTTATAACCTGAGGCAGCTGCTTTTCATGGGTCTGTTGGAATTTGCCCTTTGGGTCATGGCACTCTGTGTGAGTTGCCTTGCTTGAGTGACTGCAAGTGTGCAGTGTGTCCTACATCCCTTCTCCTCTGGTGGGTGAGGTAACTGTACACCAGGGTGTTGAATGTGGGCAGCTGCCCTCTTAGTTTAGGGTTTTTTTTGTTTATTTTCCCACTCCCTGTGTTGAATATGTCACAGTGTGATTTTAAAAAAGAATAAACTAAATGCATGGGGTGTTGTTATTTCAGAAGAGATTCAAGCATTTAAGAGCTTGGGTCACATTTTGGAATGAGGCATCTAAAATGCCCAAGAGGATCTGAGCCTTCAGGATTTACAGAATAGGACCTGTGCATTGGTAAAAGAGACACTGATGTTCTCTATGAACTCTGTGGAGATTTTTTTAAACCTCTTTAGCATTGCACTTTTATTTTGTTGTCAGACCTTTGGGGGAACCAAAAACCAGCTCTAAATTGCATGGACCCAGTTCTGAGGCATTATTTCTGCACATCTTGATTACAGTGGTTGGCTGGACCATGCAAACAGCATGGCCAGGTTGTCTGCCATTAGGCTGTGATTTTAATCAGGAGCTGAAGGCTGTGGTTAAAAAGCAGAGTTGCCAGAATGGACTTGTTTAACAGCCAGAATGGCAGCACTGGGACTGTGCTTTGTTTCTGCTTACGAGTCAGGTTGGACTGATCGGTGCTCATCTCATAAATGTGATGCCAGACAAGAATGGCAGAGTGATGGGACAAAGAATTTCATTAGATGGGAGAGAGATGCTGCAAAATGGGCTGGTTCAGTTCAGCAGATCAATAGAACTTGATTTAAAGTCCAGCACACACAGAGCTTTTAAGAGGCGGCTGCCAAATAACTGTAGTTTATGATCCAAATCAGAGGAAGTTGATTAATTTGCAGACTGCTGCACTGTTATTTATGGGGTGACATTAGTTGCATCATGGTGCCTGTGGCCTGTGAGTAAAATGTCAAGTCATGTTCTGTCCTCCTGTGACGTGATGCTGCAGTCACCAGATCAGGAATACCTGAGGTGGCAATAAAATCTCTTGGTTTATGGCAGGATGGTGTCAGTGCACGTGTGCCTGGGAGCTTCATGCTCCAGCCCCCTCCTCCACAGGAAATCAAAGGGGTAAAATTGTAGTTACTTCAAGCTTTGCCATTAATTATATTTTTCTCATTACAAATCGGTGTGTAATTTGAATTGCAAACTCAACTATCCTGGCAGAATAGATCTGTTTACCATTCAAAGCAAAATGAAAATTATTTAAATTAGTTAATATAGAACTCATTTGAATGAATTGGATGTTTATTCATGAACTAGCTGAGGCAAGTGTGAAGCTGTCCTTATGGTCTGTAGCTTTGGCACTGATCAGCTCTAATGTCACGTCCTGGGACAGAGATTTCTTCTTTATTGCATATTAACTGTGGTGTAAGCAGTGGGTAACTGCTGCCTGATGAGGCTGAGTGTGAAATTTTCATCCTTCCTGACAAGGCCCTTCAGCAATTGTAATTCATATGAGGAAGGAAAACCTGCTTCAGAGTTCACTGGCAGTGGTGGTGTGGCAGGCTTTGTTTCCTGCACTGCAAGGGTGGGATGTAAGGTGGATTTTCCATCAGTTAGTTAAAATTTCCCTGTTATATCAGCCTGCATGGAACCAGGAATAGCATTTATCCCCTCTTATATCTTACCCAAACACTCTTCCTTTCTTAGTGCAGTCATTTGTCGCCATCCTTCATCCCTTGGGCTGTTTTACCCTAAAAATTTAAGCCTAGCTTAACTTTCCTGACTAGTGGAAGGAAACGAGGTGTCCTTTAGCCTGTTCATTTCCAAGTGCAGTTCTCCTCTGTGATGACAGTTGAGTTCATGGACACATCCACCATTGGGCGCAGGGGCGGCGTGGGGAGCCTGACAAGTGTAGCAGCTAAATTATGCATTGTGAAAGAGCAGGGCCATCCTGTGATTGGCACTCGGGGCTTCTTGTGCAGATTGCAGATTTACAGCTGAGCTGACAGAGCCCAGTCTCTCCTGGCACTGTTGCAGTGCATCCTGGAATGAGCTGTAGACACCGGGTGACGGGATTGTTGTGTGCGCTCCTAATTGCAGCAGTGGCTCTGCCTTGGTGGTATTGACAGATGGAAATTCAAACAGGGCATTTCTGTGTGCAGGTCTGGGAGCTGGAGGCTGGAGATGGAAGGAAACAGCAGGGAGAGAACTGAGTCTATATTTTGATTTTGTGGATGGGAAAACCTCTGAACACTGGGCTTGGTGACCAAGAGGATCAATCACACTGTGATTCTGTGCAGGGAAGCAGCTTTTACTTCCCTGTTGCATCAATACAAGGAGGATTAAAGTTCAGAAGTCTAATCCTGGGTTGAAATAACCTTGTCTTTCATGGTGCTGAGCTTGATAAAGTTTAATCATCAAATACACCATTAAAAGGGGTAGACTTAAAGGACTGTGCCTGGCCAGGCTTTCTGTGAAGGCAAACACCATCATTTGTTTGAGACAGGTTTTCGTGTGGCATTCAGGTGAGATTAACTTCTATCTCAGATCTAGGCCAAAGGAAGGAAATTTCACTGGGATTCCAAGTGCTGGGTCAGATTCTGGACAGGATATTGTTGAAAAAGGAGATAAAACTTGTGCCACAGTAGGTTGAGTTGCCTTCAAATGACAACTTACTGCTGTTTTTGTTTGGTTGATTTTATATATTATCATGTGAATATATCACAGAGCAAAATCCTGCTCTTTGAGGTCACTAGTGTAAAGGAATGGAGAAATGGATCTGGTTGGCCTTGTCAAAATGTGCAGCATGATGATTCTGAATGGATTCTGAATGGCCAGAAGATGGTCTGCTGTGTTGCAGGTGTGGATTTGGTGATCCAAGTGATGTGACCCATACCCTTGGCTTCCAGCACCATTTCTGGAGCTCCCTTGCTCAATGCAGAGCTTCTCCATGGGCTCTTAAAAGAGGGACACAGAGATCAGAGATAATGTTTCTGACAATGGATGAGGGTGTTTGGAGATTCCCTTTCAGAAAATGCAGTCATGGATATTGTTGTTTTTTTCCTTTTTTTTTTAATGAAGCATCTTCCCACTGCTAATCTCATCCCAGAGGAAGTAAAAATTAAACTCTTCCTGCAGGTCTGTGATTACAGCACAGATAGAGGGATCAGATGGACAGGGTAGATTTCTCCTTTTGCTTTTTTACTGGTGTGGAGAGCAGATCTGGCCCCAGTTTAGCTCTTTACCTGAAATATTACTTCCTAAGAGCTTGAGGCTGGAGAAAATAAGTAGGCATTCACTGAGCTTGTGCTGTTTTACATCAGCTAAGAGCTGGGCCCTCGAGCCAAGTAAAATGAAACTCGGAAATCTTCTTTGGCAGGTTGCACTGTCAAAGCCTGTGGATGTTTCTAAAGCAGTATACAGGGTTGTTTTTTAAAATCTCTGCCCAATCTTTATCCTGTTACTCCATCAAAATTGAGTTTAGACTAAGCTAATGTAAATAGATGGCAGGATTTCTTTATTTTAAATGCTGCAAATGACTCTTAGTGCAGTGTTTTATGTGTGCTTTTCAAGTCGACTTTAGCAGACTATTAATTATGCAGGGATGACGTTAGCATAAATAACTAGTCAGCAAATAAATGTCAATTAAATATTCTATTAGCATAGTAGGCAGCTTTATGCATTGGCATAGAACATTTAGCAGATTATACTTAACGAGCATATAAAAAAATAGCTTTTTTTTTTTTTTTTTTTCTCTCCTGATGATGGCAAAGGGGAGGAGAGGAGGTAAAAATGCTGGCTTTGGCTGAAATTTGCTGTAGTAGGAGTCAAGTCAGTTGACTCTGGTGTATCTTGGGAGTTTCCAGGAGCTGGAATTCACTGGACCATGGTTTGGCATTTCCCCCCAGCCCCTCATAACCTTGCAGAATTGCTCCTGAGAAAAATATATTTTTATTACAGTACCCTCAGTAGCTTTTCCTTCCCTTCCTTGGCATGATTCAGATCCCTCAGCTGGGATGTGAAAATTCAAGAAGTCTGCCTGTGGCTTGTGTGGCATCAGGATAATGTTGTCTTGATAGGGGAAATGGTCTTTCCACTCTTGTGTGAAACTGTAAATCTTCTGCATGTGCTGCTGGCTTTAGTTACTTTCAAAAGACTTAGTATTGCCAAGTGGGGCCCCTTTGGGGTAAACTGAGCACAACAGGTCCCCACGTGTCTTTTGGGAATGTAATTAATTGTTGAGCTACTGTGTAAATGTGGCTCAGCCTGGCCAGTGGGTCAAGCTTTGCAAGAAGTTTGAGTTGTAGACTTTATCAAATGCAGAGGGTTTTGATCATCTCCAGGTCTTCTGGGCTTGAAGTCAACATTTTCTGGTTTGATTTTCCTTTTAATATAATTTTTCGGGTCCAGAGGCATAACTGCAGAGAGCTTTGCAGGGATGAGACGCTGGCAGGTTTATTAGGTGGAGTGGGGGGCAAATAGTTTATCCTGATGTTTCAGTTGTGAAACTCAGACAAAAAAACACTTTCTGAGTGGGAAGTGTGAGTTGTGCACTGCCGTGGCTCTGGCTGGGACCACTGTGAGTGATGGAGAAAACTGAAGTCTTCTTGTTTGAAATTTTTTGGGAGTGCAGTGGAAGTGGTCTTCAGGAATGTGCACAAGGCTCCCAGCCTGGGCTCTGCAGGGTCCCTGTGGCCTTGGGGCACTCTCAGCTCTCTGCTAAGGGAAAGTTTTCCCTGAGGTCAAGTCTCATCAGCTGGGATCACTCTTTGTGCTTCTCTTGAGTTCTGGTGGAACTGACTGAGAAAAGTTCTTTCTTCCTCTTCATGAAGCCATAAATTCAAAGCCTCTGCTTTGTACTCACCAGTATTTTCCTTTGGGAAAAAAAGCAGAGTTTTTCTGCTCAAAAACATCAGGGTGCTGGTTTTGGGTTTAAACACCCAAAAAACTGTCCTGAGTTGCAGCAGACTCAGCACCCCAGAAGTGGAGGGTCCCTCCTTGCCCTTTTGCCTGGGTTTGACTGTCTCAGGAGATTTTTGGCCCTTCCTGACACATTCATGTTGGGATTCTTCTCCTCAAGATGCTCTTGTGCCTGGGGAACCCAGCCCTTGCTGAGGATCAGGCTTCTGAAAAACTGGAACCGTGCAAGATTGTTTAGTTTTCCAGTGAAAAACAGAAAGCTCAGAGCTTGCACATGAAGTAGGCTCTGTTTATTAAAAGCAAGAAAAGAAACACACTTTTATCAAAACCTAATTTTCCAGTGAGAAGCATTTCAGCAGAAACATGCCCAGCAAGTCTAGTTTCCAGGGACAACAACATCTGCTTATACTGTATTTATATTTATCCATGCTCACAAACAAATGGAGGAAGGGAAAGAGGAGCCTGTGGTCCATCAAGCAGGGATGTGTGTAGTGACTGTGGGCACCAAAACTGCTCAGGACCTTGCAGTGCACCTCCAGTATCTGTTCAGTATCTGTGTTTGGGTGCTTTTTTTATCATAGAACCCAAGAATGGTTTGGGTTGGAAGGGATCTTTCTGACCATCTCATTCTACCCCCTGCCATGGGCAGGGACACCTTCCACAGAGCTGAGTAGTACTAAGGATAATTTGGAAAAATCAGATTTGGCCAAATACCACTTGCACTAGAATCAATGCAAGTCCTTAGAGGGTTGACAGTTTCACTGATGCAGTTGTCCCCTAATGCAAATCCTGGATTTTTGCAGATTTCTGGGTGGAAAATGCTTTTAATCTGTAACTATAGCCTGTCCTCATTGCTGTACTGGACTGAGCCATGTAGTCAGCAAACCTTGTAAAAAAATATGACTTAGTTTTACAGCTAACACTGGGGATAATGCAGCACTGTTTACTCTAGTGTGTTATTAACCCAGCTCAGAGCAAGGGTTTAATCTGGAGGTTGGATGGCAGCCAGGGAAGGGTTCAAGAAGTGGTTCTCCAGTGGATGAGGTTTGAAAGCCAGTGTCTCAGGCATGGCCCTACTGAAATGAATCCACTCTCTGCCTGCTTTTCCCTGGCTTGGGTGGACTCTCTGTTCTGCCTTCCATCCTAGAGGAGTGATGCTGCCATTCCTGTGGCTTGCAGCATCCTAAGGGTCCCTTTTGGGTGGTGCAGGGAAGGCTGAACAGTGAATCCTGTTGTGATTAAAGAACAGCACCTTGTGCATGAGCAACAGTGGGGCTGAGGATCAGGGATATTGCAATGAAAACTGAAAGCCTAATCCTTTTATAAACAGTCTGGAAGGGGGAGGAAGAAAAGCAGTGATTTTTGGGGACTTTGACAAGTTATAAATATATCCTGAGTGAAACCAATAGTGTGGAGCTTTATGAAAGATTTAATGAATGAATATTTCATGCCCACATGGTGCTTCTTCTGTAAAGTGTGCTGTTGGTAAAAAGCAATAAACAAAGAACCTCCTTCAGGGTTTGTTTGGGCTTTTAAATTAAACTAATTTAATCAACTTTTTCAGTCAAGCTTGATATTAGTTCTTTTTTGTACACAGCACTGTACTTGGTTCTGTTTGTTTTCTCCTGATACCTGTTCTGCTGTTGGGAAGATGCTTGAATATCAGAGAATTATTCATTTCATCCTGCCCTGGTGCATATGGGTTTTCAAGGCAGAGAGCACAGTCCTGGCTTTTTCCTTTTCCTAAATCCTGAGGAGCCATCCATCCTCTGCCATCCCAGCTGGAGATGTTACAGGACTGCAGCTGAGGTCATTATCCAGCAGGAAAATCACTTGAGCATGCTGGTCATTTCTGATGGTGAGCAAATAGGATTTTTTTGGAGGGTTTGGAAGCCTTGAGCACTCAGTTTGCTGCTGCTTGAAGGACTAGAACTAGCCCAGAGCTCTGGAGTCTGGCCCCAAATGGCCAGTGAGGCTTGGACACTTCTGCACTGGATGTCAGAGACTGATGCAGGGAGATGGAAACTCTCTTCAAGCTCAGGCTCTTGGCAAGGCTGGGGCTGGGGTGTTCTGGTGAAGTTTCTTTATGGTTGGCAGTCATGACAAATGGCCAGGAGGAAATCAGGGAATGTGTTAGCTCTGTGCTCCATGTCTTCTGCAATAATTTCTATAAAATCCTCGGGGACGTGATTTCTCCTTGGGAACAGCAGGGCTGAAGCCAGTTGATGTTTTCACAGCTGGACCAGCCAGTGAAAAGCAAATGAGGCACAGTAGGGAGATCAAGCAAGGGTGATTGGAGGGGCAGATTGAATTTGGGAGGCATCAGCATGAGATGGGGATCCTCTCAACACCACACCTTGCATAGAGTGGTGGGATTGGTGTTGCATGGAATGAGGCATTTCTTAGCTGCTTTTGCCATGTGAAGGAGCAAAAGTGCTTTTTCCTTGCTTTTCTTCCTTTTTTTTTTTTTTTTTTTTTTTTTTTTTGTTTCCCTATGGAACCAGTTGATTTTGTAGTGGGCAAACTTTGAGAACTGAAATTTATCTCCCTTGGCTGGATGGAGTATGGCCCCATGACGTTTCTGGTACATATGAGCAGGGTTTTCATTAGAAAAGAAACAGAGAGTTTTGCTTGTCCAAACCCACAGATCTAAGTTCCATTTTTTTTTTTTTTGGTAGTGCTACTAGGCAGTGTGTGAGATTCTGTCATTATAGATCAAGGATCAAGCCCATTGCACAGGAAAAACATTAAACTTCAGCAAATACTGATGCAGCAAAACTCCTTACAAGTGATGCTGAGCTGCAGCAGCTGATTTATCCAGCCCAAAATGTTGGCAGAACCAATTTCTGTGGCAGCTCCTGACCTCCTGCAAGGAAATCTCATTTCAGTGGGACTCAGGCTCTGTTCAGGATGCTTGGAGCACTTGAGGTGAGCAGCTGAGAGCTGTGGCTTTGCCTTCTGTTGCTGATAATTCTGATCACTGTCTGCAGGGTAACTCTGCAGCCTCCACCATGACCAAACCATTGGTTTTGAGCCAGATGTTTAATGCAGGGTGTGCTGGAGGAGCAGAGATAGGGCAGGAAAGGAGTAATTGCAGCATGAGACTGTGAATGAGAAGCTGCATTTCCAAGGAAATGCTGCAGGAAAAGGCTCTGAGGAGAGACCAGGCTTTTCTGAGAGCAGAGATTTCCTGAGATTTCCTCCTTCTTTAGCAGTGAGTGGAACAGGGTGGATTTTTGGATGGTAACTTTGAGATCATTTCAGAAAAAATCTCCCTTTGACAATTCTTGCAAAAAACTTCTTCCATCCACTGAATGAAAGCAGAATCCTCCTCCCAATACTTTAAAGTGTCAAGATGGAAATTATTTCATAATCTGCCTCTCTGAGGCTCCTTAAAAAAAATAACATAAGTTTAAGAGTACTGACCCTGTTGCTCTGAGTTCTGCCAGTGTTTGACATCATCCAGCTCTGTGGTTCAGAGCATGTTGAATTTGAAACAAAATGAAGAAAAGTCGAATGTTCAGTATCAAAACAGAAGAATTTCAGCCCCATTTTTAGGCTTGGTGTGTTGTCATTATTCAAGCAAACAACACTGACATGTGCACCTTGCTCATGACTCTGGAGATCTCCACTCCTTGAATATCCAGCAGTGAATATCCACGGTTGTTCTTCCACACTCACACCATGTCCTGGGACTTCTGCTCTGAAGCTGTGGAGCTAAAAAGCCCAGAAACCACAGAAAAATGGGAGGCTTGACCCTGAAAGCATAACAGTGGGAACAGACCACTCATTTTTGTAATTGTCAATTTAATTAATGTCTGGCTGAATGCATTTTTAATAAAATACTCTTTAAAAATTATTAGTTTGAGAGATTTTTAAATAGTCATTCTTGATAATTGCATTTAATTTCCCTTCCCCAGTCTCCTGTAATTTTCCCCAGAGGAGTTCTGGAATGGAAATGCCACCTCAACTGTAAGACTAGACTTAGGTAGTTAATGATATAATAGGTAAAGCATGGTCAAACTTAATTAATCTCTGTTGGAGACATCTGTGAAGACTTAAAAACCCCAGTGTCTTTGATGTTCTAAGTTAGATACAGTTTTGGGTGTTTATATCAGAGAAGGAGGTGATTTTTGGTGCATTGGATAGGAACTGGGAAAGGTGAGTGGCACAAGGGGTTTGGTCCAGAGCATGCCAAAGTTGAAGTACACTTTGAAGTTGAAGTTTGAAGATTAAATTATGAGGATTTTCTGAGCTCTTTCAGGCCCAGGACAAGCCAACATGTCCAGTGCCTTGTCCTCAGCAGAGCTTTCCTTCAGGTGCACCTCGGATTTGTGAGGAACGGGCGCAGAGAGAATTTGGGAAGCTGCTAGTGGCAGATGCAGGCACCAGCATGATCCCAGGCCAGCTGTGACTTGCACTTGATTTTTCCTTCATTATGCATGATAATGTGGGCTCCCAGTCACCGTGGAAGGGGCTGGAATCCTGAAGCAGACCATATGCTCCTGGAGCTGTGGAGGTGGCTGATAACGCAGTGCAGAGGTTTCAGGGATGCTCCTATAAAGCATTTCCCTAATGACAGCTAAAAATCAGTTCTTCCACCCCAGATACCAAATTCTGGGTCAGTTCTGACCCTTCTGCATGATACTGGAAAACTTCTGCTCTGAATTCCCAAATAACTTGATTCTGTGTCTCTGTATGCGTGCTCTCACTTCTATTTGATTTTGGTCAGAGAAGGAATAAAACCCAGACCCACAAATGAGCCTAAGGACATGCTGAAACCCATCCTGATTGATGGTTTATTTTGTGTTGTGAGGCAGAGCATCCACCTCCTGGGTTTGTAGCTAAAAAAAGCTTTTTTTCCCATGCTGTCACTTGGGAATGAAGAAACGAGGTGAAAGTCAGCGTTTTTAGGTGTAAAAATGTAACTACTTACTCAAGTGCTGGAGTTGATGTAGAAGATTAATTATATCCAGGGAAAACCTTTCAGGAAATCATCCTGCTGTGTGTTGTACCAGTTTTACTGAAGAGGCTCTGCCATGATGAGAAGAACCTAGAGAGGGGGAAATCCTGCAATTCTCCTGTGCCAAACAGCTCTGGGAGTGTCAGTGAGGAGTCCCTGCCCATGAGAAGCATCTGCACCCTGAATGTTTTGACTGCTGGAATTGCCTCTTCCATAGATTGCTGCTTTCCTTTGAGCAGTTCTGCTCTTGCCCTTGACCTTTTCAGCCTGGATATCAGCAGATGGATCCGTTGGGAAATCTTCTTCTTGTAGAATATCTAAATTGATTCAAAAAGAAGCCACAAAAAAACAAAACAAAACAAAAAAAACAACCCCTTGAAGAAGCATTGTATGATGAAGGTGAAATTAAGGGCTCACAAACCAGTTGGATGAACCATGGCTCTGCACTAATATTTGATTCAGCAGTGAAGGCATTTGGGTTCACTGCAGCATCATCATCTCCAGTCAGAATATCCCAGCTTGATGGAGAAGCTAAAGTTTTATAATTCAAAGGAAATTTAGAGCATTGTGGAAAAGCTGCTCCCATTTCAGGTCCTGCAGCACATTGTTATTCTCATTTCAGATCTTGCCTTGCATAATGTTCCACGTTGATCTCTGATTGAGATTTAAACTCTTCAAAGTTTCAGGGGATGTTTTTGATCCTGGGATTTATAGTTCAAGCCCCTTTTCTGTTTCCAAGTGCAGAAAACACATGTTTAGCAAGCACAAAATGAGCCTTGATGGAATATTTCTTTGATGGTGCTGTGGTGATGGTTATGAATTTACATTTTGTGCATAGGATGTTGAGCACCTCATGGGGCCTGGCTGTGCTTTGACTGTACCATTAATTTGGGGAAGGATGCATGATGAATGTTCATCAGCCCTCCAGGTTCTGATTTGTGGTGCTCACATCACACAGCTGAGGGGCTCCAGAGTGATTAAGCAGGATTCAGTCATTAGGAGCTGGCAGTACAAATGTGATTAATTACAGAACACACTGTAAATTGTGAAATGAGTTTGATGGGTGGTTTTGGTTTTTTTTTCTTTTTGGAAAACATATGTTTCTGCTTCATGGTGTGTCAGAAGTGGAGTCGTGGTGAATGAGGCTTGTTTGCTGTTTCCATGATAATTTGGGAGTGTGCTGGGGCATGGGAATGGTTAGATTTCCATTGTTGTCCCAAGCTCTGGGTGTGAGCAGTGAGGGAGTCACAGGCAAATCCTTAAATTAGACCTTACAAGACCAGCTTTGCTGTTTATACCTCACTAACTCAAGCACAGTGGCACCAGCTTCTCCACCAGTCCTGACAGAATCTTCCATCAAAGAATCCCTTTAACTCTGGGATGCATCTGTGTGTTGGGGGTGTCAGGCTGAAACCAGTAATGGTTTGCTTTTTACTTAGAAATTGCTGCTGGTGAAAAATTAGAAAAAATTTGGAAAACACTGCCCAGAGAATTTGTGTCTGCCCCATCCCTGGAAGTGTTCAGGACCAGCCTGGATGGGGCTCTGAGCCACCTTGTCCAGTGGAAGGTGTCCCTGCCCATGGTAGGGGGTTAGAACAACAGGATCTTTAAGGTCCCTTCCAATCCAAACCCTTCTGTGATTGTAAAAAAAACTCTCTCAATTTTAAGCATTGATCAAAACTTCAGTCCTTCTTTTTTTTATTTTTTAAATTGGTATTTCTTCTGTAATGTATTAAACAATATAATGCATACAATAAACTGCAAGCATCGTCCCCACTCATTCTCCTCTTGCTGTAGAATACAGAAAATAAAAAAAAAAGAAAAACTCAGAATCCCAAATCAGAATGGATTTCTTGGACATCACATCCCTCTATTTGTCTTCTATGTTTTGATGCTTTTATTTGTAGTAGATACTTGCTGTAGGCTCTTGGCACTACCAGGGAAAAAAAAAACAACATAGTTGTGCAGTGAACTGGTTTATGCTTTATGTAAGAACATAATGCTGCTGTAAATTTGTGGGGTTTTACAGAGCTGTCTCCAAAGAATATCCTTCAGAAAGTGACCACAGAGTTTGGGGGTGAGAAAAGGCACTTAGTATGGGGGATAATTGGATGGAGTTTGGAGGTGTGAGGTCAGAGCCCTGGGCAGGATATTTATAGTGCAGTGACATCCCTGGGTGGAATGGCCCATAAATTTTAGGTGGTGCTATGCCACAAAATCTATTTAGGGCTGGTCTGTGAGATCCCAAAAACACACAGGGCATGGAGCTGCCTCTTGTGTCCATTGCCAGGGAAAGCCAAGGGGAGAGTGTTGGGTATTCAGGAAACCTCCAGATTTTCTTTCTTTCACTGTGTGGCACCAGTGACACCTGGGGCAATGCAATTTTTTGTGAAAGACCCTAATTCATACCTGCTGTTGGCATGGGCCAGTGTGTGCCCAGGGCTGCCCAGGAATACTGATTCAGGTCTGGCTTGCAATAGTTCTGGCTGTGGTTGGGAATTCTGACTTGGATGGGATTTATCTAGGAATTCAGCATTTTGCATTGTGGACATAGTTTTTTTCCTCTTTCTGCATTTCTGATGGGGAGCTAGTACACAAGGAGCTGTGGAGTGCTACAGAAAGTCTTTACCAGGGTTGATGGGTGGGCAAAAAGCACAAACATCCTCCCCCATGGCTTTCAACACTTTTAAATCAGGATTTTACAATTTCTGTTACATTTGTCTGTGCATTTCTGTCTACCTGCAGCAGCAAATCTCTTTGCCTGCAAAAATGACTAAATACTTTTTTTGGTTTTCACCCAGAGGGTCTACAATTGGAAGGAAATAATGGTGCAAATACCTTCTAAGTGCAAGGAATCTGGTATGTGTGCTTGTGTCTCATACAGGTGAATTCACAATTTCTCAAGCACACTGAGCTCTGTGATCTGGTTTTGCTTCTGAGCACTTTGCTTAGGATAACAGCACTCTTGCAATTTTATTGTTATTATTTTTTTTATCTCTATGGGATAAAAACTGATGAAGAAATTGCAGTCACAATACCAGGTTCCCCCCGTCTTTTCCCTGAAAGCTCCCAAACTGCTGATTTGACAAGGCTTCATTAAGACTCCTGGGTCTGGAGATGGGGAGCTGGAGCTCTCAGTGCTCATGATCCATCTCTTCTGAGCCCTGGGCACGGTGCTTAATGCACACAGACAGAAGAAATAATCAGGGAGCGTGCGTGGAGGCTTGGGGTGAAGTGCCACGAGCTGCAGAGTTTGGATTCTCATTTTCACAGTGAGCCACCACCCTAATGGACATTGATACTAATGATGGGAGAACCCCTATGGTTATGTGGTGTGTGCAGAGCTTTCCAAACCCAGGCACTGCCTGCCTCTCAGAAATGCCTTTCAGGAGCTCTGGGTGCACATCCAGCAGCATTTGAGTCAGCCAGTCCTGATCTGTTTCTCTCTTGTTGACAACAATGGAATTATTTACCTTGTACCTAAAATCGAGTGGGGCAGAGAGCAGGGTTGTTGCTGTGTTTAAAGACTCTGCAGTTTCTGTTCAGGTGAGAAATTTTGGAGGAGCACAAACCACTCGCTCTGGGTGAAACACTCTGACTTTGTAGTTATGCTTCAGGTTTTTTTTCCTCATTTATCACAGAGGTAACAGAGACTAAAATCAGCCCGTTTTTGCCATGTTGGATTCTGTAACAAAATCAGGATAATCAGCCTTCATTCATGCCTGCAGATACAAGAGAACTGATAATTTACCCACTGTCCTAGGGTGACTTTATTCTGCTTGTGTCCCCAGTCTGCTTATTTTCTGCTTATGCTGGATATTGAGTCCTGTGCTTCCAAAACAAGATATTCAGAACAACAAGAGGTTCCATTGCTTAATATTACTCATTTTTTAAATGAGAATGCTTTGCTTGTTAAATAAACAAATTTTTCCATTTTTCTCCAGGGAGGTTTGCCTCCTGAACTGGTTGGGGGAAGGGCTGCTTGAAGTTGCTTTTTAGAAAAGACCACTTCAGAAGTTTCCTCCCAAAATTTGCCCTAAACCAGGACACCTACTTAAAAATGGTTGTGTCCAGAAGGTGTTTTTTGCATTCCCTTCCCAATTTTTGGTGGTGTTGATGAGGGTGGGTTTTAGCACCTAGCCTAGCTGACAGCATTGCAGAATTGCATTCCAGGTGAAATCAGTGTAAAAACACCTTAAAAATAAATAATTGTAGAAGCACTTGGTTTGGAAAAGACCTCTAAGATCATTGAGCCCAACCATTAACTTAGGCTGTAAATATGTGGTAAATACTCTAACCAGTTGAATGTTTTATCCTTAAAGTCCAACCTGTTGAGGCTGGATGGCCACAGGTGACTTTTTGTGCTGAAGGACCAGGTGAATGAATTGGTTGCATCCTTGCAAGGTGAAGGTTGGGAGGCTGTAAATGCGGTATAATGTGGTATCTGCACCACTTAATTAGTGGCTTGTCTTCATTTTCTTCTGTGTTCACTCAGAGTCAGGATTTAAAACACTAAGGAGATGAATTTTCTCTGTTTGGACTTGGTTGTTTATTAAATATTATCTGAACTACAGAGAGTTCTGCAACACTTTCAACTGCCAGCTAAAAGTGAGCAAAATGGAGCTGAATCCAGCTGCTACAAGATCTTTTAAAGCTAAACAGTCCAATAAAGAACTTACATCTATCTTACTTATACTTTTGATCCAATAACCAGACCCCTGTGATCTGCAGTACAGCACCAACTATTCAACCAAGAACTGCTACCTGAAATCATGGAGAAGAAGGAAAAAGAAGACAGAGGAGAGATAATACCCAAAATCTTCCATCTTGTCCCATACTTATTACTATATTCTAAAACCTTCAGATTTAAAACCCTTCACCATGTGAAATCACACACTATTTTAACTACACACTCATGATTTTAACTCCATCACTCAAATTTGGAAGCTTCTCCAAGGCCTCAAGTCAAAAGCAGTGTTCTTCTGGGGTAAGTGCCAGAAAGCACAGAAAACTCAAAACTCCCAGTTTGTGGGTTTAGGAGAAGAAGGAGGAGATTAATTCCCCTCTCCTCGTGCCATGTCCCACCTGTATCTCTCTTCCCCCATTCCAGATCCCAAGAGAGAGCAGTGCTGTGTGGGGGTGATTCCAGGCTGGCTGGTGCTGATCACACTTGGGTGAAGCCTTGAAGCAAAGGGATGTGACAAAGTGCAAGTGGAGCTGATGGATTTGCTGCCTTTCCTTATCTGCATAATCTGATTGCAATTGATAAGTAGTGCCACCAAGACAGAGCAGAGTCACTTCCCATTATCAGCACCCCTCTTTTTTATCTCTGTTTAAAAAAAAATATTTAAATATTTCAGTGCAAGCCAAGTATTGACTTTGACTGAAGGGAGGTAATTAATCACAGTAGTTATGAGCAGATCATTTACATGATGGGTACTGGGAGTCAGGGCAGGCTAGTCTGGGTTTGTGCCACTCTGTGCCCTTGGGATCTGTGAGGCAAATTTCTCTTCTGATCTTGGGCAGTTTGACTTGGAAGAAGAAAGACCCTTCTGCCAGGACAAAATGTCTTGTTCAGATTCTTGAGGTGTAGGGAGTTAATGGAGGTGATTTTTACAAGAGTTTTCATCATTAAAAAAAGAAAAAAATCAGTATAATAGCATCCACTCACCCTGTTGGTTTTCTTCCACAGCATCCCACATCCACCTCTTCCATAGTTCTGCAGCTGGGTAGGAATTTGTAGCCAGTGCAAGCTTCAAGAAACGAAAAAGCAACTCCCAAACCACCCACTGCTTTTTTATTGTTAAAAAGATAGAAGTTAATTAAGGATAGAGAAACCCAAGGGGAATGGTGTGCACGTCTGTGAAGGGCTCAAAGGATGTTGGGAAGCAAATTGTCCTGTGGACAGTGAGGCAGCTTTTTGCTCATAGACTTGCTTGTTTTGACCCAGAGGATATTAGCAGATCATTTTTGGAAACCCTGAATGGCAGCAGGAAGGATAAAAGTCCCATTGTACTGAAATTTAGTATAGGTGAATAGAAAAACTGTAGGGGAGTTGTTCAGGTGAGGACCTAAATCATGTGTTCATGCCTTTATCTGGCTTTTTTTTTTTCCTCTCTACTTCTTCTGATCAAGGAGTGGTTTTTCATGCAGAGTTGGGTGTGCAAGGATTAAGTCCTGTGTTTTGGCCCTTTCTTGGGTCAAGAGCACAGAAACTGCAGCATAATCTTCTCATACAAATGAAATCAGGGTGGTTTGGATCGCCTGAAAAAACAGAGGGTATCCAATATCCTGTAAAAAATTTTAAAAATATTCAGAATATTGTCATTAAATTAAGCAGCTCACATGGGCTAAACATTAATTTGAAGTTTGTACTTACTCAGTTTTATTTTTAAAAAGTGAGATAATTAAGAGCAAGCAGATAAGACAGCTTAAAGAATCATCTATTCAGAAAATACAAGAACATTTTACAGACATCACACTTCTTCCAGCATCTGTTCATTAGCCTGTTTTAAATTCACATGAATGTGACCACAGAGCTCTGCTGGTCCAGAAGTGTCTTTTGAGCACCTGTATTTGATGGACAGTTGCTGATGGCTTCTGCTTTCCATGAAAATCCTCTCTAGATAATATTTTCCTTGAACACTCTGTTTAATAGACAGGTGTAGAGAAGGCAATGCCTGAGCTCTGAAGTTGGGGTCTCATGATATTTGTGGCTTATGGCTCACAAGGAAATCAGATCAACAGCTTTTGTTGCATTTTTCTTTTCTTTCTGGACTGAATTTGCATTATTTTGTGATCCAGTTCAAACCACAGAACTCTGCTGTTGTGAGAACAGACTGTTTGAAGTTTTAAGTAAGAAATTTGTTTGAAGATGTCTTTAGCCCCACTTGGCTTTTTTTCAGGGAGCCCACAAAAGAATTCAAAGCAAACAGTTATTTTTATTAAAAAAATGCCATTAAAGCACTAAGTAAATTTTTTTAAATGTTGGTTTTACTTAATTTATTTTGGAAATTCTTCATAGGGGATCTGGCTTTGTAGGGGATGCAGTGGAGTGTGTTCCCAGCCCTGAAGGTCTTGGGAAGGGTTCAGAAACAGCCTGAGCCTTTTGCTTAGGGACAGCACTTATCCTGTTTTCACATCCAGTCTGGTTCACAGGGATGTAAATAGTTCAGCAAGATGAATGAAAATGTGGGGATTCAACCGTTTCCTGTCAAAATGCTGTTTTATCAAAATGGAAATATTTTGTGAGAACATGTCAGTTTTGACAAATTGTTTTGATGGGTGAAGTCTAAACAAATTGTTTTAGCATTCTATGTTATTTTGATATAAAGACATCTCATTTCGACTCCATCATTTAGACCTTTATAACATAGTTACAACATTTATGTGTTAATATTTTTGTAACTTATAAATATTGCATCAGATGTGTGACAAAATTAAAAGAAAATGTCAATATTGTAAGCTTTCTATAGTTTTGCAATATGCTGTTTAGCTTTTTAAAAACACCATATCTTGTCACAGAGTCACAGAATGGTTTGGGTTGGAAGGGACCTTAAAAATCATCTTTTTCCACCTCCCTGCCATGAGCAGGGACACTTTTCACTGGACCAGGATGTTCCAAGCCCTGTCCAGCCTTAGTTTTCCTGGCTGACCTCTGGCAGATTTCCACTGTTATGTCACCCATCCCTGCTGATGGAGTGGCTGGAGTTCCTTGTGTTGCCCTTCAGGTGCTCTCCTGCTGATCTGTGATCCTTCTCTCCAGGCTCTGGGCATTTCTTTCTGGCACCAGCAGCTTTACTTTAATGTATCTCAAATGTGTATCTGATTTTTGTATCTAATATATACATGTATACCTAGTTTGTATATCTATATTAAATTCTGAAAATCCTGAATTACTTGTTTAGAAAATTAATCAAACTGGTCTTCTAGTGTGTTTCCTGGTTTATTCAGTTTTTTTTATTTATAACCTGGTATTTTAGTTTAATTCACAATGGGGGGAGAAGAATTGCCTGGGTCCTGCCCAGCTATAATTCCCCTTGTTAACTATTCTTGTTCATTCCAGTCCTAGGAAAGAGTTAAATTTTTAAGGATAAAAATAGTTTCCACACTGAGAGTGTTGTCTCTTAGCAGATTAATCTGAAAGATCTTAAACCATTTTATAAAGCTGTTTAAGATGCTGTTCTTCATAGATGAGAAAATTAAAACTCTGCTGTTTAGAGGTTGATGGGTTCCAGTGGGGATTCTCCAGTAGAGGTGTTGACAGGTTGCTGGGTTATTTAAAAAAAAAGAAACCCAACATAAAGAGTGTTTTGTTGTTTTTTAGTTGGGTTTTTTTTTTTAGATGTGGACAAAAATGAGCATTATTTAATGCTATTGCTTGTTGGGCACATCTATCCATGGGGCATGCTGAGGTTTTTCCAAGGAGTAGCTTATTTTTAGATGCTGTATGCTTGTAAGTTATTTGTGCTAGCATTCCTTTATTTTACCAAATGTAGCAGATCTCTCAGATCCCTGAGTCTTGTTCTTGCCAATCAAGTGGGTGCTTTGGGGGGAATAAACAGTCATGAAAAGTAAAAATCCCACCATGTTCTTTCCATTGTCTTGACAGTCTTTCAGATTTCAAGGTTTTGCCTGCACTTTGCAGTGTCCTGTTTTTGGGGGGAAAAAAAAAAAAAAAAAAAGGAAAATGAGAATTTCCATGTAAACCCATGACCTGACCTGAGAGGAGTGGCTCTCAGCAAAACAGCAACTCCTAGAAAATGAGAGAAAATCCCAAGAGTTGCTAATGTGATAATAGTATCTCCTATTCACTGAATGGAGTGCCTGTGCCTCAGTGCTGCCATGGGACTACCAATGTGCTTTTAATCTCGTATTTCTCTAGAGAGGCAGATAAATCTGAAGCCATTATGTGCTGAGGCTGAGGCAGGGCACAGAGATTCACAGGGTTGCAGGGAATGAAGCTGCTCTCCTGGCTCTGTGTTCAGGGGGTGGAGGGGATGGGGTGTGCATTGCTCCAGCATTCCCAGCTGCTCTTGGAATGGTTTTCATGGTCAGCAGGCACAGAGCCAGGGGAAAGGGCTGGGTTTGGGCAGCTGGTGGGGAAAACCTGAGGATAAATACACTTTGCACATCAGCCAGTGACCAGCTGGTGCAGCCCCTGCTCCTCAGGTGATGCCAGGTCCAGCCTGGAGTCTCAAAACACAAAATGAGACCAGCAAGTAAAACTGAGGAAATGGCTCAGAAAAGGGAGAGAGAAGTGGGAGTCAGAGACATTGTGGATAAGGTGAATTGAGTAAAGTGGAAGAAAATTAGGGATATTGGATATGATCCATTTTTTGGTGGCGTTCAGGTCTCTGGAAGGGGCACTCAATTTTATAACCTGAGTCAATATCTTAGAAAGGTCCTTTTTCCTTCTCATTTAAGAATTTGCTGTGATATTTGCCAAACTAGAAGGTGATCTCTGAAATAATTATTTTTTCAAGGGAGCTGCAAGGACCTGGTTTTTACTTTTGCAGGTGTGGATAATCTCACTGAGGTCTGCTGGGAGTGGCTCAGCCTTCACCAGCCCATCACTGGGTCTGGGAACTGGTGCTTCACTCCAGCTGCTCCTCAGGAGCTGGGCAGGGAAATTGGGATCTTTCTCAGGTGTTTCTCTGGTGGTCTGGGTTTGGATGGATTTTTCACTGTGCTGTTAGTCCTGAATGAACTCAGTCTGGAGCAGAGCTACAGGGGAAGTTCACAGGGGTCCTGTGGGAAGATGGATCTGTTGAAAGGTGAAGAAAGCATGGCTGGCTGAAGCCCATGGACCACTCCTGAGTCACTGAATTTATTTAAGGCAGGGGAAAATGTTTTGAAAACAGGAATACTAGAGGAGTTTAGGTCACCATGGAGCAGGACTCTTTATCCTGGCCACCTTCCCTTCCCACCAGCTGGCCAGCCAGCTGCAAAAAAAAAAAACCAAAAAAAACCAAACCAGAACAGAGTTCCCCCAGCCTGTCCAGCAGTAGGAGAGATTCAGCAGAGCCTTTTGCTGTAGCTAACAAGGGAAAATGGGAAATAGGATTGAAAGTTCACTGCTTCAGTCCCCAGGTGCTGAGTGTGATATGCCAGAGGAGCACCAGCATTGCAGGAGAGGGATGCTCAGGTTGGGCACTGACAGTGCATTGCACTGACAGCTATTCTCATTTACCCAGCAGATTGTCCTTAGTTTAGATATATTTGTTTAACATTTTGCTTGGTCCTCAAAGGCTTTTGCAGATTCACTTCATTACTACTAAAAATTAATATTTGCATTGTGGTGACTTGAACTGGGAAACTGAGAAGGCTGATTGTGCACTATAGGCACCGAGGAACCTTCAAATCCCTGTTTCTACAACTTGCAATGCAATTTATTGTCTCTCAGAGGTTTTCAAGTTGTTTTATCCATGCTACAAAAGCAGAATAAAATAAAGGACAGCCCTAGAAATTAGATTTGTATGAGAAGGATGGTTCTGAAACCACCTAGAAACTGAGAATAGATCTTTTTTTCTTTTATTTTTTTAGCTGAGCTTGTTTAGTCTGAAAACAGAGGTCACCTTGGGATTTTTGGACTTCAGAAGCCTCTAATTCAGACCTGAATGTGGAGAGAGGCATCAGCTGATTTAGATGTCAAACTGAAGTGCAGGTCTTTTAAAAAAGGACAGGGGATTTTTTTTTCTCTCTGGAAGGGAGACTGACTGACAGACAGCCAGATCTGTGGATCAGGCACCGTTATGACATCTCCAGTTGGGCATCTGGAAGTGGAAGCCCCTGAAATCTGTTAATCTGTTGTCAACTTTGAAAATCCTATTCTCCCCCTGTCTCCACCCCCCCCACCTCCACTCCTGCCAGCTTTGAAAGTTCAAACTGTGTGCTTTTTATCACATTTGTCATTCCTTGGTGGTGAAGCTCTGGCAGTCAGAAATTTGGATGACAACTTTGTGGGAATGAGCCAAAATCGAGTTCAGCTTGCACCTTTGTGTGCTGCAGCCAGTGCTGTTCTCGGGGAGAGGCAGAATTCTGAGCTCCAGGGACTCCAGCCTCGTTCATTATCACAATTCCTGTCCTCTCCCTGATGCCAGAATTCAGCTTGTTTTCTTTATCCTGAGGTGGGTGGACAGGGACTGATGAGCTGTACACAGCAGGAGTGTTGAGAGAGAAAGTGTCATATCTAAACCACTTCTTCTAAGGCTATTCTTTCACCTTAAATAATGCAAAAGGTCATAAATCTTCTGGAAATCAGTGCTGCAAAAGACTTAGAATGGTTCTAGGCAAGTTCAAACAGTATTTTATGGAGGCTCAAGTCCAGCAGTGCAAGGTTTGATCATTTTAAATCCATTTAAATGCACATTTAAGGTAATTTAGATATCTAAACTGGATGTTTAGCTCAAGCTGGGAGAACTGGCATTTGGGGAAGGAGCACAGCTCAGAAATGAGGTTGAGATAAAGTGCACTGGGCATAGCTTGTGTCTTTATCCATGCCCAGTCCTCTGGATTACTGTGGAGTGATGGACTTTAAACAATTTATTTACTTGTTTTCAGAGGAAATGCTGAAATTTTCAAATGCTTGTGATTTTTTCCTTCTGTAGGTGTTTCTAAGTTAGCAACATAACTGCATTCCTGATGATTCTCTCACATTTAAGTAAGATTATTTTGGGGAGAAAACAATGTTTCAGATGTAATTTAATTCCCATTTACAGGCAGGTAGATTTAAGGTTTAATTTCTGGATTTCTGATTGCAACTGCAGAGTGCATTTGAAGAGGCATCTCTGTCTCTGAAGCTGAGATTTGTTGAATTATTGCCTTTCTGTGTCCACTTATTTCAGTGTGAATCCTAGAGGCAAAATTTCTATATTTCAATTCAAATATTATAAAACTGCATAGGTGTCCTAAAGTAATGCTGGTTCACAGTGTTTACCTCAGAAATAATTCATGTTTTTTTCTAAATGAAACAGAAGTTCCTGAATGAGAAAAGACTTTAAGTCTTTCTTCTTGCTGATATTGATTCAGCAGCTGATATATGAGTTCTCAGGGTTGATATTTCTACTTTGTTAGAAAAGCACCTGGAGTTTGTGGTCTCCTGTCAAGGAATTGAAAGTTTGCACAGCTTCTTTTTTTTTTCCCAGAGGTCATTAGTGAACATACTGGGAGACTTTATAAATCACATCTGAGCCCAGGTGATAAGCAGGAAAGGAGTGGTTACACAAGCAGTGGCCAGTTCTGAATGGGAGAGATGGGGATGATAAACCAGGATGTTGTAAATCACTGTCAGTGGCTACAGTGAAGCAACACCTTCCCTTTTTTTGGGATTTAACTGTGTGCACAGGTTGCCCAAAGAACTGGACAACAAACCATCTTTTTCTCTTGGTCTGAGCTGCTGTTGTATCCAAAACTGTAGAGCTGGGATGTTTCTAAAATGATGGAATCACAGGATGGTTTGGGTTGGAAGGGATCTAAAATGCTCATCCAGTGCTCTGCCATATTCAGGGACACTTTCCACTGTCCCAGGTTGCTCCCAGCCCCATCCAGCCTGACCTTGGGCATTTCCAGGGATCCAGGGGCAGCCACAGCTTCTCTGGACACCCTGTGCCAGGGGCTCATCCTTTAATAATGAAGAATTTCTCAATAAATACACCAGGTCCACTGTGTGACACACACGTGGCAAGTCTCTGCAGTGTGCTGTGCTAAGAATTTCATTTCTTCCCTTCCCCAGCAATCAAGGAGAAGTACATGGACTGGACAGAGTTTCTCATCCAGGATCTGACCGGCGCCAGGACAGCCCCTGCCAATTTGCTGGAAGGTGTATGTATTAGATTGCAGTTCCTCCTCCTCCTCCTCTGTGTGTGCTTGTGTCTGTGTGCCTGCCCTGCCCCAAAATCTGTGCCAGCCCTGCCTGCACCCTGCTGGCTCTGCTTCTGGCCCAGGCTGGGGAGTTGGTTTGTGCCTTTTATTTCTTTAGGAAGGTGAGTGCTCAGAAAAGGTCTGGTGGGGGAAGGAGAGCATGGGGGCCATCCAGAGAAAGGAGAACTCAGCCCTTCTAACCCCATTAGAGCCATCAGACTGGTACCTGAGCTGCCAGTCCATCTCTGCCCCATCCCTGGAAGTGTTCAGAGCCAGGCTGAACAGGGTTTGGGGCAGTCTGGGGTAGTGGGAGATGTCCCTGCCCATGGCAGGGGTGAACTGGGTGATCTTCAAGGTCCCTTCCAACCCAAACCATCCTGATTCTGTGGCACAGCTTGGGGAGGGGTTTGGTAGTTGATAGTCAGGTTTATCTTTCCATGGGCAGTGCTCCCTCAAGGACATTCCCTCCCCAGAAATCCAGCAGGTCACATTTAGTGGGGAAGTTGTAGGGTGAGGTGCCCCAGAAGAGCAGAAGGGTCCATTTTTGGATGGCCCCATTCTGTCTGTGCAGCAAATCCACAGGGTGATTGCAGCTGGGACAGCTCAGTGTGCCTTGAGATCCTGGATAAAAACCCCACAGCTTCACCTTGAAGCTTTTGCATCACCTTGTTCTTGTGTGGGGAGACAGAAGGTCCTGCAGGAGCCCCTCATGCTTTGTGCCTCTGTGTTTGGGCTGAGAGGAGGGCATAGAGGAATTCACCTTTGTGAAAGTCTCATGTTGACTTTGTGGGAGGCCAGTGTGCATCCAGGCACCACTTTTGATCATTTTGTCCCTCGCTTCCACCATCCACAGCTGCATCCTTTTCCCACATGCCCAAGCAGTGTGAATGCACCTGGCATGGAGAATTATTATTGCCCCATTAAGGGCTTTTCCCCCCCAGTCTGAAGGATGAACAACCCCAAATAATCCCCATTCCTGGGCTGCTCCCAGGTGGCACATAGAGAAATTTGATGATGTCCAAGCCCCATCTCTTGTGTGCCAAACCTCCCCTTTCTGCAGGCAGGGAGGAGAGGCAGCCCCAGGCAGAAAAGCAGAGAAAACATTGTGTTGGCTTGAAACATTTCTGATCCTTTTGTGGTGTTTCATGTGCTGGGTGCTGTCTGTGTCCTGCAATGTGTGTTGGCCCCTGTTGACAGATTTGCTGTTCATGAGTGCTGCAGATTGTTGTTAGACTGTTAAATCAATATGTAGTGCTACTTCTAAAATCTTTT
This sequence comes from Oenanthe melanoleuca, assembly GCF_029582105.1. NCBI lineage: Eukaryota > Metazoa > Chordata > Aves > Passeriformes > Muscicapidae > Oenanthe > Oenanthe melanoleuca. The sequence continues at coordinate 65,973,146 of NC_079334.1, forward strand.
TTTTACATGCTGGCTATGCATGTGAAGGGTTCTTGCATGATGGTAAATGTTAATATTTCATGCAAGCTGATTATTAATCCTTAGCCATTCAGTTCTCACAGGGTAAGTGACAGCCCATTGGCTTAAAATTTAGCACACAAATCAGGGAAGCAATATTCACTTTGATACAGCCAGGGATTTATTATAATAAGTTAAATCATTACACCACCGTTTCATATTAAAGATTATTTTGTTGCAGTGAAGCAGTTGTATGAGAGGAGAAAAAAATATCCACATTAAAGTGGATTTCTGCTGTATTATTAAATTCTGACACTGCATTTTGCCATGAAATAATATTTGAAGTGATTATACTGATGCTTGCAGCTTGTACTGTAGAAGAGTAGCTTATTATGGCAAATATATTGTTCTGAGAAATATCTATTAATCATAAAGCTGTTTAAAACTGTACATGTGATAAGCTCTTAGTTAATTTTAATTGCATTTTTTACCATATTCTCATTCTCTTGCCTGCATTTTTGAATTAGGAGTTGTATGAAAATCAGTTGCACCTCAGAGTTTGAATATTTACAATATTCAGTAGGAAAAAGAACTTTTTGAAAAATAAGGCTTTATCCTTACTTTGTTTTGTAGCCACTGTTAGAAAGAACCATCCTGGACTGACTCTTGATTTACAGAATTAATATTTTTAAAAGTAATGTGAGATGTTTATATGGTTTAATTAAGTCAAAGTGGGACAAACAGGAAAAAAAAAAGTGTGTTTTAATGTATTTTGCCTTTGCTTAGCATCTCCTTTGGGGACCAATGCTTCCAAGTCTTGGGGCCATTTTAATGCTGCTCTTAAAACCCTGGAACTGAGACATTGCATAAGAATTCAAACTTGTAGTTAATAAAAAAAAAAAAAAAGAAACCTAACCATTATGTTAAAGCTTGAGAACACAGAGATGCTCACAGTAACAAACCAAAACCACTGAGCCCCAAAGGGGTTGTTCTGCAGAGCATCTCATGGTTTTTTAATGCCTGTGCTTGCAGGTGGAAAGTTACACATGTGTGTAACAGGCTGGGATCCCAGAAAATAACCATGTGGAAGCAAATAACCTCAGTCACTGGGATTTCTTGGGCATGGTGGATTGACCCAACAAATCCTGTGTGCCTCAGGCTTGGATCCAAACCTTTGAGCTTTGGAATAACCCCCACAGACTCCTGCATCCATGGCTGGGGGGGATAATTTGCTCTCCATGCCAGTGGAGATAAGATAAAGCTGATCTTTGGTGAAAGAGATCAGCACACAAAGTGAAATTTCTGGGCCATGCATAAAATAGTCACATTTTAGGTAAATACTAGGGTCCAGTCCTGTGGTTGGTTCTTATCAGCTGCAGTCAATGAGAATTTGTTTGAAATCCTCCAGTACAACTGGGCTTTGAGTAGTTCAGGATGTCCTAAGTGGATGTGCCTTAGGAGCTGTTCCACCTTTTATTATTCTTTTTTTGTTGTTGTTGTTGATGATGTCGGTTGAGAAATTAGCACAACTGTTGTTTTCTGTTTTACTTCTGAATTTGCACTTGGAAGACATTGGGTAAAATAGAAGAAGAACAGACTGTTTGCTGATCGCTTGGATGATGGTGTGAAAAACAAAAATAATCTTCTGCTGTCATCTGTTTCCTTGAGAAGTCTTCAAATAAAGTTTAAAATAAGGAGTTTTGCTTCTATTCAAACAGCCTCTGCGAGGAAAAAACCCTGTAGACCTCATTACAGTTGATTCCTTAATAGAGCTGCAGGATTCCCAGAATCCCTTTCAGTACTGGATAGTTAGTGTGGTTGAAAATGTTGGAGGAAGATTACGCCTTCGCTATGTGGGATTGGAGGAGACTGAATCCTATGACCAGTGGTTGTTTTACTTGGATTGCAGACTTCGACCAGTGGGTTGGTGTCAAGAGAATAAATACAGAATGGACCCACCTGCAGGTAAAAAGCCTCCCTGAAATGCTGTCTCCCTTCGTGGTGTGCACTGATGTTTTGAGATATTGTTTGTCCTTTTCCAGCATTCACATTGCTTTGTCAGTAGTTTCTGGCTGTGGCACACATGGGAGGGGAGATCCATCTAATTTGGGCTCAGGGTGGGTCAGGTGAACTGCATTCTTTATTAAATAACTTCAGTTGATGTCTTTGCAATATGAAACACCTGGAGATTACAGCTTGCAGAAGAAGCTCTTTAGGGTTGAGTTTAGTGTTCAAGCTAGCTTGGATGGAAAGGGGTTGGGACTACAGTTCAGCCAGTCTGGGATCACAGGCTGATCCACCTTCTCCTGTCTAGGTTAACAATGTGTCCAGGTCTGTGCCTCGTTTTCTTTGTGCTGTGGGTGAAGTTCTTCCATGAATATTAAATTCTTCTCTTCTGGGAAGGTGTTTCTGATGTGGCTTCTGTCCCTCACCTGATAAGGAGAGTTGACCCCAGTGTGGTCAATTCTCGTGTTCACAAGTTTGTCTGGGACTTGGGTCTTGAGTGCTTTTTGGAAGTGTGTATTTTTCTTCACTGATAGGTAGAAATCAATGTTCCCCATTACCTCTAAATTAGATGTGAATGCTGGAGAGCATGAATATCACCCACTCTGTTATTTTACAGAGTCTTTGTGTTACAGAGAAACTTTTTCATTGACTGTCTCTGAACCCTCGTGGCCTGTATAGGTTTGGTGACTATAGAAATGGCCCAGAGGAGATTTGTGCTTCCTCTTAGTTCATTCCATTTGCTTTTTACTCTTTCCTCCTTTTATCCAGTTGCACATCCTTCTCTGTGGATTCCTCACCCCTCATACCTTTCTTTTATGTTTTTTTTTTTTCAGTTGTCTTTCTCTAAACTTATTACTGGACTCTTCATTTGCTGGAGTTGTTTCCTTTTCTTCTCCTCTGTCCTTGATTTAACTTCTAAAATTTCTCTCTGGTTCTTACATGCTTTAGCTGTTTCCTTTCATTTCTCTAGTAATTCACTTTTTAGTCAACATTGTTATTAATGGATTCAATGCCCAGATCTTCTTTTTGACATATATTTACTTAAATAGGTCTTCATTACTTTACATCTCCTAAATCTGAGTTTGTTGAGAAAAGACCCTTCAGGACTGAGCTCTTTTGGTTTTGCCCAGATCCTCTGCTGATCACTGCTTCTGGGGTCTGTCATTTATTCCCCTTCTGAGCCAGCAGTCAGGCTCTGCACTGCAGGGACTGCCAGCCAGGAGTGGAAATCTGAGGAGTTTCTGGAGGCAGCAGTGCTGGTTGTCCCACTGCTGATCATTTGATGTCCATCTAACACAGAGTCACTGAATCGTTAAAGTTGGAAAAAAACCCTTTAAGATCTTCTTGTCCAACCATCCAACGTGTCTGTGAGGCACAGTGAATAAATAAAGTGTGTGAGACATTAACTGAGAGGAAGAAGACAGAAAATACCCCAAGTGGCTGGTCTCATGGGATCTGCTTCAAATTAAAGTCTCTGCAAAAAGATTCTTGGAGCAGTCAGGGAAGCAGCAGTGAGTTGTGAGGATGAGATGCTGGCAGCAGAGAGCTCTAAAGAAACTCAGGGATGAGGCTGTTAATTCAGCCACAAACTCAAAAAATGAGGTTTCCTAAAGACCTGAGGTCCTGTGTCAGGGGTACATCCCCTAGTGAATTTAGGGAAGAGCATTTGGACTAGGAATATGTCTGTTGTGTGAAAGACCTAGTGTGGACCTTCTTAGGAAGGAGAGATTTTGTGGGCACTATCTTGTTTTTAACACATCAGGGATTAGGTTCACCTGCCATGGTGCAGGCATCAAAAGACAGTTCTGCATGATAATTTGCTTCTCTTTAGATGAGTAGGGAAAAGAGGGTGCTAAGACACAACCAACATAGGTGACATGAAATGACATCTTTTTCAGCCTATTTTTTTCACTCACAGGGGTTGAAACCAATGAATACACACCTGGTTGTCCTAAATTTTGAACGTCTGAAGCCAGTTAAGGCAGCTCCTTGACTGATAAAGGGAACAGCCTCAGACTGTGTATCAGAGCTGTTAGGAATCTCCTCTGAAGAGATGCTGAGGACATGTAGCTGCTCCCAGATCAGGCTGTGTGTCCCCTTGCTATCAAATCAGGGTGTTTTTATGTTTTTATACATCACCTCTGCAGCTGGTGACAGTGCTTTGCCTATCCTTGACTTGGGTGCTGCATATCCACCCTGAGCTTTATTTCCCTCTGTGTCTGGGGTGTGACTTTCCTGTTGATCCTCCTCTGGCTCCTGCCAGGTTTCATTTCCCAGTCAGTCTTTCAAGATGCAGAGCATCTCAGATAAAGGACCCATGGACTCAAACAATATTTTGGATGGTGGGGTCTCTTTCCTGAAGCCACCCACATCCTAACACCCTCTTAATGTGAAAGAGGATCCTCTGGGGCTTGGAAGTAGATCATGTCTGAGGTCCCTTCCAACCCAAACCATTCAGTGACTCTATGAAACAGCATCCAGCTGTCTTCTCCAAACAGGCTCTGTATATCTCACAAGCCCATTTAACTGAAGCAAAGGGGTTATAGCTTATTTTTTTCATTCAGATGTATATCTGAGTCTGGAATAATCCTCCTTGCTAGTGCAAATTGGCACAGGCTGCTTGACACAGAGCCACTGATGGCCTGAGCTCAGCTGTTTATGCAGGACCAGATCATCCCCTTTTATGCTACTTTCTATTTAAAGACAAATTGCCAGTCATTTTAATTGCTCTCTACTTGTGAACTCTAATACAAATTGACACAGTACACTTTGTTCAATTACCTGCAGCCCTGGCACTTAAATAAAATGCTTTATGCTCTTTTAACCGTGCAATTTAGTGTCCATACACTTGCCAGCATAAACGAGACACCACTAATTAAATGTCTACATGATATTCCTTGAAGGCACTGGAGTTGCCTCTGTATTTTGAATTTTGTTGACACTGCCCACAGAAGCTGCTGCTTGTCTTTGCTGATTTTGGCCAAAGTTGCCCAAAACTTGGCCAGAGTTGCCCAAAATGTCACTGTCATGTTTCCTGTGCTTCACTGGCATCACAATAGAAAATGAGGATCTGTTTCCAGCAGGGAAGCACCAGGCAGAGTTTTCCTGAACTCAGACTAGAAACAACAGGCTGGCTGCAGCCTGGGGCAAAATCATATTGTGTTAAGTATTTCCCTGTAAATTAAACCAAAAAAGAAAGAAACAAGGTGAGTGTCCCCCTCCCTGCACTTCATGCTGATCAGAATTCCTGCAAGCAGGGGAGAAGTGGGGCAACAAAACCATAAAATAATGAACAATTAGATAAAGAGTGCACTTCTTAACACTTGTGCCCGCTGCACACGCTGTAAACAAAGACTTGAAATCTATATTGCCATTAATAGCCAGACAGCTGAGGAATTAAAAATACTGCCCTGAAAGGTTAACATTCCCCTTCAAGTGTGTTTAAATTCATATGCATATCCTTGATGTCTGTTCTGAAGTAGTGAGATTTGATACAGTGGATGTATAAATACATCCACTTCAGTGAGTGATTCTGCAAATCCTGTTTTGATAAGGTCTTAAATCTGTTGAGTTCAGAGCATAAAATTCTCTTGTACCATCAGTGCTAGGTGGAAACAGTGCTTGCCAATTCCTTTTTTTTTTTTTTTACACATATTTTTTATTCCCTCCTTCAGAATTGTAAGATACAGCAGTAAATCTTCTGCTAGCTAGTAAATATATATGGTTATTAGATGTACAGGATTTAAATGCAAATTGGGCCAAATTGAACCTCAGTGTGAATGTGGGAAGCCAGACTGGCCAAAGAAAAGCTCCACACTCTTCATATCAAGATTGGAGTTTATTATTGAGCAAATGTTCATTTCCATTTTAATAATTGTTGCAGTCTATCTACCTATCTTCTCTCTTTGAGGCCTTGATATGAATGTTCTGCAATAACTTGTTATGTGCAAGATAACAATATGTTTTCTAGGGCAGGAGTAAATCCAATATAATGTTCCTCATCACAGTATTGTTTCCTACATTGTTCCCTTTGATGATTCATAGGCCTTTCACTGCACTGAACCATAAAGGGCTTGTTAATATCATGATTTAATAATATTAAACCTGTGTAAAGAAACTCACTGGAAGCAATGTGAAGCTGCACAAAGATGTTGCCTAAAAGTGTAATGATGAAAATTCATGAGTGTAAGTCCTTGCTCTGGTGTGATGCTCTGGTTTGAGTGTGATACTAAAAAATGTGTCTGGGTGGAGGTTTAGCTGAAATGTTTCTTCCCAGACCCACTCCAACCCTGCAATTAAAAAACAAACAAACAAACAAACAAACAAAAAACAACAACAAAAAAACAAACTTTCTGATGAACAGATGCCTTAAAAATGATAATTTTTGTTTTGTTCAAATATAACTAATATTGGCTGAAGACCTGAGGCTCCTCAAACTAGGAAACATCAGGTATTTTAAGAAATGAAAATCAAATGAGAGTTTTTTCACTATTATCAAGCAATGAGATAATACAATTCTCATTCCTTCAGCAGTATTTGAAGGATGTGAATTTTTCTGGGTTTTACTCCAGGATATGAAACACAATCTTCCTCCAGTGTGCCCCTGCTAGTTGCTTTTATGTTGAATTTATCCATGCTGCACAGCTTGGAATACAGACACTGTTCATTTCACTTGCTCTGTCCATTCATATGACTTAAGAACTTTAGTCTTCCAAAAATGTTTGATCTCCAAACAGTCACCTCTTGGTTTTGTTGTTCTTTTTTCCTTTGTGTTATTGTCATCCCTTTAGATATCTATTCTCTGAAGACTATAACTGAGTGGAAATGCGCTCTGGAAAAATCCCTTAATGATGCAGCAAATTTTCCTCTTCCAATGGAAGTGTTCAAGGTAAAAAATACTTCTCCTTTGCTTGTGGAACCTGTGATGAATAAATATCATGCCATGATTAGCAGCTTATGTTAAATTTTTTTTGGAAAGCCTGTTCCTCTAATACATAACCATGGAATGTCACAATTTGGATGTTTGTATAAAGCACTTTTTATGTGTGGACTTACTTCTGGTGTTTTCTGGGGGCTGGGGGTGACCAGCAGGGATTTCTCCAGATGTTTTTTGTGTGTCTTATCCTGTTAGATCTGTGCAAAGACATTGTACACAACTGTGAAATAGTAAGGCTGTGAATATAAAACCTGACACAAACTGGACAGATTTCTGTGAGCCTTGCACCAAAGTTTTCACCTGAGAGAGACCTCCTTCAAGGACCTGTAGTGGAATTAAGAGATAATTTTCCTGCATCTTCTTTTTTTATTTTTTATTCTTACTCTTGTGCTTTAATTTCCCATGTAAATCTGCCCTAGTGTTAACCATGGTGGCTCCAGATGATCCTGGTTTGCAGTTCCATCCTGGCAGGGGTGGGATGGGCAGTGATGAGAGGATGCTCAGGGAGGTGCCTCTTGCTTGGGGACCTGGTGGACCATGTGGCTGGATACTGCTGGGAACCAGGGAAAAAACAGCCTTGAAGCCTTGGCTTTCTCAGGCTGCTCAAGGACAAGGAATTGTAACAATGGTTAAACACCTGTGAGAGATGTGATATTTTGCAGAAAGCATGTTTTCAAAGAGGTGTTGCCTTCTTGGACCAATGAACCTTTTCTATTCTGTTTTGCACAAACTACCCTATATATATAAGTGTAGTGTTTGTTTAAATAAAGCTCTGTTTTCATTCTCCATTACACAAAGGACTATGTTGCATTATCCTTTCTGCTGCTCCTATGGCCAAAATGCAGCAGGACCAGGCTGCCCTCCCCACCACCAGCCTGGGGACCCTCTGGGTTCCTTCCCAGCCCTTTACAGCAGTGCTGGGATTCTCCAGAACATCCTTGGAATGTTGCAGTTCATGTGTAGATGTGGCACTTCTGGGTTAATGGTTGGGCTTGAATCTTTGAGGGTTTTTTTAACTGAAATGATTTTATAGTTCCATAACTGGAATAAGGCTCTTATCATGTCCCATTCTGGCTGCCACAAAACCCCAGTGCCACCTTCACCCTCCTGCAGGGATGTGCCAGCCTGAGGAATCCAGGCTCCTCACCCAGCTGAGATGCACTCCAATTAGCAGCATTAATTAGGGAACACTTTGCTGATGGCCCAGGCAGTGGCTCATTGGCAATGTGGGAGCTCTGCTGTGCTGGGAAGGAAGATTTGTGTTGGCCTTGGGCACAGATGAGGGTTTGAGGAGCCCTGTGTTGGGATGGAAGTGGTGTGCAGAGAGTTCTGGGTCTCTGCCATTTGTCTCATCCAAGGCTCCCATCTGCCAACTCTATTAAAAGTTTGCACTGGCAGCTTCAAGATCAAAAATGCTTTGTGTGGGGCAGGGATTAAATCACAAAATGGAATGTCTAATGTGTAAATTTTATTCCTGTTTGTGTGGAAGAGTAAAGAATGTTTCTGATGAGGCTCATGAAGCATCCTTTTTTAAAAAAAAAAAGTTTATAACTAACAGCTGTGTTGCTGCCTCTTCCCAGCATGCCAGACTGATGCCCACTTATTTTAATTATTGCATGCAGGTCATAAATTTGAATTCAGCACATTCCAGTTGCTGTGCTGTGTGGTTGGAGCTTGCAAAGATGTTCCTCCTGAAAGACAATGCAAAACCTTGGAATGCTTGAATGGCCCAAGAGGAGAATTACTTTGGGGCCAAATGTGGCAAAAATGTCAATGTTTAGGTTCATGATTAGGTCAGTAGGACTTCTCTGTTTATCATAATGTGGAAGGTGAGCACAAGATGAGCAGAATTCAGAGTTTGTTGCTTTCTGAACCCTGGTTTTGGTGCTGGGAAGACAGGAGACTGAAGAAATTTTTTGTGTGTGGGCATCACTTTATTCTGCCCATTTGGGGTGAATCAACCCCATTTTGTACATCTTAATTAAGGAGAAAAAGACAAGATGTCATCTGTGCCTGTGAGCAAGAATTCCTCTAGTAGTGACTTAAACATGAGTTAAAGCTTTAGGAGACTATCTGGGAGTAAACTCAATTGATACTGCAAAGAAATCCAATGTGTGGGACCTTCAAGTAGAATCCCAGATCCCAGCAAAGAGTGTCATATCCAAAGGTGTCTTTTACAACTTTTTTTAATTTTAATTGTTTTTATTTTATTTACAAACCCAGCACAGTAGTGTCTCTACAGGGTGCCTGGGGCTCCTTGCCACTGTAGCTGAAGTGTGTCAGATGAGATAAAAAACACAAGGTTTGACAGCTGGCAGCTCTTGGAGATCTTCTGGAAAGCTGAAGAAGTCTGCTTTGGCAGACATGGTAACTGCACACTGAGCAGTTACATTCTGTTTTTCCCACATTTCCCTGCAGAATTCCATGGCTGTAGGTGTGTGCTCACTCTCCATGAGCACGTCCCCTGAGCTGGATTAAATCTGTGTTATCCTTAAAGCTCTGCCTGACAGGGGAAGTGTCACTGTGGTGCCATCAGGCTGTCCCCAGGAGGTGGCACTGGCAGAGCAGAGCCACCTCTGTAGGTGTGAGAATTGGCTGCTCTGTCAGCCCCTGGCTGCTGTCAGCAGTGACACTCCTTAGTTTTGGTGTCACAGGGTTGTTGGATTCTGCCTGGGAGCTCCAAGACCATGGGTTTGAGCCTGAATTATCAATGCTCAGTGTGTGGTGTTCTTCAGCAGCAGCTCCAAAAACCTCTTGCAGAAGCACAGCCCTGATCCTTGGCATCCAGGGAGAGGGCACCAGACCACAGGAGCCTGTTGTAAAAATGAGGGAGAAGGCTGCAAACAGGATTTTCTTTTCTATTTTCTTTTCCTGGTGCTGTTTTACACTTGGCCATATGTTGGAAGTGTTTGTGAAATGCTTTAGGATCCTTTGAGAAAGGAATGTGATGTTTAACTGCCAGAAAATGCTGCTATTATGCAGCTACTAAACATAGTGTTTTGCAAACTGCACATCCTGGAATAAATTTTCCTCCTCACAGAAGCTTTTTGCATTGCACCTGCTATTTTGTCGTTCCCTGCTTTTCAGAAAACATGTTGATCCTTGAAGAAGAATAAACAGACAGGGTTTTCAAGGATGTTTGAATGGCTTAGGAGCACAAATCCTTCCAAAAGGCCACAACCCAAGGACATGTGTCCTTTGCTGTGTCTGCTCTGATTTCAGGGTGCTGTTGGGGTTTTCCTGCTCCTGCTTTGGTGCTGGTCATAAATGATGATTTGGGTTTCAGAGGACACCTGGTAAAAGGGTCAGGGAATAAAGATGTGAATACAGATGGTCCAGATGTTACTGGGGTGTGATTCTGAGTTCAGTGGAACAATTTCAGTGGTTTGCTTCAGTGCTGGCATTGCTGGTGCTCTCTAAGAGGGAGCCATGCTCCAAACACAACCCTAATACCACCAGTCAGTGCATATTTTAGAGTTGCAGCCCAGCAGCTTGTATGAGGTAAATGAGTTTAGTTTCCTGGAGAGAGGCAGACAGGAGATCCTGGATATCCTCTCTGACCTCCCATTCTGCTTTCTCCAGTCTCCTGTGCCAGATCTGTGTGTCTCCTGCAGATGTTGTGGATCCTCTCCTCAGACACCTGTTTGGGCAACTAAATCCTTCCCAGGATTTGGGGTGCTCATCATCTTTCCATGGATTTTGCCTATTGGCCTCATGTTCCCAGTTCCTGTGAACTGAATCCTGATGACTGGTTTGGATGGAGCTGTTACCAGCCACATCTCTAAACCAAACCTGATAAACTGCTTTATCAGGAGAGAGGGGTTACCTAAGACAGGTGGAAGTGGCTGATTTAGAGCCTTTGGTCCTGTTCCTCTACCCCCCTCTCCTCCTTTCCTGAAGTTGTTGTTTGTTTTTTCCAGCTCTAAATATTTCTAGCAATAACCCCCTCTATATGCCCAGCCCAGTATTCCCCTATTTCTGACTGGAGCTTCTGGATGTCTCCTGTTACCACTTAATAGTATTAATTAATATTAAAAGTAATGGCATAATCAGTTGGGACAGATCTCTCCTAAGGAGTATGGAGGGACCATCCACCATCCAGGCAAGAGCTGCCCCTGAAATTCAGGACAGAGTGGTGCTTCTAGTTCTACACTCACAAGTCTGAAGGCAAATATTAATCAAGACTCCTTCCTACCAGAAAAAAGTTCTTCCATTGGATGAACTGTACATTTTAGTAGTGAGAGTAAGATTTGATTTTTTTTTTTTTTTTACAAAGGCAAGACAACATCTCTCAGAATTTAGAAAACATTTTGGTGTTTTAGAGTGTTTTCTTCCAGTGTTTTGTATTCTGGAAGAGTTTAAATTAGAGATGGGATTCTTTCAGCTCATAGACAATCCTGAGCTGGCTGTGTGAGTAGCCTTGAAGTTCCAGGAGGGTTTTTCTGCCTCCATCCCTGCTCAGTGGATGGGCACGTGCTGATGCAGCAGTTTTAAAGGAGTGTGCCTTTGGTTTTCCCTGGAAGCCAAACCCCATTCCTGAGCTCCTTCATGCCCTGATGGCTGTTCTGGCCCTGGCTCTGCCTGCTGAGCTTTAATAACCCACGAGTTGTTGTCTGCAGGCTGCCAGATTATTTATCCTCCATCTGTTCCTCCCCATCCCTGGGCTCCATGGCTGCTGTTTGCCTGGCTGGAGACGTGCATGGCTTCCCAATCCCTCTGTTCTGCTGCCCTTTGATCCACTCCTCCATGAAGCTGTTCATCTTTGTGAGGACCAGGGGACAGCACGGAGGGAGCAGGGATGTCTCTGAAACCAGGGGGTGAGATGGAGCCTGGTGCTGCCTCTGAGCAGGGAACAGCTCTAACCCTCTCCAGCTGCCTCCTGGCTGGGCAAGGCTGTGCAAGGATTTGGGCTGGGAGAGCAGTCCAAGGAGGTGGGCAAAGCCAAGCCCTGTCTGAGGTGCCCCCAGGGTCTGTTAGGCAGTGCCATATGAAAGTCAGGGTTGGGAGAGAAGTACTAGAGGCTGTTCAAGCCAAGCAGATGGGATGAGTGAGAACCTCCTTCCTCATCCCTCTGGCATGTGTAGTTTTCTTTCTGTCATGCTGGGGTCTCTCAGGTTTGGCAGAGGTCAGCCAGAGAGCCTGGCTTAGTTAAACCACTGCATCCAGGCTCAGTGTGAGGGAGTTTGTGACATCCTGAGCTCCTGCCTTCCACATCCCTGGGCATTGTTTTCCACTGAGAGGGGCTGATGTGCATCTGCTCCCATGTACACGGTGGGTGATAACTAAAAGTCACACATTTTAGGATATTTTGCAAGGTTATGTAGTGATAGGGCAAGGGGGAATGGCTTAAAATTGAAGATTAGAAAGTTTAGAACAGATGTTAGCAAGAAATTCTTGCTGTGGGGTTGGTGAGGCAGTGAAACAAGTTGCCCAGAAGTTGTGAATGCCCCTGGATCCCTGGAAGTGTCCAAGGCCACGTTGGAAGGGCTTGGAGCAGCCTGGGGTATGGAAGGTGTCCCTGTTTGTGGCAGAGGCTTTGGGATGAGGTGGTCATTAGTGTCTCTTCCAACCCAAATGAGTCTGCTTTATATGATCTAAAGATCAATTGAAGTCCTCAAAGAAAGCTGGGGTGTGTAGCTGTTTTTCAGGGTAGCTCACAGTGTGCACTGAATTATCTCCTGATCCTCTCTGCTCTAAAATTCCTCTCACTAACAGTTCCTGCCACGATGCTACCGAGGGCATCCCCAGGCAATCCTCACGGTCTGGGGGCTGTGTGTGGAGGGGTGTGAGCAGAGGCACTGCTGGTTTCCCTCTCACACTCATGTGTTGCCACCTGTGCCACCCTTGGGTGACTCTCCTGGGCGTGGAACACGACCGCATCTCGCCGAGCGCTGGGAGATGCTGAAAAACCCAAACCAGACACACCCAAACCTCCCCAGGTGGATGGATACCCATCTCTTTTCCTCTGCCCACGCTCCCAGTGCCCAGGCAGAGCCCAGCAGGAGCTGTGTGGGAGGGGATCTCTGCCCTGGTGCCATCTGCCATACGGGGAAGGTGTGCTCGCACTGCGACCGGCCACTCACCATGGTGCTGTTTCTATGGTAACTATTTTTTATTCAACAAGAGGAGCTTAAAAAATCCGTAGGGCTAAATCCAATCCTCGGCAGAAGCATCTGCAGTTTTTCAAGGGGCTCTTCAGCAGGTGCAGTTTGTAGCTGGCTCTCGTTGCTGCAGGGTTGTAGTGTCTCTAAAAACTCCCTCCCATTGCCCTCTTCTCATCATCCCATCCCACATCTCCAAATTTTGGTCTTCCTCTGGTGTCAGAACAAGGGGATAGTTGGCCCATGTTGTGTCTTACAGGGAATTTCTGTCTCCCTTCAGGCAAAGGAAGTTGGTGAATCACAAACAAGATTGATTCATCTGCAAATAATGCAGAGGGTTGCATTTGGTAGCATTTCTTCTTTTATTTCCTTTTTTGTTTTTTTTCTCAGTTAAAAAAACAAATGCCAGATTCCTGTGGAGGCAGTTTAACCACTGCTGTTACTGTGTTTGTGGCTGGTTCCCACACGTGAGCTTTGTGATTAAAATTAGGCTGTTAGAAACAGCCAGTTTATTGGAGAAATTAGAGAAAAGACAGAGGGGAAGTGATTTCTTTGAAAATAAAAACCAAATCAACTAATAGGTTCCCAGTTATACCAGGTCTGGCCTGCTCCTCTGTGTCCTTGATTAGGGTGAACCAGGAGAGATGGGAGTGAAGGCAAGAGTATTTCACACTGTTGCAGTTAAAGGAGGCTCAGGTCAATAATTTAGTAAGTGGTCAGTTTTTTTAATCAGCCTCTCAGCCTTGCAACTTTTCAGCATTCAAACTTAGTTCTGAATTTTGCATGAAGTTGCAGTTTTGTAATTTGTATGTATCTGACTGTCCTAAACCAAAAGAGCCCCGACTGTTAAGACTATTTGAAAATTAGCCTCAAATTTCCAAAATTAGACCCAAATTAGGGCCTCTTGCTCTTTTCTATACACTGTGTAAGCTGCTGTGTTTAAAATTTTATTGCTCCAGTGCTCTTGAGCAGAATGGGCTAAAAATGGACATTTCACAATCTGAAAGTGATGCCCTTCCTTGGGTTTGGGGACACAGATAGAGCAACCAGCCCAGAGTGCAGCTTCCCTGAGTGTCACAGACAAAAGCAGCTTAGCCAGGTTCTCCTGCTCTATCAGCTTTACCCACTGCACTGTAAAATTACCTGAGCTCCACTCTTGTGACATGGACAAAATTGAGTTTATTGACAGCCAAATGGCATTTTCTGGCAGAAATTACATTTGTTGACCTGGTATTTAGCTACTAGGTTGGGCAAATGGCAGTGATGATTTTGAAATTTCTCTTTCTGAGTCTGTCACCTCAAACTAATACTTACTGACTTCATAATCAGGACTTGAGCATGTCACCCACAAAGGTACTACCCTAAGGCTTACTCACATCCTAAAGAGTTGCAATGCTTTTCTAAATCTGTGGATCCCTTTTGGAGTGACACTTAGGCTGCTATGTCACTTGGCATTTCTGAAATCCACATTGCTGGTGGCTTGTTAGCTGTGAGGGAGAAAATGATGTGGCTATCTCAGACCTTAAAGAAAGAAGTCTGGGAATTTGGAGCCTGTTTCTGCTCCCAGCACTGTGGCTGACTTGTTACTTGACCTCCAGATGTTGCAGTTCCCAGAGCTGCACGTGATGCTGGATGCACGAGCTGTTGCCAAGCCCATCAGTAATTTTTGCAGAATAATTACAGGAACACAAGCCATGTGAAGGTGGAAATCAGAGTGCAGATGTGTATCCAAGCAGGGCTGCCTTTCAGGTGCCCAGAGGGTCACAGCCTGTGCATTTGCAAATGTGCCCCCTGCTCTGAAGCTGTGAGTGTGGGGCTGAGTTTAATTGCTTTTTTGGGATTATGGTGAGAGCTGTGACAGCTCTGGCTGTTGCCAGTGGGTTTGGGCATTCTTTGAGGGGTTTTGCAGTGCTTCACTCATTACCCATGAGCTGTAATCCATCATGTTAGTGACTGTGACCCTTGGAGTGAGCAGCTGTGGTGCCCCTGCCACGTTAATTTGTTGAATGTTTTGTGGCAGGATTTTTTCACTTTGCTGTAAGAGACTGTCCTGCATCCTTGCTGATTGTCAGTCCAAGTTACTTGACTGCTCCTCAGCAGCCAGGGGGTGTTTCCATTCCCCTCTCAGGGCTTGTGAACCCCAGGACATGCAATCTGCTGGTATAAATTATAGAATCACAGAATCATTGACTCACTCAGTTTGGAAAACACCTCCAAAATCGAGTCCAACCATTATCCCAGCACTGCCAAGCCACAACTAAGCCATGTCCCCAAATGCTACATCCACACAACTTTTAAATCCCTCCAGGGATGATGACTCCAGCACTTCCCTGGGCAGCCTGTGCCAATGCTTGGCAGCCCATTCAGTGTAGAAATTCTTCCTAATATCCCAAACTTCTGTGTGGTCAGCAAGGCTGCTCCTGGGAGTAGGAATAAAGGCCCACCATGCATGAGGCTTTAAAATGCTCCAGCTGGTCAGAACTATTCTGCCTGTTGATCTCCATTTCAAAGGAAATTGAAAGTCACTTGGAGAAGATGCTAGAAAATAATGGCTGGTGACATCCTCACTAGTGGCATTGAATGCTGTGAAATAGCAGCAGAGGGTTGAATTCTGCCACCCATTATCATTTCAGGCATTTCTTTTGTTCAGCTGCAGAGCCTGGAGAAAGTCTCAGCCCTCCAGTCCTCTCCTTGTAGCTGCTTTTATTAAACAGGCGTCGTTCTGTCAACGTGAATAAAGGGAAGAGAGAGCAGTTCATTATCCAGTGTATCACTTTGAGTCTAATACTAATTAAAAGCTTTGCCATCACTTCTCTGGAACCTATTCTTAGAAATTATGTAAATTAATTGGAGTTTTGAAGAGGAGCATATGCCAAATCCTAAGTAATTCCCTGCTGGCTGAGGCAGCTCCAGCGCTGGAACCGGAGAATGGCATCAGGAATCTTTTTTCTTTCCTTTTGTGGCTGCAAAAATATAAAGCTGCTTTGGTAAATTTTGATGATTCTCTTATCCAGTATAAGAGACAGATGAAATACCCAGACCCTGACCATTTTCCAGAGATGTACAATACAAAGACTTTTTCTCCATAAAAGCTTTTCTATCTCAAAAATGACATTTAACACAGAAAGGGTTTTTACTTCCACAGCATTTCTCCAAAGAAATGCATGTTCCCTCTTCAAAGAGGATTTTGACCCTCAAAAGGGAGACATACTTGAGATCCCATGAACCCCCCTTGTGAGTTCACTCTTGCTGCTAATTTAATGGAAAATATTTACTTGCTTTGCTGAGTGACAAGGGAGATTTGATACCAAGGTACACAGTGCTTTTGAAGTAAAATACCTTTAAATATTATTGGTGCTTTTTTCCCTCCATCTGATTGTTTTTCCCCTTTGAAAAAAAAAAAAGCCAAAACAAATAGAAGGAGAAACACCAAAGAAAATGATTCAGATAAAAAGGAGAAGCAGTATGGTTTGGTGTCAGTATATTTTGGTCTCAATCAACAAATCACTTTAAAAGTTGATTAAACTACTTGCATGTTTAAAGATAAACATGATTAAGTACTTTGGTGGATCTTGGCTTGTTGCATATTGAGGCTGGATCGAGCGTGAGTTGAATCCTGGAATGTTTGTGGGGAGATGCTGATTCCAGATTTTGCAAAGTTCCCTTTTCTTTACAACCCCGAGGATTTGGAGACTTGGAGAGTGGATCCTCAGGCAGGAGGAGGCAGCCCTCCAGTCCAAAGGCTATTTTTCCTTTAGGGGTTTGGAGTTCAGTGCTGGTGAGATTGGAGTTTTGCAGCCATCATCTTTTCCCTCTGCAGCCTTTTCAGTATTAAAGGTGGCAGTTTTTGGTAGGACTCATCTCCTTTCACTCCCCTGCCATGAGCAGGGACACCTCCCACTATCCAAGTCCTGGCCTTGAACACTTCCAGGGATGAACATCCACAGCTTCTCAGGGAAATGGGTTCAAGTGATTCACAGTAAAGAATTCAGTTCCTTCACAGTAAAGAATTTGTTCCTAATAGCTGATCTAAATCTGCCTTTTTTCAGCTTAAAATCTCATTCTCCTTCATCCTGTCATTGCATGCCCTTATGAAAAGGATGCTTAAACTCCTGAATGTCTGCTCCTTCCTTAGACATTAGTTCCTAGGGCTCTGAGCCATTATTCTTAAATATTCCTCAGTTTCTTCATCAGTATTTTCTTCTCCTTTGAGACAAAATTCAGTATAGTTGGTGTTTTTTTCTGCTTTTTGGTTCTCACTTAAAGGTGAGAACCTCTGTAACACTGCAGGTTGGTAAGATGAAAACAACCATTCATTTAGCAGTGGTTGGAGCTTGTAAAAATCCTTATCTCTAGCAGCAGTTGGAATGTAAGATCTCAGAATAGAAGTTGTTAAGCCCTTACAAGTGCAGACAGTTCTTGGGAAAAGAAAGCACAATGAAACACAACTTTGGATCAATAGAAAATCATTTTAGAGCAAGAATAGCATGTGTAGCAATGAATGTAGATGGGGTTGTTGTTGCTAACCACTTACAGATAGCAAGCTTTCTCCATGTATTCTGGAATAGTCTGTGAGTGTATGCTAAATACAGCATCATCTCTCTTTATGCTTGTGTTGGCTAATGCACTAGTGGTTTAGAAATACTGTGTGACATTTTTATTGAATGAACACCAAATGCAGTCATTACCCTGGAATTAGGGGGGCAGCTTGTGTGACTGTTAGATTGGGGTCACAAGGGATGGAGTGGTTAGGTGTTAAACACTAAACTGGTGGCAAACCAGGGAGGTGAATCTGGGTTGCTTCTGAATTTCAGGAGTGCATCCTGCATCCCCAGAGCTGCTGTGGGGAGCCCTCTGTGTGCAGCAGGTTTTATCCCAGGTGGAAGTGTTAGGTTGGGCATGTGCTTGAACACAGCTGCCTCTTTTCCCATCATCGTGTTCTCTGGTTGCCCACATTTGGAGTCTGAGTTCACTGTCCAAACACTAATCCATTTCCAATCTCCTAGCTGGAAAAAAATGCCTTTCCATCTTGGAGACCAGCCCAGGTGCTTATTTTGGCACCCTGCAGGTGCTGGACATCCATCAGGGTAAATCAGGGCCATGCTGAGCTGTTTGCATCCATCTTGTGCATTACCCTGGGGGCTCCAGCTTGAGTCCTGGCCCCTCTGGGTTCTCAGTGGCTCCCAGAGGGTGGTGGCTGTCAGAGGTGGAGAGGCTCTGCCCACAGCAGATTTTCAAGCAGCAGTTTCTCAGCCAGGTCCTCATTTTGGTCAGCACAGTCTCCTTGTGGACCAAGTTCTGGTTGAACATTTCTGGGAGGGACATGCCTGTGCTTTAGGTGTGGTGGGCTTGGTGCTGTAGATGTGTCCCCTAGGGCTGAGGTTGTCCCCTCTCTTTCTGTGGTGGGGTTGGCATGAAAAGAGCATAGGACCAGCTAAGTTAACAAAACCCACCTGGACACCTTTCAAAGAGATTTTCAGATGTATTGGCTCCTTCTTGGTGTCACCACCTGTTCCTCTTCCCACAGGACCATGCTGATTTGAGAAACCACTTCTTCACTGTGGGGATGAAGCTGGAGGCAGTCAATATGAGGGAGCCATTTCATATCTGTCCTGCATCAGTGACCAAGGTGAGTCACACAAAGGAGGGATGGAAAGAGCCTGGCTGGGAAACCCTTCCTGATTTCCCCCACATTTAGAAAAAAACCCAAGAGTGGTACTTAAGTGGCTGGAGAACACTTTAAAAAATAGGTTTAAAATCCATGGATGTTCCTAATTAATTAATTATTTTCCACAAGCATCATCAGCTGATTTCATGCACTTAAAACCAATGGGGATGAGCATGTTCATCTACCACATGCATGCCAAAAAAAAAGGATCTTGCTTTTGCCTGTGTCTCCCCTCCATCCATGTGTATTTTCCCTGCACATCTGAGAAACCTTTGGAAATAAAACAGCTGAATGGAGGTGGAAGGCTCTGAGGTCTTCAGGATCATCTCCCATTGCTACTCAGCTGTGGGTCCCTGAAAGTGCCTTCCATTGCTTCATTTCACCCATCTCTAAAACTCAGGCTTTGACCTCTTGAATGAAAACACTTTGATGAAAAGGTTTAGGTGAGAGCAGATTATTTTCAGTAGTTTGATCCCCAGCTTTGGCTGTTTCAGTTTTCTGCATTACCTAATGTTGCAGCAAATCTAACTCCTGATTTTGGTCTCTTCTTTTTCACCCCTTAGGTTTTTAACAATCATTATTTACAAGTGACCATTGATGACTTGAGACCTGAACCCAGCAAAATCTCAATGCTTTGCCATGCAGATTCCTTAGGGATCTTGCCAGTACAGTGGTGCCTTAAAAATGGAGTCAATCTCACACCTCCCAAGGGTTTGTATTCTTTCTCAGTGAATTTTGGGCTTGCTCTGAAAGACATTTGCTTGTTATTATTGTCTTTAAATTGTGGTGGTGGTTGCTGCAGGGGATCAGCTGAAGTATCCCAAGCAGAGTAGTTCTCTGCAGTGACTGGGGCTGTTTTGGCTCCTGCCAGCCCCTGAACATCTCAACAAATGTGTGTTGCTGGTGGATTGATGTCCCTGTGCCTTGAAATCTGATTCAGGCTTGTGAAATCCTCGTGAATTCCTGTGGAATGAGTCCCAGCAGTTCTTTGTGTGTGTAGAGAGCAAAAGGAGCATTGAAAGTCCAGTCACTGTAGAGGCAAACCTGTTTCATCCACCTTGCTACAACACCAAGCAAGCTCCTAAATCTGAATGTCTGAGCTAAAAACAGCTGCCCAGGGGGTGGAGGGATTTCCTTGGCTGTCTCAACAAATCCCAGGGCACACTGCAAGCAGTGTTCAGGTCAGAGCCTGGAGAAACAGCCTCCAGCCCTGCTGTTCCCCAACTTCATAGCACTGCAGTTAATTACTCCCAACTTCAGACAACCACCTGTGGTGCCCTGGAAATACTTCTCTGCTTGAAAAATGTGTTGGTTCCCAGGAATTTCAGGTTTTTGAAGCTGGCTGGGTTGTTGGTCTATTGCCAAAAATCAGTGTTGCTTTGGAGAATTAAATGCCTCAAACAAAAACCCCAAAATCCAAGCTAAGTTTTGTGTATGAACTTTTGTCTTCATTTTGGAAAAAGCTGCCAAACCCAGGGAAGGGAAGAGTTATTCTCTGCCAGATTCAGAATCCTCTTATGTATATCCAGAGTGCTTCTTCAGCACATATAATTTGAAATTCCCACCAAAGTCCTGGAGCCCTGTGCATGCAGCTGCATGCAGTGCATCCATGATTGCTCTGCTGCTTCTGCTGAAATAAATCTGCTGTCTGGGGCTTTAGCTCTCTCCTGCTGAAACCCAGGTGTGATGATAATGTGTAAGCACTCACTGACACTGGCCAGAAAAGTTGCTAAAAATGAAAGTAAATGGAGTATTTTGGTTTTTTTCCACCCAAATTCACATGCAGCTTGCCCCAGGCAGGATAATTAACTGAAGGAGACCATAGGCTTAAAAATCTCCAATCCATGATGTTACAAAGCTTGTCTGAGATGATGTTTTATGGGTCAAGTGTGTGTGAACTCTCTTTTAGATGCCAACACTTTAAGGCATGTCTGAAGCATCTGTCATGTGAATATTTTTCAGCTTGGCCAGGTCTAGTGGGAGGTATCCCTGCCCATGGCAGAGGGTGGAACTGGGGCACCCTTTAGGCCCCTTCCAACCCAAACCATTCTGTGGTTCTGTGATCTTTTGTGACACCTGGTTATTGGGATCCACCTGGGCACCTGAGAAAGTGCAGAAAGTGTCTCTTTATCCCCCTGGTGAAAATGAAATTTGCTTTATGCTGTGAGATCAGAAATCCTGGAGGGAAGCTATTAAAAAGGCATAAAGCCAGTGGCAGATAGATGCATTCTGTGTTGCTATATTTTTTATACTGTATATTTATTTTTATGTGAATAAGGGCTGTATGTCCAAACTGAATTTTAGCACCTGAAATCCTTTATATGGGCAGACACATTCTTTGAGTTACTGAAATGTAGTCAGATATTAGAATGAGTTATTTGAAAATAAACAGAAACTAAATACATCAAAAACCCATAAACCACCAGAAAAGAAAGCAGACAGAAAGTGAAAAGCATCCAAACCCCTGGTTAATTTAGGCTTGACAAGGAGGTTTTCTGGTCTCAAAATCAGCTGATTTTTTTATCAGAACAATGTGCCAGGTTGGGATATTGGAGTTCAGAGTCCTTTATTTGTCTGATATTCATTCTCTTGCCTTTTTGCCTATTAGGGTTTTATTGAAGACAAACAAAGAGTAAATGGGTCATGAACAAGAGGTGCAAATATTTGCTACTCGAAATAGAGAGCAGTGTTTTCCTGTACAGTGCCAAAAATGAATACCCATTAACTGCTGCTGTATAAACATTGAGCAAGCTCTGTTTATATTTGTTAGAACAGGATTTATGGGCCACTTCCCTTTAGAGTAACAATCATTGTTTTATGAGCTATTATTAAGTGGGGGAAAAGAAACATTTTGATAATGCTCCTGTGTGCTGAGGGAGGCAGCTGAGAGCAGGATCACAGAATCAGGGCATCAGTGAGGCTGGAGAAAATCTCCAGTCAGGCTGGATCATCAGGTCCAACCTTTGATCACCAGACCACAATCCTGAGTGTCCAGTTGTTTCTTGACCCCTTCCAGGGGTGGGGACTCCACCACTTCCCTGGCCAGCCCATTCCAATGCCTGGCAACCCTTTGGGTGAAGAAATTCTTCCTTATATCCAACCTGACTCCCCCTGTGGGAAATAGAAAAAAGCAAAAAACTCTCAGAAAGTTGTGTGAAAGTAAATTTTAGAGTGGAATAATGTTGAAGATGCAAGGATAAGAAACAGTAAGGCTGTGAGGGATGTTACTATCTCTTGTTTATTACTCTGAAAATGAGGCTGATGATGCTGATAAAATAAAAGCTTGGTGCCATTTTCTATCCCCCTGTCCCTGTTCCCAGAGCCTGACCCCTCCTGGCTGTCCCCTCCTGTCAGGAGTTGTGCAGAGCCACAAGGTCCCTCCTGAGCCTCCTTTTTTCCAGGCTGAGCCCCTTCCCAGCTCCCTCAGCCTCTCCTGGTGCTCCAGACCCTTCCCAGCTGAATTCCCTTCCCTGGACACCCTCCAGCCCCTCCAGGTCTCTCTGGCCATGAAAACCCAGAGCTGGACACAGCCTGGAGGTGCAGCTCCCCCTGGACTGGTCACTCAGGGTTTATTTGAGGTCAATTCCTCGGTGTTCCCCTCTGGGAATCCTCCTGGAGGGGCTGCAGGGAGTTATTTTTCACTCCCCAGCTGCTCTCCCAGGTTCCATCCCTGCTGAAGCCTAAAGGAAAAGGGGTTCCAGTGATGCCAGCAGGGTCAAGCCAGGAGGTGGTTGTGTGGTGACAACACAGCCAAGGTTTTGTACCTCACTGAAACACCTCTAATGTGCCTTTTCCATCCCCTCTGACAACATCTGTGTAGCTTAAAATCGAGATGTGAAACCCATCCATGAAGGGATTAAATTGGAGATAAAAAAAGAGATGAAGTGTGAGGAAAATACTGTTGCAGGAATTGTTAAAAAACAATGCAAGGATATTTTTTGTATGAAAAAACTCCATTCTTTATCAGTAACTGCCCTTTTTTCCCTCCCTGTGCATGTTTAGTTTTTTAATTACTATGCACTTTAATACCCCACAGAGAACAGGCATCTTAGCTCAAGGCTTTATCTCAGTAATTTGTTTGTCATGAATGCAATTATTAGGATTAGAAATCATCTTATCCAAGATACTTGGATCTTAGCAGGATGCTTGGCACGTTTTTTTCAAAAATTTTACCTCCCTCTTTTTTGGGATCTGGCAGACTGATAGGGGATTCCACTCAGTATTCCAGTCCTTGCCTGTAAAAAAAAAAAAAAAAAAAAATCACAATTTTCATTGTCATAAATGATTCATTCTCATTTGATCTTGAGGGTCCCTTTTTGACTATCAATGCAAAAGGCATTTAGGGATGTTCTGTGAAATGAGGCCAGGCTGAGATGCCAGGAAGGGAGATTGAGGGGAGAATTTGGCCTTTGGGTGACTCCTGAAACTTTCCAGTAAGAGTAGTTCTGCATTAATGTCATTAGAGTACCCACAGGCCCCTGGACAGGATTAGCACTCCCTGCTTTCAAGCACTGCAAAAATAGAGATGAAAAGGCAGGCAAATAAAAAACCCCCAAAGGCAAATTATAAAAACAAAAAGCATTTCTGTTCCAAGAATTTATTGCCTAAATTGCCAGGTAAGAGCAGTGATGAGCAGAGCTCTGATTTGCCTTTCTGTGATGGGACTCCTTGAGAGATGTCATGTAAAGGAATCCCTTTATTTTACCCAGAACAGAGGCTGAAGGGATGATCTGCTTTCACTTTCCTGCTCTGCTCCAGATTTCTGTAACATTCTTACTGGGATGGGATTCAGCTCACCCTGAGCTGCTGGGGAGTCAGACAGGGAGAGTACATCAATGAAAAGAGGAGAATTTATCTCCTGCTTTGAAAGAGAGGATGGATCAGCTTCTGTTTGTGCTGATTCTCTCCTGGCCAGCAAATATCCCCTGTCCAGCTCCATAACCCCATCCTTTAGCCTTGTAGCTAAAAGCTGGAAAAGGAAATCCATAACTAGCCCATGTGGAAATTTGGGACAGTGGCACTTCTCATTAATTAGGGGTTTGTTAAAAGTTGGGAGATGCTCACAGAAAAGGGAAAATATGTTTTTTCCTTAATAATATTCCTTAATTTAAACCAATATTTAGAACAAGTACACAAAATAAGCCATTTTAAAGTATTTTTCTACAACTTGTTAAAACCCTTCAAAGTTACTAAAACATAAAAGTAAATAAATAAAAGTAAACAACAAAGTTCTAAACAACAACCAGTCATCATCCCTAAAACACCCATGCAAAACATGTAAACAGCATAAAAACACCAATCAAAAATGCATAATTGCATAAACAATAATCTTAAAATATATAATTAAAACTAAAAGTAAACAATAAAACAGCTTCTACATAATCATATTAATTTACTGTCCAAAAGTCATGTTTCTCCTACACTTGGGGCCCCTTTTGTCCTGTCTGTGCTGTGGAGTGGTGGCTGATGGCTCTTCTTGTTTTGTCCTCCTGCAGGTTACTCTGGCCAGGACTTTGACTGGGCAGACTACCAGAAGCAGTGTGGAGCTGAGGCAGCACCTCACCTGTGCTTTAGAAATGTAAGTTCTTGTTTTTGCTCCTGTGATACAGAACAACTTGCACAGGAACTGTGCTGCAAGGCTTTGAGAGGCTCCTCCAGAGCACCTGAGGCTGCCTGGGGCAGGAAACTGGGGAGTGTTCCAGGTCTCCATCCCTAAAAGAGAAAAAAAAAATAATATTTTAGTCTTGTTTTTTTCTGTAATTATCTTGTTCTTCATCTCCTCTCTGGTTTTGTACAGCACAGAAAGGATCTCAACTGGTTATTGCAATTAATTCAAGTGCAACTAAAAATAATTTAGGTATAGAAATTGCATAGTATCATTTGCTCCTTTTTACATTTCAGATGTTTTCTCTGTATCACAGGGAGGATACATTTAACCAAACCACATGTATTAACATTCTGAATGTTGAAAATGTGTAAGAGGATGATCAACCCTCATGGATGCTCTGTCCTTGGGACAGTTCCTGTCCTTGCTGCATGCAGCAGCAGTGATGTGAGAGTGATGGATGCCACTGAGATTCACAGCTTTTGAAATAATCTTTTGCAGGCTGTTTCATGGCAATGAGAGCCCTGTGTGGTTTGATCTGACAGGTATTCATTGCTGGGGAAAGGCAGATGTGGCCTTGTGCCTTCCCCAGTAACCTGGTGCTCTCCTTGACGTGCCCATCTGCTGGTGGAGGTTGAGATCCCATCAGTGACTGGAAACACTCCTGATGGTGATACCTAAATCATAATGATCCCCCCAGAATGAGCACAGAAGGCTTTGCAGGATAAAGTGGTGGTGTGAATGATGGGCAGACAGGTTTCTGTAGGAATTGTACAGTTTTCACAGCCTCAAGTCACAGGACTGAGGGATGGGGATTTTTGCATTTCTCCAAGCATCCCCTGCTTTTCTTTATCTCTCTTTTCATTTTGCCACGTAGTGAATCTCTTATCACTGGCAGCATTGAGAAAAGTCTTGCATAATATCCTCTAAGATTGAGTCTGGTCTGAGCATCTTTTGGTCCTGTTTTTTTTAAGGATGAACATGTGTCTCTTATTCTTTCACTTTTAATAACACAGTTCTTTTCAGAGCCCTGTTGTCACTTGTGCAGCCTCCTGGCTGCTGTCCCCTTGCTGTGTGGCTGTGAGGGGCTCTTTGATGGAAGCTTTTTGCATCTCCCACCTCCTGCAGCCAGACCTGGTGCTGGCAGTGGAGGTGCTGTAGCTGTTTCCCCAGGAGGGATTTTTAACAAGGAGAGGCAGTTATGAAATGGATTGACATGCCCAAATGCTTAGTGAAATAAACTCCACCTAACTGTTTTGCCATTGATTTTGTATAAATGAGCCTCCAGCACTGAAGTGCAATGAAAGGAGCTGGGGTGATGATAAATGGTGTTCTCTTGTTAGGCAACATAAAAGGCATTTAAACAAACTCAGCCTGCATTCCTGCAGCCCTGGCCATTAGCAGCTTTTGCAGGGTGAAGCTGATCTGTGTGCTGAGCAAGGCTTGAGGCAGTCCAGGCTCTGTTTGGGAGTAGCAGCATGTTCTTAGATGGAAAAGAGACCAAAGCCATGAGTTTTTAGTCTCTCAAAGAGCTCTCAGTGGTTCAAGGGGAAGTGTCCGTGGTCCTTGGTGTTGTACCAAGAGGAAAAGGGTTCAATTTGAGCCTGACTTCCAGTTTCTCACATAAGATGAGGGTCTGGTGTCATTTTGAGTCAGTGGCAATTATTACCCATCCCAATTATTATTAGCAAAAAATCTCAGAGAGGAAACCATTTCTGTGCTACTGTGTGCAGAGAGATGCAGAGCAGGTGGAACAGAGGGGAGGGAAATCCAAGGAAGGGAAGCCCTGGTGTGGACACAGGTGTTACATTAGTGTGTTTTCAGGGAGAGAGATTTCAGGTGGGAGAGATACTGGGAAAGGACTAAAAGTAGGTGACAGAAGGGAGCAGTGGCATCCAGCTGGATCCATCTGCACTCCAGCCAATGTGCCTGAAAGCTTTGTTCATGGAGCTTACAATAGAATCACAGCATGGTTTGGGTTGGAAGGGACATTACAGACTGTCTAGTTCCATCCCCCCATCCCATAGGCACTGCTGCCACCCGCTAGATTGGGTTGTTCAGGGTACTCATCCATGAAAACTCCATGAAGAAAAACATACTTGAGAAGAATATTCAAATGTCTTCAGTTTCAGTCAGCTTGGGTGACTGAATATGTGAAGAGGTTTCTGTGGTCTCAGGCAAGATGGTTTTTTGCTTTTAAGGTTCCTCCTAGGAGCCTTAAGGTGAGAGCTGCTTAAGCACAGAAGTTCTGGGAGCCCTCTGGGTAGCATCACATGAGCAGAAAATGCATCATTGGCAAATATTCAAACATACTTGGAGCTGATGTGGACCAACCTCCTCCCAGTCTCCCAGGAGTCGGGGTAGAAGATGACATGCATTTCATCACTGATTTTTCATATGGGTGCTGGTGCAAACCTGCTGCAGCATGGGCTCCTCTCTCCAGGGTCACAGCCTCCTTTGGGTCTCCCTCTCCTCTGATGGGGTCCTCCAGGGGCAGCAGACCCCCATGTGCCTCACCATGGGCTGCACCAGCAGCTCTGATTTGACTCTGGATGTCTCTGCATTCTTCAGGGTATCCTGCCCTTCCAGAGGAAAGCAAGCCCTGCTGAATTTGAGCTTCCCAGCAGTCAGTCTGGTTGAAGTTGTGCATGTGCCATGTTTCAGCACTGTCTCTTGGCTGTTTCAGACATCCTTCAGCCGTGGCTTCACCAAGAACATGAAGCTGGAGGCAGTGAACCCCAGGAACCCTGCAGAGATTTGTGTTGCCTCCATCACCTCGGTGAAAGGACGGTTGATGTGGCTGCACCTGGAAGGTACCTGCTCTGAGGCTGCTTGTGTGTCTGCTTCACTCACTCACTCACTCACTCACTCACTCACTCACTCACTCACTCACTCACTCACTCACTCATAATTTTGCCCTTCATCCTCTGCACAAAATTTCTCTCTCCAGCTTTTCAGTTTTATACACATTGAGCAGTTTTATGTGTCATGAGGAATTACATTCACCTGCTCTTTCTCTGGTGGAGCTGCAAGCTCCTCCAGCCTCCCATCCATGTGGTCTTTATCACCTTGATAACAAACTCCTCCCTGCCATCATCATGCACCTTCATCCTAGGAATAGAATTTTGCCTCACTTGTGCAGCTGAGACTTCTACAGCAATTCCCAACCTGATAGTTTGTACAGGAGGAGAGATCTCTAATCACAGCCCTTAAAGTTGGCAAAAACATTGCCAGGTAACCTAAACCTCCCAAGCGTTTGCTTTAGTAGAGCTGCCATGTGTGCAATGGCAGGTTTTGGTTTTTTTCTCTAAGCTAATTCTTTGCCTTCTAGCTGAAGTAGCAGCAGCTCATCTGCACCCTGCTCCAGACACAGGACAAATACATATTTGTTTTGAATTGCTGAAATCAGCAGTTGTTTGAAATTCTCACTAAGGCTGTTGTTGAGTTTGCACCCATCTGATCAAGGAATCTGACCCGTTTTGGCAACTTCTCTTCTTAAATGACCAGGTGCCTTCACTTGTATATACCAAAGATGTGGATAGATGCAGGAAGAGGGCAACACACTCCCATCTTGCTTTCTTACCTTTTTCTCCCTGCCTGTTACTATTTTAATTTCTTACAGTATTTTTTTTTTACAATTTACCATAAAAAAACCCCTGTGTACATCTCCTTTCTTTTGAGTTCTGATATATAGATGCTTTAAGCTTGGTTTATATCCCTATCCCAGGAGCTGAATGATCTGTAATAAACAGAGAAGATGCAAAAGACTGCAGAAATAGAAAGAAATCTTTGCTGCTGTAGGAGTACATCACTACAGTATGCACAGTGTTATGCTAAAAGCAGGCATTAAAAAAAAAAAAAAAAAAAACCACAACCAAAAAGTCCGTGCTTGCAGAGTTGTAAAATAAATGTGGCTTGAAATGTGGCATGGGTTTTTTTTTACTCCATTAATACAGTGTTGTTTCTAATGGATTATTTACATTCTGGAAGCAGCAAGGCTCCCCAGCTACCCCAGGAGTCCCTCTCTGAAGACCTCAGGTCTATCACAGACACCTCTGAAGCTTTCACTGTTGCCCTCCCAGTTTCCCAGTTTGACAGCCCAGGCTGCAGCCATAAACCAGGAGCACAGGAGTTAAGCAGAGCCAAGTTAGACATGGGGGAACATTGTGTGATAAATCACACTTTGTACAGTAGCAGAACCCTAAACTCGAGGGCGAGTTTAATGAGCAGCAGAGTGGATCCCCCATGCTGGAGGAGAAGCTCAGGACTGATGGGATGCTCTGCACTCTCTGCTACTTTATTACTCATCATCTGCATTGTTAATTTTTACTGGTTCATTTTAGATTTTAGAGCTTGAAGCTTTCTGGTGTGAATTTATACAAGTAATAATGCACGCTGCCTGCACAGCCCAGGAATTTGAGGAAAACCCTTTGGTTAATCACTTCTCCAGGGAGCTTTCCTGTAATTTCCTGTTTTACAGTTTTCTAGAGTTGCTGCTCTGTTCTACCCATCCTGTAAGATTCATAGCAGGACACAGACGTTTTCCCCACCTGTTTCCAGTCTTTTTCCCTTTAACCTCCCAGTTCTCATGGACATTTCTTGCTCTGAGAAGAGAGCAGCAATAAAACACAACAGATGAAACTAATGAGTCTCAGAAAAGCTGTTTTCCACTCCTGTGAGTGTGGCCAAAGGAAGCAGTAAGATGCTGGAAGTGGAAAGCTGGGCTATCAATTGCCAGAGGGCAGAAGCAGTGCCAGGGAGGACAGAGCAGCTGTGAATGTGTCCTACAAGATGAACAAGGTGTTGCAGGAGAATGCTGCTTTCTTGCTCCTCAGGGTGGCTGCAGCTGTAAACTTCAGAACCAGAATGTTCATGGAACCATTTTGCTTGGAAAACACCCTTCATGTCGCATTTATTGTTGCTTGTAAGCAGCAAAGTACATTTGATCTGGTTACTTTATAATAATTTAGCAATGTAGAGCAATTAAGATTGGAAATAACCTCTAAGATAATTGAGTCTGTTTTGTCAGAATAACATCATTACAATAATGAAGTAATTGGTTTTCCCTGACCTGATGACATTTCAGTGGGGTCTGTGTTGATTTCTTGCTCTGTTCAGAACTTGATCCATGGCTTGCTCTCACTGTGTTTGTGTGTCTTGCCACTGACTCACTGTTGTCACATGGGCTGCTTGCCTGGATTTGTGGTGTCAGGTGGAAATGGAGCTCCCCACTGGAGCTTCCATCAGGTTCAAACTGAGCAGTGACCATGGGGTATTATCTTGTGAAGGGATATGATTTTTCAGGGAATTTCAGCTGCTGAAATCTTGTATTCAGCAAATTGTGTCCTTCCCCTATGCCTTCATCCCATTTTCTCCCCCATACCCCAGTGAAAGAGGCACTGTATTTTCAGTGGATAGTGCATGAACACAATGCAGGTCTCAGAGAAACACCACAAAGAAATCCATGAATCTACAGACATCATAAGTGCATTTTTTTCATTATTTCCTCCAGCAGTGTGATCACCAGCACCTATTTCCCTGCCTCCTTTGGGTTTTTCATGCAGCCACACACTCTCAGAGCAGCAGGTTTATTAATGACCCAAATGCTGCACCTCACCCTCAGTGCTGTTCCCATCACAAAGTTCAATTACTGTTTCAATTACACCACAAGCCCTTGATGAACAGACATTAGTGGGAGCTCCCTGTAGTCATCTGGCTGTGCACAAACACTTGCTGCCTTAAGCAGGAGGCAAAGATGTTTTAACAGATGCCAAGGCAACGGTGATGCAGAGGAAGCTGCTGATCCTTTGGTCCCTTTTGTTGGGAGATCACCCCATGTCTGTCCTGGGGTGGAATTGGCAGAGGGAGGAGCTGAAGTTGCTGGCCCAGCTGTGCCAGTGCAGTTGAACTTGAATTGGAGTAGTTAAATAGTGCCTTGACTCAGGACACAGTGTAGTTTATGGAAGAGCTCAAAGCCAGTAATACCTTAATTGGATTTTGAGTGGAAATCAGGTAAATTAGGAAAAAAAAAAAAAAGTAGGAAAAAATTTCCTTCACTGAAGGAGTGGTCAAGCACTGGAATGGACTTCCCAGGGTAGTGGTGGGATAATTGTCCCTGGAAGTGCTCAAAAGTCTTGTGGATGTGGTGCTGAGAGACATGGGCCAGTGGTGGGACTGGCAGTGATGGGTTAATGGTTGGGCTTGATGATCCTGGAGGTCTTTTCCAACCTAA
Organism: Oenanthe melanoleuca; assembly: GCF_029582105.1. NCBI lineage: Eukaryota > Metazoa > Chordata > Aves > Passeriformes > Muscicapidae > Oenanthe > Oenanthe melanoleuca. Next base: position 66,003,692 of record NC_079334.1, read on the forward strand.
ATAATTCTTGGGTTTTGTAAGTGGGGACCCACATAAATGATGACAGGAGATTTTCTTCTAAAGGAGGTGTAGTAACCAAGCTGGAAGATAATTGCTTTAAATAGAAGCTTCAGGTGAAGTTTTGGAGTCAGCATCATGCCAGAGACCTTGGTGCATGTATCCCACTTGGATTTTTATACTGCTTCTCTCCTGTTGGCTGATCAGCTCTTGTTTCATGTGAGGAACCATGGGAGAATTCATGGCACTTCTTGGCAGAAGAGTGGCCACCTCTCACCCTGAAAAAATGGGACTCAAGGGCAGAGCTGAACAAAAAAGCTGCAGGGAAGCACTGATACATAGAAGCCTCTCTCACATTAGCTACCATGCTGGGAAAGCCTAGACACACTCTCTCACCACTAAGAGCAAGCATTCAACAAGTCCTTCTAACTCACTTATGCAACTTTACAAAATACCCAGGGGTCAGCCAGGCATCTTGTTGAGGGCAGTTATGTATGTTTAACCTCCCTGGCTTTTGGCTGCTTCACTGCACACCCTCAAAGTGCTCTTAATGGGCTTTTCCTTGAACCTCATTGCACTGTAAATGCAGCAGCCCCATCCCTCTGTCTGTGCAAAGCTGTAGATGAAATGGTGCCTGATTTTGGTGAAGAGAAGTAGATTTATATTCACATGTTCTGTCATTCCCTTCCCTGGGCTCGTGATGGATGCTTGGATGGCTCAGCTTGGTGTTCCCATGCCTAAACCCCATTACAAATTTGTGCTCATAGGTTCACAGATGCCCTCTCCAGAGTACATTGTTGATGTGGAGTCAATGGACATTTTCCCTGTTGGCTGGTGTGAAGCAAATGCTTATAACCTCACCCCACCACACAAAGCTGTCTGTAAGTACATGGAGACCTGAGCAGTGCAGATGGTACACCAGTGGATATATCAGGGTTTTTTCCTAATGTCTACAATCCCATTTTTGACACTATCAACCTACCCAGCAGAACAATAACCAGGCTAGAAGTGTACTGCAGTAAATGGTAATAAATCTTAATTAGTGACCAGACTGGAATTATGCAGTTTGCATTTATCTCTGTGATCAGCCCCTCCAGAATTGGGGTTGTCTGTGCTAGAGAAGGCTGTTCCATGCTTTGGGGTTGCACAGTGGGTTGTGGGTTTGCAGAGGGGTTGTTGGTCAGTGGGGTTGTCAGAGGGAAACCAGGTTTTGTTGTGCTGAGCTAGGTTCACTCAGGCAGCTGAGTGGATTAGGGACAAAGACCTCAAACTGAAAAAAAAAACAAAACCCAAACCATAAAATATCAGGTGGAATGGACATCCAGAGGCCATCCAGGTGCCCCTTTCCAAGAGAGGATCTGCTCCATCTAAATGGAGAAATAATTGCTGCCATTCTGTGATGGGGTTCCTGCCCTTTCCCAGGGTATCTGTCCCTTATTTATCTGCCCTTGCCAGCTCAGGGATTTTCCTAGTGTTCAGTTTAAATCCCCCCACAGCACAATTAAGCCCACAGTGTTTTGTCCTGCCATCAGTGCATATTAAGACAAATTTCTTTCCTTTTTATTTGCATTTGAAGGCAGTTCATAGAGCTCAGTGGCTTGGTGTTATTCTCTTGTTCCAACATACCCAATCTCAAGCCACCAGGTGAAAAATTGGCCTCACTGTTTATATTAATTAACATCCAAAAGGCAAATTTTAAAATTTATCAGCCCTTTCGAAGAGTTAAATATGCTTAAGTTAAAAATCAGACAGCCAGAGCCTAATTTAGGAGAATACTGCTATGGCAACATTATGCAGCCTTATCACAATTTATAGCTGGGGATAAATTATGCTGGAGGTAATCATGCTTGTAAAATGTAATCTTATCCATATGTGTTTCTGTATGGAAAAATATTTGTGTTTTTATTTTAATTTTTTTTTCTTTTATGCTGATCTCATAAAACACGATATTAGCATTCCAGAGGAAAGATTAAATGTATTATTACATCCTTAAAGTAGGTTTTAATGATGTAGTGACTTACTTAAAAAATACCAAGAAGAGATGGTGATAGTAATTAAGTACCATTTCATTGTGTTCGAAGCTGTTTTATAGTCAGAGCATTTACACAGCTTTTTATGCATTCTGGGTGTACTTAATAGGACAGAAGGGTAAAAAACTGGTTTTTTTTTTTTTTTTCTTCCATGCTTCATTTTTGCAGTGCGAAGGAAGAGGAGAATTGCAGTTGTGCAACCAGAAAAACAGTAAGTTGTTTTGGTTTTGTTATTTAAGGTGGTGTTTTCACAGGAATGCATCAGGTCTTCCAGGGGGAATAATACACAGCAGCTGTGTGGCTTGGTAACTACTGCCCAGATACTGCAGCACAGCCAGCAAGAGGATTCTTTTAAGTCTGAAATATTTGTTAGCATACTAGAAAGTCTCAGTAACAGCAATTTTTTACTGGCTGGGGCTGTACACCCTCTGTCTGATGGCCAGCAAGGGATGCTTAGGGAAGATGGACATGTACCAGGAGGGCATTTCCCTCTCTAGCTCCTGCAGTTTGTAGAAACTTGAATTTAAGGGATTTAAGGGAGGGTATTTGAAGCCTGGAGGTCTAAAGCTGACACATCAGAGTGTATTTTTAGAGAAGGGGTGGGTCTGGCTCCTTCATCTTCTGTGATCAACCATGTGGAAAGGGAATTGTGTTGGAGGTTCCTCATCCCAGGCTGTTGCTGGTGAATCTTTTGGTCCAGCCTAAGGACTGGTTCTGGCCCCTTGTCCTGTCTGACCCTATTAAATGCACCAAGTATTCTATTAAATACACCCAGTTTCTCTTTTAACAGGTTACCATCCACAGTGCCTGTTGAGAAAATACCTCATGACCTCTGCCCAGTTCCTCAGCTAGACACAACAGGTAAGGATCCTTATTTCAAAGCCCCATGTGCTGTATGCCAGGGGATGACCCCAGAAGGGCAGTGAGTTGTCACAGGGGTGGGGAGATGGAGCCACATCCTCAGGGGGTATCAGGTGGACTGAACCCACCTGATGTGCAGCAGGTGAGGGTCTGGTTCTCCACATGTCTTGCTGGGGCTGTCAGAGTTCCCCTGGAGCTTGCCCATTTCAGATGATGGTATTAAGACTAATGAATCTCTCTGGAGGAGATGGGTGCAGGTTGTTAATTGACACTGATGAAGTTGGGTACAGCAGGACCTGATGGTCCCCTGGGTTGCATCAGTGTGGTGTGGCTGCTGCTTCTGCTAAAGGCAGATTCCTCTCCCCTTCAGCAGTGGCAGCAGGCTCTGAGTGCAGTATTCATCCAATTAATGGTGTAAACCCAGCAGCAGGGACAGGATTTAACTCACTTTACTACAGCAGGCTGTGGGACACAAGTTTGCATTGCAGCCAACATCTCATTACAGCCATGGGGAGGATCAGGGCCTTTTTGGGTATGAAAACCAAAAAATGTGGATAACCACTTGGAAGGCACCTGAACCACATCTAGAAGTTGCCATTTCTCTCCATGGGCTATAAAGGAGCCCAGAGTAATTAGCCCAGACAAGGAAAAATGCTCTGTAGACCCCTGCTGGGTCAGGGAATGGCACTGCAGGGCTTGTGGGGTTGGACAGGAGCTGAGGAGGGGTTTCTGAGGCTCTTCACTGAGAGAATGTTCTCCCTGAGCTGATTCCTTTGAGATTCCTGAGAGCCTTTGGGGCTCAGCTCATACATCCCCTCCTGGCAGGTTGCAGTGGGTTGCTCATGTCCCCCTGCAGTGTGAGTTCTGGAAGAGCCCTGGCTCCAGTCATGGATTAAATCCTTCTCCAGTCCTCCTTTCAGCAGGATGTGCAGCCAAATCAGTCACTATTAAAAGCACTTTTTTCCCATGCTGGATGGACTTGAATAGCAGAATACCTGCCTTCTATCCCAGGGTAGAATTTTGTGCTTTCTTTATTCTCCTCCCCTTCCTCCCACATCTAGGAGGAAGAAATGCCCTTGATTTATGGTGTAAAGATGCTACAGGCACCTCACTGCTGCTTTCTCCTTGCAGGCACCATCAATGGGAGGTACTGCTGCCCCCAGCTCTACATCAACCACCGCTGCTTCTCAGGTCCATATTTGAACAAAGGCAGGATTGCAGAGCTACCTCAGTCTGTGGGGCCTGGCAAGTGTGTGCTGGTCCTCAAGGAGGTATGGCCCAGCTCTCTTTTGGGGGCATTTCAGAGGAAAGTGTGAGTCATGGCTTGCCAGACCCAGTATTGGTGAACAATGCACCTAAAATTGTCCTGGAGTGGTTTCCATGAGAAAGCCAGGAAGAGGGGGCAGGTTTTGCAGTGTGGGTTTTGATGGGAGAGGTGATGTTTTTGAAACATGGGGGGTTCTCTTGGTTGGGAGCAGCTTTAGTTTGGTTTGCCATCAATACAGGACCACATAGCAGTGTCATGAAGAGGTGGGCATCTCGTTTTGGAGACATAAACAACTTCCCAAGGAGCAGGACAGTGGCAGTGGCCCAGTCTGTGTTACTTTGCAGAAAAAATTCAAGCTTATTATGGCCATATGGGAAATGTGTGAACACCAAAGAGCTGTGATGGGAAGAGAAGTCCTGAACTTGCCAGTGGTATCAGGCACACCAGATACACTCAGAAAAGAGCCCCTGTGCACATGAAAATACATGACATGGAGAACTTTATGAGTATCAGGTGCTTGTGAGGTTGGGCAGAGGCTTGTGATGGGGTTCACTGGTGTGACTCACTCAGGTCTGAAAATCCAAATCAGCAGCATCAAAATAAAACCTCAGTGATGGGTTAGAGCAAAGGCTGGGCTTGTCTAATCCCCTCTATGCTGCAAGGCACAGGTGGCTGCACCCAAACCATTACTGATGCAGAGGGCTGAAGTTAAACCACCAAAATCTCAGACTGGTCGCACTCCAGCCAAAGGAAGTTGGACCAGGCTGAGATGGTTGATGTAATTTTCCATCTCCAGAGAAAGTTGGAAACTGGTCTAGGTTTCTTCACTGGTTTTGTTTAAATCACAGTTAATTTTTTTTCCAAAAATCTGTTTGTTTGCATTTAATAGAGTATGAAGTGATAGTGTTGCTAGAAGTACCATTATTATTGTGATGATGGACCTTTGCTGTAGGGTAAAATGCCAAACCCAGTGACTCATTTGAGATACAAGAAGAGTACAAGCCAGAGATTTTAATTATTTTTCCTTCCCTTTTTCTTACAAAACACTCTTTTTTTAAATTTTTTTTTTTAAATTTTTTCTTTTTTTTTTTTTTAACTGAGTTTAGAAGTTTACAGAGTTCTGCTGGTGACAAGCCAGCTTTGAGAAAAGTCCTGGCACTGTGGGTGCCTGTGCAGGGCTGGAGCTGATTAGGTGTCTGGGAGAATGCCCAGACAGGGCCACACTGGTATTGCAGGGTTGAGTTCTCTTCTCTTGCTCATTTCCCAGCTATTCTGACAACTACAGGCAGCAGTACACTGGTGAGGGGGCAGGACAGCACTGTTGGTGGAAATTGCTCTGCAAGATGCTTTGTGCCCCCCCCAGATGTCCCAGCAGCCAACAAACTCCTGCACAGGGGTTAAATAACTCCCTGGATTTGCTGATCAAGGCACCTGATGAGCTGTGAATGAGTGTGGCAGCTCCCCAGGCACTTGATGCTTTTGAAAACTCACTTGTGGCTTCCAGTGCCCCTCAGTCTGTGTGGGGAGGGACTGGCAAAGATGATGTGGGTGGGCAGCTGGAAGGGCTCACTCAGAAATTGTCTTTTCATGGCATTTTAAAATGGTTTGGGTTGGGTGGGACCATAAAGATCATCCAGTGCCACCCCCTGACGTGCAGGGACACCTTCCACTGTCCCAAATTGCTCCAAGCCCCATCCAGCCTGGCCTTGGACACTTCCAGAGATCCAGGGGCAGCCACAGCTTCTCTGGGCACCCTCTGACAGGGCCTCCCCACCCTCACAGAGAAGAATTTCTTCTTCATATCCAATCTAAATCTACCCTCTGTCAGTGTTTGGTGTCTCTAAATGGACTTTTTTGAAGAGTGGTTTGAGTAATGATTCCAAGAGCCCAATGATAAATTAAATTTTGCTTCTAGTAAATAACCTATCCAAGCAACTCCAGCCAGTGCCACTTTACAGAGCACTCTGCAGCATTAAGTGAAGCCCTTGCCTGAAAATAATTAATCCTGTAGGGTTTTCAAAATGCTAGCAAATCCTCAGGTTGCTGGATTTAGAGGGGAAAAAAAAAAACAACTCAGAGAAAACCAGCCAAACAAACATAAACACATTGGTCACTGCAGTATGACCTAGTTATTTTTTCATTTCTGATGAACTGCATTCATGGGTGCTGGATAAACTTAATATTCATCACACTGAAATCATTTGCAGGCCCCCAAGGAATTAAGAACAGGCGTTAGGTGAAGAGCAAAATTAGATGAAAACCAATCCAGACTCACTGTGGGATCATTCATGTGCATACAATGCAGAGTGTTCAAACACACAGTCTGGTGCTGTTAAGAGATTTGTTTTCCTTGTGTTTATCTCCCTATGCCAAGTGTAGGCTATTAGAGCTTGCATTGCCTGAGCCAATGGCAGGAATGGTTTTTATTCTCAGTGACTTTGGATTAAAAGGGTTGGCACATGTGTTCTCTTGTACAGAGTGGACACACACTGGGCTCCAGGCACACCTCCTGCAAACTCTTTTTGTGAGACTTCATTACTATTCTGGTGATACAGTCAAGGCACACAACTCTCAGGCTCTTAAGCACATTGCTGACCTCAAATGTGAGAATTTCCCCTTCAGTGTTCACTGTGTGCTGGTGCACATGACCCTGCTTGTGCCTTCAGAACTATTTCTGTCTTTACATTTTTGTTAAACTGGTCCATGATGGATGCAGTCTATGGAATCTGCTTGGGGTGAGAGGGTCACAAAGACAGAATCACTGGTTAGCAGATTTTTGGGGTTAAACAGCAGCATTTAATGCCTTTACCTTATCAGAATCAGGTGTTACCTATAATATATCTATAATAAATCTATAATACAGCAACAATGATCCATTCTGGGACCCCTCCTCCCTGCATCCAGCACTTAACCTGTGAAACCAGGACAGAAACAAACAGCTGCAAGCTGCTGCTGCCTGTGCAGCACCTGGGACTGTATTCAGTGTGGTCAAGGACTTCTTTTAAACCCATCATTGTTGTTGGTTTTATCTCCCCATAGGTTCTCAGCATGGTGATCAATGCAGCTTACAAGCCAGGGAGTGTTTTACGAGAACTGCAGCTTGTGGAAGACCCTCAGTGGAATTTCCAGGAGGAAACACTTAAAGCAAAGTAAGTCTTCAATGTGTGTTCTTTTATTTGGGAGGTTTCAGAAAGGGAACTGACTAGGGAAAAAAAAAAAACAAGGGAAGGTTTTTTCTCTATTGTGAGAGCTTTACTTTTCTAATTATCGTTTTACTTCATTGAATTATTTGATTCCTTCCATAGCAACTTCAGAAATGAAATATTCACCTGAATGGTTCATTTCTATTGTCTTTCTCCAAGCAGCCATCCAGTTTTTGATGAAGTCAGGTCCTGAGTTTTATGATAAGCTGTTCTTATAAGCTTGGCTATTACTGAATGAACTCAATTCCTGGCTTTCTAAAAGCAGGAGTATTGCTGCTTTTAAATTAGAGCCTGTCAGGCTAATGCAAAAATAACTGGTGAGAATGAATGGCACCAAGAAAAGTTCAGTGAATTAGCAGGGACAGATTTTTTAGCAGGAGTGTGATTAGGGTAAAGTAGTAAGAGATCAGAGATTCAGGTCAAGATTGGATGCCTTTCTAGAATATATTCTTCAATTCTCTTCTAAACAGCACCAATGAATACTGAATTCCTTTTTCCAGCATTAAAATCTACCTATTTATGTCTTCTTTATGTAATGGACACTACACTTAGGATGTATTTCAACAACCATTGTCTCTCTGAAAGAGGAGAATCTCACCTAAGCTCTCTCCAGAGTCCCTCTGAAGAATAATTCTTCCCACTTGAAGATGGATGTCAACAAATATTCTTTGAAGAAAGCTCTCTTTGTTGGCTAATGGTCACCTTGACTTTTTAAGTACTGTAGTTAAATGCAGTGAATCTCACCCTTTGTACTGAACTCTGTAACTCCTTTTCAAAGAAAAGCAATTTTCTCTTGGTTATTTGATATGAATAGCTTCCAAACACAGCACTATTGATGGCTGCTGTATTTGATCTTTGCCCATGCAGATATTGCAGAGGTTGAGGGAGGGAGTTGAGAAACTTTTGCTCTGTGTACACTTAAACTGCTTTCCTGAAGGAGGATTGCAAACTGAAGTAAAAATCTACTAGAAACATCCTGTTTCTAATTTGCTTCTTTGACCCATGTGGATTGTCAGGCTTTTGTGTTTGTCAGTGATGATGCTGTGGATGGAAATGTAAAAGTCAACCTCACTCATGCAGATTTTCATTTAAACAGGTCTTTGTCCATGACCTGGTTTTCATTGATTCCAGGATCCCACATACTGTGCTAGCAACATCAGATAATTCACTCCTACAGGTACTTAGCAGTTGTGAAATCAACTTGTAATGCCCTGTATTTCTTTACATCCTGCAGAGAACTGAGCTTGAAGGCAGTTTCCCTATCAGCAGTATCCTGAGTAGGATTTTTTTGAGTTTCCCATTTGAGTGTGGGGATCTGCCTTGTGCAAAAGCAGGAATGCCTATTTCCTAAGCTGCAATCCATATTTCTAGTGAGAGACAGCTGGAAAATGTTAAACTGACCATCCATGATAGTACTTTATGCTGGCCCCCCATTCACAGTCCATGTACTCTGTGCTGGCTGCCCCAGCAGGCACCAACCTCAGCTCTGCAGAGAGTCAGGCAGCATCTTTCAAATTTATCAATCCACACAGTGGATCATCACAGGCTCAGGGTGAGGACAGCAGGTTTTGAAGTGCCTTCTGAGAAGAGCAGGGGGTTCTCCTCCAGTGTGGCACTGCCCTCTGGCTCCTGAGGGGACAGAGCTCATGGGGCTGCACAGCACCGTGTTCCTGCAGCTCTCTGGCTTCTGCAGCTGATCTCTTACTGAGCAGGGCTTGGTGGCCATGCCAGCTTGCCTTCTAAAAGTGGATGGCAGAGGGTTGACATGCCCCAAGACTGTCTGGCTACCCTAGAACTTCCTTCTTCTTTTTCCTCCTTTGGTTTGCTTGAGTTACTCCATCCAGAAAAAAACCCACAGTCATGAAACCAGATACTGTGGGACATACAGACAGCACATGGCACCTTCCACCAGGTCTGACAGTGCTCCAGAATCTGGAACAGAGACCTGAAATGGGCAACAGAGACCTGCAATAATGGACAGCCTCCAGCTGCTTGGGCTCTGGATGGTGCCTGTTGTTGAGGCTGACAGCTCCAGAGCCAGCTGTGATGGGACACACTGTGTCACCACCTTTCTGATGTGGACTGGCACCTGCTTGGCTCTTGGCAGTGCTGTTTGTTTGCAGTGCCTGCAGTAGAGTAGAGCAAAGGGATTAGTGAAGAGAAGTCTGCTTTTCCCACTGTCCCAAATGCAAGGTTTTGCACTGCCAGGAATGCATTATCTCATCCTGGGGCAGCCTGCATTTAGTTCACTCTGCTGGCATGAGTGACCACTGTGGAATCAATTACTCTCACCTTGCAAAGAAGATAAAACAATTTAGATTGTCCAGAGAGATGTGTTTGCAGTGTGTGATGGCAGCCATTTCCCATCAGTGCTGCTGGCTCTGTGTGAGAAGAGTCAAACCTGATTTATTGGTGATGATGAGTTAGAAATGTCAGGCTTGATCCTCTGAGTTCCCATGAGGGGCAGTTGAACTGTCAGCATTCAACCCTTACAGTTTTGATGCTCTTAAGTTCAGTGCCTACATCTTGATTTGCCTTCCCCATTTTACATAAAATGCTTAAGGGACTTTATACTTTTCAAGGGTTTTCATTTCTAAGGGCTGACAAGGGGCTGTTTGGATTTACCCATTTTTGCAGGACTTTGGACATAAACAAAAGCAGCATGTGCAGAAAGTTATCTGCTGGGTCTTTCATGAAACCTGGTTGATCAAAATAACAAAGATGAGTGTTCCTGGACTCCTTCATTAAATGAAATGGTGAGACCTGCTCAAACCCTGTAGCTGAACTCTAGGAATATTTACCCCTATGCCAGACATCATTGCTTATTTATGAGGCTGCATTTCAGAGAAAGCCTTTCCACTGCAGTTGCTTTAGAAGACTGCCTTTACCTTGTGAGAGGTGAGGCTGAGGTGTTTGAAGTGTTCTTTGCCTCAGCCTTTGCTGGTGAGGGTTGGCTCTCAGCTTCCCAGGGCCCTCATCCTGTTTGAGGGAGCCAAGTGTTACCCACAGTGGATGGAAAAGAATCTAAAGACACTGGAAACAAACTGGATGTGCACAGGTAGTTGGGCTGCAGGCAGCTCTGCCTGGCAGGACTGGCAGTGTCATTGCAAGGCCACTGGCTGGTGTGTTTGGAAATTGATGAGCGTGAGGGGAGAATCCTAATTTTTGGGAAAAGGCAATTATCACAGCCCTCCTTAGGAAGGACAAGAAGGAGGGTTCAAGTATCTACAGCTTAGCTTTCCTGGAAAGGTTTTTAGCCCAATCCCCTTGGAAGCCATTTCTGGGAAGATGCAGGGCCAGTAGGGGACTGGCAGAAGCAAAGGGCAAGTTGTGATGAGGTAACTGGTTTGGGTTTGAGGAAGAAACAGTGGAAATTAATTTGTGTTTATTTTGAACAAGGCTTTCCAAACCAGGATCAGTGGAATGATTTAAACCTTTTATTTCTGTAATCAGAAGGAGACTTAATGAGACAAGGCCTTACAACCAGAGCATTCCAGTGCCCTTTCTGAATCCTGTGTTCAAGAGTACAAAATGCCCCTGGGTGATTAAATACCTTTGAAGGAATTTATGTTTTAAGGTAGACAAACAAAGTAGAAATTTCTTGCAAAGTATAGAAAGGAGTTTTCAGTCCCCCAAAAGGAAATTGAGACTTTTATCTACTGAATTGTTCAAATTAGTCTCAAGAATTGTCAGAACTCCTTAGAATGGGACTTCTGAAAATGAGGTTCTCAGTTGTTCTTGCTTGTTCTTGAAGTTTTTCAGCACAAGACTTTCTGTGTCATCACACAGCAGTCCCTGACTGGAGCTTCTAGAAGGCACTATGTTCTCATGACCCTCTAATCTATTTTAGGGAGCTTCAACAGAATTCTTTTACAAAGCACTGTTCATTTAATGCATGTATCAGCAAGTGTATTTTTCATGGAAATAGTGCCAGCCTTAAGGTTTTCTCTGAGTTTGGGATCTGAAGGCAGAGAAGGGAGAAGAAGAAAGAAAGATTATTTTAGTTTTAGCTGAAAAATAAAAGAACAGTGATTTCTAAGAAAGCCAAAAATATTATCCTTGCCACAGCAATTTTCCAAGTCTCCAGTGCTGCCATGCTGTGCATGCAGATACTTGCTGCTTGCAAGTGATTGAGAAGACAGGAGCCCTGGTATAAAAAATAAATAGAAGTATCAGTAGTTGGTAACTTTTTGAGAGATGCTAATGGAAAAGATTTTCTGACAAAGAAGCTCCTTCCACATTGCTGTCCTAGAAACAGCTCAGATTACATTTGGTGGTGCCTGTGTTAAAAGTCTTTAGTGTGTGAGGAATATGGAAAATATTAGCAGAACCTGGTTTATAGTTGAAAGAGGTGCTGCCAAGACCAAAATGATGTAAAAAATATTGCTGTGGCCAGTACTAACACCTTGGGTTATTGAGACTGATTGCTGCAGTCATGGAGATCTCCATTTTGCCATCCTCTCTTTTAATTAAAATGTGTGTTTCATTCAAAGCAGACTATGAAATCAGTCATTTGTTCATTTTCCTAGTTTCATCTTTTGCTTTCAGCAGGCACTGTAGTACAATGGGTCCTTCCTGGGCAGCCAAACACAATGGGAAGCACACAGTTAGAAAAAGTCAGCCATCCTTGAATAATACCCATCAGGCAGCTTTCTTAGCTTATAAGAAAGAAGATCAAGAAGCAATTTGATTAGAGTGCTTTTGCAGGGAAACAAAACCAGATGCAGTCTTTTCATCCTAGTGGTGAAAGTCAGAACAAGGACAAATAAATGTGAGTTAAATTCAGATGCATCCAGACATAAAATGAGGTGTAGATACAAGTGCTCCCTGTGCCATGATTCTTCCAGTGTGGAGACCCTCGAGGCTGGAATTGCTGGTTGAGTCCAGGCAGAGTTATTTGGGTCCAGGTGAAAGCAGCACAGTGAAATCCTGCAGCCTGTCTCAGGCTCACTGACCCAACAGTCCAGGCTGTCATTAAACTTAATGGCTCCTGGAGAGGTAATAAGTGCAGGAGTCTTTTCAAACACATTGAAAAGAAATATTAAACTTTTATAAGTAGATGCATTTAAATGCCTGTGGCATTTGGTGGTTTTGGTTCTACAGCTGTTTCATAGGGAAGCTGGGACCATAACAGTGCTCTGTACCTGAAAGGAGCACTTTTCCCTTTTACATCATCTGTCCAGGTCTTTCAGGGTTTGTGAAAAGTTGGCTCATTAAATCATTCATGCATTCAGGTGAATGAGTCCAGGATTGTCTTGGCACCAAATGAGGTATCAGAGCCTGGCACCTTGCAGAAATGTTCATGCAGGTTTTATGCTGAGTTGATAATTTGGATTGCGACCTGAGGATGATTGGACTGGGCTGTTCTCAGACCCAGGTTTCATCTGGGTTTCCCCATTATAACACTTCATGTGCCACAGCTTCAAACCCTTTTTCCACAGCCCTTTGTTTCAGTAAGAGCTGTCTGAATGTTTTTAACTCTCTGGTCACATCTTTATTTCACCACCTCCTCTGCCATATCTATCAGCAGCTGCTAGGAAACTGCAGATCTTAATAAACCAAAAAATGCTTTGTTTCATTTTTCCTGGTGACTCTATCTTTGCCTTTCCTTGCCTCCCATCCAGTAATCTTTCTTCCTTCCCTCTTTTTCTTTCATTATGTGTTACTTTTCCCTCCTCTGAGCACATTTGTAATGCCAGCACTGGCTCTGGTGTGGTTGTCTCTCGTGTTGCATTCCTCAGGATGTGTAAGAGATGTTTTAAAACCTTATCTCACTGTTTACAACAGCTTGCTGCTGCTGTTTAATAAATTACAGGGATAATTGGTTTGCCAGGGTTCACATCTACAATGTAGTACAGCAGGGATGTAACTGTGTCTTTCTCAGCCATTTATCGCTCACCAACGCTTCCTATGAAACACGAAATAAATGTTTTACTGGCATAACAGACTTAAGACAAACCTTTCATTGCAGGTTTCTGCTCCAGGCATTCCTGGTAGGAATCAGTTTTTAGGGCCTGTTGCTGCAGCCCTGTTAAATTACTGATGAGTTCCTCAGGTTTTGTAGTGCCCACATCTCAGCATGGTGAAGTGATCTGGTCCCAGGGTGGCAGAGATTGTTGTTTCACCCAGATACTTCTTCACAATGAGTGTGTCCTGACAGCCACAGCTGGCACCATGAGTCTTGGGGATTGCTGGGAGCTGGAACATGATATGGGAGAAGGAAAGATGGCAGTGGAGAAAACCAAAAGTGCACTGGGGACTTAGAGAATTCAGTCCAAGCAGGGTGGTGACCAGAAAGCTCTGCATTGTGTATAAGCATCTGATTGTGGGTCAGTATATGAAGAGAGACTGGATCCCTCTCCCAAAATTTTGTATCAGTTCACAAAAGAGCTTGTTGTCCTGTGCAGTATCCTCACCAAGCCTTCTGAGATGTTTTTCCTTCTCTTGCCCTATCTACAGATACATCCAGTGTGCACAAGGATTCCTTCCCAAATCATGTCCACACCTTCAATTTATTTCACCCTTTCCTTCTTCACTCCATCTGAAATGGAGCCACTAAAAAAAGTAGAGCTGTTCTGCCTGCATTCTCAAGAGAGACACCCTCCTAAAAGTCCCTGGGGAGGATCACTCCCTGGCAGGGGAGAGTCTGGTGTGCAGCACCCCAGGATTTTGCTGGATGTGTGATGTGGGGCGCTGTTCTCTCCCTAGGTACAGAGGGAAGACGTACAGGGCGACGGTGAAGATCGTGCGGACGTCGGACCAGGTGGCAGATTTCTGCAGGAGGGTCTGTGCCAAGCTGGAGTGCTGCCCCAACCTCTTCAGCCCTGTGTTGGTGGCTGAAGTCTGCCCCGAGAACTGCTCCATCCACACCAAAACCAAGTACAGTGAGTATTGGAAAAATGCCTCTTGGTGCTGGCTGGGAGCCAGAGAAGTGGGAGATGGTGAAGAGCAGGAGTTGTGTCATATGTAAATACTGATGAGGATTCATCTCATCTAGGAGCAGTTATTTAATCATGAGGCCACCTCAGGTTCCCTTAGAATCCTGTACCAGAAAACTTTCCCTCTCACTCCATCTTTCTGAGCATCATCACTTTTTGGAAATCTTGACTTCTCTTCATATCTAAAATAAACACAAGGAGCACATAAAGGGAGCCTGCAGTGGGAAGCTGAGTTTTTAACTTGCTACATCTGAGACAGCTTCATTAGGTGAGATGAATCCTCTTGGTAAAGGGTTTATGGAATACACACCAGCACAAACCAGAACCACAGTGCTGAGATGCTGGAAGGTTTGGTAGCACTGACTCTCTACTCAGGTGTTTAATATTTAAACATGATCCTGCCTGTTCAGGAAGGCTGCTGTTAGTGTTCAGTGCTTTTTGTTGTCAGTATTACTGGGATTATTGGCTCTTAAACAGTTCAGGAAAATGGAAGAGAGTGTTGTCCTGCTTCCACAAAGGTTGCAGAAAGCAGGATAATTGATTTAAAGCAATTCTCTTGAGTTTGGTGCTGGGATAGAAAGAGGAATGGGCTCAGGGAGCTGCTGAGATCACTGAGGACGGGTTTCTTTAGAAGTTTCTACCTGAGCTGGAGTCTTGGCTCCCACTGGTAGCAGATGAGCAGCTGGAGGTGTTCTAGCTGAGGTTGTCCCATCTCAAAATTGATGGTTTATGTGACTGGATGAATTTTTCCTCAAAACTCCATTGATTTGCTGAAA
Organism: Oenanthe melanoleuca; assembly: GCF_029582105.1. Lineage (NCBI taxonomy): Eukaryota > Metazoa > Chordata > Aves > Passeriformes > Muscicapidae > Oenanthe > Oenanthe melanoleuca. The sequence continues at coordinate 66,018,764 of NC_079334.1, forward strand.
GGCTCAGTTCAGTTAAGAACTTGGCAATGGGTGCCAAGGGCCATTGTAGTTGTCCTGGGATACCCTTGCTGGTCAAGGACAGAGTGTCTTTCATCCCCACATCATTGAGTGTGTCAAAAGGCATTTAGTACAAACATTTAATGTAAGGTCAGAGGACTCTCACATCCTTAATTTCAATATGGACCACAAAATAGTTAAAAGTAATAAAACCCCATTCCTTTGTACATGATTGAGGATAGCTGGCCCTCTCCCCTCTCTGCTGAAAACTTTAGCAAGTGGCAGGGTCTCTGAGACTGTTACCTCACACAGAACTGCATTGATCAAATCTGGAACTTGTTGGCCTCTTTCCTCCAAATCACTGCTCAGCTCTGCCTAAACACATTGTTAAATTCTGAAGTCTTCATTCATCATCAATAAATCTGGATACATAAGAGCTGTAACACTGTGCTAGTCCAGCATGACCTATTTATCCTGCACAATTTTTTCCAAATCAATTTAGTTTAAAGTTTAAATTGCACTTAGAGTACAGTCCTGAACCTGTAGCAAGGAGCAAGCCAAGGTTCCCTTCTTTGGGTAGTTAAAGTTTTTAATGGGCATTGTGCTTCATTTCTCCAGCTTATTATTATGGCAAGAGGAAAAAAATAATTAAGCCACCGATTGGGGAAAATAACAACATGAAAAGTGGCCATGTCAAACCAGCCAGACGCAGAAAGAGGCGGAAATCCATCTTTGTGCAGAAGAAAAGGAGATCATCAGCTGTGGATTCCAATGCTGCAGGCTCTGCAGAGGTTTGTGTTGCACTGGGGTACATCAGCAAAAATCCTGGGTGCTGCCTTCCTGTCCCCCATTCTGCATTTTGCTTTTTGGAGGCTTCTCAGCACACCTGAATACTTCCAGTTTCTAGTTTGGATCCTTCCTTGCTACTCTGTTCTTCTAAGATCAGACTGGTTTTATTGGGGCACTTTGGGGATTTTTACTTTCGCCATTTCAGGGGTAGCAAACAGATTTTTTGCTCCCACCTTCCTAATGCTCACTGGCTGACATGCTGCCTAATACCTCTTTATTTTATTTCCTTCCTTTAAAGCAGGCACACGAACCTGTTGGATGCTTTCACAGCATTTAGCAGAGTGAAGGAGCTCTGTGATCCAGGTCTAAGATCTCCAAGTATTGCAATAAATAATAACTCATAGCCATTGTGGTTTCAAGGAATTTTTATTTTTTTCATTAACTGTTCCTAATATTTTTGGCTCACAAAATCAAGCCTTAGCATACAAGCAAATGGTTTGTGTCCCAGCTACATGGAATTAGAGGGCTCAGTCTTGCCAGTCTGCTGTGTGATACAACAGAATCTGAGCCTCAGCAAAGATTCATGTCCAAATTAAACCTGGAATAGACTTAGTTCTGTGTGGGTTGTTTTTTGAGGGCTTTTCCCATGGTGGCAATAGCAGAGCTCATGTGTGGTTTCAGTTCCTCAGCTGAGTGCCAGTGATTGCTGCTTTGTGCAATGTGAAATAAAATTGGTTTACTTAAATTCCCTCTACTTCAGCTACAGTAGGTTATTTTATTCAGCTTTCAGTTGATTGCCTGAATCTTCATGGCTTGGTCCTCATCTAGGTGTAGTTCTGCTTCATTTCCTTAGATTATACCTGCTTCAAAGGAACTTAAACTTATGTTAAGCCTAAATCAACCATTAGCCAAGCTTTTCAACCTTTCAGCCAATACAACTATCTTTGTCTAAATTGCTCTTTCAGTCAAGACCTGAGCATATGGCTTTAGGTGCCTGCTCACACTTGGATCAGGGATAAGCTGTCAAAGCCATTTCGGCAAGTTGCATGTATATAAAGTTCAAAATGCACAATTTCCATCAGTTGTTGAGTGATTGTAAGCCCTGTGTGACAGAAATAACAATCTGGTATAATACTTTAAATGGAACTTTGGGCTTCACCTGCAGCAGTTCAGTGTTGGGCTGAAAGCAGGGAAATGTGGGTGGAATCCTCTGTCCTGAGTTTTGCAGAAATGTCACTAAAAGAGTGTTATCTTGAGCATCTAGACATTTTCAAAAGTCACTAAAATTTCCCTTTTTTCAGGACCAATACCACCCAAATCAACTTGAAGCAGTGTGAAAGTTTAAAGTCAAGCCTGTTTCTGATTTTATTTCATCTCAGCCAACCTGAATTTCATTTTACCCTCTCAGTATTTTCCATTTCTCCTCCTGTGCATCACAAGTTTTGAGATACCCCAAAGAGAGGAACATTTCATGCCAAATGAGTTATTGCTGTTGACCTTTAGATGGGAGGAAAAAAAAAATTTCCTGCCACGTGCTTTTTTTTTTCTTCTGCGTTTTGTAACAAAGCAAAATCGAGCTTAGTGCTGTAATGAAAGTGAGGTTAAAATAAAATCACCCTGGACCAGCATGGGTGTGTGGGAGTCCAGGGTGTTCCCCTGGCTTCCCTGGATGCCTCTAGACCCCCTGGCAGGGGTCTCAAAGGCCTTGGCACAGTACCCAGGACTGGATTTAAGCCCCTGGGAAAAATTACCATCATTGCAGGAAGAATAACAAGTCATAAATAATAAGTAGAGTATAAATGAGATTGTTAGAAGATAGAAAAGTGAATTTTTAGAAATGTTTATGTTAGAGGGTTTAAAGCTAAGATGGAGGATTTTGGGTGTACTATGTCTTTTCTTCTTCTTCTTCTTGTCATCCATTTTCTGAGCCAGGATGGCACTTTTGGATTGGTGTGAGGGAAAACTGGACAGGGCAATGTAAAGGTCGTGTATTGGAAAGTAATTTATAGTACAAAAGATAAGACCTGCCCTCTGGCAGTCAGTGTGTGCCTTGACCAGTGTGTTAGACAGATCTCTGTCCCTCAGAGAAAGAACTCCTTAGATAAGAAACAATAAACAACCTTGGAAACCCCTGAAAAACAGCCTCTGCCTGGGAAGAACAGGGACTCTAAACCACCAGGTGTCCTGCTGGCCCCAGGTGGGTGGAATGCACGGCGGGAACGCAGCGTGGCCGATTCGGGGATTCGCCGTGTCCATCTCCTGGATGCTGTTTGTGCGCAGGAGAGCGAGGACGAGGAGGCGCCGGAGGACGAGACGGGCAGCGAGGAGACGAGCTCGGAGCTGCGCGATGACCAGACGGACACGTCCTCGGCCGAGCTGCCCCCGGCCCGGCCGCGGCGAGCGGTCACCCTGCGGGGCAGCGCCGAGCCCGAGCGGGCCCCGGGCAGCGAGCGGGCCCGGCGCAGCCGCAGGGCCCAGCCGCGCGGCCAGGCCGAGAGCGCCGCGCCCGCCAGGGAGGTGAGCTCGGCCTGCCTTAAGAGAGGCAGAATCCTTTCCTGAAATGGGCAGTGTAAACCCCTCCCTCTGTGTTGTTGTAGTTTGGAAGTTAAGGAGCTCTCGGGTGTTGCTGTGCCAAGAGTGGTGGGAGAGCACAGCAGCAAGGCCGTGGCTTAAATAAGACAGTTTGTGAAAATCAAAATACAGTTCATTGGTCAGAGAAAAAAAACACCTTCTGTCCCTGGCCTTCCCATGGATCCAGCAGGTGTTTATTTCTTGTTATGACTCTTTCTCTTGTGTTTATAGTAAAGAAAAGTCTCTAGCCTGGGAGAAATCCTGGCTGGAGCTGAGAAGGTTTCACGGCCTGAGAAAAAGACTCAGAACCTGAGAAAAAAGCCTGGCTGAAATGGGCCTAGGCCTTTAGCAGTGTCCACACTCAGGCACAGATATGCGAATAGGAATAACTGATTTTTACTAGGAAAAGTTAAAGTAGAAATACAGTATTACAAAAAAAACACTGACAGAGTCAGAATACAGCTTGACACCCTGTTGGTCAGGGCAGCCTTGTGAAAAGCCCTTGTGGAAGGCAGGAGGTTTAGTCCTTTCTTGCCAAATCCTTGGTGCCATACTGATGTCCCATAGGCAGGAACCTCAGTGTAAAACAGGTAATGGCAATAGCAGGCTTTCTTCATGCCCCGTGGGTTCCATCCTGTTCTAAAATACTGCCTGGGAAGCAGAAGTCTGCTTCAAGCCTGCTTGAAGCCCACACTGGCTGTCTGAATTTTGCCATTGACTCCTAGGTAGCAGTCCCATTCAATGGTGGCTGCATCCTCCTGCAGTGACAGATGTGGTTCAGTTGAAGCAGTGCTCCTGTAGAAGGTACAGTTTTCTCCAAAGGTTCAGTGATGATGTAGAAGGGTCTGATTTTGCTCTGGAATCCAGTGGGTAAGGGCTGTTCTGGTGTTCCAAATCTCAGTTTTTATCTAGGCAGGAAAGGCTTGGCTCCTCCTCCTGGGTGGAACATCTCCCAATGGGATGATGTAATTTTATCAGTCATGTGCTGGGACTTAATGGCCCGTTAACAGAAGATACCTCCCTGGAGGAAGGATGGATTGTGGAAAAGATGAAGAGCACTGCCCCTGGTTTTAACAGATGGAGATAGAACACATACTTTTGGTTGCATCCTGCTTTGCAAGCCAAGACACCATTTCATAGCAGAATTCCTCCTAAATTAACCTTCAGTGTCAAACCTTGCTGATCTGAGGAGGGCATGCCTGCCCTGGTTATCTACAGGGGGTAGTTTGCTTTATGAAAGTCTTCCTTTGTTGGTTTTTTTCCTTGCAGGAAATTAAGCAAGAAGAGGAAGAGAAACTCATTCTGGACAGTAACCCACTGGAATGGACTGTCACTGATGTTGTGAGGTTTATTAAACTCACTGACTGTGCACCCCTTGCCAAAATATTTCAGGAGCAGGTAAAAGTCATTTTGTCACTTGTCCCTTTGTGTCTGTGGTGCCTGTTCATGTTACAGCACATCCCACCTTGATGGGCCTGGGGCTTTGGTACAGAGACTGTGACCAGACTTCAGATCCATCAGGCCAAGTTATAATACCAGTTTTGGCAAGGCATGAAAACCCCTAGAAAATCCTTGAGTCAGAGCCTTGCCAGATCCTCAGAGAGTCCAGAAACTCAATAGCCTTGTGAAAAACCTTTGTGGAAGGCAGGAGGTTTAGTCTTTTCATGCCAAGGTCTGTGGCACCATACTGATGTCCCATAGGCAGGAACCTCAAGGTAAAAACAGGTAATGGTTACCTGGTTCATACCAGGCTTTCTCCAGGCCACATGGGTTCCATCCTGTTCTAAAACACTGGCCTGGGAAGCAGAAAAGTGCTGCTTGAAGCCCAAACTGTCTGAATTTTGCCATTAACACCTCAATGTTCCAAATGTGTAGACACCTAATTCCTAGCTACGTTCCTCTGAAGATCTGCCAGGTAGAGCTTGGGTGACCTGAATTTAGGAGATGCCAGTTTTCTCCCCATTAAGCAGGAGCAGAAGCCAGTGTTCTTCAACTGAAGCCAGTGTGAGCATGTAAAATTCATGTGGGAAGAGTCCTTCCTTGGCTAATGAGCAGCAGCCACTGCAGAGGGTGAAGGGCAGCACTAACGAGCCGTAGTTAGGAGGAAGCAAGTGTGGTTAATTAGTCAGTGGTGTGGCCTGCTGCTCCTTGAACTGTCTCTGATTCTTCACCATGGATGCCTCCAGCTGCTGGGACTGGGAGAAGGTAGAGGGTGAATCTGGAGTGAGTGAAACTCCCCAGAGCAGGATGCTGTGTCACAGTGAGCTCCAGCCATTTGTTAGCAGCCTGGAACAGTGCCAGGCTTGGAAGCTCTCCTTTGCCTGAGAGTTTTACAGGGGTTGAATCAAACACAGATGACTGGAGCTTTTCCTAGTGAAGCCCTGGTGCAGTGGTCTGTACCATCAACCTTCAGTGGTGGATGGACCTGAGCTGTGGACAGTCCTGATCAAAGCAGCACTTAAGTAAATCCTCCTTGTGTTCAGTGCTGCCTAATCAGGGCTGTCGTGGGGAGTCTATGTTGGTTGTGAGTTGCTGTGCATAGACTCTGATCTTCCCTAAAGGATAAAAAGCAGTTCTGTGGCCTGATCATCTCAGTCCATTAAAGAATAAAGAGAACTTGAGCTCTTTATTAAGAGGAGGATCATAAAGCCAACAGAAGTTCCCAGTGTACTGGTTCATGGAGTTGGGTGCATAGTTATGCTTGAAGGAAAGGCATGACCTGCAGATCCTTTCCAGCCTAATTCTGGGATTGTGTGACATCAGAGATTGCAAGGGCTTTGGGTAGTCCAGGCCATTCTCTTGGTCATTCAGCAGTGGAACAAGGCAGGTCCTGGTTGGACCTGGGTGCAGAGCATGGAGCAAGGCAGACATAAACCTGTGCTGAACAAATTGTGGGCCAGAGGAGGTGGGGAAAGGGTTTGACTTGGCAATGAGATCAACATCAGTTTATCCATTCAGCTGCCTCCTGTGTCTCCTGTGTCTGTGTGCAGCCTGCCTCTTTTTTAAGTTCCTTAGGCATGAAATGGGACTGATTTCTCTGGACTCTGCAGGTGATCCCTATTTCAGCAGCTGGGAGGCTTTTCCTAAGCTGGGGGTTAAGGAGAACCTATGAGTAGACACTGGACAACTTCTGAAAAGCCATGTTGTATCTCAGGGAACGGAGATGGGCAGTGTCAAAGTGGGAGAAAAAAACAGAGGATAAAAGAACTTAATTTTTAGGGTAAACTGCCCTTCTTGTTCCTCCAAACTTGCTTATGCATTCTGCCCTCCAGAGTCCACAAAGAAAACCATTTCCCTGTGTTTCTGTCCCCAGGACATCGATGGGCAGGCCCTCCTGTTGCTGACACTGCCCACAGTGCAGGAGTGCATGGAGCTGAAGCTGGGACCAGCCATCAAACTGTGCCACCAGATCGAGCGAGTGAAAGTTGCTTTCTATGCACAGTATGCCAACTGACTGCACTTCTCCATCCCTTCTGTCCCCTCCTTGCTCCCTGTCTTTTTTACCATTTCAGCTTGTTCAAGGGGTTTTTTCCCCCATATCCTTTTTCTTTTCCATGAACAAGTGGAATTGGAAGCACTGGGAATTAAATCCATAGGGGGAAGAAAAACAAACACAAAAAGAAAATGAGCTACAAATGGAACTAAGTTTTCTGTACTTGTAAAGCACATGGAAAGACTGCTGGCATCTCTCCTCATGAGCCTCTCCAACCCATTGCCCAGTGGTGCAAAGCCAGCATGAAACAGGTGGTTTGTCACCAAACCAAACCTACCAGTGGCAGACACATTCCCAGGGAGAAGGGTCAGACATTTCCAGGTGGCCATGGTTTGTCTTGGACAATTTCTGGACATGAACATTTCTTTTAGACAACTCTGACACTCTTCTTTCATATTGAAATGTAAGTCATCATTTGTAGCATTACCTGGGGTTTAACTGCAGGTTTGACCTTGGTGATCAATGGACTTTTTCTTTTTTTCCTCCCACCTCTCTGGTTTTACAAAAGGAAAAAGAGTTATATCAGGCATATAATGGTTATTCCTTGCTGAATTTTGAGAGGGGACTCAAGCCATGGTCTCTGTGATATCTGACAAAATTGCAGTGGACTGACAGGAGTGACACAAGACCTGGTGGGGACAGCAGCACATCCTGAGCCATGCTGGCTCTGCACAATCAGCTGAACATCTCTGTGATAGGATCTGTACAATGCTCCTAGTACAGGAACATGAAGACTTTCATAGTCAAAATCTTAACTCTTAAATCCAAGTCAATTTAAAGACCTGTCTTTGAGCCATATGGTGACAGCAGACTGGGATCAGGGACTCCCTGTGCTCAGAAGAACCTACTGACCAACACCAGGGTGCAGCTGCTACATCTCCATTTCCATTGGTTTCCTTCTTAAATTCTTTGGAGAAGAGGGAGACCTTCAGATATAAATACTCTGGAATACATCCAGTTCTTGCCCAGAAAGTGTTTTAGGCAAGAAGCATTGACTCTGCCATGTATCACTTGGGAATTTCCAGCTTGTCTTTCAGCAAGTTTCCTGATTTGTCTCTGAGGAATGGGATGGGTGCAACTGCTGCAGGCTGAACCAGATGCTGAGAATTCATCAGAAATGTGCATACATGGGAGATGAGCAGGACTGGATCTGTTCTCAGCTGTTGCTTTGTTCTGAAGATCTTGTTCAAGTTTTAATCAGTTCAAGGCAGTATTAGTTGCCTGTGCATCAAATGATGGGGTTTTGTTCTTCAGAAACCCAGGGACAGGGTTCTGTAGTGGGGCAGATGTTAAAAAAATGGGGTTTGGACTGGATTTCCTACTGACAGTAGTAGTGAAATGTGTCAGTGCAACTGATTTGAGAATTAATTTGGATTCCTCTCGGGTTCCCTAAAAGTGTTGCTCAGTGTTTCGCCTCTGAAGACAGAAGGAAAGTGAGAGAACAGCTGAGAAAACCAGAGAGGCTGCTGCTCCCAGCTCCTCCTCACTTCAGCCCAGTCCTGGTGTTTCATCTGTCAGCAGGAGACAGCTCCTGGGAGGATTCTGTCAGGAGAGCTGGAGCATGAGGACATTCCAAGGAAGGGAAGCAGAAAGGCTGTTTGCTAAACAGCATCCCAGCACTGATCCTTTACTCCTCAAATCCAGCTTCTGCTGCTGCTCTGATGTTCTTGGAGTTCCTGGCCTCTGGGATTTGTCAGAGACATTTAATGCCTTCTGGGACACACTGCAAAAATGTCATTATTTGTCTCCATCAGCCTTGTAACTGTAGATATTCCTATGGCAGCTAATTCCTCGTGGAGGCATGACTGGGGAGCAGACACACACAGACTGACAGCAGCCAGCTCTAGTGCTGGCCAGCCAGGGAATGGGTGAAGCATTGAGCCAAGAACATGGGAATCTTTACTGGTTGTTCAGGGAAGTTAAATCATATTCAAAACTCAAACTATTAAACAACAGAAAAAAAGTTTTAATTTTATCTTGCACCGGCTCTTTTATTTCCACAGGTTTCTCTCCTTTCACTACTTGTCTTTCACTTTACTTTTCTTCAGTGTTGCCTCATTTATCTCTTTCTGTCCTCTCAGAGAAATTGATAACCAGAAATTATGCTAAAATCACCTTGGGTGTTAAATACTTTATTATTTCCTTTGAGTCTGCAGGTTGGGAAGAGATACAGGATTGGGATTGTCTGTTGCATTGATTGCTTTCCAGAAAAGCTGGAGCTGAACTTGGGCCATCTTTTATACAAGTGGAGAATGGCTGGTGTGGAGTTTAACTGGGCAGTATGCTCAGATGGAGCAGAGATCAGAAGGAACTAATTACTCTTGCCTGGATTTCCTTTCAATTCTGGAACATCAGCAAAGCTTTGGAGTAATGAACTTCAAAGGAAATGATGGAAATCCAATCTTGCTAGAGTAAAATACCACTTTACTTTGCAATGTAGAAGTGTAAACTGCTGTAAGTTTGTGGGGGTTTCTGTTACAGGTCTGATTGATTCTAAGTTAAATTCAGAACTGCTGCATTTTCAGAACTCCACTAATGACAGTGGTGAAACCACATCTCCCCTCCCTGTTGTGAATTTGGCATCCAGGCTGAAGTTTATTTTGATATCAGCTGCAAAAGGCAGTGAGTGAAGTGCTGAGCTTGGTTATCCAAGGCTGTTTTCAAGGGCTGGGGAGCAGCTCTGCTGTTATTTCTGGGCTGTGGGATGCTGACCTTCAGCACACTGACACTTTGCTCCCACAGGAAGGCTGTGCAGGTGTTACAGGACTGCCTTCAGGCATTGGACCAAAGGTGGGCATTTTTGGAACAAAATTAGGGGGCTGAAGAGTGTATGGTGCCTGCTCATCTTTATCTGCACTGGCTTCTTTGGAGCTTGCTCTCAGGCTGAGCAGATCCATGGGCAGGTCTCTGCTCCCTTCACCTTGACAGAATCAGCCAGTTCCCACTTTTCAGGCCCAAAGTGTCCATCTCTGAATTTGGATGAAATCATTCATTTGTCCATGATTGCCTTGTTGGTTGTCCTGCCTTCCTCCTCCTGTCTTGGATGCCCTTCAGGAGAAGTGATCTTTGGTTTCAGGGCTTTTCTTCCCTTTTCAGCACATAAATACAGCTTTTAGGCTGACCAAACCCTGGCTTTTCCTGCCCCTCAGAGGCACAAAGGCTTCTCAGCTCTGAGGAGGATTTCAGGGTTTCCAGCTCTTTTGTGTTACCCATTTTCCATAACCCCTGATAGTTTGGTCCTGCAGGGTGCAGAAACCTCCTAAAAATGCTGTGTGCCCTCAGAAAACACCAAAGTCCAGCCACAGCCTGTCCTTAGGGAAGGATCCAGTGGGTGCATGTCCTAGCTGAGATGGCCTGACCCACCCTGACAGGGCTATTTGGTTTTCTGCTGGGATTTTAAAGGTTTCTCAGTGGGACACATCCACTTCTCTATTTTACTGTGGGCAAACAGCTAATTTGCCTTAAACTGGGAAGTCACCATTCCTTGGCTTTACCTTTCAGCCTGTTGCAGTCCCAGCTGTGTGATATCCCCATCTCAGCCTTTTGAAGGCAAACCAGGCAATGTTGGGCTGCCAGAATCAACATTTAGTCTCCTTAGAGCCTGCCTTGCTCTTTTTCAGGGCACAAAATCGAATTTGGCAGAGCTGCTGTGCCATCTCAGTGTTCCAGAAGCTCTGTACAATCAGGGCACTTCAAAAACTTTGTGTTTTTCTGGTGCAGTGCATCTGGAGCACAGTGAACTCAGAGTGTTCCTCTTGTTTCCAAGTTCAAGTGCCAAAAGAGAACAACATGCTGCAAGTGAACATCATTAAAACCAGCTTTATTACATGTGGATAAATACAGTCCCAAGGGCTCCATTTTGGTGCTAAGATATATCATGCTGTAGTTTCCATTGCTTGGGATTGCAAAGCTGATTCCTTATTCCAGGAAATATTTTCTGTAATCTGCAACATCTTGAACATTAGGATTTTTTTTTTTTCCTTGTGACTGTTTACTTTTTAACTTGGATACACTCAACAAATATTCCTTCACCCACAGTCCTGGGAGTTTTGGAGATGTTTTATACAGTACATTTATGTAAAAATTCTTTCAAAATGTGGATGCATGTATATTTTCCCCTCAGTAATACTCTTCATTACATCAGCTGACCCAGAACTAAAGGAATCTGTTACTCAGGATTTGATCCATAAAAAACTGAGGTTGGTGTTAGGGCCCTCATAGATGTGTGGGCTGTGGGACCAGTTCTTCACCAGTTTCTCTCACATAGAAGTCAAAAAGTCTGCACTTAATTAACAGAAAATTTAAATGCCTTTTTCTCCTAGCAGGCAGAAATGCAGCTGCAGCCTGCCAGACTTCACAAGAGAGGGCTTGTGTCCTTAGGTGCTCATGAACTCCCAATAAAGGAGCAGAAGCCTTTAATGGTCTCATTTATTCTTTGGTACAATACTCCAGCAAGAAGTGTAAATGGTGTTAATGGCTGCATATAGAATATGAGCCAGTCATCAAAGATGAGAATTTTATAGCCCAGCAGTGCTTTAAATGTCAGCTGTCCTGCAGAATAAGAGTGGTTTTGCAGTGATTTGGTGCCATGCACAGGAATTCTCTTGCAGAAGACACCTGAACTGCACATACCTGGGTCATAGTTACAGATACTCGTGGCCTTTCTCTTTTTTTAGTCTCTGGTGTTAATTTTTGCAGTGAAAAAGGTAAGTCTTGGTCACTGCCAAGGATGTGGGAGAGGGGAGAGAGGGCTTCAAGAGGAGAGAGCCTGGAGTTGTGGGCATGAGTAAAATACAACACTTGAGTTGTCTTTGTGGAGAGGGACTTCTCAGAACAGAAGCACAGCTGGGGTCTGTGAGCATCACTCCTGAAGGCTTTTCTTTTCCACAGCAGAGATGGTTTCTGAGTCCCAGCAGGGGCCAGGTGAGAGGAGGGAAAGGAGCTGGCAGTAGACTCAGAACTACAATGCTGAAAGGTTCTAATTTTGTTTTCCCAGTGGAGATGGAGAAATCTGGCTCAGATGTCTCCAGGCTCCTTGGCTGGATAGGAGGGGAAATTAGTCTTTCTTCATTGTACCCAACTCCTGTGTGTCTTTTGGGGGCTGAAGACTCTCTTCTTGCACCTTCCAGACCTCCATGGGAAATACCAGGCTAAAACTTGAACTCTCTCCCACAGGAAAAGGTGACACTGCCCTGAGTTCAGGTTGTGGATTTACAAAACACTCTGCTCTGTGTTGTGATGTGACAGGATGAAAATTCTCATTCCCAGGGCACCCCACCTGCTTCTTACTGCTCCAGCCTCACTGGAGATTATGGACATGTAGATGTCTGTAGTTTGTACATTGTAAATGTGTGCATTCCATTTCCCAATCCCTGTTCTGCCACACCTGGCCAGGATGTGCCAGGTTGTTCCAGGGACCTGGAAAACCTGGGGAATGGTTCCATGAAACTCTCACATGCTCAGGCAGGGGTGTCCTGTGTGTCCCAAAGGAGGTGAAAGTCTCAAATGCAGCCTTGGAGGGGAGTTGAGTTTTTTCATGTGCCTTGTGTTTAACAAGGCAAGCCCTTAAACCCTCCTGTCTCTCCTGGAGCAGCAGGAATTGGCTCCACAACCAGCACTTACACTCCATTCGTGGTGGTGCATGTTGGAAAACTTTGAATTGTTTTGCATTCCAGTTTGTACTGAAGGTTTTGACTCCAAGTTTGTGTACATAATCCCTTTGGTGTGTTGATACCTATGTGTGTATATATATATGTATATATATGTGTGTGTATATGTATGTGTATATATATATACATATAAATCAATCAATGCTGGTGTTTTTACTTTTTAAAGTTCCCAGGGCCAAGGGCATGTTGTCAGTTTGCTGTAAGATTCTATTCTGTATATATGTTTCCATGTAAATAAGTGAAAATCTATATTCAGAGTTATATTTTAATTTTTATTCAGAATGAAATCCCTTTTTACTTGAAACAGTTGTAAGCCACGTTGTTAATAAAGTAACAATAAGTCATATATCTCTCCAGGGTAGTTTTTTTTTGTTTGACAGGGCTGTGTTTTGATGTATGTGTATTTGCCTTCACTGAGCCCCCAAACTTCCAGAGGTACAACACTGAATAGTTTGGGTTTATCCATCTTGAGTTCTTCCCAGAAGCAGGACATGACACAAGAAAGGTGGGTGGTGAGGAGACACAGCAGCATCCAGGGACATTGTAAGGAAGTGATGGGAGCAGAGTGAAAGACAGGAATGAAAATAATTCAGTGAGCAACAGGCAAAGGAGGGGGCAGTGACAGGAGCTGATGGTGGCAGGATGGGCAGGGAGACAGAAAATAAAACTCCCCCAGGTGCACAGCAGCCACTGAAGGTGGGGGGAGCCATTCTGCTGTGGGGAAAAATAGCTGTGGATTCAAAGGGTGGGCTTCAGACACAGCTGCTTTGCCAAAACCTTGTGTGCATTACGTGTCTCTCTGACTTTTCCCTGCACTTAGAGGCTGTGCTGGGCTTAAATTCCAGCTTTGCACGTCCTGACACCATTCAGAGCTCTTGATGGCATCCTGAGTCCTGCTCCAGAGGTCTCTGTCTGTTGGGCTGGCTTGGCTACCAAGCATTTGCCACTGGTCTCAGCCCATCCTCTGCCTCAGTGAGAGCAGGGTGGGGCACACCCCACAGCATCCACTGCTGTGTGCATGGAGAAGGTGAGCACAGCCAGCAGAATTGGCTGACAAGTGTTTGGATGACTTTTTTTGGTTTTGATCTATCAGTTCTATTTAGATGTCTCTTGTGGATATGGCAAAAGGGGAGAAACAAATTTTCTCCCTCTGTGTTCCACTGTTTCTCCCATTTTATCAAGATTGGCTATTTTCCATCAGGCAAAAACACAATAATGGGCAAACAAATGGGGGTAGAGTGACTAAAAAAATAATCAAGCCATTAAAAAATTATTATTTTACAGTGTCAACCAGTCTTGTGATGATAATCCTGTGGTGTGACTGACACTGCACTAAAGCTCAGGCTTTGGGATGGGCAAGAGTGAAGTGACCTGTCCAGACATTCGTTACAGGGAATAAAGCATCAGACCTGTGGGTACTGCTGGGTGTTGACAGATGGCCAGCTGGGCCACAGAAGAGCTCTCTGAAAGGTGATTTATCAAAGGAAATCACTGAAGGATTTATCAAAGGAAGTAATTCTGAGGTGAATCTGATGGCAACATAAAGCCAAAAGAGCAAAAACTTGAGTGGTTTATTATATTCTTCAGGATCCAGAGGTGAAAATAAATCCATGTATCTCCCCATAGCTCATTGCATAGACATTTAAAAGTAATGCAAAGGTCAGATACTGTTTTTTAAATTTCTGCCCCAGCTTAAACAAGACAGAAATCTGCAAAGAGCTGATTTTGGGAGAATATGAAGTGATTTTAGTAAAACCCTGGCAAGATACTCCGAGTTCTTCAAAATTAATGACCAACACATGAAATATGGTTGCCATGTATCATTTCCTCAGGGGGAACCACCTACCAGCCAGTCTTGCTTCTGGTATCACAGGCCAAGATTTTGAAAAACATCTATTCTTAGTGTTTTTCATGTGCAATAAATTTGTGAAAGATTTCTGGATATTTGGTCTGATTAGCTGACATATTCAAGCACTCATGTAAGTGGAAATATGAACACCAACATTCAGTCAACCATCCTGTAAAAAAACACCTACAAAACAAAAGTTGTATTTTCAGGTCTCTGAGGGAACATCATCCTTCTTTCCTGCATACAAGAATGAACAAAACAAGCAGGTAGTTAAATTTCACTCCCAAGGTTTCTAGACAGACTTTTCAAGGCAAATAATTATTGTTTTTAATAACCATGTTGTTGCTGCTACTGCTGCTGTTAATAGCAGTTTTATTGCTTTTTTAATTTCAAGATTCATGCCTTTCTGTGAGATTTAATGATTCTCTAAGTCCCTCTACTGCTACAATATTTACTTAAGACTGATACACCTCTTGCTGTAGTGTCTGTACTCAATTACTGTAAGTTGATTTTATAACTACATCTCAGCTGAAGTTGTAATTATGCTGTCTTCTCTAATATGTCATAAAAATCTTAAAACCAGAGAAAAAACAGTGCTGCAGGACACCTTGAGGTGTCAGGCTGACTGCCTCCCCTCTGCAAGGCAAGAGCAATTAGACAGATCTTGTTCCTATTTGGCATTTGTTTAACCTGACCTTCAGATGGGTGTCAAAATAACACCTCCAGCAACAAGCCTTTCCACAGCATGTAAAACAAAAAAAGTGATGGCATTTGGATGATGAAGAGTGATATTCCCAGAAAAACCACAGAGCTGGTGTTGCCATGGAATGGTCATTTCGTTTTGAAAAGCTCGGTCTGACTGGTGATTAATGTAGCAATTAATAAAAGTAAAAGCAGAAGAGTCAAGGTTAAGATGGATTAGATTTCAAGGAAGCAACTGTGGTTATCATTTCTGTTGGGAGGGAGGAAGGGAGGGAGGAAGGGAGGGAGGAAAGGGAAGGAAGGAAGGAAGGAAGGAAGGAAGGAAGGAAGGAAGGAAGGAAGGAAGGAAGGAAGGAAGGAAGGAAGGAAGGAAGGAAGGAAGGAAGGAAGGAAGGAAGGAAGGAAGGAAGGAAGGAAGGAAGGAAGGAAGGAAGGAAGGGACCTGTTTAGGGATAGAAAGTGTTATTATCAGTTTCATGGACATGTCACTGAGTCCTGGGGACCTTGCAGGAATCAGGAACAGTGCTGCCATGGTTTGAGGTGAGATCACACTTGTGTCTAGGGAAGAGTGCTGGGGGAGGTCACCACACCAAAATGCAAACATTCCTCTGAAATTCACTGTTTGCAGCTGGAAGGACCTCGAACATCCAGACTGTGAAACTTCAGGTTTGCACAGGAAAGCTGCAAGCCCTGCTGAGCCCCTGCACTATGATTGACCTGAACTGCATTTTACCAGTGCAGTTTTCTGTTCAGAGCCTCCAGAGCAGGACTGTCCCTGGCCAAGGAGGGATTTGGCACAGTGGGTCCCCAGCCACAACCACTCAGTGCCTGCTCCTGCCAGGCTGTGTTTGACACCTTGTTCTTCTGCTCTGTCATAAAGGCAAGAGAGAGAAGCACAAAGGAGAGAAGAACAGGAACTAGATCATCTAAGACCTTCTCTGCCTTCAAGGATCTCCTCAAGCCTGGATTAAAGATGAAATATCATCTCATTGAGGGAAAAACCCTCATTTTGTTCTGTGCTTGCTCAGTATCTAAAGCTGCAGGTGCCTTGGAACTTGACTTCACTTTAACCTCTGTGATTACAAGTGATAAATACATTAATGAGAATATCTTCAACCAAGAGCTTGGAATGAATTCACACATCCTTGTTCAGTGGGGAAGTCCTGCTGCCTTCTCTTGTCACATGAACCACTGAGGCAGGCCAGGAAGATCCTTGCAGTGAAAAATTTGGAATGTTTCCTCCTGCTCCCTGCTCCAGGGTCTCTAGCACAAGTAAAAAGTCAATGTATAACCTTCCCTCTCCTTCAAGTGCTTGAGAACAGTGTCCCTAAAAGGGTGGCTGAGTGGTACCTTGGTCCATGGCATTTCTGGGTGAAATCTGAATTTTTATGGGAGTATACTGTTCTTGTGTGTGGGAGGGGAGGGTAGAAAAGAACCCAAATATTTGTTAAGAATGAGGTGGTGGAGGAAAAGGCTGTGCTACAGTTCTCAAAGAAGGTTTCTCTCTTATTTCTCTTCTGGGAATGAAGTTGATATTTGAGGTTGATGCTGGGGGCCTTTTTCTTTATTATTTTTTTTTCTTCCCCAATTTAATTCCTTGTCTAAGAAGCAGCTTTTCTGTTTTCATTTAAAGTTGTTAAGCTGTGGCATCAATGTGCCTGGATGTGTCTCTGTGTGTGAGTCCCCAGTCCATTGTGAAACACAAACCAGAATATCAAGTCTTTGCATTGCCTTAGATGGTGCTTTTTATCTGATATTGGATTAAGTAAAGGGCTTAATGTTCAAAGTGGTGTTTGGGGAGTTACTTGCACAAATTCTGTTATTGCTGTTAATGGGATTTGTGCAGATTGCTTTGAAGATGAGCTCCTTCGTGTAGAATAGGAAAAGACATTCTCGATTATAACTTATTTCAGACAAATCTATCTTTAATTTTTTACTGATAGGGGATTAGAGATGTGAAGCAAAAAAGCATTAGATGAATTTTTTATTAGTATTATTGACAGGCATGTGAGGACAGGTTTGGTTCAGATAATTGAGTGGATATTTGGGTAATTTTTAGATGTGGACAGAAAGATGCTTTAAATTTTGGAATAATTATATAATTTGGTGACATTTAAAAAAAACAAACTACAAAGCTGGAAAGAAATGGTCATAAGATATTTCCTAGACATCACCTTACCATGCAGATTAAATACTGGTGGAAATCTTAATTTAGAGAGTGAACATCTCAGCCTGCAGTTCAGATATTTCACCAAGGGATGACTCCTGTGGAAGGTGTCCCTGCCCTGGGCAGGGGGTTGGAACAGGATGATTTTTAAGGACCCAAACTATCCTGTGGCTCTGTGACCACCCTGGTTTTAAGATGTGGCTGGCAAGCCTGGCTGATGGGGCTGTAGAGGAAAAGGTTTGAATCCAGCATAATGCATTTTCTGGAGAAATCTCACCCCTTCTGTCCCCAGAGAGGGGTCAAACAGGTTTGTCTTATGTGAGCTGAGAACAGGGAATTCTGGGCTGATCAGGGCACCTGAGGGTTGCAGCCACTAATGCAGAGCAGGGCAGCAATATTTGAAGTGTTATTTAATTTTCAGGTGCCTGGGCAGAGAGTTTCTCTCCTGACTCCAGCCAAGGCTGGAGACTGTGATACCCCAGGGCATCCAGACATGAATGGGATGGCAAAGCCAAGGAGAAGCCACACCCTCCTAGAGCAGCAGTAGTGGCAATTTGAGCTCTCTCAGGTAGTGGTAAACACCTATTTTGTGTCAACTCATTCACATCCCACCTGGATTTCTGCCTCTGCAGCTTCCCTGGCTGTGCCAGGTGCATTCACAGACACAGACATAATTCCAGCCATGGAGATTTCCATTATCCTTCCTGGGAGAACCAAGATCCACACTCCCTTTGTTGTTTCTGTCTCTGAAGGGATGCATGGGGTGACAGCCACCCTGGTCCCCCAAGATGGATGAGCAGTTTAATGCTGCTTTTCTCACTGCTGGGCTTGCACTGAAGATTTGTGGGCTGCTTCCTCCTCAGATCCTTGCAACCCCTATCTTTTATCCTCTGATCTGGATAACAAATCTGACAGAAGCTGTATGAATTAGAGTCTTTGGAGTATTAATGGGCTGTTTCTAAGTGATTAATTACAGGGGATCTCTTGCATTCACAGATCAGTATTAGTGAGTCACACAGTATTATTCCACAATATCCCTTCCTCAGTCAGCCTGTCCTGGATGGAAACAGGTTGGCAGTTTCTGAGCAGAGAGGTGTGAAGAAGTTACAGGAGGAGAAGGAGTTAGTAGAGACTCCTGTGCTTTTTCTGCTTGTCAAAACTACCTAAATATGGGTTTGTGGCTCAAAGTAAACAAGGAGGAATTTAATGCTCTCAACCTACAAGCCAAGGTGACTCTGCGGTTCTAGAGGGAGTAATTCCTGCTTCACTGAGTGGTCCCATCCCCTCCTTTCTCCCTCATGCTCACATCAATATTTTGGCAGCAGGGAAATTCATCTGGTTAAAGATTAACTCCCATTGAAAAGCTCATTTTCCCCAACCTGGATGTGCAAGCTTTTCAAACAGTGTTTGGTGTGGGGAGGAAGAAGCACTTGGGAGGGAAAGAAGGAAAGCATCATCTTGTGGATTTACACTGGAATCAGGAACAGGAGTTGCCATAGTCCTGAGGACAAGGGCAAACACTTCTTCACACCACAAGCAGAGCACCAGAGTTGTGTCTTACACAGCTCAGTTATCCACACTTTTCAGTTAGATAGAAACTTGTATTTTTGCTTCATTAAAAACAAAAACAAAACTTTATGATTTTGGAATGAGATTTCCCTCTTCTTCTCCCAAAGACCTGAAAAGGGAATACTCAGCTGTATCTTCAGACACTTCTAAAAAACTCTCCCTAAGGCAGCAACTCTTTACCACAAGCCAAAACAGGTACTTTGCTAAATAAAATGATTCCTTGATAATGCAGTTCCCAAGGTAGAGAGGGACAAGACCAAGGACAGCATAAGAGACTTTAATTGTCTCCTTTTTCCAGCAGGAAGCAAGTTGAAGGAATAATTGTTAATTGCTGTTAATTGTTAATTGCTGCCTGCTCCATCTGCAAAGTTTCCATTAGGAATTAATGAAACCCTGAAAGAGCTTGGATGGGTGTATTGTTCTCTGGCTCTACAACTTTTTCCTCCATAGCAGGAGCAGGGTGAGTTTTCCACTGAGCTTTGTTTGCAGGGATTCTCAGAGCTTCTGACCTGCCATGTGTTTCCAGCCATGCCAGAGGGGCACATCACTGGGAAGAGTTCAATTTCTTCCACAGTATCATGAGGATTTTGCTATTATTTTTATAGAATCGCAGGATGGTTTGTGTTGGAAGAGACCTTAAAGATTTCCTCATTCCATCCCCCTGCCATGGGCAGGGACAACTTCCACTATCCAGGTTGCTCCAAAGCCCATCCAGCCTGGCTGGGCACTGCCAGGGATGGGGCAGAACCCACAAAACAGGTCTTCAGGACACCCACTTCTGCTGTTCTGCCTCCCCACAGCAGGTTCTTGTGCAAATAAATTCATCTGGAGCAAATATAGACACTGAGACTCAAAAAGGAACTGAAAAATCCACTTTTCATTCCTACAATTAATTATTGTGCAAGAAGTGTCTGTCTGTTGGCAAGCTTTGCATCTCCACTTATCAAGCCTTTTACCTCATCCAGCCTTATTATTTAATTCATATTTTAGTCAGATCTGGAGGCACTGGGCTGTTCCTGGGACAGGAAGATGGCAAATCAATACCAGGAGCTGCACTTGAGGAGCTGCCTCACCTCCTGCCAGCCACTGCATCTATTTCATGTATTTTTTCCATCTCCTTGTCTGTAAAATGTGCAAAGTGTTGCTTACTGCACTTCAAGAATCTTGTGAGTTCCTTAGCTGTGGATAACTAAATATTATGACATATAAAAGCAGAGGGTATAGATATATCGTAGACTTCACACTTGTATTTCACACTCTCTATTAATGTGGCACTCCACAGTGACATGATATTTACCAAAAACTTCCTGGAAGCAGATTCAAAATTTTATTTTTTTTTTTTTCAGGGCTAAAAAACTGTTAAGCTCAGTGTTTATCTGCAATGGCAAGGCAAGGTGCTTAATGAATGGTAATGAAAGTTTTCTAGTCCTAAAAATAGCCTTTCCTAGGCTGAGGAAAGAAAAAGAATGAAAATACCCTGTGAGATTTTTTTCTGGCATTAAGGTAGTCAAATTGTCTTTTTAAATAGTGTGAAAATTGACAGATTATAAAAAATAGAGAGAACAATCACAGGAGAGTGTACGATAATCTGGCAATATGGAAATTACAAATTTTAATATTTCCCCAGAGCCAATGAAATATGCAAAGGAACAACTGCATAATGCAGCAGGCTCTGTGTAACCCCAAGGCAGCTTGAGTTAGCTAGATACTCTATCCCAGCTGGTTTTTTATTCTTGGTTAATAACAAATCCTCCAGATTACTTCAATGGTGAAGGACAGAGAAAATCCTCTCTGAAGTTCAACTGTTGCACAAAGCTGCTCCATTAAATACCCAGATTTAATGATGCTCTGGTAGTTCCTGATCTTGCTGAATTCTTTACTGCAGCACGAGAAGTCAGTTGTTCTAAATTGGTGCAGCTGCCATCAGCATTCAGTTGCCACAATGGATTTTCCTGGTGATCCATCAAACCCAGGTTTTCCTGCAGCAGAAACCAGCAAGCCATCCAGAACTGTGGGGAGCTCTGCTCTCCAGCTTGTACCTGCTTTCCTGTTTAAATCACAACATTTCCCTGCAAATTTGGAAGAAATCTGAACGGATGTCACATCCAGGATTCCTGCCTGTTTGGTAATGAAACTGCTGAGTAATTCCTTCTTTAAAGAACAATCCCTTCTTTAAAGAGAACAAAATATTTTAACGAACATCAGTCACCAAATGACAAGGTGTTCATTCCTGCAGACAAACAGCAGCATCAAACTCACCAAGCAGAGTCTGCAGAACGTGAGTTCTGCTTCAGAGTTTCTTTTTCCAGGAGCTTTTGTTTGGTTTCATTGCCTGAGCTGCATTTGGAATAATGGATTGCAGCAATTTTAACATCCAGCAGAAAATTCAGCCTGAGCTGGCTCAGGCTCCTGATGCAGAAGAGCTCTTCAACATGTGCTTAATTTGAGCATATGCTTGAGGGTTTGAAGGGCTGAACAACACACTTGTGCCCTTCTAATTACTCAAATCATGGCTCAACTCATCTTCCACTAAAGCAGAGCCAGAAGCAACTCCAATGGATGAAAAATCTACTTCTGACAAAAAATACAAGGAAATGCCTATAGTTAGAGTTGCACAGGCATGTTCTGGGCTAAACTAAACAGGGAGATACTGGCAGGACTGTCCAGAGAGTCCTGAATGTAAAATTTGTATAAAACATTGAGATCAAACTGATTTCTTCAATCCCCTCTGGCTTTCACGTGGGAGGCAGTCTGTCTGTGAAGTGATGCTTGCTTTGCCTGGAGAGATGATGTTGACAGTTCATGGTTGACTCACCTTAGATCCAGACTCACTGAACTTAGGGCACCATGCAATAAACTTTGCATTGTGCCAGACCTGGACAAGTAGTTTCCATTGAAGACAGAGTTCTGCACCAGTCAGATTTTGTCATTCAAAATTTCCACTGAAAAATTTCCTGTTTCCAGTAGTCTGGCTGCAATTCTCCCAAATACAGGTGCTTGACACAGGAAATCCTCCTCACACACCTTCTCTTTTAACAACTAAACCAACCTGCCTTGCAGTGCTCAGGCTTGGAAGATTTCAATAATGGTTTTGATGCAAGTTTATCATCTCCCTTCCCTCTCTTTACAAACTACAGGGTTTTTTTTGTTAAATGTGATGGTTGTCCCTGGACCAACAAGCCAGAATAAATATAATCCTCCAGTAGCAAGAGGAGCAGCCCTTTTTCAGGGGGAGCAATCAATCCCCTCCAGCAGCACGTGCCTAATGGATCTGTCTCTTTCATTAGCTCTGGGCTCCTAATAACCACTGTCTTTGCCAATTGAGTGATGTGTTATGTCAGCCTCCTCTGCCATCCTCTCCTCCCTTCCCTGCCTTGTCAGCAGCATGCTAATTTATGTAATCAATTCATAGTACTGCTTAATGAATAGCTTTGAAGTCGTTAGATTCATCTGCTGGTGAAGGGGCTGATTGGTCAGCCTCTGAATAGTTTCCATTTTCTGAGGCTTGAAAGTGTCAGCCAACATAATTGCTTTAGAAACACCCTTGGGAGACACTTGGGAAGTAGCTGTACAATCCCTCTTTATATTTAAGTGGAAGACAAAGTGGAACAATAATAATACTTAGCATTTTTACCACACTTCATATCATTAAAATGCTTCCCCAAACATTAACTAATCCTTGCAGTATGCCCAAAAGGTGAATCATTGCTTCACTTGCACAGAGGGGAGTCAGCAGCAAAGGCAGTAGATCTCACAGCTGATGGGTACTTTTGTGCTCAGGAACATGTAAACCCAGATTCACAGATCCCTTCTCCTATGGAAATCCCTGGGGAATGTGAGCTCTAGGATTTTAAACCACACAAAAGGCAGGAAAAAGCACATGGTGGGATTGTTGGGGTGTCTGTGCAGGGCCAGGAGCTGAACTTGATCCCTGTGGGTCCCTTCCAACTCAGGATATTCTGTGATCTCTCTGAAATTCTGGGGACACTTAGAAGATGTTATCCTGTTTCTCTTTTTGATCTGGATTGACAGCTCAGTGGATGCCAGCCAAGCACCATTCTGTCTTCACACCCTCCTGATGGAGGAAGCTTGTTGAATTCCCCTCCCAAAGGGGATGTGCTCAGAGGGGACCCTGTGTGGATGGAATTTGCTGCCTGGATCTGACACTCAGGTGTGTCTCAGACAGCCCCACCTGCACAAAGGCAGGCTGGGACAACAACTAAAACACACTGATTTAGCTCAGAAATGGAAAGCAGAAGGTGAAATTTCCTTTCAGCTCCTCTGCCTGCTACCAACAGAGTGGAGTACTTCTCTAATGACTTGAAAACTTTGAAGCACAGAGAGTTTTTCAGTGCTTTGTAATGTTTATTCAGACTGCACAGGGAGCTGTGATGCAGGGTGCCCTCTGGCCACACCAGCTCAGTAATGACTCTGGCATTTCTGACAGAGACTAATAGTAGAAATTGTTATCAACGTTTTTAGCAAAATACTGCAAGCTAGAAATTGGATTTCCCCCCTTTCTGCATCCTCCTTCACTCGTTAATGAGCTACTTCTTCAAGGTGCCAATGGCAAAGCTGAAAAGTGAGATGGGCAATTTATTTTCTGGGCTTGAGACCCTTGGACACAGGAACATACAGTTATTTATTTTAATGCATTATTCACATAAAATTACATCATGCTTTACAGGTGCAGCAGGAAGACAAGTTTCCTTATCCCTGGGACTTATAAGGAGATATTGATGAGATGCCAGAACAAAATGAACATGAGATGAAGAAATCTCTCACTCCAGGGGTGGGTGAGGGTGGTGAGAGCAGTTCTTGCTATGCATTATCACTTTGGGAATTTGGGAATGGACAGGACATTTCTTTCTTGATAGGAATACTTGGACTTCTTTTAAAAATCACTGGAGAGGTGCAACATTTCCAATAGAATGATTTCTCCTGCACTAGTTCAGATGTTTAAAACCAGTGAGATCAATAATTCTCCATTTCAAATTCTCCATTTCCCTTGGTAGCCAACAGCAAATCTGTAACAACTTCCAGTGTAGGTGTTTCCACCTACAGTCACAGATATTTCTGGACTGGTGTTGCCTGTGCAAGAAAATTGCTCTTCTTCATATTCTCCACCCTTTCCAGAGGACACTAAGTTTCTGAGGTTGTTTTTCAGGCTGTAGAAATATATGTTTTCTCATACTGGATGGATGAGCTTTGCTCTTTTTCTGTGGAAACTCAGGCATGCATCATTAGCAAGAAGCTATTTTATAAGCATATTAATATTTTTATTAAGGTATGAATATATTAATATTTATGGATATATGAACATCTCTATTAATATTTTAAGGAAAATACAGAAAACAGAATATTCAAATGTGCAAGCATGTGCCAATCACTATCAGTGCTGCCCCAAAAATTAACTTCTCTGTGTCCTGTGTCACACCAGCCCCCAGGGGGGTCATCTCAGGCATCCCAGGGGGGCACAGCCAGTCCTAAAGGTCTCTGTGAGAGCAGCAGCCTTGTGCCTGGACTGAGCTGTGGAGCACAGCAAAGATAAACAGGCACTGAAGGGGTTGGGAGAGGTTATTCAAGAGGACTGAGGGAGGAAGAGCCTGCCCAGAGGTTACAAAGCATCTGGGAGGGAAGGTATTGGTGTTTAAGGGGAAATTCCCCTTCAAGCCTTCAGGAAAGAGTCACTCAAATCTTCTGGATCCTGGTGACATCAGGGAAGGACTGTGACAAGGTCTTGAGTCTCTACTCCAGGTAGTCAGGGATGAAAGAAATATGTTCCAGATTGGGGACAACTCAGACCTGGATTTTGCAGGCAGGAACAGTGATCCTTGGTGGCTTTTCCTTCCTTGTACTTTTTTCTGTTAGTGCTTTCCTTCATTTTCTGTGAAGGCACTGCTCTGCTCTCCCCATTTCAGCTTCCAGTGGAATGGAGAATACAAAGAGAGTTGTGGCTTTCCCTGTGATCACAGGCACAGAGTTTTCCAGGGGAAGTGCAGTACCAGCCCATCCCAGGAGGGAGTGCACCCCCAGGATATGTGTGACCCTGCAGATGCACCTGTGCCAGCCAGAACCACAAAGTCACCACGAGAGGAGATGCAGGGAAGAGCAGGGACACGGTGGGGAGTTTGTCCCTGAGAGGGAGCATGAGATGAGCAAGGACACAGGGGACAGCAGGGACACTCTGTGTAGGTCCTGGCCATCACTTTGTTGCTTCTACTTCCAGAGAAGTCAAATATCACTCTTCCTGTCATGGTCTGCAGCCCACACCACCACAGGGACCCAATGTGTCAACACCTTCCCATCTCTGCTGCATTGCTCACCCAGCCTCAGTTTTAAACTCCAGAGAAGTTTAAACAAGAAAACCATCACCAGCAACTGGAAGGCTTTGCCTTCACCATGGAAGCAGTTTCCTTTCTTGTTGGAATTCCAAAGCAATCCCTTCACCTGAGATATCTCACATAGTTATTGACAGCACTGAGAGGAAAAACCTTGTCCTTGCTGCTCAAGAATGTCCATGGGACCCTAATGCACTGTTATTATTTTGCAAGATCTCCTTTCATTCATGATTTATATGATTTGATTTGATTTATAAAGGGAGGCAGCAAAGCAGTTGTCACCCCTTCTTCCCATGCAGGCGTCAGGTCTGAGCAGAGACAAGAGGTGAGTGGTGCTTGGTGACAGGTTATTGCCAAGGTTGAGATATGGGCCCTTTTTGTTTTATTCTCCATCTAAATTAGTTACTGCAAAGAGATTTCCCTGGTGGGAAATGAGTTTCAATATTTATTTCCTACCTGACACTTTATTATTCTTTTATTGAGTGGAATGTGTTCTTGCTCTCTCAGAACAGGTTTCCAAGCAGACTTTGCTATGACAGTGCTTTGGTTTATAAACTCACACCATGTGCCTGATCCTGTTGGAGTACAAAATGAAAAACTGTCCGGGGGCTGACCCCTTGTCCACCCTCACAATTAAAAATAATGCAAACATCCAGTTCATCTTGACTCAAGATGGAAATAATAAACCTTTTTTTTTTTCATATTAATTTAAAAAAGGTTTGGGGGGCACCTAACACAATATTCCTATGAATTAGCACAAGAGTTTCATTCAAAGTGTTTAATTGATATTTTGATAATTTGTGACAATTGGAGAGTAGACTAAGGTGATTTTTATCCACTGGGAAATGGAACAGTTCAGGTTTTTGAGACTCCAGAGTCTCAGGTGTTGTTCATTTCTTCTCTCTGCCTGGGAGGAGGTAAATCATAGAATCATTAGGTTTGGAAAAGACCTCTAAGGACATTGAGTCCAGCCATTAACCCAGCACCATAAATGATGCATGGGGATGTTCTGCCTCTGCACTGTGGGTTTGGACAAGCTGGCCTTTAAAGGTTCCTTCCAACCCGCACAATTCTATAATCCTATGGTCTGATTCTCTCTGCTTTCCACAATATGTTCAAACATGCACTGGAGAGGGGCTGGAGATGTGACCTAGAGGGCAGGGACTCCTGGGCACAAGGGACACTCCCTTCTCCAGTAGTTCCCTCTCACAAGTTTTCCTACAGCCAGGCAGGGGCATAAAAATATTGCACAAAAAAAGCATCACACTTATTTTTCGTGGTGGACCAGGGCTCCAGAAAAAAATTCCCAGGTTAGCAACCAATGTAATTTTTATATTTGCTTCCCTGAACAAATTTCAAGATGCATTGTATGGCTCCAAGAAGAGAGAGCAACACTCTTCCCTGTGCTACACCTCAATCTTTCCATTAAAAAACATGAATGTGGTTACAAATTCCTGCAGGTCAAGGAAATTGAATCCTGGTCTTCCAGCTCACAGCTGGATTACAAAAAAAATGACCTTAAGTGATTTAAATATCTTAAGTGATATAAATATCACATACTAAGCCAAAAACACTGCACCTTCTTAATGCTCTGACTTCAGCAGAATTTCAGTAATTCAGCTGCCTCTGGGGCCCATTTTATTAAAATACGCTGTAAACACATAGAAGTCACCCCTCAAATATGATGGAGAATGACCAACCCTTATGGTGCTTTTCCTCAAAATGCATCAGTGGTAACCAAAACTGAGTTGCAAATAGATTTTATGTATTTATAAGGTACAGTGGAAAAGATTTAGCAAGAGAATATTTATAATAGAGCTTTTCCCACAAAATAACTCTATGCAGGACAATATAATATTACAGAGCATATCAGACCTTTACATTAAGAATGTAATCTATTTTTATAATGGAACTATAAGAGTTTTTGTTGATGTTTTGAAGACTGAAATGTGTTTTCCTCCTCCCTGAGCTGATTATTTTTTCTCAATTTGGCATCTTATTTGTATCGTTTCTTCTTATACAACTTTATTGTGACATCTGGCTGTAAAATAAAAAATGTAGCCTACAGGAAAACTTAGAATTGTGCTCCCCACAGTGCATCAGTCAGACAATAAAATAGCCATCAGTAGAAAAGTGTGTTTACAAAATCTACTCTTTGTAAATAGAGAGGTTTTTTTCCTGGCTTTACATCTGAATGAATGCATAGGGACAACATTTCAGGTGGGGCAAGCTGGGTTCAGGATGGCTCTACCAATTTTTCCTTTCTACCACTTCTGAGGTCATTTAAAATGGATCTCTGTTGGGTGAGTTTGGGGTTGGGGTTTTTGGGTGGTTGTTTTCTGTCCCTGTGTGTGAGGATTGTCTTCTTTTGTGTCCATCCCACCATCCTTCTCATCCTGTGACCAACTCCTCCATGGTTTTCTCAGTGATGTGTGTCCAGATTTAAGCAAAGTAATGGTAATTTGGGCTTTGAAAACAATGAATAATACAGCTAACAGGTCAATGGGAGAGTTAATACTGGATTAGAAACAACTCCAAGATTGTTATCACAGCATTAATACATTTATCTACTGCAGGCTTAGGAAAAGAAGCAAAGCAGCATGATTACCTTCTTACAAATTGATTGCATCCATGCAAACACTGCAGAGGAAAACTCAGGCAGATCAAAGCACAATTTTGACAGCAGACTTGCTGAACAAGTTATTTTAGCAACTCCTTAGGAGGCAAGAGAAGGGGAGTCTTGGCTGGAGGCCCCATTGCATGAGCAAGGCTTGGCAGAAGGGAGGGATTGGTTTGAGAAAAGGTTGTTTGGAGCTGGTAACTCTGCTCTCTTCACCTGATTGTGCTGGAAAAGGATTGTACTAAAAGGATTTTACTGAAAGGATTGTAGTGCAGCGCTGCCATGCACTGAAATAGAAGATGGATGTAGAGATGAGATGGCACCTGCTCTCACAGATCATGGAAGGAATCAAACACTCCTCAGCATGAACTGGTTTGGATGGTCAGTTTAGGAGGAAATGAGGTGTGCACAAAATCTCTTTGCTCCCACTCAGAAAAGAGGATAGGTGACCAGTCCAGATGAAGAAACCTCCACTGTTGATCTCTCAGGGGAAATTAATCCAGACAGGATTTCAGGAATGGCTGGAACTGGCCATTTTTTAGGAAAAATGGTAAGACAAACCCCAGTATCTCTGGTTTAACTCCCATGCTCTTCTGGCAAAAGTAGAATCACAGATTTCATAGGATGGTTTGGGCTGGAAGGGACCTTAAAGATCACCCAAGGTAGGATGTAGGCAAATACAGGAGAACCCAACCTTGTACTGCCACAGCACTCAAAGAGGTTCCTTTGCTTATCAAAAACCTTCATGATATTTGGAATGGCTTTAAGAGTTCCTCAGTAAAGCCACAGGTTCTCTGCCAAGTGACATCTAGGAAGAAGATAATTCCAACCCATTTTATCTCTAGGCACCTGTAGCCCATCCCAACTCATCTTGTTGAGGCTATGGTTTTGGGTTTTTTTAGCATCTTATCACAGGGTAATGTTTATTATGACCACAGCTCAAATAAATCCATGTAATTAATTTTTTTTGCTGGTAATTATCTGCTCATCCAACTGTGATTGTGCAGATCAGGGTAATTGCACTAATGTTATCCAAATTCTACAAGCCTAATCAGATGTTTTGTGATCTAAGATAACCCACAGGATGTATTCCTTGACCCCTCTTGCTCACTTCACCCTTACACAAGTGGAGGTGATAAATCAATTCTGCTGGGTTCAATGCAGCCAAACTGATCTAAAAGGTCCTTCCCTACCTGTCTCATGATCTTGTTGAAGATTTTAGTCAGGAACAATTCATGTCTTCAAAAGGAAACACAGCAGCAGGGCCTGAGCAACACAGAATCAAGAGAGAAGAGCTGGAGACAAGAGGTGTGGATGGAAGGAGCAATGAGAATAAATTGTTCTGGATCTTTTCAACCACCCAGATTCTTAAAATTTTCTGAGTTCTGCTTCAAAAGCCTTTGGTGATTCTGTCAGAACAGGTGGAGGAATCAGTTGCATAAGGCCAGAGTGTGCAAAGGAGACAAGCACAAAGATAACTCACCATTTCCTTCTGGTATTTTTCTTCACCCAGGTCAACAACCCAGGCAAAAACCTGTGACTTGATTATCTGTGAAGAGCCCTTTGCTTTTCAGTGGCTGCAGATGGCACAAGTTAGAATGCAGCTGATCAGACATGTTAGATTAATTCCACCTATACAGGGTGCAGCATTTGAGCTGATAACACCCAGCTCCCTGTAGGGGCAATGGACACAAATATTCCTTTTCAGAATCCATGTGACTGATTGTAGACAATTATTTTGCAGCCACATAAATGATCTTCCTAAAAGTGCAGTGCCCCACTGGCTGTAAACTAGTCTAGACAAGAAGTTTGGTTGTAGGTACTGGAAGCATCTTGATCAAGACAGGTGTGACCACTCCAGGCTGATTTCATACTCAACCTAACCTGCAATCCTTTCCAGACCAACAAATAGGTATTTTATTAATCTTTAAAATGTTACAAAGGTGTGAATAAATACAGAATGTTTAGCAATATGGGGTCTTGAGAGTACACAGTCACATACTTGATTTTTTCACGTTAATAAGATGCTAAAACTTATGCTGACAATATTTCAACATCAAGAATTGGTATCTGTCTGCAAGATGAGATGTGGTTTAGCACAGCTTGTTGATCTGGAACAGTGATAGCTGTAAAATTTATATATACCTGAAATTAAATATCTGTTTATCTATCTATATTTATAAATTGTGTCACCTTGCCTTTTCTGTGGTGCAGTCACAGCATTTAACTCAGATATTGGTACCAAAGGAAAATCTTTTCCCAGTGAGTTAAACTAACATTGTGTAATTTAATTAACCAGTTGATACAAATAGAGCAGTGTAGTCTCGGACTGTAACATTTCTGATGGTAGCAGAAATACACTGTGGATTTTTCAGTGTCGTATTTGCTGACATTTTTCTTAATAAGCTTAGTGAGTGAAGCTCACTGAAGCACACCATCTCCAGAGACCTTCTCGTTTAGTTTTACTGTGGATTTGGATTTTTCCATTCAAGGCCATTTGAAATCCCAAATGGTCTCCTTCAAAGCCACTTTCACTTAAAAGAAAGTTGCTGCAGCTTCCTGAGCTCCCTTAGAAATCAGCTTATCCAAATCATGGCATTAAGTGGGGCAACAGTATTTGATTTCAAACAGTCAGGAAATTGACTGCTATACAGCTTTGGTGATACAAAGATGGCTGGTAATTTCTAATTTTAAAGGTCTTTTGGAGGATTCATAAAGCCCTTGAGAACACTGCAAAGGAGCACAATACTGTGTTCTGCTACTAAAGAAACAAAGTGTGTGAGGGATTAAGCAGAGGGAAATCTTGTATTAGAATAGGTTGACAAGACAGATGAAACATTAACATCTAGCTTGTCAACAAACATCTGACTAGATCTCAAACAGCAGAAATTTCTATGCAAACCTCACTTGGATGCCTTTAAACCTGAGTCTGACATGCCAGTCTCATGTAATTCTCCTTTTCCCAACAAAATGGTGTAGCAGCTGCACAGAAGAATGGAGAAATTGTATTTGCATGATGGTAAGATGCAAAATTACACTCCAGTGTTGAGTCCTCCAAGACTCTCTTTGTCTGGGGATACAAGTAGGGATTGATCTCTTGGAATCACAAACCATTAAAGTCCTTGAAAAGTCCTCCAAGATCAAGTCCAGCTTTTGACCAAACACCACCAGGCCCATTAAACCATATCACAAAGTGCCACATTTGTTTTTTGAACACTTCCATGGATGGTAATTCCACTACTTTCCTATGGAGCCTGTTCCAATGCTTAACCATTCTTCCAGTGAGGAAATTTTGTCTAATATCCAACTTGAACTTCCCCTGGCACAACTTGAGGCCATTTCCTCTTGTTCTGTCTCTAGCTGCCAGTGAGAAGAGGCCAACCCCATCTTGTTACATCCCTTTGTGAAGAGGCTTGGGACGTGGCCCCTGATAAAATCACCACAAAAACAGTACAAGTTGGATCCTGAGATCAAGAAAACCAACTGAAGAGTGCAATAAAACATGACTACAAGAGTTGTTCACTCAGCAAATCCCACCCCACTGCTCATCAATCTCAGTCAAACCCAGAAAACATTTCTTCAGCTGCTCCTACAGCCCAGGCAGTTCTGTTGACAGGAAAAGAGGTTTTGTAACTTTATGGGGAAGAAGAAATCAGAAGCTGAGTGTCAAATTTGGCCATTCTCCTATCTGCCTGCTTCAGTTTTACAGGGGAAACTAGGGGATGATGAATCCACCTCATACTCACAGGAGCAGCAAATCAGAGAAGTCATTCCAGGTCTGAAAAATGAGCTACAACTAAATGATGTCAGAATATCGATGCCCTTGCCTTCTCTCTCTGCTGGCATTTTCCTCCCTATAGCTGAAAATACCACCCATCCCAGGAAAAGGAGGGACAAATCTCCTTGGAATGGTGTCTTGGGCTGCAATACAGGATGTGACCAGAAATGTGGGTTCTGTCCCCATCTGTTAACCCAGCTGGGGCAGTGACCCTGATCTCCTGGCACACATTATCTGCTCATGGGCCATCTTTAAACCAGCTGGGCAATCATCTTTATCTTTCCCACAGCCCATCCTCCCTCCAGGAGGTATCTCCTGTTCATGGCCAGTGAGTCCCAGGGCATGACTGATAAAATTCCATCATCCCACTGGGAGATGCTCCAGCCAGGGGAGGAGCCAAGCCTTTCCTACCCAGATCAAAACTGACATTTTGGACACCAAGGGACCTTCTTTCCACTGCATTCCAGAGGAAAACCAGACCTTTGCACATCATCCCTGCACCTTCAGAGGAAACTGCACCTTCTCCAGGAGCACTGCTCCAGCTGAACCACATCTGCCCCTGCAGGAGGATGCAGCCACCATTGAATGGGACTGTGCCAACACCCTGACTGACTGACGGGTGTCAGCTTGGATTCTGACTCTGGCAGGGTTTGGGATTGTTCTTTGTAATAATATTAGTAATTAGTAATTAGTAATATTTCTATTTTAATTTTCCTAGTAAATAACAAATATTTCTAATTCCCATATATTTGCCTGAGAGTTCCTTAATTTCAAAATTATAATGATTTGGAGGGAGGGGGTTTAATTCTCCATTTCAAAGAGAAGCTTCTGTCTTTATTGGCAGACACCTGTCCTTCAAACCAGGACAAATGGGAAGGGAAGTGCACCCCTGCTGCCTGCAGATCACACGAGCTGAAGGTTTCATGTCTCAGGATGATAACACAGCACATGGAACAGCACCAGGAGCTGCAGGACCAGCGTGCCACTGATCCATCCCTCCTGCACACAGCAGTACTCGAGGCACATTTGTCCAGCTGATGGTTTGACTCCATCTGAGATGTTTCCCCGGGTCACTGACCTGTTAATTGCAGGCAGATAATAAATAGTCGATGCGCTCCCGAGCCAGATCCTTTCCTCACAGTTACCAGGCAACCTCCTCCAGCTCTGCTAATACTTTTCCCTCCCTTCCCGCTGCAAACTTAGGGATGGAAAGCATGTTCATTGGAGGGTAAGAGACAAGGCAGGCCATATTTAAGTTGGACGGCTTTTTACAAGCATTAAGCAATGCACTCCTGTAATAAACAACTATGCCAGAGCTAATACTCAATAAACAGTGTGCTTTATAAGCAATTAGGGACTCACATTGTGGAACAGCCATTTCAGGGGAAGATACACTACCCCAGCAATGCTTAGCAAGATAAGTGGCTTGTTAAAAGCATCATAATTCTCCTTTAAAAATCAATTAACAGTTTGGTGCATTTTTTTTAGTGTAAGGACTGCTGGGTGTCTTATTCAAATGACAATGAATCCAGGGAACTGCTTCTCATGTTCTATTCATTGGCTGGTGTTTAACCCCAAAAAGTGCAAATGGAAGCAAACCTGCAAAATAAAGAACTAAAATTATTTAACTGTAGTAAAGTTCAGTTGCCACGAGGCAGCTGAAGATGCTCAGATGAGTCAGATAAACTCATTTTCTCTGGGCAAAAGAGAAATCAGAGCACATTATAAAACCATTTCCTTTGTGTTTCTTATTTGGTATTGGGGTTTTTTAAATTAAATTCATTAATAATCTCTTCCCCAAATCACAATGGATTAGACAGCAGAAGTTTAGTTTAGAGCTATTTTATTGTGAGTTCTATCCAAAAAGGCCATGCAGAATCCTTTCCCTGGAGTTACAGGATGTTTTCTTTCTCTTCTAACAAAACTTGCTTTATGGGGTCCCTGGGAAAGAACAGTCTCTCAGGGTACCAAGCACAGAAAGGAGGGAGAGAAAATAAGAGGAGAGTTTCAGCCTTGCCATGCCTCCCCTCCCTGACCAGCAGCAGGGCACTGGGGAGCCAAATCTCCTCCTCTTTTCACCTCACAGAGCCAGAGGTGTTTTCAGCCACTTCTGCTTGCAAAGCTAAAAAGCCAAAGCCCTTCTCTAAGTGAGACTGAATATTTCCAGCCTCTCTAAGCCTTCACAGGATTATTTTTCCCAGCCCAGTCTGATGCACCCCTTATTTCTGAGCAGCAATGTGCTCTCCTTGCCACTGATCTCCCATCAGCCCTTTGCAAATGCCTTCAGTCTTCACTCCCTGATTAATTATTAAACTATTAAATCAATTGCTGCATCCAAGAGTTTGCAAATCAAAACACAACCTCCACCTGCCTCTCCTCAAATGCAGGGAGTAGCAAAAGGGTTTGGACAGAGTTTATAATCCTGCTGGGCTGTGCTGATCTCATGGATGAATGTTCCCTCACACTGCAGAGCCTTGGAGGTGATAAAAAAGCAAATTTTGTGGATGTTGATGGCACACAAAAATGGAAAGCAAAGGATTTCAAAATCAACCTTCAGTAGGAATCGTGGTGCAACACGAGCTGTTCAGAGAATTTTTCAGGTGTCCTGCTTGGATTAAACTAGCTAAAAAAGTGCTTTTCTCTCATCTACCCTGCTTTGTGCTTCTGGGAATTAGATGGGATAAAATGAATCCTTTGGCTGTCTAAAAGTCAAACAGATTCACTCACCCCTGTGCCAGGGCTGCAAAGTCAATTGGTTTTCCAGTTGTTTTGCTCTAGAGAGCCACTTCTCCCAAACTCCTGTTTTAATCTCTACACTACAAAATAATTCATAATTGAGCAGGCTGAAAACTGGGAGGTGGTGCTGCCACTGCTGCCACAGCTGGAGATGTGTATTTCTCAAAATTGTGAATGCATGTCAAAATATTTACTTTTCCATTCTAGAAAATTTCTCATGTCCACCTAATTTTTTTTGATCTTGACAAAGAGCATCTTCTACTAAAAAAACAAAATAAATGGCACTGCTGAAGATAAACCTGATCTCACACACCCAAGCCAATATATAAATATCAACCCAATAGCCAGAATCAAAGTCAATAGAGAAATCTGACTCTTACCCTAGGGCTTACACAACAACAAAAGGTTTGCAGGTACAATCTGAAAAATAAATTATTCTCTATATCTCCTTATGGCTTTTTTACTCCTTTGATTTTTTAAAAATTATTTTTTATTTAAATCACTTTAGAATGGGATTATTGGCAGGTCAGAGAAGAGCTAATAGCATTTCTTAGGTGAAATTTCATTATTCCATTTTATTTCAGGCAGATCAGACCCTCCTCAAGAGGAACTGAAAGGTTGTTGGTGACCTTTTGAGTGAAAAAGTAAGATTTTCAGTAATTCTGGAGAATTTTGGAATGCTCTTCTATCTTTCTGCTGAGGTAGTAAAACAAGAGTAAGTCTTGTTAGCCTCTGTAAGCATTTTTATACTGATTGCCTAAGAAAAATTTGCATTTAATTAACAAAAGCAGAGGATTTAAGAATTTTTTCTGGGTTCTAGCTATGGCAAGAATTAAGCTGTCAGGTCTCACAACTTCTTTTCTTACCAGGTTTTCTACCTTTTTAGCCTTATCAAAAAAAACAAGCACATGACTGAAATCCTGACCTTTTTTCATTTCAGAAACCTGCTGTATTTAGAGGAGATAAACTCAGCAAGCTTTGAGGTGGAAATGCTGTCTCTTGGTCTCCAGTCCATTGTTGCAGGAGCACTTCAGCTGTCACTGAAGTGAGAGTTCCCAGGCATTGAACAGGGAAACATCTCCCTGAAGAGATTCCATCTCTTTCAAGGCCAGACTCTAAGGGGTCAATGGTATCAAGATTTTTACCATGTTTATCAATAGAACTCCTCCTCTCCTCTCCTCTCCTCTCCTCTCCTCTCCTCTCCTCTCCTCTCCTCTCCTCTCCTCTCCTCTCCTCTCCTCTCCTCTCCTCTCCTCTCCTCTCCTCTCCTCTCCTCTCCTCTCCTCTCCTCTCCTCTCCTCTCCTCTCCTCTCCTCTCCTCTCCTCTCCTCTCCTCTCCTCTCCTCTCCTCTCCTCTCCTCTCCTCTCCTCTCCTCTCCTCTCCTCTCCTCTCCTCTCCTCTCCTCTCCTCTCCTCTCCTCTCCTCTCCTCTCCTCTCCTCTCCTCTCCTCTCCTCTCCTCCTCATTTCTCCTTTTGTTTTCTGTCATCATACAAAAAAGGAAAGCCCTGCTGGTTTATTTCATCCAGACACAACTAGGAAAAGTTATTGTCACCATTTTAGCTATAATCTGGCTATTTCACCCAACCAAGAAAATTCTCCTGACCTTATGCACCCTCACTTTGTCTCCTAGGTGACTTCCAAGACAGATACTGCTGATGGACCTCTCCTCTCACCACTGATACATGAGCATCCCTTTGTCACAATTCAAATGTTCCTCTCAGTCAAAGTCAAAATCATTTTGAACATTCACAACCCAGCCTGGAACCATCTCCTTGGCTCCAGGCTTCCTGGCTCTGTAGAGTCTGGACAGAAGCATTGTCACTGAAGAGCATCCAAAAATGAGTGAATTTTCCCATATGCTCCTTTTGGGAGCAGTCAGCTCAGGATCCATCCCAGACAGCCCTGCAATGAAGCTGCATTGCTAATTATCCTGGGCACCCTGGCAGGGAGGAGCTGGCCCCCTCCAAACCATTCCAGGGAACCCAAAAACACAACCAGGGAAAGGCAGCCTGCAGTCAATAGCTGGGAGTTTGCTCCTCAGGGTCTTCATCTCCAGTGTAGAATATCTACAGGGTCTGGCACTGAAGAAGGGTGTGAAACCCCTCCTGTGAAATCACCAGAGAGAAACACAGCCCATGTGGCTTGATTGGGATTTCAGGGAATTCCACTCTGCTCTTCAGAGGTTCCCCTGACTCTGGTGGCTCTAGGGGAGCAGGTGGTGGCTCATTTTTAATATAGCAACTCTGTTAATTGTCCAAATAATCCAACTTGCCTGTATCTGTATCACAAAAGTTCAGCTCACTTCTTAAATCAATATTTGCCAGGGAGGGTGACAGTAAAAGCTCTATGTCTGTCTGACATGATCTTGGCAATTCCCTGGGGTATATTGCATCACTATAGAATACTATAGGGCCTTTTTTTTTTGGTAAATCTCCAAGTGTTGAAATGATAAGAGAGTTGCTTCTTTCTATCTTCCATGTGTTCCTTCTCATTACAAAAAGCTGAAAAGTGGGAACCTAAAGCACCTGACTGCAAATATACAGAAATAAAACCTTGTGTTTCATTATTTTTAAATCATGTAATTTCTTAAGCCCAAATTTTATTTCAGGAAGCTGACTGAGGTTTTTATGTTTTGAGTCTTGTTGGTGCTGTGAGTCATGGAAATTCCCTCTGAGATAATCTCAGGCCTGGGTCTGAAATTCAAATGCAAATTCATGTTATCTTTAACCTGGTTTATGGCCTGTTGCATGGAAAATATACTGTGAGGTGGTCAAGAAGTAGGCAAATAGGGTCATATCTTTCTTATTCTGTGAGCAGCACTGCAGCAGTAAAACACCTCAAAACCAACCTTGTAAAACACATGATGGAGAGTTCTGCCCATTTTCACCCAGGAATACACAGTGGCTGCTTATGAAATCTGGAATGACACCTGAAAAGCTTTCATTGAGCAAAGCTGAAATGGATCATAAACAAAACAAATCCCTTTTTTCTCCAGGTGTGTTTAAATGTATGGGGGCTGTCAGGGCAAGATGTACATTTACAGAATCACAGAATCCAGAATGGTTTGGGTTGGAAGGGATCTTAAGGATCATCTTGTTCCAACCCCCTGCCATGGACACCCTCCACTGTCCCAGGTGCTCCCAGCCCCATCCAGCCTGGCCTTGGGCATTTCCAGGGATCCAGGGCCTGCCCACCCTCACAACAAAGAATTTCTTCCTATTATCTGGTCTAACCCTTCCCTCTGTCAGTTTAAAGCCATTCCTTTTTCCCAAGTCCCTCTCCAGCTCTCTTGGAGCCCCTTTAGCTACTGGAAACTGCTTGAAGTTCTCCCTGGAGCCTTCTCTTCTCCAGGTGATCACCCCCAGCTCTCCCAGCCTGGCTCCAGAGCAGGGGGGCTCCAGCTCCTGGAGCATCCCCATGGATTCCTCTGGATTATCTCCAGCAGCTCCAGGTCCCTCTGCTGTTGGGGCCCAGGGCTGGAGGCAGCTCTGCAGGTGGGGTCTCACCTGAGTGGGGCAGAGGGAGAATCCCCCCCCTCAACCTGCAGGTCACAAAGTCACAGAAGGGACCCACAAGGATCAGAGTCCAGCTCCTGGCTTTGCTCAGGACTCCCCTTTAGTACTTAACTGGGAGTGATTTCAGAGAGCAGCTCCTGATGTCCATTAGCAGCCCCCTGACATGCTGGCAGGGCTGTGTTGGTGTTTATGGGACAGCAGGACACTTACACCATGGCAAGTTTCACTACTCCAGGTATCTCTGAAATGCCTGTTGGACCTGGAAGCATTTGAGAAGGGAAGAGTGTCCTCCTCTCCCTCCTCCACTCAAAGGAAGTTTGTTATCCTATTTAATGCAGCATGAACACTGCCTCATTTAGCATGACAACTATAACTGTGTGTGTGTTAGCTCAACCCAGTTTTGACTCCAGTGTGAAATTATTCCTTTCCTGGTTGGAAATGAATGACACAGACTAGAAAACATCTCATGCTGAAATCCATATTTTACATGCAGTGTGCACTCAAGTTGCACAAGATGTTGCTTCCTCGGGCCATTTTTGTCTTCTGAGACTGTTCCAGCAATCCTCAAGCTTTCCCCAGTGGGCTGGGAGCAGCTGCATGTTCTCTAGGCATGAAAAACAGCAGGAAGAGCTCTGAAACTCTCCTGCAATGACACACCTTGAGCTCCAAGGACTGCTGATACTTGAACAGTGCAGACATAAAGCAGCTTCCACCACATGGCCTGGGGACCTTGGTCTGTTCTTTGGACAAATCCCAAACACTGTATAGATGGAGCTTATATAATCCTGGCAATCACTAATCTCCCTGAGGACAAAGACCCCATCTGCAAAATATATGGAATAAATGTACCAGCTTTGAAAGCTTTAATTCAGCTCATGGCTGCAACTCTTACTAATAATGACACATGACAGCTCTCTAAAAGTGGTTTTAGCTGCCAAGACAAGCACTGGGAAAGGAAGGCCAGATTATGTTTGAGTCTACAACTTGAATTAGCTCCCCTTGTCTTTGCCTGTGCAGGTGGATTGCATTCTGAGGCAAAGGGGATTTGTCTTGAGCACAAGATAGGACTTAAATATCTCCTGCAATGATGTGAATCCAGAAGATCAGGGAAGCACAAAAGGTGCCTGGCTGCTAAAAAGAAAAAAAGGGAGAAACAAGGAAACGCTGATAATTCAATTTGACTTCAACTTCCTTTCCAGAGCAGAGCAAGCCAATATTTACACAATATAGAGTGAACAAGTCTGGGTGCATGTGCTCCTGCTGCTCCCAGCAGTGTGGCTGTATCAGCTGGGCAATAGCCTGCAGGACAATGGAAGTCATTCTGCTTCTGTCCCAGTGACAGCCCATGTCTGGTTTTCAAGGAAAATAGTTGGGAGTGTTCCCAGGGGCAGTGGAGATCATGAACATCAGTGTGATGTGCATGGTCTGCAAGAACAAGGAGAAGGAGCTGGAGATGTTTAGCCAGAGGAGAAAGGCTAAAGAGGAAGATTTAGCAAGGCTCTTACAAAGGAGAAAATAAACTTTTACATGTGCCTGTGGGTGGCAGAACAAGAAATGATGGATCGAAATTTCATAAAGAAATTTTCATAAAGAAATTTTCATAAAGAAATTTTCATAAAGAAATTAAGTCTTCTTGATTCTCCCACCATTAGTTCAAGCACCAGGCAGGAGGATGCTCAGTGTGCCTCCCATCCTGATTCCTTTTAGAATACCTTTTAACAGAGCTGCTGGAATGCAGAAATTGATGGTCACCAGAGATGTCATTGCAACACCTCCTGCCACAGGCACAAATCTGCCCATGAGGACATCAAGCATTTCCTTATTGAGCTGCTACCCTGCAAGTGGACTTGCTCCAGAGCTGACAAAACACATGAATATCAGATAATCAACATCACCTGCCTGCTTCTCCTCCCCAAAGGCTTCTCCAATCTTTCTTCAACAGCACATGTATTTTTTTTCTCCCTTTGAACCTCCCTTAGTTGAGTCTGGAGTGCCCCATTTCACTCTGCCCTAAATTCCTGCTGGAAGAATCTGACCTCCAAACAGCATGGCTGCTAATGCCTCCACATTTATTTCCCAGGAGAGTTTTGCTAAGGCTTGCATAGCAATCTGGGATCCTCTAGCCTACCATATACAAAGGAATATTAATTTCCCATTGCTCCCAGGGAAGCAAAAATACAGAAGAACATCAGATACATCTGGAGTTATATTTACAGTCCATTGAGGGGGAAGGGGCATTAGATCCCAGAGATTTAGCTTCAGGAGGAGTTCTGCCTGTATCAGGGTTTGAGGCAGTCTTTGATGTTAGTGAAATAAAAGAGAGAAATATTTCCCTCAGGAGTGGGAAAAAGATATCCAAAATCTTCAGCCTGAGGTTTTTTGTATCCCTGCTCCAGCTACTGTCTCCAGAACTCATTACAATAAGCAAATACTCATACATCATTGGTTTAATATGACAACTGTGATGCTTAATAAGCCTGGAAGAAACATCACTGTGACTCTATTTGAGCCTCCTAAACAATCAGTTATTGCTGAGAAGGTTACACCAATTTTTATAGCTCAGGAGCTGATTTGCAATTTGTATTCATCTTTCATTTTGACTAGACCAATTGTGTGTTCTATCTGCATTATCAGCTCCATAAAAATTTATTCCTACCCATAAAAATAGAAGATTTCTAATAATGCCTCTCCTACTTTGTATGGGTGTATTTGGTTCTATTTAGAAGACAAAGGCAGTTAATCTGGTAACTGGGCTGTCTTCCTGTCCAGTCTCACTGCAGGACCTAATCCATCTACTCTAAACCCATCCAGTCAGATTTAAACTGAATTGTTTTTATGATGAGATGGGAGAAATTTGTCTTTGCACAGTGGCAGTATGAATTCTGAGTAACTGTGAAATTATTGCCTATCAAGTATTTCCCTGTACAGAGTCACTTGGGCAGATGAGACTCCTGGCCCTTGTGGTCTGAAAGGAGGTAAAGAACTGAAACAATTAATGTTTGCAGCCTGATTGAGCAATTGATGCTTCTAAGCTGAAGGTACATATTTAACCAAGGTCTGTCTCCAGAGAGCTGGAAAATCCCAGTGAAGCAGCAAAAATGACAATATAGTAATAAAAATTATAAAGAAATTGTGAATAAGAGCAGTAACAAACTTGTTTAAGCAATGACAATACCTTTGGTGTCAAAACCAGCCCCAGGAGCCTCAGGCACCTGTGATCTCCATGACTTTCAGGTGAATCTGTGCCTAGAAATACCCCTAGATTATGTGCAGGTAGTTGAAAAGAAAATAGTTTGCAGCTTTTTCACTTTCAATATGATGTGCAGGTGTGTTGGTGGTCCTGGATGATAGATCTCAACCAACTCTAAATATCCTTTCTGAATATTTTTTCCAAACCTGGTTGCTATTGCTGAGCATTGTGATAGAATAAATCCAGGGTCTGCAAGGCCTTTAATAGGAACAGGACCATATTTTAATTAAGAATATAGAAAGGTGTAAAGCCAGGCTGGAATGATAAAGAGGCAGAAAAGCACCTGTCTGATCTCAGTGGGTGAAAAAGACAAAAGAATTTGTCTTCAGGCAAGTGCACTTTCAGGGGAATCCCAGAGAGATCTCTCTGGCCCTGCAATCTTCAATGCTCCTGCAATTCCTGAAATCTGTGAAATCCACTGGGCTGTATCCATTCTACCTGCAGAACATAAGGAATAAACTCTCAAGTTTTGTGTCTTCCTCCCCAGGGGCCTCAGCTCTGGCAGATCCCTGGAGGAAAAACCTCAGGAGTTCATTCCAGCTTTGCAGTGAGATACCACAGCAGCTGTGAGGCACAACTTGGGTGTTTGTTGCCCTAAGGTAAGAAATTTAGGCACTAGTGGCTTTTACAGGACTGGAAACAAGGTCACCAGTCCAAAGAGAAGAAAGGGATGGGGAACTGGAGAAGGGACAGCTCTGGATCACTTGTTGACACAGAAAATGGCAGACAAGACCTAAATGTACATCTTTACACTTGGCTCCTTCCTGTTTGAGACTGGGAAAAAGCATTTATGTCTCACCACTGTAATCAATTTATATCCTAAATCCTTTGTTAATCATTACATGTGTGGGGTCCAGCCCTGCTCCTTGCTTCATCCCCACCTGCCTCAGTGTCCTCCTCCCAGTCCATCCCCCAATAAAACACATCCCTTTGTCCCCACCAACATCCCACTTTGGCATGGCTGAACTGTCAGAATAGTTCTGCAGCTGGGGGCAAAGTGGGATCTGTGTTAGGGTGGGAACA
Organism: Oenanthe melanoleuca; assembly: GCF_029582105.1. Lineage (NCBI taxonomy): Eukaryota > Metazoa > Chordata > Aves > Passeriformes > Muscicapidae > Oenanthe > Oenanthe melanoleuca. Next base: position 66,060,835 of record NC_079334.1, read on the forward strand.
AACTCACAGGGAGCTCTTCCCTAAGAAGTCCCTGGAGCCCACAGCCCCTCTTGCCAGCCCTCCCAAAGTGTAAACACAGAGGTTGGCCAAAGCTTCAAAAACACCTTTCCAGATTAATAAGGGCACCTCCAGAGCCTGTAGCTTGTGCTGAGTTGTAACCTGCAAAATTCCCCAAACCACAGCTGAGATACTGTGGCTTTACCTGCCCAAATCTTAGTGAATCCTGAAGCATCCTCTGGCTACACCCTGCACTCCAAGTAAAGGAGTTTCTGGGCATCATTCAGTCATACCCTGCTACAAAGTGGGACACTAAATTCAAGTTTCCTGTTTGCTTCTGCAGATTACATTGCATTCACCACAAGCTGTAAAATAGCTTTAAATACTTGAAGCAGCAAATGTAAGCATCTTATCTGTGTCCCATTTGCTAAGGCTCTTCATCTGTCAGCTCCCAGGCAAAGATCCTTAATATTCAGGTAAATAATATGAAAAAAATTGGAAGTAGAAGAAGACTTATTATGGCTATAAGGCATGTCAGGACATGATTATCCTGTTTCACGCTGTCAGGAGAGTGTGAGATAGAGTAACTGACAACAAGCAAGACTTAATCAATCTGAAAAACCTGAAAGGAGACAATTTCAAATGGGAAATTTTCCAAGCAACCCACTTTGCCAGTTTAATGATCAAATGAATGGATTAGAACAGGATCAGTCAGTATGAAGGGCAATGCATAGATGCATTTTTAGTCCTTTTTACTTATCCTTTATATCCTAAGCCAGTATAGGTCAACACCTTGGCCTAAACTTTACCAGCTTTCCTAAAGAATGGATGTTTATATCAGAAAGACATTACCAAAACCATCCAGTTACAGCTGTTTCTCCAGAAGACACAATAGAAATTGGTGGATTATAAATTGGACCAGTCTGCAAAGGTCTGGAATTCAGCTTTTCCATGGTACAACCAAGAAATTGTGGTTTACCACCTCAGGCTCCTCATATATTAAATTAGGATCACAAAACCTCTTTGAATGATACTAGGAGAACTATAGAAGGTATTATTATTATTATTATTGTTACTTTTATTATTATTATTATTGTTATTATTATTGTTATGAATAATGCAGTAACCATGCAGAGCATAAAACCACGAACTGTGGATGGTGGGGAAGAATATTTTCTTGATATTCCCAGTCCTATAAAACACAAAATGTGACAGCAAACCTAGCAACTTCCTCCATGGTGGATGACAACATGGACCAAATGGATGAAGAGCAACTTCTTCCACCCCTGTGAAGCATCACACCAGAACAAAAATAATGATAACTGATGAAAAATTCCTTTGGCTGGGAACAGCTGAGATGTGGCTTTGTCCAGTTCCCATTTCATGGAGAGTGTCCATTTCTCTCCTTCCCACAGCCCCATTCTTTGAAAGAGTACCTCAAGAAATAAACAGGGGGAGTGGATGGAGGTATTTCATGGGGAGGGGGAACATTCAGTGTTTTTTTGTCTGAGCCTCAACTGCACAAACGACATTAACACATCTGGGACAGCAGAGAGAAAATCAGCATTTCTGGGGAGGTTTTGCTGGTTAAGAAACAGGAAGCAGCTCTGGATAAGATGCATGGAGCAATAAGAGATGATTTACTGGCACAGATTTTATTGTTTGAACACTCTCACTCCCCCATTTGTTCTCGTTTGCCCCCGTGCGTGGCAGTGCTCCCCGCCGGAGGACGACACCGCAGCATTTGTTGGCATTCCCACCACTAAATCAGGAGGAATAGCTGCTCCTGGGCCTGGATGGAGAAAAGAAATCCATTCCCCATGCTGGAGCTGATAATGGGAGCTCTCCATCACGCTGCCAGCTCATGGAGCAGGTACAAGGCTTGCAGAGCAGGAGCTGGCAGAAGCGGATTCGCAAATGTTCTCGTAAAACCCCCAAAAACCAAACGCTTCCCAAATTACTCTGCTCGTGTGTGCTCTCATGTCGTGGCACTTGCCATGAGCAGCCTTCTTCTGAGGAAAAGAAGCAGAGAGAAACACACAGGGTCTGTGATGAGCAGTGCTGTAGTGCTTTGATATGACATGGACAGCTCAGAGGAGGGCAGGGCTGGGTTGTGATGATACTTTCCTGAGATGGATCTTCCACTGATGAGCTGCCTTGGTTCCTGGAGAACCAGGGGTTAACTTCAGCTTACTCCTACTCAGGTAGATACTGAGGGGAAGAGGACCCAAATATGGCTGGTGACTTTAATGAGGAGAGCCTGAGATCACTGATTAAAGGCTTTTAGGTGAAGGAAGGCAGATTTAGATCAGATATTAGGAAGAAATTCTTCATTGATGTGGGGGTTGGATGAAGCTGGTGGCTAGAGTGTCAGATAGGGATATGAAGTAATCTTCTTACAAACCAAATGAAAACACAAAAATTTTCTATATATTTTCTTTGGAGTTTTGCATTACTTCAGGCTTGAACTTTTCCTAGGAATGTAAGAATTAAGTCCCACAAAAAGCCTGTGAATCTCATTTGAAGTCCATTACAATGACTTTGGACTGGGATTTTCTTGTTTTTGTTACATGATTTTACCTCCTTACTACAAATGAGCTCTGCAAGAAGAGGTACTGCAGCCTATGATGGTGTGACTGATGTTTGTTCAATTGTTTTATTGCCTCCCCCTAAAGGTATGTTTATATACATCAGATTTTGAGAGGAGTCCTAAGTTATACAAACATCTCAGTAATTCAATCTATAATCACAAAGCCAAGTTATGTAAAGAGAGGAAATAGCTGGAATTAGGAACATAATGGAACAGCCAATTGACTGTAGGGCAAATTATGCCTTTCCCTGCAATCCAAGTCAAGCACTCCTCACAGCTTTGGGGCATAATTAGTTAATTATTATTTAAAATTATTTAAATTACTATTTAACTTTCAGAAGTTAAGTAACTTCTAGCTCATTACAGAACATGTGCAGAGGTTTCCTTCCACAGTTTTGAAACTATTCAGCCCATTGCATTGCTCTGATAGTGACCACATAACATGATCCACATGGAAAATGCTGGACCTCAGCTGCACAAGGATGCAGAGAGTCTGGGAAATTATCCTGAAGAGTATTCACAAAAACATGATAAAAATTCTGAAGGCAACTGCTTAAAATATCCAGGAAAAAATACTGTGTGTTGGAAATCTACTATAGAATTTTCTAGAAAGAAGAAAGAACTTCCTGGAGGCAAAGGGAAGATGTGACTGCTCTTCCTGGCATATTATCTCTTTCAAGATATAATCCCTTCTAAGAATTTTTTACTCACTCTGCTTTTTGTCATTTGTTGGCCAAATCTGTGAACAGCCTAATTTTGTCTTTGGAGATATGTTGTGTTCTGGCATGGTGATAACTTGGTCACATAATCTTGCCTAGGGTTTGATGAACCCCATTATTTTCATATTTAGCTCAAGGCATTATCAACATGTGTGCAAAACATGTAGAATTATTTTCCATTTGATGTTGTGTCTCTGGTTTCAGTACAGCTGCATTTAGCTGCAGTTGCATTCTCTTTAGGAGGTCCACAAACTTTCCAAACACTCATTGTGATTTCCTTCCAGAGGACCAGTCTCTTAAGATGTTTAAAGTGTAAATCTTGCAAGCTGCAGTCAAGACAAAGTTCTCTGTCCATCCTGTCCAAAAGCCTGAAATAGTTCAATTAAAAACATTAGTTTGGTTCAGTCTTCTCAGATTGACAAAGAAAAGGATGATTCATCAGCTGTTCATTTTTCCACCAGATTTGTTCCTTGTTATTTTTAATAAGCTTTTGAAAGCAAGCAAAAACATCAAGGGGAGATTAATTTCTGTATAAGAAGAAAACATAACAGAACTCCAAGCACAAGAGCTGAAAGTTTACATCTTTTCATAGCTAACAGAATAAATAGAATGAAGAAAGACTGAATCATCTTAAAAAGAAGTGGAAGGGAATTGTTTTGTTTGTTTTTTTTTTGTTTGTTTGGGTTTTTTTATTTTGGGGTATTTTTGTGGTTTTTTTGTCTTTTTTTTTTTTTTTTTTTTTTTTTTTTTTTTTTTTTTTTTTTTTTTTGTTTCAGAAAAGCAACAGTCCACTTGAAATTGTTACAGGCAAAGCTCTGAAAGGATAAAATCACTTTTCCTCACCTCTGCTCAAGGCTGCACAATCACAAACCATTCCAGCAGATGCTTGTGCTGTTCTGAACAGGTTTGTCCTTGCAACCCTTCAGCACAACAAGGTGACAGCTGCAGCTGCTGCACAAAACTGCTTGGAAAAAGTTGTCACATTTAGAAGCCTTTCCCAAACTCCTTGAAAAAAATCTTCTCCTGGCTTCAGCAACACCTTGATTTTGTTCAATATTCAAGAAGGCCAGCTGATTCCAACAAAAATTGGTATGATTTTTTCATGGATCTCCATGTTTGGGAAGAAGTACCAGTGCTGGAAATCCTGAGGGGATGACAGTTTGGGGACACATGAGTTTTGGCTTAGATTTTATCCATTATAAAGTAATAACTGTATTAGAGATATGTAGCTGGTAGAAAGGCTTCTGTGATAGATAAGATAATTTCCCTTTCCTTCCCTCTATCCTACACCAGCCTTGGTGTTTCTAGCTCTCAGATATAGATTTTCAAGCCCCTTATGCTCTAATGAGTTTTTCAGTGCACATGGACAATCCAAGCTGTCTGAAAGACAAGGCACCCCAAATCAATAATTAATGGTTGTCTGAGTATCAAAATGGAGACATGGGAATAGATTTATATTGGATATTCAAAAGAAATTCTTGACTCTGAGGGTGGTGAGGCCCTGGAAGGGGTTGTGGCTGGAGATCCCTGGAGATGTCCAAGGCCAGGTTGGATGGGGCTTGGAGCAACCTGGGGCAGTGGAAGGTGTCCCTGTCCATGGAAAGAGGTTGGAATTAGATGATTTTTAAGTCCCCTGCCAACCCAAACTAATCTATGATTCTAGAAAATCATGGCCAGCCTGGAAAGACCTGGCTGACAAATTAGAACCAGGAAATTCCTGCTTGAATGGCAATATTATTCTTGTAAATAAATCCAAGTGTACTTGAAGGCATGGAAAACTCCACAGAATGAAAGAACAGGAGGAAAGGTTGTGTTTACCAGCATTAAATACTGGGGGATTTGTGTATTTGGTCTATCTGAAAGCAAAGTTAATGTTAGCAACATCATAATAATGTGTTGAGTGAATATGGGAATTTGAGGCCACACTATAATCACCTCTTACAAAAACCTAAAAAGAAAATATATCACTCAGCTGCTCCAGCCCACAGGCAGCATGGTGAGAAAAAAGTGGCTTTAATATATCTATCCCAAATTTGGGGCAAATCACCATAGTTACTGAATTTCAGTGAAAAATCCCTTAATTTACACCATTGGCAACATAATTCAAAGAGCAAACCCTAATACCCAAGGGTCAAGACATTCAAGAGGAGTTTCCTCACATGGCAGGATCTGGACAACCAAGTGCATTAGTGAGGCTTGTGAGACTGTGGCTCACTCAGAACATGCACTGTAATAGTCAGGTAATTACAGATATTTGTGCAGCATCTTATTCCTCTGCTTGTCAATGTGAAAGAAAAGCTGCTAGGAAAAGGGAAATTATTTGTATTTATCTTTTCAGAGGGCATTTTTCTTGTCTGCCTCACTCCAGTTCTTTTCTTTCCAAGAAAAGAGTAATTTATAGGATGATAATGCAGAAAATTACTCATTGGAAGTATTTTACTATAAATTAGTAGGTGAACCTTCTAGGATGTGTGTTCTTACATCATCACATTCATTCACTCAGTTGTCCTCTGCTTTTACCTGTAGCCCTTTATTCTACATTACTGTGAATAAATCCATAAATAAACTCTGTGTGCTTCCACTGCTTTGTTTTTCCCCCAACTCTTGCACATTTATTTCTCTTTTCTGCTTCTTTTTCTATGCTTCACCTAAATATTCATCTGTCCTTCAGAGAGCACCAACACAAAGTGATGCCTGTTTTCTCCTTGAACAGCAGCTGTGTTCTGGATGTGATTTTATATTCCTGTTTATTTTTTATATTTATGTGTGTCTCACATTAACTCATGCAGCATCCACAAGTGGAGGAAAGGAAAGGGAAAGGGAAAGGGAAAGGAAAAGGAAAAGGAAAAGGAAAAGGGAAAGGGAAAGGGAAAGGGAAAGGGAAAGGGAAAGGGAAAGGGAAAGGGAAAGGGAAAGGGAAAGGGAAAGGGAAAGGGAAAGGGAAAGGGAAAGGGAAAGGGAAAGGGAAAGGGAAAGGGAAAGGAAAGGAAAGGAAAGGAAAGGGGAAAAAGGAAAGGAAAGATGATTTCACCATCTCTTTTGACTGCCAGTTTTCCATTTGCCTTCCTGAAATTCCCTGGAAGGAGCATTTCTCCCATGCTGGGGCCAGAATTGTGGCCAGAACTGTGGTGTTCCCATTGCTTCCAAATTTGGGACCTAAAATCCTCATGCTAATTGTATTTCCTATTATCCATTCAACATCTTCCACCCAGAAGACGCTAAAGCAGGGAATAAATGTCCCTAGGAGAAGGTGGGAAATGAGGTTTTGGATCATTCCACAATCTACAAATGATGTTTGGAAATCAAGGGGCATTTTGTGGGCATCTGAGTCCTGTTATGGGGCTAAGCATTCTTGGGATTTTTGAGGGTGTTTGAGGTCCTGCTGCAGCTCAGAGAATGTTTCCAGGGAGGTCAGTGTCAAAGGTGGAGCTGACTCTACACCCTATTTAGGATTCCTAGGTCCTGACTAAAGGATTTCATCCCTGGATTTGTGCCTGCTGCTAGAGTAGTAATTGTACTTGCAAATAAAATCATCCCCAAGAAATCCAGTGAGTATCTTTGCTGATGCAGAGTGGCTGTTACCCTCCACCCCAATATCTGGTGAAGGATCTCTTTATTTATGGCTCAGGAAGCACCTGGGAGTTTTTAAGGATGATTCAAATTACTCACCCTCCCAGATGTCCATTGTAATCATTGTCATTCAGACTTGAATCAGCTCTGTGATGCTTTATGATTTAGGGTTTTTCTGAATATTATTTTTCTGTGTAGGAGGGCTGTTAAACAATATATTCCATTATGTGGCGAAGTTAAAATTTTGTATTTTTTATTTTTATTTTTTGTGTTCTGTTACTCTTAAAACACCCTTTCTCCTGCAGACACTGAGCTTTATTCTACATTTCAGTTGTGAGAGCTGTGGCTTACCAGGATGAGATCCAGCATTTCTAATGAGAGATGAACAAGACCTTTCCAGTCTAAAAGCTTTCTATATATACATACATTTTTAAGGAAACATTTTGGGATTTTTGTTAACTACTTATATTTTCCTTTTGGGCTGCTCATAATGTTCTTCTTTTGGAAACACCTTAGCAAAGTATTAAACTTCCTCTTCCTGATGCTGTACAGCCTGATGGGGCTGGTGGTTTTAGCTCCACTTTCACCAATCAAATAATTTCCTCAGAGGATTGTGCTTCCACTGAGGAGCTGGGCTGACTTCCCACCAGCCAAGCAATGTGGTTTGTCATGGACATTGCATTAACTAGTAATTAGCATGTAATTAATATGAGCAGGAAGCCTGCTCTAGGAGAGTGGGGGAAATGTGACTGTTTGAACTGCAGCTCCCACAAGACCACGTGCTGCTGTGAGAAAACAAAGTTGAATGTTGACATGACTCAAAACAAAACCTTTCAGCAACCCAAATGGAAAGGTTTTGATTTCAGGCATGTTGAAACATTGCTCTTCGGCTGAAAATGTCAAAAAGAGCATTTGACATCTGTTGTGTTTTGACCTTTCCAAATTGAATTTCTTTGTCGCTCCCTTGTCCATTCTGTAAAAAAGAATAACACACATTTCTTTTGTCCTGGTGTGGGGGAAAACACAGATGAGAAATATCTAGGGGATTTGCCACGAAGGGACATTTTTCAGTTTCACTTAGCTCTTCATAAGAAAGCTTAGGCTGAAATAAAATACCCATTTCTCCAGTACCTGCAGAGGACTGGCACTGCAGCACAGAGCAGGGGATAAAGCAGCAAGTGTGATCCTGGGGGGACTGTGATTCCTTCCTGGGCACCTTTCCTCTCTGGGCAGGAGATGCAGAGGTAAATAACTCTGCTCCCACCCTGTATGTTCCTGCAGCAGCTGTACAAATTCCATATATTCCTTCTTTTCTGTCTCTTCCTTGCTGCTATCTCCTGTGACACCCTGTCTGGTTTATTCTTTGTGCATCCAGTATGAAATCGAACAAATGTCCTATAAGTTACTTTCATCTCAGCATCTTCATTATTTTCATGTCAGAAGTGTCTCAGCGAGGGAAATTCAAGTTTGGGTGAGCTCACAGACATTTCTTTTCACTCATAAGACATGAACAAACCATCTGGCACAGTTAAGCCACTCAGCATGATCCTAAAACAAAGACAAATGCTGCCACTTTTGTTTCATTGTTTAAAATAGACATTTTTGGAGCATGGATTATTTGAGTTCAGACCTTCCAGCTCTTTTTTTGTTAAATCCATACATATTGATACATTTCCCTGTATGTCTCCATGCAGCCTTAAGGAATTGTCTCTTTATAAATGATGCACATTAAGTATATATAGCAACAATTTCTGTGGTGTGTATCATAATTCTAAAATCCATTTAAAATAGCAGTGAAAATAAATGGGGAATCTCAGCACCCAGTGGTTTTCTACTGTAGACTCAAACATGACAAGTGCCATAGAACCATGAAAATATTGGGGTTGCAAGGGACCCTAAAGATTATTTAATTCCAACTCCTTCCATGGGCAGGGACACCTCCCACTAAACCAGTTTGCTCCAAGCCCAGTCCAGCCTGGCCTTGGACACTTCCAGGGATGGGGTGTCACCATTCCTAAATTTTCTGGGGTTGAACACAACTCTTTGAGACTTTGTTTATGAACCATAAAGGTGCCCATGGAGAGACAGAGATCTGAGACATCCTGGGACAGAAACAGCTGAAGCACCAATGGTTTGGGGAAAAGCTTGAGCTCAGTTATTTCTTGCATTTCTCTTGACACAGGAATTTTCAATACTTTGTGTTCTCCAGAGAGGTCCATGAGCACTGGGAGAAAATATCTTGCTTTCAAGTCCTTCTAGAAGCCATTTCCAAATGTCTAAAGAAAATTAAGTACTTGAGAGAAGTCAGCATGGATTCTTGAAGGTGAAACTGTGTCTGACTAAAGCTTTCTACAAGGAAATAGTCAATGGGTGAGAGAAGAGCAGGGATTATTTCCAGAATTTAACAAGGCTTTTGACACTGTTTGCTACAACATCCACCTTCTCAAGGTGGTGGAATACAGGTTAGACAAGTGGGCAGTGAGTTGGATTGAAAACAAGTGAAATGCTGGACTCAGAAAGTCCTGATTGGTGGTGTGAGGATCAGCTGGAGATCAGGCACGAGGGGTGAGCAGCAGGGCCAGGACTGAAACCAGCAAAGTCACATCCTGATCAATGACCTGGCTGGTAGGACAGGGACCTCCTTCTGCAAGTTTGCAGGTGCTGCAAAACTTCAAGGAGTGTTTGATGCATGAGGTGGTTGTGTTGTGTTCTAAAGTATAGGCTGGAAAATGGTCAGTGGGGCAAGCTGTGAAATTCAACAGGAGTGAATGTGGAGTCCTGCATCCACAGAGCCATTGAAGGGGAGGCAGATGATTGAGAGATGCAGATGATTAAGAGTTTACATCTGTCCAAAAAGAAGCCTGGAGGAGAGAAATCTCAGGGGGATCTCATCAGTGTATATAAACATGTGGGGAGGGGAAAGAAGAGGCTGGAGCTCAATTTTCCTCAGATTGCCCAGTGACTGCACAAGAGACAAGGGATACAGACTGGAAAAGTTGTCTGAATGTAAGAAATGTTTTTTTATTGTCAGGGTGATTAAACACTGAAACAGGTTATGCAGAGAGGTTGAGTATCCATCTTTGGAGATACTCAAAGAACTACTGGTCTTGTGTGGGGTCCTGTGGTAACTGAGTGTTCTCAACAGGGCAGCTGGAATGGATGTTCTCTTCCAGCCTCAATGGCTCTGTGGTTATGAGGGCTGCAGGGCTTATCCCATATGGACTGCACTGCTACCAAAACAGACCATTTTCTAGCATTGATAGATTTTCCTGCATTATAGAAAAGTTCTCTTCAATAAAATTATCTCTCTGGGGACTCAGAAGAAAGTTTTGGCTGTTTAAAATGTGCTTACAGGAAATGGAGCAATGCTTAAGGATTCTGTTGCCATCAGCTTCGTGTGTGCTGCAGTTCCACTTGCCTTCTTTGGGCATCTGCTCCTGTGTGATTGCATTTTTATTCTTTTTCAGAAGGGCAGATGGTATTTTTTTTTCCCTGTGTGCATAATTAAACAAACACACAACAAACTCATCTAAAGATACTAATTAATTCCTTTTCCTAATAGATTGCAGGCAGTCTATTAATATTACTCACTCCTGGGACTGAGTCTGTTAGCAAGAGCATCCTCATCTTGCTGTTTTTCCTTTTCCCATGGTGAGACTGGTGAAGTGATCCACCACATCCCTTTGCACACAGCCAAGCTGGAAGGAGCTGTAGCTAATGCTGGGCTGGTTTTGGTGATAGGGTGAACATCCTTCACTTGATTTGTTGAATATTGTTCAACTTGAGCCCCTTCATCTTCCTTTCTTTGATGCTCCTGTGCCTGAGTGGCCATGGTGCTGCTTGGGTTCAGGCTGAGGACTGGGACAGGGATTTTGGGCTCCCTGGTACTCTTGGAAAGGGTGTGACAAAGGATAAGAAGTTTAATGGTTCTTCTCTTAATATATACATATATTAAAACAAAAAAGGTGAGATCAAAAATGCTGTTGGATGGCACGGAGTGATTGTCATCTCTGATATAATTACCCAATTAAAGAGGTGATAATGAACTCAGACTTGAAATGCTGGAGGGAGGAAAGGAGAGTGTCACAGCAACTCAACATTTGTTTTATCCTAAATCTTTATTGTAAAGTAATCACCTGTCAGGAAGTCTGCTGAGGAGAGAGCAGCTACTCTGAGCAGTGCTGTGATCACAGAAACGGGGGGGAGCAAAAGCAGCTCTGACAGATTCAGGTAAAGCAGTTTCCAGCCCAGGAAACCTCAGCAGCCCAAGGTTTTTTGAGGAACTCACCCATCCTGGGGGCAAGGAGGTGCAGCCTGAGCTGAGGGCATTAGGTAGAAGCTGTGCTCTCTCCAGGTGGTTTTAGTGTTTACAGGGTGGGTCATATTTTTATTACACTGGACAAAAAATAATCCAGGAGCTGTGTATTCACGTGTTCAGCCTTAGAAACTCTGCTGGAAAAAACCCCAAACCTATGACAATCTGCAATTGGTTCTGAAAAGAGCCTGGGGTTGGTGATCAGCCTAAAGTGTGAATGGGATATTGGCTCATCCTGGCATAAATATAGAAGTTCATGGGAAATCATCTCCTCTTTTGACTTGGCATTTGTCAGACCAAATGTGGATCTGGTCCTGTTGGGTGAGTCCAGGGGAGGGTCATGGGGATGCTCTGAGAGATGGAACACCTCTGGGAAGACAGTGGAGAGCTGGGGTGCCAGCCTGGAGAAGAGAAAGCCCCAGGAGGATTTAGAGCCCCTTCCAGAGCCTAAAGGGGCTGCAGGGGAGCTGGAGAGGGACTGGGGACAAGGCATGGGGTGACAGCAAAGGGAATGGCTTCAGATTGACAGAGCAGGGTTAAATTGGACATTAGGAAGAAATTCTTGGCTGTGAGGATGGTGAAGCCCTGGCACAGGTTTCCCAGAGAAGCTGTGGCTGTCCCAGTAGCCAGCCCTTCATCTTCCCCCAGACTGATCCTTCCAGAAGTTTATTCCACTTTTGGGACTACAAATCCCATCAGTCTTCATTGCTGCCTCAGTTATGAGTGTGGTTGTGCTAGACTTCAGTGGGCCACAGGAACAGCAAGACAAACCAGGTGAATGCTCCCTTCTGAGAGACAGGGAGGAATGCATTTTATTAAATTCTTTCAGCTTTTAATGTGTGCAAAAATGTATTTCTTTTCATATGATCCTCATTGCTGGTTTTCACTCGTGTTCAAAGATGACAAAATGAAAAAGATCAAATGATAAATCAAAACAACAGTAACACAAAAGCCTGAGGGATACAGAACTGACAACAGATGATCACAGAAGAAAGTGATAAAATTCTTGCTTATTCCAGAAAAGCCATCCTGAACTAAGAAATATTTCCTAGATATATGTGTAAATGACACAAAAATTTTAGATTGATCATTTCTACTGGATATTGTATGATCGAAATTTCAGTTTATTAGAATTCTAACCAGCCAGTTCATCATTTTCAAGGCTGATTAGTACTAATATACATATATAAATATTTTAAAATGCATCGAACAAGGCAAAGACCCAGCAACTAACAAATCAATTTCTTATTAGTTTACACTGGAAAATAGAGTGTCCAGAAGTGTGAGCCATTTGTAAATATTAGGTACATCAATCTTGGTTCCTTCAAACAATCAATTTCCCCATGAAAGGAAGACAAACATTGAAGGGAAAAAGCAAAAAAGAAAGAAAATAAAACAACTCCCCGAAACCTGAATGCAGTAATATCATGGCAATGTAAATCTAAATCATTGCTGTTCTATTGTGAAGAATAGATACCCATTTTTTTATTTCTAGGGTAGGTTTTGTTTAGTTTTGGGTTTTTTGAGGTTTTTTTGGTTTTGATTATTTTTTTTCCCTAACTGTTTTGGGTTTTTTGAGCTGCTCATGTAGCTAATTATAATGGCAACTGGCTCAAAAGTGTTAGGAGGGAAAGATAAATCACTTCTGAAGGATATTTGTAGTGGGTGAGTTAATGCTAGGAGCCTTGCCATGCCAGTTATTTCCTGTGTGATGGATTGGTTTCAGCTCCTTTCTGGTACCTTGGTGTTGGAGTCAGTGAGTCAGGGGTCTCTGAATTCTTCAGAGAGAAATCAGAGTGCAGGGGTTGAATTAAAGCCTGTGGATGGATTGAAGTATATTAAGCCACTCACACATAAGGTAGAGGTGTAAATTTAAGTTTTAGGATAAGTAAGTCAGTAAGTTTAGTATGAGCTATAGTGCTTTTAGTAAGTGAAAGGTTTAGATACCAAAGTAGAAGTGCAAGTTCTAGTGAAGGTTGAAAAACTTATTAATGTATTCTGTAGAGGCTCTAGGACTGTAGCTGTAGACACTGCTTAGTCATAACAGAGCTGTAGTAAGAATATTGTTTACATTTTTCAGATAGAACAAGATAGGTTGTATGAGTAGTTTATACATCACCTGGCGTGCTAAGAAACTGGAATTCTAATGGGTTAAGGAGTGGGGGGTCTGAGTTTGTGTCGTAGCTTTTTGAGAAGATTCTATATGAGTTTGTATTGGGGTGAGTTAGTGCCTTTTTTGCTTTTTTGCCATTGCTTTTTTTTGCTTTTCACCGTCAACTCCAACACCCAAGAAGAGGATTGGAGCTGCCACAGCAACATCAGCCCCACTGGGACCTCCAGGAACAGCTTCTGCTTCTGCTTGGGACTCTAAACTAAAACTCAGCATGGACTTTGATGTCTGTGACTGTGCCTTTTGAGACTGATGTGCTTCTGCAATAAATAACCTTTTAGCAACTATTAGCTGCTTTGTTCATTTAAAAAAATAACCCAATGAAGTTGGTGCCCAGAGCACCAGAGGTGGTAACCCCACACCTTGGAGGATTTCTTCATCTCTCATGAGGGCACCAGAGGAATACCCTGCTCAGGTACCAGTGGAGCAGAGCTCTGGGCTGTACAGGTGAGGACAGACAGACACTTTGCAGTTCTCACTGCTCTGGGTGCTGTGTCCTCATTAACACAACCTCAGGGCCATCCTGCATCACTCCACCATCCTGCTCTTCCTTTGCTGCTGAGCCCCATCCTAGCCTGAGGTGTCTCTGTGTGCTGGTTAATATGGGTGCACTGTCTCCAGCTATGAATCCACAAAATTCTTTGGGATCTTTGCACCCAGCTTTGTGTGGACATGCAGAGCTCCCTTGGATGATGCTGACACCTGGTTCAAAGAGCCAAGCACCAGTCTGAGATCCTCAGGTGGTCATGGCTGGTTTGTGTCCTTGTTGCTGAGGATCTGAAAATGCACAAGTTTGTTTTTTTTCCTTTTTGTTTAGCACAATAGACCTTCCCCAAAATTGGAGCCCCTCCTGGCCTAAAAGGAAGAATCTTTGTATCCAGCCCTTGAGATCAATGAGATACCACAGAGATGCTCCTTTGGGAAAGCATATGGAATTACAGGGAATTGCCTAAAGGTGCATCAGAGCTGTGTTCTCCTTTTTGAGAAAAAAGAAAAAAGATTAAAAAAAAAAAGAAGAAAATGGAAAATGAGACTTTCAGCATGTTACTCCATTGCCATTCAAATTTATCCATTCCTTTTGCAAATACAGTAATGAAAGTCCTGTGTAGAGCACGGCAGCAACTCTCCCTCAATTTGGGGTCCTCAGAATGCTCATTGCACATTGAGAGCTGAAACCAGGAGGATAAAAAGTAAACTCAGGGAGGATTAACAAGCAGAGAAAGGCAGGGCTGCTGATTGTGGCACTGCAACCATCAGGGCTGGAAAAGACCTCCAGGATCATAAATCCAACCTTGGCTTCTTGCAATTGCCAGCTTGTGAGGAGATGTTGATCACCACCCTTCTTATTTAGTGCCCACTTCTCCAGATGTCCACTCAGGACAAGAGATGTGGCTGCTCAGCTTGACAATAAACCACGGTGTGGTTTATTCATGTTGATGTTATTTTCCCTCTCAGCTGCTGCAGCAAGTGCTCTCTTCATGGTCCCTGGTGAGAATTCAGCAGAAATGTCATTGTGCAGTGGTCAGAGGTGAGTTTAAACAGCCAGGCTGTGCTTGCTTCTCTCAGGAAACAAAAGCTTCTTCCAGCCTTAACTGAAAACATAAACTGGGGCTTCTTGGAGGATTCTTCAGGAGAATGAGCGTGAAGGAAAATGTGTGCAAGGCACAGTGGCCACTGGTGGGACATCCCTTCTCCTTTGCCCTCATCAAAAAGCACTAATTTTATTTTGTGATTTCACTGCTCAGCCATTCAGCTGGGATTTGGATGCTCCCACTGTCAGTGTGATGGAAATCAGACTCCTGGATACTGATAAAAAATGAGTTTAGTTCAGATCCTCACACAAATTTAGGCATGATGACTGAATTTGAAGGACTTCCAAGTAGGAACCTCCTGGCACACAACCACAGCTCTAAGTGATGCCTTTATTTTTTTTTAAACCTTGAAGAGGAACAGCTGGGAAGCCAAGGAGAGGATTCCCAATTGTTATGTGTCCACCTAAACATAAAAATATTCCCTATTTTCAACAAAAACTACAGTAAATGTGCACATTAACACACATATTACTGTACTTTTTATCTAATGTAGTGCATAATTTATTAAAAGGGTATATATTAAAGAATTCTGCTTTCCATGAAGGCTCAGGAAAGGGCAGATGTTACTGCTTGTCTTTCATAAAGTAAATTAAATTGAGCACTACAGTTAAGCAGGACCATCAGTAAAGAGCAGGTATGTACCACTGCAGTGATGAATGGCTTAATATAAAAGACAAAGGTGTGCTAAGCCAGGGATAAAGCCCAAACAGGAGATCAGTAATTGCATCCCTCCATTAAAACTGAATTATCCCTCAGCTGCAGCTCCTACTGCTCTTGTCTAGTTGAGTTTAAAATGCTCACTCTGGGGCCCTCACAAACTAATGCAGCTGGGGCTGGAGATGCTGGACAGAAAAGCAGCAGAGCTCAGTGACAGGGCCAAAAATCCAGAATGTGGAGGGACATAAAGCTCCATAAGGGACAGCTGTGAGCCCAAAGAAGGGGTGATCCCAATGTGGCCATGACCGTGAAGAGCTGATGATTTTTCTCTCTTAGTCTTGGTGTTCCTGCAGGAGGTTTGCTGGAATTTAGACCTGTTTTGCTTTGTGCTCAGCTCTTCCCTTGGCACAGCCTCTGAACTGGCCTTTGTGAGGGTGGATTGAGTGAGAACTGCAGTGCCCTGGGCTGGGGGTGAAACCTGCAGCTCAAATCCCATGGTAAAGGTGTGGCTGTCCCTTCTTGTGCTTCTTCTATGCTCCACTTTTCTGAGACAAGTAACACAGGAATTTCCAAGTCTTTCTTTTCACACCAACCCTACTGGTTTCCAGGCCATTTCTCCTCCTTCTTGGACCCTCTCCCTTTCACATCATGCACATCACTACATATCATGCATCCCATTCCTATCCCCCATCCCAGTGCTAAACCTTGCTGATGTGGTCCTGCCTTCTTTTTCTTCACCCTTTGTTTCCAGCTGATATTCCCAACCTCCTCCTTGTTTCTCTGCTCTCACCACTGCTCCTCACTTTGGTTATGAGCAGCACCTGTTATTTTCTTTATTATTAACAGAGCAGAAGCCAGATCTGCTGCTCTCCAACCTGATATCACCTCCAGGAAAGCTCCTTTTAGCTCCAGTCTTAGATGGCAAACATTGCCTTTTGTTTGCAGACAGAACAGTGCCTCCCCCTGAATTACTTCCAGTGAGTTTTGCTTCAAATTAGATTTCCCAGGAGGTACTGGGAAGTGCCTCTGGAGCTGTGTCAGTATGAATAGATGCCTGTTCACCCAGGCACACACTGTGCTGTAACAACTATGGACATCTCACACTGTCTTGAGGGGAAATGAGTCTGCTGAGCTTGAACTGAGCTTCAGATGGAGCTGGGAAACCATGCACTAATTAGTTAATTGGCTGAAGAACCCTGTGTTGTATTGGATGCATTCAGCTTATAAACTGACCCTAGTTTTGTGGGAAAAAAATATAAAGCTTTGCAAAATCAGAGACCTTGTTAATCCAAATTTTGCCTTCACTCATCCCAGATTATAAGTGCAAGGGCCTGACTGATGTTACTGTACTCAGGAATATTGCTCAAGCATAAAATCAGGAGTGAAGTCTGAATCACATCTCTTCCATGCTCTGCTGTGACTTCAGTTTTCTTTGTTGTGGAAAGACAGAATGAGTCACTGACTCAAACAGAGGCAGCACAAGCACACTTTTATTTTTTTTCTTTACACCAGAAAAGCACATGTTTTTGGAGAAAATCAGAGATATCTACACACAACCAAGAGGCTGGGACTGACCTATGCACCTGAGCCCCAGCCCATCCAGAAACTGCTCCTGGATGGGAGCACAGTGATCCCTCCCCTTTGTGCTGAGCTGCTCCTCCAGGCAAGCACATCTCATCTCTTTCAACTGCATGAAGCTGTGCCAGGGGAGGTTTAGCTTGGATGTCAGGGAAAGGTTTTTCATCCAGAGGGTGGCTGGGGACTGGGACAGGGTCCCCAGGGAGGTGGTCACAGCACCAAACCTGCCAGAGTTCAAAGAATATTTGGACAATGCTCTCAGGCACAGGGTGGGGTTGTTGCAGTGTCCTGTGCAGAGCCAGGAGTTGGACTTTATAATCCTTTTTGGTCCCTTCCAACTCAGGACAGACCATGATTTTATGATTTTTCTTGGCTTTACTCTCTTTCCAACACACACACATAGTTCTCACAAAGAACTTTTCAGAGTAATCAAGATATATTCAAAGTTATTACTGTTTAGCTCTGAACTTCAGGGTAAAAATAAATAATTCTCGACATATGGGAAGAAAAACTTTGGAGCTGTTCTGGCATTTGGGGTTTTGAGATGTTTTCTGATAGCATGGTGCAGAGTGGAGGGGGGCTTCTGTAGTGTGAAGCAGAATAAAGATCACAATAATGAGGGCATGAAATTAGCTTGGCAGTATGAACTCCATGATACTGCGAAGGATTTTCAATTAGGATGAATTAAATTGTTGCCAAAGTCAGAATGGATGTAAGGATTGAGTAGGGTAGGAGGGAGGGAAAAGGTGAGCTTTAAAGATAATGGCTTAGAGAATCTTCTGTGCTTAGGAAACAGCTCATTCATCTGAAAATGTGCAAGAGAGAATCACGAAAATTACCTAAGAAATAAAATATGTGTATGTGTAGTGAGAGTGAGAATCTAAAGTGATGTCAGGGAAATGGCAGCAGAAGAATAAGTGATGATTAGAGCCCTTCTCATTCTGCAGACCTGCCAATGCTGCATCTTCCAAGAGCACAGTGATAATTTACACCATTGAAAAACATAAAGGGCCAGATTTCTTCTGTGGGTAATGCCAGGAAGGGTCAAACACGCCTAGGTATGAAAGCTCTTCTGAGCAGCTCAGTCTCTGTGGTTCTGCACACAAAATGCCTGTAGGATTTAATCAGAGCATAGGAGCGAGCTCATTATGTCTCATTTTATTTATGGCAAATTTCAGAGCCGTTCAAGCAGTGCTCTGAGTTTTTGTGGGGAGTAAAAAAGCAACGATTTACCCAGAATGTTCTTCTGTTCAGTAGGAGTCTGATTTTTGAAGACAGTCTTTCAAGAGTGACAAACATTGAGCACCTTCCAACAATCGAGGTTCCAAAAGAAGGATCCCACATTGCAAATCCCAGCCATCCATCTTTTCCCATGTCTTCAGATGGAAAACACAGAGAAGTGCTTGAAAAGCTTAGCAAGAAGTGCTTAGGCACCTGATTCCCACAGAAACACATTTGATGTTGAGTGCCACTCCCCTTCTGCATTTGCCCACTTTATCCTTCCTAAATAGATTATAATGAGTGATTTCAATATTCCAATCATGCAAATCTTCCCCCAAGATTTCAATAATGCCAACCAAGTCTGATGTATACTCATAAATGAGCTCCTCCAATTCCAGTTCTTGTTTATTACTCAGGCTCCCAGCATTAGAGTATAGGCAATTAAAGAATTTCTTCCCTTCACGTCCCTTGGTGCCTTGATTAATTTTGTTCTTGACATCTTAATTTCGAGCTAAATGAATGCTCATTCATTCCTCCCTCTCTGCCTTCCATCATTCCCAGTTTAACACTCTCCTGACTACTCAGCCTGACACCTTGAAGACTCTCCTGTGAAGATGTAGAGTGTTGGAACACAGAGGCTTTGTCTTCTCACCAAATAGGTGATTGTATTTCTTGTAGGAAAAATATCTGCCTCACTCTACTTAAAACTAGAGGTCTTTCATTTCCAGAGGTTTTTACCTTCTTCTGCATTTTGGAAATAAGACTTCTGGATGGAATATCCATCTCTAGAATCCAGGAATTCTTCAGAAACCTTCAATCCTTCATATAAATCATGAAGAATGTCCACCACTCTCAGTGGGATCCTTGAGCACTGTACACATGTTCTCCCTTGCTCTAATAATCATTATGGGTTTTGGAAGAAAATGTCAAATTGCTTCTTTGTCTCTGGGAAATTTAATTGCATTTTGAGCACAGTGTCTTTGCCACAGTTGATGGGATTCCTGTGACCAAATGAAGACATGTAAGAGGTAAAAATCATCATTTCTACCTTTATAGTCAGAAGAGTGAAATAAGGCTTTCTGGGGAGAAATTGGTCTGAGCTAGTGCAGATGAATCATGCCTGGGAAATGTCCATTGCTCTCTGTGGACTAGGAAAAATACTTCATGATGTAGTTTTCTGTAATTGAGACCTGTAAAGCATTCCTGGGGTCATTTCTACCCCATGACACAGCACCAAAAACAGCATGTCAGGCTCTTGTACTTTTACTTTGGACTGTGCTCTGTGTGGAGGTTTGTGGATGTGCATTCAGAGAGTGTATTATATCAGGAATCATAAAGAAACCTGGTCAGAGGCAGCCTGTTCTCTAGGGAAACTGTAATCTAAATGAAATCTTCTATTCCTGTCTCTCTCCTGGCCTGGCATAATGCAGGGTAACTTTTTAAACATTTAAACCCCTTCTTCAGGTTTTTTTTTGCAGATCCTGGCTGTTACTTTGCCTGAGCATTTGAGATTCTGAAAAGTGATGATATACCATAATAACATGCTGAGTTCCACAGCTGGCATGGAACAGCTTCACCTGTGTCCTTGTGCCACATAAAGTCACAATGCTCCTGCAGCATCTCCAAGCCAGGCACTTGGAGCACAGTTGGTAAAAAACCTGTGGGGGGTGTAGGTGTTGCCTTTGGAGCTAATAACCATGCAGAGTGCCCTACACAGAGAGGGAGCAGCCCCAGCAGCTCCATGGAGAGCAGGGTCAGTGTGGGACGAGCCCTCAGTGCTGCCTGCTGTGCTGTGCTGTGCTGCCTGCTCAGGTGTGCTCAGGTTCAGCACCCAGGGGTGTGTAAGGCAGAGGAGACTGATGTGAGCTCCTGGAGTCCTGCTGAAAGGTGTGCCCTGGGAGAGCCACAGCAGGTTCTGTGCCATCCTGGAGCTGTGATTTACTCTGACCTGGTTTAATCTGTGCAGGAGCTGATTAGAAGTGCCCACGAGGTTTGCAGGTGTAGGTCTGCTAAAAGGACAGACAGGTCACTGCCCAGCATCACCGAAGGGCTGGAAGGAGATCATCTAACCCAACCTTCCTGCTCAGGCAGGTACATCTACAGCTGTGGTTCCTTTGAAACAGCCCCTTTTCCCATTTGGATGTTTTCTTTTAGATGAGATTTGAAGATTTTTTTTTTCCCAGTTCCTTGTTTGAGCCAGAGCGGAACCACCTCTACGGGATTACAGCTGATAAAAGCAGAGGTTTTAAACTGTTTCAGCTGTGGAAATACAAACATGTCCATAATCATTTGCTCTTCTGACTTAACCTTTTCTATTTTACCCTAATCTAATGCTCAAATTTCCATAGGTGAAGTTCAGACTGGAACCTGTCATTGTTGCTGTGAGAAGCACAGGCTTGCAGGTGAGTCTCTGGAGACTGAAGCCAAGCTCAGCTCATGGTGTTTCTGCTCATGTTCCTGGAGATGCTGAGTTTGTTTCAGTGAGGAATTAATCTCCTTTAGCTTTCAGTGCAGACTTTACTCTGCAGGTTAACACCTTTGGGTCTCAGAGTCTCCATGGACGTGGTCCTGTGCAAGTTCTGATTGTAAATTCCCAATGTAATCTATGCAAATGTGTGATGGCATCCAGCTGTCTGAGCATGGTCTAATGATGGTTTTGGTGGTCTGGGGTCTCCTCCTGGCCTCCAGCAAACTCTGAGGGTGAACATCTCCTCTAAATCCCAGCTGCATCTCTCAGTCTCACTTGGGCACTTCTGATTCTTGGTAACATTTCAAATGTCACTGCACATCCATGGTTTGTGGCCAAATTAAGATTCAACAATTACCTAGAAGAGTAGCTCTTTTTTAGCTGTACTTTTTTTTCAAAAAGGGCAGTGGGATTTTTTACTGTTCCTTCTGTGTCTGGTTCCTTTTCCTGTGTGGGGCTCATTAGAGCAATGCCATGCCCAACGTGCTCAGATCTCACTCAGGGCCTGATCTGCCTGGATCTGTAAAGCATGAAGTTATTAGCAGGCCTTGTTAGATCTGCATCTGTGTTCAGGGAAGAAAAACCTCCTGGGACAGAGCAGGCAGCAGTTCTGCAACAGCTGAGAGAGATTATCATAAACACCCAGGAAAATCAACGTGGGCAAAGGGAGCACCTGAGCCTTCCCTAAACCTGTTCCTCCACCTCCACAAGATAGAATAGCTATGGCAGTGTAACACTGGAAACAAGAAGATTGTGCCCTGGAAAACTCTTTCTAAAGCAATTAAGCCAAACTGTGCTACATGGTGTTAATTTAGAATTTCAATTAGTGCTTACAATTTGCTATCAGCTCTGGCCAAGCCATTTGCTCAAACCAAAGATGCTTCTTGCTTGTCTGTTTGCTTGAAGAGTATGAAGATGGAAGCAATTTGTTAACATAATCTGGTTTAATATGATGACTAATGATTTTCAGAAGAAAGTATAGATTGGGTTTGTCAGGCTGATTAAATCTGAAGCATGACAGAGGAGGGGCTCTTTCATCTGTCATGATCAATGCAGTTCTGCAGGACCTGAGCTGCTCCTGGGCTTTTCCAGGGTAAATTCCAGGTAGTTTCACTTTCCTAGCTAATTGTAGCATGGGTTTATTTAGTTATTATGGGCACGTTGAGTTCCCTCCTCCCAGGATCCTGTTACATATTTTTAGGAGGCAGCAATGACTGCCCAGTTCCCTCATTCCAATTAAAATTACAACCCCCCAGTCCCAATCTCTCCCTCATTGTGTTGGTCACATCGCTGCACCCAAATCACTTTGCTTTGCCCTCTCAGCAGAGCTGCTGGCTGTGCAAACCAGCTGAGAGACCAGGGCTTTTCAGAGGTGGGTGGTTTTGGTTCAGCCTTGCAGAATTGTGGCTGAACCCGTGGCTCCGGCCTCAGTCACAGTGAAGGGCTGACCCACAGCCTGCAGTGCCAAGGGAAAGCTTCTGATGGTGGCCACAGGCTCACTTCTCTGAACAGCCTTCCCTGCTCTGCCCCTTGGCCAGAAGTTTTGTTGTGACTCATGTAAATATTGACATTTGCCACGGACTTGCCTTTGTGCTTTCATTCCCTGCTGAAAAGATTTGATGTTTTTCTTCTGACTTCGCCTGGACTTTTTCCTTGCTCTTTTCTTTAACACAGCCTTTCTCTGAAGAGCCTGGAAGAAAGAAAACCTCTTTTGTAAAGGCTGGGTTTTTGTTTGGTTTTTTGGTGGGTTTTTTTTTTTTTTTCCTAGAAATGTTAACTCCCTGTGCAGATATTCTGGGAACTTTTCACTGTTCTTTTACTGCATGACACAAGAAACTAAAAGAGGAACATTATCTCTTCGAGGCAGCAAGTCATTGTACTTGCTTCTAAAAGCTGATCTTGTTTTGTTTGACTCACTAGCTGT
Organism: Oenanthe melanoleuca; assembly: GCF_029582105.1. NCBI lineage: Eukaryota > Metazoa > Chordata > Aves > Passeriformes > Muscicapidae > Oenanthe > Oenanthe melanoleuca. The sequence continues at coordinate 66,083,635 of NC_079334.1, forward strand.
TTTATTCTGGCAGTGATGCACTAAAATATCCTTGAGCTAGCTCACTTGCACTTGCTTTCCTTTCTTTTAATGCCACATCTCTCACAGCCACACTGTCCTCACCATGAACAAACCTATCAGCATCTGGCCCATTAATAACAGCTCGTTATGAAATAAAATTTAATCAAGCACTGAGATTATTGTGCAGCATTTCCCAGGACTTAATACTCAGAGTGGTTGTGCAGGCATCTTGTTGCATGGGGGTAGATTGTAGTTTGCCTGGAATTTACTCACAACAGCTGCTTTATTGCTGTGATGTATTATTATTTATGCAGGATGAAAGATGTGAATAGCATTTGGAGTTTGCAGGCTGAGGGAGAGGCAAGGCTGGAGCAGAGCACAATAAAAAAGGGAATGGGATGTGTGTTGAAGCAGTTCAGACCATAAACTTCTGCAGAGCCTTTGTTTCTCTGAGCTTCTTGTTCTTCCTCACACAAGGCACAGTTATAAGCAGCATTAATCAAGGAGGTGAAGAGTCAAGAGCTTTGTCTTTAATAACATTGAAGTGTTTCTTGTTTAACTTTCTCCCTGTGGACCCAGTTCTCAGATCTGGCCAAGTTTCACCCTGTTGAGGAGCCAAACAAAGCAGATAAAAGAGGGATTTATGTCAGAGCAACAGCAAGTAAATTTTCATCTCAGAGACACAATGATTTGGTACAAGAGTGCATATTAAGCATCTTAAAATAGAGTTAAGCTGTGTGCTGATCTTTACTCTGAAGCCACATTGCTCAGCTACTTGTACAAATCCTGCAAGATAACAGAAGGTGCTAAACAAGTCACTGGGAAAAAAAAAAAAAGATAAAAAGTGACATATTTTTTAAAACAGAAGTAAGACCAAATTGATTTGCAAAGGAAGAATACAACTAATTACACAGTCAGAGCTTTGCAAAGTGTCTGTGTACCAGGGTCTTGAAAAGTTTGGGATAAGACTTATAACCCCTGAATGGGGAAATATTGAGTGATTCAGACCAAGGTGGATTTGTGTGAAATAGAGCCTCCAACTCCCACAGCCCATTAAATATTCTTCTCACCCACTCCATCACCCCCCAATATATTCACCCCAGCCCCCTGCCAGTTTCAGTGTGCACCCTGCCTCAATGCTTTAATTTTTCTGAATGTGTTTCATGATGTGCTTTGGCCCAAGGAAATGCCAGCAGATCTGCCATCAGCTGCACCTTGCCTCTCCTCAGCAGAGTTTTTAGCTTTTAAGAACACTTCAAACCTGCCAGGAACAAAATGGGATATGAAGAACCAATTTCAATTACAGTGTGTGAGGCGGTTTCCCAGCAACAAGAGTATTTAAGAGCAACAAAAATTAACATACCTTCAAAGAAAAAGCAGCAGCAACAGCCACTGATTTGCACGGTGTAATATTTTGTATTCATTAAAATGTGGTTTCTGAGCATTGTTTCTGCCTCAAGGCTCAACCCCAACTCATCTTAAAATCATGTTTCTCCTTTCTTCACTGAAAAGTATTTTATAAAGAACTTTATAAAGAGACACAGAAAAAGGATGGAAATAAAGAGACAGGCTGGACTGCTAGCATAATTCCTTGGAGCTAAGATACTGACTCCTATCTTGCTGGAATAGCAAAACTCAGATTCTCTCTCAAGGAATAATCCCTCCTCCTTTAGGATCCAACACCTCTTTTGAACCACAGGAAGAAACACTTCACCTTAAAATTGGTTTTTTCAAAGCCTTCTACCCCTTTTGTCACTGTACATCCATCCATACCTATCCTCCCTGGAAAATAATTGCTCTCCAAAGCCTCTGGTGTGACTGATAAATCCAGGAGAATCTCTGTGAAAGAGCTGTTTCCAGACAGAGTTAATAAATCACAAATGTTGTGGTCCTGAGCAGGTAACACAGATTTTACCTGCAAGGGAGGGAGGGGTGGTGTCAGTACAGACCAGTAAAACCCACAAAACATCCCAGTAAGCTCCAGTGCAAGAAGGAACTGGGACAGGAGGGTGATTTCCATATCCTTTTACCTTGAAGGATTTATAGTGTTTGAGTTGCTCCTGTCTTTTAACACCTTACACTTGACTACAAATATGTGTGGCAGTGACATCCCTGTCTGGGGTGGTACAAATAAAAAAAAATTAACATTTGATGCTTAAAGTGAAGAATTTCTGGCCTGCTCAAAACCAAAACTGAAACCATTCAACCTCTTAAATTTATTTCACAGTCCTTTTTATTCCCCCAAAGAATTATTTCTCAGAAAAACGTTTGAATTGTCAGCTCAAGTTGGACCAGAAGAGCAATCCATGCACTTGTATGGCCTCAGTTTGCATTTCCTAAGAGTGGGAATAAAAGTCATCTGCTGCATTGCACAAAATCTGTAGGACACAGATCACTTGCACTTCAGCCACTGCCCTGACAATCAATCTTTGGCATTTTGGGACATGAAGAGGTAATTTTGGCTGATCTGCTGTGTCTGGCTTGCTAGACATCCAAAATTCCTGGCCAAACTATTAAATTCCATTCTTTCTCCCTTGAGTGAACAGCATTTCTGAGTGACTAAGGGAAGATATATCAAGAAAAGCTGTTGGAGAAAAAATGTAGTCTTAAGAGCAGGAGCAATAAATATTTTGTTTCTTGAAACATTGCTGATTGATGAAAAGATTGAGGGGAGCAGATTTATCTGCCTGCATCAGTTCCAGCAGCAGGACAAAATCCTGTGCCACATGGTCCAGTGTTGAGCAAACCCACTGGCTTGTGCCTCCTCAGATAAAGACTATTTTAAGCAGCCAGTAATTGCTGTAATTACAATAATCCAAGAAGGATTTGAGCCCCTTGCCTGCAGACAGGAGCCCCTGTAGGTTTGGCAAGTGCCACTCTGGAGCTGCAGGAGCCCCTGGAAATTGGGGGACAGTAAAACCCCCAAATTTCCCCCTGTGTTCCAACAGCTGGATTGAATCCCCCCAAGGTGAGAGTCTGGATCCTTCCCCAGCCTTCTGTGCTCACAGCACCAGTGACCTTGGAGCAGTGGAAGTGGCAGCCAAGGAAGCTACAGAGCATAATGAAATTATGGAGATAGGAGTGGATGTAGCTGCCTTTCCCCTTCCCTGAGGAGAGCAGGGAGGAGACCCCAGAGAGACCCAGGAGCTCAGGTTCCCAACAGGTGAACTGTCAGCAGAAAGTCTCAGGGAATAAACTATTTGCAATTTAAATGGATTGAAATAAAAGGCAAAAGGCATGAGGAACTGGTCAGCAAGAAGATAATTTGTTAAATTTCTTCTTATAAAAAGAAATAGTTACTTGACCTAAGTGCTACCATCCCTTAATTCAACATGTTCTCTTCACAGTGCCCATTCCACACAAGGCCACATGAATCCTGACTTTTCATTTACTCTGCTGAATGGCAAAATTCCCTCTGAAGCATTTTGCCTCCCTCACATCACCTGCCCATGGCCCTTTGCAATGTCTCTGTGTCCCTGCAGCTGCAGGAGTTTCCCTCCTCATCAGTGTCTATTCACCATCACCTCCTAGGTCACCAGTGAAGCTGAATTTCTCCACAGCTCCAGCCATACAAACTGGATTTTAACCAGGATTTTCAATCAGAAGGTTAAAAAAAAATTAATACAAAGCATGAGGGATGAGTTTTATCACCATGGCAATTGTGTGAATAAGGATTTGGTTGAGTGATGGAGGCTCTTAGTTCTCTTGAGGGGCTGTCTTGAGGATGATGCACCAAATCCTCAGGAGCCAAGAACTGTGACCACCAAGAAATGTACAACCAGTGGTAGAACCCCGTGTATCTGACATATTTTCCTGAAATAGGGATGTGTACCTAGCTTTAATAAGGGTGGCTCCCACATTCCACAGTTTCCAGTGAGGTAGATACCCAGTGTGCACAGAAGATAAAATGGCTTATGAGATGGGTCAGCTTGTGGGCAGTTAACATGTGGAGAAGGGAATGAGGGCAGCACAGGCAGCAGTGGGAATCAGGGGGAAGAAAAGCTACTGGGATGCAGAGGAAGCAAATGTGAAAAGGACTGTCTGAGATATTACATCTGCAGCTGCCTAAGTTTTATATATATATATATAAATGAGCAATGGGTGGAAATTTTACAAAGCACTGTGAATTCAATTACTTTTGAGGTGTTTTAAATACATGATACAGGATGACTTTAGGATGGAACATTTAAAATCTGAAGGTAACAGTGGTGTGAGGAAGATGCAATGTTTCCTTTTTAACCATTGGTCTGCCATTCAATGTGGAAAAGGTTTCCTCATGTGCAAAAAACATTGTGGTTCTTGAGGATCCTCACAGAAAAATAAAAGGAGTTAAAAGGCAATGAAGTACAAACCAGTGTGTGCTGATTTCTCACTCTGAAATTGTCTTGCAGTCATTCCATGGAGAAGCTCTTGGATTCAGGAGGCTGCTGGAACTGGACCCAAAGCCTTGCCTGTGACACCCCAGGGGTGCAGTTACCTGTTGGTGGGAGATGTGTCACCTTGTGGGGACACAGAGGAACCTGAGCACAGGGAGTGGGAACACAGGACCAGTAGCTGGAAAAAAAAAGGAATATTCCCACTTCCAGACCAGGACAGTGTAACTTATTTTGCCCTCATTCTCCAGTTTACCTACAGAACTGAGAAGGATTTAAAAATATTGCAAGGCTGATAAAAAAAGACCAAAAACCTGGGGAGGATGTTGCTGCAGTTTGATCTTGCTGTTTGGGTGGGGGTCCAGGTGAGTTTTGATTTCCTGTTGTAACTGAGACAAATGGTTCTTATCTGTTGAGATTGATGGCACAGAGGAGAAAAACACACATCAGCTGCCTCAGCTGGCTGGAAGATGTGGAGTTAAATACATTTACAGCTTCTGACTTCATTAGTAAATTATTGTATAATGAACTGGTACATAGTAACCTTCCTATACTCTTCCCTGGCTATTGCCTGCTAATATCTCATCCATAGGCTTATTTTCCAGTGCAGCCAAGCCATTCTAACAAAAGGCAGCAGCCTGGTCCTTCTTGGGTTCATTGTGAGCTGGCCTGAATGCTGAAAGTGGAGCTGGAGGGAAACACAGTGATGGTTGTGCTGGGGGGAAGAGTTCGACCATTTCATTAACCCTGCTAATGGCTCAAACAAAGACCTTAATAGCACAATCAATAATGCAGCCTGCGATCAGTTTGTTAGCCAGCCTCAAATGCTTTGCTTTTAATAGGGCACTCCCAGAAGGATCATGAACTGTTACTTGCAAGCTGTAATTCAGGGTGTATGGGAAGTGTGACTCTGGGTCTTAATTTGCATTTTTCTGACAAGCACAGTCACTTCTCTGTCTCCTTAGACTGCTGCTGGAGTCCCAAACTTCTCTGTCCCTCATCAGCCTGGCATTTCTCAACAAATTATCTGGATAATCATTTCTGTCCTTAATGCTTTTGCAGGAAAAGTGAGTCTCTGGGCTTGTCCACAATTAAGGCAGATCTGATGGGAAAGGATAATCCTTTACCAAAGAATTACTAAAGAGGAAAGAAATTCTTTACTGTGAGGGAACAGGTTGCCCAGAGAAGCTGGGGATGCCCCATTCCTGGAGATTTTAAAGCCCAGAGTGAGAAACCTGCTCTAGTGGGTGTCATCCCAGTCTGTGGCAATGGGGATGGGACTATTGATATTTAAGGTGATAATTAAGATCCCATGCAAAGCAGTCTGTGACTGTGAACCCATGATGGGACCCCACATTCAGTCTGGTATTTTTCTCCAAATCTGAGGCTGTGCAGCTGTGACAGGGTTGCACCAAGCACAACTTTGCACAGGCTCCATGGAGCTCATTAGCTCAGCTCAGTTCAGTGCAGTTCCCATCTGCCTGGAAAACCCCACCAAGACACCTCCAAAACAGCCTCTGCCCCTTTCTTTCCCTTCTCCCCTTTTACTCTTCCTTCTCTTCTCTGCACCAAAGGTTTCTTACTTAACTGAAAAAAAGCTGCTTTGGTGTGAAAGCCCTCTTGAAACAAAAACCCCTCAAAATTGGCCCAAATTCTGCAGCACAGATCAGCACTCCATTCTTTGAAGGCACTCTGCTCAAAGGAATGTGAGGAAGGAGAACCCACATAGAAATATTCAATATTTTGAGTGGAACACCTTATTTTTTGGTGCTCTTCCATTTGTTATATAAAAAAAAAAAAAAAAAAAAAAAAAAAATTAGAAATGCCCCCTTTCTGCTTTACTGGCTAGAATTTTATCTTCTGGTTTTGCCACTTATTAACTTTCCACTTATTAGGCTGCCTGTGAGGTTTTTCATTGTTGAGGGTTTTTCTATTATTATTTAAAAGATTGGGTTGTGTGTAGTTTTCATCGTCACATTAAACAGACTGAGTAAATAGAGTCCCTGGAACAGGAGATTTTATCTGGGAAGCTCAGATGAAATTCCATGGCTGGCTGGCAATTGTTCAGGTGAGCCCTCTCAGCCAGACTACAACAGCAAAGGAAATTTTTCCTTCCCTTTGCCTCCTCTTCAATATGCATGGGAGGGAAGGGAGCAGAGCAGAGCAGGGTCATCTTGGCATTGCATTTATTCTGCTGCAATGCCCACAAATAACAAAGCATTCCCTGTGAGTACAGCACTCAGCACTGAGATTACACCGGGTGTAAAGTTGGACCTGACCTGCTCCAGGATGCAGCCACTTGCTGAGTCAGCTAATTTCTTTCCCTTGTCCTCACTCTGCAGAAGAGCATGTGAGAAGTGAGTTGAGATTATGCAGTTTCCTGCCCAGGAGTCTTCATTGCTGCTGGCATCAGCTGAGGGAGCCTGGATTAATGTGTCCCAGCAGTGGGGCAGCTCTTACAGGACATGCTCTGCTCTCTGGGGAAGAAGTTGTGTCTGAAGGGGAAAAGCAGATTCAGACTTGTCTGTCAGTGCAGCCTTCATGTGGTTCATGATGAAAGCAACCACGTTGCTGTCAGGAAGAACTGAACTGTGGAGGGCTGTGGGTGGTCGGGGCAGAGAGGGGGTGAAGCACTCAGCACACCCCGAGGGCATGGAAAGGAGTCTGGCATCCTGTGGAAAAGCAACAGGTTTGGGATGAGGGAATCAGTGAGAGGGGTTAAATACAGGGTGTGTCAGGGCATGGGAATGGCTCAGGGTTAGGCTTCCTCAGCATCCCTGTAACTGCTGTGCTCAATTCCAGTGAGATGGAGCTCCAGCTGCAATGGCAGAGGGGTGGCAGGTAAAGCTCAGGTACACACCAGCACTGGAGCAGGCTGTCCAGGGAAGCATGGAGACAGCAGCCCTGGAGGTATTCAAAAGGTGCATAGAGGGGATGGATCTGGCACTGTTAATGGTTGAACTCAATGATATTAGAGAGCTATTCTATTCTATTCTATTCTATTCTATTCTATTCTATTCTATTCTATTCTATTCTATTCTATTCTATTCTATTCTATTCCATTCCATTCCATTCCATTCCATTCCATTCCATTCCATTCCATTCCATTCCATGCCATTCCATTTTATTCCATTCCCATCCATAAGCATAATTCTTTATTACAGACAGGTCTCTTATTCTTCAGAACATGTCAGGGCTTCCAAAACAAGGTTCCTGGCTTCTCCCTCAAGGCCCCCTCCCTGACAGTGCTAAATGGCTTTCACATGAAAGAAAACAGGATTGTGCCAGACTGCCAACCCTTTCCTTTTGTATTTTGCCAAAACCCAAAACTGCACAGCCAAAAGGATGGGAACTGAACTGGATCCATGGCCCCTACCTGAATTCAACAGAATGTGAAATAATTTGGATGAGAAAGAATGTCTGTGTGAGGGATCACAAAGAATGTCACAGAGGAATGAGATGGTGGCAGAGACAGGGAAGGGCACCAAACACTTTGCTTCCTGAGTCTCATCTCTCTCAGAACATGCTTTGGTTGTTTTGTTATCAGGAACTGGGGAAGCTCAACTCATTAAAGCCTTAATTAGGATTATAATCCAAAGATTCCTTATAATGATATGTAGGAGTGGAGCCAGAGGAGGCCACAAAGGTGGTTGGAATGATGGAACAGCTTTTCTGTGAGGATGGAGCTGGGGTTACTGAGGCTGGAGAAGAGAAGACTCCAGGGAGATCTAGAGCATCTTGCAGTTCCCAAGAGGCCTTAGACAGATGGGGACAGACCTTTTGGCAGGGAATGTTGTGATAGGGCAAGGGATAATGGTTTTACATTGAAGGAGAGGTGATCCAAATCAGGTATAAGGAAGAAGGTATTTTTTACAGTGAGGGTGATGAAACACTGGCACAGGTTGCTCAGACAAGGTGGGAATGCCCCACCCCTGGAGGTGTTCAAGGCTGGACAGGGCTCTGAGCAGCCTGATGCAGTCCAAGGTGCCTCATTTGGTCTTTGCTCCACTGTCATTGAGCAGGGACATCCCCCTGCAGCTGGGACATGAATCTGCAAACCCTCCTGCAGCTGCTTGGGGCAGTTCTGCCACTCTTGAACCACACTGCCCTTTTCACTCCTGGACATTTTGTTTTAATTCAGTGCTCGGGCAGGGTGGGACACAGTTCTGAGGAAGAGACACTGTGACAATACTGTTATAATTTCACTTGTGCACATTTTCTCCTTCTGCTAGATTGGTTTTCACTCCAGCTATTTTTCTCTGAATGTGACAGATTTTTTTCCTCCCTGTTTTCTTTTTGGTCCTATCCTCTCTTTAAAAGCAAGGTCATCAATAATTTTAGATGAAATGCATCTGCTGTAACACTTCAGGACAACATGGTTTGAATATTTTGATTGATTTATGTCTATAAAAAACAAACTGCATCAGCTGTTTGTCTGTAGAAACCTTTATTTTCTTTAAAGGTACGAGCCTTGTGCCTCATTAGTCTTCCCAAGCTTTCCTTTTGGTACCTGTTGTGTTTCACACATTTTTATAAGCTGTCTGCCTCTAATAAATGAAATTATACTTCAGCTGTAAAGTGTTCCCATAAGCAATCAAAGAAATGCTGCCTTGTAGTCCCTGAGAATAAGCACCATCAGTACCATTGTCACATCATCAGGACGTAGCTCAGCCTGGTTATTAGTTTTGTGCTGCTCTGACAGCTCAAAAAACAGAGCTGGAGGAATCAAAGAATGGAGGATCAGCACATACCAGCCTAAGGAGCCTGGCACTCTGATATTTTGGCTGATTTTTAGAAGGCTGGCTTGGTTCTGCATAAGCTCTTGGCTGATGGTACTCAAGGATCAGAAACCAAAATTAAATGAATTAGAAGAGGAAATCACACCCAGGTTTGTTATGGTGACTGGGAGCTGCCAGTGTGAGTTACAAGGTCTGTGACAGCATCTTCAGGGAGCTCCTGGAAGTTCATCCAAACCTCCTGTAGGATCCACAGGTAGAAACTTGTTTGCTTTTGTTCTCTTTTCTGGTTACAAAGAGAGAGGATTGAAAGGATTTTGTTTTTCCCTGGGACATCCTCATGTCAAGCAGATGAATGAGGCAGTGCACATGTTCTGGTGTGCTCATTTCTTGCACTTGTGATACAAACCAGAGGAAGAAGATGAGCCAGTTTGTGGCATACAACATCATTGTATTTCAAATGAAAGCTGGCTGACAGCTCCCTGTTTTTCTAGCACTGATGGCAGCTTTGAATTCCTGTGGGTTTTATGCAGCTCTCCCAAGTTCATGGCAACATTCACTAGCAAAGTTTGGGATCTGGCAGCCTTTGCTTCCAGTACCTTCCTTGAGTGTGCACATCCCATGCTGCATGAGTACAGAAATGTGTCTGCTGTCAACATGGAATTGTTTAGGTTGGAAAATTCTTCCAGGACCATTGAGTCAAACCACTGACCCAGCTCTTCCAGTTCCACCACAAAACCATGTCCTGAAATGCCACATTCACACTTTTCTGAGCATTTCCAGGGGCAGTGATTGCACCACTTCCAATGCTTGACAACCCTTCCAGAGAAGTAATTTTTAAAAAATTATCCAACCTAAACTTCCTCTGGTGCAACTTGGAGCCATTTCCTCTTGCCTTACCACATGTTCCTCTTGTCCTATCCATGTTCATCCCTGCAGCTGTGAGATATTCCAGCTCAGAGCTGAGGGCACCACTGGCTCTGGGTGGAATCAGCCCTGTGAGACCCAAAATGCAGAACACCAGGTAAGGACAGGGCAAGGATGTTGCTCAGGGCAAGACTAAGCACAGCACAAATTGTCTTTAATATTTCAACAACTTCTCAGCTTTTCATTTGCTTCAGCTGGGTCATCTTTAATTATGAACACTTTTTTTTTTTTTTGCCTTTTTTCTTTTCAGATGGGGATGAGGCAGAGAGGAAATCAGCATTCAGAACTCCTCTCTACTTACATGCACATAGCATTGCAAAGATGAACATTGTGTCTGGTTCAGTTGGATCAACTTTATAGGCAGGTTATTTAGTAATTAAACCAGAGATATATCTCGGAGGCAAAAGCAAAAATCCCACTGATTCCAGTTTAGCCTTTTGTAACCCATCCTAGGAAGCAGCAAAGCATCAGAAAGCTCTCATTATTTATGTGTATATATATAAATATATGGAAATCAGATAGCAATCCCTTCATTTTCCCTTTCTGCTTAGAAGCCTATTTACAAACACAGTCAAAATCCTGTTCTGAAATGGGTGATTGTGTTCATTGTTCCAGAACACATAATAGCAGAGGCAAACAGGAATGCTGAGGCAGTAATAGCTTAAGTTGTTCAAACAGGAGGAACAGGGAAAGCAGCAAATGATTGTCACAACCTAAAGGCTGCAGAGTCTCTGAAATCACCAAATCTTTCACTCTGACTCTTCCACACCAGTTGAGCTACTGTAAAGTCTTGGCAATGTCATCAGGATCTGAGATTCAGCCACAATTCCTAACACCTGGTCTAGATGCTCCTAAATTCTGAACCAGAATTCATCAAATACTGGTTTTATGGTGACTGAATTGAGTTTTCTGGGACTTCTGAAATCAGAGTTCCCTCCATGTGTACAGTGGTGAGCCAGGGTCATCTCTTGGATTCCTTTTGGGAAAGAACATCCAAGGCTTGGTGAGCTGGTTTCAGGGAACAGGTATTTACTATGTAAATATTTGCTATGTAAATACCTGTCCTGTGCCAAGCCAGGACAGGGTGTGAAGGCCAGGCAGAATGGGCAAAATACCATTTCTTGCATTGAAAGGAGCAGAGTTATCACAGGATGAGAGAGAAAAGAGATAAATCTTCAGCTCACTGCTAAGACACAAATGGATGATGATTCCCCATCCACCAGGAGCCCCTGGGCTGGAAGTCAACCCTCAGTAAAGTCTGTAGAGGATAAAAATTTATCTCAATCTCCTCAACACAACCATCCATAGCCCTTTTATTTTTGTTCAGCACAGTCTCCCACAGATCCTCCCCACACCAGACCTGTCAGGATAATTCAGGTGCCCCCCAAGACATCCCAAGTGATGTCAGAGGAGCCCTTTCTTTTTGTTTTTTCATCCTTTTCCTCCTCATTTTGTTATCCCCATTTCAGTGGAACAAACTCAGGTCTCTCAGAGCTACCTGGTCAAACCCATTTTCAGGTGCTTTGGCTTCCTGGAATTTTTCAGAGTTTCCTGCACAAAGGAAAAGCATCAGGACACAAATTTTGTGCTCATCCATCTGCCCCAGCAGAGCAATTAAAACCAGAATTGTGAAAGAGCAAGATTATTTTAAAAACACAGCACAACCTCTGATATGAAACAGCTCCAAGAATGGACTTGTCAAACACCATTAGTTTTTCATTTTATTTTTCAATAAAGAGGGAAAGAAAGAGTGTTTACAAGCAAGGCAGTCTGTTCTAAAGTCAAAATACTCTCTCTGATTATATCCTCAGGGACCAAGCAATTGACAATGATCAAAGAGGGTAATTGTTGTTAAAAAGTTAATAAGGATAAAAATATCACTTTATTAATTTTTTGGCCATTTTTTGCCCTCCAGAAATGAAACCATAATTTGTCAGCATTTGAAAATATAATCCTCATCGCTGATTGCCTTTCTTTGGGTGCAGAAACAAAAAAAAAAAAAAAAAAACAAAAAACAAAAAACAAAACAAAACAAAAAATTAATAAGGAAAATTCTTCAATTAATCCCATTTTTGCCAAAATATACCTTATTGGGTCAGATTTACAGATTGCACAAGGTGGTGAGTTCAATTACAGCAGGGAAAGAGTAATTCTGAGAACTAATTAAATATGCTGGTATGCAGATGGTTAATTGGATTAATAATTACCTTGCATATGTAAAAAGAGGTTTTATGTTTGCACAGGCAATTTTTTATCAGGACTCTCCTGGGATAAAAAAAAAAATCATGCTAATAAATGATTGTTTCAAATAGTAAAATGATTTTGCCTGGTTTTGACTCAACTTTAGATGAAAAAGCTTTCTGCTCCCATCAGAAGGTAATTTAAACAAAAAAAAAAAAGATTTCACTTCCTTTTTTTTTCCTGAACACTCACCTAGAGCCACTCTAGGGAAGAGAGAAAAGCAAAGCATGTTGTAATCTGCAGAAATCAGAAGACAATGGAAAAATCTGTTTTTAAGCATTTTTGGGGGGTGGGAACAAATTGCCATGGCAACTCTCTAAACGGAGATGTCTTCAAGGAAATCATGCTGTTCTCTTGAAAAGTGAGATGCATAATACAGCAAGCACTTGAAAGTTATCTTTGGAAGGCATGTGTACAGGAAAATCAGAAATATTTTATAAATTCAAACTTATGAAACATTCATGCTGATTCACTAATGTTTCACACGGCAATTATTCCACCCAAAGGCAGGAGCTGAATAACCTTGCCATGTATATGAGCATTTTTAAGAGTGTTTTGTGGCTGGGCTGATCTGATCTATCAGCACCTTCCCTCTGCTTTGCAAGCACTCACAGTTTCTTGCCATCAATATATAAGTTGCTGCTAACTCAGATGGTGGTTAAATCAGAGCCTGAAATATTTAACCCATTTCTTAAACCCTTTATTTTGCTGACAGGCTGTGTCAGTCAACATTTCCTTAGCAGCAGCATCAGTGACACCAGTGTGCTGCAGAGTGGGATGAGAGGGGAGGATTTGACCTAATAACTTTTCTTGGAAAAGCAGTTCCTCCTATTTTAAACCAGTCAGATGGTTTGAGGCATCTGGTCACACTCAAAATTATATTCTGCACACAGAATTGAAAGATTCTCATCCTGGCAGAAGGGTTTTACCTCAAGATTGGGGCTAAATTATCTTCAAGGTGCCTTCCAACCTTAACTGTTCTATGATTCCCTGCCCCTGTTAAAAACAAGAGGAGGATTTTCTTTGCCATGGGTTATTTAGTTCCTAAGCTTCTGGCCTGGAACAGTAATAAAATAAACAAGAAAATAACTGATATAAAGTCAAAATCATGACATTTATTTGCATCCTTGAGATGGAGCTGCCTCTGTGCTTCTTGGCTCCTTCTGATAACTCCTGGGCTTTTCTTCCACAAGGATGAACCATTTTAATTAATGCAACCCAAACGAATTGCTTCACATAAACCAGATAGAATAACAAAATATGTCCTGACTGAAACCAAAATCAGCATCTTGCCCACAGCCACGTGCAGCAGTTTTAGTGAGGCAATTTCAGAATGTCACCTCAGACTCACACTTTACATAGAGGAGCTCTCAGGGTGGCCTCATTGCCAGGTCTGGGTGATTCAGTTTGAGGTGTCAGAACAACTATCATGTCTAAAAGGCAGCAAATGGATGGAACAATTCACTAATGTGTCCCTGAGGGTCTTCTCCACATGTCACTCTCCTGTCCTTCAGGGGGTGAGGCAGAGGCCACTGTGCCAAGCCAGGGCAATTAGCTGTGATTTCTAACCCCAGGAGCAGATTGTGAACAACTCCCTGGTTTTCTCTCCCACGTGTCTCTGCCTGGTATCCTCGAGTGACTCAGTTGTCTGCTCAGCAGTTGTTCTTGGAAGGAGAATGATCAGAGCAGCCAGAAGAAGGAATCCCACTTGGCAGGTGGAGAACTTGGTGGGAATGGCTGGGACTGGGAGGGCTGGCTGCAGAACAGGGACACAGCTCATCTTGGCTAAGCTCTCCCATTATATATATTTTTTTTTATTTTATTTTTGAGAAGCAAGTAAATATTTTGACAATTTCTAGCAGAAACTGGCCCTCAGGAGAAATCAAAGTAGAAAAAATTACTGCTGGTAACAGACAAAAAGACCAGAATACCTACAGGGGTAATAATTGCTGTATCTGAGGAATGGCTAAATCCAAATCCAGAATTCACAGCTTGAACAAGGGCTCAGAAAGGAACCTGGTTTGAAAACCCATCATCCAGTGCTGTGGAATATCCCTGTGGTCAGTTTGGGTCACCTCCCTCCCAATTTCTTTTGTGAACCTGGCAGAGCATGAGACAGAGGGGAAAAAAAACCCTGTCCTTGACTTAGGATAAACACAGCTTAGCAAAAACCCAAACCATCAACACCATTCCCATCCTGAACCCAAACAACACTGGAACAGCTGCTGACAAGGAATTAAATCTACCTGAGCTGAAAACAGAGCAGTGATGTTAAAAGTAAAACTATTGCATGATTAAACTATGACTTTTTGTTGCTTAAAGCTGTGGAAGAGCAAAGCCAGGCCCAGGGCAGGGCAGGCTCTGCTGTGCCAGGATGATGCTTGCTGAGCAGATTTCATGTGCTGTGCTCACCCTCTGAGCTGTGCAGCTGATCTGGCACAGCCTGCTCCCAGCAGAGCCTGTCACTTGCTGTCACCCCTCTCAGGTGGGGCTGTCCAAGGCTGAAATGACCCTACAAGAAGTGGTGGCTGTGCTGTGACCCTCCAGCCATGGGGAGTCACCCTGTGCATGTGTGTGAGCAGCAGAAAACAGCCTGGGTGAGGGAGGGAGGTGCTCTGAGTGCTCTGGCCCATTCAAAAGGACTTTGGTTTCCTTGTACCAGGTGGCACCTCCATCAAGATTAATTCTTTTAGAGCTTTCCAGCAAGAGGGTGTCAGCTCCAAGCTGTCAGCTCCTTCAGGTGGGTTTACATGAACAAGGGTCTCACCCCACTCGTGTTTAATGGGAAAGAAATCACCAAGATTCAGAGAGTTTGCCCTAACTATCAGATTATTTTTTTAATTATAGCATTTCAAAGATGAAAAGCTCATTTGTGCCTGCACACAGTTTTCCTTGACAAAAACATGTTGGTTTTTTTTTTGTGTACATGCTAAAGGAGTGTTAAAAATACACCCCAGGAAGTTCTCCTACTTATATTTTAGGAGTTTTCTAGGATAGCAAGGAGAGGGCAAATCTGTGTCAGTAATCCTGGCAGAGGCAAGGCAGAGATAAAGGTGTTAAATGGCCAGAGAAATTGTATAATTCAGTGGCATTTCTTCTGATAAAGGAGTGTTTAATCTGACAGCCACAGGAACTGGGGTGTGACATGAGCATGAGGCCAGGAAATGTAAAATGAAGTAATCACCCTGAAGAAGGAAATACTTTGAATAACACATGATGCTGGAAATCTTCAGTGGAGCATTAGATTCTGTTGTTCAGTGCCTCATCCCAGCCACTTGTCATTAATTTAAATATTATTGAGAGAATTTAGGGCAAAAAATGTTTCAACAGTGCCTGCAGCAGCATGAATGTTCTTGCTAGAGAATCTCACCATCAGCCTCAATAGTTACAGAATTTGATGTGACATATTTTTAACAGAGATTATTTTAAAATGATGGGAGAAGAAAGTTGAGGAGAGGTGAAAGGTTTTCTGTAGGCGAATATCATGAATGGGATCAAAGCAGACCAAGGGTTTTTTAAAAAGTTTTAAAATGAAAGTCACTGGAGGGAGGACTCTGAGACAGTCAAAGGAAAGACAGTATCTTGTAATATGGGGAGAGGGAATTCGGACCCTGCAAATACTTGAAAATAAAATATTTGGCAACAAATAAAAGCAAGGCAAGGCCATGAGTGTAAGACTCAAAATCCAGGTGCTTTAAGTTTATTTTCTGAAAATGCATCCGGAATAACTAAATAGCATCCTCCAGTTGTCCCATTGGAAATGTCTCAGGGGTAACCTTTAGCACAAATAAAAGAAGGTTTGATAAGCAGGACATCATATTAGCATTAGTGTATCTTTATCCTTCTTACAGTTCAAGTTGAAGCAGAGAGAGGAACATAGTAAATAAAAATAATAAAGACAGAGTGATGTTCCCCTTTGAGCTGGATTTCTTTTATCTAACATTACCCATCTGAAAATGAGGCATCTGGCTTCGTGCAGGCATCTGGACTCTCTCAATAGTCAGTAGAGAGAAGCAGCTCCAGAGGTGATCCATCACAGCTCTGCAAAGAGCAGGAATTGCCCTGGGAAGCTCCTCCAGCTGCAGAAGGAACCTGGATGACAAGCTTAGCATGGAGACTCACCTGCTCAGCAGCAGGAACCAGCCAAGAAAAGTCCCATCCTTGCTTGCTGTGATTAAAAGAGGTCATGGGTGATATTGTTCCACTGCATGATCTGCCCAAAGCTGAAATAATGTGATTATTGTTGGTGACAGACAAGCAGGTGGAGAGTTATTACAGAACAGGTGATTTCAATGGCTCTGCTCATACTAAGGATGATCCCATCTTTTCATTCCTCAACTTCCCAATGTCCTGGGAGGGCCAGAACCCAACATCTGGTGCTTAAACCCCAACATCTGGGTCCTCAGCTGGGTTCCTTGTCCTTACTGAGGAGAATGAAACCCTCAGGAAAACTCTTAATCCATAATGTGGAAGGAAGGAAGGAAGGAAGGAAGGAAGGAAGGAAGGAAGGAAGGAAGGAAGGAAGGAAGGAAGGAAGGAAGGAAGGAAGGAAGGAAGGAAGGAAGGAAGGAAGGAAGGAAGCTGATTTTGTATTAATTTATTTTTTGGTAATGAAGGAAAGGAAGCAGTTGTCAGTTTTCAAATTGGCAAACCAAAACCAGTACACTAAATGTGTGTTTCCAGCCAACTTCAAACTAAATCCACAACACTCCCTCAAGTCATCAGGCCTTGGATTAAGGCCTTCATCCTCAGAAATTTCTCCTCCCTCCAACTGAGGACTTATCCTCATTTCCAAGACATTCCAATGCCTTTTTATTTTTTTTTTTTCCCATGGACAGGTGCAAGGGTGCTCCTCCAGAAGATGTGTTTCTCTATGCCCCATTTAGACTCCAAACTTGCCAAGCTATTTAAAATGAAGCAGAGGGGAAAAAAAATAAATAAAATAAATGCAGAGGTAGACTTTATACCCCTGATCTCAGCTATTTCTCCCTTGCAGAAGACCATCTTTGAGTACCATGTTACTGAACCTCCCTGTTTAATGACCCTTCTAATGCACTGCTATCAGGTAGTGCCATCTGTATTTGGGCAAATGTGCTCACTCGCCTGTTTACTCAGCATAAATTATCTTTATTTAAAGTTTAATGGAAGTTCCATCTATTTGGACATCTGTACTTAACTGATTACTGGCCACGTTGGGCCGCCTGGTGGTTCTGCATGAACTTGCCAGCTGCTCTGAAATGATAAGAGCCTGACATATGTTAAGAGCCAGCAACAATCACAGTCAGGGTGTGCTTTTTTATTTTTTTATTTTTTTTTTTTTACTATTTCAGGGCTGGCAGTTAATAGCAGCAAAAAGAAATCCACCCACTTCCCCCAACTGCCTCCTCCACCCCCATGCACGTCTCTGCTGTCAATCCAAAGCTTTTCAGAAGCACATAAAAAAAGGAAAATATTCCTCCCCAGGAAGTGAGGAGTGAGTGGAGCTCTTTGTACACACCATTAGATCCACGTGCAGTTTGTTACCTGCTGCATGCAGTGAAAGAAACACTTCAGGCCGTGGGAGTCAGAGCCCATCTGGGCTCCTCAGCATCCACAGCTGATTTGGAAAGCTGCTGCCATCTATAGATAGGGATGAGGATTTGCTGGCACGGGGAGGGAAAAAGGCTCAGACATCAGATTCAGGGACAAGAATCACAGAATCACAGCTGGGAAAGACCTCTGAGGTCACCAGTGCTGCCAGGTCCAGCACTAAACCAGGGCTGAGCTGCACAAACACCAACAACCTTGGACCTCTGCTTCTTTTATCTTCTTCTCCCCTGTGCCTTTCCTCCCCATGCCTGCTGCTTGCCACACTGCCAGCTGAGCTGTGTCCTGAAAGATACAGCTTGCCTGAAAGGATCACAGCCTGGAAATGCTAATTTTTAGCTAATTAAAAGCTTGTCTGTGAGTGCAGATGTTAGCCTGGTGTCAGCTGCTGCAGTGGATCCACACTGGTTAACAGTTTTTTGCAGGTAGTCATGACTATTGTGAAACACCAGTTGATGTGGCCTTTGTGATCCCTGAAATGCTGACTGTAGTTAGATCTCTGTGGTAGGAAGGGTGTTGTAGAACTCTCAATTTCCATCCCATCCCATCCCATCCCATCCCATCCCATCCCATCCCATCCCATCCCATCCCATCCCATCCCATCCCATCCCATCCCATCCCATCCCATCCCGTCCCAGTTTCAACCCTCATATGCAATTTATCAAAAGTTTCTTTACTTTTCCTCTGGGTTTTCAGGGTTACTTTAATCCTTTCATACTCATTTCTCTCAGGGTGAGGTGATTAATTTCCACCTAAACCCTTTGGTGCAAATTCAGCCCTGGGGAAAGCATCTGTCAGCTCCAATGTGTCCAAACTGTCCTTCATGATGGATTTTACTTAGACCCCAAAGAGGGTCCTGCTTAAGTGATGGTGGAACTCCCTGGAAGCAGAACTGGATTTCTGAATATAAACTCCTAAAATCCCATTGTAAATTAATCATAATTAATCAAAGTTGATAGAGTCTCAGTGAAAACTAGCAGCAATCTACTCTCAAAAATCAGGAGAGTCATATCTGCAGTTAGAATGGGTTAAAGAGTTCAGCATCAGGCACCCATTTCTGGAAATCCTAGTGGAGTGGAAAAGGCACAAAACCAGTCTGTGCCTGCTGGAAGCAAAGAGCCAATGATTTTCAGCTGCAAAATAGTTGTAGGGTGAAAAGCCTTGTTGGCTCTGACCTGTAGGATTTGGGCTGTGACTGAAGAAACACCAGGTGTGGTCTTTGGAGCTTCTGAAGAGGGATGGAGCATCATGGACTGATGGAAGAGGTGTCACTGTTTTCTTCTCAGGGCTCAAGGGCTCTTCACCTCTTGTGGAGTGCTGGGACTCGGGACAATTTCCATCACACATCTCCAAAAATCTTCCTTCTTTCCACGGGGAAGTCATGGATGTGCCTCATCTGCAGCCACAGAAAGACTCTGGTCTGAGACAGAAGAGATCAGAAAAGCTCCTCATTCTTTTTCTGTGTGTGAAATGGAAGAATGAAATTTGTCACTGGGGCCTCTTAGCCCATCACTTCCCATTGCAGCTGCCTTTGTCTTCTTCAGCCTTTCTGGTGTGAGACAAATTTGGAATATGTGTGGTGGCTCCTCTCCTGCTGCTGACACTGAGAATTTCTTTTATTTACTGTCATGATTACATTGCCATATGTTGTGTTTTCACCACATGGCTCTGTGTAGTGATAGATATGTTTGCAACCTGAGGGCTGGATGTCTGCAAATGGACCTTTTTATTCCATGTTGGTGTAGGGAAGGCTGACATCTCTGTTCTTATTTTTCATCACCACAGCAGAGCTGGTGCAATACAAGCACAGCCAGCCTGGCTGCACAGGAAAATACAAAACAGACCTAGAAAATATGGGGGGTGTTGGGGGGGTGAGACCTGCAGTTTCTAGAAGGGATAGAAAATTCTTTGGTCCAGGTAGTTCAGAGCACCTGAAGTTCTGTGCCTTTGTTGGCAGCAGTCTCAGGTCCTGAGCTTTGCATGGGGTGGACAGGTTAATTGTTGGCATCATGTTCTTGAGTGCTGCTCTGCTGGCAGCAATTCTGCATTACAGCAGGAGGAATTAGATGTAAATCAAGCTGTTAGTGCTTTTTTCCCCTAAACTAAACACAGGGGATTAAATTAACTGTAGCCCTAAACTCCAAACAACTTCTACCTCTGCTTTGGTTTTAGTGTTTGAGTTGACATGACAGCTCGTTCTTAAAGAGCTTGAATGAAGAATTTTTGTCTCTCTAAATTTAGCATTTGCTTATTTAAAAAAATTAATTGAACAGTGATCTCTTCCCCCAGCACTAAATCACACAGAGCTTAGAGGCTCAAGGAGAAAAACCTTACAGTTTGGAGCTGCTATAAAACCACTCTACAAATAAATCTGCACTTTAAGCCAGAGGTATTTGCCAGGGAGAAAATATTTTTGCTATCACAGAAAAGAATTTATTATTCTTAATATATTCAAATCTTAACAGCTCCTAAGTTACATTAATAACTTAAAAGTTATTATATTTTTCCATTTTAAGTCTTATAATATTTTTATTTACCATCTTCTTTTTGCTTCTAATGCTCCTGCTCTTTCACTTATTTTTTCTAGCTGTGAACTTTTCTATTATAAAAAGTAACCCAAGTCTCTCACAGGGTCAGTTGTCTCCAGGGGACCTGGAGATTCAAGAAAACCCCTTAAAAACAAGTGAAAAAAACCCCCAACAACTCACTTTTACATTTACATTTTACATGATGTTTGCATACAAAAGCCTGAGATCACAAGCACTTAACTGGGTGGGTGATTTTTTTTTTTTCCACACAGATTTATCAATCTGAGTGCAGATGTCTCAGGAGCACTTGAGGAAAAAACACCTTAAGGACTAGACTGACATTACAGTATGTGGAATTTGGGAGTTAATGAAAGTTTACAAAACATTTTGAGATCTTGAGAGGTGTGCCACATCTAGCCAAAAGGTATTATTATTGTGTCACATGCAGAGCAACTAAACATTCCTGTAAAACAACAACAGAGAAAGAAAAGCAGCAGATCATTGACAGAGCAACAAATACTGAATTTGTTGACAATGAAAAGTTGGGGGGGAGGAAGATTAGAAACACTTAAAAATGTCTAAATCATGAAAACACTAATTTATTGCTGGTAGCCTCTTTGAGAAGGAATGTTGCCAAACAATCCAGCAGCAGAGTAAATCATGTGGAGCACAACTCCCTGGGAAATGGCAGGTGCTCACAGAGCTGCAAACACACTGAATAAAAACAAACCCCTGGCTGACTAACCATTAGGTTTTTTGAAGATTACAAAAGCAAGTACCTGGCCCAGAATGTTAACTTGATAAGGAGTCTTTATGTGGTTTACCTGTCATATAAATAATGGATTGTTTCCCTTTACATGGCTTTTTTGGGTTTATTAGCAGCTTCCATTAGACAACAGCTTTATTCCCAGGGATCTGCAGGGATTTGCCTTCAATAACAGCACAGCCTTCATCTTCTTCCCTTTTAAATTAGATTTTGATCCTGGTTCACTTTCTTCTGGCAGCATGAAGGAGACAGGATCTGTCCCTGTGGGAACAAACCTATCTCCCATGGGAAAATCTCCTCCCAGCACTCAGCCCTGCCCTGATTTAGCAACTCAGGGAGCAAATAAAGCTGCAAAGTCACCAGCCCCAAGCAAACTGTGAGTGATGGGAGGTGGCCAGGGAAGCTGCACCTGTAAACCTCTTTAGCTGCACCTAAAGATCCTGAAAGCTTGGTAAGATTACCTGCACAGAATTGGTCAGATAAAATATTTCCTTATGAGTAAAGACTTTCCTTTCCCTGGTTTGTCAACACTTAGACACAGAAGGTCTTCAGCAGCTCTGGAGCAAATTACCATTGCCCCTCCTGAAATCTGGGCTTTAATGAAATGTGTACATAGAAAATACAAACTTCAGTTCTTCAGTTAAAACAAGCCAATTGAATGGGAATTATTTGTAGTCAACAGCAAGGTGATATACTGTGGTAAACCTGACAGAAGTGGTCTCTGCAGCCACTCAGAGTGCTGCTTTAATGACTTACCCAATGCAGTTAAGAAATACTTGGAAAATTAATGTGTAAAGTAGCTATACTGTGATACAAAGCACATGTTTAACAGGGTGATTTCCTGGTACTTTCCTCAGGGTAATGTTTTTGTGATTTTTTTTTCAACCAAATTCTGCTCAGTGCCATTGCAACAGGACAGTAAACTTCCACTGTAAAGCAGAGAATTTTAACTCTATTTAAAAGGACCTCTGTAATTTCTCCATAAACATCTCAGTGTGCCAAGTCAGTAAGAAACTTGGCAAGGCCTGTCTTATTGGGCTTTGCTTTATCTTAGTCCTACATGGAATTCTGCAGTCCTTAACCAGGATAGAGCCCTAAACACCATCAAGTGGAAGTTACACCACATCATTTTACAGCAAGTGAGAGTCCATCCCTGGACTTGACTCCAGGCATCTTTTACTCCTGTCCTTCTCTAATTAGAAACAAATTTACTTAAAGATCTCGTCCAGGTTACACTTTAGACCTAGTCCAGGTTGAAAACCTTCACAGAATTAATGCAAACAGAGTTATTTATTCACTTTGGTGCTGAGGCCACCTGGCCTTTCTCCTCAGCTTGCTGGAAGGGGAAGAGCCCTGTCCATCACCAGCTAGTGGGGACTGTAATCAGAGTCATTAGACTCAAATGACAGGTTCCACTGGGAAGGAGCAGAAATGCTGTTCTTTGTTCTAAATTAATGGCTGCAGCTACAGTTAAAAGCCCATCGGTTCCAGGGCAGACAGGAACAATCATCTCACCACGGGGAAAATGAAACCCTTGGCTGGGTGTCAGGGTTTTAAGTGCAAATCCACACTTACCCTTCATGGAGATTGGCTGTGCCAATCCTGCTGCCCTCACTTCTCTGACCCCAGCTGCAGCTCAGCAGCAGTGAGGGGAGCCATGTACATCCCCCAAGGATGGTAATTTTCTTCCTCACCATGGTTTGGGTGGTCCAGCTGCTGGGCCAGTTGTCCTCTGACAGATCACTCTGACCTACAGTTTACTACTATGGAACAGATGTTGCAGCTGTGACTGGCAGTGGAACCAGTGATCTTCTTTTTCCAAGCCAGCAAGACTGGAAGGTGAAGAGCAAAGTCATGAACAGGATTTAGTAGTGGTTCAGCCAGCTAATCCCACCATGAGAAGGGGTTAAATTTGGAGCAGAGGGATGCTGCTGCTGACATGATGCTGTTGGATTGACCATGCTTGGTCAGGAGACACAATTCCATGGTGGCCTTGCCCCAGCTCCCAAGAAGTTCTGCTCCAGGGATGGTCAGAGAAAGCTGTTGTGCTAATCTGTCCAAGTCTCCTTGTTATTGAACATTCCCATGAGCTCTTTGCTCCTCCTTCCCAGAGGACACAAAGTCAGCCCTATTTAACAGCAGCTAAACTCAGGTGGTCAGTATGGAAGCAGGGAAGGCAGTGGAATTATGGAGGAAAAGTGAGGACTCTTCCTTTTAAAAATGCTTATTTGGGGTCTCTCATCATATGAGTGTATTGCAACTGTTAATTCAACTTCCTTCACCACTCTGGTGTTGGAGGGAAATGCTATAAAATATGCCTGGTTTACAAAGACCTGAACCCAGTGAATCCCTAAACCCCTAAATCACACAGATTTTCACATGTTTTCAAACTGGGATTCAGCTCTCTCTTCCCAGGTGGAAGTAAGGGTCATCTGTGGCAGAAATGGGAAATGCAGCAAAGTTTTCTGGCTGCTCTAATGTTCAAGATGAAGCTTTAGCTTTAGGTGTTTTTCCCACATGGAGAAGACCTGGAGGAAGGATTGTGCCCTGAACTAATCCCACATATAAAGGATGCTCTCCTCTTGCTCAGAGACCCCCACTTCCCTCCCAGCTCCTCACCAGCCACCAAATCCATCTCCAGGGGAGACTGCAGACAGCTCCTGCTTAAAAAAGCACCCCCATAAATCATTCAGAAACTTACTGCTAAACTTATTATAAGGCATTATAACAAATCAGAACTAATAGTGTTGCTTAATAATAAGATTTTTGTAAGCAGATACTATGCCCATATACATCACCATGACGAGCTGGGTGGCCTCTGCAGGATCAGGTGAGGATGATTGATCCACTTGTCTTTTCCCTCTTCTGATTATAAAGCCAGGCAGCTCGGATCCAGAATATTAAAGTGCACCATAAAATACATTATTAATATGTACAACAAGCCTCTTTTTACAGCCTTATGCCAGTTTATTGCTACAGTATCCTTCTGAATGTGACATTAATAAAAGTGGTGCAGTAACACAGACTCTAAATTGGTAGTTGTTGGTAATGAGGGTGAGATTCACTAGCAGGGTTTGTTGGCAAAACTGAAGGCCCATTATTAGTCTGATGGCTGATTAATTAGTGATTATTCTCTATCTGTTTTGTGACCCAGCCCACTGTTTTTTTAGAGATAGTCTCACAAATATGCAATTTTTAAGCTAATAGCCAAAACAGAAGTAAAATAACAGTCTGCTGCCTAAGCAAGGAGTTTAGGTTCTAAGACAAGCAGCAAGAATTCCTCATCCTCCCTCCCATAATCCCTCCCAAATTCCAGGGATCTCCATATTCCTGACTGTTTGAGAGAACCAAGGCTGACATAAAGAAAATGCTTTTTTTTGTCATTCTGAAGTTGTCAGATGTGTGGATGAAGCTGCCTGAAGGATCTGCTAACATGGGAAGAGTGGAAAACTTCACTTCCCCCCAGGAATGTCCTCTCCATTTTTAATACCTTTAGCTCTGCAAGCTGCTGCTTAAGGAACAAAAGCCAGGGCAAATATTCTGGGGTTTTATGTGAAATTTTCATCCCTTGCAAAGTCTGTTTTGATAAATCAAAACAATATAATTAATGTCTCAATGGCATTTATATTGCATTTATGAATAGGCCATATCATCTACATTCTATTACATTTTTACAAAATATTTCCATCAGTGATTGTGTCCACATAAGCACCACCACCACCAACTCCTACAGCATCTGGATATCTTCCCAGGTTATTCTATCTGCTAAATCATATCTATCTGTTTTCCTAAGTTGCCAGAAACTTTTCAGTTAATATATTTTATTTTTTAAAAAATGGGAAGGCCTGATCTTGCTAAGACTTCTATGAATAAAGTAACAAAACAATATTAAACCTGAAAGCTTTTAAAATATTTTGAGTGCTTTGCCCAACAGAAGAGTACCACTGTTCTTTCCTTGATATCACTAGAGACAGGATATCACCAAGGATATTTGGATGATCCTTCATGTGAGCAGGAGCCCTCCAAGAGGTATTAAATCCCTCATATTTCCTCTTCTCCCAGCTCTTGTCAAGGTGATCTGGTGATTCCAGTCCCATCAAAAAGGTGAAGAGCTGATGGCAAACAAGTAAAAATGGTATTTCCATGCTTGTGTTCACTGCAGACAATCGTTAATGGAATTTTACAACCTTCCAGCTGAAGTTTGCCATTGTCTTTAGAGATTTGACCAGGGTTGAGATCACTCTGAGGTTCACACTGTACATGGATAATAATAACTGGAAATCTCAAAGATACAATTTTTTTTTAACAGTGCTGACCATCTAAGGAGGTGAAGATCAAATAAGGCTCAATGAAAAATTGAGAGGATTGTTTTAGTGTCATGAAGATGGAAAGCCACAGACTGACTTCCTGCTGTGGTCAAGAGCATGTTACCTCTTGTGATAATCAAAGGAAGATTTTTATAAAGCCAAACTCTACTCATTGCTCCTTCCAAATCCACAACCCCTTTGCCATGACAGAAACAGCAAATACTGAGAATTATCAGCTTGTCAGAAGTTTCTCTTGACTATTTTTTAAAATCCTGTATTTTATCTTTTTTACTGTTTATTTAATCATGGATTGTCTGTTAACCATTCTCACATTTTGAGAAGTGGGATTAATGAAAACACATGCATTTTTGCTATTATTTCACATTGAAATTTAGCTGTTCTGTCTTGTAAGTGGTGGAGTTGGGGCTAAAGAACAGGCTGAGTTTATCTTCACCAACATTTGGTGTTGCTCATATACCCTACACTGTGAGTACACCCCAGGGTGAAGACAAACCTCCCTGGATCCTGTGTTTAAAAATGAATTCATTTACATCTAAACCCCTCCCACAAGGACCTGACAAATCCAGAGAGGCAGAAGAGTCACAGCCCATTAACATCTTGTCCAAACACAGGTTTGGGTGCTCAGATGTCCATCCTGTGTGACTTTTGGGCTTTTGGGCCCAACAAATGAACAGCTGCCAGACTTTACTGACTTGTTCCACCACTGCAAACCACTCCATTTTCTTAAAAAAAGTAAAATCATTTCACATAACAATATCCACTGTGTGTGTCTTCTGGCTGGCAAACCCAGGTCCTTTCTCCCCATGCAGCTATGAGAGGAAGCTTTACCAAATTCACAGCATTGAGGTGTGCAGTTTTACAGTTTATCCTGAGAATTGCTCACACTGGGTTGTGAAACAGTAGGAAGAGAAGAAAAGCTTCCCTGGATTCAAGGTTTTCATATGCTGAAGTGACACCACATAGAGGACAGTTCCATCAGGAATTTTTTGGCACGCTAAAAAATATTGTTGTTTCTCTGTTCTGTAACTAAACCATTAACTCCTGCTCCCTGTGCAAAATGTGTGTCAGACAAATAGAGGAGGGAAGAGCCCCCAGCTCAGAGGGAAGGAAGAAGATGGCAGGGTTAGGGAGAGCTGCATGTTAACTGACTTCAGAGGGCTCCTGAGTTAGCTGCAGGCTCAGGGAAGGGTGTCACTGTGACTGCACGTCTGTCAAAGGCAAGAGCGCCTGTTTTCAGCTTTCCAGGCTGTTTTCTGAAGGCATTAACAGTTGCTGACTTGTCAGAAAAGTCCATGGTGCAGCCTCAAGGGGTTTTGAAATGTGAGATGAAAAGGACACGGAGGGAGCTCAGCCCCCAGCTCTGCTATCTTGATATCAGGCTGCAGGGATGCACTGGTGGGGACTGACTGATCAACAAACCAAAGAA
The DNA here is from genome assembly GCF_029582105.1 of Oenanthe melanoleuca. Classification (NCBI taxonomy): domain Eukaryota; kingdom Metazoa; phylum Chordata; class Aves; order Passeriformes; family Muscicapidae; genus Oenanthe; species Oenanthe melanoleuca. Next base: position 66,110,546 of record NC_079334.1, read on the forward strand.
GGACTGGGCTGGAGCTGATGCAGCTTTTAAATCCTTTTTCATCTCCTTCAAAGTAATATTTTCCCTTTTCCCCTTCCAACTCCTCATATCACTCCTTGGAATAGAGTAGACAGGCAGAAGTCAGGAAGGAAGTTGGTGAAGCTCATCCAGAATTGGGGCATAGAGTGGAATACTACAAAAAATAAAAACAAAAAAACAAAACCAAAACAAACAAAAAAAAAACCAGAAAACAAACAAACAAAAAAACCCCTCTTGTTTGGAGTGAATAAATACATTTATTATTGCTTCAAATGGGAAAAATTTGGAACTGGAGGATGGACAGGGCAGGGTGCCCTCACTGCTGAAGAGAAAAGGAACTTCATTTTACATCTCAGGAATCCTGCTGGTTATCAGTTAAGGAGCTGGTGATGGTACAAAGTGATCAGCTGTGAGGAATTTCCAACCAGAACAAAAGATTGAGTGCCCACAGCAAGCCCTGAAAATGCCAGGGCACCAAATCTCTGCAGCAGGGTTTGTGCAGGAAAGGCACCACCTTCAGAAGATGCTCAGCTGTGAAGTGAAAACACTGAAAGGAAGAAGAACAAAAGGAGGTTGGATTCAGCAAATCACCAAAGAATAGCAAAACTCCAAAAGGCAGCTCAGCATCCCCCAGAAAGGACCCGTTTGCATTCAAAAAACACATCTCTGGCAGAGACTACAATGCAGTCTTTGGAGCAGCTACAGACTGAGACATGAATAATGGAATAAAGAGGAAAAAAAATAAAAATGAAGCTTCAGGAAAGGAGTTGAAAATCCAAATTAGTCACTGTGGGCAGACTGCATCCTCCCTTCCCTTACTACACGGCTGTTAGGGTGACCTGACTGAAGTCAACAGGGTGGTTGAGCACTAAGGGGACTTGAAAGATGAAAAAGGAATTTAGAATATGGCCTTTGTTTAAGAGAAATTATGATAAGATGAACTGAATCAAATCCAACAGTTTAAGAGTGATGAACACTCATCCAGTGAGAAATATGTCAACAACTTTAATACATCCCAAGCTCACTTTTTTCCTGTGCAGTTTGGTGTATTTCCAACATAAAATACAGTAAGAAGGATTAATAAACAGGAAACCTCAACAGCCAACCAGGGTAATTTTTTTTGTGCTGCTTTAGTTTTTGATGTTTTTACACCACAAATATGAATCCAGTTTTTGGTGAGCTGGCAGTTTAAGGTGACTGGTACACATCTTTCAAATTAGCAAGGCTAAAGTTTCAGAGGGTGGCATTTCTGTTAAGTCAATCAAAGCTGTTTATATAATTCAAAATTCTACCTGCAGACCCCCCCTCCTGTGTTTCATGATCTGAAGGAAGGAACAAAAGTGTGGGATTTGTCACCCACAACTCTAGTCACAATGTTGTCAGACCCATCTGAGCTGGCTGTCTAACCTACATCATCAGTGGAAAGAGAGCACTTCTACAAACGTGATTCATGCAATTTATCTAAAAACCTCATTAGTGTAAGATGAGTCACACCCCACAGATGACTACAGAGGGAGTCATGAGCTGTGTGGGGACTGAGCTTTCAGACAGTCAGCATTAGAGAAGGCACAGTTCACATCTAGAGTACAAAAACATGGGGAGTTTTGGCTCACACAGCAGGACTGCAAGGGTTCTGCAAGCCTTTGTAAATACTGGGATCTGATATCTTTCCATAAATTCTGACTCAGTTATTACCCTAAACCACTAAACCAAGCCTACTTCACTAAACCAAGCCCATGGGCTACCAGCCATCCTCCAGCCATGCCCAGCATCCTGCAGGATGAAGCCACAGCCTGCTGCAGGTGGATGTGCTAAAAAATGCTGTGATCCCAGAGAAACTTTCTGCATGGTATGAAAATTTTCTGTCTAGCATGTGGGTAACAGAAAAAAATTACTCTGTATTTTAATTTTTTTAAAAACTGAAGAGGAGAGTCATGTGTTGCAAATCACCATGTTCTTGTGTTGGGAACAGGATCCATACAGGAGACCTGGGGGTTAATTTACACTGTGCTCTGATTTCCCACTGTTCAAAAGGGTATTTTGGCTACTGATATGAAAGAAAACCCATGCCTGTGGTTCCAATAAATTGGTTTGGTCCTGGATAAAAACTTGAGATAACACTATATCCAAAAGGTTCAGACAAAACCATTTAAAGTGTTGCTCAGCATTACTCATCTGTTGTTCAGGTGAATTTAAATTTTTGGTAAGGGCCCATTTTTCCCAGGCTGATTAATGAAGTGGGAACAGGAGCATTTCTTTCTAACCCAGACAGGAAAAATCTTGCTCTCAGCGTGGAGGTGCCCCTGGCTCTCACCTCTCCCCAGCTCTCAAGGGCACTGCACTCACACTCATCCTGCCCCTGGGAGGTTGTTTTGCCACCTGGGATTTCCTCAGCTCCCAGGAACACCTCAGGACCAGAAGAAAGGGCAGCAAGCTCTGGCTTTGCCTTTGCAGCACAAAGGGAAGTTGGCAAATGGCCCAGGCAATCTGAATAAGAAAATAAATTGGGAATCCCTCAGAGAGAGTTGAATATTCAGTTTTTTCCTATATTCACACTGCTCCATATGTAAGAGGGACAAGGTTGGAGGGAATGGGCTTCCATGAACTGTTTTTTGTTGATCTTAAGCATCCCCCTTCTCCCTAGTCAGGAATTATTTGTCGAAAATGTTTTAATATTTTTCCTCTGTTATGAATAATTGCTGCTTTTATAGGATAGTTGCACATGTTTTAAATAGTCACAGCCCTTCTAGGGGGAAAATCTCAGGACAAGTTCCAGCTTGGAAAGGTCTCATGCTTGTTCAGAGTCAGACTAGGAAAGCTTCCATGCTCCCTTTCCTGGAGTGGTCATTCACTCCCTTTCCTGGATGCTTTTAGTCTGCCACAATGTGAGGGAAAGAAGGGAAAGAAGCAATCTTGATTTGCTTTTTATCATTTGTAAGATAAGCAGAACGTGTCCTGCCTCACTGCACTGCTGATGTATTCTATCACAAATAAATGTGTGATACATTTACCAAAAGAAATAGGAATGTTTTCCCTTTGTTGTGTGTGCTTGAACAGTTCAGAGTACCTGAAGTTTAATTAAGTAGTTATTGCTTTTAATGTGAATACCTGCCTCACAGCAGCAGTATGTTGACTCAGATCAGAAGCCAGTGAGAGGGGAAAACACTCATGAAAAATGAAACCCACTTCCCCCTTATCACTGAGCCACCATCCAACCTCGCTGCAGGCACTGCAATTTATTGTTCCTTGTTTGCTTCTAAGGATAAATATAACATACAGGGTGTTGGTTTACTGGCTTGAAATTGTGAAATGCTAAGGATGTTTTTCTGTATAGAAATGTATCTTTTGAATGCCCAGCTGAAAATAGTCCTTAATAATCCCCTTTTGATGTGGTGTAACCTGCTGGACTTTACACCAGAACTCACATGTTCTTCTCTGGCTGGCAAGCACACTGATACCATCTCAGTCCTCCTCTTCCTGCCTTCCTTTCCTCATGGGATACAAGGAAATCTTCCACTTTACTTGCCAGTGTGGTGATGCAGAAAGGAGATGAAATTCCACACCAATTTTAATGGGGATGTTTTCTGTTCGTGTTGCATTTGCAGGAGTGTGTAGTGACAGGATGGGGGGAATGGCTTTAAACTCAAAGAGGGCAGGTTTAGATTGGATATCAGGAGGAAACTTTATTGTGAGGGTGGTAAGACACTGGAACAGGTTGTCCAGAGAAGTTGTGGATGGTTCATCCTTGGAAGTGTCCAGGGCCAGGCTGGATGGAGCTCTGAGCAGCCTGGCTTTGTGGAAGGTGTCCCTGCCCGTGGCAAGGGGTGGAACTGGATGAGTTTGAGGTCCTTGCCAGACAACAGATGGCTCCAGTGGGTTGGAAGTGTCTGCTCAACTTAGGTCTTTAATGTTCCTCATTGCTCCAGCAGGAGAGAGATGGGCTGGAAAACCTCTGCATCTGTGGGTCCTGAGCAAAGCCCACTGGGCTTTGGCTGAGCTATGACTGTACACAGCATGATCAGCAGACTTTCCAGGGTTTCCTCTCCTTTCTAAACCACTCCCTCAAGGGACAGAGCAATGTCACTTCATCATTAAGACCTTCACATGAGCAGAGTATTGTTTAAGGCGACAGAGAGGGAAACAAGATCCTGGCAGCTGACTGCCATTCCCTTTCCATTCACAAGCAGCAGCAGTGCCCACGAAGACATCATTGTAAAGTCAGTTTTGATAATACATAATTCAGTGCCTTCAATTTGGCCCTCAAGGCAACTGTGGTATTTTATATAATGGCTTTACTCACGAGGGGGAAATTAATTGCATCTTCCTGGCTGGTTGCTCAGAGCTACAACTTCATGTGCAGGAGGCAGACTCCCCTTAGGAGTCCTGATTTTTGTCAGAACAATCTGAAATTGTCTCTGTGTCATTTATTATTACAACAACAACAGAGCAGCCTATATAAAATACAAATCTAGGTCCATTTAAAACCCATATGCTTTATTGCTACTACGAACAGCATGTTTTAATGAAAGTCAAGGCAGAATAGATGTCTGTGAAATTTGCCTGCTGTAATTTTGGGACACTTGGCTGTGGATAGGAAATGCTCTGAGGAAAACAATCGTGGACATATTGCAAATGGATATCTTCTTACTTATTCATTCATGCTTTCATTTGTCCCTTGGGGCTTGTAAAGAAATTAAAATGGCAAAGGCAGAACAGGATGACTCCAGTAACCCCTGCTGTCCAAGCTGTCATGTATCAGTAAAGCCACTCACCTAACAATGGATTGCTCACATCAGTGTTCCCTGCTGTCCACACAAAGAATCATTATCCAACCTGTCTGGAAAGTTCAGTGAGGTGAGAATCCGTAGTCATGGGGATTTGAAGTGCAACAGACAAAAGCAGAAAGTTTCTAGAAGTGTGATTACATATTTATTATGGCATCATCTCACAGTGGAGCCCTAATTACAGGCAGGGTTCCTTTGTGCTGGACAAGCAGAAAAAGAGTAAAAATTCTCTTTGCTTCAGGCCTGTGACAGAGCTGTTACACCTGCCTGTTAATTCTGTGCAGAAGTTTTGCAGAGGTGTTGAGCTGCCCCAGAATCATCCCACACAGTTAACCCTGATCTGGGGTTTATGTGGAGACTTGCCCATGTCTAGCACTGATGGAGCCTGGTCCAATCCTTTCTACCACTCAAGGTATCACTAAATCTCAGTGATTTTGCACCAAAAACTTCACCTCAGTGTTTCCCAGTCATGAACAAACCTTTAGACCCCTTGGGTTGCTGCAAATTCATCTCCCATCCTTTGATTTTCTTATATCTGCAATGTTGAACATCTCCCATGTTTAAGTCAATATTTCCTTGGGACATGTAAGGCACTGGTGCTGCATCATGAAACACAAGGGTTTTGGTGTTTTAGAGGCATCTTCTTGTGACAAAGTCTCTCTGCACTCCTGGCACAGATGCTCCAAATCTAAGTTGCATCAGTCCAGCACTGGAAACAGCTTGGCAAATCCAAAGGGTTCTGCCAGGAATTGAGTTTTTTGGGGCTTTCACAGAAGGAAAAGGAACAGGAGAGGCAGCCTGGAAAGGAAGAAATCTCAGTTTCCTACGAAGTTCAGCAGTGGAAGTGCCTTCATGAAACATTCATGCCCACTTTGAATATTATATAAGAACTGTTAGGGAATGATTCATGCCGTGTGTCATTTACTCACCAAGTGCACAGATTGTTTATAAATATGTTATGGTCTATCTTTGGAAATATAAACGACTGTAATTAAAGACTCCTGTTTTTAAGCCTGGTGAAGTCAGTTAACTGTGGATAATGGTTACTGAATGCTGTTTTAAAATACCATCTGAAAGGTCTTTACATATTCATGGGGCTGTTGCTTATACCTTGCTGTCGGGGACTGCAATTTGTTTTTCCAGCTAGGGTGTTAGAGAAGGGCTTTAGATCAAGGGTACAGCTTAAAATGCACACTAGCTGGAAATCTCAACTTCAATTTCTGTTGGTTACAGTGGACCAAGTCCTCTGTTGGTGTAAATCTGCTTACTTAGCTCTCTGTATTGAAGAATTCATCCTGATCTTCCTGTTCCCATTTGGATTTTACTATTTAGTTGTGCATTCAAACAAATGAGCCCTAATTTTAAAGACATGGAAAAGTGTTTTTCTTCAACTTCTGTTTTCAGTTGCACCTAGAGCTGACAGTATTAGTTGTGAAAGCTGGGATCATCCAGTTATCTCTGCTTCAGACAGAGTTATTTTGAAAATCTAAACACATTTACCAAGATTCCCTTCAGCAGAATGGAAAGAAAATTCACTGCTATTAATTTTTTCCAGGTGCTTCTGGTTAGAAATTGGATTTGAAAGGTGGTAGTGGGAGAGCACTTCTCTTAGCAGAAGGCTCCAAACTTTGAACATCATCTTCAGTGCACAAGGCCTGGACTAAACTCATCTTCCTGAAGGATACACAGGCAGGACCATGGATAAGAGTTATCTTCTTCTCTCACTGAAGTCACATCTCTCCCCCTGGATGATACTCAGTGTTGTGTATTTCACAGGACTTCTTATTGTCATTCATGACAGTTCCCATGTCTTGGATCCAGTGTCAGAGCCATAGGAGCACCAAAAATCTGTTTCAAGCCCTGATGGCCCAAATAAGAAGTGGTTAGAGCAGGTTTATTTGGACTTCCCTTTTCTTTTTGGTTTATTTTGGTTCCTTAAAGAAAAGGAGAGGGAAGTGTGAGGAATACTCAAGCTTAAGTCTGGCTTTGAAGTACAAAAGTTGAACAGCAAAACCAGCTAAATGGCAAAATTTTGCTTGTTCTCCAATGCAAAATATAAGTCAGGAGAGCAACTCTCCAGATTTAGGCCAGGACAAATGGGAATGTAAAATCCATGCAGAAAAGGACAGAGAGGACCAGACCTGCAAGGCCTGGCTGGTGAGATGCACCAGTGGTGCAGGGAAGCACTTTTCAGCTTTTTGTCCTGAGCCCAAGCTGCAGCCTTGGAAGAGGAGTTTGCAGGAGGAAATTAAGGAGGTCAGTGATGCTTTGTGAATTCCTCGCTGCCACAAGCCCAGCTACACTGGCAGCCTCTTCCAGGGGTGGAAATCCCTCAGCAGAACTCTGCATCCCATTCCAGCAGAGAGTTTCCAGTGCTGGCCATCCCCTCTGGGCAGCTGAGGCCAAGCATGTGTGCACAATGGCAATCAGTCAAAGAGAAGAGATTGCAATTTAATTTCAATTCAACCTCTCACCCGAGCTGTTAGCGCTTGGGAAAGACTTTTAATAAAATGGGACAAGCAGTGATCTCATTTGCCCTAACTAACACTATCTTTACAGATGCACCATCTGATTCCAGGCACAGAAGAACAGAGGATTATTGGATTAATTCTAATCTCATAATTGATTCATTCTGGGTTTAGTCTGCTTGTAAAGCAAGATAAGATCTTAATATCGTGCATTCAGCACAACAACCACTTGCCTTTCAGAGCAGCCTCTAATTTCTGTGAGTGATTAGCTCATACCACATCCCCACTTTGGCACACACCCAAACTAGGGGGATATTTTGAGCAACATCCAGACTTCACAGCTGGCTCTTATCTAAGGAAAGGGCCTGGCTATTTTCATGGGCATTTACCATTCAAGCAATGCTAAACTCTAGAGCTGGACACAAGTATGAGTTTAATAACTTACAAAAAAAGAAGAGATTGTCCCAGTAGGGGTTACAACTGCATAGCTGATTTGACACAGGGAAAGGGGGAAAACAATGCAGTCAAAGATGTGATGGGAAACAAAATACTCATACTCCATATCAATGCCAGGCCTGGAGTTAGCCCATGGGAGCAGACACAGACATATTTATTGCTCTCAAGGTTAGGACCTGGACATGGTTAATGGTTATCTTGGTATTACTGATGATGTGGAAAATGTTTCTGGCTGCTCAGAGGAGCTCTGCTGTCAGTGTGCACTGTCAGGGCATGGCCTCAGGGCATGTTGCTGTGAAGTGACTCCTGTCTCACTGTGCCACATCTACTATCCACCTGAGAACCTCTCATCTCACCAGCTCGACACATCTCAAGGGAAGGATGAGCAAGATCAGCTGTCAAAACCTATTCCTGTAAGGCATTTCAACAGGCCTGACATCCACTGCACTCTTGTCTCTGTCTCTAGCCTCTTGTTCTGCTGTGTTTCCATTAAGATTTTCAGCCTTTAGAGAAAGGGAATACATATGTCAGTCTGTTTTTACAACACCCACCCAAAGCTTTGCTCAGAACTCAAATCTTTCCAGCCACAGGTTTCAGCCTCAGTGAGTGGAGAAGACTGAAGTTTGCTCAAGGCTAAGACCCAGCTGAGATGTGCAGAGGAGAACAGTGTCTGTGTGCAATGAGACATTTGGGCCTTATCTTGGCAGGCAGAAAATCTCAAGTTGCCCCTACAGATGTGCTTGATATCACTGGCAGTGCTTTGTACCTTGTTCATGGAATGCCAAGTCTTGAATTCTCCAATTTATGAGAGAATTTACATTTACAGACATGGGAGCTGACACAACGTTTTGCCTGGACCAGCAGTGATTTCCCTGCTGGGAATAGAAGTTGAGAAACTGTGTAGATGGTGCTGGTGGGAGTGGGTGACTGGTGAGATAATCAGGTAAGGTAAAGACTCTACTCTTGTTCATTCTTCAGCACATCTGATCATCCAGAGTCGCCACAGGCTGTCATTTACTCTGCCACACTCATGTCCTCTCTACCTTAATGCCTCAATTCATGAACTCAACCTCATCCTGAACTTCTGCAGCAGATTCTTGATTGTTTTTGTTGTGGGAGGACATTCATGTAACCCATCAAGGGCTTTGCAGTGACAAGAGGCAGCAACTGCCATGGGGAGTCTCAGTTTCAACAGGAGTCATAGAGAAACCCCCCAAAAAGGGCATATAGTGCAAGAAGTTTGGGAATAAAAGTATTAACATACCAACACAGTTGTCCTGTCTGCTGTCTGCTCCCAGGTCCTCTGATCTCTGATTTCTGATGGTTTTTTATGGATCCTACACCCAGAGAATAAGTGGAAACCACTAATCAGCATCCCACCAGCAACCTCCTCCCTCTTCCCAGCTGCTGCAGAGCCACACATCTGTGTGTTTTGGGTGAAGATGTGTGAGCTTTGAAATGATCAAGGACATGGAAAAAGACTGTGAAGAGCCTAAACCCAGGAGGAGGAGGGAGGGAGTACACCCAATCCTCCACCAATGGTCTGTGCTTTGTTTCTCTCATGAGAAGAGCTTTGGGACCTGGCCCTAGAGACACCAGCCTGTCTGGAGAGAGACAAAAGAAGGGGTTTAACCTGACCCATAGCTCCATAATCCTCACTGCCCACAGGATCATGATCCAGAGCCTCTTCTCCCATCTCTCATTCTGAGGAAATGGTATCTTCCACCAAGCCCACCTGGGTTACACACAGCCTGTGAAGGAACCAGTGTCCCTGAGGATCCATGGGCTGAGATCACCCCAAATGTCTGCTGTGGAGTAAAGAGAATGATTTCAAACCTCCATCCCCTTCCTGGCTGTGCCTGCACCATTCCTTTTTCTCTTCTTCATCTTTGCCTGCATCCCTCCAAGCTGCATCTTTTCTTTCACAGAATCACAGAATAACAGAATCCAAGATCATCAAGTCCAACCCTTTGCTCAGCTGTCATTGGCACCAAGTTTTCCACCCCCTGCTTTAATAAAATCACCCTGGCCCCTGCTCCTCTTCCTCAAATAGATTACTCCAGTATTTCAATTATTTTGCTGGTAATTAGAAATGCTGGTGAATGAATAGCTGCTTCATTTAAAGAGAGGCCAGAGGAATCTCTTCTCCCCCAGACACATCCCCAAGCACTTTAATTGCTCCTGAAATGCTGCTCAAGGCCAGCACGAGGACCATCAGTTGCTATGGGATGGCTTTTGAAAAGATAGGGTATATCTAGCATGGCTGAGGACTGGGTGGCAGGAGATGTTATTTCTGTCTTTTTTTATATCCATAGAAAAGAGAGAAATAGAAAGGGAAGAGTTCTTCCCATACTCAGCATCTGCACCCTCAAAAATAACACCTGAATACAAGCAATGAGCCTTTTAAAGGCTTTATTGTGGTTTTCACTTCATTTCTGACTGTAGGATTCATAAGCAGTAGTCAGGAAAGAAACTGGAAGCTGGAGAGGAGTGCTCAGCATAAAGAAGTGGGGTTAGAGGGCAGACACAGTGTGCCTGTCTCTCAGTAAGTCTTAGTGCCAGCTGTACCAACCACACCAAACCAGGGCACTCCCCTGGGCATTGCTGCTCCCCTGTGGCCACCCTGTGCGAGTCCTTGTGTCCTCAGGGACAAAACCCATGTGCTCTGGATAAGCTGGTGTTGCAGCTGCAGTTTATTGTAAGGGCCTGGGTGTACAGAGTCCTGCTAAGAGCTGCCAGGCACAGCCCAGAGCAGGACAGAGAGAAAATGGGGGGAAGAGAGAGAGAGAAGAGAATAAGAGGGTGAGGGGGTGAGGGAGTGAGGTAAGAGGGGGGTGGTAGCAGTAAGAGAGCAGTAAGAGAGAGAGATTTTTCTGTTTACAATACAATAAATCTTCTATGATGAATATTCTAATTTCCACTAACCAATCTAACACAAGATACAAATTCTATAGCATTTACATAGAGCCTAGAAGAATCCTTACATTACCATAGTGTGTTATACTTTAAACCCTAAAAACTACTCTTTGGACCCTAGCAAGGTCTTCTCTGACCTTTGGACCTGCTCTCCAGCAGAAGACATTGTTCTACCAAGAGGGGATTACTTTCAGCTGGACATTCTATTGTCTTCTAGTTATTCAGTAACTGAGGTTTGGAATCTCAAAAGTGGCTTTCATTTCAATCTTGCTCATGGTTTCCATATTCTCAGAATCTAAGCATTCATATTTGTAAGGTCTTCCTGGTTCATCCTTTCCAACACCCATCCACCTGGACACTCCACCTCACTGGCTGCAAGCTTTTGGAGGCTTTGTCTTGTTAGAGACAGAAAGTACATGAACCAGAGAGAGCTGCCAGCTTCCAAGGAATTTCAGTTTTCAGGGGATGATCTAAACCAAAAAGGAAGCCAATGAGGTCTTTTACTAAAAGATTTTTTTGCTTTTCTTTCAATGTAACATTTCTCTGAAAGAGGTGCTTTTTGGACAATTGTGCTATAAACTTCAGAAGAATTGCAGGTGGAATGAAACATTGCAATGCTATAAAAATTATTTCTTGTTATTTGACTTTAATATTACTCCAGCTGTGATTTGCTGTAGGAAATATATGTAGAAGAGGTTGGCTGGAAATCACATAGATCCTTTTCACTGCTGAGGGTTCAGGGCAAAGTTTAAGGGGCATCTGCAGTGCTGATATCCTGGACCAGAACAACCTAATTCTTCTTGACAACAGTCTTGTGTTGCTGTTGGTACTTTTGCAGCATGGCAATGCATCCTTGGTGCTGGGAAGAGCAATGGGGTTTGGTGTGTGTCCCTGCTCCTGCTCCAAGAGAGGAAGGACCTCACTAGACAGGAAAAAAGCAGGAAAAAATTAACACAATATTAATAGAGATATAAATTTTGGCCTTTAAGAAGACCCCAGTATTTTTCAGGCTGTCTCAGAGTGAATTCGTGATTTCCATGAAGCTGTAGGAGCATTGTCAGGGACTGCAGGACAGGTAACAATATGAAACTGAGAAGTTCAACCTAAGAACCCCCCACAGAGGCCTGACACAACTGCATGGACATAAACCCACTGTGCTCCAGCAAGAGAAAATGAATAATTTGAACTTTTTAAAGTGTTCATGGAAACAGATTCAACCTAGCCAGCATCCACACAGAATGGATCCATTAAAGCCACTGCCTTCAAATGACTTTAACTCTTTGCCCAGCCCCAGATTCGTCCTTAACACATCTGCAAGGTTTTGTTGCTGTTGTCCTTTGATCAGGACAATTTTTGTGAGTGTTTCTCCATGGAGTCTGAACACCAGCCAAGTAACAAACACTGAGCATGTGTGACTGTAACGTGTCTTGCTGTTTAGATGATGCTACTTCAGACACAAAGACAAGAGCAAAGATAGGGAATGTGTCCCAGATGGCAAATATTGGCAGAAACCTTGCAACTTGGACAAAGAGCATTGTCTTTTTGTTACTACCCATGCAGGGAATATAAAGGCCTTGGGTACAAAACTGAGCCTTGATCTTACAGAAACCCTGAGCATGAGTAATTGAATACACAAACACATCCTAATTAAGTTCAGGTTGTCCTGTAATTACCTACAGCTCTCAGCTGACACCAGTCTCTCATGCTGGCTGTGTAGGTGCACATCAGATAAATAACAAACACAAGTGGGTTGGGACAGGAGACATGGTGCTGCACCAGATCATAGAGAATTCAGTGCTCAAGCTCTGAGAATTCCCACATGGGTGGACTTGCTGGGAAGAGCTGTTTCTGGGAGGGCTCATATGCCCTAAAAAAATATTTCTGCCATAGAAGCTCCATCTGTCACTTTCCATGCAAAACACATGTGATTGTGTCCATCTGACCCAGTGACTGGAGATGCATCAAGATCCCAAAAATGTGTGGGGAGAAATGATTCACAAGGTGCCCACTGCAAAATAAATTACCAGCTAGGCTTGGTTTATGTCATAATTCCAAGGTAAGTCTTCATTTTCAGAGACAAAGATTTTAAGGGCAAATGTGTTCATTTGCAGGTTACTCCAATCCCCCCAGTGCAGTGAGGATGTTCTGTTTCTGCCATGGATGATGCAGTTGGGTAGAAGGACAGCAAATCCAAGGACTACCACGATGGCTTGGCATCAGGAGAGCCATCTTCAACTCTTCTTGACTGTGGGTGCCCCGGGAAATTCACTTAATCTGATATCCACAGAGATGTTCCTCATCCAGCTCCTGTAGAAACAACAGGGACTGCATGTAGGATGTTTCTGTCTTGTCATCAAACACCTGGATGTCTCTGATGAGTGGAGCTTTGGACTTTTCTCATAACTTAAAAATGGCCAACTTTGATGTAACTCAAAGATCAGGCAGTAAAAAAGGTGTTAGTGAACAGAGAGTGGCCAGGCAGAAGAATAATGGGAATTATTATGGTAACCATGGCTCAAAGTAGTTCCTGAACAGGCCAAACCTCAGAATATCCAAAATGCTTTCAGGATTTCCTATCAAATGTCTTTACTTTGTTGAGGAAAACCCTGTTTGCCCTCGAGTGACGTAATTGATCTGGTTTAGTGAGAACAATTCAGCCAGGCCTTATCAGAAACACCCTTTTGAGCCTTGAAATGAAATTTTTAACTGCTTTGGTGGGACATCTGCCCAAACTTTTCCATTCTTCAGTTACCAAAGCTGTCAAAAAAACCCATGTAAGAGAAAATCCATGTTTCTGCATTTTACATCCCTTCATCTAAGCAGTTGTTGGTATTTCTTCTATGGCACATCCTACAGAGAGAGCAAAACAAAAGTTTCATTTTGTATGAAAAGGAAACTTTAGGGGTCTTTTATTGTGATCAGTCCCTTTCTGATCTTATTCCTGATTTTATGTATGCTTTTCTGAAGGCAGACTTCATCTGTGGGGTAAAGACAGAATTATGGGGAGTGTTTTGGGCTCTGTATTTAGTGATGTGCCACTGCAGTCAGCAGCTCCTGCCTAGCTGGGTAGTGACTGAAATCCTCTGATTTTTAGTGAAAAGGATTTAGTGCATTGATCCAGTTTTCAGTGGACAAAAGTCATTACTTCTGAATTAAAGACATCACAGCTGCTCTGTCTGCCAGTGGCCCAATACTGAGAGCTGCTGTTAAGTGACTGTGGAAACTGATTTGTCACTGCCACAGCTGGGTCAGAGCAGCACTGAGGTGTGGATCTCTGTAAGGGGAGAGAGGGACTTGAAAGCCCCATTTTAAAGAGACTATTCCAAGCACAGTTATGGACTCAGATATGAATCAGAGCTACTTTGCAGTCACAGAGAAAAGCATTTGTCTGAGCAATGCAGTGTTCTTGTAGCTGTGGGAAGCTTCAAATCCTCAACTCAAGCCCATTTGATAAATGCTTTCTGTGGCAATAATAAGATTTCTCACCTCACAAATGCCATCAGCAGTTAATCCTCACACATGTAAATATTAGATCTTTTTCTCCCAATTGAATGTAAGCTTTGTAAGGAAGAAAAGCAAATTCATACCCACACGGCATCCAGCAAGAATCACTGCATGAATTATTAAAAGCCAGCATTCAAACCCTTCCCTTTCTGGGAGCAAAGGGTTGCTAAGGTGTACATTCCTCATAAAGCCCAATTTGAAATTAAAGAAAAACTTATATCCATTTTGGCACTTATCTTTCTACCTCTTCATTATCCATCTGGTTAGGACTCTCAGGCTTTTGAACTCAAGGTTAAATTCTAACCCCTCTAGAGATAATAGGGTTGAGCCATCAGAGCCAAAAGGATTAAAATGACATCTTCAGTGATTTTCCTGGGAGCTTACACAGCTTCCCAGAGCCCAGCACTTAGTAATAGTTCAGCAAATTCAGAGACTGGAGGAATTAGCATTCCAAATTGTAAACAGTGGGGTAGAAAAGCTGTTCTGTTTGCCTTCACTGTTTGGGGAAGTTCTGCTAGGATGTGTGTGGAGGTGGTCATGCAGAACATACAATTCCAGTGTACCCTACATGAGAAATCCTCTTTCATGTCACTTCAACCTTCTGCAGGATGGAGAGGAAGGGGTGGGTATTTTGGGTGGTTGCAGCCATCCAGGTGTCTGCTGCCTGCTGTTGACTCTGCAGCCAGAAAGTCACTCTGTGGTTGATATTTAACTCAAGGAAGAACCACAGATTTCATTGTAAGGCCATAGAAATCAGTGAAAAATCCACCTTCACCTCCTGGGTTTTCGAGAAGCTACAGTTTTATTTCATCTGCACACAGGTGTTGAATCCTCCTCCAGTCCAGGGCTGTGGTTTTTCACAGTCCCAGGCAGGGTGTACACTCAAAAAAATTGCACACTTGAGTCAAAAATACCCTGAAGTCATTTCCTTTTTGTCTTGAGTGGACTCCAGAACAACATCCTTGGGAGATGTCATTGCTGTGGCTCTGTCTGTGACCAGAGACCACTTGCCCCTTGTTGAAGCTGTCATTTGTCAGGGATGCCCAAGCAAGGAGGTCTGGCAGGCACACACACAGCTTTGCTTTGGAGGCAGAATGAATGAAAAATGAGCCACTGAGAGTCTGGCTGGTGGCAAGCAAAGACACAGCACTTCATCCTCTGGATTGGTGCCAAAATAGCATCTCAGCTGAGCCAGAATGGCACATTCAGATTCCAAATGGCAGAAAACCCCTCTTGGCCACACTGCAAGACAGGAGTGCAAGGCTTTGGTATCTCCAGAAATACTGATGCACATTCATGCACTGGACTTATTGGTCTTACCCAAATTAGCTGGGCAAAACATCAATAAAAGTTATATTCAGGGTCTTTATTTCATCCAGAGATGGAAACCCCCTCCCACTTCTTAGATCAGCCCTCTCCACCACTGGCTGTGCTCCTACTTTTTTTTTGGTCTCCTACTTTCATTCCCACCGTTTCCTCAAATTAGGACCTTTTCTACCCACTAGCTCTCCTCATCCCAAACATTTAGCTTTATTTTCCCTAGAAGCAAGTCCCTGGAAGGACTGATGTCACCACAGTGCATGGATCTGACCCCCTTCACATACTTTAAACAGACCAAGCTACAAACTGTGGCCCTTCTCCCCAGCACACAGAATAATTAATGGCAGTATTGCTCTTCACTGCACTTCCCAGATTCAGTTGGCATTCCAGAGCCTCTGTTATCAGACAATTACAATTTAATTGTCTCAGCACACACACTTTTATTTAAAAACCCTCTCCTATTATTGCAATTGCATGTTGTCTATAATTTGCTTTCAGAAAGGAAAAAAGACATCAAGAACAACATTCAATCTAAAAGCACATTTCTAAGACATTTATAGCAGGCTACTAAATGCCTGAAGAGGAGCTGAAATAACTAGTTTATCAGAACAGCTTAAATGGTAGAGTCTGTAAAAATTATTGAAACACTTTTTTTTTTTTTTTTTAACTAGATTATTTAAACAAGCTTTTCACAAAGGTAACATCCAGTTAATTTTTAATTATTTTCCATTGCATGGAAATTTACAAGAATACAAATTATCTTTTTTTTTTTTTTTTTCTTCTGCAGAAATGCCCCTGTGGGATATTTAGTGTTGCTGTCTCTACATTCTTGTCTGTGGATAAAGAAGAGCTGGAGGGTTTTACATCTCCTGCAGCTTGTTAGGGCCAGGATTCCACAGAATGTTTTTTATTCCCCAAACGTTGATCCTTCTCTGCTCTTCTGTAAGGACAACTCATGTTTTATCCTGAGGCATATAGGAGTGCTGGGAAACCTACTGAGTGGAAGCAAATAATGTTCTAGCTCACCCCCAAAGGCAGTTACAGCAATTAGGAACTGACTCTGTTGCTTATTTGAAATAAAAATGGTATTGAAATTTGCATGCATTTAACCATTTCTAGTCAAGAAGGCTATTCCAGCACTTACACCCATCTGCAATATCTGCCACTTGCTCATAACATCAGCATTATTCAGCATTATTCAGACTTCTATCAGCTTTTGAAAAGGCAACCTCCAGACCAAGTGAGATCAATAAGATTTAAAAATATACAGAATGCTTCCAGGATGTGCAGTAAAAAAAAATCCCTGGGAGTTGCCTGTGAGGTTTCTGTATCCAATATTTTGGGTTTGTGCATGAGTTTCCCCTCTGTAAATCAACCCTCTGCCTCAGGGACATTATCATCCAGAGCTCAGCTGACCCTTGGGTTGTGAAAGGATTGTTTTGTAAGCATTGCAAAATCGAACTACACTGTGGCAAGTTAAAAGAGATGCTATTGCAACTATTAGTTAGAATTTTCTAAAAATTGCTGGTTGTTCCATAGTGCTGCTCATGGATTCAGAGGATGCCTCCTCCCAGCACAGCTAGGAAGATGAGTTGGTTGGTGAGAGTGTGGGGGTGGGAATCCAAGGGTAGGAGAAGTTTAATCATCTTTTCCCAAATTTGTTTTCACTAGCCAGAGGATTTTGTAGATAGGAGATGATAAATCCCTAGCAACACAAACCCCTGACAGATGGTGTTAAATGGTTTTGAGAATATTTCAAAATCTGCCCTACTTTTTATTCCCCAAATGTTGTTCCCTCTCTGCTTTTTCTTTTTTTTTAATACAAAATTTTCCTACACTGTCTCCCACATTCTCATTTGTGTTATAATTTATGCTTCCTTATGCTCCAAACTGGAATCCAAATCACCAATTTAAATGGAGAAACAACCTGCTGAATTTTAAAGCCAGTTCTTTTCCTCCTGTTGAGCTGGGTATCCAATCTGAGAGGAAGGAGGCTGTATCAGGCTGATCAGAATTTACTTCCCATTCTCCAGGAAGGATTTTCTGGACACAGCACATGTAAATCAAGGGAGAGCTTGTAACCAGTCCCATTCTACAGAGAAACCAGCAAATTCTCTTTTCAAGTGAACTTTGTTGAGTAAAAACTTTGTCTCTTTGGTTTACCAGGATGGGAATCCTATGTAACTCCATGGAGCATTGTAGGACTAGGAATGGCTCCTTAATGTGGTGCAAAGAAACAGAAAAACATGAGGTTATAAAATGTGGGAAGAATCAGCTTTTGCAGTTTACATTATAAAGGTTGATGTTTAGGAAGTCTCTGGGTCAGTCTCCTGAGAGGAATTTCATGGGCTCCAGCTTTCTTTCCTCCTTCTTGCAAACAGAGCCCAGAATCCAATCTCTGAGACACCTGATGATGCACTGACAAAAAAACAAGCCCCAAAAAAACCCTTAAACAAGAGCAAACACCCCCACTGATGCACACTTGTACAATGAAACACACACACACAAATCCCCAAAGCAAACAGAAAAGAAAAGGTGCATCTTCTTTATGAAACATCAAATCAGGACAAATCTTTTTTCTGTAGAAGGATGGTGTTGTCCATGTCTTCATCAGTGCTCATGAGTGACCTCATGCTAAAGCAAAGGAGGATCAGAGACTAATTGCTGTCCTTTGCAGAGGGCTCTGCTACCTTCTCCATGGAGATTTGTCCCAATTACTGCTCTGGGGGCAACTGCTTTTTCTAATCAGAACCTGCAGATGGAAAAGGCAAACCTCACCTTTTGTCCAAGGCTTCACCATGTTGAGTCAAGGGAGTCTCTCAGCAGTGAATACAGTTTCAGGGGAAGAAATCCACAAATCAGAAGTTAAAATTGCACAGGATAATATAAATTTCCCATTTCATACCCCCAGATTTTTCTTTTTTTGCCACCTCTGGTCACATGCTGATGTATGTATTTTACCAACTCATTGGATGATTCTGAGAGCCAGAGATTCCCTAGCCTGGCAAAAAAAGAACCTTTCCCTTCATCCCTTCTTCCAAAAAAAAGGGATAATGAGCTGTTTTCCATGTAGTTCAACAAGCTAAGCAGGACCAGAGCACTCTGATAAGCAACAGCTTCAATACAAAGGGGAGGCAGAGCAGGAAAGAAGACAGAAGAGCTGGCAGCAGGAAAGAGGAAATAAGAATAAAGTGTGTGACAGATTCTGCCTTTTCATGGCAGCTCAGATGTTCCTCTAGTCACACCCCAAATGTGGCCATGAAATGTATTTTTTTGTTCCTGCTTTTACTTTGTGCTAGTCCCATTAACTCTGGAACTGAGTTTGCTGCACTTTGAACTTTCTCCATGGGTCTGGGAGAAACAAAGTTCACTTTTGGTGGATTTCAGATTTTAAGGATGTCAAGACACCCTTAAGTCTAAAAGAACTGCCCTTCAGGACAAGAACACTGAATATTTATGGATGCCTGAAGAGAAAATGTTAAAGAGCTCACAGCTGACAGCATTTTAACAGGATGCCTGAACTAGATTCCTGCCTATTTTCCAGCATGTGACTGGGAATGCTTGCTAATAGACAGAAAAAAATATGCAAACTTGTTTTCTATGTATGGATGATTAGTACTGAGCAGCCAATTACAAGCAGTGACCTTTTTCTGTAGATCAGCCCTTGCTCCAGACAGGGATGTATTTCTGTCCCACTGGAGATACCTGCACAGGGAGCCAGGGCTGGCTCTTAAAGATGTACCTGTGGCCTTGAGGGCTTTTAGCTCAGCTAAAATGCTGAAAAAAAATCTGTCTGAATCCAAATCTCCCTAGAGACTCCCAGCTCACCCTGCCTGGCTGGTGGCTGCCTATTCACACCTCCCTGACCAACTCCTTTGTGCCCAAACACCTTCCATGGCAGAATCCACCCAATCCTCAAATATTAACTGCAAGCCCCAAAGCCCTTCTGCTTTCAGCTGGGTGAAGGTTTATTCATTTTGTGGCTCCAAAATCTTTCTGTGCAGATCAGTCATCCCAGGATTCCTTTGCTTTCCTGGGTGTCTGTGGCAGTGGAGGCAGAACTGCCATGGAGACCCAAAGCAGCTCAGTGTGGATGGAGATAAAGGGAAATAATTACTCAGGCAGCACTGGAGAGCTCTAAGGGTGACCACTGCATTGCAGCAATTGTCACATCCAAAGGCCACAAGAACCCCATGAGGAAGGAAGGGTCATGGAGGATGTGCTAGAAACTGATTTTTCCTGATTTTGATGTGGATGTGATATGAAGAAAAAGATCATGC
Source organism: Oenanthe melanoleuca (assembly GCF_029582105.1). NCBI lineage: Eukaryota > Metazoa > Chordata > Aves > Passeriformes > Muscicapidae > Oenanthe > Oenanthe melanoleuca. The sequence continues at coordinate 66,130,292 of NC_079334.1, forward strand.
CCAGGAGCTGTGGTGTAAAGGGAGCCACTTCTTGTAAGTTGTAAATAAATATGTTCAGATTAAATTATCTTAGAGGTATTTTCCAATGATTAATGATTTTATGATTCTTTATTAGACTCAGTGAAAGCCTTGTCTGGCTGGAACATCATTTTCAGAAAGCAGCAGTTTTCAAGTTTTCCAGTGCCAAACATGCATTTTCCTCTCTCTGAGGAAAGATATTCTATCCATTGGGCAAATTTAGTGGAATAGAGAAAAAAAAACCAGACAAAGAAACAAAAATAAGAGTAGACTAGGTCTGGCCATTCTGAAATTCACCCAACAAATGACAACTCCCTGGCTTTTAAAATCTAGACAGTGAACAGAGACCCAAAAGCCATAAAATCAAAATGAATGGAAGGTTCTGGAGGGAGAAAGACATACTTCATGACCCCTGATTCTGAGGTGGGGTGTTACCAGGGAAGATTAATTTCTGTCCCAGTCCCTCTGGTGTTTTCTACAGGCAGTGATTTAGATACCAGAAAAACATTGCATTCCAGAAATATTTAAAAACATTACGAATGAAATTAAATTGGAATACTCCAATAAAGCCACAGCAGAAATGGAACAGATATTAATTAAAGACTGGTTCCTACTCATTCAAACAGTGACATTTCAGAGCAGTCTTTGCTTGGTTTGAAGAGGGAGCTGGTTAATTTTATGGAAGATTTATATTTTCTGAAATATATTCTCCTGCCATATTTTTCTACCAATATTTTCAAGCCTCAAATTGCACTAATCATGTTGTGGTACACAACCAGTCACCACTTTAAAAAAAAGCCTCAGCCCTCCCATTGCTCCACCAAGGTTATTTTGTTCCTGGGCAGAGCTCAGAGATGGCTTGAGGCTGAAAAAGCCTTGATAATAATTTTACATGTAAAGTCACATAAGTAATTACAGGAGGAGGTTATAGGAGGGATTTTCCAGGTCACCTTTCCACTGCAGGAAACCAAGGTCAGTGCAAAGATCTTTGGGACAGCATGGGAAGGTGATTCCATCTGTGCCATGCTGTTTCTGCAGAACACATAGCCCAGGTGCTCAGCTGGGTGAGGCATCACTGGTTTGGGCTCTCTGATCTCCAGCACCAGCTGCCAGGTACAGGAGAGGGATTATTTTGATGTGAAAGGCTGATGAAGCCTAAAAATGTCACTGCCCTACCAGACAGCTGTGAGGAAGCAAAGTGTGAGGATGTATGGTATTGAGAGGAGGCAGGAAAGAAAAAAAAGCTGTTTACAAGAGCTTGGTGAGTCACATCATCTCAATAACTCAGAGATAGATGTAGTTATGCAAATGTCAGACATCATGTTTGAACAAAAGGTTACTCACTCACATAACCTGAAGCTTTTACTGCTAATGAAGCATTAACTTCCATCTCAATATGGGGCCATGAGGAATTTAGGACTTTTTATAGCTCAAGTCATGAATGATTGAGCGATATAAAAATAACAATATCCTCTCAGTCATCTGAGACAGAGGCTTTAGTTTTTTCTTTTCTGTCTACCTGGAGTTTCTAATTGACAGGAAACCTTAAATCTTGATTTTTGTTTGTCACTTTACATTGTGGGATGAGGCAGTTAGACAACAGTGACAGCATGAGATGCAGGTTGTGCAAAACGCTGCCAAGCCTGTCTTACACCAGTGAGGAAGCTGGGACATGGGCAATTATAGACCTGTTTTAGGCACAGATAAGAATATGTTTTCTAAATGACTTAATTAAAAATGTAGGATAGAATAGAATAGAATAGAATAGAATAGAATAGAATAGAATAGAATAGAATAGAATAGAATAGAATAGAATAGAATAGAATAGAATAGAATAGAATAGAATAGAATAGAATAGAATAGAATAGAATAGAATAGAATAGAATACCTGAGGTGTCAACCAGCACCTCAGATCCCTCCCTGCATGGCTCCTCCCTTGCCACTCCTCCCCCAGTTTACACTTGTGCCTGGTATTTCTCCATCCCAAGTGCAGAATCCTGCATTTTGACTTGTACATGGAATAGAGGCAGTTGTTTTCCAGGAGAACTTCACCTGCAAGTCATTACTTCAGTCCAAACCATGGTCCAGGGGACTGCCCTTTGTGGACTGAAGCTTTTATGCAAAATCAAATTAAGCACAGCAATTTGCAGAACTTGTCAGTTCTAATGAGCCTGAACCATGGGGAATTGTAGAGTTCATGGAGATCTGTAGTTATTCAGAGGTTTGGGAACCACTGGCACAGGGAATGCAGCCACTTCATCTATGGCCAATGGCAATCAGTGAGGAGCTGCTGATTTGGAAATGATTATTTGTTGTTGGGTTTTTTTTGTTTGTTTGGTTGGGTTTTTTTTGGTTTTTATTGGTTTTCTGTGGGTTGTTTTTTTTTTTTTGTCAGAGGTGAGCATCAGAAATAAATTACAAAAGCTGTCTTTACACTCATGATTTTTAGATGACTGAGCCTCACTGCAGGCTCCAAACCTTCCTACCCCTGCAGAGGGATGTAGACAAATCTTCCTGGTCACCTTGTTCAACTAAAAGAGATCAAATCCTAACCCAGCACCCCCTCCCCAGCAAGGCATCTCTGCTTGATGAGAGCTCATATTGCTGAGATATAGAGTTTGCAGGGAAAATATATCTTCTTTAGCACCTTTGCACTGAAGGTGATATGTTGGCAGAAGGGAAAATGAAGCAGTAGTTTTAAAGGCAAGATATTAAACTGAAACACTTTTGAGGGGGTAATAATGGAAGGAGAAGGGGGGGAAATGAGTTAGATCTTAGCAAGACCTACCTGGGTCAGGGGGTTAATGAGATTTTGGGTAAGGCAAGATCTCTACACACAAACATATCTGTGTCAGGGGCTGTCAACCTGCTCAGCCCACTGGGCTCACCAAATATTGTGCTCTGAGGCTGCAGCTTCACACCAGCCTAACTCAGTCTGGTAACTGGTGGCTGCAAGTTCTCCCCCTCCCTTCCCTCCTCAGCTGCCCCTTCCTGTCCATTCCTTTTGTGCCAGCCCCAGATTTCACCAGGTTCTGCTCCCTTGAGTGAGTGTATGAGTGCAGGAGCAAATCTAGTATCAAAGAGATTTTTTTTAAAAAGGGAGTTGCTTTTGGAGTTGTTTTTGGAGCACAAGGTTGCCATGTAGTCATCCTAGTCTGGTATAAACTGGTGCTGAAGCTGAAAAGGTTCTGTGATGGCAGAACCCTCTAATTGCCAGCCCTGCCCACTCCCTTAGGTGATACTTCTGCTCCTGTGAGCACAGAAATTTAAACTTGGAGGTAAATTGGGATTTGTCTGACCATCCATGCTCCTTATTTGTTAACACATTCCATGGTGGGTTCTTAGCAGAGCCTCAGTTCTAGCAACAATTTTTAAGTGAAGAAGTCTTGAACTTCATTTGGAGGAGACAAATTTAATTCTGTTGCTGAGACAGAAATATTCATTTAGACAGAGGTGGCTTAAAACAGAAATCTCTCCATGGTTTAAAGGTCACTCTCACACACATAATGTTAGAAAACTTGCACAAGCAAAAGGGAAACCACCTACATTGCAGTGATGGTTTCCAGGTTCTTTATAACTTGCACAGAAACTTTCAGAGTTTCTGCAGGAGGTCAAGCAAGAGGGGCAGAGAAGCAGCCACATTACACATTTCAAAGGGTCACCCCCAACAAAAGTCAGCAGTTCAGCAGATTTTCTTTCAGGAAAACATAAGAAAGACCAAATTTGAGCAACACAGAATCAAGCAAACTCTTGCAGGGATGTTTTATATCACATGCTGGTGGGATAACATGGAAAACAGAGTGAGGACTGCAAGTTTAGGGAAGATCCAGGGGGGCAACAAAGGACAAAGATGAAGGGATGTTATTCAGAGAGGTGAAGTGTGGGGGTTATTTCCACCTTTGTCCATAGAAAAGAACCCCCAAGCTTTAGGTCTTTTGGGGCACATGGGCCAAATTCTCAGCATTGGGAGTCTTTGGCCAATTTTTGATTTTAATGGCTGTTTTTTCTTAATCTAGGTGAAAGCATGAGTCTGTGACATGGGGAGCAGGTGAGGCACTGACTGCACACCTGGCTGGCATCAGTGCATTTACAAGACACCCATTCTCCCTCCCAGAGAGGGAATTCTCCAGGCTGTGGAAATCATTTGTTCTCCTCCCAAACTAAAGTGAGATTGGGTGACTGAACAAGATTGGATGGGTTAGGTGTACAAAGTTAGGTGGGTCCCAGCCCTAGGAGTTAAGATGTTGTGAGTGGAAGAACTTTTGCTGTGTCCACTCCAGGACTGGAATGCTGAGGTGATGACAGCACAGTGAGTGCTGGGTCAGGAATGGGGTTTCCATGGTGCACTAACAAAAACAGCAATTTGAACAGGAGATAAGTGCCATAAAGCCTTCAAAAAAAGTAATCTTTAGAGCCTGAATGAGCCTAAGAGCTTAAAAACTGATCTCATCAGGATTTTTTCCTTAAGGTGAATCACTGTGATCCTCTTCAAATCCATGAGAAGTCAAATGTATTCTTTAGCAGCCCATAGAAAGGCATTAGAATCTGGCTGCTCCTTAATAGCAATGATGACAGTCACTTAAGGGACATATTTAGCATTTGGTAGAGACCACAGATGGTCTTTATCTTAACTAATAGCTAAAACTTGGAAATATTCAGGCAGAGAAAGACCCAAGCTGGTAATTTCTCATACTCCTGTTGCCTGAAGTCCAGAGCCTTGTTCTGAGTAGAGACAGCTGGAGACTTCCTTCAGATTTCCTGTATCTCATTAAAAAGTTTTAAAACAGAGGTGGAGAGTCTGCACAGATCCTCCTTCACATCAACTTTGTGCCAAGGTAAGATCTTTAAAAGCAATGGAGTTACTCCCCATTACTGCTGGAAGCTGAGTGATTTTATTCATTTTAACCTTTTGCTGAGTGTTAGAAAGTGCCATTTCTCTAGGTATGACCTTTATCTTGATGAGAGTTATGAAAGTTATAGTAAATATATTTTTATAGTAAATAATTTTAAAATACCTCTTTATCATATAGTTAGAGCCTGTGCAATAGCAATATAGTTAGGCTGTGCAATAGCAACCCAGTGAAATTTTGTCTGTGGTGCCCATTGAGTAATATTCCATGTTTACCTCTCCAGACTGCTCATGGTGCAGACTCAGGGAAAGAAAAACAAGTATTTTGTGCTGTCCTACTACACAAGACACAGATTTATCAAAGGTGTCACTCAGACCAGGAGATCTTTATTGGAGATTCTGACTGCTGGCCACCAAAACCACCTGCTGAGTACCTGAGCACCTGGCCCTGGATATCTGGAGTGGCAGCCAGGAAGACACAAACAGTAAATTGGGAAGCAAGCAAGCTTTGAAAGTCAGCCTTAAAGTCATCACTTCATGCCAGAAACCACAAAATCTGTGATGTAAAAACGAGGACCCTGAGTGGGAGGGAAGGCAAGGAGCCCTTTCTGCTCTGCAGGCAGATGCTCAGGATGAGGAGCACAAAAATAACACTGGGAGTGTCTCTCTCAGTGCCACTTGCAGAGGGCAACAGCAGTGCTGCTTCCTGAGAAGAGCTGAGTGCCAGGTGTGAGCTTGTAACTTATGCATTCTAAAAATCATCCTCATCAAGGCTGTTCTCATTTTGGTTTTTTTTTCTTTTAAAAACTTATCTTGTGCTTTGTTGTTGGAAAGAAACTCTAAGAGGTGGCCAGAAGTGAGCACAGTGAGCACCTGGGGTCTCCTGCCTTCTTCCAGTCAAGTGATTCTGATGAGGCCACATCATAAGAAATTACTAATTTTGAGTGATGGCTCAGGAGAGTTTGCCAGCTGATTTGTCCTGAGGTCTGGTAGGAAGATGGGAGCTGGGAGTTCTCCATCACTCAGGCTTTAGCTTGAGATGAACCCTCAAAACACCACCAGACTGGTAAAGGTGAAAAACCAAATTATTCTACAATGGATTTCACCTGGGTGTGTTTTTTCTGCACAATGCTGATCTGCTCAAGCTTCCTGCTGGTACCAAACTATTCCTTCTTATCCTTTCTATCCTTCAAAGAAAAAGAATTTAGGGTTCTTTGCAGCACAGAGAACATAGAGCTCAACTGTCATGAGAATAGTTCAACTCTATGTCCCAAAAAACACTGACATAACTTTTGGCACCTTGGAAACCTAATACAATTTTGGGCTGGGCTCTGCCATGTTTATATTAGAGATGTAGTAAAGAGAGGCAGGAAAGCAGTGAAATTTCCCCAGCAATGATTTTTCAGAGTGCACAGGGGTGGCCTGTCCACCTGTGGGTGCTTTTATATATTGGATGATATTGATCATTGATCATGGATCAGATCAAACTGTGCAAAACCTCTGGTCTGAGTGGGAATCCCTTCCCAGTGAGGACTGCTCAGTTCATACCTCATCAGGGATTTTAACTCTTATCTCTCCTTATCCTGCAATTCACCTGGAGCATCTGCAGGCAGAGTTACCCAGAAGGGCACATTTCACACTGAGGATTTTAACAGGAATTCCAAACTGTGAGCTGATGCCTCCCAACAGGCAGGAAATTGTCATGCACAGAGGTCCCTCCCTGGCTCTAAATCATCCTGCTGAGATGCAGGGATCCAGCCACAAATCCTGTTAGCTTGGGAGAAATCAATGCCTAATGTTCCTGTACCTTTAAATTGTACACTGCCATGCAGAGACACACCTGGAAATTGTTTGTAAATGTATTTAGTTATACATGTAATTACACAGATACATGTAATATATGCATGAATGTATGTGTCACACAGGGTCAGTAAATCATTGATATTTTAGACCTGTAGAAATACATATATATCAAGGATATAGATATTTCTCCCTCTTTTTATACATATATAAGTATACATATAAAGTCTGTATAAATAAATATAAATAAAACATATAATTATATATCAGCATATAAATATATATTACATATATATAAAAACATATTAAGTATGTAATATGTATGTTTTATATATTATATGTAAATACAAATATATATATATATATATAATATTATGCAATACATAGCTATTATATTTACTGTAAAATATATGATTTATAGGCAATCTTGTACAAATTAGCATCACTCTTCTGCTTCATAATTTGATGCTGTTGAATTTCTCAGGTTTGGTTGGTTTGGTTGTTTTGTTTTTAGTTTTTTTTTTACATGAGGGAGTCTATGCAGAAATTCAAGATCCTTTTGCAGTTGCCCAGATTTAGGTTTTGTATTCTGATGGAGTAGGAAAATTTGCCAACCCAGGCAGCTTCCCACTAGAAGCACCAGGGAATGGAAATTCTTAATCAGTGGGTGCAAAACCAATGGATTTTTTCAATGGATGTTTCTCTGGCTCTTGGTTTATCATTTCTGAGCCATCCCAATTAAAGACCTTGTCAGCACAAATGATTTGTATTGAGCTGGTATCTGTGGAGAAGGATCTCTGCAGCTGAATTCAGCAGGGAAGGATGCACAGTCCTGATGCAATTCCCTCCTCCAGAAGCCACACAGTGTGGAGACATTTCTAAAAGAATTGCTAACAAGATTCTTTTTCCTTTAGGAAGTTTTTCTGCTGTATAAAGAATAACAGCTGCTTGTTCCTGGTGCTCCCAGGGTAAGGCTGACACTACAAGGTTCTGCAAACCTTAACTCCAGTTGTGGCGCATCCACCTCATGTCACAGTGTCAGAAAACTCACCAGAGTTTCCTCCTGCTTGAAAACTTCTGTTGGCACAGGCTTCTCTCTCTCCTGACACCACACCAGTGGTAGCTGCACTGCACAAGCATTAATGCCCAGAATGCTTGTGAAACACCCAAACCTAAACTAGCTAAGCCATTAGTCTCCAAGCAAAATCCTCTTCAGCTCAGACAGGTGAGGCTTCACCTTTTTTATATGCTTCAAAAGTTAAACCCAATTAAACTCAAAGAATGGACAGCACTTCTGTGACATCAGTTTTCTCATGTAGAAAAGCCCTGAGATATTTGTTCTCTGAGACTGGAGTGCAGCAAAGGATATTGAAGTAGCAGAAAATATTTGAATTTCTGTTAAAGTTTCAAAACCTCACAAGTATTACCCAAATTTGTAATAATTTCACTGTCCTTATTCATTCAAGTTTTGATGTATCAAAACAACTCCCTCTGATTTATTGTTTCAACTTGTGAATTATACTCTGTGTTCCATGGGTTTATTCTGCTGTGTTAAGTGTATAAAAAAGGCTTGTGAAAGGTTATTAGGAAGATCAATGTTATAATTAATTGGCCAGAATTTGGTTTAGATGGGATTCTTCCAGTGGGAAAATATCAGGAACCTATAAATACTGGAAATAAAAAAGATTATATCTCTACAAATTAGGCAAGTTTGTGTTTTCTGCAAGTCCAACCATATCAACAGATCACTTCATAAAATCTCCAATTTATACTCATGTGCAAGAAAGAAAGAAGCAAATTTTAATGACCACAAGGATCTGCTGCAATCCAGAGTACAGTGAAATAAATGGAATTTCCTTGCACAAAGGCAGACAGAGCCAAGGGTGGGAGCAGAGGAAGCTGTGTGAGGCTGAGCATTTGATGAGTTTTGGATAAGATGATTTCACAGGTCCTTCTCAGGAGCAGTGCCCAGGTTCCTGAGGAGCAATCTTGGGATCTGACCTCAGACACCTGCAGGTTATGAGGATCATAACTCTGATCAGGCTTCTGGAAGTCCCTTCATCCTTCTGCAAATAATAACTCTGAATGTGCTAAAATTAGTTATTCTCACTGTTTTGATCATTCTCTGGCTGCTGGGTGCAGCTTCATCCTTTTCCACCCAGCACTTCCCTCATTTATTTAGTTATTTATTTTTGTCTGACCCTTTCAAAAACACCAGGAAGATATGTTCAGCTAATTGCTTGTGGATGATTTAATTGCTATTTAATACCAGAGCAGTGCTGTCTTCCTCCTGTTTCTGAACATGTTGGGTCACAAGCTCAACCTGTTTCTATGTTCTGGTGTTTTGAATAATCCTTCAGGTTGGAAATAGGGGTAGGAACCTGAGTAACTGTAGTAACTGCACTGCACAGAAATGTCTGAACAATCTTCTGCAGAAAGAAACAAAAAAGAAAAAGAAAATCAAGGGGATAACAACTGCCTTTGGGTTTTGCAGCTAGTAATCTTCAACAGTGTATTAAAAATTTTTAAAAAATTTAAAATGCATCACAAATATTTGGAAGCCTGTGAGTTTATCATCCACATGCTAGAAGCCCATGGATAGAGATGCTCACAGGAAGGTCTGTCTGCAGGCCCAGTAAAACCAGTTCAGGAGAAAGCAGAAAACCACCAGTATTGGCATTATCTGATATTTTCTTTATACTTCATGATGATCCTTTATTATGGTGAGAATTGGGCAGTGATGCTGCTTGGTGTAATAGAAAATGAGTATAGAGTGGGCAAACTTTTCACATCAAGAAATACATAGAAAGAAGAGAAATAGCAAACCAGAAAATTGAAAAGATGAGATCCTGCAGAGATGTTAAACAGTTTATTTTGTAGAGATTTATTGTGCAGTTTAAGTTAATACAGCTTTTCCTACAACTCAAAAAATACAATAAATACTTAGGTTGGCTTCCTGAACCATCCTCTCCAGCTGCAGTTTCTTTTTGGGGATGCCAATTTACCTGACTGAACCTCTTGACTTCAAAGTGAAATATGTAATTATTCAGCAAGAGAAACATCTCCAGTATTTATCACTGAAGTGGGAAAAACCAGACTGACCATTCTGGCAAACACAGGAAACCTCCAGTTCTTTTAAATTCCTGCCTCATCTCAGGCTGGGAATTATTATCCATGACATGTGTCATTATGTCACTTGACGTTGTCTAGTGTTTTTTTGACACACAAATAATTAGTTATCTGCTATTCCCAGCTATTTATAGTCACTGTAAATGCCTGTTTTATTGGGTGTGTGTGCTCTTTGAATGGTGCATGAGCAGCTGCTTCAGCTGCTTAGCATTTTATGTCTTTATATCATACTAAGATCACTGTCTGACATGTCTCTCAGAGCCAGAGAGCTGTAAGAGGCTGGGGCAGGCTGAGATTAACTCATGAAAAGACAGATGAGCATGGTGCTCCTGTGATGTCACCTATGGCAAACATGGTCAGTGGTGTCAGGAGGAATCCCAGCTTTCCCTTGGGCTTCTCAGCAAGTTTTCAAAAACAAAAGCCATCACTGCCCAGAAAAGGATTTTCAAGATGCTGTTCCAAGGCTGAGCAGTGCTCAAGGTAGATGTGGGTTTTGCTGAAGGGATAAATTGATTGGAGAGATAAGAAGGGATGCTGCCAGGAGAAGTGACTGCATCTCTGTCAGCTTTAATTTACACTGCCCTTGCTGGACTTGATTTCTTTGAAAATGCTTCTTAACTTACTAGCAAATAAAAGGGGCCACAGCTGATTTCTGGGATCAGGGAAACACCTGAACCATCTTCTTCTGAGCCCAGAATGGGCCAAGCTCTTCTGTGCTGTGTCCACTCCCTCCTTGGTGTGGTGTGAGACCTGGGGCAGGAAAAAGCCAGAGCTAAAACACCAAACAATGACTTGACCTGGCCTGAGTAAACTCCTGGACATTTTTAGTTCACTATCAAGTGTAGCCTGAGAGACACAGCACTGGAAGGTGATGGATGCTGACCTACAAGTTGCAATCCTTCTCATACCCTTCTCTTAGGACATAAATCCATGTGTTTGTGGCCTCCCTTTTCCCATTGCAATTTCTGTGCAAGCCCCAAAGTCCAGCTGAGGTCTTTCCTTTGCCCTCTGCAGCTACAAAAGGAACAGTTTATTCTCACCAATGGTGAGAAGATTTTTGGCATTATTCCCTACAGCAGCAGGGTTGTGTATCCTGGAAAAACAAAGAAGAGCTAAGTGGCTTTGCTGAGCTCTGTTTAAAATTATGTCTGGCTACAAGAGTTAAAAAGTGATTGCACAGCACCTTCCTTCATCCCAAACATTGCTGCTGCCTCTGGTCCAGTTCCAACAGGGATGGCTGAGTGCCAGGAGCATCAAAAAAAGCTTATTAGCATTGTTTTATATTAAGATTTTTTCCTTCATAATAAATTTGCAGGATATTCCACAGTGTTTGTCCAAAATGTGATCCCTCAGGTCTGTGTGGGAAACTGAAGGCAGCCCATCCCACCCTGCCTTGTGGCCCTCATTAAACAAAAAAATCACTGCATATGACCACGCTTTTTATATACTATTATTATGGATGCAGCTAACCTGGAGCACTGTGGAAGTTATTTATGATCCCCAAGGCCAGAAATGGGATCAGACCCTCCTCAGTCCAGCCCCATCTGTATGATCAGGAGAGGAGCAGTGCTGTAAAACCTGAAACTGCAGCTGCAAGCCAGCAGTGGAAGCAGGCAGAGCTGTCATCCCCTGAAGAGGAGAACTGACAGAAGTTGCATTTTAATACCTGATTTTACACCACTGCTCCTTGTTTAATCAGATCAACACAGATCAGGCTGATCATACCGGGAAAGGAAAAAAAAAAAAAAAAAAAAACAGCCAGTCAGCCCAGAACAAACACGTTTGTTGAAAAACATCAGAGTGTTTGGCAGATTATATAATGTTGCAGTAAGTAACTGCATAGCTTAATTTTATGGTTTCCATGGAAACCATCAAAATGAAAGGTAAGAGTTCAGTGTCTTGGCTCTGAGGAGCAAATCTCTTTGTGGGGATGAGCATTTGGGGGAGCAGGGATTTCAGGCTGCAGAGGGAAGGGAACCTTTTGGAAGCTGTGGGAATGAGATTCTGGTTTGGGAGGTGCCTGAGCCATTCCCAGCCCCAGCCTGGCTGCATAAATCCCTCAGATGCAGATACAGCCTCATGAATTTTATATTTATTTTATATTTACACGTGGTGTGACCTGCTGGAGATCCCAGCCGTGCTCACACAAGCTCCTGGTGTCACTGTGGGCAGCTTGTTTTCCTGTGCAAACTTCTAATGCAAAAAAACATCCACTCTCACCTCCTTCAGGGGGGAAAGAAACAGAAAACACCAAAGCTGCCAAGGGTTGCTGCAGAAGCAAAGGTTTCTGGCTGTTTCTGTTAGTTTTATGAAAGACCAGACCATTATGCTCTTCCCTTTGCTGGGGCTTAGCCCTGCAGATCCCAGTGATGCTGACCTTGGTGAGTTGTGGATCTGATGTCCTTGGGTGAGATAGTTCAGGTCTGTAATTATATTAATGCAAAATGGAGACAGGGCTGGAAAGGGGCTTGGGCAGCTGTGCTGGGTTGCAATAGAGGCTGTGCCCAGCAATGTGTGTTCTGTCCCCAGCTGTTAAACCAGCTGGGCAGTGACCCTGATCTCCTGGCACACATTATCTGCTCATGGGCCATCTTTAAACCAGCTGGGCAATCATCTTTATCTTTCCCACAGCCCATCCTCCCTCCAGGAGATATCTCCTCTTCATGGCCAGTGAGTCCCAGGGCATGACTGATAAAATTCCATCATCCCACTGGGAGATGCTCCAGCCAGGGGAGGAGCCAAGCCTTTCCTACCCAGATAAAAACTGACATTTTGGACACCAAGGCACCTTCTTTCCACTGCATTCCAGAGGAAAACCAGACCTTTGCACATCATCCCTGCACCTTCAGAGGAAACTGCACCTTCTCCAGGAGCACTGCTCCAGCTGAACCACATCTGCCCCTGCAGGAGGATGCAGCCACCATTGAATGGGACTGTGCCAACACCCTGACTGACTGACGGGTGTCAGCTTGGATTCTGACTCTGGCAGGGGTTGGGATTGTTTTTTGTAATAATATTAGTAATTAGTAATTAGTAATATTTCTATTTTAATTTTCCTAGTAAATAACAAATATTTCTAATTCCCATATATTTGCCTGAGAGTTCCTTAATTTCAAAATTATAATAATTTGGAGGGAGGGGGTTTACATTCTTCATTTCAAAGAGAAGCTTCTGCCTTTACTGGCAGACACCTGTCCTTCAAACCAGGACAGCAGGTCAGAGCCATCCATCCTCCCATGGCTTTGTCCCTGACACAGACAAAGACTGGCAGGTGGATGGAGAGGCTGTAACACACTGACCCTGCCTCCCCAGGCAACATGGGCAACAAGAGGGTCTCTTTCTGTCATAAAATCGTGTCATTCTTTCAGGTTGGAAGGGATTTTTGTGTTTTGTTCTATGCCCCTGCCCTTGGCAGGGACACCTTCCTCTGGACCAAGTTGCTCAGAGCCCCATCCACCCTGGCCTTGGACACTTCCAGGGATCCACAACTTCTCTGCACAGCCTATTCCATCAGTTTGTCATGCCTGGTGCTTTATCCCTTTCTGCAGTGCCTGCCCCCAGCTCCCCTTTGTGACATGAGGCTGCACTACTGCCAGCAGTCACCTAAATAAACTGCTTTTCTGGAACTCTGAGGCTCATACAAACCACGTACACAGGTGGATCTGCAAGGAATTTGGAGTCCAGCTGTCCTTGCCTCTGCTGAGCTGCTCTGCTGGGAAGGGACAAATGAGTAAAGTGGCTCACAAGTGCTCCTAGAACCAAACCCTGAGGGGTTAATTCCTCACTCCAAATTGCCATGTGCCTCCTCACTGTGCACTCAGCTCATTTCTTGTTCTGTCCTGTTATCAGAGCTGCAAGTGAGCCACCACTTTAACAAGGTTTCTTTTTTGAAGAACCACAATCACAAGGCAATACCACTTATTAGGCTGCATTATTACACATTTTTCATGGACTCAGAGGAGACAGGCTGGCTGTATGACAAATAGCCAGAGCCTGGGAGCTCCCCAAGCCATGCTGACTCCTTCCTGGATCTGAAACCTTGGGTTGGAGCCTCTTTCAAAGTGAACAGAGAAGAGCAGTTGTATTACATTTGCATGCATCACTCCTGTGAAGCACCTCACTCCTTGTTAATCCTGTGCTCCCATATATTTTTCTTGGAGTGTGGGAAGTAGATGCCCAAAACTATTTGAGTGTCTGAGCTGTAATACCTACACTTGCAATTACTATTTTAAAAGGCTAAAAAAATAAGATTGAAGCAGATGTGCAAGTATGTTGATCCTTATTTACATAATATATCCACCAGTCTATCCCCCTGTGTAACCCTGATGGCTGAGAAGTGCAAATCTTTAAATCTGACACAGATTTAATCAGGAGAACATGTCTTGCTTCATCATTCTGCACTCCTGTCTCCTCTTCTGCTGCTAACTCTCTTCTTCTTGCTCTGTTAATGTATTAAAAACCCAAAATGCATGATGCTCAAGGTCCTGTGACAACCTGGGATCTTAAATGAAGGACAGTTGTGTCCCTTGGCAGCCTTGTGGCTCTGCATGGAGCCTCTGCTCCTCCTCCCATAGATTCATTTGGGTTGGAAAAGTTCTCAAAGCTCACCAAGTCCAGCCATTAACCCAGCACTGCCACCACTAAATCATGTCCCCAAGTGCCACACCCACACAGCTCTTAAATCTCTCCAGGAATGGTGGCTCCAGTGCTTGACCACCCCTGCAGTGAGGAAATTTTTCCTGATATCCAAACTAAATCTTCCCTGGTGCAATTTTGAGCCAGTTCCCTCTTGTCCTGCCCCTTGTTGCCTGGAAGCAAAGCCTGACCCTCACCTGGCTGCACCCTCCTGTCAGGGAGTTGTGGAGAGTGTTCAGTGTGATTTGGGGGGTTCTTTTAATTACCTCTTATGTGGGGTTAATCAAACTCTTCTTCCATTCCCAGTAAAACCAGCAAGTCTGGTGTTGGATATAAGCAACAAAGCTATTTCTAGGGGCTGCACCCTGGCACTAACACATCTGTGTGCCAGAATCAGAAACTGCTTCCCTAATTGCATAGAAGTAAACAAAAACCAATTAAAAAAATATCTGACAGAAACTTGATGGTTCTGTGTACCTGTAACAAGCACACTTTGCTTATAATAAGAAATAAACATTCAAAATTAAGCTGTTTATAGTTCAGGATGGGTTTCTGTAAGAAATGGTCACCCATTGGTGCTGAGCATTGGGAACTTTTACTGATCTCCAGCAAAACTCTGCAAGGCTGAAGCTTTCAGCAAATTAAACTGGCAGATACCAGTGGGATCCTAGGAGAGGAGAAAGGTGTAGCTCTTCTCAGAATCTGTACCAAGTTCTGCAGTATTGCCCTCAGGAAGGTGTGGATGCCATAATGTTACATGGGGTCAAAAAAGCACCAGGAAAAACTTGTGGAAGAAAAAGGCATTGAGGGCAGTAAAATATGAAGAGTGTGATTCTGACTTGTGATACTTTGAGGAGCAAAAAGGAGGGAGGCTGCCTGTGTGAAATACCACAAGGGATTTGCTCTTGCCTTAGTGGTGGAGGTGAACTGCTGGCTCAGGACAGAATTTGGGCTGTTCTGGAAAAGGGAGCCCTGCACTACCCTACTTCCCTTCAGGAATAGCTTTGAGATCCTCAGAGCACAAAAGGGGCTAAAATGCCCCTGGGCATTGTAGGGATGCACACCTTGAGGCAGGTGGGTTATCATTTCAGAAGGTCTCACCCAACTCCAAATACTTCCCATTTAAAAATTCCCCAGAGGGAGGCCACAGATGGTAATGCTGGAGGTGAGAGTGTTCCTGTCTCTACCTAGTCTTGCTCACCCATCAACCTGATTTTATGGATGGGAGGGGTTATTGTCTTCCTCAAGAAATTTCACATGCATGATGGACTCTTTGCCAAGGAAAATTAGATCATATGTTCACAGCATCCTCCACGGGATACACGGCCCTGTTGCAAAACATTTGCTGCCAGATATTAAGGGAGGAGATCTCTTCTGCCAGTGGCATTATTAAACAGCATGAGGAGAGTTTTGCATCCAAAATCCACCTTAATATTGATGTGTTCATAGGAACAGATGTCTGCTTGCTTCCTGCACAATGTGTTACCAGATTAGAGATTTTACAGCAACAGCCTTAATTAGAAGCATGTTATTATTCATACTAAAAGCCTCTTTTGGAGGTGTAAATCCTTGCAACACAGGGATCCAAACCTGCCTCCTCTCCAGTCCATCTACTGTGAGCAAGAGACCTTAGCCCAAACATTTTGCACTTCAGAGATACACATATATCCTTTATTTTCAAGGGTCTGGGCACTGGATTGTATCAGAGCTTGCCCAAGATGGGACAGAAAATCAGTGTGCAGCAGGGCAAGGAACACAGATCCATGACCCAGAAGGGCTGGGAATGCCCTGGGAGTTCCCTGTTGTTGAATAAAGTCACCATCAGGTGTGGTACCAGTGCTGCAGTGCTGGGATGGTCACAGTGAATTCTCCTTTGCAGGTGGGAATGCTCTGACCTTATTCTGTCCTTGCTGTGGGTATTAGAAAGCTGCTCCCTAGCACCTTTTCCTTTCAGTCTCTGCAGTTGCTTCTTTGCTTTTTTTCAAGGAAGAGTCTCTGGAAGAAAATCTGGCAATGATGCAAATGGTGGGGAAAGGGCAGAAGGGAGAGGCATTGAACACCAATTAATTCTGTGAGGTATAGTGTATGTTAGCTTGAGTATAAAGCCTTTTTTGTGTGTGTCCCAGCTGAAAAGATTTCAAGGTAGGAAAAGTAATTTCCTTGTTTTTCTTACAGCACCCACTAGCCAGTAGCTTTAATGTCATTTAGTGCCTCTAGACACGACTAAAATATACAAGTCAAGTAATTTCTGTTTTTCCTTAAAAACATCAGCTTGGCACGTGGATACAAAGACATGAAAAAAACTGAAGAAATGCATCAGGTGGCTTGGTGAACTTCTTTTTTTGTTCTCTCATCTTTCTGTGGGAAGGTTTGCCAGTTTATAGCACAGAATTTTTGTAAGAAACTGCTTTTAATTAGAAAGGATTTCAGATGGGCATGTGTAAATGAAGAAGGTTCTACTTCTCAAATGGGTTTTTAGTTCAGATTTCTTTCTAGTGCTTGTTTTCTAAAGTTCAAAAATGCCTTTCCATTTAAGAGAAAAATAAATCCTTTTGACCTTAAGGAATTTATTTGCTGTTATAAAATACAGCACAACTGAACATCAAGAAAACAAAACTAAAATAAAAAACTTAGTTGAGAATGAACACAAAAAATTCAAGAGAAGGAGTCAGCAGGATTATTTCTGGAGATGATGTGCAGAATGTCTTGATTGAATTTGATATCTGAAACAACCTGGGATCAGCAGAGGTTGTATGAGCATTTACCACTCTAAGTTGGCATAAAAAAAAAAAAGAGAATCCAAGCATTGCATGTTGTGTCTGAGAAGATGGGAGGGTGAAAGATTTTCAACCCCATGGGAGCAAACCTTGGTTTGAGGGTAAAAGGTTCCATTGAGTCTGAAGAGGAGAAAAGCCTGGCATGACCTTCAGTGAGAAAGGAAACATCTTCCCAGATATTTCCCACATGGACTTTTCAG
Organism: Oenanthe melanoleuca; assembly: GCF_029582105.1. Taxonomy (NCBI): domain Eukaryota; kingdom Metazoa; phylum Chordata; class Aves; order Passeriformes; family Muscicapidae; genus Oenanthe; species Oenanthe melanoleuca. The sequence goes on from NC_079334.1 coordinate 66,147,700, forward strand.
TGCCAGCACATAAAGACCAGGACCAAGCTCCAACAAAGCACCTGAGACCTCCAGCCACAGTGAGGCAGGATTTGCTGTCTGCAGGAGACTGTGATCCTGCAGAGGTCTCTTTCTTCCTGGGTTGTGTAGGTTTGGAAGACACTCAGCTCTTCTGGACCTTGACCAGTGCTCCTGGTACCTGTTTCCAGGTTGAGATCCAAGGAATGGCTCCATACAGAACCTGGGAAGAGCTCATAGGGGGGTCTGAAGGCTTCATGGACACACAAATCCTGATCCAGGGCTGAACTGGTGACCTGAGCAGAGCCAGCTCTGTTATCTCCACAAGTTCTCTCTTGCTGTCATTGCCATGATAATCTAGACTTCATTTCTTCACTGGAAAGTTTCCAAACCCTGTCGTGTCTTCCTTGGAGACATTAAGATTCAGTGGCTGAGTTCTTGGAAGGATGCTGTCTCTCCTCTCAAAAACCATCTAAGATTTGCTGGTTTTTTTATTTTGTTTTCTTGTTTTTAATCCAAACTGGTTTCTTATTCCAAATCTGTAAGGAGCCTGGTAGCTCCCTTACAAGATGCACCAGCACTTTATAAATATCCCTGAAGGAAAGTTGGTCTGTCTTTGACTTTCAGAAGAAGTTTGTTCATTTCAATAGTATTTAGAATGCATTTGCATCTCCAAAATGTCTTCAAATGATTTCACAGACACCAGAAAAGCATGAGCTGTTCCAACCTCCTCCTGAGTCCTGCTCTTCACGCAGAAGTGAGAGGAGCAGCATCACTTCCATCACCCTGGAACCTGGAAAACTGCAGCTGGTGGTTTCTCTGCACTAAACTCTCCTTTCAGAAGTGCTGGATGGCCTCACCTCCCACCAAAGTCAAGGCAAGGTGAGGATGCTCTGCCCCTTTGCTGGATCAACTCCCTGGTTTCCAAGGCAACTGTTCTTGGGCGAGATTTAATGAGAAGGTGAGGACAACCACGAGGCCCCTTTGAACACAGGGAACACAGAGCTCACAGAAATGATTGTGCTTTTCAAGGGAAAAGGACAGGCAGGTGGACTGAATGGACAATAAATTGTCTGACATTTTAATGGGTTAACATGATATTGCAGAAAATGACCTGAATAAAGTGGCTCAATCCCTGTGGAGAAAAGTAAAATAAAATTGGCATAATGGAAAGAGGGGCCATAAAAGGCTGGAATGGGGGTTTGTTCAAACTGTCTGAATGGAAGTGAAAGGAGCAAGTTACAGCCCTTGTTACAGCCTCTTAGCAGCAGTTGGTCTCAAAATGAATTGGAAAAAAATGTATCTGTGATAACCTGACATAGCAAAGCTGGTTGGGTAAGCTCCATAAAACACAGCCTTTATATCAGTGCCACAAATCAGAAGCTATTTGCAAGAGATTTTACAGCACAGGCAACAGGTACTTCTTGTTCTAATGTCAAGCAGTGTCATCTGCTACAAGAAAAGTGGAATTGTTGCTTGTACCCAAAATGTCTCAGATCATGTTTATGCTGTCTCATGCATTTCTTCACCCTGGAACTTTCCAGGTTTATTATGAGTAGACTTGCTTTTTAATATCAAAAAAAGATCTTGTAAAAATAAAGACCTATCTATTCTGTGTGTGGTGTGGAAGAGTTAAGGAAATATAGATTTCTAATTCTACAAGAAATACTGATATTTTAATACTATTCCCATTGTAATCATGAACCTTTTTCACTAGGATAAACTCAGAGCCTTTTCAATTTAGTATTACAAACCTTCTTTATTTAAAGTCAATCTTGACATGAAAGTAGCTCTGTCCACCACATCTCAAAAGGTTTGAGCAAACTGAAAGAGTAATTGATTCTAACCTTAGTAATAATGATTTTATGATTTTGAAAACTCTATTTTGGGGAGATGAAGGGAGGAGAGTCATATAAGATCAACTGAGAGGGCAAAAAGCATTTTTTAAAATTAATTAAGATATGTTTCGAGTTAAAACATTTTGTATGGTTAATGGGGCATTTGTAGTGACCTTTGTACTTATTTTAAATGAAGAACTGGCACTTTCACACCTGAAAAGGAGTATTTTTACTTTCAGAAATGCTGAAATAAAATGTTCTAACTAATGTGCATGGCTGGAAAAATTTTTAAAACGGGAATTTTTGACAGAAAGATCTTCATCCATTCCACCCAATCAAAAATAATTCAACCCTGTTGTCACCCTCTGCTACTCTGGAGTTGAGTTTTGATGAATGAAGTGTTTATAGAGCTTTAAATAAAATCAGGAGCTTCAGCCTCATGACAGAAAGACATGAAACCATTGTAAGGACAACTACAGAGCCAGACTGCCTGGTGATAACCACAAATTTTGGGGGAAATGGTAAATATATGCTACCCTGAGTCAACAGCAGATTTATCCAAATACAATTTCCACTGAAGAGCCACAGCCCTGCACAGGTTAAGCCTCCAGGTGCTGCCAGGGTGAAATAAAAGCAAAGATGGAGATGAAGAACCAATTTTTCTGTGGTTTTGGTGGCCCTGGTGCCACTTAGCCCAGGTGGGATGTCACCTCCTCTGCTGCACAGGCAGACCCACAGTGCCTGGAGGCTCCTGCAGGCTCTGTCCTCCAATGTGCAGGCCAGGCTTTACCCCTTGTTTTCAATCTGATATTCCATGTATTTTTATGAAGGGCTGCTTGTTACCAGCTCCACAGAGGGTGTTGTGCTTTAATACAGTCCTTGCAGGGAGAGAAGTGAGTGAACAGTTCTCCCTTCACACACAATCCTGAAGGTCACAATTTGAGCATCTATTGAATTTTTTTTTTTTTGCCATGTCAGCTTTTTTTTTTGCTCATGCTCCTCTATGGATGACTTTAAAATGGTGTCTCTCTCCAACCATAAAATTCCACCAGTGTTTAATCTCACAGAGTATTTTCTTGGATGCTGCTGCCATGATCACTTGACTAATTCAGCTTGCAAAGAACTACTGGGAAGGAGTATTTATGGTAGTCCCAGCAAGGACAACCAAATTAGCTGTAGCAAGCAGTCAGCCTGAAGAAGAAATAAAACGAGGGAGTGAGATAATTTGGAACAAAATGTAAAAGACACACAAATCATTTAATAAAGGTTTTCCCTGGAGGAAACTTTCCAAGCAGCTGATCACCAGGACAGCTGAGAGAAATGAGGTCAATTGTGTTTAGACACAATGTGTACATTTTATTTTTTAAAATGATCATCATTTGTCAAGCTTTATGGGCCAGGTTCTTTCCTCAGATTAGCTGATACTGGAATTGAACTCATTACAATAAGGTTTTGTCTTTAGTAGACAGGAAGGTGGAGAGAGTGATTTATTTCAAGGAAACTGTAAAATATTCACTGAAGTGGAATGGTATTGTCTATAACTGAGAAATAAAAATGGAGTATAATCAGGGAGCAGGATGGAGTGGCTCTGCTTTCCCAAGAAGTGCAGCAAACAAACAACAAATACCTGTAATTCTTAAACAGGAGCCTGGGCTAGAAAACTCTCTTGAACATAGGTTCAGCATTACATATTTTACATTCTTCTCATTGAACTAATAAATCTAAGTCCAGACACACATAATAGAAGCACTGGAGTCCAGAGGTACAAGAGGGAAAAGGAACAAATGCTCTCATTGCCAGAATAGAAATGCCTTTTCCATTTGCAGTGGAAAGGGAGCATTTGAAGCCACAGCTCTTGCAGATGTAGCCCAGAGTAGATCTGGTCACATCCCAGTGCTGACTCAATGCCATGAAGAGTGAGGCACCACAGCTTGATGTGAGCAGAAAACCCACCCTGGCATTTAATGACAGGGAAAAGGAGAATGTTTGAGATGCTAAGATGTCATTTTTTCCTAATTTTTGTAAAAATCAGTCATTTTCTCTCTTAGCTGCTTTTATATTGCATTAACCTAATAATAAACTCTGATTAAGAAAAAACAAAAAACAAACAAGAACCAGAGCTGAAGGTTATTCACCCCCTCTGAAGATAACACAATCTGCAGCAGAAAGCACAGTGGTATCCATGAGACAGCTCTGCTGCAAGATTCCAACATGATTTTATCCTTTCTCCTCAAGTGCCCCTCCTTTAAAATGAAAACAAATCAAATTCATTTTTACCATCCAGAATATGGGGGATCATATCCATACACATGCACTGGAACCACCACAGATTGGAAGGGACCTTGCAAATCATCCAGTTTCAACTCCCTGCCATGGGCAGGGACACCTTTCACTATCCCAGGATGCTCCAGCCCCATCCAACCTTCCTTGGACATTTCCAGGGATCCAGAACAGCCACAGCTGTGCCAGGGTCTCACCACCCTCACAGGGAAGAATTTATTTGGTCTTGGTAAGAGACACTTGGGAAGTTTATTACGTGGATATATGGATGGATATATGGATATATGGATGGATATATGGATATATGGATATATGGATGGATATATGGATATATGGATATATGGATGGATATATGGATATGTGGATGGATATATGGATATATGGATATATGGATGGATATATGGATATATGGATGGATATATGGATATATGGATGGATATATGGATGGATATATAGATATATGGATGGATATATGGATATATGGATGGATATATGGATATATGGATGGATATATGGATATATGGATATATGGATGGTTATATGGATAGATACATGGATATATGGATGGATATATAGATATATGGGTGGATATATGGATGGATATATGGATGGATATATGGATATATGGATATATGGATGGACATATGGATATATGGATGGATATATGAATACATAGATGGATATATGGATATATGGATGGATATATGGATGGATATATGGATATATGGATATATGGATGGATATATGGATATGTGGATGGATATATGAATATATGGATGGATATATGGATGGATATATGGATATATGGATGGGTATATGGATATATGGCTGGATATATGGATATATGGATGGATATATGGATATATGGATGGGTATGTGGATGGATATATGGATATATGGATGGGTATATGGATATATGGCTGGATATATGGATATATGGATATGTGGATATATGGATGGATATATGGATATATAGATGGGTATATGGATATATGGATGGATATATGGATGGACTGGACCCCACAACACCTACCAGAGGGATCAGGCCATGGAGAGTGGGATCTGCCCTTCCCAGCAGTGACCTGTCCCTGCACAAGTAGAGACATTTCAGCAATGGAACCTTGGAAGTTGTTCAGCAGGGAGAGGAAAAGCTGTGAAATGCAGAACTGACAAAGCCAAGCATGGCTGGGACTCGTTTGCTGCAGGTTTTCCTTGCAGGAAGCAGCCAGTGGGATTCCTGTTAATCAGAGAGGCTTTGCTGGCCATAGATCACATGGGCACTCGTGGGAAGGGGAAAGCTCCTCAAACAGCCACGGTTTCTCCTGTCCCCTCCTGGAGCTGAGGGGCCCAAGTGGCATCAAGGTGAGTGTGTGGCACAGAGGTGACCTGATGGAAACCATGGGGAAGGGAGGGTTCTCACAGGGAGGAACCAAGAGCAAACAGCACCACTCCAAATCCACACCCTCCTGTTATCCTCCTGCCCACTGCCTTGCTGAACACATTGTGTGAGTTTGTTTTCTCTTTGAGGCCCGTTTTTATTTAATGCCACAAAGATGTGCTGCTTGCAGAGAGCACCAATCCTCTGAAGGTTTAATTGGGGTGAGGGGGGGACTGTCTCCCTCTGCCCACACACTCCCAGCTCACATCTGGGTGTGCCAGCTTCCCCAGGCACTGGGGGAATGAGGAAACCCTTGAGACTGGGAAATGAAATGAGAGCAGAGCAATGCAGGCAGCCTCAGATCTGCACCCACACCAAGCTGCTGAGAAACACCAGTTTAGCTATGCTGATTTTTTTCTTTTTTTTTTTTTTTAATTGACATAGCCCTCCATGCTTTGATATTGGAAGGGCATGTTTATCCAACATTGTTCAGTGCAGCTACACTGCTGCTGGTTACAAATTGTGAGAGTCATGTTCTGTTTCAGGGAAACAATAGGATTTAATTATTAGCAGCCTTCAAAGGCAAATGCAGGGCTCAGAGTCTTCTCTGATTACAAGGTCAGAGCAGCAGATCAGTGGTTGGAACAACAGAGTTAACAGCATTGTTTACATTATTCTGGGAGAAAAGACTTCATAGTTTTATGTTCACTTTTCAGATTTTCTCTATTTGTAAAAAAATTAAGTAATCTACACATAAATCAATATCTTGATTGGATTTCACTTAAAGATGAAATTTATTAAAAGTTAGTTTTCTTCATGTACTGTGTTTGGATGCTAAATACAGGAATAGAGGGGACAGCTGCTGCCAGGAAGTCAAAAAAGGTGAGCAAGATATTTATTCTTTTAATAATTCTTTTAAAGATGGAGAAAACATTAGTTAAAAACTTTAGAAATTCTGCTTAAATGGGAAGGTACTGACATACTCTATCAGAGGAGTAATTCACCACAAAATTTTTGTTGGCACAGAATTAAGTCACCCACATGTGATGGATTCTCCATTACTGGAATTTTTAAGAACAGGCAAGGGACCCTCTACTGTGGATGTGTGGGTACAGATTTCTGAAATGAAGCTTCACTCAGATTCCCCAACATAAACAGGCTTTGCATGTTGTGATAGCCCAAGGAATATCAGTTTTTATAGCTAATAATTATAGATCTTAATAATTTAGTCATATGTGTCATTCCAAGCACAAGATGTGCTCAGTTTATGGCCCAGTGAGACATTCAATTAAAGATAAATCATCTTAGACATCAGTCTCTGGAGAAGTATGTGTTTTCCCTGTGTCTGTGGCTACTAAAGATAGAAGTATTCTAGACTAAAATCCACTGAAGAAAGATAAATGGATCTGAAACTTAGCTTGCAAATTGCTGCTTCCAATTAATTTTTGGCTTGAAAGTTTTCATAAATAATCTGCTAATTGTCTTTCATTTATTTTCCTTTTTCTCTTAATGAAACAAGGCCTGAAGATACCAAACAAGGAGTGCAGAATATGAGATAAAGCACAAAAAAGAAATATAAAAGTTCCTTAACTCGGAAAAAGGGCTATTTTAGATTAATATTTCACTTCATTGGAGTTATTGGAATAATTAATTTTCAGCTTTGACCATTCTGCTGTGATAATAACATTGGGTGAGGAGAGAGGAGTCCTCTCCAGAGGTCAGAGTTCACCATCCTCATCACAGAGCCCAGAAAGAATTTTGCCCATTGGTTCAGGGACTCCATTCTAAGCTGATTTTCACCACTGAGTGGAACCCAATACTGCTCCTTAAAGGATAAGGAAAAGCAAGAAAAGAAGCTTGTCTGGATAAACCTGGTTAGAGTGTAACCAAAATGGGAAAAATAAGAAAAAAGTGAGCAGAGTTATGGAAATCAAAGAATTTGCACCTAGGGCAAACCTCATTTTCTGGGACTGGTGACACCAAAGGTGTAAAGAATGGCAAGTATCAGGGAGAGGAAGGTGATAAAGCTTTGAAATTCCTGTGCTCAGCTGAGAATTACTGTGTGTTCACTGGCTCAGACAGACCTTCCCTCTCAATGCTGGATTGTGTTCTCAGTTTATAAAGTTTGGACTTGGTGATGAAGGATGAGGTTGGACTTCATCATGGAGGTTTTTTACAACATTAATGATTCAATAGGTCTAAGAAGCTTTTGGTTTTGGTGATTTTGGTTTTTTGGTTGGTTTTGGTTGGTTTTGGTTGGTTTTGGTTGGTTATTTGGCTGGCTGGTTGGTTTGGGGATTTTGTTTGGTTTTTTTGGATTTTTTTCATTTGGGTTTTTTTTGTTTAGTTTTGTTTGGTTTTTTTTTTGTTTTTGTTTTTGTTTTTTTTTTGTTTGGTTGTTTGTTTGTAGGGGTTTTTTTTTGTTATTGCAGTTTTGTTTTTGTTTGTTTGGGGTTTTGTTTGTTGTTGTTATTTTGTTTTGTTTTGTTTTGTTTTGTTTTGTTTTTTAATTTCCAGTTGAGACAAATGAGAAATTGTTGAGCTTGCTGCTATTTTAGCCTGGCTGAGAGCGTGAACAGAAGTCTGGGCATGAAAGTATTTGGAAAGAACAAGATCTAGTGTATCTTTGGGTCTACAGGCTGGTAAGTAGCTAACAAAATATTATTTCTATATCATCATATTAGGCAGAGGTGTCTGATTTCCACTGAGACAAGCACCTTTCTGCCTTCCTCATCTCTGGAAATCTCTGCACCTGTTTGAAGATATCACATAGCACAGTGTCTTGTCCTGGGATTAGTCCCACTGACCTGCTGGGTTAGAGGAAATCAGGTTAAAGTAAATCAGGTAATTAAGACCCCAGTCCACTGAGATTCTTTATTCATTAGCTGCCCAAAGCCTTGTCCAGCAATTAGCATTGTATTCCCAGCACAGCCAGCAGAGCAAACCGTGCCAGGGATTTTATTTTAACACACTGAGTTCCCATTCTGCTGGCACACCCAACATCCACATTTCTGTTTCAGGAGGTGAAATCCTCAAATCAGCATTCATGGCTTGGGCTGAATTCCGTGGCAGAAGACAGGATGAAATAAAACCTGGAGATAAAGCAAAATCCCCAATCCTGTTTATTGCTGTGAAAGCACAGCTGGACCATGTCTGGGTTTTGCTTGGTCAGGCTTTTCTTCTTTGTGTGTTTTGCCTTACTGGAGCCCTGTGACACAAGCCAGCCTCGTTCCACAGAGCATCTCTCACAATCCCAGTCCCCAGAGACATTATCACAGTGGAGATTACAGCAACAGGCAGTGATGCTGCTTCAAACACTTCAGCCACTTTCCCCCCGTGACTTTTGATGCCTGTTGTTTGTGCTGGGATTGCTCTGTGTGTGTCAGGCTGTGGAATCTCACAGCATGAATGATTATTCTTGCTGGATTACACCAGTTCACAGATCTGTGCTCAGCTCCTGTCACACATTTGCCAACAGGATCATGGGCAGATGGATAACTCTGTTGGGTTTTTCTTTTCAAGCACATAGGTTCTTAAATCTCATTAATTTCAGTGCTCAAAAATCTTGTAAAATTTGTTTTTTGGGCACAAAGCACCCTATGGAATTTTAACCACCTACTTGAGGATATTATTTCTAAAAATACCCCTTTGCTGCTGGAGAAAACAGCAATTTTCAGAGGGCAGTGCAAACTATCCAAGAGATCTCTTGGTCTGTGAGTGAGCTTTGCACACCAGATATGCACCTACAGACTCACAAATAAAGATAAATGGAAAGAAAATGTGAGGTTTTTTCCTCAGAGTTAGTTCTAATTTTAGATTGCTGAAGGGTTTGGAGCACCAGGAGCAGCTGAGGAGCTGGGGAAGGGGTTCAGCCTGGAGAAAATGAGGCTCAGGGGGGACCCTGTGCCTCTGCACAACTCCTGACAGGAGGAGACAGCTGGGATGGGGTCGGGATCTGCTCCCAGGGAGAAAGTGAGGACAAGAGGAAAGGGCCTCATGTTGTGCCAGGGAGGTTGAGATGGGATATAGTAAAAAATTCTGCACAGAAAACATTGGAAGTGGCTGTTCAGGGAAGTGGTGGAGTCACCATCCCTGGAGGGATTTGAATAAATCATGCAGATTTTGCCTGGAGATACAGTTCAGTGGTGGGTTTGGCAGTGCTGGGGGAATGGCTGGACATTATACAGGATATTAGATGTCTTCCCAGCCTCAGTGATTCTATGATTCTGCAAAATGGGAAGGTTGAGACATCACTGACACCTCTTGCAGCCACTGAGAATGTGGAGGGGAGCTCAGCTCAGCTTGGACACCCATCCCCAGCTCCTTTCAGGCAGCTGAAGAGAACCAACCACATGGCAATTAGTACTTTAATTAGGATCAGCCTGAGCAAATACTTAGGCAAAATACACTGTTCTGTGTGAAAGGCTTCAATCTGAGTTGGCATCAATGTCAGTGTGCAGGATTGTTTGTGCTGGATCATGGACAAAGTTAGCAAGAAGCCAAATTCAAAGGAATGAATGGAGCTGGGCTGGGAGCAGGAAGAAGACAGTGAGTATTTTGAGTATTTTTGCAGGCTAAAGACAATTGCTTTAATTATACCCACTCACAAAAAAAAAAAAAAAATAAAAAAAAAAAAAAAAAAAAATAGAAACGTTGCTGAGAAGCACTCCCTTTCAAGCTTCTCTTTTCCAAACCTAAATAATGATTTTTATACTCATTGACAAGCTTCATTAGCTGGAATTAGAAGGTGTTTCTTACACACTCTCCTGTTCCTCAATCTCCAGTATGGGGGGATGTCCATCAAGAAATAAGAGGAGAGAGATGTTTGAGATTCCTGTGTCAGAACCTCAGTGGGAAAAAACAGAAGTGTGTTTTTCCTGGAGGATGAAAACCACGGCAATAACTTACACAAAAAATAGCAAACACCCAATAAAATGAACTAGAGAGAAGAGAGGAATATCCTGAGATAATTTGGTGGTAGGGGGTGGTGAATTTAGCCCAACAGCATGAAAAAATGACTAAGACCTTTGTAATAACACTGAAATGTGCGCTGTGTCTAAATTGGGGATTTTTTTACGGGGTTTTTTAGCCGTGCTGCCGGGCAGCTCACACCATCCCAGCAGCATCGGGGAAGGAACTGCGGTGCCAAACGCTGAGTAAATGTCTGCTGCCCTCCTGTGTGCAGCCACAAAAACACAATCCGGGATGCCTGGAGCAGTCGGTCCCGGTTTCTGCTAATGGATCCGAGCCCTTCTTCTCCCACCATCCGTGTGTTTGGGTGCCTCTTGTTGCTCCGTGTGTGCAGTGGGGGGAAAAATGGGCTGTAGAGGAAGAAAGGCAGTTCTGGGCTGTGCTCTGTGAGAGCAGCCACAATAAAGGGGGTTTGGAGCCAGCGCCCACAGCCTCCAGTTGTCCAGAAGGAATTTTTTTTTCCCTGCAGGAACGAGCATCAGTTTCCACCAGGAGACTGATAAAGCACAGAAATCACCCACCCAAGGCAGTTTTGACCTCTCCATTGCTGGAAAAAAAAGCACCTCAAGTCGTATTTTCACTTGAACAGAATTCACCTTTCCTTGGGAAGCAGGCAGTTCACAGCATCACTTCCCCTCAGCCCTGCTCCCTGAGATTTATCTGTGGTTCTTCACTTGCAACACAATTAAATGGAAACTGAGAGTTCTGCCTGTTCATTTCTGACTGTGAGAACTCCTGCACAAAGTTTCCTGCTAAGCACAGATCAGGGTTTAGGGTGAGTGCTTTGATAGTGATCATTTGGCATATTGTTCTTGGCACTGGTTGGCAGTGAGAAAATAGCATCATGTTCAAAAATATATGCCAGTGAAAATGCCTTTTAGACCTTATTAAATCTGATATAGATAGATAGATAGATAGATAGATAGATAGATAGATAGATAGATAGATGATAGATTTTTATTCTGCATCCTTTCCATGCTTAAATGAGGCTTATGAAAAATAGAGACAGTGAATTTTGACATGGACAGATATAGGGGGAATTAAAAGAGGAGAGATTTAGATTAGAAATTAGAAAGAAAGAAGAAGAATTAGGAAGAAATTCTTCCCTGTGAGGATGGTGAGGCCCTGGCACAGAGAAGCTGTGGCTGCCCCTGGATCCCTGGAAGTGTCCAAGGCCAGGCTGGATGGGGCTGGGAGCAGCCTGGGATAGTGGAAGGTGTCCCAGCCCATGGCAGGGGGTGGTACAAAATAATCTTTAAAGTCCCTTCCATCCCTAATCATTCTATGATTCCGTGATTTTTCTCAGGATAAACACACATGCACACAAAAAAGTTGCATTACACTATGCAAAACAAATTTCTTAGCTCCTTATTGGGAGAAATTTATTTTGTTCAAGACACCTTCCTTCTGCATGGTTTCAGCTTTGGAAGGTGAGCAGGTTTTGAAGAGTTAATTATAAAGCTCCTGTTGGAGAAGTGTGAGACCAAATCTTGTTCTTGGATGTGCTACCCCCTTGGTTTCAGCTGAGTGATTTCAATAGGAAATCCAGTCATGCAGGTGTAATCATGGAAAAGAAAAGCACAGCCTAAGGGTTCAACACTCCTAAAATATCCTTTAAAATGATGACAGGTAAAAAACCCCCAAACCAGTAAATCTGGGAGCCTAACTTTTCCTGTTTGCTCTTGTGTGTTTGGGATAAATTCAAGTGTTTCATCACAAATACATCTAAAATGAAAATAAAACTAAACCTGCTATTTTACTTTATTTCATTTTGGTGTCATAATTTGTGGGTTAGAGGGATTTCTTTTATGGAATAATCGCTTACATGGCAGAGCTCTGCAAAACACCAAGACCTGGCAGTTTGATCCATGAATTTCCTGAGCTGAAAAGCTTCCCTGTGGAATAAGATCAGGACAGAACAGCATGACATTACACAAGTGTCGTGCAGAGTTAAATAAACAGTGTGGGGATGAAATGCCATTTCTCAGATAGGACTAAGCTGTAATGGCTCTGGCTGCTTTCATGTAGGGTTTTTTATGAGTTGTTGGATGGAGAGCCCAGCTGACAAGGACAAGCTTCCAGCTCCATCCCTTTTCCTATTCAGCTGCTTTGGCTGAGGGAGTCTGCAGGGCTCTGCTGGGGCAGAATTATGGAGCTGACACTTTCTTGGCTCCATGTCCCTGCAGAGGGAAGGAAAAAAGAAATCAGGAGTTCTGCTCCAAGACTTTGCAATCTTGTCACATCCCCCTGGCACTTCTGCCAAGGGTGACAGGGAGGAGAGGGGAGAATGGAGGCACCAAGCAGGGCAGGGCAGTGCTTGTCTCCTCCAAGGGCTCACCCAGGTTCTGTCATCTCCATGCCCAAGCTGGAGAAACTGTGAAAATCCCTGAATACAGCCCCCAAAGATGAGGGGAGGGAAAGGGCAGATCAGCTCCTCACACTGGCTGCAACCTTGGTCCCTAGAATGTCCCCAGAAAATAAAGTGACACTTCTTTGAGCTCAGAGAGGCACAGGGATTGCCTCTGCCTCAGAAGATCTTTGCCCTGGGTTTTTTAGGGGGTTTGGTAGAGCTGGCTGACAAGGGTCAATATTTCCTTCCAGCAATATCTGCCTGCACTGAACTTAGAATGCAACAAGCCTGGAATCTCCAATTTGTTCTTTCATGCACCAGTGCTCAAATTGAAATTCTGCTTTGAGGGAACCCGTCCTGAAGGAAAACTCTTCTGTGGTTGATGTGCAGACTTGTACAAGGGAAGAATTAAAGTATTCCTTTTCTTCTCCAAGTACACAAAAGTGTCCATAGGGAGTTTTCCATGGAAAATAGCAGTAAGTGAACTCTGGGGAGTAAAATGCTGAATTCAATGCCCTAGCATGTGTAATGAAAACCAGAGTTTTCATCAAGACATTAGATGTGGTGGGACTTGAGCCCTCTTCTCTGTTTGTCAACCAATTTGGGATAATTCTGAATTAGAGTGAGGGGAGTCACATGAGGAATTTGTTAAACGGCTCAAAACTGTCGACATGACTACAGAATAAGAAGGCTGGTTGGATTTCAGAAGGATTAAATCTTATTTATTTGTCTCCTGCCTACCCAGGAAAGAAACATTTTGGTTCTGTTGCCTTCTCTTGCTCACTCACATGTCCACTCTTTACTGCAAGGACCTTTCTGTTACTTTTGGGTGTAGTTTAGTACCCACCACATGAAGTACCTCAATCTTTCTCTTTCAGAATATAATTGCCCCATGACTAGGACATTCCTTTACTCTCAGACTGGTGTGAGGTTTCTCAACATGAAGGAAAGGTTTTACCCCCTTGGAAGAGAAGGAGCAAGGACAGGATGGGCTCTTCCACTCAGGGAAGTAGGAGGAGGAGATGAAAGCAGAAATACAGCCCCAGGATGAATCCCAAAGACATGGGTGGCTTCTCTCCTTGTCATGGGCATGGTGATTGTTACTGTGGGTGGCCACACTGAAGCAATGGTCACTAACCCAAAAGTCCTGGCTGTGCCTTCAGCAGTGGCTGCTTTCCTACCCACTTCATCCTAAACAAGTCCTCTTGTCACTTCTGGTTGCCTTTATTTCTGCTGGACCTGGAAATACTCATGGGATTCTATCACATCCACTGGGAGCATCCTGTGGGAGCAGGGTATAGCTGAAGGCAATTCAGGTACTCAGAGGATGGTCCAGTCACATGAAAGTAACTCCACACATATGTTTTCTCAGGGTGACTCCTTCCTCTTCTCTCTCTCCTCTGGTTTGAATAAGAAAAACTTGCTGAACAGGCACCCCAGGGGGTTGATGTATTCCACAACCAAAGCAATGCCAGCATCTTCCCAACAAATGCTTTTTCCTGCACATGCAGCTCTTTCTTCCAGCAACTGGTTGCAAATAGGCTTTATTGCTCAATGGCTGGCTCAAGTAGACATTTAACAGGCTTTAATTCTTCATCAGGCTTCAGATTTTCCACCCAGGAAATCTTCCTCCTTTTTATCGCCTCTCTTTTCTTTCCCTTTGTTAAAAGCGGGACATGACAGCCTGCAGGGTGATGTCTATTGTTGTGAGTTGAAAGATCTAGCACACTCCAGAGTCTGAGAGCATGAATGAATTATTAACAGCCTTCCCCACTGCTGTGGGTAATGTATGCAGCACTTGAAAAGCCTTTTCTGCCCGCTTAAAGCAGCGTAGATGTTGAGCAGCTATTCAAAACAGCCTGGCAGATGCTGTGTTAATATTGCTCAACCAGGGCTTGACAGGGGTGAAGTTTGGATCCTCCTCGTTGAACAGGAGAAGGACCTGGCCCAGGAGCAGAAGCAGCAGCATTGCAGCTGTAATTAAACAGCTTTGTCCCAACAGCTGTGCTAATTAGAGCAAGAGGAGGAAGGGTTGCACTACCCGGTTTTCAACTGGGCTGCTGCTGCCTGACTTCCCTCAGATGAGCAGGTTAGCCAAGCACAGTCACCTGTAGATCACCCTGTGGTCAAAGTGCTCATTTACAGAATCACAGAATTGTGGAATGGTTTGGGTTGGAAGGGACCTTAAAAATCATCTCATTCCATACAGGGACACCTTCCATTATCCCAGATTGCTCCAAACCCCACCCAACCTGGCCCTGGGCACTTCCAGGGTGTGGCAGCCTGTTCTCTGGACAACCTGAGCCAGGGCCTCTCCACCCTCTTAGCAAAGAACTTCTTCCTCATATCTAATCTAAATCTACTCTTCAGCTTAAAGCATTCCCTCCTGTCCAGTCATCACATGCTGCTGTGAACGTCCCTCTCCTGCCTTCTTGTAGGCCTCCTTTAGGTACTGCAAGGATAATTAGCTCCCAGAAATGTTTTGCATCGTTCTCCAGTTTTATCTGCCCTTCTCCACTGAGTTTATGGAGTCTCATTGTCACAGCCTGTCTCCTCCTCCTCAGTGACCCTCCTGCACCACATCCCCAGCCCCTGCTCTGCCCCAGCATCCATCCCTGTGATGCTCCTCTGCTGAGCACCCCTGCCTGTGGGGATGTGATTCCCTGTGATTCCAGGCAGCCTGAGCTGGGAACCTTTCCTGGAAATGGGATAAAAGTCACCAGGCTCAGTGTTAGGTTGGTTGATGTCCCTTCCATCAGCTGCCATGCACACCTGGAAGGTTGTCACGCCTCACTCAGTGAGGACAGAGAATTCCAAAAACACTTAGAACACTTTCTAGCAGATTTTTGAACCAAAACATGGCAATTGTCTCATACATCAAGACAGGAAAAGGTTGAAAGGTTTGGATTGCAAGGGGTGAACACAAGTGTTATCCTGTGGGTAGCAAAAGAAAAAATCATGAGAAAAATCATCCCATGGGTTCTTTGTTCCTGAATTTCTAGGCAAATGTGAGGTATAAGAAAATAGCAATCATAACCTCTTCAGGGACAATTATTCTGAATAAAGAAGTCTGATTTCTTGCAGTTTGGTGTCATTTGCCTCACGTTCTCCCTTCCCCACTTACTGTCCAATCCTCTATAAAACTCATTCTCCAAAAGTTTCTTGCCTACCCTCTGTTACCTTCATTTTCTTCCTGCATCACATTTGTTGCTCTGAAATACCTCAGGTCTCCTCATGTCTCCTCAGACCTTCAACACTTCACTTAGCTGCCTGGTCAGAAACATTTCTGCTCTCTGGGCTTTCCTGGTACTTGGGAATAATTTAAATATTTTCTCTAGAGAAGAGGCTGGGAAAAAGAAGAAATAACAAGCCAGAAATATCTGCATTTTTTCATGCTAAAAACCAAATCAGCTCTGCAGCAGCTGAGCGTTGACTTGGTCTGTGATTTCACCTTGAGGGCTGAATTTGTCAAGGCTCCACAAGGGTTAAAACCCCCAGGCTGAAATTTCTTGTGTAGTGAAGGAGGATGGTGTCAGACAGCCCCTGAGCAGGTGATATCCAGGAGGTTTCTTATGCCCATGGTGCCACGAGAGAGGGTCCTGTCTGCACTGCCCTGACCTCTCTCCTAGGGCACAATCACAAAAATCCAGGGTTCATGATGTCACAGTGGGATGTGACACTCCCCATTTCTCCTGCTCCATGCTTGGTCCAGATCACAGGTGTGAGAATTACTGAGACCATCCTCAAAAAACCAAACCTGGGCTCTCCAGTGCTCGCTCATGGCCAAGCAGGCAGCCCCAACACTGATGTTCTCACACAGAAGAATTGCTCTTGTCCCTTGCAGTGAAGGTGCAGCTGCTTTGTGCTGCAGGAGGGTGACACCAGGTGTCACCAACTTCATTGTGGGGGACAGTGGAGACACAAAAACAGAGCTGGTGAGGGGGACCCTGGCACATCTCACTTTGGGGACCCTCTGCACACTGTGAACATTTGGACTCCCAGCCTCACAGTGGTGCCTTGTGGATAGCAGTGCCAAAAGTGTTTATTTCTCTTTCTGAAGAGGATATAAAATACACAGGAAAATAGGAGGGTTTTGTTCTTCAAACATGCTCAGCCTTAAATCCTTGCTGGAGTCACAAATTCTCCTTCTCTGTGCCCTGTGGACTTAAAGCTGATTATACATATGAGTAGTTTGTTAGCAACTCACCCAGATTACACAAACCATCAAGTTTCCTGAAAAAAATTGGATTTTTTCCTTCTGCTTCAGGTCAAGGTAAAGCATTTGGTGGACACAGTGGCTTTAGAAGGCTCCTTCAGAGTGCACAGAGAAGGAGCAGCAGGAAACTGAGATCAAAGATCTGCTTTGCCAAGTTCTGCCCCCAGCAATGTCCAACAGCAAATGTAAAAAGAACAAGAATATCCTGACATCAAGCAGCTCTGAGTCTTCAGCAGCTACCAAGATCATGTTGCAAGCCCTTAATTATGTTTTCTTCCCAGAATATGTTCTATCACTTTTTGAAACCTCCTAGGTGTTCTCATCCCCTTGTCTTTTGGCAAAGTCTTGTTTTTTTCTGAACTAATCAGACAGCAATGATATTTGATGTTCCCCTGGGGTTTAGTGTTAGGAAAATTAGATACAAGTTCCTGTATTCATTTGTGTCAGATACCCCCTCAGCCACCTTTCTTTCAGACAAATAAGATCCCAGAGTTTGTAATTCTTTATTACAGAGAAATAATTCTATATTTTAATATATATTATTATATTTAATTATTTAATTATTATTTAATATATTATTTAATATATTATTTATAGTTTTGTCACACTGCCACTGTTTCCAGTTCCAGGACATTGTGCTCTCAGGTGGGGAGACAGGACAGCAACAATAAATAACATCAGCTGAAGGCCATGGGAAGATTTATGTACTAGTTCAATTGTGATTTCTGTTATTGCTCTGTTAGCAAAGGCTGCATCACAGAACACAAATGGCAATTTTTGTCTTAGAATAATTAAAAACCCTAAATTACTCTCACATCCATCATGGATCTTGCAGAAGTGCCACAATTAGAGAGCAGAAGTTCTGGTTGCCCAGGAATTTCACTGCTCTACTTGAGAATCCTCAGCAACCCCAGATGGTTCATTCTCTGCTGCAGCAAGAATTCTGGATGAATAGAAGTCCTCATGCCAGTGCAGTTCTGGAGCCTGTCTTTCCTCCCTCCCAAAGCTAGTAAGAAAAAAAAAAAATCTCTTTTTAATTAAAAAAAAAGACATTTTTCATTAAAAAATGAGCATCAAGACAGCACTCTGAAGAACTGGAAATCCAGAGGATGCATCTCAATACCTGGACACAGATACACACAAGACAGTGATGCTGTGACTCTCTATATTTGTAAATTCCAAGGGCTTCATATTTTTTAGAAAGTCCCAAATTGTCCCTTTTGTCTGAAACATCAACCTTGTGTCTCATCAGCTAAAATGTCTTCATTTTCAGAGACACTGGGGGTAGAATTCATCCCACCTAATATCATCTCTGATGGTATTAGTCACTCCTTCCCCACTCACAATTTAAGAAAAATATTGTCATTTTAAAGATATGATTCATCTGAGGTGATTTCCACATCTATGATTGTCTGAGTTTAATGTTTTCTGGAAGGGCCTGTTTTTCTCAGGATAAAAACCCTAAACTGCAGTGGATGCTGAGCACCCATCAGATTCATGGGCTGGCACTTGCATTCCAAATTTGAACATCTGCATCTCTCAGGGTTCCAAGAAGAGATGTATCATCTCCTTTCCTTTCTGTATTCCATCCATTTGCTTTTCCAGGTGGTTTGATCTTATTTCACCAAGATTTCTATGTGAGGGGAACAGTCTCCCCTGAAGCAAAACAAAACAAAACAAAAAAACAAAAACAAGACAAAACAAAAAAAAAACCAAAAAAAAAAACAAAAAAAAAAAACAAAAAAAAAAAACTCCCTCCAATGCTCAGACACATTCCCTCATGTTTTAATGCATGTTTTATGTCAGGCAGTAAAACTCTCGTGTGTCACTGTTTACACATCAACACAAGGTACAGGATCAGGCTGTAAAAGGAACTTGCTGATTTTGGTTCCTTCTGCCAACAGGGGTAAATTACTCCATATGTCAAGTGGCAGTGAAGTCTTGGTGTAGAGCATTAGTGGAGTTATCCTTTAATACCTGTGGGCTGGGGCCAGAAGAGGATAAACATTTGTTTCCTGATTGTTGGGCAACAGCTGGGAATTAACAGATTTAATAGTACTCAGAGAAAGAAATATTAAAGGAAATCACAGGGATAAAATGAACACAGGGATTTTGATGGTATTTTCAGCTAACTTTTTTTTTTTTTTATGGTAGGATATACAATCCAGAACAAATCCAAGCAGGAGTTGACATCAGTCCCTCCCTGAGACAGCCTGGAGCCACTGGCTCTTATCCACTGCCATTTATACTCTGGTCTAGCTCTGAGCCAGGACTAGTTAGGAGGGACTCAGACTCTCCCAATAAAAGGGTTTTTCAATAATTGTGAGCTACTGAGGAAAAAATGGATGCATTACTCAAAGAATTGGGATAAACTACCATAAATTTGCTGTGATGGAAAATAAGATAAAAGTCCAACTTAATCACAGATCCAACATTTGGTTCTGGCTCCAGCAGCACTGACATTCATGTTTGGAATTATCCTTTTCCAATTTGCTGAAACTACAAGTCCACACCTCAGAGTTATTTCCACTAGACACTGGATCCCCAACAGCTGTTTAATTTCTTCTCAGAAATCTAGGAATAACTCTGGGAGCCCCAGCTGTTAGGAAGGTTCATCCATCCAGATTGACATGAACATAATAATCCAAAGGACAAAAATCTTCGGAGCAAAATGTTCCTCTTGGCCCTCAGAAGAAAGCAAGCCACACACATTATTAGTATTCCTTTAAGGGAAAATAAAGCTGGCATGTCTTTGAGAAAATTAGGGACACCTAGGGAAGAACATTCTCACTTTTTCTCACTCTGAAGAGGAGGTGACTTCACATTTTGATAGTACAATTTTTGAGCTGTGAAATGCAGCACATCAGATCTGTGGCACAGCTTCCCCTATCAAGTTCTCATTTTATAGGGTGATCACTAACATTCCATAGGTTTGTTTGCACTGAAATTGAATATATTGCAATATTTATCACAGCCCCCCTGCCTGAAGTGCAGGCCTCCCTAGCTCATGTTATCTACTTTTACTCTCACTTATAAAAGAAAATGTGACTGTGCATCAAGGAATTTACCTACATTGTCTTGATAAACACCTGTTTGGTTTTTTTTCTGCGACAGTGAGTGCCTGCAAAAAAGTTGAATAAATGGAGAAAATTATGGAGAAAAATCAAGAAGGTGGTCTTCAGAAATAAGTGTTATGTAAGGAGAAAAACTCTGCTAGTGCTCAGCTGAGCTCCACACTGCTGTGCACGTCAAGCCTCCTTTTCTTTGGAGACATCACCCAGGGACATTGCAAACAGCAGCTTAGGCAAGAGGTGGCTGTGTGAGAGTAAATGGGAGGGGATTATGTTGTCTTTCTAGGGTCTCCTTTAAATTCTTTCCTGTAATTGACTCCCTTATTGGGACTCTACAGGACCCAGGACCCAGAAGAAAGGACAATTTCTGTATTCCAGAGTTTTCTTTCGACAGCAAATGATGGTAACTGGTTGAGATCACGAGTATGCAGCAAGGTTTGCTCCTAAATAAAATTAGCACTTTTTAAAATCAGCAGTGGGAGGGAGATGATTCAATGATTCATGTTTTAAGAATGGGGATTTATACCCTGACAGCCAGAGATGTGGCTCAGACCACCAACTACCCCCTGCAGACCTTCATCACCTCCTCATGTATTTTTGGTCAGAGGCTGGATCTGCTTTCTCTGTTCACACCCTGCACTGATCAATCCTCATCCCACCCCAACATCAGCCCAGGCACACAGCCCAGACTGCTTTGGGAGAATTGATTCCTGGTGCACCTTTGCTCTGTTCTTCTCTTTGTGCCTCCCTGGCATCTCTGGGAATACAAATGCTTCCATTTGCCATGATCCTTTCATCTTTCAGGCCCTGCTATTACAACCCCCTGCATGTTGTGTAATTATTGGAACAGCTCCCTTCGGGCTCCACTCATTAGAGCTGCCATTTGATTAGGTTTTTGTCACGGGTCTTTTAAAGAATGGCTGTACCCTTCACACATAACATATGTTAATTTATTTCCACAAACATCCACGTGTCTCTCCTCAGCTTGACAGTGACTTGATCAGATTTTGTGTTTCTCTTGCACATATTACTCTATTTTAACTGCTGGCCAGATGGAAAAGACAATCCCATGCTTGATCATATTTGTGCTTATAATTTACTCTTATCAACAGATCCAACAGATGCATTTAATTTACACATGTGAACCAGCAGGGGTTCTTTGGACAGCTCTGTAATCATAAGATTAACATATAACAGTCTAGTTTTCCTATAAAATTTTATTTGTAGGAAGAAGAAATTCCTCTTTCTCATCACTAAGCTATGTCAGTGTGCTTTTACAGGATGTTTAAGTTTCCACTGGCTTCAGTAAATGTTTAACTCTTTCAGCTGTGGCTGTCAGCTCTCTGATGGAGCCACACCTGGAACATCTGTAAACAAAACACACTCAATTCCTACATTATCTTCTATCATGGATGTCCTTGAAGAGCTTCATATGATTGAGAAATGCTCATTTCACTCATACAATCTTAGCAATTATTAACCTACTACACTCTGACCACATTACCAGTCACTTCAAAGTTGTCTAATATTCTTTTATCTGTCTTTGGACCCTATTTGTTACTAAGGTGACAAATCCATCACAGGATTTATGCTGTCCTGACCTGTAAACTCAACTCAACTCAAACTATTGACCTGTGGGAAGAAATTGTTCCTATGTTCTGAGCTGTTGTAGTCATTCAATTTTATGTAAAATTTTCTATTCAAGCAGTTGTTGCCAAAGAATGATTTGGATTTGCTCCCTGGTAGAAGAAAAAAACAAAAGGAGCAGAACTAATACCCTCCAGCCATCAGTGCTCAACACCATGACTTTGTGACCATCACAGCTTGCTAAAAAGATGATAAAAAGCTAAACCAGATGGTTTGGATGTCTGCTATCATTTCCACCTGAGGAAAATGCAGGAACTTGCAAAGTGACTCAGTGGCTCACAGGGTCAGTAATGCCCAGCCTGACACTAAGATGCTCCTGCACAAATGGTCAGAAAGGATTTGCTGTTTTGGTGTCCTGCACTGCCAGTGACAAATACTCATAACTCAGGTGCATCTGCCTTTGGCTCCACGTTGTTCCACTGTATCAGAATCAGGGAGACACAACAGGAATTTACAAAATGGTCCCCACTGAATCTTCAGGCCCCCTAAAGGACTGAAGAAAAATGGTTCCTTTAACTTTTCTCACTGATGTGGATGGGTGAGGCAGCAGCACTGAGGGTTTTCGTGATCTGTTCAGTGGCAGAACAAAAATTGTGGTGGCTTCCTGTAAAGGAACCGTCTGCTGAGGCAGAACACGACAATCTGACGTGCCCACTTCAAACAATGTGTGCTCCCTCCTGCAGCTTTTGTTCCAGACACCCAACAGTAAGTCAGAAGGAAATTTTAGTTATTTTTTTCTAAAAGTGCTGATTTTATTTTCATTGACACATTTAGGAGCAAACCTTGCTGCATACTCGTGATCTCGATCAGTTATCACGGAAAACTTGGAGTTGTCCTTTCATCTGTGTCCTGGGTCATGTAGGGTCCCAATAAAGGAGCCAAATACAGGAAATTACTTAAAAGAGACCCTAGAAAGCCAAGACATAAAAGCAAGGAATTGTTAAGGTTGGAAGAGCCCTCTTAGGTCAACCATTAGCCCAGCACCGCCAAGGCCACCACTAAACCATGGTGCCAGCCTGAGTGCCACACATCCTTTGAACACTTCCATCACTCCCCTGGGTAGGCTGTTCCACTCCAGGTACTTGACCACCTTTTTGATGAAAAAAGCTTTCCTGTTATCCAGTCTAAAGCTCTCCTGCTGCAACTTGAGGCCCTTTCCTCTTGTCCTTACTTTCTCTTTGGGAGCAGAGCCCGATTCCATACTGGCTGTCCCTTCCTGTCAGGAGTTGTGCAGAGCCACAAGGTCCCTCCTGAGCCTACTTTTCTCCAGGCTGAGCCCCTTCCCCAGCTCCCTCAGCCTCTCCTGGTGCTCCAGACCCTTCCCCAGCTCTGTTCCCTTCTCTGAACTTGCTCCAGCCCCTCCATGTCTCTCATAGTGAGGGGCCCAGAGCTGAACTGAACATACACTCCTGCACCTGTAGCAGGGAGATAAATAGGTCAGGACACCTTCTGTGCCCACTGGCACAGCCTGCCTGGTGTCTAAACCAAGCACACAAAGCCAGACTAACCCCTCAGGTGCTGGGAGGGTGAACATCCCTGCACAGACTGGCAGCTGGGGACCGTGGTGGGAAGGATGTTCCTCTGGTCCGTGTGTCGAAAAATATCACAGGCAGCTCCTGCCTGTGTGATGTAAGTTGATTGTGTGCCAGACCATGCTTATTTATCTTACCCTGCTTTGGTTTCACACATTAAAAAAAAAAAAACAAAAAAGAACCTCAAAAAAAAAAAAAAAAAAGAAAGACCAAGCACTTCTTTTTCTTAAGAGCACAGTCAGAAAATCTGATTGTCAGGGAGCTGCTTTGCTCCTGCTGCTCCTCCAGCACCGTGGGCTGCACATCACGGGGGAGAGATGCCTGAAAGCCCCAAAGGTGGGAAAGTTTGCAAGTATCCTTCTTCAGGAGGCAAACAGCTGCATTTGGGTGCTACATTTTTCCACCTCAAGCCAGCCCTTGGTGGGCCAAGCAGATAAAGCTCCACCGCAGGCTACGGCGCAGCTCATGTGACAATTTTTTCTACTGAAGACTCAAAGGCAAACGGTTGACACACGTCTGGTTTTGTAACCACAGAGACAATATCTCCTTCCTCTGGGCTCCGTGGGGAGGCAGAGGCTGGAGAGTTTCTCACTCTTCCCTCAAGTCCCCTGAATCATTCATCCTCAGAGATACCTGAGCAAAAGGAAAATAAAGTCAAGAAGAAACATCAGGGGCAGTTTGTGGTCTCCCATCCCAGCCAGTCCCAGCTAAGTTTTGGGACCTTGATCCAGGTGCAGGAGTCCCAAGTCCCAGTGAATCCACAGTATGCATCCATCTGCTGGTTTCTGTCTTCCCCCAGGGAAGAGTAATGCAGTGCAGGAGAGGCTGCTGGGGTCTGGTAGGTGCTACTGAATCATCATAAACAGGGTCAAAGGAAAACAATAAAAATGTGTTCCCATACTTCTTCTCTTCTCTTTTCTTTCTTTTTTTTTTTTTTTTTTTTTTTTTTTTTTCTTGCCACAGGAAATAGGCATCAAAGGGCTGCTCTGGGGAGGCAGAGTGAAAGCAGAGCTGCTCTCATAACAAAGGCCCTTTGTGATTCACGATCTTCTGCTTTTCCTAGAAGGAAAGTCAAATATTATGGTCCTTGTTTATGAGGAAGTTAAAGAGGAACCACTCTTGTGGAGGCCTGGTCAGAGGATGTGAACCTGTGGAAAAGTCTGTGAGTCAGAGACTCCATGCCCAAATTTGCCCTGGTCACACTGTGCCACCAGCTCTTGCATAGTCCCTGCACAAAAACATCAGATCACATCATCTCAGAATATCCTGATTCTGAGGGGACCCACAGGATATTTCACTTGGCTCTGGGAATTACACTCCCAAGGAAGTTTTGAAGAGTAAAGAATAGGGAGATCATCATTTCATGAGAGGCACTGACTCCTCGTCCCTGGACCAGGTCTCTCCAGAAATTGCAGCCCCCAAGCCAGGTGGTACCAGTTCAGATTCATGATGAGTGGTGACTGAAACTGGTGGGGTGGGTTAGCAAAAGACATGGAAATGAGATCTGGCTGATGAATATGTGAGGAAGATAACAAAAGGAAAAATTGGGGTGGCCAAATGTACAAGCAACCTGGGCAGAATTCAACAAAGAAACTCATCTCTTAAAAAAAAAAGAGTAGTAAAGGTGTTTGGATTTTGTATTTCTGCTTCTCTAAAAATGAAATGTTGGTGCTCTGAGCAGCCTGTTTGCTCTGAGAAGTGGAGTTAACTGTGAACACAGACAGGGGGTTAAATACAGGGGAAATAAAAGAAACCACTGAACCTGGCAAGGAACAAAACATTTCAACCTGACTTAAAGAGATCTTCTCTGGGTGGCTTTGCTGATTTCCAAAGAACTCCCCTCAACACCTTCTTTCTATGAAATCATCTCTCACTTCCCGCCTGTATTTTTATTTTATTGTTTTCATCTACTGAGCCCAGAAGTTTATGAGTACCCTGGTTCTGTCCACTTCTTGACTCAATTTGAACTCCTTTTTTTTTGCTGCTGGAGGGGCAGCTGGGATGTAAAAGCCCTTCTGCACCCCTTCAAAACACAGTTCTGCACATATTCCTTTCCTAAGCCCATATGTCCATAATACCAACAGAAGAATGACAAGAGTAGCCATAGTTTGTACCAACGGAGAGCAGAACTTGAAATGACCTCAGCTGGTCATGGAGATTCATGATGCCCAGTTCAGGTGTCACAGTTCTGGCTGTGTCTCCCAGTTTTTCCTTAATCTGTCCTAACCACATTGTCAAGGCTTAATTCTCAATCTGCCAATATTTTTCTCTTTCTGATGCTTCAGTTCCTGATTACCACCACACTCTGAGCTGCTATCAAGGGATCTAGCCTCCCACAAAGCAAGAGCTTCTCTTCAATCTTAGATCATTCATAAAGTCTTCTGTGTTTTCAGCTTCTTTTGGTAACAGCCAATTTAAAGGATCACTCACACATCTTGGTGTGGAATGCACTACTCCTTCCATCCCTGCTGCACACTTCTACTGTAAACTTCCTCTGCCTGAATTAGCTGAAAAGCATTAAAAGAATGAAGTGTTTCACAGCCAGCTGCTGTCAGAAATGTTTTCCTTCCATGGCATCCTTATCTAGGTGATGCAAAATGAAGCAGTTGCTCTCCTCTCCCCTAAAGGTGCAGTTCATTTAGTGTTTATACCCAGGCTCATCTTCCAGGCACTGCATGACTCCTTCACATCACTTTAGTTCACTCTTTGCACCATTAAATGTTCACTAATCACTCTCAATGGCTGTGCCAGCACCCTGCTTTCTCCAGGGTCTGAGTTCCAGTTCTTTCTCACTGTGGAACCAGGATGTTTTAACCCTTGAGGGTTGCTGTGCACTGTCCTGTTACCATTATTAGCTGCTTCTGATCCATTGCTTGTGTTTCCCTGTTTTCCAGTCCATGGGAGCTTGCCTAACCAGAGCTTTCCAAAGGCAAAGCTCTTTGTTTGCTTTATTTAGAACCACTGAGGTGTCTTGCTCACACCTGGTGGTTTTCAGTAACTGTGATGTGGCTGCAGCTCCTTGTTCATCCCAGAATATTGATTCCAGGATAAAGGTTCTCATTGTTGGGAAAAGTGTGTAAAACAGGCTTGGTGTATTGATTGGCTCGTTACTGTCTTGTGAAATGAGATTCATGACCTGACTTCTGCTGCTCTGTTCAATACACATGTGCATGATACTGCTGCTGGAATAATGTTTGAGCTGCCTGCCAGCCCTGCCAGACAATAAATCAAGGCCAGAAGAGATCTCAAAAGTTTGAAAAGCTGAGAAGAGTTTCAGTGATTCATTCCCAGCTCCTCAGTCCCAGCAGAGTTAATTCTCCTCCAACACATCTCACAGGATCTGATAAGCTGACAGTGTTTAGGGAGACTTCATTTTTGGATCCTCAGAAAAGAATTTTAAGAAAGCCTCATTTTCAGGGATTGACACTCAGCCTTTTTTGAAGTTTATCCCTATCATATACACAAAAATCCATCAGCAGCTTCAAAGAATTTATGAAAGTCCTGTCCTAAGAGGACTGCTCAGGTTCCCACTTTTTGCTTTGACTTTCAGGATTGGGACCCTGGCTCTCCAGACAAGTTCAGCAAGAATGAGTTTGACTCCAAGTGAACAAGCCTCTGACATTTCATGGTGGATCTACTTCAGTGACAATTTCAGTGTGACCTCAGTGCTGCTGACCATGTCTGTTTAATGCTGCCACTTCCTCTCCAGTGCCCATCTTTCTGAAATAGATCACTCATCATAAAATCAAAAAGGAGAAACTCTCCCTCATTGTCAGGACAGAAACTTTATAAAGTTCAAAAAGTAAATGAGTCATTTACATACTGCAGTAGATTTTTTTTTTTTATGCAGTGCTCCTTTGTCCCATTTAATTTTAAACAAGTTAAATATTACCAGTTTTAGGATTTTGAACTCAGGATTTACCATTCACAGGCTAACAGCAAAATTTCATTACATTAATAATAATTAAAACTTTTCTTAATTCAACATCCAGATGTGCAGGCAGTCTGTAAACATCTCTTATTTTCTGTGGTGTTGCTTGGTCTGTAACTCAGATGCATAATTTCCATTAAATGTGACGTGGGTTGGAGCCTTACCACTGAAACCCACTGAGGTTCTCATCTACAGTAATTGCTCTTATTTGTGCTGTACACAAATATTTACAGAAAAATATAAATCCAAACTCAGAGGTGGTGTGAGCGTATTCAGAGAAATCGTAGAATAACAGTAAGTCAAGATGTTAAGAGATCATCTCTTCCATCTTCTGTCTCAAGTGGGATCAACCCTACCTGTTTCAGTTCTCTATAGCACAGAATCACAGAATGGGTTGGGTTGGAAAGAACCTTAAAAATAATTCTTTAAATATTTAATATTAAATATATATATATATATATATATATATATATAAAATAATTAAATATTTAATTATATTTAATTATCACAAAAAAGGATTTATTCCCAATATCCTATCTAAATCTCCCTTTTCCCAGTTTGAAGCCACCCTCTCTTGTCCTGTCACTGCCTGACTTTGCTTCCTTCATCTCCAACAAACCTGGGCAGGTTGTCTGGGTCACCTCTGATGACACAGCCCCAATGTGTGCCCCAAATCCCCCTTGCTGGAGTTTAAACCCATTACTGCCATCCTGCTCCTGTCACTGTGAATGAGCCAGTGAATGCACCTCACAGCAAATGCCCTTTGGTGTTTTAGGGTAATAATTGCCTTTTTGGGGATCCTTGTTTACAAAGGAAGAATATATAATAAGGAACAATTTTTTTCCTCTTAAGCAGTTGCTGTCAAAGAGAGGCAGAAAGTCTTGCTCTGACAGCAGGGTGGTGTGTCATACATTACCCCATATGACTCCCTATTTAATTAATAGCTCCATCCTGCAAACATTTGCACAATTTTATTCCAGTAAGCTTGTGGACACATAAATATTGGCAACACTCATTCAAAGAAACATATTTCTTCCATTTTTTTTAAGATTATGTGCTGTTCATGGGCTTCAGGCCTGATTTATAAGTCCAAACAGCTGAAGTCTGAATTGATCCTCATATTTCTGTAGAAATGTGCTGGGAAACAGCCTTTCCCTGAATTATTGCATTTAAAAAATAAAAAATAAAAAAAAAAAAAAGGAGAAGAATATACACATTTTTACAAAACCCTACATGAATAATAGGTTATCAGGATGTGCCATTATCCAGTCAGTTTTTGAACTTGCATCATCTGTTTTATTTTGGCATGTCGTGCTGTCAAACAATCTTCAAAATTTCACATTTGAGATTTACCTCTAAGATAAATCCTCTTTAAGTGGTGCATTTCAAGAGTCTGTCAAAAAAAAACCCCAGGATTCAATGTGTTTTCCTGAAATTCAAAAGAAAATACACATCCATACACATGCAAACATATGCATATATGTATATGCATATAAATGTATATATATTTAATTTATATGCATATATGAATATGCATATAAATGTATATATATATTTAATTTATGCAGTTTGAAATCCAGATTTAGCCATAAAAACTCAATTCACTGTTTTTCTCTTCGTATGGGAAAAGATGAGTCAATCATCCACCCAATGCTTGGGTCTGAGTCTCTTCTCCCCAAATCTGGCACAAACAGAAGTAACACAAATGAATTATTTGGAGTTGCACCAACATGAAAGTATAGCAATGGAGAAAAGAATAACAATCCTCTGTGCATGAAGCTGAAGAGGTTTATTTTAGTTTCATTTATTCCCAGGCTTTTCAGCTGGGAGTGCTGGGGTTTTTTAGCTTCATATGGTGTAACTTGAGGCTGCTGTAAAAACTCCTTTATTCTTTTAACTTTCCTTTGTAGCATCTGTAACCCTTGACTCTCTCATGGAATATGTGTCCCTCAGAGAAGGGATTGATTCAAGGTTGGTTTCATCTTGATTGCATTTTGCAGGACATGAAATATAAGCAATGTTGACCTGATCTTATGACCTGAGGTATGAAAAAACAAATAAATTAAATGCAAAGATTTGCATTTGGCTGTTTGCCCATAGGGTCAGTTTTAAGGACTTGATGGCCCCACATCCTGCAGGACCTGGGAGCAATATCTGCATGGCTTTTGCAAAAGCCCAGGTCTGATTTATCCAGTTTGGATCCAATGCACCCACTGCAGGTATCCAGAGCTCAGCTCACTCAGCACCCTGCTGTTACCTGGTTTGTTAGCAAGTCCTAAAAATTATCCATATTGAAAGTGGTTAGCTTTTTTCTTCAGCCTTCACTCTGAGTCAGGATTGAATGCTTGAGAGACAGATTTCAGACTTGGTTATTTATTCACAGAGAGCTCTGCAACACTTCCAGCTAACAAGCTAAAAGTGAGCAAAAATGGAGGTGAATCTAGCTAGCTACAAGGTTTTTTAAAGCCTAACTATCCAATTAAAAACTAACATCTGTATTATTTATACTTTTGACCCAATAACCAAACACCTGTGACCTGCACTGTGGGATTTTCTATCCAACCAAAAACTATTATCTGAAACTAAGAAGAAGAAGGAACAAGAAGGAAGAAAGAGACAGCACTCAAGAACCTCCATCCTGTCCCATACCTATTACTACATTCTAAACTCCCAAATTCCAAACTCTTCACCATGTGAAATTACACACTTCTAACGACACACCAGTGATTCTAACTCCATCACTCAAATTTGGGTGCCTTCTCCAAAGCCTCAAGTCAAAAGCAGTGTTCTTTTGAGGGTCAGTGTCAGAAAGCACAGAAAGTTTAAAACTCTCAGACTTCAGGGTTCCACCATGTCACCTTCCTCCACTTACATCCCAGCATTGTTTAAGGCCATTCCTGCAATTTCAGGAAGAAATTGAGAAGAAAAAGAGATACATCTCTTTCTTTGCTTCTATTGACTGATTTGAAAGAAGTTGGTGTATTATATTTTGCTGCTCACTTCTCCTGACCTGAACATCCTTGATGGCTTCCAGCTATTTCCATGGCCCTGTTCCCTGCACCCTAATCCCTGTTACCATCCTCTGGCCTCCTCAAAAAACACATTGGAGCCCACCTGGCACTCACTGCAGTCAAAGAGAAGATGACACCTGAATGGCCCAGCCTTTTAACACAGATTCCCCAGTCTGCATTAAAGCAGCAGCTTTTCCTTTCCATGGAGCCTGTTCCAGTGGGAATTGTCCATCACATCCAGCCTGGCTGGATTTTTTACTGTTCAAGACACAAACTAAGCTTTGGTTGAAAGTATTTCCCTAATATTTTCCTTTCCTCTTCTGTTTCTGATCCCATTATTTATTTTGCTTAATTTAATATCTCAGGATGATTCAGGAACTCACAGGAGCCCTAAGGAATTCCAGCCACCAAGACTGATCTGTTGCAGCAGCCTGGAAGCAGCACAGAGCCCCAAGCTGAGTGTTGTGCTGTGTTCCAGATCCTGCCCTCTCTTCCTGCCTGTTTCTCTGTTTCCACCACATTTTCCCATCCCTGGAGCAGAGTTGGTGGAATGAATGGCAGGATAGATCCTTATCCTGTGAAATCACACTCTGCAGTGATGTCATCTATCCTAAAAATCTCTATACTGAAAGCTGTGGGGTAGGATGGTAAAACCAGATGGAATTTTTAACCTTTGAAAGACCATCTAGCTCCAAGCCCCTGCCATGGGCAGGGACACCTTCCACTAGACCAGGTTGCTTCAAGTTATTTTGATATAGCATACAATAACAATTCATCCCAAACATCAGAAAAAAAAAGCCAAAGTGGAATCTTGTTACCAAGGAATGTGCACTTCAAGGAGATTCATACACTGTGGATCTTTTTTTCTTTATTTACTGTATTTTACAATATCATTAATTTTATTTGCTTATCTTCTGACATGACATGCTTAGAGTATGAATGTGTTTATCTTACCACCACTTAATACCAACAGTGCAGATCCACAGGTCCAAATTAGTCAGCATGAGGATGCCACTATGACACTGTTGAAGGTGCAAAGTGGAATCAACAGAGTAAAATCTGTACAAATTTTTAAATGGACAGTTATTTTGATGCAGGTAATATTATCTGGCAGAATAAATCCATGAGAAGAGATTAATGGCAACCCAAAATCCATCAGCCTGTCAATGAAAGACATCTGCACCATCCCAGCAGTTTGCTTTGACAAGAGTATGAGGTTAATTAGCTCGGTAGCCAACAGCACTGCACAGCTTTTAACCCTTGCATTGAGAACCTTTCCTCTGTAAAGAAAAAAAAAAGGAAAAAGCAATGTTGGGGAAAGGTGTCAAATCTTGTATGATTCCAGCTGGCAATTCAAATGTAGCTAAGTTCATATTCACAGAAACCATTCTCAAAAGGCTTTTAAGTTGGGCCTCTCTGTTGGTGTGTTTTAACCTGGCAGGAAGCTTGAACAGAGCTGCTCACTCAGCCTCAGAGGGATGGGAGAGAGAATCAGAAAAAGGGTAAAACTAATGGTTAGGATAAAGACAGTTTAATAGCACAGAAAAGGCAGGAAAAGAGTAAGAATAGGAATAAGAATAAGAATAAGAATAAGAATAAGAATAAGAATAAGAATAAGAATAAGAATAAGAATAAGAATAAGAATAAGAAGAATAAGAATAAGAATAAGAAAAGAATAAGAATAAGAATAAGAATAAGAATAAGAATAAGAATAAGAATAAGAATAAGAATAAGAATAAGAATAAGAATAAGAATAAGAATAAGAATAAGAATAAGAATAAGAATAAGAATAAGAATAAGAATAAAACAAGTGATGCACATTGCAATTTTCACCTCTTACTGACCAAGGCCCAGCAAGTGTTGGAGCAGCAGCTGCCACCCCCTGGACAATTCCCCCCTGTTCCATTTTCCTGTTCAGAGAGATGCTGTATGGTCTGGAATATCCTTTTTGCCAGTTTGGATCTCCTGTCCTGGCTGTGCCCCCTCCCACTTCCTTGTGCCCCCCAGGCTCCTCACTGCCAGGACAGTATGAGAAGCTGAAAACTCCTTGACTTAGTGGAAGCACTGCTCAGCACAACTAAAACATCAGAATCTTATTAACTCTTCTCATCCTGAATCCAAAGTCCAGCCCTGTATCACCTACTAGAAAGAAAAATAACTCTATCCCACCCAAACCCAAGAAATACATCCACAACTCAGTGGTTTTTTTTCACCTCTTTAAATCTATCCATTGCTCTAATAAAAACATTACCTCTCTCTACAAACCTTGTGTTACTGATACCCTCAGGACATCAGGGCTACAGAAACACTTCTAGTAAAAAGTCAAATGAATAATACATTAAGGAGAATTTCTCTGTAAATATGTCTTTCAGGTCTTGTGTTTACTCACTTGTAAAAAAACATGAAAGAGAGAGCTTTGCTTTACAGCTCAAGAAAGGTGCATAGAAAGATGACAAAGATGATAAAATAGAATAACCTTGGACTCACTTCCAGACTGAGGAGGTGGCTGAGGAGTACAAGAAGGGTCTATCACACTTCTATCCCTCTCATAAATGTTTTTCCCTTGTTTAACATCAGACTGATAGAGAGATCCCACAGCATCTCTCCTGGCCCTGCAGGTGCTGTAAAAATGAAAGAGGGATGGGAATAAGCTCAAGGATGGGGTGCTGTTTGCCAGCTTGATGCCCACCAATATATCCTCACACCACATCCCAAGGGACAAAACACATGTTGAAAGGT
Organism: Oenanthe melanoleuca; assembly: GCF_029582105.1. Lineage (NCBI taxonomy): Eukaryota > Metazoa > Chordata > Aves > Passeriformes > Muscicapidae > Oenanthe > Oenanthe melanoleuca. Next base: position 66,180,661 of record NC_079334.1, read on the forward strand.
TCCTGCTGTGGAGCACAAGTGTATCAGACTCCACTGCAGCCTTATTGTTGTGACCTTGGCCTGAAAACAAGACCCTAAAGGGACATCTCAGAACCACAGGAACATAAGATCTGTCATGGAGAAGAGCCAGGCTGTCTTGGGCTACAATGCAGAATGTGACCAGAAATGTGTGTTCTGTCCCCATCTGTTAAACCAGCTGGGGCAGTGACCCTGATCTCTGGGAGAGATATCCTCTGTTAATGGGCCATCTTTAAACCAGCTGAGGCAATCATCTTTATCTTTCCCACAGCCCATCCTCCCTCCAGGAGATATCTCCTGTTCATGGCCAGTGAGTCCCAGGGCATGACTGATAAAATTCCATCATCCCACTGGGAGATGCTCCAGCCAGGGGAGGAGCCAAGCCTTTCCTACCCAGATCAAAACTGACATTTTGGACACCAAGGGACCTTCTTTCCACTGGATTCCAGAGGAAAACCAGACCTTTGCACATCATCCCTGCACCTTCAGAGGAAACTGCACCTTCTCCAGGAGCACTGCTCCAGCTGAACCACATCTGCCCCTGCAGGAGGATGCAGCCACCATTGAATGGGACTGTGCCAACACCCTGACTGACTGACGGGTGTCAGCTTGGATTCTGACTCTGGCAGGGCTGGGATTGTTCTGTGTAATACTGCATTTCTATTTTAATTTTCCTAGTAATGAACTGTCATTCCTATTCCCATCTCTTTGCCTGAGAGCCCCTCAATTTCAAAATTATAATAATTTGGAGGGAAGGAGTTTACATTCTCCATTTCAAAGAGAAACTTCTGCCTTTATTGGCAGACACCTGTCCTTCAAACCAGGACACAGGCCCAAGTGCAATGTTCTGTGAACACAGCCAGGAACATTCCCAGGACAGGCAAACAGTGCCTGGTTTGGTTAGGTATTAATAAACATTTTCAGCTGTTTCTCCACAGAGCAACAACCTCAGCTGCTGTCTGGGAGAGACCAGATCCTGGTTAAAAAAAAAAAAAAAAAAAGGAAAAAAAAAAAAAAAAAAACAAAAAACTAGTGAGGCCACTCTACAGCAGAAAATATCTTTAATTCCCCTACCTGTGGTCTGAAGACTCTGTAGTGAGGCCACTCTACAGCAGAAAATATCTTTAATTCCCCTACCTGTGGTCTGAAGACTGTTAGGTGCTGAAATTGACTCCCAGCTCCTTCTTCCAAGCCACTGCCATTTTTTAAATGTTACTTTCCTGTGTTTCCAGCCACTTCTATGTGTGCTACATTTTGGGCATGGAAACATTTTGCTTCCTCTGCATTTGAGACAGACCCATGGTCCTGGGCATCTGGTTTTTATCTCAGCCTCACAAGGGAACCTGTAATACTGCAGCAGTGGAAACAATTCATTATCACAATTAAATAAGTGTTTCATTTCTCAGTTTAATCTGATTTTTCCTGGCTTGCAAAAGCACCTCTGGTATTTATTTCATCGTTGGACATGGCTGAGGAACGTTTCTTTGCTGTGTCCCTGACTTGCAGGGCAGTAATTTCTCTGGAGCACATGCTTGGAGCCATGCCTCAGCCTGATCCAGATAAAAATGGGGTTTGTGGAGCCATATCTTGTGTGCATCCCTTGCTCCACACCTTTGGATCAGTCTGAAGATCAGCCTGAGGGCTCTAAGGATTTCACATTTCACAGAAATGTGGAAGATGGGGATACATCCCTACCTAGAAAGGTTGTAGTTGAAAACAACCTTTATCAGACCTTGGAGAATCCACACAGGCAAAACCTCCATACTGCTCCTTGCAAGAGAGCAACAAATTCCCTGCAGCAAATCCACAGGTAATTCATGACTTCTTTCCTCCTTAAACTGTCAGCTCTGAAATAACCCAGCCCATCAGTTCTGCTTCTGCGGGAAAGGGGGAAACTGAGGCAGGGACCTTCCTGCATGCTTTGAAGGGAAGAAGACCCAGATTTCCTGAGCTGTGTGCTTTATCCCTCACCTCATCCCACACCCTAAGCTGCACAGTTTGCCATCTCTGTGGGACATGGTGCAGGGGCTGGTCACAGAGAACAGCCCCAAAACCCCTTCTGGCAGCTTCTGTGCCCTTTCCCTGCACCAGGACAGCCCACAGCTTCTCCTGTCTGAAACTATTCCCCCACCAACACCAAATGTTCATTTCCTCGAGCTGGGGGGAGGCCAGCTGACTTTTGTGGAGAGGAGGAAGGCAGTGCTTGGCTAGAATGTGGGAGGAGACCAAACAAGAAAGATTGTGGTAGAAATTGTGGGTGAAAAACCTAGAAGAAGACAGGATGTTATCTTCACCAGACATGGGTAAGAGCTTTGTTTGGATGTCAAAGAATTGGTCAACCAATTGTTTTTTTTTGCCTTCCAGGAAAATTGTGCTGCAGGATTTCGGTTTATACTTGAGAAAACAAACTTATTTCTAACTGGAGGTGTGAGGTACATATGAACCCAAGTGATATTCTGCATATTCATGGAGAACCAGGGAGCCTTTGTGAGTAAGAGTTTGTGTCTTTCCCTTCCAAGACTCTCTGAAGATTAGTGATGACAGGCTGGAACCAAAAAGTGTGGGGAAACATCTGGAGATTATAATTTCAATGAAGAACACGGATCATTCTTTAATTGCCTGGTTCATTTCTGTATTTCAGTGGGATGCTCCTAAAGCAACCATTAACAAATTGAATTCTCATGAGAAAGAGGCAGGGCTTCTTTCACTGACCTAAACTGAGATGCCTGGAACCATCTGGGGTTACTGAGACATTCAGGTGAGGCTGGCTGTGCAGGACCTGTGCCTTTCAGGAGGTGTGGTGCTCAGGTGCATCTAAAATTACACCAGACACCTGAACAGAACAGCCTGGCACCCCCAGAGCCCAGGCCCCACAAACCATCTCCAGCTCCTGCTGAGGATGTGACATTTCAGTGCAGTGCAGCAAGAGCTGAGCCTCTAAATGCCAAGGAAAGTTAAAGAGCAGTCTGGCACTTCACAGCCAGCAGCAAATCCCTAAAGCAAAGTATTTTACTAACTTTTATTTTAAGCTTTCCTTTAGCAAACATAGCATGTCTGAATGCAAATTATCACAAAGATCAAGATGTTCAGATCTGAAAATACCTCAAAACAACTGTCTGCTTTAACCTTTGCATATTTTACATATTTTTTCCTGATAATCAGATTCCACCCACCGAAGGATTTCAGAAGCACCGGAAGGCAATTTTGCTACAGAGGGTATTTGTTGGAACATAATATCTCCTATAAAATGTAGCTGGGAATTATTAAATAGTATCCTAAAATGCATGTTCCTCATTAGATCTATGTTAATTCAGAGGATCACAGCATTTCTAAACAAGATGGTATATGCAAATAACATCTGTTTCATTCCTAGAAAATGGCCCACCCTTAAAAATTTGAGTCTGGATCAACATCTTACACCTTGTGAACTGTCAAGAGCTCCAGGCTTGGGGTCTTGCTGAATAAAATAAAAAAAAGAAATAGAAATAATATTAGAGCAGAGGTCCCAGGACCCAAGTTCTCTGATGAGCCCAGAAACAAGGCAGAGTCACAGGTACCAGGTAAATTCAGTGGTCAGGAGTTCATTCATTGGGTCTTCCTCAGCTGCAGGAACTAATTGCAGATGTTCTGTACTCCTCTACTGGGTTTTCACCAGATAAGTGACATTTCTTCCCAGATTTACCAGAGATGAGGTGGTATGTGGTGAGGACAACTAAAGGTGGATGATTACACCTTCCCAGGAATGGAAGGTGAATACCTGGTAAATTCACAGGACTCCAAATCCCTCTCTTTTCTCCCCACATCAACTTTAAAAAAATCAGAAGGTGAGAGAAGCCTCTTGTTTGTGGTGTTTTCTTGGTACCCATGGAGGGTGAGGTCCAGCCTGCTCTTCAAGAAAGGTATGAAAAAGGAAGGGATGGCAAAAACACCTCAGAGGGTAAGAAAGCATCACCTACAAGAGAAAGTAAAATGAATTGGAGCAATTTAGTGTTAAGAGAAAACAAATTCAATGCAGGCAAGGCAGTGTCCAGACTCTGAGAGTTACTAACAGCCAAAGAACTAGGAAAAATTATAATAAGCCAAACACAGTCATTTCCTTTGACATTTTTCACCTCCAAGAAGTTGCCTTTCCAGGATTTCCTAAACCAGAGAGAGTTTACTGGAATTTAAAAACCCTCAATGGATTTTTATCTGTACATTTGTCTAAGTACTTTTTGAACCTGCCTAAGTTTTCAGTGAGCACAACTGCAGTCATCCTCCTGTGAGAGGTTTTATAACCTCATTACAGGCCTTGCATGCTGCAAGAACTGCATCTGCACGTTTGTCTGAAACTGTTTCTTTCATGTAATTTGATGGTAATTTGGTGTTCTTGTGCTAGAAAAGACTGTGGGCAATCATCTTATGTGCTGTCTCAATGGCACTCGTGGTTTTTAGAGGATAAGAAGTCAGAGGCTTATCATGATGGATTTGGATTGCATGTTAATGATAAATTGTCTTTCTAGTGGTAAAGGGAAGGAGGAGGTGAAATAGATTGCATGGTAGGAGGATAAGCTTGATTGCATGTGTCAAGAAGGCAGACAATCAATGCTGTTCATGATGCAGTTTATCCCATTCTGAAGTAAATGTCCACATTCAGTCAATTAAATTGCACTTTAAATTCCACTGGCTATTGACTGGGTCTTCAGTGACAGCCATGGAGCTCCAGCAGCCCTACCTACAGAAAGATAACTAAACTTACAGGAGAAAAATCCCACCCATTTGAGTCCACCCAGCCAAAGCAGGACTGCCAAACCTTCATCTTTAGCAAAACTGTGGAATTATTGGAAGCTACAAAAATGCCACGACAATTATTTGAGCTATTGCTCAAATGTGTGTTCTTTGATGCCAGGCTCACAGCACCAGTTCAACTCTCATATATTTTGGCTTTGCAAATTGTGCAGGGCAGCAGAAAACAGGGGCTGAGCTCTGCCAGGTGATGGAGTGGAAATGAAGATAAGAAACTGAACTGTGGCAGGAAAAGATGGAATCACTTGAGTTCCTTGTTCTCAGCACAGCCTGTAACAGGTATTTTTACCATTGAGAGTCCACACCAGGATGCTCCTTCCTTTCCCAGATCTCCAGACCTGAGGGATCTACAGCTGCCCTTCCCCCAAAAGGGCAGCCATTGGCTTTGGGTGGGCTCAGCCCACCCAAAATTATTTCCATGGTGGAAATGACTAAAAGATGACCTTGGCTGTGACAGACACCATCTCAGCCATGACACAGCCATGGAAATCAGCAGCAAGGACTGACTGACCTGGATTCCACATCCACACGAGTATTTGGGTTCCTAAGTCAGGGCTGCATTCTCAGCAGCACAAAGGTGAAGCCTCAGCAGTTCCATGTCCAAGGTCCCTCATGGAGCTGATTCCTCAGTCAGTGCCATCACTGTGGCTAACTCCATGCCAGCTGGTTAATTCACCACCTTTCCACTCCTTCCAGGTACATTTCATTATCCCTACATCTAATTAGCCAGCTCTAAAGAAATGCTGTTTTGCTTGTATTCTTTTGGGGGTTTTTTTAATTTTTTTTTTCTTTCTTCTGGTGGATAATGGCCACTCTTCAATCTAGGTACCATAATAATGACAATTAATATGAACAGGCCATTTAACAGCCACTGTATTGAGCTTAGCACAAGCTCAATTGACATGCAAGAGGCTTTTATAACCAGGTACTCTCTGCACTATCATTAATTATCTCCTAATTAAACAACAAAATTCCCTTGAAATGCCCTAGCTAGACATCATTACTAAACATTTTGCCATCACTTAGTGGATTAATGTGTCTAATTAAATAACTTGCAACGTGGAAGCAGGATCATGGCATGATACTTGAAATGAGGTGTGCAGACCTCTATAAATTGTTTGGAGTCAAAACCTGTTTGGCTTTTATTGACAGAAAGGATTACTTTAAAAATCAATAGCTTTCTTCTGTTACACTTTTTTTCCCCATCTGGATGGATAAAAGCAAAGAAACTGCCCAAAAATTCCAATGACAAATTGCCACTGGAAATGTTGGATTTTCCATGCTTGGAGGAGAGACAGCTCATGTGCTTGATGTGTTCAGGGGTGGGAGTCTACAGGATTTTACAGCAAGGATTTGATAAAATTTTCCAGTTAATTTTCCATCAGTGATGAAATCTGAATCCTTGAGCTTCACCCATGCACCTTCTGGGATGTCACTCCATACTGGAGCTTAACTTCATCTGTAATAAGAATCCCTGCACTGTTTGTGTGATATTATGTACACCAGAAAGAATTTGGGGATGGTCTTCTCCTGGGAGTGACCAAACTCAGGCTACCACTGCTGTGATCCCTGGAATATTTCTAGTGCACTCTCCTTCCAGGAAATTTGTGGGTTTGCAGGTCCAGCTTCAGCAGCTGCCAGCTTTCCAGTTAGTGATGCAGACTGTAAAAATCTCTTTTAGGATGAGATTCCCAGTTGGAGCTGAGGACTACTCACGTGTCCCAGTGACCCTGATGACAATGTTAACAATCAGATCCATGACAGCAAAGGGCAAACTCAAATCATTCTTCCTCTGTCCTAGGAAGCAATAAACCAACAGCCTGTCAGTGAAAAAAAAAAATCAATCTGAGAAAAACACGATTAGGTGAGATATTTTCGTGTCCTGAGGATGTACAGAGGGTTCAGATTTGTGTTCAGATAAAGTGATCACAGTGAAACTGAAACTTCCCTGCATGGTAACTACTTCTCATTAATATCAAGGATGTTGCCTGAATTATTATAAACTCTGAGGCACCTTCCAGAAGCAAGTGTGTCCCAGATGCTGCTTGGTTGGATGGGCTCCTGAGCCACCTGCTCTAGTGGAAGGTGTCCCTGCCCAAAGCAGAAAGCTGGAACTAGAATCTTTAAGGTCCCTTCAAACCCAAAGCATTCTGTGATTATATTGTTGGCTGGCACTTCAAAAATAGTGATGTGATGGCTTGCACACTCTCCACCAGGAGGCAGACATTAAATCCCTTTTAACTTGCAGTTGATGACCTTGAATTTTCATTTAATCTGCACCACTGGGCTGAGCAGAGGCTCCTCTGTTCTTCTCTTTCTGCCAAATTGAGAGCAGGAGGATTCAAAGTGAAAGTCACACACACACATATGAAAATGATCCCTTTGGCTCTCCTGTGGTCTGCAGTTTGATCACTGAACTGCTCTGGAAGATTGATTGGCACATGAGTGCACCTCTGGCAGGCTGGGCAGATTTCCTGGCTCTCCCTCTGTGGTTTTCAGTGTGCTCCCTGCCCTAGGATGTCACTGCCTGCCCTCAGGCCAGCGTGGGCATGGGTCACATGAACTAGAATCAAACCTACTCATCTCCAAACAAGCACTTCCTGCCTTCCCTTCAGCCTCTCATGTGTCATCACCTCCTGCTTATTATAGTGCCCAGTCACAAGTGATCAGTTCCCCTTTCTCCCCTTGCACTGCAGACAGCACACAAAGAGAAAGCCAGGCCCTGCCCAGAGGGGACAAACTGGTCACAGGGAGGTTGCATTTTATTTGGGCAAGGGGTTTTTACTCACTCTTGCCAGTGGGCTTGGTACAGCAGCCCGATGAAAAGCAGGCAAACAAAGCTGAGCAATAATCAGAGTGGTGCTGCAGGGTTTAGGCTGGGGCAGGGAGGTCACATCCAGGCTGTGGCTGCTGAAAGGTGTGGCAGGGTTAGCCAGTGGCACAACTCCTCAGTGTGGGGGTGACAGCCCTCTCTGTAGTCAGCTGGAGAGACAGTGCCACCTCTGCTGCAAGGAACCTGCAGAACAGAGCGTGAAAGAGAACTGGAGAGGGATTTTTTACAGGGGCTTGCAGTGATAGAACTAGGACAATGGCTTCAAACTGAAAAAGGAGGTATTTAGATCAGATATTATGAAGAAATTCTTTCCTGTGAAGGTACAGGATTGCCCAGAGAAGCTGTGGATGTCCCATCCCTGGAAGTGTCCAAGGACAGGTTGGATGGAGCTTGGAGCAATCTGGGATAGTGGGAGGTGTCCCTGCCCATGGCAGGGGTTGGAACAGAATGGTGTCTGGGGACACTAGGGCTGGTTAGACAAGAGCAGACACCTCCTTCACAGCCCCACAGACCTCAGCAGGAACAGCAAAAGCAAAATTACATCAACTCTGTTCAAATGGAAAGAAAATAGATGTGCAACTCCAACCTGGAATAGAGCTGTAGTTGCTGGTCCTCTCCACCTCCTGCTCCACATCTTCTAAATTGTCTCCTCAAAAGCAAACTCTCACCTTCTGAAATGTCTCCTACATCATCTCTAGCAGCACATGGCTGTGCCCATCTCTGCAATTTTTCTCATTTTCCCTTGTGCCCATCACTCTCCTCAGCTGGGGGACTGGAGCTGACTCACACACTGAGGCACCAGAGCAAGGACTAAAGGTTCAAATATGGAAGAGTCAGCCCATCCCCTTCCACAATTCTTTCACGTTGAGAGGGGGAAATGTCTGCACAGGAATAACAGCCTGGAACAGCTCCCCTGGCTCTGTGTCACTGGCATGGCACAGCACATCCCCCTGGCTTCCAATATCTGGGCAAGTGCTTTGAGAACATTTGAAAAATTAGTAGTGAGTGGTGGGAATACAAATAACCAGATGCATTAATACTCACATGGGCAGATGGGACACAAGACTGTTCTGTTCCTGTAATTCTCTTCTATCATCTGGGTGTCTCTTTTTATATCTCTAACTTGTTGCCACCTCCTGCTTGCCCTGCTGCTGCAGGTGATGAGGTTTTCTTGTCTCCTTGGTTTTAGATGGAGGCACCTGTGCTCATGCCCTGGGGTGTCTGGGGGTGTATATTTGTAGGATCTTCTGATATTCTGTGTAGATTATGTCCCTGCTACATCCCTGCATCTAAACATTTCTGCAGAGTGCATCTAAACATTTCTGCAGAGTGCACGTGGATATGGCTTTGCAGTGTTAGGTTTACAGCTGGACTCGATGATTTACAAAGTGTTTCTCCAGCCTAAGTGACTCTATGTATGAATATGGATTTGCATTCATAAATACCTTGTATGCCTCTAGATTAATGCACAATGGTTTCAACATTCAGTTTTCTGGCTCTTAAAAAGCGTGTTTTATCCTCTTAAATTAGCTCTTGACCTTAACTCTTAAATTAAGATCTTACTCTTAAATTAAGCTCTCACCTTACTCTTGCAGCAAACCTCAAATACAAACCAGTCCATGTAACATTTTGTTCCAGCATATTCATTCTGTCTCCAGATTCAAATAAAAAAAACCCTTCCACTGACACTGAACTAAACTCATTCAAGTATTCCTCTTGATCCAGACTTCCAAAATTATTTGAGTTGTTCCTACTGTGGTTTAAATTAGCACAAACTTCCTCAAGTCAATGAACTTTTTCTGATTTACAAGGAGCTGCATCTTTGACTTCACCCTCTTGACAAGATGGATCTGAATCTGACTGGCAGTTCTTCATGGAAGTGAAATCCTACATAATTTCAGAAGGAAAATACATAATTCCTGAAGGGAACATATACTGCCTCAGCATCACAGTTATTATTTAGCATTCCTATTTCACCAGCACCTCAGTTAAAAACCCTCATGCTAGGATGTGTCCAGACCTGTAGAAGTGAAAATTGGTACCCCAAAGATCCAAATCAAAATAACTGGGGGAAGAAATGCACACCACTGGAATGAAATTACAAAAAGAGAAGCACAGTCTTCACAGCCAGTGCTAAGTGTAGTGACATTACCAAAATGCACATCATGACCTTCCAATTGCAATACAGAGCTGATTCCCCATTACTGAACGTGCAAGGGCATAAGAAATAACATGAATTAGGAGTTTGTGCAGTGACATTTTTAAACATTCACTGACTTTTAGGGAAATCCCACAATGAATATTAAACAAGCCCCTGCCTTTCCTAGGGTTGGTGGGTACGACCTGACTTTCTCAGTTATGCATGGTGACCTTTCAAAATCATTTTTGTTGCTGCATTATTCCCCTGTTCCCCTGGTTCTGCAGCCTCACACACTCTGGGACTTCAAGAGAATTAAGTCCCTTTGGTTGTTAATAAATGGAGCCCTGCATTCTCTCACCTGGAAAAGGACTTTTGACAAATGCTACTGTGCACAGAAGAGTGCTCACAAATCATAAGAGCATTTGAGTGCAGAGCAGAGGCAGCAATGTAAAGAATTGCTGGTTTCAGTTCTTACATTTAGTGTTACAGCACCTTTATGCCTTACACAACACCCAGATTAAGTCCAAATCTGCAAGGCTGTACTGGAAGATAAAACACAAAACCTTCTTATCACCAAAGTCCCACTTGAGCCTTCAAAAGAGATTTCAGGTTCAGCTGGAGTGCTGCACTCAACTCCTGTGTGGGTGACCCTCTATAATACATCATTTAATTTCAGGGCATGTTTGAGCTTTTTCTTATGTATCCTGAAGGAAATCATAGGATCAACCACTTGGGATCAGAAAGCAAGAAACAGATTGTAGTTTTGTTTTTCCTCTCCATCTTTTGTTTCTCCTCTCATTAGCAGGCAAGCCAAGCAGGCTTCCAGCCACCTAAAATTCTCTGAGAGCTCTCTCTAAGAATCAGACAAAGCTGGAAGTGAAAAATGATTCATACACGGATGTGTTTGTCATTGTCTGGAAAGTAAAATGTTCAAATCCACCAGAGACAAAACAACCTGCTGACCCACTTTTAATAATAAATGAAAGCTTCAGGACTGGGTGTTTGGGGTAAATGTGTGAGGCCCCCAGAGCACAGCTAGGAGATACCCTACAGGAAGGATGCTCTGGGATATTTTCACCCTTCAGGTCCTGACCTTCTCCAGAAAGAGGAGATAATGCAGCAATTCCATGGTTTTCATTTGTTACCAACAAATACAAGAGCCCTGAGGGACAGAGAATCATTAAGGCTGGAAACTATCACCAAGACATCAAGTCCAACTTTCAGTGAAGCAGCCCAGGATGTTTTTTTCATGTCAGGGGTCCAAAGTACTTGCAGGCAATTGTTAGTTTATCCCAAAGCTGCATTTTCATTGCTGTAGTGACAATACACAAGGATTGTGATCCAAGGCATAGACATCAATTATCAACCAGCCCTTCCTCCACACCTGCACTGCCATAGAGCAGCTCCCTGAGCAGCTACAAGAGCTGGTTTCAGCTGAGCTCAGGTATTTCTGCACTGAGGGCATCCCTAGTGAGATGACATCCTCTGTACTCACACCTGCCCATGGCACTGTCCCTGCTGTGTGCTGCCCCAAACACTCACCCCCTGACAGGAACTCTTCCTGTGCCTCCCTCACAGCCCTCTGCCCTTCCCATGGCTTAGGCAGGGTACAGCAATAATCTGCCCTTAATTTATTTCTGTTTTTTCTCCCCTGGTCTCCTAACAGGACTGTGGAGGTTTCAGTGCTTCTGTCCACACTGCAATGCCCTTGGCCACAGTGGATGTGAGTGTCACACCAAGCTATGTTTCAAAGGGATGTTGATGGAATGACCTTCAGCCATTTGTAGGAGAACAGCAATGAACAGTAAGTACCACAGCCATGAAATGCCTGGAGATCTCCCATTTATTTTTACCTTTACTGAAATCCCATTTCTACTCCAGCTAGCAATGCTGCAGACACTTGGGTGCCTAGGCAGGTTATAATCCAAACTGTGGACAGTGACAGAGAGGATCACTGCTAACTTTGACTGCAGGTACCTTCCTAAAGCTGGAATTGCTCAGGACAGTGGCCCAAGTGTCTCCTCCTGAGCCTAGCTGAGAACTCTGGAGCATCTACCTGGCTGCCAGAGCTGGTCTGAGGACATTTGGTTTTTACAGGGAAGGTGACACACTTGACACCATCTTATTTTGTTCTTTTCCATGCTGCTGAAAATGGAGTGTGTTTTGTCTCTTTCTGTGTGTCCCAAAGCTGAGGTCATTGATGGAGAAAGAATCTTGGACACTCAGTGGAACTCAGGGCACTGTGGCAATTCATCATTTGGAGAATTTTATGTCCATCATAGAAAGGATCACAGAATCACAGAACCAATTAGGTAGTAAAAGACCTCTGAGATCATCAAGTCCAGCCTGTGACCAGTCACCACCTTGTCAACACAGAATCAATTAATGCAGGGTCACAGAATCAATTTAAATGTGTGGCAATGATGTGACAGTGGTTCCCTTAACCTGATCCATAACTCTGACATGTTTCCACCAGCCAGCCCTGATGGTAAATGCACTCACATCAACATTTCCACAGCACTGAGAAAACGTTTTGACCTTTCACCTTAACCACTAAAACAAAGCAAGCCAGCAACCCCACTCCCCACCCAAAATATTCACCACACAGAGGTCAGGCCTGAAATGTTACTGTCAGCAGCCTCAACTCACCCTGACTCACATTAACTCTGCAGCACAGAGGGGTAATTTCTGGGAAACTTAAAGCAGCATGCAGACCACAGTCCCCAGCTGAATAACTCATTATTAGCAAAATTTCACTGGGAAACAGCATTGCCTGGCAGCACCTTTGTTTCTTGTGAACAGGGCACTTCACAAGAATTAATAAGTGAGTTCATGTGAGAAACACAGAGAGAAATAAAACAAGCACCCCCATAGATCATCTTTGGCTCTTGGCTGCCCATGGTGGGTTACAGGGGAGAGGTCAAACTCACAGAAAGGGATGGGTTTGGTGGCTGGTCCTGGCTCAGGGGTGGCACTGGCAAAGCAGGCAGAGGGACAGACCCAAGCTCATTTTGCAGCACCCAGAAGGTGCCAGCACAGGCTCACACAGAGGGGCAGCAGGATGGGAGTGCAGCAAGGGGCTGCTCAGCACCCTGTGCTGGGCTGAGCCAGGGTTAGCACCTTCCACACTCTGCCTCAGCTCCACAGACCCACTTCCTAAACTGCTGATGGCTTGTCTCAAAGCCTTTTCTGGAAAAAGCACTGCTGAGAGTGTGAAAGCCTCCAAATGAGCACCTGGTATCATTTTGGTGAAGAGGTCAGTTTGGTGATTACATCTCCATCAGTGCTTTGTGCACATCTACCAGCTCCTGCTACATCTCCTCAAGCTTCTCCCTTGCTAAGTCAGCTCTTCCTTTGCTAAATCTTCACCATTTGCATCATTTTCCCTCATTTTTTAAGCAGAGGATGGTGAGGTCCTGGCACAGGGTGCCCAGAGAAGCTGTGGCTGCCCCATCCCTGGAAATGTCCAAGGCCAGGTTGGATGGGGCTGGGAGCAACCTGGGATAGTGGAGGAGGGGTTGGAAAAATCTCTAAGGTCTTTTCCAACCCAAACCAGTCTGGGGTTCTGTCATTAAGTCATGCCACACCCCAGGAAAGACTCCCCAGTGGGACAAGTTCCCACCTTTCTCCCCTCAGGCCTGACCTGCCAGTTCTCACCACGGGCCTTGGAGATGTGTCCAAGTGCAAAAAACACCTGGAAACAAAATGTCCTGGCACTTACAAGGTGGAGATGTGTCAAGATTACCCAGGAGCCAGACATTGCCCTCCTGTGTCCTGAGGCTTTGATCCCTTGTCCATAAAAGAGGGAAGGCTCTCATTTATCTTTTTCAGGATCAATAAGGATAAATGCATTAAAAACTAGGAGATATTAATATAATGGATGTGAAAACCTTTGGTCCTGCCTTAAATATCTCGTTCTCTCTGGCTCTCCCCATTCAGATTATTTGCTGTTAGAAGTTGGTCCCTGACCCAGCACCAGGGGATTCTGTATTGGAGACAATCACTGCCCAATTGTGAGTGATAAACTGCTTTGATTTACTACTGTAAAATCAAAATCAAAGTTATAAGGCCCAAAATCAAAGTTATCAGGCAACACCTCCCACCTCTTCATCACCACATGAGATGGGCAGGCATCTAAGATCCTAACTTGGTGTCTTATTGCTCTTTCTGGCAAACTATTTCAACTGTGTGTCTGCTGAAATTGTACAGATTGAACAATTTATGTTTTTTGATTCCTGGGAGGAGTTTTCAAGCCTGCTGTGACTGCACACTCTCTACATCAAATGCAAGAACCATTACCAGTTTCTAGTTTGAGGGAGGTGACTCCAAGAACCTCTGTCCCACCTCTGCAAGCATCAGCAGCATCTTCCAGCCATGATGCTCATTTCAGACTCCAGCTGTGCTGCAGATTCAATCTTGCTACAGAACTCCATCAGGGGAGGACACCATGGTGGGAGTTGTTGCCAGAAAGGAAAAAAATTCAGACATCCACATCTCAAACTGAAAATAATAATAATAAAAAAAACCATCCTCACAGTCATCTTGCCTTTAGAGTACCCTCTAGAGGGGTAAAAAGGATAACAAAGATGAATGTAAGCCTACTGAAAATCTTGCTGATCTCTCAACCTCTGTGACCTCTCTGGGAAATGCCTTCTACTGATTTCAAATGAAACTGAAAGTCTTTTAATTGGCAAGACAGGGGATGCATAAATACACAACAAAAAGAACCCAGAGTCATTCAGATGGACTCTCCATCCTTGGAGACACTCAGAAGCTGCCTGGACATGTTCCTGGGCAGTCAGGTCTCTGTGGCCCTGCTTGAGCACAGAGGTTGGACAAGGTGACTTCCAGAGGTCCCTCCAAGCTCAGCATTCTGTGACTGTGATTTTGGTCTGTGGATTTTGCTTTAGGTTTCCCTGTGTTATTAGTGAATGTCATCAAAAGATAGAAATGGTCCTGCAGCCCTCAGAGCAGGCACTTTGTCTCCCAGTGTGGTCAAGAGTGATGTCCAAGCTTGGGGTGGCTTTCCATGGTCCCCATGTCAGGGAGAATTGCTAGGGCTGGTGTCTCTGCAGAACCAGAGGGGGGATATTGTTTTCACACAAGCAATGGGGGACTGTTCTCCAGGACAGGAGAGCTTTCATTTCAAGTGACTTTGCATTTTTCCAGCAGTTTCAAAGCAGCTCACCTCTCATGCAGTGTCAGCTGGAGTGCTATGCTCACACACCATGAACTTTTGGAAATGTGGAGGTTTTCACCCACTCCCACCCCTCCACCTCTTTCCCCCATCACTATCATCACTCAGCCCTTCACGTGGCCATTTCCTCTGAAAATGATGTCTCTTACAGGCAAAGGGCAACCCCTTCTTTTTTTTTTTTTTTTTTTTTTTTTTTTCTTTTGTTTTTGTTTTTGTTTTTCAGTTTTGCTTTGCTTGTGTTTCTGACATCCAGGCTGTTGTGCTGCTCTTGCTGAGAGCACAGTGAGGTGATGGTTGAGTCAGCAAAGTCAGGAACCCATAGCCTGGAGTGGGAAGGAAGGAGACAGAGTGTGGAAACCAGCAGGTGAAGGCAGGCAGAGGCTTTGCCTCCCTCAGCCTGTGCCCTAAAATGCATTTTATGCACCTGCTTAAATTGATTCTTTTGAATGCTGCTGACAAACCAGAGTACTGAGCCCAAAATGACAGACAAAAAGCTTTGAAACTTTATAAAATCCCAGATGAACAAAGTTTATGGGCTGGGAACACATTTAGCATTTATGCTCAGTTGATCCTTGGCATGAGATAACGACATGAAGGATTTTTTAACACAGGACCAGCACCACAGTTGATTTATTTATCTTTATAGCTTGAAAGAGACAACACATATCTCCAGTCCAGGAGTTCCAAGGAAGTAAAGTCAGGCTGGACCCTGTAGAAAGATTTACTCAACTTTTCCTGGTGAAGCCTGGGAGATGGGCATGGTCACACAGCATTGTGCAAGTGGTCTGGTTTGCTCACTGCATTTCCTGTCCTCTTCTGGGCAGGCAGGGAACTCCTGAGCTGGAATTGTGTAACCTCCAGCTGGGCAGGCATCTATGGGAACAGGGCTTTGGGAAGTGCTGGACACACTGTATGGCAAAGGGGATGAAGTGACCCCTCTGCTCCTTTCTAAACTAAGACTGAAATGTAAAATAAACCTCATGGTAACATTCAGTGCACACTTGTGGAAGAAACAGAAAACTTTGAAGGTGAAAAGAAAACAAAAATACAAAAAGCTCTGAAAATAACTTGACCTGCTATATTTAATTTTTTATTTTTCCAACACATTAATTCATTTATCTCAATGAATTCAAAGCACAGACCAAGAGGAATATGATATCTGCTTTCACAGCAGTTATTAAATATGTTTCCTTGTTATTTCTCCCACGTCCTCCTCTATAAATTACAAGCAACAACTCTTAGAAAAACAAATATTTTGAGAATGAAACTCTTCAGAACGGCCCACTGCCCAGGTGAAACGCTCAATCAGTCTTGGATTTTTATTTTTTTTTTTCTTACTGAAAATGTGGGTGGTTTTCAAATACAGGAAAGAAAACACGATGGCTTGTGGTGATATTTTCCACGAGAAAGATGCAGCTTTAAGGGCTTTTGGTTTCCAGATACCTCCACCCACAGGAGTGGCCTCATCTGTTGTAGAAGGCGACGCCTGATTAGTTGTAAGAGTAAAATTAAATGACAAAAAAATGACAATAACAATGCACAGCAGTCACTGTGTGTTTCAGTGGAAGCTCTGTGTCAGCTGGGTAGTTATCCTGAGTCTGGGTAATTAATATGGCATCTGCCTCCCAGACCACAGCTTTTAAATATGATAAAAAATTGCTTTTTCAAAAAAAAAAAAAAAAAAAAAAAAAAAAAAAAAAAAAAAAGTAAGGAAGTGGAAAATCTGTTCTCTGTATCCCTGGTGGACAGGATGGAGTTGAAAATGTCCCTGCTCATTGCAGGATTGGATGGTCTTTAAAGATCCTTTCCAATCCAAACCATCCTGGGGTTCTGTGATCCCATAACAAGAAATGGGATTAAATATCAGCAAAGAAAGTTTAGGTTACACATGAAGGGACAACTTTGGGGCAGGCTGTGTCAGGCAGGTGTGGAACTGTCCCCAGAGGTCTGGAGTGAAAAAATGGGTGATTGCCCCTTCAGAAAGGGCTAGTGTTGATTTATTTCCCTTGCAAAAGGGCATTGGAATCCTTGGCTTGTCTTGCCAGCAATTTTCCCTGACCTGAGGTCTTCTTGTTGCACAGTCAAGTGTTTTGCTGGGGGAAGATGCAGGCTCAAACCTTCTTCTGTCCCATTGCACTGTTTTGTGTGTGATGCATGGACACTAATCCTGAGTCTAAATATTTGCACATCTGCCAAGTTCCTATAGGCAAAGTGATCCTCCTGCTGTGTCATGCTCTGTCCCCCAGATCACAGAATCAGGATGGTTTGGGTAGGAAAGGACCCTTAAAGATAATCACATTCCAACCCCTGCCATGGTCAGGGACACCTTCCACTAGACCAGGTTACTCAAAACCCCATCCAGCCTGGTCTTCAGCAAATTTCATCAACAGCATCAGCAACCAATAGAGCTGAATACTTAAGCTTGGGATGGGAATACATAGAGTTTTAATTATCTACAGCTTGCCCTCAGTTGGGGTGAAAGAACCTATTCTGTATATTTTTGGTATCAACAGCCCTGTACAATGGACTGTGATGCAGATAGGAAGGATGGATGTGTAAGTTAATGGGGTGTGAGCAATTAAAATGCAAAATCATCTGCCTCATGAAGTGTCTTTTTCTGTCCTGCCAGTGACAGGAATAGGTATTAGAGTCAGCTCTAATTGATCCAGAAAATAGGAAAGAACCACTCTTTGAAAGCAATTCATTTTCCCCAATTTCCAAAATCCCAGCAGCCTTTCCCTTTGCCTTGCCTTCCTTTATTTTAATGCATAATTTACATTTTAGAGATCAGTATCAATTGCAAAATAATTACAGTAATATTCAAAGGGCCATCCCAGCCTGCTCAAAGCGAACACTTACAAGCCCTAAAATTTCTACACACCTCATTTGGGTGACCTGAAATAAAACATCTTTCACAGAACTGGCAGGTGTCCTGCTCTGTACTTTGGTCTTTTAGAGAAACACTATTTCAGATTCTTCACTTTGGAGTCACAGAAGGTGGCTGAACGTGTTTTCTGTGGGCACACCAAAGGGTGAAGGACATTTTTCTGTCTCCTTGCTACAGCTGTGATCATATTGATTTGTCTGTCAGCAAAGCCCACGGAGCTGGTGTGGCTCTGGAGGGTGGGGGATTTCCCACTGTTTTCTCCAGAATCCCTTGCCACCACATTTCTGGGGTTTCCCCTCCTTCTTGTGGCTCCTCTCCCATGTTCCTGGGCCAGTGTCCTGCTCCAGATCCACTTAGCCATGACTGCCAGCATCACACCTTTTCTGAGAGCACAGGGGGAAACCATGATCCCTGTGGAGCTGAGATCTCCTAGGGATTAACATCCTGAGCAAAACTCACTTTTGACACCCTCAGCCCCTGAAAGGCGTTCACCAAAGAGGTACCACCCATCCTTCCTCCACACAACAACCTGGTCTGAGGTTTCTATGTCTGAGAAAATAACACGATGGGAGAGATGAATGAAGAAAGGACTTCCCTGCAGGCATTCCCTCTGCACCCCTCACCAGCCACGGCAACAATGTTTGCAGCCTGGAAAAACAAATTTCATTATTCTGGGAGAAAGTTTCGCAGTTTCCCTGTCGGCAGCAGGGACCCCGTGCTCCAGGGTCCTGTGCAGGACGGACACGATGCTCAGCTCCGAACCGGGGTGTGCGGGGCCAAACGAGAGGACAGCCGGGGGCGGGGAGCGGGGTGTGCCGAGGGCGAGGAGGAGGAGGAGGAGGAAGAGGCAGCGAGGGCAGCCCCGGTGGTGGCTGCGGAGTGCTCTGCTTCCCTGCGGGGGCGGCGGGAGCGCTGAGCCGGGCTGGGCTGGGCTGGGCTGGGCTGGGCTGGGCTGTGCCGGGGGGAGCTCAACAGAGCCGGGCTGGGCTGGGCTGGGCTGGGCTGGGCTGGGCTGTGCCGGGGGGAGCTCAACAGAGCCGGGCTGAGCTGAACGGAGCCGGGCTGTGCCGGGCTTAGCCGAGCCAGGCAGAGCTGCGCCGAGCTGTGCTGGGCAGGACCGGGCTCAAGCCAAGCCGAGCTGAGCTGAGCCGAACCGGACTGATCCGAGCTCATCCGAGCCGAAAGGGGCTGATCCGAGCCGAGCTGAGCCGAGCCGAGCTGTGCTGCGCGAACAGCAGGTACCACGGGCGGAGCGGAGCGGGATGCGCTGGGATGCGCGGGGGATGCGCAGGGATGTGCGGGGATGCGCAGGGATGTGCGAGGATGTGCGGGGATGTGCGGGGATGCGCTGGGGATGCGCAGGGATGTGCGGGGATGCGCAGGGATGTGCGGGGATGCGCAGGGATGCGCTGGGATGTGCGAGGATGTGCGGGGATGCACTGGGGATCCGCAGGGATGCTCAGGGATGCGCTGGCATGCTCGGGCAGGGCCGGGCAGGGTGTCCCGATGTGCCGGGGCCGGGTGGCACCTCCGGAGGGAGAATCTGAGCAGCAGCAGCCCCGGGAAAGTTGAGCGCACTGCTCGGTGCTGTCGGCGTTTCACTGTCCCTGGACGCTCCGCTGCAGGCGCTGCTGTTGAGGGATTTTAAAGGTGACAACTGGACATTTGTCCAGAGAGTTGTGTTTTATTATTTTATCTTTTTCCCCTTAAATTGCTTTCAGCTTCTACACCTGATGACTCTAGCGGGTGTTTGTGGTTTCGCCATCATATTTTCCTGCCTTTAAAAAACAGCGTTGTTTTCTCCCGTGTATTTATCTTCATATAACAGAGAAAAGGGGAAAGTGAGAAACACGATGAAAACCGACTACAAACAGTTTTAGTCAACAGAATGAACAAACTGGTGTAAATAGGGAGGGAAAACCCTTTCTCCTGCTGGGCTCGGTGGTGATTTGTAGGTGTTTCATGCAGTATGTGATAAGACAGCCAGACGGAAAAGCAGTTTTAGATGCGATGTTGTATCTCAGGAGTCGAGTTTGTTCCAGAAACAAGAGCTGCTAAGTTTGGGAGCAGATTTGGGCAGTTAAAGGGGAATGAGCGGCCTCCTGCCCTCCTGCCCTCCGCAGGGTTTGAGCTGCATTTCCTCTCGGAGGAGGGGACTCGGAGCCCCAGCCTGGCTGAGCGCCCTGCGTGCACACTGAACGCGAATGGAGTTAAACTCCTGGCTGTAATCGGATCCTTCCTAATTGCATCTGCAAGGCAAGCAACCAACTTTTTGCCTGTTCTTTAATCTCCAGGAGTGTGATACTTTCAGAGGGGGAAAGCTTTTTTTTTTTTTTTTTTTTTTTTTTTTTTAATTTGCACCCATGAAAGAACAGTAACAAAAAAAAAAAAAAAACAAAACCGACTTCAGCAGCTGAAAGCCACTCAATTGAGTCATGCTAACAGCAGATTATTTAGTAGGGTTACTAGGGCAGGAAGAGATAAAGTTTCACTGAACTTGTTATTAAAAAAAAAAAAAAAAGGCAGGGGAAGAACTGCAGAACTATTTGCAGTGAAAAGGGCAATGTTTAAACTTTTTTATTCTTGAGCAGCCAAGTCCTTGAGGCCCTGCACACGTGGTTTCTTTGTATTTTTATTCTTCTTTTTAATTGACGAAAGGACATCCCTGTTGAGGCCACCAGGCGTTGTGAGCTTCTGGGGAATGAGCTTTAGGAGCAGAGTTGAGGGGACACCTGCTCCAAGGAGGTTCTTGTCCCACCTGGTTGAGGTGGAGCAGGACTGCATTCAGCTGGCAGGATCAGACAGCCTCCTAAGATGCTGCTTTCCTGGAGTTCACCATGGAGCTGCCCTTGCCTGATCACCAGAGCTGAATCTGAATCCCAGTGTTGTTGCCTCTGTCTCTTTTTTGCTGTCTCAGCTGGACATCAGACCTTGGTGTTTGCCTTTCCTTGCCCAGGCTCCCTGGGCCCTGCTGGACCCCTTGTTTTCCTCACATGACTCTTGAGCCAAGCCCTGTGTGGATTTGAGGTGAATTCAGCAAGTGATGCTCAGCCTGTGCAGAGGCTGTGGCCTGGAAAGACTCCCTGCCTTAAGAAGATGCCACAGCTGCACTGGTACAGGCAATGCAGGGTTTAGTTAGACTTTCCCCTCACTTTTACATGTATTTTATGATTTAAGGCCCCTTTGAAGATTCAGATCTCCCTCCTGAACCTCTACCCTGCAGCTCAGCAGCCCCCTGTGCCCAGGCAGGTTTTGTACTCATGCTGCTACACTGGGGAAACCTTTTCTTTTTTTTTCTTTTTTCCCACCCTGAGAAGAGCTGTGAGGTTATTACACTGCCAGGGTGGAGCTAACAGCTTTTTTTTTTTTCTTTCCTGCCTCAAGCATGTTTTCTTTCAAAGAAAGTCACTTGGTTGACTCTCAGAGCTTCTCACAGAGGCTGCATGTGGCTCAGTACCCATCAGAGGTGAAAAGCTCAAAGGAAAGAGGGAGAGACAAGGAAGAAGGGATGGAGGGAACCAGAGAAGTAGTTCAGCTTTCCCAGCATGCCAAGTTTTTATTTTTCTTCCTTGGGATCTTTTCCAGGTTGTTTATCCTTCCACTTTGTTCTGAAGGAAGTGATGTGGTGAATATAACTTCTGATGGCACCTTTTGGGTTTCTCCTCTTATTATCTGAGATTAATTGGAAAGAGCTCTATGGGAGGGAGGTGAAATATGAAGCACCTGCCAGGGCTTTGCCAGGAGGGCTGTTCTGTTCTTGGCTTTTTTAATGCATATGTTTGTGGATCCAAGTTAAAACACTTGGCTGCATGTCCTGCTGTTGCTTCCCATTCTGCTGAAGCCAGGATTTGTGTAAACAGAGTGTTGTTTTTTGCCTAAGCTTTGAGAAAATGACTCTTAAAATAGAAAAGGAAGAGAAAGTCAATACAGGAGTATGAACATCCAAAATCTATGTCTGTGAAACCATGGAAAGGATTAATCAGAGCCTTGGTTGAGCCTGTAGTCACAGGTACCAGCATCTTTGCACGTGCCTGTTCTCACACAGAGCCTTCCCTGGACCATGCTGGTGACTGACATGGGGAGCAGCCTGCAAACACTCACAGTTTGTTTCCATCCCTTGCTGTTCTCTGTTTGCCTCCTTGCCTTGCATCCAGCTCCTGGTTGGGAGGAAAACATTGGCAAAATCAGCCCAAACTGCAAACTCTTCTCTGTAGCCAACTGCACTGGGTTTTTATTGTATTGTGGCTTGTTTGTGTCAATTTTGTGATTTATCTGCATCGTTGCTTCTTTGTGTTAATATTATTATTTATCAGGCCTGTTGGAGATTTTTCATTTCTCACCACCAGCCAGATCACATCCATCAGTAGAGATAACATTTATTAACTGTGATGATGAGAGTAGAAGGGACCCAAATCACTTTTCAAATCACACCCAGCTGTCTTAGCAATGGATAATTCCTCTGGTTTGTATTGTACCTTTTAGTAACACCATTGTGTTGCCATCCCTTTAGGGGGATACTTTTATTTCCACCTAGGCATGCTCCTATGGGGCAGAAATGCTGAGTGGAGAAAGTGAATGGTTTTAAAGGATATACCCAGGGTGAGAGGAAAAAAAATTGGCACAGCTTTCACTAAACTGTGTCCCATCTCTGTCACCTCAGTGCCACATGTAGTGAGGATGTAGGGCTCAGTTATCTCTCAAATGAATTTCTTTACATTTATTTGAGCATAAAGACCCATGAGATGCACAAGGGATAGTCTCAACATGACATCCTTCAGTTTTGTTTCTTTTTTAAATGGTCATTTGACCCATTTTGGGCTGGATTGCTGCTCAGTAATCAGCTGCCTCAATTGTTATGGCATTTAATTTGCTTGGCATTCAAGTGAAGCACTCTATCCTCTTTTCCTGATCATCCCACTAATCTGCAGGGAATACAAAATCATCAGAGTGTTTGCATAGGAAATACCAAAGCTAAAAGACAAAAAAGTTTCTGGTTGATAAACAAGTGAGGACAAGATGAATCTTGGGGCTGTCCATGTATCATATTCTGTCTGATTTTCTTAGAATCAGAGAATCACAGGATGGTTTGGGTGAGTCCAGCTCCACTCCCTGCCATGGGCAGGGACACCTTCCACTAGACCAGGCTGAACCAAGCCCTGTCCAGCATGGCCTTGGACATTTCCAGGGGTTTTTAATGAGAAATCTGCATTCCTTTACCAAAATATTGCCTCCTGACATAGACAGGGCACCCACAGTGATGAAAAAGATCAGTTTTCAGGGTTACCAGACCATGGACAGTTAAAGGAAAGTATTTTATGTGATGTCTAGAGGAGAAAGGTACTTAAATAAATAAAAAAACGACATTAAAAAACTTCTTTACTTATCACATGATAATTATCAGCAAACACGTCAGTGGGAGGAATATTTCCATAATTAAAACTGCCCTGAGCAGGGGATGAGACTGCACATGAAGCCATAAACATAAATTAATTGTATATACATATACATTCTAATCTACAATGTATATGAGTGAAAGCAAACTAAAGATAATGATACACATGGAAGCAGGAAAGGTGAAAGAAGGAGGAGGTGTTGCAGCCCTGTGTGTAGCAAGATTCCTGCTCCCTGAGGTGTTACAGCAGCAGGATCTGAGCTGGAAGCACCAGGGTTTACAGAGTCAGGATTTAGAGGACAAGAGAAATAAAAGTGTTTTCCTTTCCAAAATACAGAAATGGTCAGGGCTTTTTAAGTTCTTTAATGGAACATTTTTTGGTCCACAACAAAGTTGTTTTGATTCTGAGTGCTGTTATTGTGTCTTGTGGGACTTTAGTCAAAGATGATCTGTGCATTTCCATTCAGTTGTTTCCTGGGGCTCTCAAAGTGCAGCATGACATCTTCATGTGGTGCAGAAAGGTGTTGGCTCCACCTCCAGTGTCCATGGCAATAGTGAAGGTGTGGATCTGTGGATAAATCTGCTTGGCAGAAAGAAGGAGGATATGTGGGAACCTTATGGATGAGTCTTTATGATTGGTCACCTTGATCAAAACATTTCAGACCCTACAGCAAACCCCATCACTTTGCTTCAGAAAATATCCATGTTTTTTAGTTGAAAGAAAGTGATTCTTTATCAGATATGTTTACCAGAATTTTCTATGGCAACAAAAAGCACTTCTCACCATGTGCTGCCCATGGGTTTCATCATTTAGAAAGGCAGGAAAATGATGTTTGAAAGGGTGATGCCAGACACTGGTAGTAGCATGGGAGAGGGTGTGAGTGTGCCTGCAGAAGTGGAACCCTGAGCTGAGGAGATGGGCTAGACCTCAGAATCATCAGGATTGCAATATGAGGCAGGGAAACACCTGAGTGGGAAAAAAAACAAAAACCAAACAATCAAAAAAAACCCAAACAACAACAAAAAAAAAAAAAACCCAAAAAAAAAACACCTGCCATACAAAAAAAAAAAAAACCAAAAAAACAAAAAACAAACAAACAAATTCCAAAAAAACCAAAAAAAAAAACCAAAAAAAAAACCAACCCTGAGAAAAAGGTTCTGGTAAGGAGGTAAAGGTATAGGACAAATCTGTGGTAAGGGAGGTGTGTGGAGCTGGGGACAGCTCCTACAGGCCTCCCTCCTGCAGAAGGAGGAAGGTTTAGGGTACAGATTCAGCTGTGTTTAGGTCTGGCTTTGGTGGTAAAGTTGTGGCTGATGGAGCAGTGGGGGATCAGTGCAATGTACAGGAGCAGCCTGGTCATGGCAAATGATCTTTAAGATCTTTTCCAGCCCAAAGCATTCTATGATTCTGTGAAGTATGAGGCATTTGGAAGATCCAGAAAGGGTACAGCAGACAGCTTAGACCATGAAGAATATCTCTTAATTCAAGCACAGATTCCTCCTCTGTCATCACACTGGGATATTTTATTTCAGAGCAGCCACTCACCCAGGCCAGGAAGTGCAATTCCTGCCTCAAGTGTCATTGCACCACATATTTCTGGACAGGGAAATAAATCCAGTCCATCCCAAGGAGCAGAAGGGCTGTCACACACTGTAAGTGCAGCCATGTGCTGAGGGTGTGGGTTCAGAGTGGCTCATCTCAGGGATGCAGGGATTGAGCATGAAGGAGGATTCTCAAAGCAGACTGGTTGTGGGGCTTTGGCTCAGTTCTTTTGTGAAGTTATTCTGGTTTTTTTGTGAGTAAGGAACCCTTCTGACAAATGTACTCCTAGCTCTGGACTGACAGCAAGGTTTTTCTTGTGTTTAGGAGGGGAATATTTTGTCTGTCCTCATTGATGCAGTAACTCATCACTTGTGCACAGTTCTTTCCTTGGGATCAAACACACAACAGCAGTTGCCTCATTTGGATTAAATGACTGTTGGAGAGGCCAGATTAACCCCTAATCTATATAAACCAGTCAGATATGTGGCCTTAATTTTATTTTTTAACCCAAAAAAAACCCCAGAAAAGTAAAAGAGAGAGAATTGCTAGAGGATAGCAGCAGAATTGTCATGGAATCATTGAATCACAGAATGGCTTGGGCTGGAAGGCTTTTTAAAGATTGTCCCAACCCCCTGCCATGGTTGAGGACACCTTCCACTAGGGCAGGTTGCTCAGGTCCTGGCCTGGAACACTTCCAGGGATGGGGAAGGAGATCACACACACTCACATAAAGCTGGAGTGACTTTCCTGAAGCAGGTTTGCCACAGATTTGCCCTGGTACAAGAGAAGCCCTGATTCAGTTTGGTCTTTTAATGACCCCATGATTTTGTACATAGCAGGTAACAATCCCCAGGGACAGGATGGCTGTCACATTCCCATGGGGGCCAAGGTTTGGGATCCCCTGGGGCCAAAATTCCTCAGGAACCTGACTCCAGATTGTGGTGGGAGCAGAGGCTTCACTTCTGTTTTTTTCAAATCTAAGCTTACCCATGATTAATTTTCACTTGGATCTGAGTGTTTTCTTCGGGGGAGGTTTTGATGTGGTCGTTTCACTTTGCTGTGGAGTTCCTGTGTGCTGGTGGGGCTGTTCCTCTTCCTCACCTAAATCAGCAGCCAAGGTCAGGGCAGCCGAGGTGGGAGGAGAGCCTGAGGGAGAGGGGAGGCATTTTGGACAGAAAGAGCAGCTGAGGCTTGTGGAGATCTGCCCTGACCTGTGGATGGGATTTGAACAAGGCTGTGCCCTGCTCATCCACAGAAAACAGAGACAAGTGCAGCTGTGGGAGTCACTGTTGCTTGTCCTGAAGGACTGTGCACATGCTGAGGGCTGAATTTACCCAGGTTTTCCCCTCCCACCCTTACAGTAACACTTGCTATTTATGTTTTGATTTACAACATAGTGAAATAGTAAAATACTGTGCATCCTCCAGCTTTCGTTTTCAGCTCCCCTGTCCCTCCTCCCCCTCGTGCCAGGGGAGGGTGTCAGAACAATTGTTATTAAAACAATTAAGACATGGTTTGAGTAAATAAAAACTCCTGGAAACAGCTCATTTTCTCCCCATCAAAGGTGATCCTCTGCAATATATTTTGAATGAAATTGGAATGGATGGTGTTTTTACCAAATCTCTTCATTAGAAAATTCAATTATACAGCTTCTGCCAGTTTTCCCAATTCCTTGTCATTAACATTGTCCTTCTGCCTTATTCATAGGCCAGATTCAAACCTCATGGAGAGTAAATAAAGGTTTCAGTGCATTTTGATTCAGTCTGTTGTGCTTAGGGAGAGCTGTAAACCATCCTGTCCAGGCTGCAATACCTGTGTTAGCTCGTGGGGGTTTCCATGCAGAAAAAACACCCATAAGCAGATCTCTGAATTAACTCAGGTCTGGTGAGACCCCCATGTGGGAACCATCCCCTCTTGTGCCAAAGCTGGGATGTCAGACACACCTGCACCTGAGGCAGGACCCATTTCAGTCAGTGACAGGGAGATCATGGAAACTGAAAACCCAGCAGATCTCTTTCTTTCTGCTGTTTGTGGAGGGGCCTGGGGTGAATAGTCCACATGCAAATGTGTATGGAGGAGGTGTGCTGGTTCTGGGATGTTTTTTCTCTTATATTTACATATATATACACACAAACAACAGGATGGGAATGCTGGGGCAGCTGTCTCAAAGCTTTATTCCATCACAATCAGTCTCATTTTACAGAGCCAAGCACAGGAGATGGAACAGCTTCAGCTGCTAACAACAGCAGACTGAGTTCTCTTTGTTACAAAGTCTTTTAACAACTTTAGCCAATGGTATAATATTAAAAGCTGACAAGTGTTTGCTTAGGCCAGTTAATAAAGCTGCATGTACATCTTGCTTTGAACAATAGCTTGAAATAGCTTAAAGGAATGAATAAACTTTCACTATTAAGCTTATATATTTCTACTCTCTTGTTTAACATATTTTCCTGAGCCCTGTCTCTACACTGCTCATACCCCTATTGTTTCTTGTCCTTGCATCTTCAGCATTCTTGCACTTCTCCATCCTGAGATTTGCTTTTATACAGATTTCTGAGAGTTTTATACTTTTCTGTTTCCCACAGAGGCAGGAGAGTGGATTTCTAAAGCCGGGTGTCAGGAATTGGTTAATTTGGGTGGAGAGGAGATGGAAGGGGCCTTCAGCCTGCCCCAGTTTGGGATTTTGGGAGTGTAGCTGGACATCTGGGTGTGATTTTCCCTGGGCAGTGGTCTGTGAGAGGAGCAGCACATTCCCTGTGCTCTGCACTGCTGGCTGAGCTGGGACAGTGATGCTGAGGGGAAGCAGATATTGTCTGCATGGTCATGGCTTAGCTTTTCACTCAGTGTGAAGATGAACTCATGAATGTTTGCTTAAGCACCCATATAGTAATATAAAAAAAAAACCTAAAAAAAAAAAACCAAAAAACAAAAACAAACAAACAAACAAACAAACAAACAAACAAAAAAAAAAACAAAAAACAAAAAACAAAAAACAAAAAACCAAAAACAAACCCCAAACCCCAGAAACTAAATTAGAAACTAAAACAACAACAAAACATCCCAAAAACCTGATTCTCACCCCTTGGTCTAAAATTAATTTTCTCTGTGTTTTATTTTTAATTCTTCATCCCACTCTATGTCCTATATCCCTCCCAGGCAGGGAGTTAACAAAGGGCAGAAGCTCAGAAATAAATGGTGGATAAATGATAAAGTTGATGTGGGTTAAATGGTGAGTGAGGAGGGAAGATATGGAGAGGTGGAAAGTCTCAGGAGCTGATCTGGAGCTCTGACACTGAGAATAGGACACCAGACTATAAATGGGAAGAGGATTTCCAGCATAACTGGAGTCAGAGCTGCTTTATTTAATAGCAGTGCAGTTTTAAATTGAATATGACTGAAGAAGAGGAAATGATATATCAGAGTTTATTTAAGGATGTGGCTGGAGTCCAGGGGCATTGGGAGTGGGAAAGACATAGAAGGTGGGGTTGGGATGGTGTTGACAAGAGATGGCTCAGAGGTGGCACCTGAAATTGATGGAAACAACAACAACAACAAAATTGGGGCTGATTGTGGTGAAACCACAGCAGCAAAAATAGATGAAGCAGAGAATGAAGGCAGAAACTGTAGGTCTGCCAGCATCTGCTGTGCAAAAGAAATATTTCTGATTCTAATATATAGTTATGTAATTATATTCAGCAGAATAAACATGAAGCTGCAAAGGTGTGGAAAGAGCTGAATTACCTGAGATGTCCCTGGTGCTGTTTGCTGTAAAGTGTGAGCTGGGCCAGGTGCTCACAGGAGCAGAGATTGCTGCAGATTTCCTGGGAGGATTTCAGGCAAGGAGGAGGCAATCATGTTCAAGATCTGAAAATAGACCTGAGGCTCTGGTCTTGCCTTGGGCACCACAAATGCAACAACAACAACAACAACAACAACAAAACCAAACCCCTGAGCTCAGCAGAGTCCAGACAGAGTTTGCAGGGTGTATGCAGCAGACAGGTCCTGTTACCAATACACAGCACTTGCTCCAAACACAGCTTCACAAGACATCCCAGAGGGTTTCAAAGAGAAATGCCCATCCCTGTGCCTGGTCCTAGAAAAGTCTGCAAGGCTCATTTCCAGAGGGGAAGGAAATGCTTTGCCCAGATCTTCTGTGTCTGCAAGTGATGAGAAAGGGTTTGTGTGGGAGCATCACCTCTGTTTGGAAATCAAGAGGTTCCAGGAAGTTTTGGGAGGTTCTTTAGTTGCATGGAGGCTGGTTTTGTACCAATCCCATGAGATAATCCCACCTGGTCCTGGCTTGCCTCACAGTCTCCCTCCTCCTCCTGTGTGAGATGCTGAAGAAGGGGTGGCTGACTACAGAGAGGGGGAAAAAAATCAAAGGGCTCCAAATTCCCCTCCTTTCCCTCCTCTGATCCACATCCTCGTCAAAGGAAAGTGTGAGAAATGTTGGATGGCACCCAGAGGGGTTCTGAACCTCTTCCTTCACGAGCAGGCTGGTTTGATCTCCTTTGAAATAACAGCTTATAGGGACACCCAAAATGAGTCACTCAGGAGAGTTATTGAGACTCCCATTCCCTCCTGTTTGGCTTGTGGGATATGAGGAGTCAGGGGATGGAGGAAGGGACTTCAGCCATCCCTGCTGATGTTCAGTTTGCTGTTGGAATCTGCAGGAAGGCCTTGAGGTGCTCACTTGCATGTCTCCATCAGCCTTACAAACAGATCTCTGCAGGGCCAGGACCTGCCTTTTTTGCTGGGACATGCCTTGGAAAAGGGGTGAAAGAAAGTTCATAGCCTCCAGCTATAACTCTTGCATCCTTTCCTTCTTAATGATGTTGATCTGGAGATTATGAACTCATTTTGCAAGCAGATTTGCCTCAAAAATTAAAAAAAAAAAAAAAAGTAGAGAGAGCAGGAAATGTTCCCTCTGACCTCGAGAAAATGACAGTTTGATGGCATTAGGAAAGCAGCATCTCAAATCCAGAAATATTTCTCTTTTCAGCTGGCCTTTGTTCAGTAAATTTCCATCTTTACTCTGTCATACATGCATCCATTTTCAGTCAGTGAAAGGCAAAAGCACAAATCCCATCACAGGCAGCTGTCCTCCATCCAGATCTTCTGCTGACTGGGAGCAGGAGCTCATTTCTTCTTCTGCACTTAACCACAATGGATTAAGGATGTTACAGAGTTTATTACTTCCTAATATCACCTGGGAATTATTTCCGTATGTTGCTTTATTCTCAAGAGTGGGCAGAGCTCCCCTGTGCCAGCAAAGTGGGGTGCAGCATTGCTGAACCCCAATTACACTATGTTTAATTTTTCTCTGTAGGAGAGGTTGCAGGTGGCCTCTTACAGAAAGCTGCATTTCATCCTTGATTTTCAGATACCTCACAGTATCCTTTCCACTGGGAAATTAAGCAGACACTCTCCATATCCAGTGCAGCTGTTTCTGGTGTTAAATTAAACTGCTGCTATTACAGTGAGCCGTGCTGGAGCTGAGTTTTGTGTTGTTGAATTGTTTATGGCCATGGATGCCAGCCAAGGAGCAGTCCTGTAGAGGCAAACTCTGGAAATCTGACCTGGAAAACAGATGTTTGGGCCAAAGCCAAGGTGGTTTCAGGAAAGACAGTGAGAGAAGCAGGAAACCAGTTATCTGTCTGATTTATTGGGGAGGGTAAAGAAATCCACCCCAGGGCAGAGTGCTCACACGAGGCTGGTACAGCAGTAAACTCTGGTTTTAGCAAGCTTGAGCCAGCCCTTGCAAGGCTTAGAAGGGCAGCTGTTGGTTTATCAGTGCAAACCCACATGGAAAATTCTCACCTGTCTGCTGGAGGCTGCAGAGCATCCCCTGCCATAAACTGGTTTGTGTGAAGTCTTTTAGGTTTGGTACATTGAGGGGATCCATTGAAATTTCAATGGTTGGAGGAATCTGATCAAAACCAGATCTTGCAGTGAAGGGGCTCCATGTGAACAGATCATCCCCAGGTATTCCCACTGCCTCCCAAAAGAGGGAAATCTCACATTGGTGGCTCCAGCTCAGGATCTGAGGGTGCCACTTTCCCTCTGTGCCTCTCCCAGGAGCCCAGGTGAGTGCCTGACAGGGGGATGCAGACATCTGGGTCTTGGTGAGATCCATCCCACTCTGTCTGCACAGAACCACAGGATGCTTGAGCTTTGAGTGACCTCTTCTTGTCCCCCTCTCCTGTCCAGGCAGGGACACCAGGAGATGCCCTGGATATGCCCAGATGGCTTTTGAATGTTTCAGGAGTGAATATTCCACAGCATCTCTGGGATACCTGAGTGCTTGATTGCACAGAGCCAAAATGAAGTGTTGCACTGGAGGGGAGGGAGGGAACATCCAACCTTTAAGACAAAGGGAAGTTTTAAATGTCATTGCTCAGGAAGCTGATCCACAGACCTGAACATCCCAGCAGTGATTTTGGAGCAGTGATAGGAGTATTTAGCAGGACAAGATGCTTTCACAGTTCTGCCTGTGTTGTGAATACATGGATTTAATTGAAGTGTGATGAATTTTGACTCAAATGTTTAATCCTGATTTTATTTCTTTGGTACCTAAGTCAATAGTGTCACCACATTTTATTGCTGAGGAGCCATCTAGATGCTCAACATACTGACTAATAATTCTGACTGGCACTCTGAGCTTTTAAAGGTGAATTTGGAAAGTCCTGGTGAGGGAATGCTTAACCCTTGCACTTCCTCCTGCTTGTGGAACAACAGGTTCCTAAAGCCAGAGGTATAAGAATTAGGGATTTGGAAGAGGATCATCATTTTCTCTTGCCCAGCAATGCCCAGAATTGGTGGAGTATGGTAGAAGCAGAGAGAACATTTCTGTTCACACACAAAGGTCCAGAGATGTTTTGGCTGCTGGTTTTAGTCTTTGGCCATCTTTAGCTTTCCACACTGATGCTACAGAATATACAGCTCCTTGGATTTCTCTTCTGCTGCCAGAGATTCTTTGATTTGTTTTCCTTTTTGTCTTTAGACTTCACAGGCTTCTTGTTCTTTGAAACAAAGGAAATGTCTAATAATAAAAGTCTGCATCACACAGAGAGGGAAATATATATATATATGTATTTCTTCACTGAAGAGATTTTTCCCTTCTAAATTTGATCAGGTTTCTCTGCTTCTGACAGTTGAGGCAGAACTTTTAGCCTTTTGTTGCCATGGAGCACTCACAAACCACTCCCTGCACTTCTCTGCAGTGCCACAGGTCTGTCTGTGCTTGAGGATCTCTGTAAATGCAAGTGGCTCTCCAAAGCAGCTTCATCAGGCACTTGGCTAATGTGAAACATCCTTCAGAGATGCTGCCCTCATCCAGTGGAGAGCAGGGTTGTCCTGACTGCTTATGTCCAGCCCCACCTGGTTCTGGGAATTTGCAGAAACCCTGATGTTTTCCTGGTCAAGGGCAATGCCATGTTCACAGATCCATGACATCTGCATTCCTAGAGATACACAACAGACATGAGTCACAGGACATTTTTCTCTGCCTTATCCCCTCTTCCACAGAAACTTGATGGTTTTCTTCTATTTTAAGTGCAGTATCCAAGAGAGTTTGTGACTTTTTGCTGTTTTCCTGAAAACTCAGCCTGGTTGTTGGCTAACACAGCCAGGAGCTCAAATGGGAATGAGAGTCTTCAGATGCTGTTTATTGTATAAATTGGTCTGATGTAGAGCAGTAAATTTAGGGAAACCTTCTGGGAAGGCAACTTGCTTGTCAGAGAACATGGACAGTTGGCTTCACGAGCCATCTGTGTCAGAAAATGTTGGAATGTGAGTGCTCAGTGCTTGTGAAAACTCAGCCAGGAGATTTGGTGTTCCAGTCCCAGCAATAACTGCAGCTGTTTGTGTTTATTTTATAAAACAGGAGGAAGAAGAAGATATTACCAGATCCAGGATACAAGTGGAACAGCAACCTGCTGCAACCTGGCCATGTGCTGATGAAAAGTTTTTCTGGGTTTTGTAGCAGCCCCAGACCTTTGTACGAGGGGCTGATGGAAACGCATCACTCCACACTGCTGGGGAAGAGGGAAGACACTCAAACAAAGAGCTACATCTTGGTTCCTCAAGTTTTCCTCTCTCCTTGATGGTCTTGCCTCCTGTGTCCTTGAACAGAAAGGCAGGTTTTGAAGTCAGCCTGGCCAGAGGATCAGTTATTCCTTCAGCTGAGAAAAACCTTTCCATGTTGTCCACAACAGTGATGAAAAGAGAAGCCCCTCTCAGAGACTGAATTTATCTATCGGGAAAATACCATTTACAGGTAAGAAAATGCTATTCCCAGCAAAGAACCTGGAACTTCTTCCATGGGATACTAGAAAAGCTTCCCTTCAGAAAGATCATTTTTATGTGCAAAATGCAGAAGAGGCTTGGCTGCATCCCACACCACAAGTCACTCATCCTTTTGCTGTTGTGCCTGAACAAGGTGTCATTGTCAATATATTTGACAGAAAACAGCTGGTGGTAGCACTGATGTCTTTTAACTCTGGTGGTCCAAGACAGACATCTGCAGCTGAGTTCAAAGTGCCTCTTGCTCCCCATTGACTGGAAGAGAAGCCAAGAATGACAAGCTCAGATGATGAGACAAAAGCTGGGTGGTAAATCCCAGTTTTGGCCCCAGATGGTACAATGATGGGCACTAGCTACAGCAGTTATTAATTTCTGGTTTCATTAAATCTTCTCTCTGAAGGCTTTGATAGACCTTGCAGGGAAAGTTTTGTGGTGTTTCAACCCAAAGGTTTTGCAATGTTTCAACCAAAGGTTTTGTAGTGTTTCCTGGCATCTTGATTGTATTTGTTTCAGTTTTCAGCTGCTTAAAATAAATCCCGAGGTGCTGTTTTTTTCTGGTGGGGTATTTTGTTTCACTGTCTATACAGTGTGGTTCATATCAGCTGAACTTTCTCTTTATAGCTTCACTTGTGAATATGGTTCAGCACCCAGGAAAGCCTGAGCTCCTTTCCATGTCGTATATAAATAGTGCACAGTTATTTCACAGTTTCATATTCAGCTTGCAGGCTTCCAACAGTGTTCCCAAA
This sequence comes from Oenanthe melanoleuca, assembly GCF_029582105.1. NCBI lineage: Eukaryota > Metazoa > Chordata > Aves > Passeriformes > Muscicapidae > Oenanthe > Oenanthe melanoleuca. Next base: position 66,214,506 of record NC_079334.1, read on the forward strand.
CCCCTCTCTACTCCCATAGCATTCAAGTTCTTGATGTGACTCAACATAAATTATAGCAGAGCTTTATCCCAAGCCAAGAATGTTCTGATTTCTGACTCCTGTGCATTGTCGTCCTCGTTCCCAGCGTGAAGTCATCAGTGCTCAGAGCGGCTCCTGTGGGTTTTCCCAGCCCTGGGATGAGTTCAGCTCCGTGGTTAAGCCCACAGCTGAGTTTCAGTACCTTGGGCACGTCCAGCAGCGCTGGGTCAGTCTGTGGGAGGAAGTCAGAGAGGCTCCAGCTGGATGGATAACTAGCGGCTGCCCGGCGGAGATAAGGCTGCTTCAAACCAGGGCAGTTTTTAGACTCTGTCCCAAGTGTCTCCTGTCTTTTGTTTGGCACAGGACTTGCCATGTCTCCCTTCCTGCGTATTGGTTTGTCCAACTACGACAGTGGCCCTTACCTGCCGTCCCAGGGGGAGGTGATTAACCCCTACTGCGCCGTCATGGTTAAAGAGGCCGTGGAGTCAGGTGAGTGGGGAGGGCTTGAGTGTGGATGGGGCTTTTTAAAGTCATGTCTGTGCTGCTCTGTGTCATTTCCTGTGTGTAGGTAACATGCTGGCAAATCAGAGGATGAACCATAAAATAGCTTGGAAGAGACCTCAAAGATCATCCACTTCCCAACCCCACTTTATAAAGATTTGTGAAGCCCTTTGTGTGTCCCAGCACAGTGAAAGTTTGGGTTTGGGTTTGAGTTTGGGTTTGGGTTTGGGTTTGGGTTTGGGCTTGGGTTTGGGTTTGGCAAGCAAATCTGTATCTCCAATTTGAGGATATTATCAGCTGCATTACAAGCCCCAGCATGTGACAGAGCAGATGAGCTGAGCAGTGTTTGGTTTCACCCTTCCATGAGCAGTTGTTGGTTTGTCAGTGGGACTCCAGACACGTGAAATCTGAGTGTGCTAAAATATTCTGGCAGGGCCATCTTTGTTAATCACTTTTTGGGGGGAAACTGACAGACCCAACCACTTCCATAATTTAAATTTTTTTTTAAAAAGGCACTCAAACAGCCCAGTCTCTGCAGAGAGAGTTAATTTGTGTAATTGCTGTGCTGTGTGAAAGGTTTGAAAATGAAACTTCCTGAGAAGCTCTTTGCTGTGTCTGGATCTATGGATTGTTGCACATTTATCCTGATTGAACAACACTGATGAGTCCTTCTTCATTTATTATAAAACATTTATTTTTTGCATGAAAATAATTCCAGTGAAAGGATGAAAAGTTCTCCAGTTGGGCTTTTGAAGAATCATGAAGAGCAAGACCTTCAAGTTAGGGAATTACTTGTATTGGCTGATATTTAGCTTAAATCTTTGATAAATTTCTAATATGACTGCTGTGATTATTTGAAAAATAAAATCCACTCAGAAATCCCTATTTATTGAGAATCCCCATGACTGTAATCCCCAGAGGATGTTAAAGTAGTTTAAAAAATTAGAATTTTAAAATAGTTCAGTATTTCACTGGGGTTCATTTTTTGTTTAAGAGTCAGCATTTATCACATTGAACTTTGTCTTGCCTTAAATGATACTTTAAATAATAATGGAAGATGTGGTGAACAGTAAGTTCAAAAGGAAAGAAAATACTACATGACAAGATGTCCCCAAGATCTCACTTTTATCAGAAAATACATTCTATTTTAGCTCTGTGCAGAGCTTGGCTGTTTTCTCTAATGAGGCTTTTGAAAGCCATAACTCAAATTGAAACCTCTGTCAGTTCAAAAGTGAGCAAAATCAATTTGATCAGAACAGACCTATATTTATTTGTCTGATACAGACCTAAAAGTGTTTTCTGCTATCCAACAAAAACAAAAGTATTTTCTAAGGGATATAATTTTTGTGCTCCTCAGAGTCAATAATCATAATTATTATAATAATTATAGTTATTTTAATCATTACTGTAATAATGATAATTATTTTAATTATCATTATAGTAAATCCTCTGCCAACAAGAAATAAAAAATTGTGTTTGAAGGAACTTTTCATTAGTGAGGGCTGAGTGTAGGAAAAGTGACTTTCTGCTCTTAGGAGATTCCTGTTTGCTGGGATGTAATTTCATCTGGTGATGGCTCAGAGCATGGTGGGACAGCCAGAGGGATTCATCACTGAACCTCCTGGGACTGATTCACCTCCAAGGGTGGGATTGTTAATCTGCTGCTGCTGGAGGGTGTTTAAATGTGTGCATGGCCAACTTTACCTTAAAGGACTGAGAAAAGTGAGTCCATACAGAATCCATCCGCCCTGAAATTCCCAGATCCTGATGTGTGAGCAATCCCAGCCTGAGGAACACGTCCCTGATGAGAGGGTGAATCACAGCCTGGAAAAGCCCCGTGCTCTCCCCTGGCCAGACTCAGGTCTGGGAGATGAGCCTGACTCTGAATGCCAGGAATGCTCTCAGCATGGCCCTCCCAAGGAGCTGTCATGCCCTAACAGGCTTCAAGAAGGCAAAAGGTCTCCAGACAGACATTAACTAAATATATTTGAGGCAGAATCACAGAATCATTAAGATTGGGAATGACCTCCAGGAACATCAAGTCCAGCTGTTAATCCAACACTGCCATAAACTGTTTTATCCTTGCTTCATGATTATTTTTCTTTTGGTCATAATTTGCTCTCCAACTCCCTGGTTTGATAAAGCACTTGCTGCTCAGTTGTAATGGGATTTTAAAACTATAGCTATATTTATTTCCCTGTTACACAAATTTTGGCTAAATTATGACCAAGGAGTAGGAGTGGACCAGCTGCACAGCTGGTGAGAGATGCAAATCATCCTGACCACCAGCCTGTGCTCTGACACTTGGCCATGAAGAAGTTTTTTCTGGGTAGAAATGATTGCTGAGCAGGGCAGGACATGCCTAAGTGTTCAAGGCCAGGTTGGACAGGGCTTGGAGCATCCTGGGACAGTGGAAGTTGTCCCTACCCATGGAAGGGGAATGGAACTGGATGGTTTTTAAGGTCCCTTCCAACTTGAACCATTCTGTGGTTCTATGTTTAGCACTGGCAAAGTGTGGGTTGTTTAGTTTTTGTTTGTTTGTTTGTTTGTTTGGGTTTTTGCAAACAGAACAGTGGTAGATGATAAATGTGTTTGGTTTCCAAAAACAGGGAGTTTGACCTTGGGTTCATGCCAAAGGCTGTCCCTTATCAACCAGCCATTATGAAAAGGTCATTGGCACAGAGGTCCCCAGGCATCTGGGAGTGATGAACATCCTCTGTGGACACAGGAATGTCACAGCAAGACCACAGTGAAGAATTTCAGAAGTTCTGGGTAGATCTTGGTCAGCCTTTCCACTTGCTTATTTTGTAAAAGGGAACTTGTCACATTATAATACAGTGTGAAAAAAAAACCAAAAAAAACCAAAAAAACAAACCACACCTCCATACAGTTGGAGGTGTTACAGCAATTTATAATTGATGACAAAATATTTCAGAAATTATATGTGCCTCTGAGATATAAAAAGAGTCTGCCCTTTAAAAGTGGCTTCTGCCTTCACAAGCCACCTGGCCTGGTGCCATTTCACCACCTGCCTTGGTGACATTTGCTTCATGAATGATCCTGCTCCGTGTTTGAACTCAGCAAAGCCTGCAGGATAAGCTCTCCCAGCTACAGTGAAAGCTGCTCCCTGGGAAGGACAGTTGCTGTTTCATTTTTCGGGGTTGGATAAACCCCTGGCAGAATTCCAGCGCCGTCAGCGGGGGCTGGCTGGCTGATCCCCTGTAGCAGGCAGTCCATTCACATCCCAGGGTTTGTTTATTTAAGCCCAGTGTCCTGGAGTGCAGCACAAATGAAAGCACTTGTTTTGCAACTGCTGTGTTTCACATCTGTGGCCTTTTCACTGATGCAGCAAAGGAATAATGGTCTTTTACTGAGATTTCTGTTTTCCGGGATGCTGGAAAGTTTATGTCTCATTTTTGTCTCTGATTTTTTGTGAATTACTCCTCTCATTTAAGGAAAAAAATTTCTTCAGCACATGTCACCTTCCTGTCAGCTTTTCTGTCTAGGATTATTGAAAATAGAAGCAAGGTCTTTAGACAGGGGTCACAGGTCTGCTGCTTTTTTCCTCTTATTCCTTCAGCTTCAGCATTTGATGGGTTGAACATTTGCAGAGAGTAACTGTGATATAGAATTTACCTTGAGTAAACATCCAAGACTTTTACAGGGCTGTATACAGTAAAACTGGCTCTGTGGGATAAATAAATCTGGCTGAGACTCTTTTCAGAGAGACCCAGCTAGAGAAAACTCTCTGCAAACCTCAGAGAAACCCATTTTTTTACCCATCACCATATTAAGATGCCGTGAAGGAAGAGGAATTAAAGCATGAGGGAGAGTTTGCTTTGTTGAAAACTCTACATCCTTGTAGGGATGGTTACAGGTCTGCAAGACAGTTCATGTTTTAACATCCCTTAGTTGGCTACTGGGCTGGACATTAATCCCAAAGTGCACCCAGCCTTTGGGGGGCTTGAAGCAAAGCTGTCTCATTTTGCAGTGCCTTGGGCCAGATGATAAACAAGTTGTCTGGGATGGGATTCACCTGGTTAGAAGTGAATATTTATGGTGTTGGAGCATTAGAGATCTCAAGAGAACTGATGGAGTCAAGGGTGGAAATTCCCTTTTTTAGGGTAGGTGTCTGTACTGGGTCTCATGAACTGCCCTCCCTGCATGGATTTGTGTTCTCCCTCTCGACAGAGAATGGCCAGGTGTATGTGCAGAAGAAGCCCACCATGTACCCACCCTGGAACAGCACTTTTGATGCCCACATCAACAATGGCCGGGTCATGCACATCGTGGTCAAGGACAAAAGTGCTGAAATGGTCTCAGAGACCACAGTGGAGCTCAAGGTGCTGGCAGAGAGGTGCAAAAAGAGCAATGGGAAGACAGAGATATGGGTGAGCATCGCTCTCTTGTGCTGCAGAACGTGCTGGGGAGCTGCTGCAGGGTAAGGGGGTGTCCTTGTGTCCATGCCAGGCTGTGGCTGTCACCAGCAGCACAGTGGGAACTGGCTGGAAAAATGTTTTGAGACTATTTGGGTGTGAATTGAGAGACTTGTCAGAAGAGAAGAGCTTGGCACTTTTATTTGAATTGAAACCTGCCCTGTGCTATGTGAGGATCCTGCTTCAGGTGAACAGTGCCCACGTATTAATCTTTGCTGAGGAAACCCACTGGGAACAAATCTTAGTCTGGCTGGCTGAACATGAGTTATTTTATGTTCTCTGGGGAAACAGCTTTTAAATTTTTATCTAATATCAAGTAGCTGATTCGCAGCTGCCTGAGTTCAGAGTTATGTCAGCAACTCCTTAAAAATCACTGAAGTTACTGTGGCATAAATTTGAAGTGTCTTCAGAAAAATGCTAAATGTAAGGTTGTGTTCCTTGGTACTCCAAGCAAGAAAGATATTGGCAGAAATCTTTAAAATGTAGAATCCAGATTATGCATGGTCCAGTGGATTCAGATTTCCAAAGGCACTTATGGATTATGAGTTAAGTAGGTGGGAATTGCCAAGCCCAGTGGGAAGGCCCCCAAAAATGCCCAAAAAAGCTTGTAGCACCCCTCAGGTTGACTGTAAAGAAGTCAGACTTGTAGAACTGAGTGCCTAAAAGATTTCAGCATCACCTGTCAGAAGCTGGCTGGGTTTTTTGAACTGCTCCCACTTTTCCCTTGCAGGATCCATTGGGAACAAGTTTATCTATAGATTGTTTTGATCCTAATTTGGTGTCTAAAAAGCTGCCTACATCTTCTGTGGTTTAATCACATCCATCTCTCCTATCATGCTGAGCTTTGATGTAGTTGCTCCTACCCTGCCTTGTTGCCTCACATGGGTAACAGCAACCTGAAAATTAGCATTCATTGCTATTCATCAGTTCCCACAGGGAAAAGGAGATTGCTTGAAAGTCATCTGAAATGATTTTTCCTTCTCTGAATGACTGGTTAATGGACTTTTTGTCTTGTTTTTCACTTATCTCAACCAGCTAGAGCTGAAGCCTCAAGGGCGAATGCTGATGAATGCAAGATACTTCCTGGAAATAAGTGGCAAGTGATTCTGTTTGTTAATTTATAGCTGTGATTTCTGGGCTGTGGGGCAGACATGGTGTCTTCACTAAAAGCATTACTGACTGATCCATAACAACAAACATAACTGCTTGGAACCAAAACTCCAGAAAAGTCATTTTTATCGTGTGTGGTGATTGTTCTTCTGTGATTTGCAAGGCAGATTTTTTTTTGGCTGGTTTACCACTGAATGGCAGATATTCCCATTATGCTGAAGACAGAATAGATACAATATGGAGCCAGCTCCCTCTGAAATCATTCTGCTTTATGTACTACAAGAAATACATGGAGAGAAGAGAACAGAGCTGGGGAAGGGTCTGGAGCACCAGGAGAAGCTGGAGGAGTTGGAAAGGGGCTCATCCTGGAGAAAAGGAGGCTCAGGAGGGACCTGACAGGAGGGGACAGCCCCAGGTCGGGCTCTGCTCCAGGGAACAGGGACAGGAGAGAAGGAACAGCCTCAGGCTGGGCCAGAGGAGCCTCAGGATGGATTTTATGGAGAGTTTCTCATCAGAAGTGCTGCATTCTGCTTTGTTCAAGAAAATCAGTTTAATTCAAATGCTTGGTCTTATTCTCCCACCTTTATTACCAAAATTCTCACATCCCCAGGTGTAGGTGAAGCTGTGAGGTGCAGATATCTGGAAGGCTCTTCCATTTATAGAAACAGAGCGGCACTGACAGCACCATGGCCATGCTGATATTTTCTTTAATATAGATTGGGCTGCTCTTTGTGTGCTACAGGGTGTTATGGATGCCAAAGCATAGAAAATGCAAGTTGTGCTTCTGTTACAAATATCAAAATCAGCATCAGGTCACACAGAAGGCAGTTCCCACAGGTTACCTCTGTTAGAATCCTAGATACTGAGAATTTTAGACTTTCTGTACTACCAGACACTAACCCCCCAAAAACCACTACTTTTAACCTAAAACCATAAAAAACCTTCCAAAATTAAATAATAAAACTAAAATCACTGGTATATAGTCAACATAAAAGTGTGTAATATCACATAATAAAAAACTTAAAGTTTTAAAATATAATAATATATAAAAAAAAACAAAATAAAAAGCACTAACCCAGTCAAAACACTAACCCAGGACAAATATCCATTCTTAATTAAACAAATTAACCCTTAAAAAACCTTATAAAAATAAAATACATCATTATTTTCAACTTATTAACTACAAATGATGTAAAGCTCACTATAATATAAACAAAAATTAATAAACATCTAAGTCCAAACACAAAATATAATGTCTAAAGGTTTTAATCCCAAGTCTAACAAAAATAAAAAAAAAATAGAAAAACACAATAACTCACTGTGCATTGCAGGAGTGAAACAAAACAGAGATTAATTTCCTGTGTGAATATCAGATTTGTAGACACAAGCAGGTATAAAAGTGCATGTGAAGTCAGAATTGGTTTGTTTGCTGTCCCAAAAAGTTTAAATAACTGTGAATAACAGCAAGGGCACAGCAAACAGCAAAGCAAGTGCTGGCATGGAAAAATAACAAGAATAATATCCTAGGGACATAAATATCTGCTTACTGACACATGAAAGGATTCTGTTAAATACATATATATATATCTATATATACACATATACACCTGTGTTTGTGTCCATATATCAGTGATTATTAATTTTTATGTATTTTCATCTTTTGGAGGGTTTGCTTCTTCAGTGCCATACAGAGTTAGTTTTATGTTTAAATTACCTCTCCTTGACAAATTTTTGTTCTATGTTTCAAAAGCAGCACTATGTCAAGGGAGCTCAGACTCTGAAGTCTAAAGTCATTTTAGTGTAGGAATGGTGGATAAAAACCATCCAAATGAGACTTTTGTGTGTTTCATAAAATGAAATTTCTTTGAGTATTCATTACCATGAGTGAATCATCAGCTTCAGTCATGGAGTATTTGGTCAGCTGCATTTTCTCAAAGTGCCTGATCAGGACAGGGTGCACTTAAACATCTTTCCTCTCCTCCCAGATGCAAAGGACCTGGCTGACTGTGAGACTGAAGGCTTCTTCTCCTTGCACCAGCGCAGGGGAGCCATCAAACAGGCCAAAATCCACAATGTCAAGTGCCACGAGTTCACAGCCACCTTCTTTCCACAGCCCACCTTCTGCTCTGTGTGCCACGAGTTTGTATGGTAAATGCAAAAGGATCTGTGCCTCTTCTCCTTTTAACCCCAGGAACCCTGGGAACATGGTTTAGTGCTGGATGTGGCAGGTCTGGGTTAATGGTTGGGTGATTTTAAAGGATTTTTTCCAACCTAAAAAATTCCATGATTTGCTGGTGAATATCTGTGCTCCTCCTGTAAGACCCTTGGCATCATCTGTGTAGAGTTATTGCATCACTTTAAGGATTTGCAGTTCTGCAGCTTGCAGTTGGAATTCCAACTGTGAAAATTCTAATTAAAATTAAACTTTTTAGTTTATTGCTTACAAATATTTTTGTGTTTGGCGAAATGCACGGGCATTTCTCATCGGTCCAGTTTGCTCTTTGGAAATCATGAAATTCAGGATGTGGATGTGTGCTGAAAAGGCTGTGAGAACCACAGAGAGTCACTCCACCATTAGATTAAAGGATGATAATGAAATTAAATAATCCCTACAAAGAGTGATAAAAAGCAAAGGGATTTTATTCTCCTTCTTTGATAATTATTGCTCTCCTTTCTTCTGCTGAGGCTTTCAGACAGGTCAGAATTAACCTCTGCTCTGTTCATTTCAGGGGTCTGAATAAACAAGGATATCAGTGCAGACGTAAGAAACTTTTTGTTTTGTTTTTTATTGTCATTATTTACTTAATCTTTTCTTCTGGAATGTCCTTATTAACACCATGACACACTTGCTGTTGCAGAATGTAATGCTGCCATTCATAAGAAGTGCATTGATAAAGTAATAGCCAAGTGTACAGGATCAGCAATCAACAGCAGAGAAACAATGGTAGGTGGTATTATTATTATTGTTGTTGTTATTATTATTTTGTTGTTATTATTATTTTGTTGTTATTTTTATTTTATTTTATTTTATTTTATTTTATTTTATTTTATTTTATTATGATTGCTTTTAAAAAAAACTTCATTGTCATTCAGATCTCTCCTACATCACTGCAAAGCAACCTCTGATGAAGCAAAAGGTCCTACTGAGCTAAGGACTCTGTGATCTGATCTCTGCCCTTTGCTTTTTATGTTCCCAGTGATTTCATTACCTCCCACTTAAGATTTACTGAAATGCAGCTGCAGAATAAGCAGCTGCTGAATCACAACTGACATTTTTCTAATGCATAAAATATAACTCAGGGGGAAGTCATGGACATGAGCTGGAGATTTACTGGAGAAAACTCTTCACTATCCAGTGTTAGGTTAGACATCAGGCTGAATTTTCAGATTTGTGCTGGAACATCCCATTTTGTACTATCTGAAACAGTCACTGGGAGATCTGATATCTCCACTATTACTTGCTTTATTTTTCTCATGTCAGTTTACTCTAAATTTTTCTTTTTAGTAGGCAAAAACAGATCTTAAACTCCTGATAGGACTATCCCCTTTACCTTGTGTCCTACAACTTCAGTTTACTCTCAGTCCCACCCTGGCTCCTATTCTCCTTTTACAATTTTTATTTATAGATGAGCTTGCTCTTACTTCTCCTCTAACATCTCCAGGGTAGATGTAACCAACTTTGTCATCACCATTCACATTAAAAGAATTAAAACAGGCTCTTCCAAGGAGTGATTCATGACAACAAATATAGACATCCATTGCAGGATGAGGTGAATAATTTTTAAAGTACCAATGTTTTGCCACTGAGCATTAGGGGAGCCTGGGCATGTAAATGAGGCACAGGCAGTCCTTTGGTCAAGGCCAGGGATGAAATGACCCAATTCCCTCTGAATTGCATTCATATCAAAATTTGGGTTTGTGTGCCTGATAGTTTCTGCTTGGCAGTCATACCTGAGGAAAGGAGGGCAGTGGACAAAGCAGCTGCTGTTGGTTGGTACACCTTTGGTTTTCCACACAGAGCTGAGATGGAAAGGAGTGGGTTTTGAGCCTGGCTTTTGCCTTGCAGTTCCACAAGGAGAGGTTCAAGATCGACATGCCCCACCGCTTCAAGGTGTACAACTACAAGAGCCCCACCTTCTGTGAGCACTGTGGCACGCTGCTCTGGGGCCTGGCACGGCAGGGGCTGAAGTGTGACGGTGAGTGCCAGGCAAAGGTGGCACCAGATGAGCCTGGGAGGGGTCCTTGTCTCTGGAGGGTGCCAGTCTGAAAATCCAAATCTCATTTATCGCCCCTTGTGGGAGTCCAGAGTCGTCCTCTGGCCTCCTTGGGGGTCTCAAAACCCCCCTGGTGAGGGTCTCAAAGACCCCTGAGTGAGACCCTGGTGTCTCAGATGCTGAATTCAAACCCCTGGGGGAAATACCAACACAGAGGGAATGGAAACAAGCCACCAAAATTAGTAAAGTGTAAATTAGGTAGTTAGAACATAGATAAATAGACTTTTGGGAATGTTTGTGATAAGGGACACGTGGCCAAGATGGAGAATTTGGGGTGTGGGTACCTCTTCCTCCTTCTTCTCCGTGTCATCCATGCTGGGTGGCATGCTGGCACTTTTAGATTGGATGGGGTCAGAGCTGGACTGTTTAACAAGACTGTATTGTATTGGAAAATTGTTATAAACATTTAGCACGTCATGCAGCCTATATAAGATAAGCCCTGCCTTCAGCAGGCAGATCCATCCTGGATGCCTGGCTGGACAGACAGCTGTTAGCTGGGCAAAGGGTTCCTGAGACAAGAAACAATAAACAATCCTTGAAGCCTCTGAAACTGTCTCCTGCAATCTCTCATCAGTGGCTTTGGGAAAAACCAGGATTTGAGCCACTGCATGTCCTCCTGAGGTGATCTCAGGTTTAAGGACACACCTCGGGTTGTGACAGCCCCCTCTGCGAAACCAGTGTGGTTGCACCAGGAGGGTGAAGGAGTGGTCTACAGGACTGTCCTCCAAGGAGGCTCATTCTTCAAGAGTTAGGACAATTGTCCATGTACTGAGAGATGTTTGATCCAGAAGGTTGATGAGTTGCTTCCCAAACAGACAAAGAACATCACAGTGATGCTGTTGATCTTCCCAGATCACCCCCAGTATGAACTTGCTCTATTTCCCCTGTCAGACCCAAGACATTTTACTGCCTCCATAATCCTAAACCAATGGGAGGATCCTCTTCTGTGATTGCAGTTTATCTTGTAGTTTTAGCAGCCTCTACCTGCAAAGGCTGATGGATGTGGAAATTCAACCTCTGGCCAGAAGAAAACACGAAATAATGGTCTTCATAGGGAACCAAAAATCCATTTGAGTGCCATCTCAAGAGCCTCTGGCCAGCAGCAGCACTTGTTCTTGGCCAACCCTTCACAGACTTCGTTGTCCTGACATGTTCTCATGTTCTCATGTTTGTTCTTTCAGCCTGTGGCATGAACGTCCACCACAAGTGCCAGACCAAAGTAGCAAATCTTTGTGGAGTGAACCAGAAACTAATGGCTGAAGCTCTGGCAATGATAGAGAGCACTCAGCAGGTAAAGAGTTTAAGCATTTTTAGATGATCTTCCCATAAGCAAAGACCTCTTCTAGATCTTGGCTTTTGTGAGTCACACTCAAGAAGTCATGGTGTTGTTCATAAGCTCAGCATGTGAATTTTGGCTCCAAAATTTGCTGTTTTCTGTGCCCCAGGCTCGCTGCCAGCGTGACAGTGAACAGATCTCCAGGGATGGACCTCTGGAAATCGGCTTCCCTGTTCCTGTGAAGGATGTGACACCTCTTCAGGCCTTGCCAGCATCCTCAACAGGGAAAAAAGGTAATTCCTCCTGGTGATCCAGGGCAGCAGCTTTGTTGTTGTTTGGTTTGTAGGTAGTTAGTTGGAAATGATACCAGTAGGGAATTTATTACCAAGCTCTAAACAGAATATTTGGAATCCTTCTGATCACCATGGCCAATTTTCTCTCTGATTTCATGTTTTTGGGTGGAGATTGACTTCTGGTAGCCTTGAAAACCAGTCCACTCACCCAGGAGGTGATGTAGGTGTCACAGCCCTCTGTGCTACAAGAACACATTAAGGAGGGCAAATGAGAGACTGTGCCCTTGGGACCCCAAGGAGAAATAAATGATGTCCCCATCTGTGTTTATTTCTGTTCTGTTCTACAAGTAGAACTGGCTGTGCTGATGTGAAACAGTAAAGCCTCAGGTGGTTTCACATCTGTTTCACATGTGGGTCTGTTTATCTGCTAGTGGTGTTCAGCACTTTAGGACAGTTACATCAATGGGATAAATCCAGTGAGGGACAAAATCTCTTCCAAGTTCTTATAAATCCAGGTTAGTGGAGTATTGAAAAAACCCTGAGTGATTCCACTCCAGGCCAGCTGGAATGGTTGATGTGGAATGCTTCACATCCAGAGCAGGAGCACAGTATGAAAATGCCATCCCACATTTTCATCTGGCTTAGCCTAGGGTTTTGAAAAGACCTTGAAGAAATGGATCCATATTGTAATGACAAGCAGCTAGAAGGACTGGAGAAGACAGGTGGCCAGAAGTTAAGGATTTGGTGCCACAAAACAGAAAGACAGATGAAGGAGTTTGTAAAGTGGTTTGTAAGTTTAAAAAAAGCTACTGAAGAAGATGCAGTTTCCACTGGAGTAAAGTTTATTCTGGAGAAAAACAGTGTGGGAGCAGAGCCAATCTACTTAGAGATGGCCACCACACTTCCATTTGTTTGAAATACCCTTTTAAACCTCTAAGCAGAACACCTGTGGGTGTTCTGGGGATTTTCTGCTCCTGTCCAGGGGTTTATTTGAGTCCTTTGATGTGTGTTGCAGAGCCACAAGGCATCTCCTGGGAGACTCCAGTGGAGGGCACAGGGAAGGGGGAGTCTCTCATAGAGTCAGACTTGGGAGAACAGTCCCAGGAACAGCAGGAGCATCAAGTGCAGCTAAAACTGACCATTGAGGATTTTGTCCTGCACAAGATGCTGGGGAAGGGCAGTTTTGGCAAGGTAAGCACTGGGAGTGGGACACCACTGTGTGCATTTGCATGTAGCTTTGTGTGGAATAAACAGCATCTGCTTTGAAGGGACACTTAAGGGAAAAAATGGGATAATTTAGGTTGGAAAAGACCTCTAAGGTTATTGCATCCAACTGCCAAGTCCACCCCTAAACTGTGTCCCCAAGTGCCACATCCACGTGGCTTTTTGAACACTTTCAGGGATGGTGACTCCACCACTTCCTTGGGCAGCCTCTTCCAATGCCTGTCCACTCTTCCAGGGAAGAAATTTTTTCCAATATCCCATCTCAACCTCCCCTGGAACAACTTGAGGCTGTTCCCTCTCCTTCTGTCCCTGTTCCCTGGAGCAGAGCCCGACCCCCATGTCTGTCCCCTCCTGTCAGGGAGTTGTGCAGAGCCCTCTGAGCCTCCTTTTCTCCAGTCTGAGCCCCTTTCCAGCTCCCTCAGCTGCTTCTGGGGCTCCAGACCCTTTTCCATCTCCCTTCCCTGGACACACTCCAGCACCTCAGAGTGTTTCTTGTGATGGACCCAAAACTGAGCACAGGATTTGAGGTGTGCCTCACAGTACAGGTCACTGCCCTGGTCCTGCTGCCTCACATTGGCTGATAAATCTCCAAGCCTTCAAAGAACCCTTGCTCTGGCATGGCTGGATCCTGAACTCCATCTTCTCCTCACCTTCTCCCTGTCCCATTAGCTGCTCTCTCATGACTGCCCATGATAAGACAGAAATGCCCCAGGTAGGGCTTCAACTTCCCCTTCTGTGCAGGGTGATGGATGCTGGGTGTCCCCAGAGAGCTGGTGGGAAAGGTCTCTGTGCTGTGAGGTGGGTGTGGATCACCTCTGCTCTCCAGAGCAGCAGGTCCAGCTGGGAACAGGAACTGCTCTTTCTGTGCTGGAGCCCAAAGCAAATGTTGCAGCAGCCAAGAATTTGTGCTTTTGGGACAAGAACCACCTGTTTTCAGTGGATTCATTAATCCTGATGAATTGTGGATTGTTTTTCTTCATTGCAGAAGGGAATGTTACTTAGTGCCAGCACAAAGCTGTGAGAGGCAATTTCAGGGGGACTCCCCATTGTATTTTCACAGCCAGTAAGGAGAAGGAGCATGGATCATATTGCTCATATCCCACATCTTTCCAAGGGAGAAACTGTGCTTTGACAGAGGGCTATTTTTTGCCTGATAAATGATCTGGAGCAATTTTTGCAGCCAGTTCTTGAACTGGTGAAATATTTCCTGTGTTGGCCTTTCATACTTGAAATCATGGAATGGTTTGGGTTGAAAGGTGCCTTATAGACTATCTAGTTCCAACTCAATGGACAGGGAAATTTTCCACTAGAAAGTGTTGTGTCTAGTTGTCATGTCCACAGTCTGCATGGGAACCAGAGCTGAGACTAAACCAGAATATCCTAAACCCACACTCCAGATAAACCTGAAATCAAGAGCATGGATAAAATAGAAACATTTTTATTGGAAGGAAAGGATCTCTGGAGGTCTTCTAATCACAACCATTCCTCAAAACAGGTCTAATGAGGTGAGGTTGCTCAGGTGCTCATTTATTCCAGTCCTGAATGGCTCCATTGAAACAGATTCTGTACCTTGTAGCTCTCATGTTGACATGGGCTCTCAAACCCTCTGTGGGCTTCTGCATCTCTCTGAAGAGATTGTGGGTGTGGAGAGGATTTAGTGCCTTTCTGCAGCAAAACCTCACCCAGAAGTTTCCTGTGTTGGTGTCACTCCTGGTGCCCTCATTTGCTTGGAGAGAGGTCACTTCCCCATAGAGGGCACAGGGTGTGCAGATCTCAGTGCCTGAGGGGTCTCCCCAGCTCTGAGTGACCCTGGGAGCTGAGGGGCAGATCCACCAGGGTATCTCCCACCACCAGCTCTCTGTCACTGCCTGCCTGCTCCTTGCAAGTCGCAGCACACAAATGCAGCCCATTCCCCAGTCCCCCAGGAGAGCAGTGCCCAGCACAAACAGAGGGTAGAAAGGGTGCCTGCAGCATCAGCACTGTGAGCATTGCTGGTCATTCAGTGCAGAGACAGAGGCAGGCTCTAGGCTCTGCTCTCTGTCTGGTGCTACAAAGTGAAATGCAGCAGTAGCCAAAAGGGTAAATAAAACTTTTGTCAGGGCTAAAACATGTCTGAGCTTACTCAGTAAATAGTGTCTGGTAGAGAACTTCAAAGACCTCTTTGATGAATCTTACACATTTATTCAGTCTATAAAAACAGTGTCAGCAGGCTGTTGGTGTGAAGATCAGGACTGTCACTGCCTTCCAGCACAGACTTCGTTGCTCTGTGGTCTCTAGAAAACCCTTCTCTGCTGCTCCAGGTCTCATTTCCCCTGCCTATAAAAATAGACAGAGGTCATAACTCCTCTAAGATTCCTTTTCCCATCCTCAGAGAACTCCTGCAGAGGCAGGACCCAGCCTGTGTGCTCAGACCTGAAAACTGGGAGGAAGGAGAGAAAGACATCTGATATAAAACCAGTCTGACTACTGGTGGACATCATTTTCCACCTGCTGAAGATCTGGTGCAGGGTATTTGCATTTCAAATGCTGACGAAGCAATATTCTGTGTTTTGTTATTTGAAGTCAGAAAACAGGAAATGTATCTCAGGAGTATTTGCATGAGGATGGTTTCTGTTATCAGAGATGTTTGGTTTTCTGGAATGTCCCATCCATCCAGGCATGCTCCTGTAATTGCCAAGAACTTCTCATCCTTCTCCAGGGCTCAACTTCATAAAACTCTTCTGGGTGTCAAAGTCTTTAATGGCAGAATGAGGCTTTAAGCATGAAGGTTTTAAGGGGCACCCCAGGGAATTCCCAGGAGCTCAGCTCCCACCCTCACATGGCTGTTCTGAGAGGAGAATTCCCTCTGTCTGAGCAGCTGTTTCCACTTCAGGTGTTCCTGGCTGAGCTGAAGAGCACAGACCAGTACTTTGCTGTGAAAGCCCTGAAGAAGGACGTGGTGCTGATGGATGATGACGTGGAGTGTACGATGGTGGAGAAGAGAGTCCTCTCCTTGGCCTGGGAGCACCCATTCCTCACTCATGTCTTCTGCACCTTCCAGACCAAGGTAGGACAAGGATTGCCACTTTCTTCCACAGGCTGAGAATGCTTTACTGAAATACAAATGCTTGCTGAAGGGCTTCAGCCTGCTGGGGTCCACTTGGGACATGAAGTGGTGCTGGGGGAGGGGATCTTCAGATTAAACACTCGGGAAATGGCTCCAGAAATTTAATCTACTTTCCCCCACATCAGTCTGGGGATGGGATGGTGTATTTGGGGATTATGGAATCCAAGATTCATTGAGGTAAAATCTACTATTAAAACCTGTATCCTGGGCCAAGGATGTGCAAAGGCCACAGCCAGGGTGAGGATGTGCCCACACTGATGTGTTATCTGAACCTTTTGGAGCATGATCAGCTAGCCTGGATCAAAGCCAACTCAAGAAACCCTGGTTTTGGAGGATAAACATGCTGTCATTCACTTCTTTGCCCCCAGTCACTGTTCAATGGCATCAGAACTGCTGGTTCTGCAGTTCAGAGGGGCAGCACAGAGCATCACCTGAAATCTCACTTGTGACTCCAAACCAAAACTGAAGTGACATTTAAATAATGCACATATTTTCATGGCCCTACATGCCAACAACCACCAGCTGCTTCCCTGAGCCACAACCAACAGCCTTAACACCAAAGCACACACAAGGCACAGAAAGAAACAATGGAAGTTTGAGAGTTTGTCTTCTCTGTCCAACCTACTCAAACCATTCCTGAGAGATGATTGATATCTCCTAGCTCAAATTCACAGCAGCACTGTCTCATGGCTGCTTGTTCAGGGTTTTGTTAGGATGCTCCCAGTCCCTGCTCAGCCTCAGGATTTAGTGGCACAAGGCTCAGTGTAAGGCTAGGACCTGCTCAGTGGGAAGTTCTGCAGGGTCAGGAAAAACAAATTCAACCTCTGTGGTACATCCCAGTCATCTGTGGGATGTGGCACCTGTTTAAAGACAGGTTAAATTTATAACAGGGAACATCTGGGAACTGCTGCAGGTGACATGACACTGAGTCCAGCATTCATGTTTAACCCCTTTGGGACTGACACTGAGGATGATTTGTCCAGGGAATGGGTCCTTGCCTGGCAAAGAAAGGAATTAACTTCTGCTTGAAGGGGGCTGGTTTTCAGAGGAAAATATAGATGCAACTACTCCAAAAGCAAAGAAAATCAAGATTTAATTGAAGAGATAAAACATTCACAGCTCTGTGAGGGAGCTTTTGCTCCAGGGAGTGCTGCCTGTATCTCCATGCTGTCTGTGCTCCAGCCTGGTCTGGAAGCTGCAGGTCAGGCTCAGGATGATGCAGCAGGGACAGTCTGCAGCTCTGGGTTCAGGCATGCAGGTGTACCCTTCCCTCATAAGATCACAAAAAAAGAGGAGACACCAAACAGAGTCATGTCAGGATCCAGTGGGATTTGCTGTCTGTTTCTGGGGGTGCTTCCAGCCATAGAAAACCTGAAGGATGGAAAAGCAATGAGTGCCTGAAAAGTTCATGGATGCCAAGCTCGAAAACCCAGATGATTTTTTTCTACACTTGTGGGCAGCAGCACAGAACTGCTCTCCTGTCATGGAGAAAAAATCCCTATCCATCTCATCCCAAGCCATCACTGCCACTTCAGAGCTTGGCTCCACACAGAGGGGAACTGGTGTGGGGCTGCCCAGCCCAGAGCTGCTCTGGGCTCTGGTTGATTTTCAGCTCCTGTTTTTTCTCCTCTGACCTTTGCAAGCCAGCAGTGATCACTCAGTGCAGGAAGGTCACCCAGAGCAGGGGAGCTGTGACAACCTTGGATGGTGTTCCACGGCTCAAAGGACAGTGTGGTTGTCAGAATGGCTTTTAGGATCATTTTAGGATCATGGAATGGTTTGGGTTGGAGGGGACCTTAAAGATCTCCTATTTCCACTTCCCCTGCCATGGGCAGAAACCATGGCATTGCTGTGTAGAGTCCCTCTGTGAATTTTAATATTGAAAATATGACTTTTTTTGTTTCTTGAAGAGTCACTGGATAGATAAGTACTTTCAAGCACAAACATACATGCCAATGCCTTTCTGAATCCCTCATCCTTTGGCTTACCTGAGCTGCTCCTGGTGCTGAGTGTCTCTGCAAAGAACAGTAAAAATAAAAATATTTCTACACCAAAACAAGGACCTCAGTAGTCCACATGTTTGCAGAGGGGGAGAAAAAAATCCTTTAATCTGTTCTTTGAGCTCTGGGATGGGTTTATTCCCACCTCCACCCAGGTGATGAGTGACTGCTCAATTATATAAAGCTGGAAACCCCTCTCTATTCCAGTGGAGTCTGAATGATCAGTGCCTTCAAAACTCAGAATACTTTTCTTGTTTTATTGCATGAGAATAAATGCAAGCCCATTGTGTTTGTGTTTTTTTGGTCCAACCTCTTTTTGAATTTCTCTGTTTTATTTTACTGCAGTCATCTTTGTATCCAGATATTCAGCTGACATAATTACATAGTGTGAATTCTAGCAATAAGCTCAGAGTGCTATTCTGCTATTCTGCTGTATTAGATTTAAAGGGATGCTGTTATGTTAAAGAGGAGGAAGAAACATGTTTATAATTCTGTGAAATCCCAGAATCAGTAATGCCAAAACAGTGACTAGCATCCCAGAGCTTATGTTTTATTCTTTTTTGCATTTCACTGATCTTCTGCCATAAAAATAGGCTTTCTCTTTTTGAAAGTCACTTTTATTTCTGTTTCTTTACTTCATTGACCAAATTTTATTAACACCCTTTACCTAAATGCAAATTAAATCTTGAGGCAGTTTGACTTGCAGCACAAAATAGCAACAGAGAAAACTATCTCAACCCAAAAGAGAAGTAATCTTTACAGCAATTTAAAAGAAAATATTGCAGAAATGTTTATTTTCTGCTTTACTATTGTATTATATGTTTTCTCCTGGTGGTGAGCCTTTTTCACATGCTCTGTTGCCTTCATGTGCTTAATACTGACTAAAAAATCTCTTACACTGGCAGAAAGGAGAAAAAAATTGTAAAACAGGAGTGTGGTCCTAATTTGAAAATTCTTAGCTTCTGTTTTCCATGAATATTTTCAGATTTCTCATTAAAATATCTCCTCAGGGGTTACTTCAGTTCCTGAATTTTTTAATTTATTTTTTTTTCTGAACACAATTTCAGTTTTCTTCTCTGACTGGCTGTTGAGAGGCAGGGCTGATTTCTTTGCCCTGGATCAGAGCATGGGGTTGGCACATCAGCTTGGAAACATCTGTCCATCCTCATAGTATTTTGATCTTGGAAAAAATCTGATTCAAAGCCAAATTTGAAGCAGCTGATGGGAAAGTTTAGGAAAGCTTTGAGGATTTTGCCTCTTGCACCCAACAGGCAGGAAAACTGGCAAGGTCTCATTCAATCCTGGCCAAAATTTCAACATTGTTCAGCAGAAATAGCAGCATCTCAGCAGAGCTTTGGGATTTCTACAGGGTTGTGCCAGAGAAGGTGTGAGCAGCTGTAATTATAACATCAAGTGTATGAAATTTTGCAAGGCACTTTTAGGTGGTGTCAGCCCCTGTGGTGTGAACAGAGGGAGGACATTGGCCAGGAAAAGAGGAGGACAGGTCACAAGTGAGGTTTTCAGGTGATGGATGATTGCCATATTCAATACATGTATTGTCATTGCCTTCCCATTGTCCAGCCTGAGGAAAATCAGCCCAAAATGCATTCAGCTTTGCCTGAGATTTCTAAAAATCTGCAGTCTAGCTGCACTTTATCCTATAAAAAACCTAACTTCCTGAAATAAAAAAAAAAAAAAAAAAATTGTTTGTTTTTCAACAGCTAAAATATTTGTGTTTCATGGATTTGGCTACTTTTTGTTTAGTTTTTGGTCTGGTGGGATTGGTTTTTTTTTTTGTTTTTTTTTTTAATCTGCAAAACTTCAGACAAATCTTTCTCTAGCCTTGAGAAAATTAGTCTTCAAGATTCTGTTGGACACTGATAGGGAAAGTCACTTCCTCTTGGAAAACATGGGCTGATAGTGCCTCAGTTTATCAGTGAGTGATGGACTCTCTGCTCTGAGTGTGAGTAAAGCTCTTGGGATCTCAGAGCTCAAGTGGGAGCCAAGTCTGCACCTTTATCTCTGCAAATGTATTTTATTTATGTGTATAAATATATTCCTATGCTCTGTAGCAATGGGGACACCATGCTGAGCATCCCAAATGAGCAGCTTAACACACAGCTAGAAATGCTGACAGTGCAAGGATTGGAACAAGAAATATTGAGACAGTGAGAGCAGGGACTGGACTGGAGTGTTGGGCAGCTGTAAGAAATGCTGCCATCTCCAGAAGACAGGCTGATATTACACAATACCAGGAGAGGGAAAAGGTCTTTTAAACCAGAGAACAGAATTAAAGCTTGGATTGCTCTGGTGCAAATTCCAGTGCAGGTGAACACCTGGAGTGACCTCTTAGCAAGGAGTAACCCTGTGCTAGCTGGTCCTGGTGGCAGCAGACACAGTGAGGACTGCATTGCCCCTTCCCACTGGATGGGATGCTCTGATGGGATTGCAACACTGGGTGATGTGCTGGACAAGGCTGAGAGGCTTTTGGCTGCCAACTATCCCATGAAATAAAATAGATCCAAAGTGTGGATCAGCACCCAGACTGTGCTGAGCTGCATGAAAAGGTGAGACCAGAATCAGCTGCAGGAATTGCATCATGTCCAGCTTGTCTCTTGGCCAGAGACAACTTAATTCAATGGGAATTCAGCAGGATTAGGTCACTTAATCTGGAGCCTTTTTTGTCTGTAGACATTTGTTAGGGCAACTGTTCTAAACACAGGTAAAGCCACACTGTCCTGCAGTATTAATTATTCCTCCTGGAAACCCTGGGAAGAAGAATTTTTGCTCCTCAGTAAATGGTGTTAAATTGTGTATTTATATGTATGCAAGCATTTTCAAAATGCAAAGAAAAGAAAATCTGAGAATCTCTGCAGAAAAGTGCTCTGGAGGGCTTCCAGCTGGTTAAAGGATTTTAAAAGCCTGTTAAAGAATGTACCTTCAGAAGATCAATTTAAATGCTGCCTGCTTTATACCCATTGTTTATAAAGTTGAAAGCATCTCTGATAGTGACTATTCATTCTCCCAGCAGTGGCAGCAGAGCAGGAGCAGGTTGGTTTAACCCCATCCCTGCCGTGTCCTGGAGAGCCAGAGGGAGCAGGTGGCTCTGTGGGGAGAAGAAACCAGCACAGGCACTGAGAGATTGAAAGGGCAGGAAATGGAGTTCTTGCAGTGATCCAGGCTTTCAGCAGGACTGGGGAACAGTGTTATTTTGTGTGCAGGAGCTGTGTTTTTTGGTGCAGGACACAGCTGCCATGTCTGTGCTGTACAGCCTCGTGCTGCAGGGCTCTGCCTGCTGTAGGAGCAGCACTTCACCCTCCCACAGAAGGGTTTGTCCTGTTCCCAGTGCTGAAATGGAGAAAACCCCTGGAAGAAGGCCTAGAAGTAGGGAATGGCTGGTACATGGATATTCTTAAGACAGCTGGTGTGAAATACATCAGGAATACATCAAATACATCAGGCACAGGGTGTGATTCTCAGGGGTGTCCTGTGCAGGCCCAGGAGCTGGACTTGGATGATCCTTGTTGGTCCCTTCCAGCTCAGAATTTCTATGATTTTACAGCTACCCTGGTGCAATGTCCATCCCTGAGTGCATCCCTTGAGCTCTGTGGTTGTAACAGATGGTCCTGAGCTCTGCCAAGAGACCAAACCTTTTCTGTTGTATGAGTCCAGATCCATGACCAAAGGTTGAGCATTTTCTACCAGGGATGGGTAGCACCCACAGGTGCTCAGCAAGTTGTCTGTCACCTGCCTGCAGGCCAGAGGGACAGAGCACCCTTTCCAAGCCTCCTGCAGAACAGCCTTGAAAATCAGAGAATGGTTTGGGCTAGGAAGGACCTTTAAAGGTCATCTAGTCCAACTGGGATATTTTCAACCAGATGATACCCCCTGGCCTGCTCCAAGTGCTGGCAGACTCCAGGAGCCACCAGCTAACTTTCCCAGGACAGGAGGAAGTGAAGCTGGAGCCTGTCTGCAAGAACATCCTCTGTGCCCCTCGGTGACCTCTAGCCCTCTCTTGAATTTTCACTGGTTTCAAGAATAGGTTTTGCCACTTCCCATATTTAATGTGTTCTGTGGCTCTGCAGATCTCAGGCCTAGGAAGCTGGCCCCAGGAAGTTTTTGCACTTTTGCCCTTCCTGGTTGCAGCTCACCACTCATAATGACGCAGGGCTGATCTCAACCAGTTCTCCTCCACGAGCCATTCCAGACCTCTGCACTTCTGAAGAAGAAAGGGGAATTTCCAAGCCCCAGAGCAGGAAAGTCAGAGTGATCCTGTCTTTTCAACAGGGTTTATGTACCACTCTATAGCAGCTGATACATCATAAACTTCACTCCTAAACATTCCTAAGTTTGCATTCTCCAGCTTCATAGCTTAAGGCAGCTGAGCCACAGGGCTTATATATATGGATGTAAATTGATCTGAGGTCTTGGTCTTGCTCCAGCTTTTGTTCCCTCAAGGATGCTGCCAGAGTCCCCAGTTTCAAGTCAGAGTCCCTGGGTTCAGTTAAACAGGTACATCAGATGGCTGCTCAAATCCATGAACAAGCAGAGCATGACTGCTCATTCTACTGGATAAACATGGATTTCAAGTTGCACTTAGGATTGTGTGATAAGGTACAGCCAAAATCAGTGGGTTTCACAGGGGAACTGAGGGGTTTTCTCCTTCCCAGCCCACTAAAGCTGAGTCTGGACCATTTCAAGACCCATGAGGTTTCTTCAGTTCTAGCAGCACCCATGTGGTTGCTGGTGTGTTGTTAAACCCCATCACCTCCCTGGGGACCTTCCCAAAGAGCATCTGCTCAACTATTTTCCTGAATGGGTTCCTGAGCTCACATTGCTTCCAAGACTTAGACATTTCCTCACTAAATTTCCCACCTTCCTTTGTCCTTTTTACTTGCTGGAGCTCATTTATGTGCACAGCCCCCTGCAGATGCAAGAAACACTGAAAACCTGCTCCCATTTGGTTTAGTGATGGAATTTGTATTCTTTCCCCAGGGGGGCCAGATCTGGCTTTGAGCTTGTTGGATGACAGGTGGGGTTTCCAGTGAGTCCATTTAAATAAGAGTGCTGTAATTAAGAGGATCTGGCTAAAGAAATTGCACAAATTAGAGCAGACAGCTGTTGTTTGAAAGGAACAAGCACTTTTGTGATTTTTTAACATAGCCAGCTCTTGGCTTGCTGCCATTAGCTCTTATGGATAAAAACCTTCAACTGTTAAAAATATAAGTGAAAATAACTCTATTTCCCCCCCAGAAAAAATGTAATGGGCAATAGGCAACACAAGGAAGATACTCATAAACTTTATAGCATAGCCTAGAGATGACTGACTTCAGGTGTGTCAGGCTTTTGAGGGGAAAAAAATATGCATTCAATTTTGTTTTATTCCTGCATTTATGCACAAAAGGTGAGATTCCCAAAACAGGAGTTTGAACTGGGACCATAACTCAGTGTGCAGATCCTTTTCCTCCAGAAAAATGTATCCTTTCTGCTTTGTAAAGACAATTCAGCATGGAAGGGATCAATCTAAACCAGCTTCTGCAGGGTTCTGGTGGTGAAGTTTTGGCTGATGAAGCTATGAGAGGATCAGTGTCTTGTACATGAGCATGGGAGGTGTCCCTGCCCATGGCAGGGGGTTGGAAATTTAGGGGTCTTTGAGGTCCCTTCCAACCCAAACCATTCTGTGATTCCATGATTCTGTATCAAGGACTGGAAAAGAAACCTCAGTGATCAGTTCTGCTCATTATATAGAGAGACATTCCATCATTTCTGTGTATCAGGAGGAGGAATGCAGGTGACACCAGCTTGAAGTCACACCACTGGATGGACACGGCACTGGGATGGGGACCAGAGGAGAGCTGGGAGTAATTTTTGCCTTTTCCTCTAGTCCCCTGAGAAGCTTGTCCATCAGTCCTGCTGCTGCAGAGGCACTGTAGAGTTACTGACCCCTTTTTGTGAGCCTGGAGCTCTGCTGGCAAAAATCCACAGCCCCAGCTGGTGATGAAGTGGCTTTGCAGTGTTTGCTAATGGTGCTTATAGAAATGAGAGCAGGGAGTATGAGTATGGGCTTAGGGAACCAAGAGGAGAAATGAGGAATCTAAAAAGGAAGCTGCTTTCTTTCCAAAACCCTCACAGTAATACTCTCCTTCCTCTTTTTGAGTGCTTTCTGAGCTGTTTGATTTTTTAAAAAAAATATTTAAACTTTTACTTTGCTCTCTACCACCCCTTATTTATTCTCACTTTGTCTCCTCTTCTAGGAAAACCTCTTTTTTGTGATGGAATACCTCAATGGAGGAGACCTCATGTTCCATATCCAGAGCTGCCACAAGTTCGACCTTCCCAGAGCAACGTAAGATATTTCTCATTGCCTGTGGGCTGCACACGAGGCAGGAGCAAAATGGGCACTTCATTTCATTCCCAGCCCTGCTACTGCCCTGTAGAGGAAATCCTGGGCAGATTGTTTGACTTCTCTTCACCTTGCCCAGCTGCAAAGTGGGGATGATGCTTGTGCTGGAATCTGAGTCTCCAAACTCAACAAAACCACACAGTCCATCCTCCCAGCTCAGTGAAGGGCTTGGAGTCATTTCCCACCCTCTTTCCCCTCCCACATCCACACTCCATCCACTCAGATATGACCTTGCTTCTTTACAAAACTCTGTAGCCAAGCTGCAGGATCTGCTTAAGCTGAGGTTGCCAGCCCAGTGGTCAGAGGTGAAGCTGTTGTTTGTTAAAAGTAATGGGATCTTCCTTTTTTTCCTCTTAAAGTTCAAGGGGTTGGGGTGAAAACCTATCAAAAGCACAAAAGGTAAATTTAAACAAAAAATTAATATACCAGCAGAGAATTAAAAATGTATTTAGCTTTGATTAAAGTAAATAGAGGAATTAGAATAAATGAAAGGTGCTTTTGATCCTTCTGCAAGCACAAGGTATTTTGAAAGTCAATATTGAAACCACTATAGGAATTACTTTTATTTAATAATTTAATAATAAAAACCCCATGCTGTTATTTAAATCAGTGTTTGATGATTTTTTTTCAAATGCATTTGAATGTCCAGAATTAAATGCCAGTACATTGAAGACTGAGAGAGCAGAGCTGTGCCACACTGGAGGGGGATATGATCCTCTGGTTTCATTCCCTTCTGGGACAGCACTTTCATTCTTTGCACTGATGCTGCCTCTTTGCAGCAGGATGTGTTGGTGTCCTTTGGGTAAAAATGTGCTGAGAACAATGACTTCAAGCTAAAAAAACTCCAGAGAAAGGCCACCAAACTGCTGGATTGCCCATACTATAGATAGGCTTTCAGAATCAGAAAAAAAATTCATCACTGAAGGTGTGGTCAGTCATTGGAAGAGGTTGTCCAGGGAAGTGGTGGAATCACTGTCCCTGTAAGTGTTCAGGAAATGTGGATGTGGCATTTGGGGACGTGGCTTTTAGTGATGGTTTTGGCAGTGCTGGGTTAATGGTTGGACTTGATGTTAGAGGGATTTTCCAGCCTGAATAATTCCAGAATTCCAGGGTTCTTTGAAAAGCAGTTCATAAATCTGGGCAGGGAAGAGGGCAGTCTGACAAGCCAGGGAGTTTGTCTGTGCTCCCCATCCCAGATTCCCACCTGTTTTTGGGAATCTCACATCACCCATCAGTAAAACACAGTCACCCCAAGCCTTATGGAGACACTCCAAACCTTCTGGGAGCCTAAGGAAATTTTTGCTCTTGTGGAGACAAGGTTTCCATCCTTTTGGGTCTAGTTGTAAAAACTTTGGGAAGCTCCTGTTCTAACCTGTGCCTTCTGTCATTCAGGTTTTATGCTGCTGAAATCATTTGTGGGCTCCAGTTCCTCCATTCCAAGGGCATAATATACAGGTAATTTTACTCTTTAGTGTAATTAATATACCAAATGCTTTTCTGCTTTTCCCAGCAAGCACCAATGGCAACAGAGAGGCTGTTTCTTGGCTGTAATTATTGGCATTGCATTTCTCTGCAGATTTCCCTTTTACAGACTTTGGGTGTTTTATGTTGAAGAGAGAGTGTAGAAAAGGCAGTTTTGGTCCTTCTTTTAGAATCCAGTCCTATTTCAGTTAACATTAAAACAAACCCTTGGATGAATTTGCACAGAGTCATTCACACAGCACCCAGCACAGGCACCTTATTTAAGATTTCAACATATCAAGGTATATTAAGATCAAGTCAGACACAAGAAATTCGGTACATCTGCTGTGCTGGTTACCTTGGGACAGTGGTGACAAGCTCAACTCAAGTAACAAAAGCAGAGAGACAGTGATATATCTTAATTTTGGATTAATTTTGTGCACAATGGGGAGATGGGATTCATCTCACCAGCATGAATCTGTCATGTAGTAAGCAGAGAGCAGAGGGCATTTTTAGGTTCATCAAGCCTGTGTTAAAATGTGTATGGGAAGTGCCTAGTTCTACCAGAAATTAGGCCACAGTCTGATTTCCCATGGCCAAAAGGAGGAACTGAATTTCTGGGGAGCTCTGGTTAAGCTCAACTTCACAGCAAAATTCAGTTACTACACTGCAGCCTTCTTTAAAAGCAGAGAACAAATAACTTGTCACAAATAAATGGGAAAGCTCCCTACAGCAATGATGTTTGCTGAACCCAAAGAGAGCTTATTTCAGTGTTTGTCACATAGTGTGAACATTAGAGCAAATGCTGGAAGTGGGTGACTTGCTCAGAATCCATTCTCCCTTTAAAACACGAGCTTTGATTCTTATTAGTACTCGTGTGGGAGCCATTTTTAGTCTTTATTGACTGATGATGGTGATTGCATAAGCATGAGATCAATATCAGTGGCATTAAGCTAAGATGATCTCTGGGGCCTCAGCAACTTTTCTGGCTCTAATTATTATTCTCCATGAGCAAAGGAAAAAAAATTTTGAAGTGCCCAAATCACTTGGCCATGTCTTAATTTTAGTCAATCTTCTCAGAAAATCTGATTAAAATATATGCAGGACATGATGGCTTTATGGCAGGACTGCTAATGCTGACATTTTATTTATAATTCACATTTTTACTTGGAATCACTGCACCAGTGCTGGGTTGGGGTTTGGGACCCATTTCCTCCTGAAAGGAGAGGGGTGCTTAGAGTCTGGAGCCTTGGGAATTGAGGGAAAATTGGGATATCAGGGCACTGGGGAGCATGTGAATAGGAAGACATATCTCATTTCCAGGAGTTGGTGATATTGTTTGGGTATCAGGCATTGAGAGAAAAGGTTTAACCAATCCTACATTCTTTTCCCTTTTTCACTGAAGACAATGAGAGTGAGGTCAGCTGAGAACACAGACTCATCAGTATCTCTGTCAGAGCAAAGCAAGCACTTAGGAAAGTGAACAGAAATAACTTTTGAAACTACATCTCTTGCAATGTCATAAGAATAATGAATCCAGCTGTTCTGTCTCATGCACCCACGTTTGGAAACATTGGCTTAAATTTTAACGAATGAGCCGAGGCATTTTTTGGCAGAAACTCCAGTCCCTGGAGCCAGTGAGTTTGAGACTCATCAAAATAATGAAAGTGAATTGTAGGTGATGTTTTTTTTTTTTTGTTTTGCTTCGATCTACTGGATGAATAAAAGCAGTGCTGGCAGCCTTAGATTGATCTCAATGTTGTAGCTAAAATAAGCCATTCCAGCTGGAAATTGCGACAACATGAGTGTCTGCCACTTGGAAGGCAAATGTCTCGGTTTGCTCTGTATTTCCCTTTGATTGATGACTCCCATTTTGTCTTGGGCCCTATTCTTGCAGCAGTGAGCAATTGCCCCATGACAACAATTTAGAGTGTAAACATCACAATGTCCCCCACCCTGAGGATGACCTGGCCCAAGCAAGACAAGGAGTTTTGCACAAAGGGAGGCTGAAGAATCATCTTCCCTGCAATTGCAAGCCATCATCCCAGGAGCATCAAGCATTAGAAATAACCTTCTTTGAGAAACATTTCTAAAGAAATTCCCCACACTGTAAAGCAGTTGTCAGCAGGAGGGTGTCTGTGCAATAGCCCCATTTGTCCTGATTTGAAGGACAGTCTGCTAAGAAAGGGAGAAGCTTCTCTTGAAATGTAAAATGCAACTCCCCTCCTCCAAATTATTATAATTTTGAAATTAAGGGGCTCTCAGGCAAAGAGATGGGAATTAGGAATAACAGTTCTTTACTAGGAACATTAAAATAGAAATGCAGTATTACAAAGAACAATCCCAACCCCTGCCAGAGTCAGAATCCAAGCTGACACCCGTCAGTCAGTCAGGGTGTTGGCACAGTCCCATTCAATGGTGGCTGCATCCTCCTGCAGGGGCAGATGTGGTTCAGCTGGAGCAGTGCTCCTGGAGAAGGTGCAGTTTCCTCTGAAGGTGCAGGGATGATGTGCAAAGGTCTGGTTTTCCTCTGGAATGCAGTGGAAAGAAGGTTCCTTGGTGTCCAAAATGTCAGTTTTTATCTGGGTAGGAAAGGCTTGGCTCCTCCCCTGGCTGGAGCATCTCCCAGTGGGATGATGGAATTTTATCAGTCATGCCCTGGGACTCACTGGCCATGAACAGGAGATATCTCCTGGAGGGAGGATGGGCTGTGGGAAAGATAAAGATGACACTGCCCCACCTGGGTGGGGCATAGATGGTGATAGAATTCTCACCCCTGGTCACATCCTGCATTGCAACTCAAGACACATGGTTAGACCTCCTGCATGAGATGTGGAAAATCACAGAATCAAAGATTCACAGAGTGGTTTGGGCTGGAAGGAGCCTTGAAGATCACCTGGTTCCAGCCCCCTCACCATGGGCAGGGATGCCATGACTGGATTAGGCCAAAATATGTGTATGCTGTGAACTAGTGTGAAAAACAGCAGTTACACCCTCAGCTGTGGGTACAAGCAAATGTGTCTTTGGGAGCTTTGGGAGCCCTGAGAAGGAGCAGTGATTGATTGCACAAACCAGGCAGTGCAGGAATGTGTGTGCTCATAGACCAGGTGACCCAAATTCTACCCACATCCTCAGTTAAGTGCAGCATCCGTGATCCAAACATTTTACCTGGGTTGTTGTCTCAAATAAAAACAAAATCTTTAGGTAAGATTTTTTCTTCTCTTCTTTACAAGGTTTTCTCTCCTTTCAGAGTTTTCCTTCCCACTTGAGGTCCTCTTTATTCTCCACCAGTGGTCATGATTCATCAGCTTGTTTCCTTTTATTTCCTTCTCTGTTAATTTCTGTTTTCTTCCTCTCTCTGGACTCTTTGCTTCCTGAAGAGCTCAGAGCCTGAAAACTCATCCAACAGCCTGGCAGCTGAGTGTGAAAGGCTTTGTAAATCCTGGGGTTCAGATGGTGCAGCCCAGCAGTGGTGGGGGCTCTGCTGATGTCTGACCCTCTGCAGGGCACAAAGCCCTTCTTAGCTTCTCTCTTCTGCCTCCTTGAAGGAAACAGCTTTTAGAAGATGGCTTGGGTGATGTGATCCCTGAACTGTTCAAGGGCTGGATGTGGCTTGGAGCAGCCTGGTCTAGTGGGAGGTGTCCTTGCCCATGGCAGGGAATTGGAACTGGGTGATTTTTAGGGTCCCTTCCAAGTCAAACCATTCTGTGATTCCATGATTCTGTGTCTTCTCCAGCAGATAAATCAGTGCTGGGACAAGTGAAATGCAGAAGAGGGATGCTGAAGCCCAAGAGAGCAGCTCCTCATTTATCCCTCAGCCTTCCTTTGTATTTCCAGCATGTGGGCACTACACAGAGGCAGAGACCAAGTGTAACAAGTGTAACCTGCTAAAATAACTTGTGTGTTTTATGTTGTGAAGAACAGGGTTTTCTTCTCCTCCTCCACAGAGACTTGAAGCTGGACAATGTCCTCCTGGACAACGAGGGGCACATCAAGATTGCTGATTTTGGGATGTGCAAGGAGAACATGTTTGGGGATGCAAAGACCAGCACTTTCTGTGGGACTCCTGACTATATTGCCCCTGAGGTAGGTGTGGGGCACAGGGGGTCAGCAAGGGCTGTGGGACAGGAATTGTGAGGTTATTGCCTCTGGAACTCTTGGCTCCAACTTTGTTGGGTTATCTTAAATAAACAAGCAGCTAAAAGTTGCTAAAAAGGTTATTTGTTACAAAGCACATTTTATTACAAAGTACATTAGTTTCAAAAGGCAAAAGCAATGGCAAAAGCAGTAGCAAAAGTAAAAGTAAATGGCAAGAGGCAGTGGCAATAAGCAGATGGCTAAAAGCAAGAAGCAAGTGGCAAAAGCACAAACTCTCCCCAATACAAACTCTTATACAGGATTTTTCCAACAAGCTAAGACACAAACTCAGACCACCACTCCTTAACCTATTAGAATTCCAGTTTCTTATCACACCAGGTTACATATAGACTATGCATACCACCTATCTTGTTCTATCTGAAAAATGTAAGCAATATTCTATAGCTCCATTATGTCTAAATACTGTTTACAACTGTGGGCCTGGAGCTCCTACTGAAAACATCAGTATGTTTGCAACCTTCACTAGAGCTTGCACTTCAACTTTGTTATTTGAAACCTTTCACTTACCGAAAGCATTAGAACTCACTCGAAAACTTACTGACTTACTTTTACTTAAACATCTGCTTTATGTGTGAGTGGCTTAATATACTTCAATGCATCCACAGACTCTAATTCAAATTCAATTCCTGCACTCTGATTTCTCTCTGAAGAATTCAGAAAGACCCCTGACTCACTGACTCCAACAAGGAATCACATCT
The DNA here is from genome assembly GCF_029582105.1 of Oenanthe melanoleuca. Lineage (NCBI taxonomy): Eukaryota > Metazoa > Chordata > Aves > Passeriformes > Muscicapidae > Oenanthe > Oenanthe melanoleuca. Next base: position 66,245,464 of record NC_079334.1, read on the forward strand.
TCAGACACGACTGTTGTGCAGTGGTGGAGTTTGCAAAGAGAAACAACCTGGTCTGGAGCAGTTCCAGGCCAGAAACTGGATTTTAGCCTGGCTCAGTCTGTGTTGCTGTTTGGCATTGCTTGTTTTTGTGGCTAATTCCTGTTTTGGTGCAAGTGGAACTCGGCTTAAACCAAGAAAGAGAATGCTCAATGGAAATTCTTTTTGGGCAGAAGGAACTCCAAGAGGTCCTGCAATTGAGGGACAGACACTGACTGGGCCCTTTCCCTTATTTCTTTCAATTTTTAACCAGACAGAAACTAATTTTTCCCCCCTAGAAAATTTAGGTGTTTTGAGCTATATCCCTCCAGAAAAGAAAAAGTTTCCTTAGCCTGATGACTTCACACAATGATAGATCTTAGTTTGGAGAGGCTTTGACTAATTAGGTGACCAAAGAAAATATTTTTTAGCTCAGAGAAAAACCTACAAGTCATCCATGCATCATGTCTGACATGGGTCTGAAATGCATTTATTTACCTTTCAAGATTCCATTTTGTAATTTTAGTGTTTTTATGATGGATATTGGTACTTTCCAAAGAGCTGTCAAAGCCTTTAGGGTTTTTTCCTCTCTACTATAATTCATTGGTCCTTCACTGTGCACAAGGGCTCAATTCTGGCTGAGGTTACACCACTGCTGGCTCAAGGGTCTCTTCAAATCAATTGGATTTCTATTGCCTAAGAATGGGTGTAAGTGTGCTCTGCAATCAAGCTGCAATTGTCTTTTATTCCACTTCAGTTTGCTTTTATTTAAGAAAAAAAAAAAAAGCTGTTTTTTGCTTCTAAAAAAAAAAATAGCCAAATGTTGATCCATTATCTGTGATTTTATTTTGTAGAAAAGAGAAAAACTGAAATAGCTCAGAGTTTTATTTCTGCACCATGTTTATTTTAGGGATTCAACGAGTGCATATAAAACATTTTACCTCTAAATTGAAAGCATTTCTAGAGTTGATGGATCATCTCCTGACACAGGCAGGAGCACTGGACTCTGTCAGTATTTTACTGCAGCTGCTGCCACTGTAATTTGGCCACAGCCATGCAAATAAGAGGGGTTTGGGTCAGTAGACAAGGAATTTTTTTTTTCATTTCAAAAAAATAGCTGACAAAAAAAAAAAAAAAAAAAAAAAAAAAAAAAAAAAAAAAAAAAGAGATTAAAAAAATTAAATTGCTAAGTTTATTTTTTGCCTAGAGAATTTCAAACATAATGAACTTTTTTCTTTCTGATTGTCATAAAACACTTCCATTTTAATTTCAAGATATTTTAGACTTTAAAAGATAGAGCCTTATAAAAATAATTTCTCTTTTCAGAAGGAAGGGTTGGGATGATTTTGTTCATAAGTGATCCAGAAAAAAATATATTAAGGGGTCTTGCTGATTTTTTTTTTTTTTTGGCTCTGAGTGGAACTCTTGTCTTTATTACATCATATATTCAAATCTCTTTTTTGTCCTTTTGTCATCTCCTCTTCTGGAGACAGATGTAGTATAGAGCATCCCATTGCAAGCCAGATGTGGGCTCAAGAGTAAAGATTGTGCCTCAAAATAAAATTTTCCCCTCTACTCCTCTAAAATTCTGGTAAGAATCCTACACACCACAGTCATCATGTGAACCTGTAGATATCTGCAATGTAAAAATCTGTATATGAGCAAGTTTTTGAGGCTCTTTGAGAGCTAAAGGAGACAAACAGGAGAGACAGTCAAAAGGAGACAGACAAAATACCTAAATATTTTACAGATATTTAGGTAGATATTTATCTGGATGTTTAAAATTGGTTGAATTCCCTTCCTTGGCTTTAAAAGAAGCTAGTGATAACTGGCTCAGCTTTAGATACCTCCACAACAGATATCTAAAGGCAGGTGAGATTAATTTTGCTTCTCCAGAGAGGAAGTTTGAGAACTTGGTGATGGTCCTTTAGACCCTGGGGAGGTCATCACTCCAGCTGGATGTCACTTTATGGGTGACACTGAAAGGCACAAACCAAGGGACTGACTGAGGACTAATTCCCATTCCTCCATCTAAAACCCAGCTGGTCTCAAGAGGACAGATCAACAATCTCTTTCATGTTTTTCCTGGGGAAGATTTGCTGGGGTGGAGTCACACAGATTTAAGTGACTGTTAGTCCTAAGGTACCTTTATGCTGCCACATTTGCAATTCTAAAACTCAGCTAGTGTCACTGCAATCAATCCCAAAATGCTGATACCTGACCATTTATCCTCTTGGACTTCAAGCCTGATTTGAACCCTTGGAGAGCAGGCTAAAGATGACTTGTCTCATTTTGATGTTTGAGATCTCTCTGGTAGCCAAGGATTTGTTCAAGTAACTTAAGAGTTCCATGCAGCCATGCTGTCTGTAGTGCCAGGGATTATTTTGGCACCCAGGTGTGGCTGTGCCTCGTTGCTCCTGGAGTTGCAAGGCCATGATCTGTCCACCCTCCTGAAGCTGAAAAACTCGTGCCAGACATTTTACTTCTGCCTTGGTGGCTCCTCTTTCTGGGCAGATTCTGCTGGGGCAGAAGTACAACACCTCAGTGGACTGGTGGTCCTTTGGTGTCCTCCTGTATGAGATGCTCATTGGCCAATCCCCTTTCCATGGGCAAGATGAAGAGGAGCTTTTCCAGTCCATCCGTATGGACAACCCCTTCTACCCTCGCTGGCTGGACAAGGATGCAAAGGACATTTTGGTGAAGGTAAGAATCACCACCCATCACATGAAAGTCTTTCTCTAGATCTTACTGTGGAAAGGCTTTGACTAATTAGGTGAACAAAGAAAATATATTTTAGCTCGGAGAAAAGCCTACAAGTCATCCATGCATCATGTCTTCAATTTGTTTATCTTCAGCACTTGTAGACAGGAACAGATTTAGTTTAGTCACTGTCTTTCCTGTGGGCATCAAAGCACATCTGTCCCCTGAGGAGATCTGTGTGTCTTCCTTCTCCTGATTTGTGATGGTGGCTCCTCTCAGACACCAGCAGAGATCAGTTTCTTCACAGAGCAGTCCCTAAGGTGCAAGACTTGTTAACCCCTGGAAAAAACACTTCAAACTAAGGGTTACACCAGACTTAGGTGTTGAGCATCTCTTTTTGGGGCACATGCTGCCATCTTTCTGCCCAAACAGCCTGTACTTCTGCCAGGATTGGAGGTAGTAACCATCTTTATACCATTCAGTAAACTTCCTGCTTTAGGAAAAAAAATCCCAACATTTTCTCCATTATGGCCCCTTCTCATTGCACTGACTCTGGATAATTACACATTCCACCCTGCTTTATGCCTGTATTATCATCAGGGAATTTAACCTATGGAATCAACATTCCAGCTTTTTGTGAGAGAGCCTGAGAGGAGGCTGGGAGCGAGAGGGAACATCCGCCAGCACGCCTTTTTCCGGGAAATCAACTGGGAAGCTTTGGAGGAGAGAAGGATGGAGCCTCCCTTCAAACCAAGAGTGGTAAGGATGGATTTTCTTTCAGTTCCACCCATCTCAGGTCTTCTAAACTGTGCATTTTTACTGGTTGTCAGACCTGAGCCTCACAATGCTGCTTTGTGGTGGCTGCAAGCCCAGGTCTGGCATGCCCACACCTGAGAAACCATAAATTATTCATTGCTTTATCAGTTACTGCAGCAGGGTAACACCTTCCCTTCATCACATCCCTGCAGCCCATTCTGAAGGGATTACCTTTCATTGCACTGCAGAAGGTAAAACAGTTCAGGAACTGAGCTGTTTAGCTAAATCAGAATAATTCTGATTATTAATAACAGTCTCATTAAATACTAAAGTCCTATTAATAACAATAATAGAACTTAATTTGACTTCATACTTTCATTTTACAGTCTTCCACAACTGTTATACAATTGGTGAGTTCAGTCTGCCATGTTGCAGAACTGTAACATCCCTGCCTGGCAGAATTCCTGGATCACAGCTCAGTGCCTCCTTTATAATATTTATATTTACTGGCTCCCAACTAAAGGCTGAGCTAAGCCCATAGAAAGCAGCCTGATAGGGCCAGTAAAATAGTAATAAAGATCTGACTATTAGTGGTTTGACATATTTTTTTTCCTTTTCTTGAAGAAATCACCGAGTGACTGTAGCAACTTCGACAAGGAATTCCTAAATGAAAAACCCAGACTGTCCTGTGCTGACAGAGCACTGATTAACAGCATGGACCAAAATATGTTCAGCAACTTCTCTTTTGTGAACCCTAAAATGGAGAAAATATTTTCCTGAGATCTGCCTCACTGAAGGAATTCCCTGTAATGATTTGAGTAGCACTTTGTCAGCTGAAGACTGTGCATGGTTATTTTTATCAAGAACCCTCCAGAAAGAAAGCACCTCAGTGAAAGTTTGTACCATGCCTGGAGGCTTCTGACTTATTCCAGTCCATAGCAGATGCCAGCCCACTCTGCATTGATGATAAAGTTTCTTTGTGGTATATTTTGGCCTCTCTTCTCTCTCTTCCCAATGTTCTTGAAGTTGAGAGCGTCTGAAAATGAGGAGGTGCCAAAACCTGTTCCCCACTACTTGTACACACAGGTTTCTCTGTAAGGAAAAACAGGTATATTTGAGCTTCTGGTGATGTCAGTGCCCATTTCTGCAACCCTGACCCAGACCCACCTTCTGAAGGAAGAGTGGCTTGCTCAAGGCCTGGGGGTGTCAGGGAAGACTCAGGTTGGATGCTTTGGTAACCTCCACTTGTACATGTGCAGAACTGGCAAAGTGTGCACAGTATTGAAGAGGAAATTTGCTCCCTACACTCTTTAAAAATGCTGCTCACAGGTGTCAGGACTCAATCTTTCTCCATGGGACAAAGAGATTTTTTTCAGGCGCCCAATCCACCATCTGCACATTTCAATGGATTGTTACCAAAGGAAGTGCCAAGATGGGTACAGAAAAGCAGAGGTTTGCACTTAGTGCCTGAGCAGGGAGGATGGGAAGTTGCAGAATGCTTTGAGATCCCTGTTCTAAAGCTTTAAGCATCTGCTCACACACCAGTCTCAGGGCAAGATCTCGATGGGGCTTTCTGACATTTTAACCAAAAACCACATGAGAAAAATGCCACGTTTCCTCAAACCATTGTTTAAGCATTGTAAAAGTGGCCTTCCAGTCACAGGACTGGGGTGTTTCACTTGAAAGGTACTAACTGGTGCTGCAAAGGCTGATTTAGTTTCTGTTTCTCTAAATGATGCCCCAGCTCTTTGGCACAGCTGCACACGATGGTCACAGGGCAGGAGGGAGTGGCCCTCACCTTCACCTTGTGACATTTTGCTGTGTGTTCTATCCCTTTGCAGTCTGTGGGAAGGTAGGTGGGTTTAAAAAAAAAAAGTCTTTTCTGTGATCCTTTCATCATGGGATCCTTTTAAATAAAGGTGCACTGTTTCCTGAGGTTGGAGATTTGTGAAACCAACCAGTTACTGCTTGTCACTGGGTTGAAATCAAGTCAGAGCCTAAAAAGAAGATTTTGTAACAATTTAGGCTTAGGCAGTCACTCAGTCTGGTGTTGGGATTAATTTGAAGAACATACATTAGGAGCTTTGTTGCATCAACCTCCAGTTGCATGGAGAAGAAAAGCTCTAGAAGGTGAGTTATCCCAAAATCAGGTTCCCTTCAGAGGTGCCTTCCTGGTTCTGCTGGTCCAGGCTGTCAGTTTGCACCTCCCAACAGGATGGATGCAGCCTTGCAGGCAGTGCTGGGATGTCACTGGCAGTGGCTGCAGGCACAGAATCCAGCAGGAACAGGGGCTGGAGAGCCTGAAGTCAGCAAGAAGAGCAGAACACCCTGAGAACAGTTTTAATCCAGTGATTCTGATGAAATCCTGGTTTGTGCTGTATGAAATGCAGGGGGGCATCTGCACTCTCAGTTTGTGGAGCTGGTCATCATGTTTAATTAGAACTGTTAACATGAATTTTTTAAATGCCAGTGGTGTTTGTACAGTTTAATAAAATGTTGTGAATAATTGGGAAATGGGCATTGAAGTGATTAAATAGGGACAAAGAACTGAGGTGCTTAGAAAAGCCATTAAAATGGCTCTCTGCTGTCTGGGGAACATTTCCCAGGGGAATTTCCACCTGTAAATACACAGCAGCAGCAAGTACTTGAACAACTGTACCTATTCCACAGGGCAATATCTAAACCAAGGATTTGGTGCTGTGCTAAGGTATCCAGGAGGAGAGTGAAATGTTCCTTTTTACTATCAGACATAGCTCTGAATGGGGTCTGGTATGCAGAGGAGTTGCAGAGGAGATGTGCAAAGGTCATTATTAAAAGAGGGTGACTTAGGACATCTTCCTTTGGTACCCAGCTGGGGCTGGGTCAGCCAAGTCCTGTGATGGCCTGAGAGTGACTCTGACAGAGGCTGGCCAGCCTGATCCAGACTAGAGATTGCATTTCTGAGTGTTTGAAGACTGGCAGTATCCCTGAAGGGCTGTTGGGGATGTTTCCTTGGCACAGCAGGTTGGTCTTAACACCAGTGCAGGGACAACCCAAGAGCACAGACTAAGGAAGGAGGTCCTGGTTCACCTCTTGTGGCTAAGTCACTGAAGAGAAACAGCTTTTAACACCTCTCTGATCAGAAGGAGGGCTCTCTGCACTCCATCTGTGGTCCCACAGAGCCACAAGTAGGCATGGTTTGTGAAGGAACTCGTTGAGTAACTGCTAGAGCAGGCACAGCACTAGGATTAGTGTCAAGCTTTTGATGCAAACCACAAGAAGAAGCACCTGCTGCTCTCTGCAAGGCATCTTCAGCCTGAAAACCCAATGAACCCACTGAGGCTGGGGGCAGGGAGATGGGAGGAGGTGAGTGTGAGCCACCACAAAGGTGCTGGCTGTGTGTCCCAGCTGTGCCTGTGAGGTGTGAAGAGTGACGTGGGAAGCAGCAAACGCTTTCCTGTGGTGACAGAGATGGAGAGATAAGAGCCAGGGAGGGCTGGAAGCCAAACACCCACGCTGAGATGAGCAGGAGCCAGGTACCCACAGAGATGCTCCTTTGCCTTAGCTCAACCTGGCACCCCCATGGCCCTTTCTCTCCCCTCCCCTATAAAATGTTGATGGGGCTTGTCAGGTTTGGTTATTGGATTGCTGAAGGCTCAATCCTGTTCTGGAGCCCTGTGGGATCACAGCACTAGTGGCACCAGCAAACATCAGGGTCTGAGCTCCGGCACCACCTGCTCCAACTCAAGTTTTGGGAGTCCCCAGCACCCAAGTGCTCCTTCCTCAGTCTTGATGGATGTATGGATTCCTACCAAATCAGGATGAGAGGGAGTCACCTGTAAATGGCAGCTCTGATTTCAGCACTCCTGCAAAGGCTTCCAGGAGGAGATGGGTTGGTCTTACAGCTCCTCAGCATTCAGAAGAGAAAACCAAGCTCTGTCCTGCACCCCACCCTGCTCTTTGCACCCTGTGCTGAAAGGAAAGACAACTTTGCCCAGTTGTTACAAGGCACTCTTGCAGTAAGTACAGAGGTGTCACAAAAGTCCCTGTCTGACAACTCCACAGTGGCTCCTGCAGCCACTGGTCCTGTCTCCTCCCTTTGTAATTATATTTGTACCTTAGGCATCTAAAACCCATATTAGAGATCCCAGCTGGGGCCTAACCTGCTCCCTCACTCCAGGGATGCCACATCACCTGCAGCCACCAGATCCTCAGCAGTGTGTGGCTCAAAGTGTGTCTTGTGTGAAGCCAGCAGAGGTCCCTCAGTGCAGAGCTCAGGAAGCTTTTCTACCTTCCTTTCTTACACAGAAGTTTTATCTCTGGTACATCACAGCACAAGCAGAGCTGGTGAAATACAGGAAATAAGTGTATTTTTGGCTCTTCTGTAACTGGCACTGGGTGCAGCCCAGTGATTGTACCTGCTGTAGTGGGGTCCATTCCACTGTTGGTAACAGGCACTTTGGAGTCCTTTATCTTCTACATCACATCAGTATTCATGTACACAAAGATAGAATTGAAAAAATAGATGTGAAACAAAGGAAAAAACAGCATGGAGTTGTGGAAGGTGAAGCAAGCCCAGAAAAGGCAAGTAAGGAAGAAAAAGGGATACAGGTTGGTGTAATGTTATGTAACACTTCCCTTCACCCATTGGTTTCAGCTAGAGCTCTGCTGTTTTCCTTCAAAGCCATCAGTACCATCCTAGAGTTGCTTTTGTAGTCAAAACACAGAACTTTTGGAGATTTCAGAGGTTGGGACAGCCTGAGACCAGAATGGCTCTGGTCTGTCCTCCCAGCTTTCACAGAGCTGCCACTCCTGCTCTGACATCTCCCCTAGAAATCCAAATATTTCTGCTTTGAATCTGGATTCAGGTTCCAATCCAAGTATTTTAATTAGGCTGCCTGTAGCAGAGGAATGCAGTTTAACTGCTTGCTTTTAGTCAGGTAGAATCTCTGAGACACCTTGAGTTATCCTGGAGGACTTTAGCTAAATATGGGTCTGTCCTACAACCTGTGGCTTATCCCACAGCCCTATTTCCCCAAAATACCCCAAAAGCCAGGGACACCTCTCTGTAGGCAGCAGAATCAGGGCTGGAGCTCACCCTCCAACAGGCACCTGCACTCAACCAGTCAAATCTTGTAAGAAGAAACATCAAAAATTAATTATCAACAAGTTTCCTGCAGTTGCTAAAGAAATTTCATGAAGGAAATCCTCCATCCTCCTGGTGCATCCTCATAAAGGGGACCAGAGGGCACTGCATTCCCATTTTCACTGGCAAGCATATTCCCTTCTCTCAAAGTAAAGCACTGATAATGAGACACACAAGTTAAGGTGTTTTGAGAACTGCCTTTGCTCTTGAAGGGAAACACTTTCAAGCTAAAAGAAGATAGGTTTAGATCAGATGTCAAGAAAATATTTATTTTTCTTTTACTCAGATGGTAGTGAGCCCCTGGCACAGGGTGCCCAGAGAAGTTGTGGCTGCCCCTGGATCCCTGGAAGTGTCCAAGGCCAGGCTGGATGGGGCTGGGAGCAGCCTGGGATAGTGGGAGGTGTCCCTGCCCATGGCAGGAATTGGTGGAATGAAATGAGCTTTAAGGTCCTTTCCAACCCAAACCATTCTGTGACGTAATCACAGGAGATGCTCAGTTACAATTAAGCTCAAGGGCATGGGCTCTTTCTCATTCTGCATTTTCACATGTTGAATTAAAAAAACAAACAACCCTTAATCTCTGTTCCAAGAGTCAACTGGATTCTGCCTGTCTGGGACCCAGCAATCACCCAACTCATGCTGCTCCTCTGCCTAAACAAAACCCTGCCAGTGCACAGCAGCTGGGGAGCTGAATGATTATTTTAATAAACACCTAGAGGAAAACATGCTGCTTGAGTGGAGAGAAAATAAAAATTAAGTATCACTTTTAATTTATGATGTGGCCTTTTATTTTAAAGGAACATAAACTGAAAATATTCAGACATCAAAGGAAGAATCTCAGCTTTCACTTCTAAATTCTATTTCATTATTGTTGTTAGCCTCCCAGTAGCAAAGGAAATGAGTTCTTTGGTAATCATTTCCATTTAATTTTCAGCTCCCTTCTGTTGATAGCATCGTGTGTAACCTTTTTTCTAACAGTTACTTTAAATTGTGTATTTTGATATTCCATTCAGCTAGCAGAGAAAGAAAAATCACTTCTAAAAAAGCTATTTTATCTCTGCTGTACATGAGCTCAGCAGGATAATGTGATATCTCAGTGAGCATATTTATTTTAAGTTATTGGTATTTTCCACAGGGTGAAATTGTTCAAGATATAACCTCTCATTGCCTCCCCTCTTCCTGCCCAAAAAATGTCATGAGGCCAAAGCAGTGGAGAAAAAGGGACAAAATAGCAATGGTCATTGAAAAGGAACAATAATCCACCCAGCAAATCAACTCAGTTCTGGTCATTCTGGGCAGAATGAAAAGAGGGAAAATACTTGATAAAATGGGGGAAATGGAGCACACAGTCATCATAATGACAATAAATCCCTGGCACAGTGGCATTTTTGAGATAGTGAGGTAGAGGTCAGCAGTGACACTGAGTGACCTTTCTTGTAAAGATGTTAAAGCTTAATAATGTGGTTTGGCTCTTCAGGAGATCCAGTGACACCGGAATTCAGATGGGAAGAGGAATGCTAGTTTTTCCTTTGTGCTGGTCTGTCTCTACACCAAATCACAGACTTGTTCTTTTTCTTTGGGTCTGCTGAAAAGAAAGGAATAAATAGAAAACCTCCACAAAAGACCAGAACCAAGGCTTGAACCTTCTGAAATGAGGATTAAGTGCCTTAATATTTCAATTAAATACCTTGTTGAGAATCAGCAATATTTTCACAGACCTATGTGGAATAACCACTGAAGAGACACAGCTGTAACAGCTCAAGCCACTGCTTCTAACAGCAGCAACCACCTGGCAGCACTTCCAGGTTCCAAATGCAGGTCTCCAGTGGAGATCTGGGGAACTCTGATGTAGTATCTTTATCAGCACAGGAGCATATGGGAGATTAAGATCTTGTGCTTCCAAAGTCTTCCAAAATTTTATGTCTAGACAGAGCTGTGAAGGTGACAAGGAAAATTCAAGGCCACTGCAGGAGGAAATGTGCATTTTTTTTTTTCTTGGTATGAAGAAATAATAAAGGCTGGTCGCTGTGGAGTCACTCTCTGAAATGCACATTTCTTCCTCACCATCAGTGCTCAGCCAAACACTGACACTGAAGAGTGGTGAAACTTTGACCAAGCTCTTCATTTTCAGCAGAAATAACTCAGACTCCAGTGCAGGCAGCTTTCCACTGTGACTTACCACAGGTGTGGCTCAGTGTCCCTGGCACAATGCCTGAATTACACCAGGGAATCAGCCCCAAACATCTGCCTGTTCATTTGCTAAGAGATTTTGGATTAACCTTGTGCTGCTTCTGTTGCTGCTACAGAGGAGAGGTCTGGAAAGTGTTTTTATTTGAGTGTGGCTCTGCAAATGACATAAACCTTGCTTAATGTGATAAAGATCCATTTTCTTCATGGTCTGTAGACCTGAGATGGATTTTAAGTTTGGAATCTGTTTTCCATGATAGGACAAGCCTTATTTCTCCATCTGACTTTAGCTATAAAGATCATGGAATCATAGGAATGTTTAGATTGAAAAAGACCTCTAATGCCATGGATTCCAGCCATTAATCTGGCAGGTGCTCCAAGGGTCCAGCTCAACAGGACAGGGATCCCACAGGATCAGCAGAGGCACATGGAGAGGAAGGTTGATCCCATCCCAAACAAGGGATCAACAAACAAGTCCAATGAAACACTCTCCAGCTGCCTGTAAAACCAGCACCATGAGTGAGTTAATATTGTGCCTGTGACACATTTGCAGCCCAGGTACCACTAAAGTGCTGTAGAAATCAGGCCTGTGATTTATACCTGTACTGGAGTGTGTATGGTGTGGGTGTTTGTACCTGACAAAGCACAACCTCAGCTCCCTCTGCAGTCACTAAGGACTAATTATTACTGTCAGAAAACTCATAACCCTCTTCCAGCCTGCCCCTGGAGTGCTAAGTGTTTATTACCTTGGTGACAAGCACCAAAAATGCTGTGAAGTGAACCCAGGTGTGATGTCTGTGAAATCCTGGCTAAGTTCCTGGTGATAATGCCAGCAGGTTGAAGATACTGCCCTGATCCCTCTCTTCCTAGTCCTGCCATCTCCAAATAAAAACAGCCCATGCTGAAGTGCCTCATCCAAAAAATTCATTGTTCTTATTCCAGATTTACACCACTGTAAAACATTCCAGGTGTCTCCTGAGTGCTTGACAATGGCAGGGCAGCAATGGGCTGAGACCTGTTCCCTGTGGATCAACCCTCTGCTCTTCTGCACCCCTCTGCACATGCAATGTTCATCCTTCTCTCATCTTTCAGCTCACAGAGGGGGATTTCATCTGTCCAGATTTATTTCAGAAGTTACTTTCTGCCAGTCCTGCACTAGGAAATGCCTCTGGCTCTGTTCCAGGGCAAAGCAAAGAAAAATCCAGAGCCTCAACAAATTAACTTGAAATAAAATTTATTCACTTTAATGAGTATCAAAATATTCTTCTTGTGAAGGAAAGAAACCACTTTTTATCTACTCTGAATCCTATCATCTTCCTTCAATGCTCTCAGCAATGTCCTTAGCAAGTTGAGGACTTGAATCCACAATCCCTGCATGTCTGGCCATCTTTGGGCATGGAGATTTAGTTCATCTCTGTCTCTCTCGGGCTCTTTTCCTCTCCTTCACTCACTGTGTTTAAATTATTCCTTCCTTTTTACTCACTCAGCAGAGAACTGAAATTTGCTGATGTCAGGGTCTCGGAACAGATGGGAGAGCAGTATTGATTAAGCAGTTGAGAGTAGGACATAAATAGCTTGTTAAAAGTAAATAATAATAGTTTAAATGCTGTGTACAAACCTTTATAAAAGCTAGTGAAGCAAATCGAATAATCCTCCCAGAAATCCATCCGAGTTTTTCAGCATTTGATGAAATTCAAGAGCCTTTTTCACTTAGTTGTGTTAGTGCTGATGTGAGAGCTGATTGAATCAACAGTCTGGAACTGCCAGAGATGAGCCTGCCTTCAGCATCCCAGCCAAATGAGATGTTTGCAGCTGATGTGTGAAAGGGAAAAGAGAATTGATGAGGGAGAGAGAGCAGGAGGACAGGAGCTGCAGAGTGTCAGCCAGTTGTGTTAAGAGTGGGGAGGGAAATTTATTTTTCAACGTAAATTCAGAGCCTGGGCCCAAACTCACTGCTGTGTGTGACATCCAAATTGGGGTCTAAGGCAGGGCATGGTATAAAGCCATGGATGAGATGTATCCTTATTGATTTTGGTTCAGGTTTGATATGTACAAAGTCCTTCAGAACTGAGAGCTTTGTGAAGTCTGTGATTAAAATCCTTTTGTTCCTCCATCCACAAACTACACAGTACCCATTGGTTGTGACTCCAAATTAGAATGGTAGATACAAAAAGCAGATTAAAATTCTAAGGTTATGTATCAAAGAGGAAATCTGGAGAAAGAAAATTTATTTTGAGCTTGGGCTGCTATTCTCCCTCATATATAAATACCATATTTTCCTGATCCATGTCCCTGCTGATAAATCACAACCAGGACAAAATCTGCAGCAGAGACTGCACTTCAGGAGAAGTGTTCAAAATTAGAATAATACTCAAGATGAGGGACAGGATGTTTAAAAAAAAAAAAAGTGGGAGGGGAAGAAAGGAAAAAAAAAATTCTTACAAGTTCTTTGATAGGGAGAAAAGAGGATTTTCCTGTGGACCCATTCCCTGTTGCTGCCACATTGACCTGTTTCACCCAGGAAGGTGCACAAGGAGGTGGTGGCAGAAGAATGGCAGGGATGCTGGAGAGGGCTCCTCTGGAAGGACATTGCTTCCCTCAAGTGTTCATCAGTGCTGCTGCAGAAGGGAATGCTGGAATCTCACTGCCTTCATCCCCTGAGCCCTGAATTTCACCCACCACGTGGGGCTGGGCTCCATGAACTGGGTCCCTGCTTTCCTCCCACCCTGGAAATTCTCTCCTCTGCACCTATGGCTTGTTCAAGGTTTTCAGTGACTGATTTCAGAAAAATTGAAATGCCCTGAAAATATTCCATTGGGATGTTTCCAGGTGAAATTTCTTACAGATTTAAAGTGCTTTGGGAAAATCCCCATTTAAAGAAAAAGTGAGAGATCCCAACGACTTTTAAAGTAGATTCCACCTCTCAATGTAGAGATAAATTAAATATCTGGCCCCAGGACTTTCAGCAGAAGTGACAGCCTAGGAATTTGAGATATGGGCACACTGGAATACACAGCACTGCAGGGAAGCAAAATTCCTTACACAGCCTCATAACCAAGAAGACAAATCAATTAAAGATTTTGAAACAGCTAAATGTTGTGAATAATTAACTAGTGAAAATCACTGCTGAAGGATAGTGTGAAGTTTAACAGAACACCAAATGTTTTGGTAATCTTGAACAAAAACACTTGTGGAACAGGAAAAGAATAAAAAAACTCACAGCTGGGTTGGAACAATAAACTCATGGTGCACAATCAGCTCCCCAACCATGGCAAGAAGTCCTTGTGCAGGGGAAATCTAAGAAAAAAGGGATCCTTCTAATTTTCCCTCTCTTTCAGCCTCAAACTTAATGTAAATAAGGAATAGAATAGCAACAGAAAATATAATTTTGTGGCAGTGGCAATGCAGAAGAGATTTGGGTATAATCCCATTTTCCAGATTTGCCTTTAGCACAAGGCAAATATTACCTCTGCACACTTCCTTTCCTATGGAAAAGAGATTACCAGCCTTCCTTAAAAGATAGAGCCAGAGCACTTTGGAGATTATCTGCTGATATGATTATGAAAAACACAGATATTAGATAAAAAGATCAATAAAGGAAAAGTTGTGTTACTCCTGATTCACATGAAAAAAGAAGAAAATTCCCACAGTGAAGAATTTTCCTTATGAGCAGAAGGTTGATGTGTAACAACATTAAGGCATCACAGCAACATTAAAGAGAATTGCAGCTATAAACAAGTTATTTGATATATTGAGAATGTTTTGTTTGCCTTAATTATTCACAAACAGGTGGTATTTTTACTAATTTGTTCTCTGCTCAAAATAGTTGGTTTAAACATATTTTTGTCTCTCTGATAGTACATCAGTAGTGTTCTCATTAGTCCTTCCTGGCTGTTTGTGTCACTGTTGGATATTAAATCACACATCAGAAATTATGATTTTGCCACTACAGCATCAGCTGCTTCTCAAAAATAAAAAAGGGGAAAAAAGTCCTTTCCTTTTTTTTTTTTTTAGTTGGCAAATTATCTGCAAAAAGCTCAGCATTGTTTGAGTAATAAAAAAAGCTTTTACAGATGGCCACAAAAGTGTTTGAAACAAGAGATCTCTCATGAATATTTATTCTCACCAATTCTCCTGACAACTTAACTTTCTGCAGACATTCTTACAAGTAAACATTCAGTATCCAAAAAGCAAATAAAAAAGTTTTACACATAAACACAAGAAAACTCACAGATCCTTTATTTTGCATCGGTATCTTGAAATCTCACCCAGAAGAAAAGCCCTCTTGTGTTCAGTTCTGTAGAGGCACAGATGAAAAATCACCTCCTCAGTAGAGTTTGGTCTAAGTGCACAAAAAAAAAAAAAAAAGATTTGATACTCCTCATTTCCCAGACATGGAGCTGATGCTGACCACAGAGGAAACTTCTCCTAAATTAGAGAGCAAATAGAAAAAAGTCACAAAATTACTCTCTGCTCTCCCTGAATAGCCAACCTTGCACAAGGTTTAGATCTAGGTGCTTTTTGCCAGGCAGGGATTTGGGGATTTTTTTTTTAGTGCGTGGATTTTTGTCCTTTCACTCTTTGATAACTCCAAAGAATGCACTACCCTATAAAGAGTTCCCTATTTAAAATCTTAGAGTCATGTTGGAAAGGACTTTAAAGACCATTTTGTTCCTGCCATGGGCAGGGATACCTCCCACTATCCCAGGTTTCTAAAGTCCCATCCAACCTGGCCTTGGGCACTTCCAGGGATCCAGGGGCAGCCACAGCTTCTCTGGGCACCCTGTGCCAGGGCCTCACCACCCTCACAATAAAGAATTTTCTTTCTAATGTCTAATGTAAACCTGCTTTCTTTAGTCTAAAGCAAATCCCCCTTGTCCTGTCGCTCCATGCCTCGTCCCAAATCCCTCCCCAGTCCTCCTGGAGCCCCTTTAGGCACTGGGAGGGGCTTTGAGGTCTGTCTGGAGCCTTCTCTTCTCCAGATGAGCACCCCCAGCTCTCCCAGCCTGGCTCCAGATGGGCTCCAGCCCTTGGAGCATCTCCATGGCATCCTCTGGGCTCTCTCCAGCAGCTCCAGGTCCTTGCTGTGCTGGGGGCTCCAGAGCTGGAAGCAGCACTGAGGATGGAGTGTCACCAGGGCAGAGCAGGGCACAATCCCCTCCCACACCCTGCTGGGAACACTGAGATGCAGCAGTGCTGGGCTGCAATGCAGGATGTGCCCAGAAATGTGAATTCTGTCCCCATCTGTTAACCCAGCTGGGGCAGTGCCCCTGATCTCCTGGCACACATTATCTGCTCATGGGCCATCTTTAAACCAGCTGGGCAATCATCTTTATCTTTCCCACAGCCCATCCTCCCTCCAGGAGATATCTCCTGTTCATGGCCACTGAGTCCCAGGGCATGACTGATAAAATTCCATCATCCCACTGGGAGATGCTCCAGCCAGGGGAGGAGCCAAGCCTTTCCTACCCAGATAAAAACGGACATTTTGGACACCAAGGCACTTTCTTTCCACTGCATTCCAGAGGAAAGCCAGACCTTTGCACATCATCCCTGCACCTTCAGAGGAAACTGCACCTTCTCCAGGAGCACTGCTCCAGCTGAACCACATCTGCCCCTGCAGGAGGATGCAGCCACCATTGAATGGGACTGTGCCAACACCCTGACTGACTGACGGGTGTCAGCTTGGATTCTGACTCTGGCAGGGTTTGGGATTGTTCTGTGTAATACTGCATTTCTATTTTAATTTTCCTAGTAAAGAACTGTTATTCCTATTCCCATATCTTTGCCTGATAGCTCCTTAATTTCAAAATTACAATAATTTGGAGGGAGAAGTTTTACATTCTCCATTTCAAAGAGAAGCTTTTGCCATTATTGGCAGACACCTTCAAACCAGGACAGCAGCCCAGGCTGTGGCTGAGCTTTCAGCACATCACCCCAACATCCTGAGCTTCTCACCCACCAGCACCCCAAGTCCTTCTCCTCAGGGCTGCTCTCAATCCCTTCTCCCCCCAGCCTGTGTTTGTGCTCGGGATTGCCTCAGCCCAGGTGCAGGACCTTGCACTTGGCCATTCTGAACTTCAGCAGCTTTGCAGAGCCCTCCAGCCTGTTCAGGTCCCTCTGGATCACATCCCCTATATAATCCCCTATATAAGCACTTTGTAGCTGGTGCCAGTGCACTCCACATCCCAGCAGAGGCAAGAACTGGAATTAAACCCTTTAATGAGCATGGGCTCTCTGGCCCCAGCCAAATTCCTCGTCCATTGCACGATTTTTGAAACAAAGGCAGAATCCTTCCATGGATTGCCACAGTGAGCAGCATTTGAATGGCACAGCAGCAAGCTGCAAGGCACAGGGGCTGGAGGAATGGAGGGTGACGTGTTCAGCTGGGATACTTTTCCCCACATGGTTCTTTTACAGGAGCTGAATAGTTGCAGATTATGCCTGGCTGAAAGGAAACAGTGAATTCTGTGGTGATCAAAGATGTCACACTCATCGCAGAGCTTTTGCAAACCAGTGAGTCAGCAGGAGGAACACAATGCTGGTTCCAGCTATTAGGCAGTTATTTAAAACAAAACAAACAGAAACAAAAAAAAAAAAAACAAAAAACAAAAAAAAAAAAAACAAAACAAAACAAAAAAAAAAGCCACTTGTGAATTCAACAGATGCAGTGGATTCCCTGCTTTGCAAAGGCTAAAGTGTTTGCACAGAGGAAAGGGGCACTTTTATTAACATAAAGGTCACTGCAGTTCAATTCTTCATTTGAATGAATTATTCAATATTTCCTTTTAATCTCGTTAAACGTGGATGTCTGTAAACAAATTCTCAAGGTGCAGAGAAAATCAGACAAGCAAAAAGCATGTGCAGTGATGGAAAAGAGATAGAACTGACGATTTCTGGGTGCACAAGGACCACAGCCAGGTTTTAGCTCAGTGAAGGAATCACACATGAGAGCTCAAAATGCCATCTGACTTCTTCAACTTCTTCAATGTGTTTCCAGCAGTGCTTAGAGAATGGGGGGGCCTGTTATCCACAAAACCCATCACTGAACCCTCTAGATATCCAGGCCCACAGGTAAAATAGGATCAAATTTACTCAGGATGGGTTTAGACAGCCCAAGTTTTCCTAAATCCATGTGTTCTGTGTTTCCCAGTGGTGTTTCAAAGCCTTCAGAGATGCTGTCTATTCAGAAAGGTTTCATGTAATTAGGTATAATTTCATTATCAGCTTAACTAACTGCTTTATATTTTCAGAATACTGAGATGCTTAACTTCCTTTAAGAAACTGGAATCCTGAAGTCAATGTAGATGACATGGCAGAATGTAATTACACCAAGCTCTCTGGCACAGATCTGCTCTTCCTCTCTCTGCACATCTATAAGAACACAGGATAGACTTGGATGGACTCTCTAGACATAACTGGAACTTAAGAAATAATGTTTTTCACTTCTGTACATAGTAATTAATATATGCAAAGAGAGAAGCTCCAGAGCTGTACATCCAGCATCTGGATGCTGGAGCTCTGGAGCCAGCTAAAAACCAAAATAGTGGAAAAGAAAAAAAAAAAAAAAAATCACAGCATCTTCTCATTAAGAATTGTCTTTGCACAGACTTAGTTTTCACCAACTCATTTGTCAGTCACAGCTATTTGAGGAGCCATTCATCACTGATCTTTGTAGTTTATTCTTTTGCAACATCTGTCTTTATTTGCATTTAATTAGCCTGGTTGGGTGATGGTCTCACTGTAAATCTTCCCTTTGTTTGCTGGTTCTGGGTCTAAAACACTCTTCACTTTTAGGCAGCCCTATTTAGCCAAAAGCTAGAACTAACATCTCTTCTGGTTAAATGGAACACCCTATTTCCAGGAATAGCTACATGCTTTGTTTTCATCCAATGGATTTCTGTGTTTAGTTACTAAAGCCCTTGGGTTTTATTTGCAGCCCTGCCTGAGCACAGAGATAAATCTAAATCCTAGACTCACGTCCACTGTAAGCTTCTCTTGGTGGATAGTGATTTAGGCTTGGTACTTTGATCTGTGGATTTTGTCTCTCCTGAACTGGTTCTCCCCAGATTGAGAACAGGGTGAAATATTTTTTTAAAAGTATAAAACAAGCTAAAATTGCAGAGATTTTCCCATTGCCAGTCTGAGCTTGTTAGCAAAGGAAGGTCTTGCAGAAAACTTCTCATGAACTTTTTAGTTCTTGTGTGCCAGAGAAAGCTTCTATTTTCTCAGAACCCCTCTTCCTTGGAACTACAGCTTATTCCCATGGCAATGGCACCAGCCTTTTCTTTTTCATAGCTCACAGAACTTTTTTTTTCTCTGAAACAGAAAACCACATTGCAAGTTGATCACCCTTGTGTGTGCTTGAGTCAGATTCAAAAATAAAGAACAGACAAGTTCAAACCCAAACAATGGCATGAAAGAAGGTTCTCCAAGACAGAGCTGGCTCATAATCAACCAATTTCCAGTCACATTTCAGAGAAAGACTTCAAGGGAACTACTCTCAACCATATTTGGTGCTACTGTACTGGCTCTAAATTGTTCTCTCCTTAAACCCTTGGCATAGAAAAGGACAGATCCAGCAATACCCCTCTGTACTCACCTTTTTCTCCTCAAAATACTTTTGTGTCAGTGCTTTCCTGAGAAAGGAAAGAAGGAAATAACAGAACAGCCAGGAGAGGGGTGAACTCTGCCTCCAGTTCAGGACAGCAGCCTGATCCTGAGCCTAACTTCAACCACCTGGATAATTACCTTTCTCCTAAAGTTAAACACTAACTCGGTTAACATGGCTATTTAATACCTCCAGTGAGTGGTTATGGCCACCTAAAACACAAATCTAACAGATTTTACAAAGTCAAGAGGAAAAAGTAATTAAAATTCAAGCACCTGAGCTGAATTTAGGATATAACCCAGACTTAGAAGCAGACTTCATGTAATGCAGTGCATCTCTAAAAATACCACCCCAGACACTGCATTGAAACCAATTTCAGTAAAGAAAATATTTCAGTCTTCATATTCCTCCTCTTTTTCTAGTTAAATAAGACTTAACTTGAGAGGAGAGAAGAGAGAAGAGAGAAGAGAGAAGAGAGAAGAGAGAAGAGAGAAGAGAGAAGAGAGAAGAGAGAAGAGAGAAGAGAGAAGAGAGAGAAGAGAGAGAAGAGGACATGGCCACTAATTTAAAATAGCTTCTTTCCCTCTTTTCCCTTGGTATCAGCAGATGGGGATTTTTCTTCAGACTCAAACTCAGCTGATAGCCAGGCATTGCCCAGTTCCCTTGAATTGTTTGTAATTCTTCCACAAGCAACACTTCCCTGTCACAAACTCAATCTGACTCCAAGTATGGACCACACTAATTGGGATCTGATGCCCTTGAGTTGAAAATAGCTCTAAGACCATGACCTTCTGCTGGAGCCTTTTAGCAAAGATTTTTCCTGAGAAAACAAGGAATTAAAGAAGATATTTTGTAGCTCTGGATGACCAAGCCTGCTGCTTTGTGCCCATCTTTGTGAGACTGTGAGCCCATCAAGGTCACTTGCAACATTTTTATTGTGCCCACCTGAGTGAGTTTTGCACTTAGAGCACATTTCCAGAGTGCCTGTTTGATTCTGGTAAATTTGAAATCTGCTCTCCAAATGAGTTGCTTTAATTAGCTGTTTGAGTGGAGTTTTTTGCCAGCAAACTCATTTGCTGAAATATGCATAGAAGTTAAATGCAGAAGAATATCTATCAGTTGTGAGCGTGTCTAGAAATTAGAGTGACTATCCACTGCACTGATTTGACAGTAATTGCTATGATGTATTAAAACTGGGGCATTTTTATGCCTGGAACCATGATTCCTGAGTGCTGAAGTTGTCTGAGTCTGTTCTAAACATCCACTTCACTTGTACAGCTGCTGTATCCAGTTGAGGTCGGGTATGAAAGGAAGTCATTTTTATCTGACAGCCATTTGTGGGTAACAATAAAATCAGCTGGCAATCACAGCTCATTTCCTGCTGCTGAGAGGCCTCACCAATAATTCCCAACCCTCACAGGGAAGCAGATTCCCTGCAGAGAAGCCTCAGGATGGATGAGCAAGGTTGGTCTCATCTCAGATCCACAGGTGGGAATTGTGCACCATCCCAGGTCCCCTCTGAGCTCAGAGGGAGCAAAAGCTGCACCCCTGCTCAGGGCAACAGAACAGGGCACCCACACCCCCCTGAACTGTTCTATGATTAAATGGGTGGACTCTGGAGTCTTGTTCAGCCTAAATGATGTTATGACTCTATGATAATGCACTCAGGGAGGGCCACAATTGACTTTTTTCTCTCTGAACCTCCTGTGTGCTGCCTGTGCATGAGCTGCATGGCTGGGAAATAAGACAATTTATATCACATCTTATATCTTTCCAAACTCTTTAGCCCTCTCCTTGAGGTGCCATTAACCCTGTGGCTGGAAAGGAAAGAGGAGTTTTCCAAAAGTTCTCCTGCTATATTATCTTTTCCCACACTGGTATGGCTTTGAGGGGAGCAGGGCAGGAAATTCCAGTGCAAAACCTTCTTCCCACTCATGGTCTTTGTTTGCATTTTTCCTGTCTCTGTATCAATCTGTCCTCTCCTCTTTTCCATCTGGATTATAAAACTTCCCATCCTTCCAGTGCACTGGGGTTAAAACCATTGACATTAATGAGTGAAATAAATGTGCCAGAGGATGCTGCCATGTACTGGGGGCACCTTGAATGTCATGGCTTGACTCTGTGACCCTGACCCAGCAGCCAGAGCAAGGCTGTGAGCAAACTGCCAGCTGGGAATGGTCCCTGGACTGGACTAATTGCCAAATGTGGGAATGGTTTGGAGATAACTTAGTAGAAACAATCCAAATTTGTGCCAGGGAATGTTCTTATATTTCACAAACATTGGCAGTGGCCAATAATATTTCCAGCACCCTTGACCAGTTTTATCTGCAAAATTATTCATGGGGTATGTAGTGTGCTGGTCTGCTTGTGCCCAGGGAGACACATTAGGAGGGAATTCCTAATTATCCCTCAAAGCAGGTCACATAAATGAGTAAATTATGGTCAGTCTCATCCTTCCTCACAGCCATGGCCTCTGATCTCACAGTTTTCCCAAAGAGCAGTTATGACACACATGTATTTTGCAACCAGCAGCAAATCTGTCCCTGCTTCAAATCTGGCCAAATGTCACCTGGTTTCTCTTGCAAATGTCTAGTGCAGGTCTAGGTCAAAAAACTGGGCACTGAGGTGACAGCCTGACAGGAATTATACAGAATGACAAATACAAATGTTGCTGTGAGCAGCTTTTTTGTACATGTAGGTTGACTGGGCAAGATTTAATGTGGCAGTGCCCCACTTTTTGAAAAGAGGCCAGAACTGTCTTTAATAGTTTCAAGAGTTTTTTTCTGGGAGGGAATTGCTGGTTGGATTCAATAACACAATAATCAAGTCCAGATACAGCCCATCAGACTAGATAATGCAAAGTCTCCAAGCACTGAAACTTTACAGGGTGGGAAAAATAATCAGATGTCTGTTTTTAAAGGGTGGTTGTAGTGATTTGCCAGACCATTTATGATAGCAATAAGAACAAAGCTGAAGCACCTCCTGGGATATGAGTGGCACACACTTTAAACCAACTGTGATATGCAAAAAATAAAAGTACTGCCTGGAGACCCTGGGTGGGATGGAGATGGAGCCTGGCCTAGACTTTAAGCCTGTCTTATGTTGATCCAGTGTTTGCCAATAGTTATTATTTTTCTCAGGAAAGCTGCCAAAGAGATTGAGAATCTGTGGCCTGTTCAGTGAAGAGAAAAGCCTCAGTTCTTTCTCCAGAAGTGAACACAAGATGGTGCTGCCATCCACCAACTGCCAGCCTTGCTTGTAACCTTACACTGCTTCTAATTCTTGGGATGTTTAAAATGAGAGTTAATAGAAATACCTGAGCATAGTCATGTAGAAATTAGGGCTTCTCCCCCACAAACGTGGTGGGATCAATAACCCAAATAAAGTGCATCTAAACCCAGCACGTGCCTCAAAGTGCACCAGAGGAGGTTAAGGCTGGATATTAGAAAAAATTCCTTCACTGAAAGGCTTGCCAAGCATTGGAATGGGTTGCTCAGGGCAGTGGTGGAGTCACCATCCCTGAAGGATTTAAAAGAGGTGTAGATGTAGCACTTAGGGACATGGATTAGTGTCAGACTTGGCAGGGCTGGGTTAATGGCTGGATTCAATGGCATTAGAGATTTTTCCCAAATTAAATGTTGCTCTGATTCTATGGAAATCCTCATTAGTGCAGGCAGAAAGTGCCAGATGGCAAATGCAACACAGGCTGAGCAAAAACTAGCAACGAAAAATGCACTCTCCAGGATTGTACTGTAACCAAATTCAGAGCTGCTGTGTCTGCAGCGTTCCCACCCCAGTCAGCATTTGGGAAAGACTTCTCAGCCCACTGTGGATGCAATGAAAATTCCCAGCTCTTTGCCCCTCCCTAAGGAAAAGCTCTGACTGATGTGTGTGGGACTCGAGCCGACAAGGCTGAGCCAACACCAAAAAAGACTCGAGGAGCAGAAGCATCAGCTTCCAGGGAGATGGAGCAGATGGCAGCTCACTGCTCCCACAGTCGTGTGATTATGTGAGGCTCACTCAGAAAAAGATGTGCCAGACTAGCAAATTTTAATGAAAACGAGGAAACCAGCTCCTCATAAAGTCAAAATCCCTCCTCCCTTGGCTCCCGTGGCTGAGCCCTGTAGGCACACGACTGAGACATTTATAATCACATTTATGCTCATTGCTCTTGCACAGGGCTTCTTGTGCCCAGTGACTTTGTCTCCCCTTCATTAGAGGCTCTCACAGAGATTCTTCTTTCCACCAGCCCCATGCTTGCAAAATCCATGGGCATGTCAATTCCTGGGAGACATCTCCCTCCCTCCTGGCTGTGGTTGGAGCCAGCCAAGTGGTTCAATGGTTCTTGGTGCACTAAGTGTCTTTCCAAAGGAATCGAGGCTAAAGGGAGATTTCTTTCCTTGCTGGGGAGACTTTCCCACACATTAAAAACATAATGCAGATGTTCTTTCCTCTCTCCATGGAGGGAGAGAGCTGCTTTCTGGTTTTGGACTCTGAGTGACTCATGTTGCATTTAGCCCTGTCCCATCCCTTATTTCTTGGCTTCCAGTCCAGAACAGATCATTTGGATCTGTGTCTTTCCCATCTTCATGGAGCTGTGGCAGGACCAGCAGCTGTGGTTTGTACAGATATGGCTTTAACATTTTCTCAGGTGTTTTTTTTCCCATCAAAATCCAAATGGTTTCCCCTTCACACAGCCATGCCACTGGATCCTGGAATATTCTGAATTTCCTGAGCTGGAAGGGACCCACAAGGATCATCTGCTCCTGTGGAGGTGTCTTGAGTTGCTATCCTGGTGTAATCCAAATTGCAGCTCACGTGGGTTTCAGTGGCACAGGGAAAACCCACAAGCTGTTATTGATATTTCTAACCCTGAACCAAACCAATCTTCTCCTCTCAGACCCCTCAAGCTGGTTTGAAGCCATTCCTAAAGGTCTTCACTCCAGGTTTCCTCCTCCAAGGCATAGACACACATTAGCAAAAGCCAATCCTCCCCTAGGAGTGCCTGTAAACTTTCAGCCTGTGATTTTTCAGTCTGGGCTCTGAGATTTGCCTGCAGTTTGACAGCACTGATAGCTGGATGGTCAGAGGTGAATAAACCAAATAGAAAATTGCAGGATGGCCCAGATGTTCACCTATTCAGTGGGTGGGCATTGAATCCTGTGATCAAATCCTCATCCTTCTTTAGATCCCACTTAGCCATCCCTTCCCTGCAATTACCTTGATCTTTGTAGTAGCCAATCCATTTCTTTGTGCTGATTTATCTCAGGATCATTTGTTTGGAGAGACCTGCCCCTCCTGGAAAGGCCTTTCTGCTGTCACACGAGCATCTTCCTTTCTGTCCCTATTTCTGTGATATCCTATACTTTTAAAATAAATAAGGTATGCAGGGGGAGACTCACAGGCAGACTCTTACACAGCTCACTATCCAAAACTCTGGATTGTTTTTGAGACAGCTAGATGATACCAGCAAGGGTAAATACTGGATGGGATGGAAACCAGTGGAAAACATGTGGGAAAAATACTTATGTGAATTTTCAAGTACCAAAAAGCAATTCCAGGCAAACAGCCTGGATGTGATTCCTCTCAACACCACAACTGTGCATCATGTCCTGCCACTGTGTCCAGCCCTTCCCAGTGAGGAGGATGAGCAGGCTACAAGCCCACAGAATTACCCAATGATTATATGAAACAGAGCTAAACCAGGCAAGTTCACAATATGTCTGAGCAGGGAAAAGTGAATATCAACTCAAAGAGCATCAGCTCAGGGATCCAGAGCTGCAAGGATGTACACACAAGTTCCACCTGTTGGAGACAGACAGCAACAGGGATTTTTTTTTGTGTGTGTGTGTTCAGGAGGAGACACAGCAGTCAACATGGACTGGTCAGGAATTCAGGTCCTTACAGCTGCCCATTTATTCTGTTTATCACAGAGGCTAAGCACCACATCCAGACCACATCAGTGGCCAGACAAATGAGTGGAGGCATCTTTCCCTGAAGGCCAAGCACTACTGTGCTCCCTGTCAGCAGGCACCACACACCTGAGAACACTTCCAGCAGCAAAATGATGCACCTCACAAGTCCCCCTGATTCCTAAAGCAGGGCACAGAATTGCAATGATATGGACATTTTCAGTTCAGGACCATGCCAAGAACTGTCAAACTCATTCATCAGCTGCCTCTGTACAAAGGGCAGCAGCATTCACTGGCCAGAAGCTTGGCAGGGCTTCAGAGCACTGACCTAGAAGTTAAAGGCTCTTTGTTTGTTACTAATCCCTGGAGCTATACAGCCCCAAAGCCATTCCCTTTCTGTGCAACACAAGACCAGCTTTCACAGCCCCCAGCCTGAGCCCAGTGAAGCCAGTAGAAAGGCTGCCATTGTCTCTGGTGACCAATGCACTGTCCCTGGATTCTGCAGAACGAGACTGGCTCCTGCTTTTGTTGAAATCAATACAAGAATTACCAGTGGCCACTGCTGAACCCAAACGGGGCTGTGGCACGTGTCCCTCAGGAGCCTGGAATCCATGGTCACCTTTTTCTGAATATTTCAGAGAATGCAGGATAAAGGCTTAGATTTTCAGCAGGTTTTCAATATTTTAGGTGCCTTTTATTCCCAGGACTTTTAACATCATGTATTCCTTTGCCCTACTCCCACATAACCCTTTCTGAAAGCCTTACATCTCCTACAAGGTCTTCTCCATCTGGGTACAGCAACACCTTTTTTAGTGCAAAAAACTGAGCTGGCAAATGGAAAATCAGGCAAATAAATATCAGTTAATTGTTTGAGACCATCCAAGAATCTGTTTTTGTGTTAAAGGCAAAACCCCTGGGTTATTTCCTTGAGCAAAGCTCCTTCTGGACTACTGGGATCTCCTTTGCTCTCACTGTCTTTGTGTCATTAATAACATCACTGGTATTAATTGGTCCTTGAGAAAGATCAGAATTATTCTCAGATTTAAGGAAAAAAAAATTAAAATAAAAAAGCCATGAAATCCTGAGCCAGGCATCCAAGAGGAGGATGAGTTGCTCTCTGGAATTGTCCTCTTCTACATATTGACCACAAGGAGAACCAAACCTGTATTTTACACTAAGTCCTTGCACTTGTACTGGCAGAACCCAGAGGAAAACTGACCTACAGAAAGCAAACCTACACACTGACCATGGCAAACACAGGGTTAAGCCACAGTGTTTCAGGTCAAATTTTTCAGAGCTTTCTTCCAGGTATCAAAAAAAGCCTGCATATTGCTTTCTTCTATGTTAAAAGAATTATTTTCATTGGAATTTGGAATGTTGAGAAATGAAAATTTTCTTCTTATTGGTTTAGGTTATTTTTATTTGAAAAAAAGGCCAAGTAGGACATATTTATGCTGAGTTCATTTTGTTTAATGCACTGGCAGAAAGGCACAAGACAGATGTTTGTGGAGGACTGACATTTCCCTTTATGGCAGTAGATGGAGCTATATCCTCAATAATGTTCTTTTCCAGCCAGGACAGCCCAGAAGAGGTGTGTTGATAACTTCTCCCAAAACTTCATCCAGAAGAGAACTGGGTGGACAAAGGAGATGAAGAAGCAGGAGTGGAAAGAATGAAAAAATTTCCAGGACTGGGATCAGTACCCACTTTTCCAAGGGCTTTATTTACCAGACATTTAAAATAGGAGTTGTAACCCCTCTTCCACTGTAATGTATGCTAGAAGAAAATCCCCTGGGTTGCATCCTTGAGTAAGACTTCTCCTGGACAGCTGGAAATTCCTCTGCTGTCAGTGTCTATGTGTCATTAATAACATCAATGATATTTACTAGTGCTTGATAAAGATTAGAATGGTTCTCAAATAGGGGAAAATAAATAAATAAAATAATGACAATTATAATGATAATGATAATGGTAATTATAATGATAATCCAAACAAATAAAAAAGATACAAAAACCAAGGCCAAAGAACTTGTTTGTTGCCCATCCAAGTGTTTGCATTTCTCCACAATCTGGCTGCAATCAACCTTCAGACCATCACCTTTCTCCCAGAGATGTTTTACTCACTCCTGTTCAAGGAAAGAGCTGGATTCTTCATTAAATTCCAGGAATTCATCATTTAAATGCCTTAAATGACTTAATTAGCCTCTCTCTTTCAGATCTGGAAGACCCTCCATCTCCTGTCAGGGACCCTTAGCTATTGGCTTCCTCTCCTTTCCCATGCAACAGTTTAAGTCCTGCAGATCTTTTTAATTTATATGGATTAAAACCTCCTCTGGCATACATTCATGCTTCACCTTCAGGACTCCATAAATTCCTCCAACATTCTCCTTCAGACCTGCTCCTCCCAAGTTTTCATGTATTCTCTCCAAAAGAAGAACACAGAAAGGCTCCTTCCTCTCCCCCACACTGACAGAAGCCATAATTTTGAATATTATTTGCTT
Organism: Oenanthe melanoleuca; assembly: GCF_029582105.1. NCBI lineage: Eukaryota > Metazoa > Chordata > Aves > Passeriformes > Muscicapidae > Oenanthe > Oenanthe melanoleuca. Next base: position 66,273,271 of record NC_079334.1, read on the forward strand.
GAAGTGGTCGAAAAGTGAATCATTGTGTAAGCACAACAACACCTTGTTATTTATGGGCAGGCAAATCACAGAAAGCTGTTTTAATAATGCCTGTTTATCATCACAAAAACCTTGGCAACGTTTCTGCAAGGCTGAGCAGCTGCAGCCCAGAGCATTCAGGTAGTTGTGAAAATGTAAAATCATCTCAGGCTCTAGAAGAGCCTAAGCTGGGTGGGGCAGGAGGGAAAGTTTATTTATTATTTCTCAATCCATTTTATTCTAACCAGGGCTAAACAAGCTGTTCCTGGATGGCAGAGCCTGCCTGGATTTGTTGTTTGGAAACTTGTGGTTGGATTTTTCAATACCTGTGAGCTTCCAGTGGGGCTTTCCCTCTACCTCAGGTTTTAATTTGAATTCTTTGGTGCCTTGTAAGGAATGATTTCATGACATAGACCTTCCTTCAGTGGAGGAATTCCTATATTCTCTCTTCCTTCAGGCTGCCTACTTTCATTAAACTCCTTGGAATCAGTACTTTTGCAGCCTTTTTCTCTCTGCCAGGTTCAGTTTAAACAGCCTGTAGCATCCCAAAGATGTTGGGATGGAAGGACTCACCTCAGCATCCTCACAGCAAGAAGCTGAGGATGCAGCTGGAAAAACGTGAGGTTTTGATATGCTTCAAGAACAAGGCAGTTTGAATGAATGTGTCACAAATTTCAGGGGGAAAAAAATTAGATTTTCTGGGATGAGAGCTGCAACTGCTGCCTGAGTGTCTGCTTCAGCTTGCATACCTGAGATGTTTCTGATTTGTGGACAGGGAGACGCTGGCAGAGCGAATTGCCTTTCCCTGGTGTATTCCTCCCTCTCTTCCCTTGCCCTGCCAAGAAAGCAGGAGTGAAATGACCACTCCCTGGTAATCAACCCACATCTATGTATTAAAAAGGCAGCACCAGGCTTCTGTAGCTTTTAATCTGACCTGAAACATGTTGGGACCGGGCAGAGGGAGCTGAGTTTGTGGGGGAAGCTGGCAGACGTGTGCCTTGCCCTGCTGGCAGATGAGCAGAGCCAGGGCCCAGGCATGGAGACAATTCTGAAGGAGCTACAAGTCTGAAAAACACTGAGGCATTTCCAGCTGGGAGGCTTTTCAGAGCTCTCCAGCCAGGTTTTGGGTGCTGGTGGAGAGAGGAGCCAGGTAGGAGAGCGAAAGTTCTCTTGGTGTTTTCCAACGTCCCACCCGCCGCCAGGGAGCGAGGCAAGCGCCAGGAACACGTTTCATAACATCTCTGATGTTTTCCCCTGTGCAAGAAAGAGCTCTCAGTTGTGGCTCAGGCACTCAGATAAGATCACAGGGTGCAGGGGCAGAGGGGAGGTGCTGACTGGAATTATTGTAACTCGCTCCCAACTCCTCGGTCCCAGGTAGGAGCCGCGTGAGAGCGACGCGCGCCCCGGGAATCCGGGCAGGAGGGGCACTGGGCTGGATCTTGTTTATTGTTCTTGCCTGAGACCAGGCTGGAAGGCCAGGGGGAGCTGAGGAGGACACAATGTACCCTGCTCCCTTCCTGTGTCCACCCAAAGGCAATTTATTCTCGAGCTGAGCCATGGCCCCAAAGCAAAATAAATTCCCGTGTTTGGCTCTGAACACAGAGCACGCTGCAGCTAAGGAAACCTTCAGTGTAAAATGCTCTCCATGTGGGAAATACTGATGGAAAAAGATGGACAAGGGCTTGTCCCTCATTATTGGCACTCCTGGCTGTCACAGAGGGTTTCTCCTGCCCTTAGGAGGGATTTCAATAGGGTTCATGCCCTTATCTTAGCTTCAACTCCCCCTTTTGGGTTTCCCCAACTATCCAGCTTGTGCCCACAAAGCTCCCTCTGTCCTGGAAGGATTCTGGGTAGCTTAAGGTAGTGAGAAGGACTGAGAAGGATCTCTGACTGTAGGGATGGGCTGTGTGCCCCTGGTTCTCCTGCTGCCAGGCCAGGGTCACACGCTCTTGGTGTCACACTGAACCTCATGTCCCACCAAGAAACAAAGGTGTGTTGGCAGTGACCAGGGCTTCAAGCAAACCATGAATGGTACTGAACATCATCCTGTGTCTACAGGACCTGAGTCTTACTCATGTTGGATCAGGTCAGTGACATAATATCTTCTGGAAACAAACACACACCACAGAAATTCATAAAACTAATTGAAAATGGATCACTGGCAGAGATTTTCCCATTCAAACTCACTTTGTCTTTTGAAAATATGCCCTGTGGATGTTCAAAATCCATTTCTTTCCCTTGGATTTAGAGGAAGAGGGAACAGGCAAGAGAACTGAAAATATTTATCCCTAATTATCTAAGCAGCAGAATGAAGATGAAACTCTTGCTGTGATAATCTGAAGAGAGGGACAAGCATCAGTCTGTCCTGCACATTAGTCAAAGTAATGCAATGGAGGTTGTTTTCTCCTGTCACCTCCTTACTGTGATGAGCTCATCAAACCAATGTCTTGCAGATGTCTTCTGCAAAACAAACACCAGGGTTAGACTCTCTCCACAGCCAGGGAACATTTTTAGTGCACAATTTATTTGCTACACATCTGCGTTTGGAAAATTGGATCAAACATCACCATCAATAATCTGGGCAGTGACATAACTCACTCTGTGTCACCTGCATGTGACTGGCTGGATCTCTGCCCAGATTCCATTGGCTGTTTTAACTAAATCTCCTCTGGGCTCCTAAATCATAAGGAGGCACCTCTGGGTGCCTGTGTCGGTAAGAAGAATCTGATCCCTGTTGGCTTTGTCCATGAGGTGGAAAGAACAGTATGGAACACCTCTGTGGTGTCTGATTCCTACTGAAAGGGAGGGAAAAACAAAGGTAAATGGACATTTCTCCTGCCTTGCCATTGGCCCTGGGCTTTACAGGTCCCTCAGTGTTCTGTGGACACAACAGGTGAGCTCATCACCACTTCAAAAACAGAAGCTGTTTTTAGACCAGATTAGATTACCTTTATGGTAAGTTGTGTTGCACTATTCCAACATGACTGTGTAAGAAGCCATTTCCTTCCTTGAAATGGCAGCACCAAGGAAAATACCTTGATATTCCCTTACTTGCAAATGGGTGGAGGTGAAGTCTGGGGAGGTGAAACCACACAGAATTACTGAATGTCCTGAGTTGGAAGGGACCCACAAGGATCATTGAGTCCAGCTCCTGGCCCTGAACAGAACAATGCCTTGTGCCTGAGAACAGAGCTACACTTCTCCCAAGGGACATCCAGTTAGTTGGAAATGGTTTCATTTGGTTTCTAAACAGGCAATGAGGACCAGGCAGGTGCTCCAGGCATCCCAGATCGTGGAAAACCATGGAAATTGCTGTCAGATCTGCTGGCACATCACACCATAACCTGTATCTGAAGAAAAAGAACATGTATTTCATCCCTAGCTGCACACCCTGCCCTGAGCTGATCTCCTTCACCAGAAAAATGCTTGTGGGCTGCTGAGTTTCGATGTGTTCAAGTGGCAGAGTTACAGTGCACCAGCCCTTGGGCAGCAGCTACTGAAAAGCAGCCCTTCTGTTTATCTGATCCAGCTCTTACCAAGACTGCAACCCCTCCTTCTCAACAGGATGGAATTTGCTGGCACTGCTGCCAGCCTATTCCATCTTTTCAGTAATTGCCATGACCGTGCAGCATCCCAGGGTGTTGGCAGATGCTCTTCAGAGGAGGAGGGCACTGCTCTGCATGCCTTTGCTTTCATTTAAAAAAAATCCCCAGAATTATTATATCAGCCCCTATTCCCAAAACATGTCTAGACAGAGTTATTTAGGGTGGGCTGTATTACAGAGGCCTGCCCCAAAGAACTAACCACCACTGAATTGTTCATGATTTGTTTATTGAGAGTATTGCAGTCAGAGATCCCTGTCTCCCTACATGCTAATCGACTAGAAAGAAAACACTTGAAACACAGATATCCATCACATAAAGCCTGTACAGCCTGAAAAAGATGAAATAAATAAAGAGAGAAAAGAGACCAGTGCATAAGAGCACAAAATTATTTAGGTTTTAAAGTCCTTGGGGCAAGCACAGAGAAATTCAAGGGCAAAACTGATGGTTTAACCTGTTTTTTCTCAACCCAAAACTTTGGAAATTGGTTTTCAGGGCAGGTCTTTAGCAAGAGGGAGTGGAGAAAAGTATGAGGATTGTTTAGGTTTCGTGAATCTTTTGAACCTTCAAATTTAGAACAAAGTGTAGCCAGAATTTTTTTTAAATTGGGGGTATCACAAAACATTCCTCCATGCAATTTAAGACATTGTTTGTACAAGCGAGATGCCCTGATTGATTTCTTTGACTTTGTAACTGAATGCAAGACTGTGTTATGCAAGCTTTAATTATTCTTATTTGGAAACAATCTTCTCTTTTACTTTCAGGGTTCTTTGGGGAATAGGAGGCAGCTCAAAACAGCAGGGTTTGCTAAAGCCAAAGCTAAGAAAATCTTCCAAAAAGTTTCACTCTGTTCTGAGTCTGTGTTGTAGCAATTCTGATAAACTTTAATTTTGTCAGAGGAATGTGTTTTTTCCTAATCTTCTCTTGGGTATCAAATATTACCCCAGCACCATTGCTTCAAAGTAAAACTCTCTGGGATTTAATACACATGAACACTTCAGGGTCTGATGGTTTCAAGAGAATAACTCCAAGTTCACTGAGATTGGAGAATCAAACACATTAATCTCAGGGTTTACACATTTTACAAGAAAAACAAAGAAGTAAAAAATGTTGGGCTGGCTGGAAATTCAACCAGAGTTGAATCTTAGTTTAAGCCTCTGCACCAAGGACTTGTCTACACTAGAATCCTAATTGAAATGTCATTCTGCTGCAGCCATATTGATTTTGGTATAAGAAGCAGTTCTGTATGTGGTCAGTAACATTTATTCTAAATATCACAAAGATATGTCTCTGAGAAAGTAGAATCATGAGTATTTAGTCTTTCCAGTTTGAACTGTGCCATTCAGGACAGTATGTGCATCCTGCAGCTGTGGGACAGGTCAGTCCTCAAGATCAATAGATATAGGGGTGACATTTTCAATCTGAATGTCTCACTCCAGATCCCACTTCAGACCCAAATGAGTATTATGACAGGTAATGTGGGGGTTTTTGTTCAGGATGAAAGTAAACTCATCTGAGCTTTCAGGCTGTTTCCACATTGGGTTTATGGTTTGCTTTTTTTTCTATAGTGAAATTCATAGGATCACAGATTGGCCTGGGTTGGAAGAGATATTAAAGGGATCTCTGTTCCATAGTCTGAAGTCTGTACACAGCCTTGCAACCAGTCTTTGTATTCTGCTCCTAATGGCATGAGTGCAATTTTCTGAGAAAAGCTATGGCAAATGGGAGCACTGGGAATCTCCTAAAGGTTAACCAGGTCATCTTGAATCAAGCTCCATCTTGTCTACCAGGTCACTGTTGCACATCTGGGCAGTGTACCTGGAGGATCTGTCTCTACACTGCTGGGGGAGTGATGCCTCCCAGTTTGGACTGGGACAGCATAACCTGCTGTGGAACATGATGGGTGACGGTGTCTGAATGTCCTCACAAGGTTTTGCAGTTTAGTTCTTCCTTTCTTTCCCATTTTCACAGCAAGCAGCAAAAATGTCAATCCCTACTTATCCAAATTTTGGATATTTCCTACCACTACATGCTATAGATGATTGGGGACACCCAGCCAAGGGAAGACAGGGAGCAACCTGGTCTAGAGGAAGAGGGTGGGAACTATATGATTTTAAGATCCTTTCCAACCCAAACCATTCTGTGATTCTATGATACTTTGGTTCTGTGATTCCAGGGTCAGGGTCAGCTGTTCTGAAGCTTGTTTCATCCAAGCTGATTCTTGCAGCCCCATCCCACACATGCACTCTGTGCTTTGCAAAAGACACAACATTCATCCCCTTCATGCCCCTACCTACCCACAGCTGCAGCACCAGAAGATTTTGGACCAGACCAAGGAGGGACAGTCACCTCCATGCTTTGCCAGGCAGCCTTTCCCAAGGTTTTTCTGAGATCATGAGCCTTTCCATCCCAGGCATGGTTGTCTCATGCCTTGAGGGTCTGGAGTCTTATGAGGAGCAGCTGAGAGAACTGGGGTTGTTTAGTCTGGAGAAAAGGAGCCTCAGGAGAGATCTTATTTTCCACAACTCCCTGAAAGGAGGTTGTAGACAAATGGGGGTCAAGCTTTTTTCACAAGTAACAAATGAGAGGTCGGGAGGAAACGGCTTCAAGTTTTCCAGGCAGGGTTTATAGTGTATATGAGGGAAAACTTCTTCACCAAAGAGTTATCAAGCACTGGAACAGGTTTTCCAGGGAAGTGGTGGAGTCACCATCCCTAGAGGGATTTAAAAGGTGTGTAGATGTGGCACTCAGGGATGTGCTTTAGTGTTGGGTTAATGGTTGGACTCAATGACACAAGAGATCTTCTCCAGCCATAATTACTCTGTGATTTATGAGTACACCCCCCACAGACCCATCAGCTTAGGAACAGCCCTACCCCTCTACCTTATCCCTCTGCCTCCCCTGGAAAATTACATCAGTCCAGGCAGTGTACTGCTAATCAAAAGGGTTTAACAGAGGCAGATCCAGCCCCAGAGAAGCCGCTGATGCAGCTGTATCCCGCCGGCAGCCAACGCCTCCACGCCAGCGGAAACAGGGTCTGCCTTCGTTGGCATTTTCTGCTTTGTCTCTCACCAGCATTTGCATCTCCTCATTAAATAAGTATGGCCAGCTGTATAAATATACATATAGCATTGCATTAAAGCCCTGGGATCGGTCTGACAGCCCAGCATGATGCAGCAGCATTAGCAATGTTTGCTGTACCGTTTCAAATGACCTCATCTGGAGGGGAATTGCAGCCAGGCTGTGTGTGCTCTAACCCAGACAGTTGCAGGCACATGGGTTTTAGCAGAAATACATCCACTGAATTTCGTTTGGCTGTCCTTTTCTTTGTAAAGGCCATGAGTGCTCTTAGTGAAGTTAATCTGTGCCTGCGCGACTGTGGATTACATTCTGATGTGTTCCATCAGATAAGTGAGCTGTCAAGCTGTGATGGCAAACTGTTGGAAGCTGACAGATGATTGATGCTTGGGAAACTGCAGTTTGGCCTCCTCACACACCAGGACTAGGTCTTCAGCTTCTTCTCCCCCAAAATGTCTTTCTCCTCCACGCACAGGATGAGCAGCTCTGCAGGGATGGGTCAGTGTTCTGCTGGGGAAGGAAGAGCTGGGATGAAATAAAAGTGATAGGAGCAACTACTTGTTTTGGAGGGTGGCCTTCCCCTGCTAACCTTACCTTTGAGGGGGATGATCTAACCAGTTCTACAGTCTGATGCATTATTTCCATATCACCTTTTTCCATCCAACCAGTACAACTCCAGGCTCATTTACACACAGATCACTTTCGAGCAGGGCAGTGTCACGTGCAGCCCAGGTTGGAAATGCTTTTCCACTGACTTCAAGAGTTGAATTTGGTCCAGAGGTGACTTTACAATCTCAGGAGTCATCCCTCTTCTCCACTGAACAGAAGTGTTCATCCCTCCACTGTTCACTGAACAGCATGACCCATGTCAGCTATTGCTCAGCAGAAAACAAACAGGGAAAAGGATGATTTAGATTTCTTGGGTTACCTACAAACAGGTTCTTAGAGATCAATGAGGATACAATCAATCCTACCCTCCCAGCTGCCAGTGTTTAAATGTTTCTTAGTCCCCCAAGCAGGAAGCAGGATGGTAAGTTAGATTATCTCATCTTTATCTGCAGGAAGGAGGCCAGCTGGGTCAGTACAACACTGCTTAGCAAGACAGCCCGTGTATAAATAGGATCAGGACTTACAGATGGTGACCAAGGTTAAAAGAATAACTGGTGTATAAATACACTGTGGTCATGCTCAGATTTCCTGTGCAGGGGGCTGAGCACGATGAGCATTCATAAAAGACCTTGTTATGAGCATCAGGGGATCTCTGAGGCGCCCTGGGCAGACAGGAGAGGGCTGGCACGTCTCAGCTGGGCAGGGTGGATCTGTGCTCCCCATCAGCTCCCCAGGCAATGGTGGAAATTGGAAATCAGCTTTCCCCTCCCCCTGACCTGGGACAGAGGCAGCACAGGATTGTCATGAGGACCAATTAGTTAATAAGATCCAATGTTCCCAGGCAGGCAGAGGCACAGATGATGCAGGGATGGGTTTTCTCTGGGTTCCTGCTTCAGTGAAAGCCAAACTAAAGCATCTTCTAGACATCACAGCACCATTTGCACAGCACAGGAACCTGCTTGAATAACTGGCAGGGCTGAGGAGATCAAGAAGAATGGAAGGGGAGGCTCAGGCAGACCTTGCTCCTCTACACTCAGCTGGCAAAGGCAGGAAATAAAGGTCACAACTCTCCCTAGTGGCTTCAGGAGGCTTTTGGGCAGGTGATCAAGGTGCCAAAGAGCTCAGCCTAGCCCACAGCCTGCACAGGCACTGTGCCTGGGGAGGCCAAGGATCATGTTTTCTCTTCCAAAATCCATGGGCACTTAGTGCTTATTGCCACAGAGCTCTTGAGTTTGTGCATCTCCTGAGAAACCTCTCTACCTTAGTGACCTGCAGCTGATGAGAGCAGCCTTTGCTTCTGATGGTGATTTTCCATCCTTAACTTCCCTCCCCACCAAAAGAATTATATAACCCCATCCATTTTTAGAAACACAGACCCAGGGCACAGCAGATCAGGCTAATATTGATTGTTTCATGAATTCAGAAAGCCAGAGTCTCCACAGGGCAGGACAGGGCAGGGCAGTGAGAGCAGGGCACTTAAGGGGCATGGGCAGCATTTTCTGTGTTGCAGCATGTGCCCTGGTGGAACAGAGATGTGTTACCCTGCTTGTACAGCATCCTCTGACCTGCTTTTGACCCAAGAAGCATTTGCACTCATAAATACTGGAGCTGTACCCCTGGGAGGTGAGGGAATAAGAGGGAAGGAAAAGAATGAGTTTATCAAATCTGGGATCATTGCAGGGCCTGAAAAAGAAAAACTTTCTTCCTCTCTTTTCCAGCCCAACTGTAAACCATAGTGCATCCAAGAGGGCTTGTTTATTAGCCCTTAGACTGGACAGTTTTCACTAAGACAGCTCCCCACTTGGTGAGCTTTGGTTGAGAGCACAGAAAAACAGATTCATGAGCTCATTCTGCTCCCCTCTGTGTCTCCAGGAAGGTGTTGACTGAATAATTCAATTCTGGAAGACTTTACACAGTGCTGCTGTCATTTTGGGAAGAAAAAGGCCTGAGATGGTTTTAAATCAGAAACAACTCACCTTTCCACTTTGCCATGTGAGAAACCAGAGAGACAGGGAAGAATTCTGGGGACAGCTCAAGGTGGATGGTGAAGAAGAACATTGGAAGAATGGGAATGAAAGACAGAGTGTAACTGGAAGGATCAGGGTACTACAGATATCCAGACCCTTCTCCACATTTGGAGTATGAAGCACAGTTCTTGTTCTCCAAAAAAGACAAACAAAAGTGGAAGAGATACAGAGAGGAGCAATAGGAGGGCTGAGATACAGATCTGACCTTGCATTTCAGGAAATAAAGCATTTCAGCTAGAAATGGGGTGTTGTGAATGGAATAAAATTCCTAGAAGGTCATGAATGCCCTGAAAATAAAACTCAGAGGGAACACCAACCCCACCTCCAGCTCCTGAGCCTTGGCTGTGCCACTCTGACAGAGCTGGCAGTCCCCAGTCTTTGTGTCCTGACAAGTGGTTTTTCTTCACAAGGGATTGCACTTGCTAAGTCAGGCAGGCATAGCTGAAAGATAATGGTTTTCTCCTGTTGAAAATTATTTTATGCCTGCAAGAGCAGCCAAGGCACGCTATGAAAAACCAACCTGAGAGCCCTAAGGATGCTAAAGGACACCTATTCACAAATTTAAAATCTATAGAAATTGCACTTGCTGTAGAGGTTCTGTGGCTTTTGTTTAGGGTTTATTTAAGATAAGGCAGCTCAGTGGTAGGCAGAGATCTAAGTTCAATTCCCTACATGCTTTGGTGGTTATTTCCTCTGGGATGTTCATTACATCTCTCTGTGCACTTCAATTTTCCCAGCAAAAACTCTAACTACCTGCCTGAAGAGTAGGGGGAAATACAACAAAGGCTGTAAAGACCTGAGATAATGTTGTGCAGGAGCTGTAAAAATACCTACAGAAAATAGAGGTCCCTTTATACCAGCACTGGGGCTGATATGTGATGCAGCTGTGGAAAAGGCACAGGGCTGCTGGAGTGTCTTGGGCTCACTGGGGGATTCCAGTTACACTCAGCACTAAAATCACATCATGTTGTTTCCCAGCTTCTGGCAGAGCAGCCAAGTGTTTGCACACAACTTCCACTTTCACTTCAGGCACTGTCTGAAAGCTCATCCCATACCTGGGGAAGCAGCTCACACCTGGACACACAGTCCTTTGTTTTCTTGGGTGGTAGTTTTGGGGGGTTTATAAAAAAGGAGGGAATGAGTCTTCTTATACAGGCAGTGATGTGATTGAGAGGAACAATTTTAAACTAAAGGAGAAGAGATTTAAGTTAGAAATTATGAAGAAATTCTTCCCTGTGAGAGTGGTGAGGCCCTGGCACAGGTTGCCCAGAGAAGCTGTGGCTGCCCCTGGATCCCTGGAAGTGTCCAAGGCCAGGCTGGATGGGGCTGGGAGCAACCTGGCCTTGGCAGGAGGGTTGGAACTGGATGGTCTTTAAGGTCTCTTACAGCCCAAACTATTCAATGATTTTGTTGCTTTTTTTCTTTTAGGTAGCCACATTGCAAAGTGAATTTTGCTTACACAAAAGCAAGTCATAGGCATGAGAGTGAGGGAAAACCTGATTTACCATCACCACAAAATATTTTCTTCCCCTCTTTGAAGTTCTGTCTGAGATGATGGGCTCCATTCAAGGACATATTCCTCAATGCAGGGAACATGGAAAGGAGTAAGAAACACAATCCTGTTTCGCTTACAAGCATTTCATCTTATCACAATTTGATTTTTTGCCCCCCGAGGAATTTTGTGCACGAGTCATTTACCACGAGGGAATGTGCCACGGAGCCTGGTTGCAAAAGGGGCACAGTCCCAAGCCAGACAGAGCTCCCAAACCATCACCAGCAGGGTCACAGTGCTCCCCTGGGAGCTGAATGTCACCTGAGGAGGAGGAGGACGTGCAGCCTTGGGGACAGCCACTAGATGGGGGCACGAACACACACGTCCATGGGGCCCCAGCTGGACCCCAGAGCAAGGACAGAGGAGGTGACACATCCCTGAGCTCCCTGCCCCTTGGGTTCTCAGGGAAGTGGATCTGCTCTCCCCCAGATTCACCCCAGTGAGCCCTGCACCCACAGTCCCTCCTCTGGGGTAACAACACCTGGCTGGGTTGTGGTTTTGGGGAGCTTTTTGGGCCATGGACAGCAGCTGGACACCCCATGTGGCTTCCACTCAAAATCCTTGTGGAGCCACAGAGCTTTGGTGTCAGAATCTGCTCCAAAAGATTTCTCTGTTCAATACTTCCAGCCAGCCTGCTCTCCCTCACACTACAAAACGGTGTCTGCCCACTCTCTGGAGACCCCAGCTCTTGCAGAGCATCTCTGCAGACAGCCTGTGGGTGCTCTTTGCTGCCTGCCTTTGACAAGGTGTCCCACAAATTGGGACAAATTCTGACTGAGCAGAGCTGCCTTCACAGAGCCTGGAGGGATCTGAGTGTGTGAAACCTCCTCCTGACCCCAACACATCCAACATGTCCTCCTGCTGAAGGACCAATTCCAGAGGCTGCCAAACACATCAGCCTGGAGCCTGAGCAAATCTGTCACAAACTGCAGTGTATGCACTCACAGATATATTCCCTCCTCCTAAAGGAGGGAGGGGGAAATTTTTACCCTTCTGGCAATGCTAAGCCCTGTTTGTCTGACCAGAGGCCTAAACAGTTCTCACTAATGATGTGTCATCAATTAAGCAGTTTTATGAGGGAAGGAGATTTGGCTAATGCACAATCCTGATGACATATCCATGGAAAAGCTCCTTGAGCAGGCACCACTTGGTACCCATCCTTCAGAGGATGAATAAGTGAAACTGGAGACACTTGGCTTCTTGACCCAATGATGAGGCAAAACAGTGGAGAGCAGCTTCCCTCCTTGTGTTCCCAAGGATGCTCATAGCAGTTTTCCAGCAGCCAGCCTGTCTCCTGAAATGGTTTTTCTTACCCCCAAAAGAGAGAGGTCCCCATCATTTCTTGTGTCCCTGCTGACTGACACTGCTCCAGCAGGTTTTCCCTCTGCTCTGAGGCAGAGAATCCCCATTCAGTTTGAAAACCTCTGGGAATTTAGTAGTATGTGGCAAGGTCATATGTCACACAGAGGTTACAATAAATCCACATCCCTTTTCATCCTCCAGCACCTCATGGTCACCACAGTTTAGAAGCACTTGATCTGAGAACTGGGAGCTGCAAATGATTCTGTCCAGACACTTCCCAGCCAGCCTGACCCTTGATAGCTGAGGAAACAGAGAGTTTTTCAGATGATATTGTTTTCTCCCTGCAACTGAGGCTCCTTGTTCAATGCAAGAAGAAAATAACTCATTGTCAAGCCTGTCTTTGCCACCGACATGTGACCAAAATATCAGTTTCTCCTTTTTGCTAAGGCCCCTTTGCTGGTAGAAGGGAAATCCCTGGAGCCAGAGGGCAAAGTCAATGACACGCAGGCTGTACCCTGTGAGTCAGCAGGGCAAAGTTCTCCCCATTCCCCCTCTGCCAGCCCACAGCTGCTGGGAAGGCTCTGTTGTTGTTGCTGCTGTTGTTCTTGGGTGGTTTGGGTTGTTTTTTTTATCTCAGCATTTTCTGAAGTAGGGCACCTGCTTCAGTTATGCTTGTGGTGTCTTCATGTGCAAGCTCTGAGCAGCTCTGGGTCTACTTAGCATCTGAATTCAAAGAAAAAGCTGTTGTCAGCCCTACATGGCAAAGCACCAAGGAGTCACAGTTCTGCAAGGTTACATTTTACTTCGGGGTGAACTTAGAAGCAGCTTCTCCAAGACCTTCTCTTGCCTTGAAACACCCTTTTCTCTTTCTCCTGTTTTTTAGGTTTTTTTTTCTCTTCTCTTTTGTATTGAGACAAAATCTTTATTGTGTCAATGACAGCTGAGGATGGGAGCTTCTGTTGAAATTTTGGCTTTAATCCCTTTCTTGAGGGATTCAAAGGTCTTAGCTCTGCATGCTTGGAAAGGGTTTCACCAATAGCTGGGCACTCCAGGAGGGCTGGCTGGGCTTTGTGCCCTGAGTTGGACAAAGGTTTTCTCCTTGATCCAGGACTTCCAGGAGAGTGGAATGGGCTTGTTTGGCCAAGGTCACCAGACTCTTTATTTTCTTGTTTACAGGCTGGCAGAAGGAAAATGCTGATTCAGCAGGCACGGGAGAAAATATCAACAGGGGAAAGTGCACGAGGGGTATCCTGGCTGCACTTCTGCCAGTTATTTCTCCTTTTGCTTTTCATCCTGATTTCCTTGCTTCCTGCACCCAGCAGACACATTTGACAAAGTCAGGTTTTCAAAATGCTCCACTTCATCCACTTTAAAAACTTCCTACCCCAAACCACAAAGGGGTTTGGTAACTGTGCCTGGAGTCAAACTCAAACAGAGCCAGTAGTTCTCAGAAATTTGAGCAAAGTTGTAATGCAGCCAAACAGAGACAGAAATTGGTGACAATGGCTTCTGTGAAGGTTTTTGTGCTCTGAGGCTCTTTGGGAGTGAGTTTCTCTTGATCCTCCTAGGTAGGACTCAGACAGTAATGGTTAAAAAGAGATACTACATCCACTCATCCTCCTGCAAGTCCTGAGCTGATTTTTATAGACCCATTTTGTGCTCCAGCTCTGGGTGTCCCAGTGACCCACTCCTGGCCCTGCCTCTTGCAGACTGCCCGTCTTGGCTTGCTGCTTGTATTCATTTCCAAAAACAACTCAGTGTGAGCTGTCACATGCTCAGGGCAATTGTCCATCTGAAAGACTTCATTAAACATTTCTGGTAAAATATGTGTGTCACTAAATGGCTCAAAGATGAGACTTTCAGATGAGTCTATTTATTTCATTGGGTCTTTGCTCCTAACATAGGCATACAATTTTTTTCTCAGCTAAATAAACTCAGGTATTTAGGCTGGAAGTGAGATTCAAGGAGTTCAGTCAGGTCAGGGAGATTTGGATAACCTCCTCTCTGTAGGTTTTGAAGAAATAGGTCTTTGCTAGAAGCAGCACAGCCAAAGCATCAGCTGCAGGAAACCCTCAGGGTGAACTTGAGAAGACTGTTTACTTCTCTATGTTTCTGTTTTACTCTCTGTAAAATGAGGATCTGGTTCTTCCTCCCTTGCTTTTTAAATATCTTTGAGCTCAGGGGCTGAAAATTTTGTATAAAACCTTGACATTATTATTTACCTATTCAAACAAGGGATACCAATGTCTTTGGTTCTGCAAAGACTTAATTTTGTTTTAAGCCATTTCCCAGCACTTCAGGAAAACAGTTTGTGGACAGGCACAGAATTAGTCACACAAGGAAAACAAGCTATTGGGCATTTTTTGCTTTTTCTTATCTCCACCTGCTGCCCAAGTTTCAGGTGTTTCTCTTGGGAAACATTGTCAGCCACTATTGCTGCTCCTAGAGAATCATGGAATCCTTAAGGTTGGAAAAGAGCTCCACACAGTGCGTGAGAGACTGTGAGAGCTGCCTTGCTTTTCTCTCAAAACATAATGAAATAGAGTTTCCAATTGTTTCAGGCCAAAAAGAAAAAAAGGAAAACACTCCAGAAAATACTCAGAAATAACTGACATCCTTTTGGATATTACTTGAGGCAGCAAAAGTGCCTTGTGTGTGCATGAAATGTTTATCTTTGCATTACTTTCTATTGCTTTATAACCACACATTTCCTTTGCCTTCTTCTCTTGCCATGTCCTCAGCTGCCTGTGCTGGGCATGCATCTCCTGCCTGCACAATTGGGCAATTAAACTGAGATTGTCTTCTGTCATTCAGCCGTGGCATTTGGAGCCACAGAACCGTGCTGCAGGATTTTGAGAAAGCAAAGGGCAAAGACCTCATGTTACACTGAGGCAGAACTTTATGGGCTCATTAGAAAATTACCTGTTATTAATCCTGCTGAGAGTAAAACCAGCCTGGTGTAAAAAAAGCCCAGCAACAACCCTTTCAACCCATCTGATTTATTCCAGCGTGTTGTCTGGGCCAAACTCAATCATGGTCAGCATTGCTGGACCCTTAGATAACAGGTGCCAATCTGCCATGCGTGAAATATCATCAGCTTGAAACCTGAGATTTAACTGAAGCAAGAAAAATCAGCCTGAAGCTGAAACCACTTGAATTACAAAATCTAATTTGAGGGGGTGCAGGCGAGGAAGATGACAGGGGATGCAATGCTCCATGGCACTTCTTCAGAAGCTTTTTCACACCCATATGAATATTTGTCAAATCAGACCATAAATCAGACCTTGCTAAAAATTTTTTATCTGCTTTTGGCTTCAGGCATCTGCTAGAAAGGACCCCTTGAGTCTATGTTATGCACATCTTGTGAAATTCGTAGTGGTTTTATTCAGAATTAGGCAACAATGCACAGTTCACCCCTTTTTTTTTTTGTGTGTGTGTGTGTGTGATCAGCCTGCAAGAAAGGGAATAAATTAACAAAACACTGTGAGATCATTCACAGCACCCTCATTCACTAAAAAAATTCATCACTGCAGCCTGACCCGGCCAAGGAACTCCAGCACAGCTGTGTGACACCCACTCCAGAGCAGTGCCAGAGTGCAGAGTGCAGGGCACAGGCAGGAGGGGGTTTCACCCAGAGTGCAGGGCACAGGCAGGAGGGGGTTTCACCCAGGGCAGCCCAGGCTGTGCTGGTGGGGGTGGCTCTCACCGCCCTGC